>NC_135334.1:28406511-30806511 GCF_023851605.1 Tamandua tetradactyla | reverse complement strand
CTTAAAAAATAAACATACTAAATAAAACTTTTATAGAGTTTGTATTAGTTTGTTAACTGCAGGAATGCAATGTACTAGAAATGAAATGGCTTTTAAAAAGGGAATTTATTAAGTTACAAATTTACAGTTTTAAGGCCATGAAAGTGTCCAAATTAAGGCACCAACAAGAGGTTACTCATTCAAGAAAGGCTGATGTCATCTGGAACACCTCTGTCAGTTGGGAAGGCATGAGGCTGGTGTCTGCTGATCCTTGTTCCTGATTCTGCTGCTTCAGCTTCTAACAGCAGTGGTTTCCTCTAAGCATCTGTGGGCCTTCACTTTGCACCTCCAGGACACAACTCTGGGTTCTGGCTTGCTTAGCATTTCATGAGAAGGCGCACGGCAACGTCTGCTGGAGTCTGCCCACGTGTAGGCGTCTGCTCTGTTGGCACTCCAAACATCTCCAAACTTAAGTGTCTCTGTCAGCTCTGAAGTGACTGTTCCTTAAGAGTCTGCATCTGCTCCAAACTCTCTTCACAATCTCCTTCCTTTTAAAGGACTTCAGTAACTAATCAAGACCCATTTTGAATGGATGGAGCTCCAGCTCCATCTAACCAAAGCCCAAACCCACAACTGGATGCACCACATCTTCCTGGAGATAATTTCATCAGAAATTCACACCCACAACTGGAGTGCTACATCTTCTCAGAGATAATATAATTAAAAGGGTTTCTACTTTACAATATTGAATCGGGATTAAAGGGCATGGTTTTTCTGTGGTATACAACACTTTCAAACCAGCAAAGAGTCTGAGATAGAACCCAGGGTATTCTTTATGGTTTTCAAGAATACTTTTGGTTGAGGTTTGGCATACTGTGGCAATTTGCAATATCTGGCTGAAGCTTGTGTAAGAGTAACCTCCAGAATTCACAACTCTATTTGAAATCTCTTAGTCCCTGAAACTTTGTTTCATTTCTTTTCCCCATTTTGGTCAATAATGTATTCTCAATCCCATGATACCAGGGCTAGGCTCATCCCTGGGAGTCAATGTCCCATGTTGCTGTGGATGATGTACACCTCTGGAATTCATGTCCCATGTAGGGGGAACGGGAGTGCTCTAGTTTGCTAGTGCTGGAATGTAATATACCAGAAACAGAATGGCTTTTAAAGAGGGGTGTTTTATAAGTTGCTAGTTTACAGTTCTAAGGACAAGAAAATGTTCCAATTAAAACAAGTCCATAGACATGTCCCATCTAAGGCATCCAGGAAAAGATACCTTGGTTCAAGAAGGCCAATGAAGTTCAAGGTTTCTCTCTCAAGTGAGGAGGCACATGGTGAACATAATAAAAGTTTCTCTCTCATCTGGAAAGGCAAGTGGTGAACATGGCGTTATCTGTCAGCTTTCTCTTCTGACTTCCTGTTTCATTAAGTACCCTGGGAGACGTTTCCCTTTTTGACCTCCAGAGGTCGCTGGCTGGTAGACTCTCTGTTTCTCATGGCTCTATCATTCTGCTCTCTCAGAATCTCTTGCTTTCTTCCTAATGTTTCCTCTTTTATAGGATTCCAGTAAAGTAATCAAGACCCAGCTGGAATGGGTGGAGACACGTCCCCATCTAATCCAGTTTAACAACCACTCTTGATTGAGTCACATCTCCAGGGAGATAATCTAATTAAAGTTTCGAACATAGAGCACTGAATAGGGATTAGAAGAAACAGCTGCCTTTAGAAAATGGGATCAGGATTAAAACATGGTTTTTCTAGGGTACATACATCCTTTCAAACCGGCACAGGTAGTGAGTTAATCTGCAGAGTTGGCTTAGAGAGAGGCCACATCTTAGTAGAGAAGAGGTTCTCTGAGGGTGACTCTTAGGCATACTAATAAGTAGTCTTATCTTTGCCAGTGCAGAAGTAAGTTTCATAAAGGCAAGTATCAAGATCAAGTGTTTGTCTTACTAAATTGGGAGTTTCTAATGCTTGAGAGGACATTATGAATTCCTCAAAGGGGACATTGAATAGTTACACCTTTTTCTCCCAGCCCCTCAAGGGAACTTTGCACATACTTTTTTATTTTCTGCCCCAAATACTATAGAATATATCAGGGTATTCCTCGAAGTCATTTTAACTACACTGTGTAGCAAGCTAGAATCTC
Source organism: Tamandua tetradactyla (assembly GCF_023851605.1). Taxonomy (NCBI): domain Eukaryota; kingdom Metazoa; phylum Chordata; class Mammalia; order Pilosa; family Myrmecophagidae; genus Tamandua; species Tamandua tetradactyla. Next base: position 30,804,383 of record NC_135334.1, on the reverse strand, counting down.
ATGTCTTATTTCAGATTCCCTGTTCCTAGAACTATATCTAGTACAGATGACTGAAATGTTGTTCTAGTTTAAAAGCAGCCGGAATGTAATATACCAGAAATGGAATGGCTTTTAAAAAGGGAAAATTTATTAAGTTGCAAGTTTTAGTTCTAAGACTGGGAAAATGTCCCAATTAAAAATAAAAATGTCCAAATTAAGGCACCAAGAGGTTACCTTCACTCAAGAAAGGCTGATGAAGTTCAGTGTTTCTCTCAACTGGAAAGGCATAGAGTGAACATGGTGATGTCTGCTAGCTTCATGAAGGCTTCTTGCTTCATGAAGTACCCCTGGGGATGTACTCCTTCACCTCCAAAGGTCTCTAGTGGCATGGGCTCTCTGCTTCATAGATCTCTCATTTCATGGCCCTGTCATCATTCTCTCTCTACAAAATGCTTCCTCTTTTAAAGGATTCTAGTAAACTAATCAAGACCCACTTGGAATGGATGGAGTCACATCTCCATCTAATGTAGTTAATACTCACAATTAGGCATGTCATATCTCCATGGAGATAATCAAAATATTCCAACCCACATTATTGAATAGGGATCAAAGAAACAGTTGTTTCCACAAGATTGGATTAGGATTAAACCATGACTTTTCTAGGGTGCCTAAATCCTTTCAAACCAGCACATTCCACCCTTCACACTCTAAGAAAGACATGTTTTTCCCATTACAATACACTTTCATTCTATCACAATATCAGAAAGCCTTAAACCATTTCAGTAACAATACAAATACAATACAAGGTTAAATCCAGTACAAAGTCTCATCAAAAAGTCAGTTACAGGCATGGTCTGTTCTAAGGCAAAAGTCTCCTCTGGCTCTAGACCTGTAAAACTCAAAATAAGTTATTTCCTGCCAACATACAAAGGAGGAACACTCATAGGACACATATACCCATTTCCATAGGGAGGAATTAGAAGGAACACAGGGGTCATTAGACCCAAGCAGTTTCAAAAACCTGTAGGGCAAACTCCATTAAATTTCAAAGTCTGAGAGTCATTTATCCTTGGGGCTTTAGAAAGCGGCAGTCCCACCCCTTCCAAGGGCCTACAGAGTGGCTCGACTCTCTCTGAATGTAAACTTGGGGGACATTAGGAAGAACATCTTTTTTTCAGCTCCACTCCCTCTAAGGACTGGGGCTGCACCCAGGCTCTTTGCAATCTCAGGAACACACACTCAACCCCTCCATGTGGTGGAAGCCAGGCTCTCCCCATTCCCCAAGGAAAGTGGGGTACCCGCTCCAAGGTCTGAGGTGGCACGACTCTTTCACTGCAAAGAAGTAGAAGGCCCATGCTCTGCCTTTGGGGCAAACTTACCCTATCCAAGTACTTGGGTGGATCCACTCTCTGGTCCGAGGCTTCTTGACTTCAGACTTTAGCTTCCACAGTTCTACCTTTGAGTTGTTTTTCCATTTTCTGAGTGCCCCCAGTTGAGACTGGCAGTAGTTCCTTTTAGTCCCATAGCACTCTTGTTGGCTTTCTATGCAGCAAGCAAGGATCGTGCCCAAAACACAGCAGGAGTTTCCACAAATCCTTCTTGGATAACTCCATTTCTAATACTGTTTTTTTCTGAAATGAGTGACTGGTTCCACATTTGGTTAAATCCTCACATGGGGCACTATTTTCTAGGGTTTCCCTTTCTGGAAGCCCAGAATTTTTTAGAACTTCCATTTCTGGTTTCGTTGTACCCAAGAGTTCAGTTCTCAGTTTATCTCTTTGCTGTTGCATTTTGCTATAAGCTGCAAGGAGAAACAAGGCTGCACTTTGCACATTAAATTTGGAAATCTCTTCTGCTAAATATCTAAGTTCTTTTAAAATCTGCCTTTCAGCCAAAGCCACTAGTCAATTTTGCCAGGTTATCTGCCATTTTAAAACATGGCTCATCTTCCTTCCAGTTTTCAATAACACATGCCTCATTTCTATCTAGAGCCTTATCAGAGGTATCTTTAAAGTCCACATTTCTACTGACAGTCTCTTCAAAGCATTCTAGGGCTTCTCTATCAAGTTCCTCACAACTCTTCCAGAATCTTCCCCTTATCATTTAAAAAGCCATTCCAACATTTTAGTATTTGCAAACCACAGCAGCACCCCACTTCTCTGGTACCAAAATCTGTTCTAGTTTGCAAGCTTCTGGAATGTAATATACCAGAAACAGAATGGCTTTTAAAAAGGGAAAATTTATTAAGTTGCAAGTTTACAGTTCTAAGACCGAGAAAATGTCCCAATTAAAGCAAGTCTATAAAAATGTCCAAATTAAGGCACCAACAAGAGGTTACCTTCACTCAAGAAAGGTTCATGAAGTTCAGGGCTACTCTCTCAACTGGAAAGGCAGATGGCAAACATGGTGATGTCTGCTAGCTTTCTCTCCAGGCTTTTTGCTTCACGAAGCTCTCCTGGGAATGTATTCCTTCTTCATCTCCACAGGTCTCTGGTGACGTGGGATCTCTACTTTATAGATCTTTCATTTCATGGCTCTGTCATCATTCTTTCTCTCTTTCCAAAATGTTTCCTCTTGTAAAGGATTCCAGTAATCTAATCAAGACCCACCTGGAAGGGTAGAGTCACATCTCCATCTAATCTAGTTAATACCCACAATTGGGTATGTTACATCTCCATGGAAATAATCTAATCAAAAGATTCCAACCCACATTATTGAACAGGAATTAAAGAAATCGTTGTTCCCACAAGATTGGTTAGAACTAGGCATGGCTTTTCTAGGGTGTATAAATCGTTTCAAACCAGCACCAATGTTTATAGAATGAATAGTCAAACCAGTAGGGTAAAGGGTGAAGAAAGTAACTAACTCTAGATAGGAGGAAGACACATCTAATTATCTGTTCCTGTTCTCTATCTGACTTTGTGATCGCAGGTGCACCTTTACATGTCTGCCACCCAATTTCTGGAATTCTCTTTCATTTGTGTTCCTAAATAAAATAAAAACAAGGGGAGGAAAATTCCAGAAATGTGAACGTTTGACTTTATACAATTTAGTTCATTATGGCAGAGCTGTTTTAAGTGACCAAAGCATTCTAAAAAGTGAGAAAAAGCTAAATACTATTAGAAATAACCTAAGCCAACTGTCTCTAGCCCAAATTAACAGAATCTAATTTGTTCTCACCCTCTTAATGATAGGCTGTATGCACATATATGAAAGCATGTGCAAGAGGTCAGGTGAATTCTAACCCTCAATGCAAGAACAAATCTCTTAATCTTGCTCTTTAAAATATACAAAGGCTGATATATACTCAAAAAATGTTGAAGTGAAATCCAAACTGAACTGAAGAATAAGAAACACAAAAGTATTTATTGGGCATCAGTCATGGACAACCATCACATTAAAATCATTTTAAAAGTCCTGCAATCATTCTCAAAATTTTTTTCTTCATGTTCAAATTACAAAAAAATTAATCACAATAATCATAAATTGATGTTAAATAACAAATTCCTTGATTTCTATTTTTTTAAAGGTTTAAAAGTGTTAGAATTAATGAAATACTTATAAATAATTGCTGGTGCATTTTATTTATTTGTTTGTTTGTTTATTTTGCTGGTGCATTTTAAAATGCAAAAATCCAAATATTGAAAGCTAAACAAAATAAAATTGACAGCTCAACTAAACAACAAAACAAAACAAAACATTTTAAGTCATTTCTGACATAGTGGAAATGACATCATTCCCTTAACAAAGCAGAAACATGCATTTCATCTGTGTTGGTGGAGTTAAATAAACACACACATGGCCTGACTTATTTCCAGATTGAAAATTTTAGTGCACTGCTGCAAGGTGCTTCCCCTGATCAGTAAGCACAAGTATCACGGGGCCTCACTGGAAAGAGAGGTTAGTGGGAAAGTGCTCTAGTGTTTCTATCATTCCTAATAAAATTATATGAGAAATAAATTCCAGAGGTTTCTGAATCTAGAGGCCAGAAGATTTCAGAACAGATTTTTAGGCAGAGCACAATTAAATCCAACATAATTTTCATTCTTCTCATTCTTCAGAAAAAGCTTCTTCACTGACCTAAACTCTGAATATCTACAGGGACAGTTAGTATGCCACAAATACAACGTCAAATCAACTACAATTTCAATGCCTAGGCTCTACTCTTTTTATAACCAGGAAGCTGAGAAGACCGCCTCCTAAAAGAGAAGAAAACAAAAGGACGGGGGGAAGGGGGAGCAAGCCTTCCTCTCTTTGGGAATCAGCATCTATGTGGTCTAAAACATTACCAGAACAAATCAGTATCCCTGCTTTCATGAAGTTTACAATCAAATGAGACAAGGCAAATGCATATGAAACAATTAGAGAACAAGGAAATTTCAAACTATGTGGTACCAACTACAAGGATACTAGGAAGAGTCATTGTCTCATAAAAAGAATTCTAGACTGATATTCAGTAGAAATGAGAATTCTAGTCTTACCAATTAATTATTAGCAGTATGGGGGGAGGGTATGACCGATGTTATGTAAATTACATTAGGCTTAATGTGTTTTGTAATGCTGCACTAATGTAAGCTCCAACAGGATACAGATTTTTGTCTGATTTATCCACTACTGTGTCCCCAGCAGTGCCTGGACACAGGAAATAGGCAAAAATTTTTGTATTATGATGATGAATGCCTGTTTTGTTATGGTCTTGTAAAGCCCTTTACGGACAATCACGGTTTCTTTTGAAGGTGGCAGATATTCCTAGTGATATGGAAAGAGGCATGTCTTTGATGGGTGAGAGTGACTATCTGTGCTCTCTTACTCTTCCATCTAGTGCCTCATTAAAGAGTAGCGCTCCTAGGGGTTGGCACAGGAATGTCTAGGAGAAAAAGGAGAACGAGTAAGTCCTAATTTATAAAAGAAGCACGATACTGTCTTTATCTCCCTTAGGGCTCAAATATTAATATCCATCTCAGCCAAGGGAGGCCTTTCCTGACTATCCTACTTTGTCACTCTGTTTCTCATCGCCCTATTTTATTTTCTCATACTAGATACCACTTTCTCTAATTTGCTTGTGTTTCAGTACCCATACCCTTCCATTAGAATGTAAAATCCTCTAAAGTACAGATGTTATTGCTATATATCTAATGCCTAGAAAAGTATTTGATACGTAGATGACATTCAAATATCTGTTGAATAAATTAACAATTGCCAGGCACTATTCTGGGGGATAACTGAAACACATTCATTTAGAGTTCACATGAAGACATCATATATAATATCAAGAAAAAGGAACCTAAGGGAAACACCAGATTGAAGAATTTTCTTTCTTTCCCTATTTTCTAGAATCTTCTACATGCTATTGTGTACAGTGAGAACAGATGATGACCCTGTCTTCCCCCAAGCCAAACATCCAATAGTAGTAATTTTTCCCTCTCACGCTGAATACACACACATTGAGAAACACAGTCCTGTGTCTTGTTAAGTTGTTTCATCTAGCCGCCTTGGTTGTGAGGCTGGCACCAAAGGAAGACGCCTATGTCTGCATGAGGGCTAGGGCATTAAATAGTCAGTGTGGTGGGGGCAGTCTTAACTACGGAAACTATCTTCAAAGTGGACCACAGAAGTCAAGGGACAAGTGACTGAGGTAAGAGTTTCTGTCATACCTTCCATCTGTATATTCTCCCTCCACTACCAATGTAGGAGGATCTCAATTTTATTTATCCAGCTTGAGATTTTTTTGAATTTATTAATTTTTCAAAATTCTTGTCCTTTGTATCTTCAAATATTTATTCTGCCCCATCTTTTCTCTCTTCTCCATCTGTGACTATAATTGCATGTATGTTAGACTGGCTGCTATTTCTCCACAGCTTTTGAAAGCTTCACTTTTTTTCTCATTTTGTTTCACTTCGGAAATTTTATTGGTCCACCTTGAAGTTTATTGATTCTTTTTTCAGCTAAGTCCAGTCTGCTGATATGCCTGGTGAAGGAATTCTTCATCTTTGATATGTGTTTATCTCTAATACTTTCCATTTGACTCTTTCTTACAGTTTGTCTCTGTGCTAAAATTATCTATCTGTCCATACACATTGTTCACCTTTTCCACTAGATTCTTCACATGTTAATAATAGCTATTTTAATATCCTGATCTGATAGTTCCATCATCTGGATATCTCTGAATCTGGTTGCTCTATCTTTTGACAGTGTTTTTTTCTTGTGTATTATAATTTTAATTGAATACTAGATATTGTGATAGAACTAAACGGAGACAGAGTCAGCAGTATTTACTTGTGGAAATGGACATGACTTTTCTTATGTTAGGCTGTTAATATGAGAGGTTGAATCAATTTAGCCAGTAGTTGAGCTGGGTTTGGATGTTATCTTTCACCATCACTGTACCACAGCTCCAAAGTTTTCCAGTGGTAGGTTGCTATTGCCTTGTGTTTAGGTGCAGCCCTGGATGCCTAATGGCTTTTCTCAGTGTTCCTGTTCTACTCTTAATTTTCGGCAGTCCCCAAATGTCCATGCCACAGAAGGGGTCTTCATCGGTTTTTGCCCCTCCCACAGCAGTAGATTCCTGTTGCTTGTTACTTGGCATTAGTCTCTTGGTGGGAACATGTGGGCTTCTCAATCTTCCTAGTCCGTGTCAGTCTCAGGCAGAGCATATGCACCTGGGCCTTTGAGGCAGGGTCTTCTCTATTCCTGCCCCTCACCAACCTCCATGGCAGCCAAATTCTGCCTTGAATCTGACAGCTTCTAGACAGAAGAGAGCTTCTGGCTTCTCCTTCAGTGGTAGCAGACCTCTGTTTTGTTTTGGTGCAGAGTCTTGAGTCCAAGAGGTTTTCTTGCCTTTCCTACATGGATATCTGGCTTTTATTTCTATTCCTTCCTCAAAAGTAGCAGATATTTGCCTAAGTCCTGTGGGTGAGAGAGTTCCCTAGCTCCCCTCCAGAGGCAGGTAAGTTTTACTTCTACTTTCCCTGGAAGCAACAGAACTTCATCTGGGTCCTTAGGGTGAGAAGATCTGCTGTTCCTCACTTGCTGGGTCAAGGCTTTTGGCTAAGTATGACACAAAGGTCTGAGGAAGAAGACAAGCAGAAGGTTTCCTGCCTATTTCTCAGAGGAAGCCAATCAACTTCATGCTTGAGCCACAGAGGGGAGATGTCTTCCATCTTGATCTACCCCAGTCTTTCTTGTGAGAAAACCACAGGAGCCCTATGGAAAAGGACTGCAACTGAATATAAAATGTAAGCTCCCTTTGAGTCTGGGGCACCTAGTTATTTTTAAATGATATTCTAGACCACATTTGGCCTTTAAGAGACTCACTAAAGTTTTAGTGGATTTCTTTTTACACACTTTGATGATGGCCAACTCTTCCTCCTATGTTCTTCAAAGAAGAAACAGTTTGAGTGTTCTCTCTTCACAGATGCTTTCCACTCTTTGGAATTTTAGTTCATTCACTTGGTTGTCTTGCAAACTCAGTTCACTAATGAGTTCAAGAAAAGTTATAATTTTGATGATTATCTGGCCTTTGCTTATTATTAGGATGGGAATAATAGTCTCTTGAGATTTTATTTTTATTTTATTAAGGAAAGCAACAGTTCCCAGCCATTTAATATTTTTCAAACCCATAGTCCTTTAAAATGGGACTTAAACTTTTTTTTTTTTGTCAAGTCCATTCCAGTTCTAAATTTCTAAGACTCTCTGAGAAGAGGAGAGTCTTGCATACTCTTGTAGTCTTCTTCATTTACCAGAGTAAATGCAGACTGGAAATTATGTTACAATGTGTTGTGAGAGACATAATATATGTTAAACGAAAAATCATGATGGGAATCTAGTGTGAGGGATGGGGGAATCTTAGAGAGGGAAGACAGGAGAATCTGGCCAGGAAAGGTATCACAGGGTATAAACTGAAATGGCTCTTGAAGAAGCAGAAGGGGAATAAATCCAAGGCAAACAGAGGCCAATATACTAGAGAAGTGTCTGGTGACAAGAGTAAAGGGTGAGAATGCCAGGAGATGAGGAATAAGGGCATATATTTTGGAGGCAGACAGAAATGAGTTTGAAACGTGGTCTGCCTTAAGGACTACATGACTTTGGACAAGTTGATTAAGACTTTTAAACTGCACCTGCCAGTCTCTCAAATCGGTGAATGCGTGCCTCTTAGGGTTGTTGTAAGGATTAAATGTGATAATGTAACTAAGGTGCTAAGATGAGCACCTGGAACGTTGCTGGCTGTCACTATGGGCAGCAGTGGTACCCATCACAGAGCAGCAGCACCAGACATCCCAGGAGCACTACTCACCTGGGATGTTTTTAGAAACCCAAGGCCCAGAGGGTCACTTCCTTCAGGAAAACAATCACACTCCGTAGCCTAACTACAATTTTCTTTCTTAAGAGATTACAGTTCTATCTCTTTGGCATAAAGCACTAGGATGCATATTTAAAAGTAGCTCAGGAGAGAGACCTCCCACTTGAAATAGCAAGTAACAATTTATGCCTAGCAAGTAGGAAGAACTATTAATTTCATCTGCTTCACTGCCTCTCTGTGGGAGGGAAAGCAGATAAAAAAGGGATGGGCTGAAAAACCATTCCTATTTGCAGGGCAGAGTTAAACCTAAGTTCATATAATATATTATACAAATAATACAAATATATTATTCAGCAGTGAATCCATTTCTATACCAAGGACTAAGACTTTAGTCCATGTCTATAATATGCAAGACTTGGGATTTTATTGTTTATTGCTTGTTTTTGTTGCAAGCTATCAGGGCCTGCAGCAGCTCTTCAGAAACTTAGTAACATTGAAGAGGCATGAATATTGCTCTCCTAATGTTGCTAAGACTTACTATATTACCTGTCTCATTTTCTGGGCTACCATACCTGGCTATTGCTTAATTACTTCTGAGAAGGAAGACTTCCATCTAGAGAATGCCCCAGGACAGCAGTTCTCAATTTTTTTCATATATTAGAATGACATGGGGGGCTTGTTAAAACATAGAATGCTGGGCCCTATCCTGTAGTCTCTGATTAAGATGGGGCCTTATAATTGGTATTCCTAACAAGTTCTCAGGTGAACTGATGAAGCTCCTGGTCCCAGGACTACATTTTGAGAACCACTGCCCTAGGAGGTTTTTATTTTAGAGAAGTGTACAATCCAGTTACCTAAGAGGTAAGTCAAAAGAAAGATGAACGGTTCTTCTTCCACCAGTTTTTGAAAGGGGTTGAATCCCCAGGCTTAACTTGGGGGTAGACAAAAAGTGCTGGTGGGCCATTCATTTTCCATATTATTTTCATTAGATCATGGGAGCATAGAGCCAAATTATCCAAGCCTATCTGTAGTAGTTCTACCCTTCATGAAGAAACACAATCCCTCAGGGTAAATTCCTGACCTTTTCGGGAAGTTCATTCCTCTTAAAACCAAAAGAAGTTACCCACCATCCATTTCATGTGGATTTTTTCAATGTCTTGGAAAATAAGGCACTGTTGCTACTCTTTTTGTGGATGTCCTGTGCTTGATTACTCTGGCCTCTTTTCATCCACTCTCTTATTTGTTAATGAAATAAAAAAGAAAAAATTTAGATGAAAGTAGGGACATTAATAACCTGGGTCTTGGCTCCAGTTCCAGTACTCCCTTGCAGTGTAACCCTCAAGCACTTAATATCTCTTGCTCTTAGGCGCTTCATTCAAAAGGCTGGTAGAAAGAGCTATATGATTATTTTATAAAATTATTTCCAATTCCAAAACCCTATGATTTCTAAGATTCCACATTTCCTCACTAGTATGAAAAGAACAATATTGGCTCTGAAATGAAGAAACACAGTAAAAGAAATTAAAGGTATACTTGAACTTGCATTTACTCCTTTAAAGTACTTCTAATGTCTCTATCACTCTTTAAAATCGTACAGATTCTCATCTGCCCACAGCAAATCTGCTTTTAAACTGAGGAATTCTATTATGTCATATAGCCAAAACAACAATATCAACTGCAATAGCTTATCCCACATATTCCTAGCTTCCCACCTGTATTTTCAAGAGACCTTTTTTTTACACTATATATAAAGTCTTGTGTGTATATTCTCCCATTCTTCCAATAGGGAGTGCTATCATAACATGAGTTCTGAATTCAGATGCATTTGAATTCAAATCCTGGCTCCCTCACCTACTTGTTGTATACCTTTACCTTTCAACTATGGAGGCCTAAAATTTGCTCACCTATAAATGGAGATAATTAGGCATATCTATCTTAAAGCACTGTCATGAGGTTTTTATGCACTTGAGTGTATAACAAAAGTACAAGTTAGCTACTAGTATTCGAGACCACAAAATTCAAATTCTTGCCCAAACAGCAGGATATTTGGTGGGTGTCAAAGTGTTAACTCAGGTTACTTTCTAGTTTCAAAGGAAAAATACCTTTACAAAGGATATCAAGTCACCTTAGCCAAGCAGGATAACATGACAGAATGTACCTCCAAAGAGATACAACATGAAATACACTATATCATCTATGAAGTATTCTTGCATAGAATGATTACCTGAATCTAATCAAGCACTTGGACTTAACTTCTAGTTTATAGGAAACATGGGAAAGATAAAGGGACAAGTTAAGTGATAACCCAAAGAAACATCAGACAAATCCAGAATGTGATCTGGGGTGGCTGGCCTCTAAGATGGCCCTTGATGATCCCTGCCTGCTGGTATTCACACCCTTGTGTGTTCTGCTCCAACACTGTAACAGTTTTGGCCTTTCTGATCCAGAGAATATGGGAGAAGTGATAGTAAGCTACTTCCAAGATAAAGGTATGAAAGACACTGTAACTTCCATCTTGGTTAGTCTCTGTGTGGTAGTTTGAAGTTGTACATACCACAGAAAAGGCCATTTTCTCTTAATCCATTCCTGCGTGTATAGACCTATTGTGGATGGGAACTTCTGGTTGTGCTATTTCAATTGAGATGTGACCTACCTCATTCAAGGTCGGTCATAATCCTCTTACTGGAGTCCTTCATAAGAGGATAAAACATATACAGAAACTAAGAGATGAAATTGAAAAAGCTCATGGAAAAAAGCCCCAGAGACACTGTTGAGACAAGGATACTCCCATAGAATCTAAGAGAGGAAGCCACTGAAGCCAAAAGCTAGAAGCAATGAAATCCAGGAGAGAAGGACCATCAGATGTCACCATGGGCCTGGCCATGTGACAGAGAAGTTCAGACTGTCAGCAGTCTTTCTTCAGGGAGAAGGTATTGTCCTGCTGACGCCTTAATTTGGACATTTTCACAGTCTTAGAATTGTAACTTGCAAGTTAATAAATCCCAGTTGTTAAAAGCCAGTCCACTTCTGGTATAATGCAATTCATCAGGTTTAGCAAACCAGAACACTCTGTGTGTGTTCTCTCTTGGGTCACTTACTCTGGGGGGAGTTAGCTGTCATGCTGTTAACAACACTATAGCGAGACAGATGACAAAAAACTGAGGCCTCCTGCCAAGAGCCATGGGAGTGAACCTTCGTGGTAGTGGATCCTCCAGTCCCAGTTGAGTCTTCAGATGATAGCAACCCCAGCCAAAATCTTCACTGCTATCTCATGACAGATCCTGAGCCAGACCCACCCAGTTAAACTGCTTCTAGATTTCTAACGTTTTGAAACTGAGAAATAATAAATGTTTGTTGTTTAAGTCACTATGTTTGGGATAATATGTTACATAGAAATAAATAATTAATGCATTGTCTACTGTATAGAAAGATCAGAATTTAGGCCTAGACTCTTCAAAAAGTTAATGAAATAAGTCTAACAGAAAAGGTACAGGGATAATCTCCACTATATTATGGGAGATAAAACAACCAAATGCAATTGTGAACCATTATTTAAATCCTGGTTTAAAAAATAATAGCTATTAAAACTTTAGGGACAATTAGGAAAATTTGAACACAGCTATAAATTAGATGATGTTTTCATTACTAAGGCCATATCATGCAATGGGTTGGCCTAAACAATGGGAATTTATTGGCTCAGAGTTTGAGGCTAGGGGAATTCCAAAATTGAGGTGTCAGTAAGCAATGCTTTCTTCCTGAAGCTGGAGTTCTGGACCTTGCTGCTGGTGATCTTTGGTCCTTGACTTATCTGTCAGAAGGCAATGCACATGGCTGCATCTTTTGTTTTCTCTTCCATGTCCCATTGACTTTTGTCTTCTTGCTTCCTGTGGCCTTCTCTCTTCTGATTGAATTTCATTCTGTTTTTTTTTTTTTTTTTGTGTGTGTGCTGCATGGTGGGGGTCCCATTTCATTCTTTTTCCATGTGAATATCCTGTTATTGTAGCACCATTTGTTCAATTTTTGTTTGTTTGTTCATTGGCTTGATTGTTTTTAGGAAGTACATGGGCCAGGAATTTAACATGGGTCTCTTGCATGGCAGGTGAGAATTCTACCACTGAACTACTTTTGTACCCCTCATTCTGCTTATTATTAAGGAGTCCAGTAATAGGATTAAGACTCATCCTCACTGAGTTGGGCCACATCTTCACTTGAAGTAACTTCATCAAAAGGTCCTACTTAAAATGGATTCACATCTACAAGAGTAAACTGAATTTAAGAACATGTTTTTTTCTGGAGCACAGAGCTCCAAATCACCACAGATGATAATAAGGAAAACATATCAATTTTCATAGATGTGATAATGGTTTTGTTATGTAGAAGAATGCTATATTTTTAGGAATTGCATGCTAAATAAGCTGTTCTGGAGTAAGTACCTTGTCTGCAACTTACTTTCAAACACTGAAAAAAATAAAGACACAGAGATAAAAGATGAACAGAGATGAAAGGAGGGCAAATGCCAACAATTAGAGTTAGAATCTCCATAGTGAGCACGACTGTTCACTGTACTATTCTATCAACTTTTCTTTATGTTTAAAACATTTCCTAATTAAAAGATTAGAAAACAAATGAATGCTCTCCTACAACTGGATATTAAATCATGTCCCTCACGAAAGGCATGCTCAAGTACCACCATCTCGTCCTCTGGTATGAATCCATGTATAAATAGGATCTTTGAAGATGTTATTAGTTACATATGACCAAATGGAATGAAGGTAGACCTTAATCCAATATGGATGAAGTTTTTTAGAGCAAAGGAAATTGTACACAGAAGGGAGGCCATGGGGAGAAGCCAGAAGCTGGAAGTCAGCAGAACCAGGAAGAGACACTACCATGTCCACTGCTATGTGACAGAAAGTTAAGTCCCAAGGAACACTAGCAGCTACGGAATGCTACGGTTTTTAGAGAGAAAGCATTGTCTACTAATGCCTTGATGTTTTACTTCTCATAGCCTCAAAATTGTTAGCCAATAAAATCCCATTGCTTAAGCCAACCCATTGCATGATATTTCTTTTAGCAGCTAGAAATTAAAATACCTACCAAAAAAAATAATTAGAGCTAGCTCTAATTTTCATCTGAATTTAAGAAATAGCTCAGCTCACTGAGAACAAATCTAGATTTCTACACTGTAGACTGTTAACATTCAGTTTAACAAGCCCAAAACAAATATATCAGAAGGCCACTATTGAAGCAGTAGTTCTACTTAAAAGTTATCCCCATCTGCCCAGTGTTTGCTGGAGGTTTAAAAATAAAATAGTTGGATTGATTCCTTCATCTTCTTTTACTGTCTTCATCTTCTTTTCCTTTTAATAAAAAGCACACAATTACCAAGTCCAAGAGGAATTAATCTATTTCAATTCCAGGTGTACAAACATAACAAGCTCTTTTTTTATATAATAAATGAATAACTTATGTGTTTATCTAAAACATGGGAGAAAAAAGAAACAGTGGGGGAAAAAACAGCAGGAGGACAAGGAATTCATATCAGAAATTAACTGAAAAAGGCCGTTTTTAAAACCAATGAGCTATGTTTAGAAGTTTGGTTAAGTTTTATCCTTTTCTATAATACTGATAAAATATTTTCTGATTTAAAGTGCCTAGTGCAAGAAAAATTCAGTGTCACTCTCACCATTAATACATACAAATTATATATTTAAAAAAACATGGTTGAGACAATAATTCATTTATTTTCGTATAAAGGACATTTTTAAAATTTTCTACCTTGCCTTGCTGAGTTTTTGCTTTTATATCATGTGTTTCCTACAATGTTTTCATAGCACAGTAAACATAGCTTACATTTTATAGTGCACTGTATAATCCAAATTGTTTTATTTTACATCAGTAGAAATTTAAATTACAACCACCCCGAGACATAACATCCTCCATTAGTGAGGCCGTAGCAGAAATGCATACACTGCCACATCACTGCTAAGAATGGAAATGGTACAACCCTCATGAAAGGAAATTGGCAACATCTAGAAAAATTTTATGTGCATTTTACTCTTTGACCCAGAAATTCCACATTTTTTTTTAGATGCTCTTGGTTTTTTATTATATTTGACCTGAAGGAAAAGAAGGAAGTAATTTCCTGGTGATGATGCTGGTCCAGATTCTGTGGACAGACGATCAAGTCAATACAGAAACCCCAACCAGTAACTCATGCCTCAGACCCCAGGTCTTGGTTTATAGCTCAAAGGTATAGTTCAGAGAAAGGCATTTGCAGTATGCTGAAAGAACAGTTTCTATGTACATATCAGGATCTGGAGTTAGTAAGGATTCAAGAAATCTGTTAGACTTCTGCCTAGAGGGGATCCGGATGAATGGTTTTGGCAGCATTATGACTTATAGTGAGATTATAATCCATCTTATTTTCATTGATCTTGACATTTAAAATGGACTAATAGTCACCTAGGTAGTTTCTAGATTAGGCACAATATTTTAATACAAAGTCTTTGTATTTGCTAACAAAGTGTGGTAGTTAGGTTCAGGTGTCAACTTGGCCAGGTGAAGGTGCCTAATTCTATTGCTGTGGACATGAGCCAATGGCATGTGAAACTCATCTGTTGCTGATTACATCTGCAGTTGGCTAGGAGGCGTGCCTGCTGCAACGAATGATGTTTGATTTAATTGGCTGGTGCTTAAATGAGAGAGCTCAATGTAGCAGAGCCCAAGCAGCTCAGCATACCTCATCTCAGGACTCGTGGCTCAGCCCAGGCCTTTGGAGATGCAGAAAGGAATCACCCTGGGGAAAGTTGTTGGAACCCAAAGGCCTGGAGAGAAGGCCAGCAGAGATCACCCTGTGCCTTCCTGTGTAAGAAAGAACCTCACCTGCAAGTTAGCTGCACAAAATCTCATGTGCTACCTGAGATTCAAAGTACTTATGACATTTAATCAAACTATCTACATGAGTTATATTAGGAAATGCTCTAGTCAAAATCTAAATTTTGTAACAAATAAACATTTTTTGCTTTAGTCTCACACATAAGGTGACATTTTAAAGTATTAGTTATCATTTATTTTCAGCACCCTGCAATAATGACAATCCTTTGTTCTTCCTCATGCAAAAACATTTTTAAAATTTGTACATTGTACATTTCACTATTGTTATACACTCTAGGCATTCCTAGATAATACCATCTCGATCTTTAAAATCTTTCTTTCTGATTTCATTTATGTCCCCAGCCCTCCTCCCTCTATCATTCTCACATGCAGCTTCATTCAGTGTTTTAACATAATTACATTACAGTTAGGTAGTATTGTGCTGTCCATTTCTGAGTTTTTGTATCCAGTCCTGTTGCACAGTCCGTATCCCTTCAGCTCCAACTACCCACTATTTTACCCTATTTCTATCTCCTGATGGTCTCTGTACCAATGACATATTCCAAGTTTATTCACTAATGTCAGTTCATATCAGTGAGACCATACAGTATTTGTCCTTTAGTTTTTGGCTAGTCTCACTCAGCATAATGTTCCCTAGGTCCATCCAAGTTGTTACATACTTCGTAAGTTTATTCTGTCTTAGAGCTGCATAATATTCCATCGTATGTATATATCACAGTTTGTTTAGCCATTCGTCTGTTGATGGACATTTTGGCTGTTTCCATCTCCTTGCAATTGTAAATAATGCTGCTATAAACATTGGTGTGCAAATGTCCGTTTGTGTCTTTGCCCTTAAGTCCTCTGAGTAGATACCTAGCAATGGTATTTCTGGGTCATATGGCAATTCCATATTCAGCTTTTTGAGGAACCGCCAAACTGCCTTCCACAGTGGTTGCACCATTTGACATTCCCACCAACAGTGGATAAGTGTGCCTCTTTCTCCACATCCTCTCCAGCACTTGTCATTTTCTGTTTTGTTGATAATGGCCATTCTGGTGGGTGTGAGATGATATTCTCATTATGGTTTTGATTTGCATTTCTCTAATGGCCAGGGACATTGAGCAGCTCTTCATGTGCCTTTTGGCCATTTGTATTTCCTCTTCTGAGAAGTGTCTGTTCAAGTCTTTTTCCCATTTTGTAATTGGGTTGGCTGTCTTTTTGTTGTTGAGTCGAACAATCTCTTTATAAATTCTGGATACTAGACCTTTATCTGATATGTCGTTTCCAAATATTGTCTCCCATTGTGTAGGCTGTCTTTTTACTTTTTTGATGAAGTTCTCTGATGCACAAAAGTGTTTAATTTTGAGGAGCTCCCATGTCTTTCTTTCGTTCTTCAGTGCTCTTGCTTTAGGTGTAAAGTCCATAAAACCACCTCCAATTATAAGATTCATAAGATATCTCCCTACATTTTCCTCTGTTTTATGGTCTTAGACCTAATGTTTAGATCTTTGATCCATTTTGAGTTAACTTTTGTATAGGGTGTGAGATACGGGTCCTCTTTCATTCTTTTGCATATGGATATCCAGTTCTCTAGGCACCATTTATTGAAGAGACTGTTCTGTCCCAGGTGAGTTGGCTTGACTGCCTTATCAAAGATCAAATGTCCATAGATGAGAGGGTCTATATCTGAGCACTCTATTCAATTCCATTGGTCAATATATCTATCTTCATGCCAGTACCATGCTGTTTTGACCACTGTAGCTTCATAATATGCCTTAAAGTCAGGCAGCATAGACCTCCAGCTTCGTTTTTTTTCCTCAAGATACTTCTAGCAATTCGGGGCACCCTGCCCTTCCAGATAAATTTGCTTATTGGTTTTTCTATTTCTGAAAAGTAAGTTGTTGGGATTTTGATTGGTATTGCGTTGAATCTGTAAATCAATTTAGGTAAGATTGACATCTTAACTATATTTAGTCTTCCAATCCATGAACATGGTATGCCCTTCCATCTATTTAGGTCTTCTGTGATTTCTTTTAACAGTTTCTTGTAATTTTCTTTGTATAGGTCTTTTGTCTCTTTAGTTAAATTTATTCCTAAGTATTTCATTCTTTTAGTTGCAATTGTAAATGGAATTCGTTTCTTGATTTCCCCCTCAGCTTGTTCATTGCTAGTGTATAGAAACACTACAGATTTTTGAATGTTGATCTTGTAACCTGCCACTTTGCTGTACTCATTTATTAGCTCTAGTAGTTTTGCTGTGGATTTTTCAGGGTTTTCGACGTATAGTATCATATCATCTGCAAACCGTGATAGTTTTACTTCTTCCTTTCCAATTCTGATGCCTTGTATTTCTTTTTCTTGTCTAACTGCTCTGGGTAGAACTTCCAACACGATGTTGAATAACAGTGGTGATAGTGGACATCCTTGTCTTGTTCCTCATCTTAGGGGGAAAGCTTTCAATTTTTCCCCATTGAGGATGATATTAGCTGTGGGTTTTTCATATATTCTCTCTATCATTTTAAGGAAGTTCCCTTGTATTCCTATCCTTTGAAGTGTTTTCAACAGGAAAGGATGTTGAATCTTGTCAAATGCCTTCTCTGCATCAATTGAGATGATCATGTGATTTTTCTGCTTTGATTTGTTGATATGGTGTATTACATTAATTGATTTTCTTATGTTGAACCATCCTTGCATACCTGGGATGAATCCTACTTGGTCATGATGTATAATTCTTTTAATGTGTTGCTGGATTCGATTTGCTAGAATTTTGTTGAGGATTTTTGCATCTATATTCATTAGAGAGATTGGTCTGTAGTTTTCTTTTTTTGTAATATCTTTGCCTGGTTTTGGTATGAGGGTGATGTTGGCTTCATAGAATGAATTAGGTAGCTTTCCCTCCACTTCAATTTTTTTGAACAGTTTGAGCAGGGTTGGTACTAATTCTTTCTGAAATGTTTGGTAGAATTCACATGTGAAGCCGTATGGTCCTGGACTTTTCTTTTTGGGAAGCTTTTGAATGACTGATTCAATTTCTTTACTTGTGATTGGTTTGTTGAGGTCATCTATTTCTTCTTGAGTCAAAGTTGGTTGTTCATGCCTTTCTAGGAACTTGTCCATTTCATCTACATTGTTGTATTTATTAGCATAAAGTTGTTCATAGTTTCCTGTTATTACCTCCTTTATTTCTGTGAGGTCGGTAGTTATGTCTCCTCTTCCATTTCTGATCTTATTTATTTGCATCCTCTCTCTTCTTCTTTTTGTCAGTCTTGCTAAGGGCCCATCAATCTTATTGATTTTCTCATAGAACCAACTTCTGGTCTTATTGATTTTCTCTATTGTTTTCATGTTCTCAATTTCATTTATTTCTGCTCTAATCTTTGTTATTTCTTTCCTTTTGCTTGCTTTGGGGTTAGTTTGCTGTTCTTTCTCCAGTTCTTCCAAGTGGACAGTTAATTCCCTAATTTTTGCCCTTTCTTCTTTTTTGATATAGGCATTTAGGGCAATAAATTTCCCTCTTAGTACTGCCTTTGCTGCGTCCCATAGGTTTTGATATGCTGTGTTTTCATTTTCATTCGCCTCGAGATATTTACTAATTCCTCTTGTAATTTCTTCCTCGACCCACTGGTTGTTTAAGAGCATGTTGTTGAGCCTCCACGTATTTGTGAATTTTCTGGCACTCTGCCTGTTATTGATTTCCAACTTCATTCATTTATGATCTGAGAAAGTGTTGTGTATGATTTCAGTCTTTTTAAATTTGTTGAGACTTGCTTTGTGACCCAGCATATGGTCTATCTTTGAGAATGATCCATGAGCACTTGAGAAAAAGGTGTATCCTGCTGTTGTGGGGTGTAATGTCCTATAAATGTCTGTTAAGTCTAGCTCATTTATTGTAATATTCAAATTCTCTGTTTCTTTATTGACCCTCTGTCTAGATGTTCTGTCCATTGATGAGAGTGGGGAATTGAAGTCTCCAACTATTATGGTTGATGTGTCTATTTCCCTTTTCAGTATTTGCAGTGTATGCCTCATGTATTTTGGGGCATTCTGGCTCGGTGCATAAATATTTATGATTGTTATGTCTTCTCGTTGAATTGTTCCTTTTATTAGTAGATAGTATCCTTCTTTGTCTCTTTTAACTGTTTTACATTTGAAGTCTAATTTGTTGGATATTAGTATAGCTACTCCTGCTCTTTTCTGGTTGTTATTTGCATGAAATATCTTTTCCCAGCCTTTCACTTTCAACCTATGTTTATCTTAGTGTCTAAGATGTGTTTCCTGTAGACAGCATATAGAAGGATCCTGTTTTTTAATCCATTCTGCCAGTCTATGTCTTTTGATTGGGGAGTTCAGTCCATTAACATTTAGTGTTATTACTGTTTGGGTAGTAATTTCCTCTACCATTTTGCCTTTTGTATTTTATATGTCATATCTAATTTTCCTTCTTTCTACACTCTTCTCCACACCTCTCTCTTCTGTCTTTTCGTATCTGTCTCTAGTGTTCCCTTTAGTATTTCTTGCAGAGCTGGTCTCTTGGTCACAAATTCTCTCAGTGACTTTTTGTCTGAGAATGTTTTAATTTCTCCCTCATTTTTGAAGGACAATTTTTCTGGATATAGAATTCTTGGTTGGCAGTTTTTCTCTTTTAGTAATTTAAATATATCATCCCACTGTCTTCTTGCCTCCATGGTTTCTGCTGAGAAATCTACACATAGTCTTATTGGGTTTCCCTTGTATATGATGGATTGCTTTTCTCTCGCTGCTTTCAAGATCCTCTCTTTCTCTTTGACCTCTGACATTCTAACTAGTAAGTGTCTTGGAGAACGTCTATTTGGATCTATTCTCTTTGGGGTGCACTGCACTTCTTGGATCTGTAATTTTAGGTCTTTCATAAGAGTTGGGAAATTTTCAGTGATAATTTTTTCCATTAGCTTTTCTCCCCCTTTTCCCTTCTCTTCTCCTTCCAGGACACCCACAACATGTATATTTGTGCGCTTCATATTATCATTCAATTCCCTGAGCCCCTGCTCATATTTTTCCATTCTTTTCCCTATAGTTTCTGTTTCTTTTTGGATTTCAGATGTTCCATCCTCCATTTCACTAATTCTAACCTCTGTCTCTTGAAATCTACCATTGTAGGTTTCCATTGTTTTTTTCATCTCTTTTACTGTATCTTTCATTCCCATAAGTTCTGTGATTTGTTTTTTCAGACTTTCCATTTCTTCTTTTTGTGCATTCCTTGCCTTCTTCATGTCCTCCCTCAATTCATTGATTTGGTTTTTGATGAGGTTTTCCATTTCTGTTCATATATTCAGAATTAGTTGTCTCAGCTCCTGTATCTCATTTGAACTATTAGTTTGTTCCTTTGACTGGGCCATATCTTCAATATTCCTGGTGTGATTTGTTATTTTTTGCTGGTGTCTAGACATTTAATTACCTTAATTAGTTTATTCTGGAGATTGCTTTCACTTATCTTACCTAGGGTTTTCTTGCTAGATGAGTTTGTTGTCTATCTGTTCTTTGACCTTCAGTTCAGCTTTTTCTGGGCCTCTAGCTTAAGTTTTGTTTAACAGAGGGTAATTTTTCAGTTTTTGTTTTCTTGTTTCTTGTCCTGCTTGTAAGGTGCCTTTTCCCTCCTCACCCTTAGGAGGGTCTAACATAGGTATTACAGACTCCAGCCGGGTTTTCCCGGACTAAACTGGCCTCCTATGGTGTGTGTGGGGGGGAAGGAGTCACCTGTGTCAGTTTTCCCTGAGAGTGACACCCAGCAGGTTGAAAGACTTTCCTGTGAAGTCTCTGGGCTCTGCTTTTCTTATCCTGCCCAGTATGTGGCACTTGTCTGTCTGCGGGTCCCCCCAGCAAAAGATGTTGTGGCTCCTTTATCTTTGGAAGGCTCTCCCTGCTGGGGGCGTGGTGGAGACAGAGGAAAGGTTGTAGGCTGGTTTTAATGGCTTCAAATTGTGAAGCCCTGGGGTCTGAATTCCTTGAAAGCGGGATTCCACCTGAGTTGCGTTTCACCCCTCCCGTGGGGAAGGTTCAGGCAGGAGACAGCCCTAAAAGCAGCCTATTTCTGCATATGCTTGGGGCCATTGCAGCCTGTGTAATCCCACCGCTGAATCCAGAGGCAGCCAAGCCTCCGTAGAAACAGCCACAGAAGGCTCTGTTTCGTCCCCTTTCCTCTTTTTTGGTTAGCCCAATAGGCGACCTCCGCCTTGACCAGTTTTGCCTGAGCTGGGGGCCTATTTTTAGTAGTCAGAATTTGTTTATTAATGCCACTATTGGTGTTTGGTTGGACTCAGTCTCTGCTACTATTAGAGTTTCTTTCCTTTCCCTCCGGGAAGCTGCCTGTGGGGGAGGGGCGCCGGGCACTGGCTGCCGTAGCTTGGGGAACTGCGTGCGGCTTGGGGAACTCACTGTTTCGGAGACTTCCAGCTGGTCCAGCTGGTCCCGACTGGGGTACACTGTGTGTCCGCTCACTGTTGTGGCTCCAGGAGCTGTTCTGTCTATAACTGTGTTTTACCACGTGCAAGTTCTCAGTGAGTTCTCCTTATTACCAGCCTCTGTACCTTGCAAAGGGATGTCAGGAGGCACCGACAGGGATTTGAAAAGGGGAGGGAGTTGCTTTCCTTTCTCTCTGTGCCTCGGATTTCCCTTCCCAGGAGTCTGCCGCATTTCACACTGCAGGAAAAGGGATAGACTGAGGGACCCTCGGAGCTGCCTCTTGAGTCCCCGGCATCGTCCTTGCTCTATATTTTATTTTTAAAGAAGATAAATTTTCCTTGTGATGCTTACTGATGACTAGAAATGATGACCAACCCAGTAGCAATGAATGTCCCTAGAGTCCAGACTGCAGTCTTAAAGAACCATTTATTGTTATCCTCAGAGAAACACCTGATTCTAGGTTTGAGGCAGGAAACATACAAGATTAACCAAGAACATCTTGTCAGACTAAATAACATTTCTAAACAACCCACATTCTAAAGGAGAAATCAAAAGGAAAATTAGAAAGTATTTTGAACTGAACGAGAAGGAAAATACTACATAACAATTTGTGGGATGTTGCTAAAGTAGCATTTCAGAAAAATTTTCTGCCGCTGAGCACCAATATTAGAAAAAAAAAATCTTAAAACAATAATTTCAGCTTCCAGCTTCCACGTTAAGAAACAAAACAAAACACAAAACAAAACCAAAAAAACCCCAGCAAATTAAAACTAAAACAGAAGAAAGGACATAATCAAGATCAAAGTGATAAAAAAATCAAGGAAATATAAAACAGAAAAACAACAGAGAAAACCAATGACACTTACAGTTAGCTCTTTGAGAATATTGATAAAATTGTTAAGACTTTCTTTCCTAGGCTGGTCAGGAAAAAAAGTAAGAAGAGACAAATTATATCAGGAATTTGAGAATTATCATTACTATAAATTCTACAGATGCTGAAAAGATAATAAAGAAATATTTTGAAGAATTTTATGCCATAAATTTGAAATCTTAGATGAAATGGAAAAATTACATGAACTACATAATCCACTAAAGCTTACACAGAGAGAAATAGATAACCTGAATAGTCCTGTATCTATCTAAAAAATTGAATATGTAGTTAAAACCTTCCCACAAAAAAAGCCTGCATGCCTAGAAATAAATTCACAATAAATTCTACCAAAAATTTAAGAAAGAAATAATGCCAAGTCTACACAAATTCTTGTAGAAAACTGAAGAAGAGAGAATACATCCTAATTCTCAGAGGCAAGCATTACTCTGATAACAGGTAAAGACATTACAAAAAAATTACAGACCAATATTCCTCACGTATAACAGGTATAAAAATTCAAAAAATACTTTTCAGAAAATCAAATACAACAATATATGGAAAGGTCTAAGTGGGGTTTATCCCAATACTACAGAATTGGTTTAACATTCTAAAATGTACCACACCTATGCTATGGGTTAACAATAGTGGGGGGATAAGGAGTCTGGGAGTACTTGGGTTTTCTTTATTATTTTTATTTCTTTTCTGGAGTAATGAAAATATTCTAAAATGGATCATGAGGATGTACAAAAATAAAAAATTATTTAAAAAACCTCAACAAGTTGGGAATAGAAGGGAACTGCTCTCTTTGCTCCTAAGATCAGGAATAAGACAAAGAGGTCCATTTTTCTTCAGCATTGTACTGGAATTTTCACCAAAGCAATCAGTCAAGAAAAAGAAATAAAAAGTATCCAGATTGGAAAGGAAGATGTAAAGCTACACCTGCTCAAAGACAACATGATGGTCTATGTATAAAGTTCAATGGAATCAACAAAAAAACTAGTAAGGTTACCAAGGTTTCAGAAAATAAGATCAATACACAAAAATCAATTGTATTTCTACATACAAGCAACAAACACACACAAAAAAGAAAAATACTGTTTATAATACTATTAAAATACAAAATAGGGCTGAATCTGAGAAAAGATGTAAAAGATCTATACACTGAAACTACAAAACATTGCTGAGAGATATTAAATAAGATCTAAATAAATGGAGAAATATATCTTGTTCACGTGTCTGAGAACTTAATATTGCTAAGATATCAACTCTTCCCCAAACGAGCTACTAAATAGATTTAGTGAACCCAATAAAAATCCTAATAGGTATTTTGCAGATATCATTAAGAGTATCTCTTCCAATTATAAAAAGAAAACTAAACTAGGAAACAATAACAGAAAGGTAGCTGAAAAGTCCCTAAATATTTGGAAATTAAACAACACAAAACAATAAACCAATGGGTGTAAGGGGAAAAAAAAATCACATGAAAGTTAGAAAACTTTTTGAATTAAATTAAAACAAAACCACAACATATCTATATTGTGGGATATAGCTAAAGTACTGCCTAGAAAAAAAATTTGCATGTTAGAAAAGAAGAAAGGTCTAAAATCAATGATCTGAGTTTTCACCTTAAGTGATTAGAAAGAGAACAAATAAAGCTCAAAATAAATGAAAGGAAGAAGAAAAGATAAGAGCAAAATTCAAAGAAACAGAGATTTCTGCTCCCAATCATGCTAGGTTTACTTACATTACTATAAAACAGGACAAAAGTATTAAATAACCATTTTCAGATATTGGACAATAAGAAATGCAAAATGGCAATCCCTAAGAGAAGGGAAAAAATGAGATGAGCCCTAAAATTGCCACAGACTGGGCGGGCCATGGTGGCTCAGCAGGCAAGAGTGCTTGCCTGCCATGCCAGAGGACCGAGTTCGATTCCCGGTGCCTGCCCATGTAAATAAAAAAAATAAAAGAATTGCCACAGACTGCTACCCAGAGAGATTCTATTCCATAGTACAGGGAATGGGAAGTCAAACAGAGTCCAGCTTGAGGAGACATAACTGAGAATTCAATGAAGCCAAAGTGGCTAGAATTTATAAGGCAGTGTCAATGAGGAAAGAGTCATCAAGAAACAGAGCACCACAGATATGCAAACGGTTCTTCCTCTCAAATTTTCAGCAGAAACTGATTAGTGTATATATAGGAGGAAATTACCAGAGGCCAGGGAAATAACCACTGGAAAGAAGGTAAATTATTCTTTGAACTCATACAGGGCAGAAAATAGTTCATATTCCCAATATCCAAAGTACAGAAACCATTTGAATATAAGAGCTATTAAGTGGAAGATGATACAATTGTTTCTATAAAAAATTCTAATGAATCCACACACAAAAAAATGCTACTAGAATAAATGAGTTTAACAAGGTTGCAGAATACAAGAACAAAATATATGAAAACAAATACTTCTATATTCTAGCAATGACCAACTGGAAGTTGAAATTGAAAAACTTTACCATTTACAATAGCATCAATCAATATAAAATACCTAGGGATAAATTTGACAAAATACATGCAATACACTGAAACTACAAAATATTTGCTGAGAGAAATAAAAGACAATTGATAAAAATGAAGCAATATACTACATTTATGGATGGGAAGACTTGATATTGTTAAAATATCAATTCTACCCAAATTGATCTATCATATCAAAACAATCTCCATTTAAATTTCAGCAACATTTTTGTTGTAAAAACGATGAAACTGATTCAAAACTTGTAATGGAAATATACAGCACCTAAAATAACAGGACAAATTCAGAAAATAGGAAAAAAGTTGAAGAACTCACACAAGCTGACTTTAAAATACATTAGAAAGCTACAGTAATCAATACAGTATGGTCAGATGCTGTTGTAAGGAACAGAATACAGTCAAGAAATAACCCATAACTTACATTATCAATGGAAAAGAGCGTATTCCAGAAATAAACACCTACCTATACAGATAACTGATTATTTGACAATGATGCAAAGGCAATTAAATGGGAAAAATATAATCTTTTCATAAATGATGCTGAGACTATGGGATCACCAGATGTAATAAAACAAACAGTGACCCTTACCCCACATGATATACAGAAACTAACTCAAAATTAATCATAACCCTAAATGTAAAACCTAAAACTGTAACACTTCTAGAATACACAGGAGGAAATCTTGATCTTAGGTCTAGAAAAAAGATTTTTCTCAATGAAACACACAAAGCAAAAAGTGTAAAAAGAAAAAATGACAAATTGGACTTCAGCAAAATTTAAAACTTTGCTCTTCAAAAAAACACTGCTAAAAGGCTGAAAAGGCATGCTACATACAGGGGAAAATATCCACAAAGCTTATACCCAACAAAGAACTTATATCTAGAAAAGATTAGTCTAACAGAACTTTCTGAGATTATAGAAATATTTTATATCTGCACTGTCCAACAGATAGCCACTACTCATATATGAGGTTAACAAGTATTTGAAATGCATGTGATAGTGGAAGTAGGGAACTGAATATATTCTGTTTGCTCTTAATTAATTTAAATTGACAGTTGCTAGTGGCTACCATATTAGCATAGATCTGCAATGTATAAAGGACACTTAAAGCTAAACAATAAAAAGACAATAACAAAAAAATGAAAAAAAGATTTGAAATGTTTCACCAAAGGAGATGTATAAGTACCAACATAAGCCCATGAAAAGATGCAGCACATCATTAGTCATTATGGAAATACAAACTAAAACCACAAGGAGATATAGTGACTGTGCTCATTTGAAAGGATCTGTGTACCCTAGAAAAGCCATATTTCGATCCTAATCTAATCTTGTGGGAGCAATCATTTCTTTAAACCCTATTCAGCACTGTATACTGGATACTTGATTAGCTTATCTCCACAGAGATGTGACTCACCCAATTCTGGGTATTAACTTTTGAATAGAGGGAGATATAACTCCACCTTTTCCATGTGGGTCTTGATTAGTTTACTAGAATCCTTTAAAAGAGGAAACATTTTGAAGAAAGCTTCAGAATGATGAGAGAACCACAGAACCCACCAGCCTGTGACCTTTGGAGATGAAGGAGCATGCCCCCAGGAGAGCTTCTTGAAAGCAGCAGCCTGGAGAGAAACCTAGCAGACATCACCATGTTTGCCACATGCCTTTCCAGTCGAGACAGAAACCCAGAACTTCATCGGCCTTTCTTGAGTGAAGGTAACCTCTTGTTACCTTACTTTGGACATTTTTATAGACATGCTTGAATTGGGACATTTTCATGGCCTTAGAACTGTAAACTTGCAAGTTAATAAATAAATTTCCTTTTTGAAAAGCCATTAGGTTCTGGTATATTGCATTCTTGCAGCTAGCAAACTAGAACAGTGACACACATGCATAAATGGCTAATATAAAAAAAAGCTGACTACATTAAGTGTTGGAGAGGATGTGGAGCAAATGAAATATTCACACATCACTTGTAGAAATGTAGAGCCACACAAACACTTTGGGAAAAAAATTGTGGCAAAGATTCTAGAGTGAAGATATATGCCCTTTATTGGAATTAAATTGGGAAAAGAAATCGTTTTCAAACACTGGTGCTGCAACAACTGGAAATCCATAAGGAAAAATAACATTGCACCCTACATAATAATTAACCCCACACATCAAAGGCCTAAACTCAAAAGCAAAAGCTATAAAGTTTAAAAAGAAAACATATGAGAATATCTTTGAGATTTTCAGGTATTCAAATATTTTTTAGATAGGTGACAAAATGCATAAGTTATAAAAGAAAAAAAGTAATAAAATAGCTATCAGAACTAAAAACTTCTGCTCCTCAAAAAAGCACTGTGAAGAAAATGAAAAGCCAGAGCTTTAGAGAAAATATTTGCATTATATATATTTGACAAAGAACTAGTATCCAGAATACATAAACTCTACTAGCTTACAAATAAAGAAATGGATAAAAGATTTAAAGACACTTCACAAAGAAAATATACAAATGGGCAATAAATACAGGAAATGATGCACATGAACATCATCAGTTCTCAGAAAAATGTAAATTCAAATTACGAGATACCATTAAACATGCAGTAGAATGGCTAAAATTTACAAAACTGTCATTTCTAAATTTTGGCAAGGATGTGCAGCGACTGGAACATTGCTGGTAGAAATGTAAAATGATGACTTTAGAAAACAGTTTGGGAGGTTTTTGTTTTTTTTTTAAGTTAAACACAAACCATATGATCCAGCAATTCCACATCTAGATACTTACCTGACAGTGTGAAAACAAGTCTGCAAAAGACTTGTATACAAATTTTCTACACTAATAGTTTCAAACTGCAAACAATTTAAATGTCTATCAAAGCATCAGTAACTAAACAAATTGTGGCATAGCCATACAATGGAATATTACTTGGCAATTTAAAGGGACAAACTTCTGATACATGCAACATAGATGAATCTCAAAACATTCTGCTGAGTCAGAATATAGACACCAAAGAAGTAAATAGGGCAAAGAGGGATATGTCCATTTGAAAAAAGGTATAATATACCAAGAAGATATGCTATCTTGTACTTTATGGACTTGACAATAAAGTTTCAAAACATATTATTCTAGTTTGCTAGCTGCCGGAATGCAATATACCAGAAACAGAATGGCTTTTAAAAAAGGGAATTTAATAAGTTGCTAGTTTAAAGTTCTAAGGCCAAGAAAATGTCCCAATTAGAATAAGTCAATAGAAATGTCCCATCAAAGGCATCTAGGAAAAGATACCTTGGTTCAAGAAGACTGATGAAGTTCAGGGTTTCTCTCTCAAGTGAGAAGGCACATGGTGAGCACAGTCACAGTTTCTCTCTCAGCTGGAAGGGCACATGGTGAGCATGGCATCATCTGCTAGCTTTCTCTCCTGGCTTCCTGTTTCATGAAGCTCCCCAGGAGGCATTTTCCTTCTTCATCTGCAAAGGTCGCTGGCTCGTGGACTCTGCTTCATGGTGCTGCAGCATTCTCTGCTCTCTCTGAATTGCTCTCATTCTCCAAAATGTTTCCTCTTTTATAGGACCTCCGAAACTTATCAAGACCCACCCAAATGGGTGGAGACATGTCATCACCTAATCCAGTTTAACAATCACTCTTGATTAAATCAAATCTCCAGGGAGATGATCTGATTACAGATTCAAACATACAGTACTGAATAGAATTATTCTCCTTTATGAAATGGGATTTTGATTAAAACATGGTTTTTCTAGGGGACATACATCCTTTCCAACCAGCACATATATAAAAAAAAAAGTTATAGAATAACAAGAAGAAATTTACAAGTTTACAAGTGAATCGGGCAACATTTTACACAACAATTTTAGCAAGTGACAAAGCAAGAGGATAAAATATTAGGAAGAATATTGATGATTTACATAACAGGTAACATACTTTTCAAACATAAATGCAATACTCATAAAACATAAATGAAATACTCATAAAATCTATGTATTAGGTCATAAAGAAAATTAAAAACTCAAATACCACATTCTCTCATACAGATATTAATACAATTAAAATACAGATATTAACATTAAAAACTATACCTAGGTGGGCCACAGTGGCTCAGTGGCAGAGTTCCTGCCCCCATGCCAGAGACCCAGGTTCAATTCCTGGTGCCTGCCCACATAAAAACAAACAAACAACAAAAAAAATATAGCTGAAGTGACCAAGATGGTGGAATAAGATGCTCTGGGTACCATTCTCCCAGAGAATCTTTGAAAACTAGCAAAAACTGATAAACACATCTTCTCAAAAGTCCAGAAAACAGTAAAATGGTCATGGTGAGGGGGCAAATGAAAAATCAGAAAAATTCAGCTTTAAAAATGATATGAGAAATTCCTGACACCCTTGCTGGCACCTCATCCACCTCATGCCCAGCAAGATATGAAGCCAGCCTGTGCTCTCATTATGGGTCCCTGGCCCTATTCTGGAGGGAGCAGAGTACTCTCTATATGCATACTGGGGTACCTGTATGTCAGTACCAATCTGTTGGGTGGCAGCCTGAAAGATTAAACCTGGAAACTCCTCTCTGGCTCACCCTCCCAGAACTTTCCCTGCAGGCAGAAGCAGCTTGCAGATGGCCAAAGCAGTGTGAGAAACAACTAAGTCAAAGTTGCTTGAGGAAAAGGATTACTGACTTTAAGACAGACAACAGAGCTCCTAGGATTGGGGGTGGGTGGGCATATTTCATAAACTAGAGGGGAAATTTGGATTCCTGTAACCAGGGTTGGGGGGGGGGGGCAGTATGAGATTTCTAAGGCCATGAGGGAGGAGAAACCCTAGGTAAGATGCAAACTCCAGAAACAGGGAGAAGATCCTCTACTTCATTTTCACTTCAAGCTGATCTTATTAACAGGAGTATTAAACTATGAAGGATAGCACCAATCAAAGCAGCACTAATAAGCAAAGACAGTGAAAGTGGGGTTTGTTTTTTGTTTTTGCCTTAGTTTGTTTTTGTCAGCTTCTGGCACTCAAGGAAATCTCTGTTATATAACTATGTAGATATAAACTTAAGGAACAGACAGCCCAGGTATTAAATCCTGGAGTTAATACCTTAAAATGTCACAAAGTACTATCAGCAACAGATGATTATAAGACAAAGAAATAAGAAAACGACAGCTCATGCAGATGGACAAGGTAAAAATTCAGAATTCATCAACAAAGAATATCAGACTTTGGACAGACTAGACCAAGACTAAAACAACAAGAAAAAAATGATCTTCAATATGCTCAAGGAGAAAAACAAAAACATAGAGAAAGAAATTGAATACATTAGGAAAATGATTCATGATCAATATGCAGTTTCATGTGTCAACTTGGCCAGGTGGTGGAGCCTGCTTGTCTGGTGGGGCAAATGCTGGCCTGTCTGTTGCTATGAGGACATTTCATGGACTTAAATCACAACCACGTTGGCTGCATTCACAGCTGATTCCATTTGTAATCAGCTAAGGGGAGTGTGTTCTGCAATGAGTGGTGCTTATTCTAATCACCAGATTTCTTTTAAGGAGGATTCAGAAGAGATAGTCACTCGTCCTCCTGCTTCAGCCAACCAACTTCCTGAGAGATCGTTGAGGACCTTCATCGGAGCTGCCAGTTTGTGGTCTGCCCTGCAGATCTTGGACTCTTACATCCCCACAGTTGCCCAGCCAGCCTCTCCTGAGAGTTCACTGAGGACCTTCATCGGAGCTGCCAACTTGCAGCCTGCCATACAGAACTTGAACTCTACATCCCCACGGTTACATAAGACACTTTTATAAATTTTATATTTACAGATATCTCCTGCTGATTCTATTTCTCTAGAGAACCCTAAATAATACAGCTTGGTACCAGGACTGGTTCTTAAGAAACAATCTAAAAAATGGGTTTTTATGATTGGGTTTTCTACTCTGACTGGACTCAAAGGCACTAAGGACTCTGTTTCCCATAATCAGAATGACACTGTCAATCCATGTGAGCTGGCAAAAGAAATAGTCAAAATATCACCACTGGATTCTTCTAATGCTTCACTTATACGAAGCCAGCCTCTGGGGGAGAATGTTTTTGACACCCTTACAAAGTTTTGTGGAATTAGGAGGTATGGAGATGTTTTCTGGTTGTTGTTAGATACACTGTATATATTGGTGAGGGAAAGGGATGAGCTGAAGGCTTCAAAGGCAAAGTTTACGCATTGTATGACAGATGTAAAAATTTTACGGGTGCCCTGAAGGAAAATCTTATTTCCTGTAGCTACAGGCTTTAAAGCTCTGAAAATTAGAATCAAAGTTTAATTGTTAGAGTAGAAACATTACAATATAAACTCAAATCTCAATCTTGCATGGTATCTGCAGTTAAAGTGAGGGCATTGATTGGAAAGGAGTAGGACCCTGCAAAATGGGATGGTGACATATGGGTTGATAATGATAGTGGTGGAGAGGTTGAAACTCTAGATAGAGCTGAGTCTTTAGTTCTAGGTAACCCTGTAACATTCTGCCCTGAGGACAAAGCCACCCCACCTCCAGCCTGCCCTGAGGAGTTGACAACCTAACCTCCACCTGAAGGGATTAACCCTAGAGTGATTAATCCTGTTTCACCAGATGAAACTGCAAA
This sequence comes from Tamandua tetradactyla, assembly GCF_023851605.1. NCBI lineage: Eukaryota > Metazoa > Chordata > Mammalia > Pilosa > Myrmecophagidae > Tamandua > Tamandua tetradactyla. Next base: position 30,772,771 of record NC_135334.1, on the reverse strand, counting down.
TGAATGCCCTGAAGCAAATGGTTTGGAAGATACTTCTAATTCTTTTCATGACCCAATCCCACCACTCCTCATTTCTTCCAGAGCTATAACTAGACTAAAGTCCCAACAGGCCCAAAAAGGTGAAATACAAAGTGTCACCCATGAGCGGGTATGTTACACTCCAAAAGAAATGCATGAGTTTTCCAATTTATATAGACAGAAATCAGGGGAATGTGTGTGGCAATGGATTTTAAGGGTATAGGATAATGGTGGGAGGAATATAAAGCTGGATCAGGCTGAATTTATTGATATGGGCCCATTAAGCAGAGATTCTGCATTCAATATTACAGCTTGAGGGGTTAGAAAAGGCATTAACAGTTTGTTTGGATGGTTGGCTGAAACATGGATCTAAAAGGTGGCCAATATTACCTGAAGTTGAAATGCCGGAACTGCCCTGGTATAATGTAGATGAGGGGATCCAGAGGCTTAGAGAGATTGGAATGTTAGAGTGGATTTATCATGCAAAGCCTGCTCTTACACCCCAGGAATGTCTGGAGGATGCACCTTTTACGAGAACAGCAAGAAACAAATATGTGAGACTAGCTCCACATCCTGAAGAGCTCTGTAGTTGCCCTTTTCTGTAGTTCAGATATTATTGTGGGAACTGCTGTCACTGAGCCGGAATCCTTAAACACAATGGGGATGATCAGATCCTGAGTTGGCAGAAGTCAGGTGACAGCACTTAATTGCCAAAGATAAGGTGGCTATCATAATGGACAGCAGACTCAAAAGTAGGAGTCAAAATATTCTGACTCACAGAGACTTGTGGTGTTGGCTAGTAGATCATGGGGTACCTAGAAGTACAATAGATGGGCAGTCTACTAAATTCTTGTTTGAGTTGTATAAGCAAAAGAGTTCTAGGCCAAGTGAACAGAAGTCTAACTTGAATTACAAAAACAGAGAGTCACAGGCCCTTAATCAGTTTCCAGACTTGAGACAGTTTGCAGACCCAGAGCCTCTTGAATGAGGGGGAGGCCAAGTCCCTTTGGGGGAGGACCGTGTAACACTGCCACAAATTTATACTGCTAATCTTCCTCCAAGCCTTCCCCCAAGGAGACCAACAGCCCTTTACCATGGTAACTGTGAACTGGGGAAAGTATATGATCAGAAATTTCGGGGGATTATTAGCCACTGGTTCAGAAGTGACATTGAATCCAGGGGACCAAAAATGTCACTCTGGTCCACCAGTCAGAGTGGGGGGTTATGAAAGTCTGGTGCTCAATGGCGTTTTAGTTCAGGTCCTTCTCACAGTGAGTCCAGTAGGTCCCTGGACCCATTCTGTTGTTATCTTCCCAGTTCCAGAATGCATAATTGGAATAAACATACTGAGCAACTAGCAAAATCCTCACACTGGCTCTCTAACTCATGGAGTGAAGGCTATTATGGAAGGAAAGGCCAAGTGGAAGTGACTAGAACTGTCCCTACCTAACAAAATAGTAAATCAGATGCAATGGCAGATCCCAGAGAGACTGCAGAGGTTACTGCCACTCTCAAGGACTTGAAGGATGCAGGGGTGGTGATTCCTACCACATCCCCATTCAACTCTTCTATTTGGCCTGTGCAGAAAACAGATCAGTCTTGGAGGATGACAGTGGATTATTATCACAAACTCAACCACGTGCTAACTCCAATTGCAGCTGCTGTTCCAGATATGGTATCAAGATCATTGCTTGAACAAATCAATACATCCCCTGGTACCTGGTATGCAGCTATTAATCTGATGAACACTTTTTTTCAATAGCTGTTAGTAAGGACCACCAAAAACAGTTTGCTTTCAGCTGGCAAGGTCAGCAATAAACTTTCACTGTCCTACGTCAGAGTTTTATCAATCCTCCAGCCCTATGTCATAATCTTGTCTGCAGAGACCTTGATCATTTCCCTCCCACAAGACATCACATGAGTCCATTAATATTGATGATATCATGTTGAGTGGACCTAGTGAGCAAGAAGTAGCTACTCTAGACTTATTGGTAAGGCATTTGTGTGTCAGAGGATGAGAGATAAATGCAACAAAAATACAGGGACTTTCCACCTCAGTGAAATTTCTAGGTGTCCAGTGGTGTGGGCCATGTCGAGATATCCCTTCTTCTAAGGTGAAGTATAACTTGCTGCATCTAGCCCCTCCTGCGACCAAAAGAGAAGCACAACACCTAGTTGGTCTCTTTGGATCTTGGCAACAACTTATTCCTCCTTTGGGTGGAACAAGTTTTTGGCCCATTTATCAAGTGACCAGAAAAGCTGCTAATTTTGGGACCTGAGCAAGAGGAGGCTCTGTGACAGGTCCAGGCTGCTGTACAAGCCATATAGTTGGGCATGTGCAGCAGCACTCCCTCATAAAATGGAAATGGTATACAGGAGATAGGGCAACAGCCTTTCCTGAAGGCACAAGTAAGTTACATGAGGAGGTGGCCCAAATGCCCATGCTCTGCACTCCTGCCACATTACCTCCTCTTTCCCAGACCAGAGCTACGGCTTCTTGGGGAGTTCCTTACAGTGAATTGACTGAGGAAGAGAAAACATGGGCCTCGTTTACAGATGGTTCTGCATGATATGCAGGTACCACCCCAAAATGGACAGATACAGCACTACAATATCTTTCCAGGATGTCCCTGAAGTACAGTAGTGAGTAGAAATCCTCCCAGAGGGCAGAACTCTGAACACTGCACCTGGTTGTTCATGTTGCTTGGAAGGAGAACTGGCCAGAGATGCATCTGACTCATGGGCTGTTGCCAATGGTTTGGCTGGATGGTGAGGGACTTGTGAAATACAGGAATGGGAAATTGGTCACAAATAGGTCTAGGGAAGAGGTATATATATATAGACCTTTCTGAGTGGGCTAAAAACATGAAGATATTTGTGTACCATGTGAATATGCACCAGAGGGTAACTTCAGTAGAGGAAGGTTTTAATAATCAAGGGGATAAGATGACCCATTCTGTGGATACCAGTCAGCCTCTTTCCCCAGCAACTCCTGTCATTGCCCAATGGACTCATGAACAAAATGGTCACAGTGGTAGGGATGGAGTTTATGCATGGGCTCAGCAACACGGACGTCCACCCACGAAGGTTGACCTGGCTATAGCCATTGCTGAGTGCCCAATCTGCCAGCATCAGAGACCCACACTCAGTCCACGATATGGCATCATTCCCTGAGGTGATCGGCCAGCTACATGATGGCAGGTTGATCACAAGGGACTGCTTCCATCACAGAAAGGGGTAGTGATTTGTTCTAACTGGAATAGACACATACTCTAGATATGAGGTTGCCTTCCCTGCAGCCAATGCTTCTGCCAAAACTATCCATGGACTTACAGTCTGCCTTATCCATCATTATGGTATTCCACACAACATTGCTTCTGATCAAGGAACCTACTTCACAGCAAATGAAGTATGGAAATGGGCACATGCTTATGGAATTCTCTTGTCTTATCATGTTCCCCATCATCCAGAGGCAGTTAGATTGATAGAATGGAGGAATGGCCTTTCAAAAACTCAATTACGGTGCCAACTAGGCACCTGCAATACTTTGCAGGGCTGGGGTGATGTCCTGCAGAAAGCTAAGTATGCTCTGAATTAGTGTCCAGTGTATGGTGCTGTTTCTCCTACACCCAGGATCCATGGGTCCAGGAACCCAGGGGTGGAAATGGGAGTGGCACTCACTATTACCCCTAGTGATCCACTAGGAAAATTTTTGCTTCCTGTCCCTGCAACCTTGAGCTATGCTGGTTGACAGGTTTTAGTTCTAGAAGAGGGAGTGCTTCAACCAGGTGAAACAACGATTCCAGTGAACTGGAATCTAAGACAGCTACCTGGTCACTTTGGCCTACTCATGCCCCTGGATCAACAAGCCAAGAAGGGGATTACATTATTGGCTGGGGTGACTGACCCTGACTATCGGGGGAAACGGGACTGCAACTACACAATGGAGGTAAAGAAGAGTTTTCCTGGAATATAGGAGATCCCCTAGGGTGTCTCTTAGTACGACCGTACCCTGTGATTAAAATCAATGGAAAACTGCAACAATCCAATCCTAGCAGGCCTACCAATGGCTCTGAAACTTCGGGACTAAAGGTTTGGGTCACCCCACCAAGCAAAGAACAATGGCCAGCTGAAGTGCTTGCTGAGGGTAAAGGGAATATGGAATGGGTAGTGGAATAAGGCAGTGATAAATATGAACTACAACTACGTGATCAGTTATAGAAACTAGGACTTTAATGCTGTTTTGTTCATGTTATACTGTTCAAGTTGTAAGATATCAAGTTTAAGAATGAATATTACCCAAGGACTTGTACCCTATTCTGGGGAGAGTTAATCCATTTCTGGTTGTATGCAGGACAGATGAGTATTGTTAGGCAAGGAAAAAAATGTCTGTTATTTTTTTCTATTTAGAGATTAAGTATGGTTTAAGGTGCTGTGTACAGATGCCAAGTTGACACAGGGTGGACTGTCATGGTCACATTCACGTGTCAAGTTGGCCAGGTGGTAGTGCCTGGTTGTCTGGTGGGGCAAACTGTGGCCTGTCTGTTACTATGAGGACATTTCATGAACTTAAATCATAAGCATGTTGGTTGCATCCATAGCTGACTTTATTTGTAATCAGCTAAGGGGAGTGTCTTCTGCAATGAATGATGCTTAATCTAATTACCAGAAGTCTTTTAAGGAGGATTCAGAAGAGACAGTCTCTCATCTTCCTGCTTCAGCCAGCCAGCCTCTCCTGAGAGTTCACTGAGGATCTTTATCAGAGCTGCCAGTTTGCGGCCTGCCCTACAGACCTTGGACTCTACATCCCCATGGATACATGAGACAGTTTTATAAATTTTGTATTTATGGATATCTCCTTCTGATGCTGTTTCTCTAGAGAACCCTAGTGAACATAGGAAGTAAAGAGAAAAACTGGAATTAAAGACCACAACCACAATAACTGAAATGAAAAATTCTCTAGAAGGTTTCAACAGCAGACTGGAGCTAGAAGAAGATAAAATCAGTGAACCTGAAGACCTGACAGCTGAAATTATTCCAACTGAGGAAAAGAAAAAAAAAAGAATGAAAAAAGTCTTTCATTCAACACAGCCTAAGGAATTGTGAGATACCATCAAGCATACCAATATATATACTGTGAGAGTCTAGGAGAAGAAAAAGAGAAAGGGCAGAAAGAATATCTAAAGAAATAGTGGCAGATGTCCCAACTTTAGTGAAAGACATAAATATACACATTCAAGGAAACCACTGAATCCCAAACAAAATAAACCTGAAGAGAACCACACTTAGCCACATATAGTTGAACTGTCAAATGCCAAGGACAAGGAGAGAATTCTGAAAGCTACAAGAAAAAACACACAGGTTACTTCCAAGAGAGTGCTGAGAAGATTAAGTTCCAATTTCTCATCAGAAACCAAAAAAGCAAGAAATCTATGGAATAGAATATTTAAAGTGCCATGCTGGTATGAAACTGTTATGTGCCCCAATCTTGAGGGGGCAGACTTACAGTGCGTGAAATCTTTTGATCAGGTTGTTTCCGTGGAGATGCCACCCACCCAAATGTGGGTGGAACCTTCTGATTTGATGGAAATGTACCCCACCCATTCAAGTTCTTAATGCTTTTATTGGAGGTGTATGAAGAGAATAAAGGCAGAAAAACAGAGAGCTTAGAGCTAACACAGAGGACAGAGAGATGAAACCAAGATATAAACATCTGGAGATACAGAAGGAGCTGAGAGAGTCATTTGAAAAACCAGAAGCTAAGTGAGAAGAACAGAAGACATTGCCAAGTGCCTTCCCATGTGACAAATAAACCCCAAACCCAATCAACCTTTCTTGAGAGAAGGTATCCTCTTTTTGGTGCCTTAATTTGAACATCTTCATGGCCTTAGAATTAAAACTTAGTAACTTAATAAAGTCCCTTTGTAAAAGCCAATCATTTTCTAGTATATTGCATACTGGCAGCTTTAGCAAACCAAAACAAGTGCTGAGAGAAAACAACTGATAACCAAGACTTTTATATCCAGTGAGACTGACTTTTAAAAATTAGGGAGAGGTTAAAATACTCCTAGATAAATTTCACTAGATTTGCCCTACAAGCAAGGCTAAAAGGAGTCCTTCAGACTGCAAGGAAAGGATAATAGACAGCATATCAAAGCTGTATAAAGAAATAAAGACCTCCAGTAAAGGTAATCATATGGTCAATTATAAATGCCAGTATTGTGGTACTGTATTTTTTGGTATGCAACTCCACTTTTTATCTCTTACAGGTTCTAAAATGAAAATGCATCAAAAGTAAGGATAAATCTATGGTTTGGGATATGCAATGTATAAAGATGATTTGTAACATGTTTAGCAAGAAGGTGTGGGGATAGAGTGGTATAGGAACAATGTTTGTATATGCTATTGAGGTTATATTGGTATCAAATGAAATGTAACTGATATAGATTTAGGATGTTAAATTTAAGCTCCATGGTAACTATAAAGAAAATACCTGAAAACATATACAGAAGGAAATGAAATGGGACTCAACATGGTAGAGTATAAAAGTCAAGTAAATATGAAAGGAGGTATTACTGGAGAAATTTAAATGTAAATGGATTATGCTGGTTTGAAGATGTTCAGTACCCCAGAAAAGGCCAAGTTCTTTTAATCTATTCCTATGGGGCAAAGATCTATTGTGAGTGGGATCTTCTGATTAGGTTGTTTCAAGTGGAATGTGACCCAGCCCATTCAATGTGGACCTTAATCCTTTACTGGAGTTGTTTAGGAGAGGATAAAAGATAGAAGAGCCAAGAGAGCTTGGAGAGAGAGAAACACCCTGGAGATCCTAAGAGAGGACCCACAGATGCTCAGAGAGAAAGCCACCAGAATTAGAAGCTGAAAGAAATGGCACTCAGGAGCTAAGGATCAGTAGAAGCTGGCCATGTGCCTTCCCGTGTGATAGAGGTGTTCCAGATGCCAGTGGTCTTTCTTCAGAGAAGGTATTTTCCTCTTGATGCCTTAATTTGGACATTTTCATAGCCTCAGAACTGTAAATCTATAAACTAATAAATGTCCATTGTTACAACCAACCCATTTCTGGTATATTGCGTTTTAGTAGCTTTAGCAAACCAAAACATGGATTAAACTTTCCAGTCAAAAGGCAGAGATGAGCAGAATGAATGAGAAAGCATGACCCAAATATATGCTCTCAAGTGACTCACCTCAAATTCAAAGACACAAGTAAATTTTAAGTGAAAGGATGGGAAAAATTTATCATGAAATTAGCAATAACGGAGAGCTGTGGTATCTATACTAATAACAGATAGAATAGACTTTAAGTTAAAAACAGTTATGAAGGACAAAGAAGATCACTATGTACTGACAAAGCAGTCAATTCAATAAAAATGACAATTATAAATATATATATATGCACCTAACAGCATAACTCCAAAATATATGAAACAAATATAGATAGATTTGAAGGGAGAAACAGATTGTAGGGAGAAATACATGATTTTACATTAATAGAAGACTTCAATACACCACTTTGTCACTTTCAATAATGAATAGAACATCTAGAGAGAATATGTTAAAAAATAGAAAACTTGAATGATTTCTACGAACCAACTAGGTGCAACATATACAGAATACTTTACTCAACAGCAGAATACACACGTCTGTAGTGCACATGAATTCTCTAGTATAGACCATATGTTCAGAAATAAAACAAGTCTCAATAAATTAAAATACTGAAATCATAAGATGTATCTTTTCAAATAACAGTGGAAGAAAGCTGGAAATCAATAATGGAGAAAGCTGGAAAACTCACATATACGTGTAAATTCAATAACACAGTCTTAAATAACCAACGGGTCAAAGAAGAAATCAAGAAATCACAAGACAAATTAGAAAATATTTTCAGGCAGATGAAAATAAAGACAAAATGAACAAAAACTTATGGGATTCAGCAAAGGCAATGCTGAGAGGGAAATCTATAATTATAAATGCTTCCATTAAAAAGGAAGAAAGATCCCAAATCAGAAGCCAAACTTCATCTAGAGAGGGCCTAGAAAAATAAAAGCAAACTAAAGCAAAAGTGAGGAGATGGAAGGAGATAAAGAACATGTATATCCAGCCAACCTGTATTATAGTGGCCTGAGGGACTCCTGTTTCAGAACCTTCCATGTGTGTAGAAGGCAGTTTAGAGAGCTTTCCTATAAAATGCTGTGGGAGGACAGTCAAGTTGTGTTGCCTGGGACAAGGGATTACTGGCAAAAGGAAGTGCAAGGGATTACTGGCAAAAGGAAGTCCAGGATCCTTGAGGAAACTGTTTCCTAGTAAAGAGGAGAAATTTGTTAACAGTCCAAATGGAGAATTCTTAGGGCCACATGTGCATACCCTGACAAGAGGCATGCGCAGAAAGGATTGCTTTGGCCTGAAGCTATTCTATAAACTTATTGTATGAATAAGCCCTGAAGGAGAACACTTGTACAGGTCAATCTACAAAGACTGGGAAAGGTATTTTCTTTTCTTTCTTTCTTTCTTTTTTTGTTAGCTCCTGGCACACAAAGGAAACACAAACATAACACAAGCTTAAAGAAAAGGCACCACAAGAATATAAATTTCAGCAATAACACATAGAAATATCAAAATGTCCAGGTTTCAAAAAAAGACAACAAAATATACAAAGAAACTGTAAATGATAGACCAGTTAAAGGAGAAGATTAAGGTATTAGAAACCATCAGTGAGGGAGACCAGACCTGCAACATACCAAAGACTTAAAAAGAAATTGTCTTAAATATGCTCAAAGGGCTAAAGCATAACCTGGACAAAGAAGTAAAGGAAATCAGATTCAATGCAAACCCAATCAGAATTCCAGCAGCCTTCTTTGCAGGAATGGAAAAGCCAATCATCAAATTCATATGGACAGGAAAGAGGTCTTGAAAAACCATCTTGAAAAAGAGAACAAAGAGAACTCACACTTCCTGAATTAAAAGTTATTACAAAGCCACAACAATCAAAACAGCAAAGCACTGACATAAGGACTAACATATAGGCCAAATGGGATCAAATTGTGAGTTCAGATATAAACCCTCTCATCCATAGCCAACTGATTTTTGATAAGGGTGCCAAGTTCACCCAATGGGGAAAATAGTTTCTTCAACAAATGGTGCCCATCTCATACCCACTAGAATGGCTACTATTAAAAAATGGAAAATAACATATGCTGGAGAGGATGTAGAGAAATAGGAATACTTGCTCATTGTTAATGGGAATGTAAAAATGGTGCAGCTGCTGTGGGAAACAGTTCGGCAGTTCCTCAGAAAGTTATGTATGGAATTATCATATATAGTCAAAAGAAACGAAAGAAGGGATCAGGTATTTGCACACTGATGTTCCTAGCAGCATTATTTGCAATTGCCAAAAGAAGGAGGCAACTCAATTGTTCATCAACAGATAAATGGATAAACAAAATGTCATATATTCTACAATGAAATATTATTCAAGCATAAGAAGGAATGAATTTTAATACATGCTAAAACATGGATGAACCTTAAAGACATCATATTGAGTGAAGCCATGCACATAACTACAAATATCATATGATATCACTGATAGGAAATAATTAGATTCCAAATCTGTAGAGTCAGAAACTAAAACACAGTTTACAAGGGGCCAGGGTGGGGGTAAAGAATGGGGATTAATGATTAATTGTTTGAGTTTCTATTTGGGTTGATGGGATAGTTTTAGTAATGGGTGGTGGTGATGATGGCACAATATTGTGAATGCAATTAACACCGATGTATTATATAACTGAATTGGTTAAAAGGGGGAAATTTTCTGTTGTATAGATATTACTAGAACAAAAAAAAATTTAAAACCATAGAATTGTACAATGCAAACAGTGAACCCTAATGTAAGCTATGGATTATGGTATAATGGTACAATTATACTAATACTGTTTTCATCAGTTGTAACAAAGATACCACACTAATGCAAAGTATTAATAATAAGAAAAACCATGTGTGTGAAGAAGAGTATACAGGAACTCCATACTTTCTGCATCATTTTTCTATAGATGTACAACTTCTCCAATAAAAAATTAAAACAATCAAAATGAAAAACAAAACTAAGCAAACAAAACCTCACAACACACTGTCCAAAACTGTAGGAATATGCCTTATGTATAGCTGTCATGTAATGCAGGACAGCCTAAGAATATTGTTTGGCATAGGTTTTATCTAAGGACACATCAATATAGCTTACTGTAATTTTAAAAGGATTTTAAAGATTTTAAAAAATCCTCTAAATTCAAAATTTTATCTTAACATTCTTGTACCAAGAAAGCATACTTAGATATAGAAGGTATACAGCATTCCAAAACAGGTCTAATAACTTTTAAATTATCTTTTCATTTAAATTTTATAAACTGTTAGTACAACCATTTCAGAGTCTCTGAATAAGAGAGGCCTTTATGAAGTCATTCAGTCCATTCCTTGAACTGAACCAACACTAAACCAACAAAGGCAGAAGTGGTTTTTCATTCTATTATGAAAGTATACTTTACCACAATCCACAGGTAGCCAAAGTATAAAATTATTCCCTTCATTTGAAAGTATAGTAAGTTAATATCTATTTTAGACTAATATTAAAATTATGATTTGAACACTAACAGAGAAAAAAGAAAATGGAATGATGAGGAACCTGAAGAACACAATGGGGTTTAGGCTGAGTGGGACAATGTTAGCATGGGTGCGTGTGTGAGAGTGCATGTGTATGTAGGTAATTAAAAGCAGGAGCGAGCTAACAGGGAAGTAGAAGCCAGTCAGCAAACTGTTTCTTCTCTAGTCCTCCAGTGCCTTCTGCTTGTACTTCCCCATTCTATTATCCTCATCCCAAACCAGCCAATTCTATATGTATATAATTATGATTCATACACAAATCAGGTCAGTCCCCCTTGACTTGAGTCTTCATTCTCCAGAATCATTCTAAGAATACTTGTCAGGGTGGGTCTTTCAAGAATAAATCTAGAATTATTCTTAGCTAATCTTACTACAGGCCATATCCAGAAATATAATTGCCTTGCTAAGATCAATTTAATATTAGCTTTGAGCTGGCTTCTAGACCCTGCATCTCATTTTATCTACTATCTGTTATCATGCTCAAAGAGTCTTTCTTCTAGGATAAAATGTACATGTACTTCTGCTGTTACTACTGTTACTATCACTAATAATAATAATAAATACCTTAAATATACATAGCACTGATTATGTGCTAGAGACTATTTTAAGAACTTTACATAGATAAGACCCATTTAGTCTAACAACTCTATGTAGTAGGTGGTGTTATTATTGTTGCTTAAAAAGATTATCGAAGGTCACACAGGTAGTAAGGGAGAATACTGGGACTAAAACCTGCAATGGCTCCAGAGTTCATGCGCATAACAACTTTATCATATTCCTTATTTTGTTTGTGTAATGCAAAGAATACTCCAACCAGACCAGAGACCTGTGTTCTTAGTCCCATCTCAATCAACTGAGTGACCTAGGGGTAGTCTTTGACTCAATTTCTGCTATATAATGATCCAGGCTTAATGATCTGCTTCTTGTTATACAATATAGCAATGATAAATTGGTGCTTTTTATTAATATACTTGACTTCCTTAGACAAGAAAGGAGGTTGAAGTTTGAAAATTAAATACATCTAAGAGACGGGAAGAAGGTAACTAATAACTAAGTCACTCTTCTAAACATTTTCATTTATTCTCTATTTTCTAAGATGCAAATATTTTCTAAGATCCTTATTTTACAGAGAGGAATAATGAGACTCAGAGATTGGGTAATCTGTCCAAAGTCACACAGATAATTAGGATGGAAAGAAAGCATTCAAATGCAGCTATAGTCCAGGCACTCAGTGCTTCCTTGGTGTTGCCTTTCTCTCTTCTCAGCAGCAGTAAGTGGAGATTTATAGGATAATATATGTAAAGTACCTACCACAGAATACTGCAAAGAACACAAATGCAATAAATTAATTTGGGGTAGTCATGGAAGTGAATACCAATTTCAAAGTGCTACTAGGTTGTTACTTAAAACAAAGTGGGTAAATCCTTGTGCAACTTCTACAAGGAAGGCTGCATACTATATCGAAACAAGTGAATTTCTTGAAGGAAAGTTTTCATGGCTTGAATTCATTCCTAAATACACACTGAAGAAATGCAAAATATGCCAATGTATGTGGTGTTTCCAGATCACATGCATGAGTTTTGTGGTATTTTGCTATATGAAACAACTTCCTCACAATAACTCAGAATCATTGTGTTAAAATGAATCTCTCCTTTTACTTAGCCAGAATTTCACAGATAATATCAATGAACAAAGAAAGTCTCTTATGTATCAGCTACTTAAAGGAGGGCAGGAAAAGTCAGAAATTACTGTGCTAATTTATTAAATTTCTATTTTGGTTTGGAAACTAGGTCACTTATTCATTCACTAATTCATCCAACAAATGGTAATAGAACACCAAATATGTACAGGCCATTACTTTAGTAATAAATGCCAGTGGCACTAAAGGATATGTTTTAGTTTGTTAAAGCTACCGGAATGCAATATACCAGAAATGGAAAGGCTTTTTAAAAGGGCATTTACTAAGTCATCAGTTTACAGTTTTAAAGTTGTAAAAACATCCAAACTAAGGCAACCAGAGAAAAGATTCCTTGACTCAAGAAAGGCTGACGGGTCCAGAATACCTCTGTCAGCTGGGAAGGCAGTGGCTTATGTTTGCTGGGGTCTTTGGTTTCTGGTTTCAAACAGCTTCCCTGGGGGCATTTACTTTCTGCATCTCCAAACATCTGCGTCTTATGCTGGCTCTCTAGCAACTGTTCTCTAAGCGTCTCTGTTGGCTCTTGAGTTTTCTCCAAAATGTTTCCCCTTTTAAAGGGCTTCAGTAGACTAATCAAGGCCCACCTTGAATGGGCGGAGTCATATATCCATCACCAAAAGGTCACAATTGTGTGTGTCACATTTCCATGCAAGTAATCCAACCAAAAGGTCACATCCACAACTAGGTATGTCACATCTCCATGGAAACAGTCCAATCAAAGTTTCCCACCCTTAACTATAGGTCTGGCCCCATGAAACTGGATTCGGAGTAAAACATGGTTTTTCCGGGTACATAATAATTTCAAACCCAGCACAGAGCACCAGACATAAGATGATTACAATATAGTCTGATGAATGCTATGATTAAAAGATGCACCTAAGGAATATGAATGTTATTTATGAAGGGTTAGAGGAGTTATGAAGACATGACATTTGAATCAAGGCTAAAAAGTATGAGATGTTTAGAAACTGTGAGTAATTAAGAACGATTAAAATTTAGAGTAAATGTAGGGAAGTCTTCTGATTTTTTGAAATTCAAAAATATCATAATTACATAACCAGAGGACTAGAAGGATTTTAGCAGATAATATAGTTCAAAACTCTCATTTTACTTTTAAGAAAACTAAGACCTCTTATATAGGTGCCCAGCATCTCTCAATGAGGATGAATATTATTCAGGTGAGTGTGTCCTTACACAGAACTGAGTAAAAACATTTAAGTGCAGCCATGTTGTAACCACTCACTCCCCTTAGAAAATCTCTAACCTTAGTGTGAAAGATTTCTATCTTCTGCTATGCTAAGAGAAATCACCACTAGCTGACCCGAATGGTGTCCATATACGAATGACATTAAAATCTGTAAACTGTCTCTCCTGAGGTACTGTATGGGTTGATCAAAGGACGCTGGAGATAAAAATGTGTTTAACACATAAAAACCAGTTAACCTAACTCTTCCCCTTTTAATCCACCTCTTCTTTATTAAATTCAATTTAAAAATTGAGGTGCTGTAGCTGTTAAATGAAAGAACTCTTCTAAATCCCTACAGATGCTTAGTAAACATTGGATAAAATCTTTATCATCTGCAAGTCATTAATTACCAAGTAACAAGTTAAGTCAACTAGGGGAAGCCAGTAAAAAGATTAATGTTCTACCACCAAGCCAAAATGAAATATAGATTTAATACATGACACATGAAATGCTGTGGTAACTATTTAATTAAAAAAATGAAATATGAAATGTCAGTAAAGAAAATACTATTTCTTTGCTGCCTGCCCTTACACTGTTCACAAATTATCTCCATGATATACCATGTCAAAAGATAGCAATGATCTCTGTTGGGTTCTAGAATCTTATTGTATAAAATTTTACTTGAAACAGGTGTGCTATAAGCTTAGATTTTAGAAAATATTCCTGTTTCCTGGGTATATATGATAAAAATATAAAATTCTAATTGAAAATTTGAGTTATTTTTAACAGCCTTGGAAAAAGAAGTGATTCACCCTATAAACAATTCACTACAGGATTTCTTTAAAATAGCAAGTTCATGAAAAATTCATGAAACTCTGATTTATGTAACTTTTTCAGAAGCATCAATTATATAAAGGTAGCCAAAATTCAAAGACTTTCTTGAATGGTTGTTATAATAGGATTTGATCACTTATTTAAAACATTGCAGGAGACATGAAAATGGAAAGAACTAATAAAGGTGTGTTAATGTGAAAACTTAAACATGAGGAAAGCAAATACAAATTCTAATCAGAGTTGCATAGTAAAGATTTAGAAGGATATACAAATGATTATCAGTGGTTACCCCCTGGGGATAGAGCAGAGACTTTAGTTTTTGTTTTATTCATGTCCACATTGTTTGATAAGAAACATGTATTTAATTTTTTTAAAAAAACCAATTCTGTACTTAATTTCTTAAAATTCTCTTTTTCAGTATTCCATTTTTAAAGGTAAATAAGCACAAAAGGATTCTATGTTATTGCTTGCTATAGTGGTTATCCACCAAGAGTGCATCAGAATCAACTTTGGAGAGTTTTAGAAAAAAATATGCAGATGCCTGAGCCTAATTGCAGAGCACTGAGTCAGAAAGGTTTGGGAACCACGATACTAGAGGACCTTTAGGGTTCTTTCCAATTTTGAGATTATATTACTTATATTTTGTACACATTCTTAGTCTTTTATAAGAATAAAGTATTATTCTTATAAGATAGATAAAGGTACTGTTTTCTAGTGCTAACACTGCTCTAGTTCGTAAGCTGCTGGAGTGCGATATACCAGAACTGGAATGGCTTTTAAAACGGGGAATTTAATAAGTTATAAGTTTATACTTCTAAGCTATGGAAGTGTCCAAACTAATGCATCCAGGGAAAGATTCCTTAATTCAAGAAAGGCTGATGTGCCCGGAACACTGCAGTCAGCTGGGAAGGCATGCTCGTCCCTTGACCCTGGGCTCCACTGCTTTCAGCCTCTGTTCCTGTAGGGATTCCTCAATTTGCTTCCCAGGGCTGACTTTCATCTCTTGGCTTCCCTAGGTTCCCTCCAGGTTCTGGCTTGCTTAACATCAGCATCTGCTGGTCTCTAAGCATCTCCAAACATCTGTGTCTCATCTGTGTCAGCTCTGGGCTCTGTGGCCTCGGTCTCCAAAATGTTTCCCTTTTAAAGGATTCCAGTAAATGAATCAAGACCCACCTGGAATGGTGGAGCCACATCTCTATCTTATCAAAGGGTCATACCCACAATTGGGCATATCACCTTACCATGGCGATAATTAATCAGAAGTTTCCATCCTATGGTATTGAATCAGGGTTAAAAGAAACAGCTGCTTCCGTATGATTGAATCAGGATTAAAACATGGCTTCTCTGGGGTACACAGTATTTTCAAACCAGCACACGCTCATATTATCAACTTAGAGAAATTTAGAGGGAATAAACTGAAGATTAAAACATATACAACTTAAATTTAATTAAAAATTTTTCCTGTGGTTATTTTGATGCAACATTGAACATGTTTTGCTTTAACTGAAGTAGGAAGTTGGGGACTGGTTCTCATGTAAGCACCAAGTATAACAGAGGTGATAGGGAGGCAGAAGTGAGAAGGGGAATGGTTGTTTATTATCATTTTGGTTCTTGAATTGGTTTGAAACTGTTACCTCCAAAAAATCATGTTGTTTTAGTCCAATATTGTGGGTGCAGACCCATTATTGGGCAGGACCTTTTGATAAGCTTGTTTCCATGGAGATGTGACTCCACCCACACCAGAAGGGTCTTAATCCCTTCTTAGAGCCTTTTATGAAAGCGAACTCAGAGCTGTCACAGATTGCAGAGCAGAGATACGAATCTAAGACACAGTTCGGAAAGGCAGAAGGAAATGCCCTGGGAGATGTCAGAAGAGTGCCATTTGAAACCAGAAGCCAGGAGAGGACAGCTGGCATTACTATGTGCTTTCCCACGTGACAGAGAAACCCCAGACATGACTGGCCTTTCTGGAGTGAAGGTATTGTCTTGTTGATGCCTTAATTTGATCATTATTACGGCCTTAGAATTGTAACTTGTAACTTACTATATCCTCTTTATAAAGCCAGTCCATTTCTGATATATTGTATTCCAGCAGCTTTAGCAACCTGAAACCATTTTCTTACCCCAAGCCATCATAAATTTAATTTTCCTGTAAGTCAGATAAGCATTAGCATTTTTCCTAGACTGGCACTTCATCTACCATCAATGGTTCTCAATTCTATCATACCCAATGCCCCTTTATTATTCCAAAATCTACACATATATGTTGATTTTTTTTTTTTTTTTTTTTTTTTTGGCATGTGCAGGCACTGGAAATTGAACCCAGGTCTCCGGCATGGCAGGTAAGAACTCTGCCTGCTGAGCAACCATGTTGCATCATAAACATTTACTTTAATGCTTCCTTTTCAATCTTGAAATGAAACTCACACAGATATTTAACTTACAGACAGAACTTTAAAAATATCAGTGAAATACCCTAACATAATATAAAGGTAAAATAAAATGAACGTAATTAATAAAAAATACATATTTCAATTCATATATGCTCAGGCACAACTATACTAGAAGACAATGAAATAGATGCTAAAACCTACTTACAATTGTATTTATATTTAAGAGAAGTAGAATAAGAAAACATTCTATACAACAAATGCAGGAAAATGAAGTACAACAAAATGATTTTTGGAAATGGAACCATGCAAATACAATTATCAGGAGGGCCACGGTGGCTCAGCAGGCAGAGTTCATGCCTGCCATGCTGGTTCGATTCCCAGTGCATGCCCATGTAAAAAAAAAAAATTATCTCGATTCACAAGATGGCTACATTTGTGGAACTTCAGTGTTAATTATTAAAACTATAAAATATTTCTATTAATATATAAAAAACAGAGCTGGTACTAAGCACCAATAATTACACACAGTTTTATTTCCCCCCTTCACAAGTATGCCATACATGGAACATGCAAGAGCTACATAGGAATTGCACATTTCTTAATGTAAGATATCTTATGCATTACAGAATATCTACGCATCTCTGGCTGCTGCCCATTAAATCACTGAGAAAAAGTAAAATGCTCCACAAAAATCCAAAAGAGTCTTAGAGATCAGTACCACCCGTTGAGAATGACTCGTCTATGTGAACTTTTAGTATCTACATGCACCCTAAGTGTTCTAGTTTGCTAGGTGCTGGAATGCAATATACCAGAAACGGAATAGCTTATAAAAGGGGAATTTAATGAGTTGCTAGCTTACAGTTCTAAGGCCAAGAACATGTTCCAATTAAGTCTATAGAAATGTCCAATCTAAGGCATCTAGGGACAGATGCCTTGGTTCAAGAAGGCTGATGAAGTTCAGGGTTGCTCTCTCAAGTGAGAAGGTATATGGTGAACAGTCAGGGCTTCTCTCTCAGCTGGAAAGGCACATGGCGAATATGGCTCATCTCTTAGCATTCTCTCCTGGCTTCTGGTTTCGTGAAGCTCCCCAGGAGGCGTTTTCCTTCTTCATCCCCAAAGGTCGCTGGCTTGTGGACTCTCTGCTTCATAGTGCTGCAGCATTCTCTGTTCTCTCTGAATTGCTCTCATTCTCCAAAATGTTTCCTCTTTATAGGACTCCAGAAACTAACCAAGATCCGCCCAAATGGGTGGAGACACATCGTCATGTAATCCAGTTTAACAACTACTCTTGAATAAATCACATCTCCAGGGAGATGATCTGATTACAGTTTCAAGCATACAGTATTGAATAGGGATTATCCTATATTTATGAAATGGGATTTTGATTAAAACATGGCTTTTCTAGGGTCCTTTCAAACTAGCAAACTAAGTTAATAGATCTTCGTTTCTGGTTAGGAGTAGGTAGGCCTCTACTGACCTCTAATCTCAAGCTAAAGGTTCTCTGATATGAGGACCACTTTTAATTGAAAAGCCTAACACACTTCTATTCCAAAAGCTTTTGGTTAAGAAATTTTACCTAAGACTGTTCATTAAGCAAAGAGAGGAGAACAATAAAAGTATTTTTACTTGTATAGTAGAGAATTAAAGATAATTGAACGGATAATTCTGCCCTTCCCCCTCTATCCACCTTTCCTAAATACTTTTCTCCTAAGTTTCCTAGGTGATCAAGGTTAAACTGTGAAGATATAACTGTTCTCTCTTATCTATACCGATGCAAAGGTACACAGATGCAAATAATACAAGTCATTTATGATGACACTGAAATGAATTATTGTATTTTTTTTAGTATCAGAATAGCTTTATCATTAAAATTGATTAGCCATATTAAAAATAGTTTAAATTTCCTGACCAACCTAATGAATATAGTACATGACATGTGGGGGCAAGGAGGGGAGGCTGCAAAGCCTGAGAACTTGCTAAGAAGTTGGAAGAGAGTGACCTAAGTATTTTACTAAGTTGTACTAATTGGGATTTGGCTACATAATTTATTTCTGGAACTGAAAAACTGTCTTACCTTCATACAGATTTTATTTTAAATTAGAGTATCATTTATAGGAATATCACAGTTACAAGTATTTCCTCACTTCATTATTAATCAAAGGCCATACATAAAGCTAGGGATTTACATCATACACCAGGTAGGATGTCACTTAACATAAAAAGATTTGCAGCTTAGAGGAAAAATCATCACAGGATTCCTCTGAACATTAAAAACTCCTCTGAATTAAAATGCCATTTAAAAATGAATGAATAAATAAATGAATGTTCATTCAATTTCTACTATCACTTACCACTTTAACCAATTAATGCCTACAAGAAATAAATATTCCAGTTTTAAAGTTCTTAATATGTTTAACTTCCTTTAGATCTAAAATGGGCAAAAATTTTGCTTTATCCATGAACCAATACCACTCATGATAAAAAATAATAAGCAAAAGTTTGTGCTTAACCAAACATTTATGTTGGCTAAAATAATTCATTTTTCCGTATTCTGATTTATAATTGTTCCTACAAATAAATTTTGGCAAAATGTGGAATCTACACCTTTGTGTAACGTTATATTACCCTTACTAATAACTTTATTTCAATACTCTCCTCCAAGCCTCTCTCCCTTGTCTTTTCCTTTCAGCCTGCTGAACTCACTTTGTTATTTCTTGTAGGGCAGACCTCTTATTAACAAACTCTCTCAGTTTCTGTTTATCTGTGAATATTTTAAAGTCGCCCTTATTTTTTTAAATGCAGTTTTATTGAGCTACATCCACACACCATACAAACAATCTGATGTATACAATCACTGACTCACAGTATTCATCATATAGTTGTGCATACAATCCCATGATCAATTTCAGAACATTTTCATTACTTCAGAAAAGAAATAATTGCCTTCTCACCTCCATGGTTTCTGATGAGAAACTGGCACGTATCATATTGAGGATCCCTTACATGTGATGAATTGCTTTTCTCTTACTGCTTTCAGAATTCTCTTATCTTTGGCATTTTACATTTTAATTAGTATATATCTTGGAGTAGGTTTATTCAGATTTGTTGTTTGGAGTACACTGCACTTCTTAGATACGTATGTCTTTCATGAGAGTTAGGAAATTTTCAGTCATTATTTCTCAAATATTCGTTTTTCTTGTCTTCTCCTTCTGAGATACCAAGATACCATGACACATATGTTTGGATGCTTCATGCTGTCTCTCAATTCCTGATCTCTTGCTCAATTTTTTTCCATTCTTTTCTCTTATCTGTTTGATTTCAGATGGCCTGTCTTTTAGCTTGTCGATCCTTTCTTCCGTCTGTTCAAACCTGCTGTCATATGCCACTAGTGCATTTTTAATGTCATCAATTGTGCCTTTCATTCCCATATTCTATTATTTTCATTTGCATGCTTTCAAAATTTCTATGCTCACTCAGTGTCTTCTTAATATTCTTTATCTTTTAAGCCATATTTACCTCCATCTCATTGAACTGACTTGGAGATGTGTTTGAACATCTTTGATTAGTTGTTCCAAATTCTGTGTCTCCTCTTGACTTTTTAATTTGTTACTTTGACTGGGTCCTAACTTCCTGTTTCTTAATATGGCCTGTAGTTTTTTGCTGATGTCTGGGCATATGATTATTTTGATGTGTTTACACTGATGGTCAATTTTTCTTTCTTGCCAAGGGTTTTATTGTTGTAACTTGGTGTTAAGGCTCTTCTTTGACATTTAGTTTAATTTATTCTAGATGTTTAGAATTGCCTGTTATTAACTGATCAGAACAGGGCCAGGGACTCACAGAGAGGGCACAGACCAGTACCAAAGAACCCTGAGGAGAGGGACAGGAAAGATGTCAAAAAGTCGTGTTTTTCCTCCCTGCCTCCCTAAACTGCACTTTCCTGGCTGGCTCAGAAGATGGCGCTTTTTAGCAAACCTTTCCATGCAGACCTAGGAAGGAGTGTATTTTTTCAACCTCTACTGGGCAGTGCTGAAACAATGGCCATGGGGATCCCTGTTTGGGCAGGCTAAGGACACAACACAAACCCAGAAACTCACCCATCCGAACTTTCCAATCAGAAGCCATACTTGGCACTCAATGGTGTGTGCCCCCTACCTCACCCCCATTCCCAGGGAGGAAGACCTTCATGCCCCTCTCCAACTGTGTCCAAGAAGTGTCCCCTGAAGATGGGGTATGGGCATGAGTTACTGGTGTGGGAGCTATTCACTCACAAATTTTGCTGCAGCTTCTCAGTCTCTCCATCCTGCTCTTTCCTGGATGCCGTACAGTACTCTCCTGGTCTTCAGAGAGATTCAGAATGATTGATTCTGCCTTTTCACTAGCTGTTTTTGTAGAAGGAGTGAGTCCTTGCAGCTCCCTGCTCTACCATCTTCCCTGAAAACTCTCATGACTTCCCTGTACTATGTGATGTGAGACGTACTTCTCAATCGGTTTTATAACAACTGATAATATATACCAGCGCTAAAAGGCTTTGTAATTCACATGAAGAATAGGCCTTATTAAATAACCTCAGAACAGAAGTAATATTTTCTATTATTAAACAGAGAATTCTGGTGCTGGTAAAAAAGAAACACCTCCGCCCCCCGCCCCCAACATGTGAAAAATGTGATCTGAAAAACTCTTGTTCTAACACAAAGTTCCAAGCACATGCCAAATGAAATACAAAATTTTTCACTTACTTGGTACTAGGCCATTTTTGTAGGGCTTTGTCCAGGATGAGAGATGGAGCACTCTTCCTTCTCTCTGCTAGTGTTTTCATTTTCTGTTGGGGGAAAAAATCAAAATGAAGATGTGGCTTGTAAAGCAAGTAAAGGCCAATTCTGATTCCAAGTCAACAAATTCCGAAGTGCCTTTCCTCTCCTATCAATAAGCTTATTATATCATTAAGAAGATCCAAAATAAGATAGTGAAAAAAGTGGTACAGACACAGTAAGTAATTTTATGGTCAGAGAATAAGGAGATTTAATGTTGGCCAGGATGTTTAGAAAAGCACCATATATACATTAGCATCAAAGACAGTTAACAGGTATGTTGCTTGTTACATGTCAGGCCCTATTCTAAAGGTTTGACATGGATTATCTCATTTATACCATAAAATGTGAACGGGGTAAGCACTATTAACTCTATTTCATAGGGAGCACGGAGCCCAAGCTGGGCTTCAAGAAAAGACAAGATTTGAAAACGTCAAGTAAAGGGGAGAAAACAACAGTTAAAGCGAAGGCATAAGACTAACAATTCTTACCAATCATTTAATCAACTTTTAAATTGTGTTTTAAAGTTAAAACTTATACATTTGGAAATCTCTTCTTTAAAGTAAGATTTTTGCTTTAACAATCAGGTGGTATATAAATATAGGATAACTGGGATAATTCAAGTATTCTGTTTCCATTGGCCTAAAATTTGTTTTAAATGAGGTTTCACTCAACTTGGAATTACCCAGATACTTGCTAAAATCAATCTTACATATTTAACATCCTTAGGTACAACCAGTAGGCCTCCCACTGGAAATGGATGAGTAAACTTAGTAATTTAGTAATAAACTCATACAAACAGCTATGTGTGAATTTCAGGCTTGTCACCAGTGCCACTCTTCATGTTGCACCCTCTCATCCCCTTCCGGCCAGAGGTCTCACCCACTGCCTGAGGGGCCTAGGCCAGCCCTAGCCATGAGGGGGAAATTAATGCTGCCCTAATAGGGATGATATAAAACTAACTAGATGGCTCAGTATCAGCATCCCATCACATGATTCATAAAGGAATTGCTTCCTAGCTAATAAAATACAACCTACATTCTAGCATAGGAAGAGAAGAAAAACTACCCAGTTAGAAGGGAATGAATACGTACTTCTTTTCCCTGAACTTCATCATCTCCTCAGAGATTTTGAAATATTTGTTCTCACCAATGCTTTGGCCTCAACGTGACTGCTCTCCCATTAATATTTTGGCTTACATGTGGATTTTATGTGCCCAGGTCTCCTGAGCACAGCCAAGACAGTGGATGAAATTATATAAAATATTCATAAAGGACAGGAAAAAAAAAGAGTATGAAATATAGACTACCACACATCTCCATCAGAATTGAGAAATATAGACTATCATACATATCAGTCAGGATTAATTATGAATCAGCTTCAAGGCAGGTTAAATTGTATAAACATTTTTACATCTCTCCTTCTGGTGGGAGAGTCCACAGATTCCCAAGAAGGGTCTGTAATCCCTACCAATCCCAGTGATTTCAATAACCTAGTTTATTCAATATAGCTTCCAAACCCCACCTCACTATTTCCTTTCGTTGACACCTCTTAGGAACATAAAACCCTTATAGTCTAAAATCCTGAGGTTAGTGTGACTACAAATGTTACAGGGAGAAAGGGGAACCTGGAAGACAAGTATTTGTATTGCAAAGTCAACGACCTCTCCCAATGTGAAGCGTTTCAATGCTGGAAGATCAGATTAATTTTATAAAGAAAGGAGAAGTTTATTCATATGCATCAAGCTATATTATAGATTTTTTTTTGCAGAATTCAGTTTCACTTTCAGGGCTAGACTTGATTCACCCCCTATTCTACTTCCCTCTATTTAGACCTATTTATTACTGTGAAATCTTCCTAATCCTCCCAACTTTACCGTCCTCTCTGAGCCCCTTCCTCTCGGTCTTCTTTGACCTTAAGGTATGTCTCACCTACCTAGCTGGAGCCACAGTCGTAGACCTACTTCAGCAATCTTCTGCTGCCTCTCGCTCCTTGGATACAATTGTTAGCAAGATCCAAGGTCATAAATTAGAACGTCACGGTCATATGAGTTCTAATTCTGAACTCCTTGGCTTTCAGATTAACAAAGAATTTGGAAAGTATTCCTAAAAGACAGCCATAAAAATTATTTTAAATGTTGAAATAAGAAAAAATTTATGAGGAGAGTTAAAATTCTCAAATCAGAAATAGTAATAATCCCTAAATTTGCACAAAGGTTTAATATGGAGGATAGTAAGTGCCTTCAAGGAAGATAAGGCAAACAGAAAAAGAGCCAAACTAGCTGAAAGAGAATCTAAGTTGATTTTGGGCATGGTTTATAGAGAAATTTACAAAAGTTTATTAACTAATTTTTGTACAGAATATCGGGGTTCAGAAACCCTCACAGTATGAACTACTTAAGGATTCATGGACCCCAGATTTAAGAAACCTTCTGATAAACAGCAATCTTTCCAAGAGTGATGGCTATTAATCACAGGAATGGATAATAAAAAAGGATTACAAATTTTCTCTGTAAAGCTGCTTTCAAAATAGTTTTTCACGGGAACCTAATGTAGAAGATCATTTGTAAATACAGTGAACAGACTGTATTTTCAGGGTTATAAAACTGTCAGATATATAAATGAAGAGTCAAATGCTGAATGAATGAATCTACCTTGTCTATGGACTCAAATTCAAGGGAATGCAAACTACAGGCTTAATATTGTTTTGATCTGAAGTACCAGTGTTTGCACTGAGACTTAACTCTGTAGCTAATAAGACATACAACCCAAGGCAATTCAATTACATGTCAGGGACTGCACATTTCTATATCTATAAAATGGGGAAATAGTTTCTTAGGTCCTTCTATTTCTGATATTCTCATGTTAATGTCCACTAAAAATTGACCCTAGATATGCAATAAAAGAAACCTTATATGCACCATGAATTTAGGATTAATAGGGTTCATTTCTATCGTGAAAAAAATCTTAAGAGC
This sequence comes from Tamandua tetradactyla, assembly GCF_023851605.1. Taxonomy (NCBI): domain Eukaryota; kingdom Metazoa; phylum Chordata; class Mammalia; order Pilosa; family Myrmecophagidae; genus Tamandua; species Tamandua tetradactyla. The sequence continues at coordinate 30,748,191 of NC_135334.1, read as the reverse complement.
AGCCAATACAACCAGGGGGCTTAACAAACAGATTTAGGTATTAATTCATTCAAAATACACAGATATCTTTCTTCTACTCAAAAGGATAGGAAAACAAAAGGCCGATGATGATTTCAAAAGAAATTCACTGATTCTGTGATCCATCACAGAATCTTCATTGTTTCCAGGCAATAAAGACGTGGATATTCTTGTTGTTTATAACAACTATGTGAAATACAATACATAGAAACATATATATATATAAATACGATATATATATATAAATATATAAATATGATTCCTTTACAAATATATAACAATATAAACTTGTCAGGACGGGTTCAGATTATGCTTATACTAGCAATGAATTTCACAACTGTTCAATGACAAGGAAAACCATCTATGATTCTTTGCCTCACAGGAAATGGAAGGGAAGCTTGAAAGAGTATATGTTTAGTTGGCTTCACAATCCAGAATATGATTTTTCAGAATGCTCAAGAGCTTGACGTTTATATCTAGATGATTAATGTATGCCATTCTAAAACGGAATTATTTTTAAAAGGGTAATCTTATTTTCTTTAACTGATAAGCTACAAATTAGACAAAAAAAAATCAGTTGCATTAATCTTTTGAGAATGATTTCGTGAATACCAAGGTTTAAGTTGCACAAAAAACTCAAGAATTTTGTGTGAGCTAACAACAACATGAGGCAGCCTCTACCTTCCCCGCTAATGGGAATAGAGTTTGGAAGAGGTTGTAAAAGGGAATAAACAGCGAAAATATTTTTTAAGGTGTTTTTTCACTAACAGCTGCTTGTTAGAGAAGTATAACATGAACATTATAGAGAAATTAGATCTTTTATTTTCTATACTGTCTCCTCTGTAGCTATATTTAGTATTGCAGGTCAAAAAACTATTTTTCCCAAAAGCAAGTGAATAAAGGTCATACATGAAGGAGAGAACTAAATGTTTGTAATTCATTTTTTTCTTTTAAATTTCTACAAATGTGAAGGAACATTACCAGGTAATCTGAAAGGTGCTTTCTACTTCTGATCTTTTTTATTAGTTAGATCAACTATGTATTCAATATCCTTGGGCTCCTAGCTCACTTCATATATTATTCTTCTTCTATAGCATTTCATATCATATTATTTATCTGTTTCTCCCTTTTTAGAGGGTAGGGACTATATCTTCTTTCCCAATTTTCTCCCTTCCTTCTACAATTATTTCCTCAAACTTTACTCTATAGCAGGCCTATCTTTGCATTTCTAAAGCATCGTACAATGCCTGACACAAACTACATATTCTCAGTAAATGTAGGTTTTATATGAATTTTTAAATCCGCCCACTGTCCACACCCCCATCATCATCTCCAAACACATACACAGAAAAACAAACAAACCCTTAAGTGGCCATGATGAAATCTATCGTTTAAAAAAATGTAAGGATTTACCATGGAACTGAAAGATAAGAGTCATTCTTGTACACTGTGAACACAGTGTTGACGTTTACCAATTTGGACACACAGTAAACCTCTGTCTAAAGGTAAATGAAAAAACTAATTACATTTCAACAAGTGGTGCTGGGACAACTGACTATCTACATGTTAAAGAATGAAGGTGGACCTATATGTCATACCATGTATAAAAAGTATCTCAAAATGGATCAAAGATAGAAGAGCTAAAGCTATAAAAATCTTAGAAGAAAACACAGGCATAAATCTTTGTTAACTTGGATTAGGCAACGGTTTCTTAGATGTGACACCAAAAACACAAGTAACAAAAGATAAAACAGGTAAACTGGACAATGTCAAAACAAGAAACTTTCGTGCTTCAAAGAACTGCATAAAAAAAGTGAAAACCATCACAGAATGAGATAACAATTCTGCAATTCATATATCTGATAATCAAATCTAGAATTTATAAAGAGCTATTATAACTCAATTATAAAAGACAACCCAATTTAAAAATGGGCTAAGGATCTGAATACACAGTTCTCCAAAGAATATATACAAACGGTCAATAAGCATGTGAAAAGATGCTCAACATCATTAGCCCATCAGAGAAATACAAATCAAACCCATAATGAGATACCACTTTCTATTACTAGGATGGCTGAAATTGAAAAGACACATAAAAACAAATGTTGGTGTGGACTTAGAGAAATAGGATCTTTATACACTGCTGGTGAGAAGGTAAAATGGTGCAGCTTCTTTGGAAAAGATTTTGGCAGTTGCTTAGACAGTTAAACATGGAGTTACCATATGATCCAGCAATTCTATACACCCAAGAGAAATGAAAACAAAAATTTGTTTATAAGTGTTCCAGTTATGACAGCCCTCCAGCAGCACCCTTGAGTAAACATGGTCAATCACCAATGCTCTCTGCCTGATAATCGCTTACAGAGAAGAGCTTCACCAGATTTTTCACGTAATGGCCCAATTACAAATAATATTTTTTGTACAACCATAGTACAGTATGATAAGCAAAGGGGTTCTCTGGCTGCCCCACTACCCAGCCACTTGCCTGAGGGCTAAGATGCCGACTATGTCAGACACATCTATAAGGGTTGGGAGGTTCTGCCTTACAGCAGCCCCTCACTTTCCTCACGCAGAGATACTATGATCACATCCAAACACCATAACAGAAAAAAAAAGTGTGTTAAATGAGAAGAAAAAACAGATCCAGATATATCTATACAAAATAGCAATCACTACTGTAGAGGAAGAGGGTAAATGAAGGGGTAGAAGAGGGAATTCAGAAAGTCTCCTGGGTGTGACTTAGGACTTAGGTAAATAGGAAAAGGAAAAGGTTATTGAGCAGCCAGGTTTTCAAGATCCTTGAAACATGAGCTGATGTGGGCACACAAACATTTCACTTTCTGAGTTCACACACAAGTAACCAGACATCCAGAAAAAGCCTTTACAATCAATCCAGTTGTGCCATGTGACAGCTGTCTATCAAAATTAGGTTAAGGCCACTCGGAGCACTGCTGGCATATAATGTTGCTAGGACTATTTTTGGTGGTGGCTGGACGTTGCTAATTTAAATTTGTTCTAGATGAAGAAAATAAGATCGAAATAAAACTATAAAATAAACTGGGTTGTGCTGTCTACAGGCCCCATTACTGGTGGCTAACAGAAAGCACCTCTGTTATCTAACTGGGCTCCCTTTCCAGCCTCCCACAGATGGCTAAGTCTCCCATAAGTAAACTAAAACTGAAGGCAACCTCTATGCTACTTTAGATCGCTGCTTGCCACAACCAAATTCAGAATCTATTTTTCAGGCTTTCTGAACACATTAGGACCTCTAGTGCCTCTGTTATCTTGAGCACTTGTGACATCGATAGAAAGAACAGAAGCGCAAACTTTCCCCTCAGCGAAAATTTATTTTAATGGTTTTTACCAAGATGCTCTGGAGACATGAGGGTGTTAGTCACAAAACTCCATCAAATCACAATAATAAAATATACATATATTTCTTCAAAGCACGATGTATACGAGTATATAGGTATGTAAACATACATACATAACTTTGATTTTATACATATTTATTTTTGTGATACTTCAGAGTTTATTATATGGTTCCGTGGCAATTTAAGTAGAAATCTAGTTTGTTTTCAGTTAATGATATCTTTAAGCAAGGCAAGATTTTTTAATTACATATTTTTTAAAAATTCATGTTTGTCCTATAGAACACAATATGCCTTTATTCGAAAATGAACAGCCCACCAAGTCCTCAATAGGAGGATAAGAACCATGAAAGAATTGACACCGAAATCACTTAAATTGAAGATGATTTCATTTTCTGTAGGGACAGTCAGTTGGCTCATACCTCCTCAGTCGACTGAACATGTTTCACTTTTTGTCCTGCAGATCTTTCAACAAAGTACATCAGTGAGAGACTGCTGAAATCACACAGAATGATAAATTGCTTCACGACAATCTTCATTTCATAATCAAGAGCAACTGCACTATTTAGGAATCTGTGACTTGGAAATTTTTTAGTCTGTGAATTATGATAGTCTATTGTACTGTGGGGGACTCAGTCTTCAAAATCAACAACTACTTCTTATACAAATGAGTAAAAATAAAAGACTGTCCTTAATTTTCATTTCATAAAAACTATAATTTATGCTATCCTAATATATGAATTTCGAATCACAAACTTAATTTTTCTTGTCATATTAAAATTCATGTTTTGTTCACAATTAAGTAAAAATAACCATCAAAATAAGAGCTTTTTCCTAGACTCAACATTCATGATATCAAATGTTCACTGAATTGAGAGTTTCAACTGAGTTTCCCCCACACATGATGTTCTACAGTGGACTCCTCTGAGGTACAGAATTCAGTGCACCCTTACATAACTCTGAAATATAATCCTGTGAGTTTGAGTACCATGCAAAGCTTTCCAGCAGCAAACAAGACCGAGATAGCTTGGAGATCAGGCCTGGCTAAAGGGCTCCTGAAACAAATCTGCTTCACATAAAACACCTGAAATTGATAGATACCAAGACATAAAAATCAGAAATGTGCCATGGTAGCTAGACCAGTTGATTATGTCATTGTCATTATTAGCCTAAATGCCTCTACCATTTACCTTACAGTAGCAGTGAACACAGCATTCAGTGGTAAACGGAGAAGGTAGAGACACTGCTCACAAAGAATGACATAACTTCTCAGGAGAAAAACCCTCAAATCTGCTTTCTTAGCTGGTTATACATCATTCAAATCTACTGTCTCCTTACATACAAATAATAACAAATGCAGTTATATTCTAGTTGGAAAGAGAAATGTAGTTGTAAGATCTAGATTGCAAATATGTAGCCTTGGCAAGTTATTAATCTCTGAAGAATCAGTTATTTCTTCTATAAGAAAAAGCTAACACATACTTTGTGTAATTGATGGGTATTATATATAGTCAGGTATTCACTTAAAGAGGTTTGTTAATGCCCTTTAATATTTCTTAAGTTACAAAGTCAATCATTATCTTTTCGTTCAAGTATCTGCTTTGTAATATTGGACATTTATGGCCTTTAAGGATGAATCTTTGAAGGATAACATGCATTAATATGCATGTGAGTGTTTTATATTAAGTTTTAAAAAATCAAACTTTTTTTGTTACTTTACACCCACTTTCACATGGTAAAAGAACTAAAAACTTCCACAAACTTTTTTCAAGTATTTTCATCTTTTGACTATAAAAAGTAACCTTGTGTGATAGCCCAAGATATGGGTTATTACTCTTATTTTACAAAGAAACAAAGTATAGTCAGAAGTTCAGAAGTCACACCAGTGATAAGAGGTCTTGCCCAATTAACCTAATTCTATTTTTTTTTTGCATGGGTAGGCTCCAGGAATTGAACCCGGGTCTCCAGTACAGCAGCCAAGAACTCTGCCACTGAGCCACTGTTGCCTGCCCAACCTAATTCTATTTTGATAATTACATTCTCCTCTAAAATAATCACATGTACCTCATTTTATGCAAATCATAATTATGAGTAACTCCAGAAAAGGGCTCAGTAGGATGCTGGTTTAGCCATGGGCATAATATTTTTTTCAGCACTGAAGAGTAAAACTAAGGCTTACACACCAAGATGTTTCATTCAATCTTTAGCATAAGACAACACATGGCCAAAGTCAGCTCTGGGGGTGTTCCAGCATGAGCTGCTATAAACAGATCTGGACCAAGAGAATGTAGAAAGAAAAGACAGAATGAAGTGTACAACAGCTGCTGCTACATTTAAAATGTTAGAGCTATTTTAAAATTCTTTGGCCTTGACTGAGTTTCTGTGCCTCTAAGTCTTTCTTTCGAATCTCAACACCCACCTTATTTAAAGAGTGTCCAATTAGCACATGAAACCAAAGGGTCAGGGTGTTTGAGTCTGACACAAGTTATCCTTAATTTAAATGATTCTAGTATGTGATCCATATCATTTCACAAAAACGGTTCAGTTCAAACATGGATTTCCTTAAGGCTACACTCATATTTTCAGCAGAATTTAAAGCATTATCTTTACACTAATATTTGAGAAACTCATTTCTAGGATTTACTGCACAAACCCATTTTGTATTTTTTTTTGTATTCTGTATGGCAGGGTCACATTTCATTATTTTTCCATGTGAGTATCCCAGTATTGTGGCACCCTTTGTTGAATTTTTGTTTGTTTGCTGGGCTTGTTCGTTTTGGGAAAGCGCATGGACCAGGAATTGAATCTAGGTCTCCCACATGGCCAACAAGAATTCTACCACTGAACTACCCTTGCACGCCCCTTATTTGGTATCTTTTAAAGTGCCTTAGTGATGAAAAATCCTTGCCCTTTGCAGGCAGATTTAATTTTTGGAAATAGTCAAATTTTCTGACTAGTGAATAAAGGTGGGTGATCAGTAAGGTAGTTCTGCTTGAAGTTAAAATAATGAACGTGGTCATAAAATGAAAAGACCAACTTCTTAAACAGCAACTACAAAGTACTCCCACAAACACACCAATCTCTTTCATCATACTTCAGGACCTTTGCACATACTTTCCCCACTTTCAGGGAAAACAGCTTTATAGCACAATCTTTTTCACTCTTAAAAGAGTTAAGAATCACTTAAAAGAGGCTTTCCTTGAACACTCTAAGGCTCAACATCCACTTTTGTGTAAGTCAGGGCCATATTTGTTTCTTTAATAGCAATTATCGCCATTTATTAATTTTTATTATGGTTATTGTCTCTTTCTCCAGACTTGTGATGTCCAATATGGTAGCACATGTGGCAATTTAAATTTAAGTTAATTAAAATAAGGCAAATTTAAAGACAAAAATCATTAAATTGGATTTCTTCAAAATCAAGAACTTCCATTCTTTGAAAGACACTATTAAGAGAATAAAAATAGGCGGGCCGCGGTGGCTCAGCGGGCAAAGTGCTTGCCTGCTATGCCGGAGGACCTCGGTTCGATTCCCGGCCCCAGCCCATGTAACGAAAACGGAGAAACAAAATACAATAAAACAAGAAAATGTTTAAAAGATGTTTCCCTTTCTTCCTCTCTTCCTTCCTTCTATCCTTCCTTCCTTCTCTCTGTCTTTCCTTTAAAAAAAAAAAAAAAAAAAAAAAAGAGAATAAAAATACAAGTACAGACTTGTATATCCTTTATCAAATAACATATTTGATAAAGGACTTGAATCAAGAATATACAAATAACTTAAAATTCAATAATAAGAAAACAAACAATCCAATTAACAATGGGCAAAATATTTGAATAGGCATTTCACCAAAGATACTCTATGGTGGCAAATAAACACATGTAAAGATGTTTAGTATCATTAACAATTAAGGAAATGAAATCAAAACTACAATGAGATTCCACTTTACACCCACAAGGATGGTTATATGATCTAATCATTCCAGATCTAGCTGTTTACCCAAGAGAAACAAAAGCATATATCTGTACCAAGACTTATACACAAATGTTCATAGCAACTTTATCTGTAACAACCAAAAAGCAGAAACAATCCAAATGTACATTAATGGTGAATGAAAAAAATAAATTGCAATTTATTCATACAATGGAATACTACTCAGTAACGAAGAGGAATTAACTACTGATACATGCAAAAAACACAGACAAATCTCAAAATAATTACACTGAGTGAAATAATTCAGACCAAAAGAATACACACTGTATGATTTCACTTATATAAAATTCTTAAAAATGCAAATTAATCTATAATGACCCAAATTAGACGAGTGATCACATAGAAATGGGGAAGAAAAGAAGGGATTAGAAAGGGTCATGAGGAAACTTAGGGGATGATGGATATGTTGATTGTCATGATTATGGTAATGATTCCACAGGTATATACATGCCAAAATTTATCAATTGTACACTAAGTGTGTAAGTTTTACTCTGTGCCAATTATACTTCAATGAATCCAATAAAAAAACTTAGTTTCAGTTATACCAGCCACATTTTAAGTACTCAATATCCAAGAGTGGCTAGTGGTTATTGAACCGGACACTGTTTAGACAGAACAGTTTCGTTACTGCAGAAAGTCCTATTGGACAGCACCGTTCTAGACCAGGGGCCAGCAAACTACAGAACAGGGATTTACCACTCGTTTTACTAACTACAGTTTCATTGGAACATAACTGTTCACTTACAAAATTGACTACGGCTGCTTACGCACAACAACTGCAGAGGTGAGTAGCTGCAACAGAGACTGTGTGGCTTGCAAACCTAAACCTAAAATATTAACCACTTGACCGTTTAAGAAAAGGTTAGCTGGCATTGCTTTGAATAATAAAGTATAGGGGCCATACCTGTCCTGCTCACTACACTAACATTTATTTCATACCCAATATTAGCAGGCACTGTTCTGGGTGCTGGGAGGCAACCTTGAACACTACAGATCAGGTCCTGACTCTCACAGTATTCATAATCTGGAGAGAGGTGTAAGGAACATACAATATGTGAGTAAATAAGAAAATATCAGGCAAAGGTAAATTTCTGACAATAAAACAAGATATACAACATGACTGAGGAGCTACGTCCACTTAAGTAGTGAGGATGGGCCTCCTAGAGGAACTAAGTTCTGAATAATAGGTAACAGTCAATAATGAAAGATCCAGGGTAAAAGCAGAGAGAATAGCAATACCAAGGCCTCCAAACAGGAGTAGATTTGATGACTTTATATGTGAAAAAGTTTCTAGGACTGGCGAATGCACAAACAAGGGGAAAGGGTAAATGAGATGGGAGAAGTAGACAGCAAAGAAGATGGATCTCAATTTTATTCTAAATGTGATAATGGAAAGCCACCACAGGATTTTAAGCAGGTGAGCAACATGATAAAATTCACATTTTAAAAGATTACTCTGGTGCTAGGACAAATGGAGACTAGGTCACGGAAGGGCAAAAAAGATGTCACAGGGAACAGTTAGGAGGTTTCTGAAAAAGTACAAGTGAGATGGTGATGGCTTGGCTTGGACTACAGTGGCAGCAGTGGAGATGAAATGGCTAATTTCAACAAACATTTTGGAGTTAGGTCTTTCTGATGGATTGGGTGTTGTAGAATGAGGAAATGAGAGGAGTTGACAACGAATCCTAAATTTCTGGCTTGAACAACTGGGACCCAGTGGTATAATTTATAGATATGGGGAAAATTACAAACAATAAGAGCTAAAATTTACTGAGATCTTATTTGCCAATATTTCCTCAATTTCATATTTAACCTTTCCAACAACCCTGGGGAGGTAGTTACTATATTATTCTTTCCATTTTACAAATAGAAAATTAAAGAACCTGCCCAGGTCAGAAATCTACTACCAACACAATGTAAGTTTGAATCTAGATCATTGTACTCCAAATTTCACCCCACTGTTTAAAACTGCCTCCTTGACATCAGTTTCGAGAAAGGAACATGAACTATGTTCTAGGCAATGGCAGTACCGCCGGATTAAGTAAATAGACTCCAAGATGACTAACATGAAAGATGCTTTTGTTTAGCTTGTTCTTTAAGTCCCATTATTTTAAGATCACCTCTACTCGCATAGAATAAAAGATGTAATGTTGTTCGTATACTTTTCAAAGCACTTCCTCTGGCATTTTCTCTTTGAGTCCCATTTTTACTAACGAAAAAACTGAAACGAAAATTAAGTGATTGGGTAAAGGTCATAGAGATAGTGATAGAACCAGAACTAAAAGCCAAGTGAATGGATTCTGTACAGTGGTCTAATCCCATAAACTGTTATCTCTTTAAACTTTTTTTGAACATTCTGTAAGAAATACATTTTATATCACTTCTTAAAATACACATAGATATATGAATGAGAAAAACCAGCTATAAAAAAGTCCTTATCTTTATTTTTTAATAGACTGACATTTACTATTCTATTTCAGTTTTTAAAATGCTGTCATTGGTAATTTAAACAACACTGATCCAAATTTTAGTAATCAACACTACAACCATACGGTAGGCTTCTTGAGAAATAAGACTCACAACTCACTAAGACTACCAAGCACAAAAATGGTAAGATAAAATGTAAACATGGATCGATCTGTGGAGTATTTGGGAGACATGAACACTATGGTCCATAAGAGTATAAATGGCCATGATTCTTTGAGCTGCAGTTGGGAATTTTTTTTTTTTTTTTTTTTTTTTTTACTTTCCATTGCTGATCCAAAGGTCTGAAATCATATATGACTACTAATATGTAAACTAAGCAGAGGTGCACCTTTCCAGGAAAAAATATTAAAAGCAAAATAAAACAGCTTCCTCAAACTCCTGATCCCTCCCCCCAGAAGGAGGTAAAAAGCTTTAGGAACACCAAATTGCCAAAATTTACTCCCTTTCAAAAAGGAAAAAGAATGGTTTGGAAGTATGACACCCATTATGTTTTATAATGAAGGACAGCAACTTAAGGGCAATGTCTATGCTGAGTAAAAAAGAACATGGAAAAAGGGTAAAGTAACCCTTCATTTATTGGACAAGTGCTACTGATAAATGATCAAACTCCTTTCTAATGTCTTCTAGCTTTGCCAGCACGCTTAATTACCCTTACAAAATAAGGGAAGAGAACTGTTTGGGAAAACCTTTTATTTTTCCCATTTCCTAAGTAACATAAATTACCGAACATTTATTTACCTTCCTAAATATAGCACTAACCTGGTGAGTTCACATATTTTATCTGGGAAGACTTACACACACACACACACACACACACACACACACACACACACACACACACACACACACACCCCTAGATCTCTTAAGGGGGAAAGCGACAAGGACAAACCGCAGCCTCAAGGCATCAAAGGATCAGCCGGCGTAACAGCCCATACATCAAGTTCACGGACAGCCCTAGATGGCTCCGCGACACAGTCAAGGTCCTTGGGAGCTCACGTACACTCTTATACTCAGAGCACTGATCTCACCTTTCTTCCACTGACCTCTGGACAACCCAGGATCCTGCTGAAAAGATTTATGAAAGGCAGTAAGATCTAGACCAGTAGAGCAGCCTGCGTAACCTCTTAAGGCTCTAATGATACAGAAATAATTCTTTTAAGACATTTCTTAAAGAAGAGTTCGATGGTCTAATTCCAACTTGTTTCCAGGGAAACTGGAGGGACACCACCACTACACTGAACGAAAATAGCCAAATATCGGAAGACCTTGTACAGGAAGATGGGGAAAAGCAGGAGACAAGGCTAGAAACCCCCAAATCAATTCCTATGAGAGCCCAACAGCAGAGGCCGGTCCACGTGCACTTGCTTAGGGAATCATTCCAAGGAAACCTGAAACCGATGGAATCAGCACGCCGCACCGCGGCTGTGTTTATCCGAATGGAACGCTACAAGTTGTTAACCGCGTCCTTCCTCCCAGATTTGATAGGGAACACGCACGCCACCCCCATACCGCCCCCGATACCCCGATCCCTCTTCAGCTCAGGGCGAAGGTCCCTCACGACCCTCCGCCACAGCCCCCAGCCCGATTCTAGGCCAAACCAAACCTCCATGTCCCCGCAGTGTGGACCGTTGGCGTCCTAGTCAGCACCTCCCACTCTGACCACCACCTCGGAGAACCGGAATCGCTCCGGGAGCCTTGAGCCAAGCGCGGGAGACTTCCCCTCAAATCTCACGGGGCCGCCGTGCCGCCGGTGGCCAGGTGAGGACCTGAGCCCCAGCGGGAGCCACAACCCGCGGTCGCCTACCTTCCTTAGGGCAGGCTCCCGCGTCCGGACGGGCGTCGCCGGCCCTGACGACCTCGGAGCTGACCCCGCCACCAGGCGGGACGCCGAGAGACCTCGGGAGCTGGAAAGGCCGAGCACTCAGAAGGACCGGGGAAAGGGAGCCCCCAATCCAGGCAAGCGCGCCGGACAGAGGGAGGAGTCGGGCTGCCTCTGCGGCGGGCGGATGGAGACGGGCAGGGAGGCTGCAGTGTCTGCTTCAGCAGGGTTAGGACGATCGATGCTAAGAGGCTGACGGTGATTTGGAACGAGGCGGCGGCGAGGCCCTGCGTGCGGGGCCGGGGAAGACGAGAATGTCCGGAGATGAACGCCACGGGGCGCGAGCCTCGAGCGTTAAATCCCTAGGCGTCCGGCTCACGCGCAGCGGTCGCGGAGGGCGCGCGCTGGGTGTGGGGGCGGCGGCGCGCGAGGAGGGCGCGGACCCTGTTCCACGTCCTCACCTTCTTGGTGCCGGGGCCTCCCGAGATCTCAGACACTTCTGACAGGGAAGAGGAGCGCCCCGGCTGCCCCCCTAGGGTCTTCTGCTGGGGGGACATCTCTTCCATAAAGAAGACTTTCAAGTAAATCCCAGCCCGGGCAGACGCTCCGCGGTCTTGTTCTCTGCACGGCGGCTGGAGGGGCTAGGAGGCGCGGCCGCCACGATCAGGCAAGAAACCGAGCTCCGGTTGCGGGCAGTGCACCTCCCGTCGGGGCCTTGAATCGCCGCCTGCGTTCAGCACGGCCGGCCGGAGGCGATTACAGCAGCGACCACCAGTCAGCGCCGCGGCCCGCCCAACCTCATGCCCGCCCCCTCAGCGCCGGGAGCCCCAAGCCGGGACCCGCCCTGGGCCGCCCTCCTCCAGGCCTCCGCCCTCCCAGAGGCGTCCCAGCCAGTGGCGCGCCTGCCGGGCGTCTTTTTATATCTATATCTATCTATCTATATAAAGGCACTGGCGACCGACCCTTCTTCTCAGTCTGTCACTCGGGAGTGGGGGTTCTACCCGAAGGAGCTTACCGGCCTTTCACGAACGGGGGGCCTTTAGTGGACTGACACGCGCCTCTCTCGCCGGCCTACCCACAGCTGTGCCCACCGCCACCCGACCCTATCCATTCCGGCGCTGCGCCCGCCAGGAAAGGCGCCCCTGCAGCGCTTGCATCTGCAGAGCTCCAGCGACCTCAGCCTGAACAGAGGAGTTGCAGTGATTCCTGCTCGCTTTCAGCGGACTGTGGAGCGCTTCGCCCCCACCCCCTTTCTTTCTTTTTTTTTTTTTTTTTAACCCCCTTAAAGAGATCTTGGGATGAATTTGTATGTCGTGGAGTGCCGCGGCTGCACAACTTTGGAAACCCACAGCATCGCCTGACCTCTTGTGCAATCCCCAACGTCAGCCTGCCCGGGGTAACCCTCCTTGACTTCTGCGGCCGACGGTCAGCAGCCCCTGCACAACTTGCACCAGTGATTTCCGCTGTCTGCGGGCTGCAAAGACAAGGGCATTCCAATCATGAAAGCGCAGTTAGGAAAATGCAGGCAGAGAGAGGACTCTGAAATTTGGCTTAGCTTTTGAGAAGGCTACAATATGTGGAAGTGTTTATCAGATATCTGCGCCCAGAGCATAACTTCCTGTCAGCCTAAATAGTGGCAAAAAAAAATTAAGGCCAAAAAATAATCAGAGGGAGGGGATTTGGAGCTGACATGGGTTGATTTGAGTGTTGCTGCACTTAGCAGAACTGGCTGATTGGTGTGGATGACTCGGTAGATGGCATTCTTCCCTTGGAGTCAGGACTATGTAAAGGGTGAATTAGTGAAGAACACACTCTATGATACTCAGTTATTGAAGCAGATTTGTTTTTGTGGTTGAAAAAATCGGAGGTTCCTGCGGGTAGGGCTGTTACCAGGACAGGTTGCAGAAGAATAGGGCTCCGTTCCAGGAGTGAGACTCTGTCCAATACACACACAACACTATCACCAAACCCTGGAATTGTTTATGGGAAGAAAATGTTCCAGCCTTGTTCACAACATTTTGTTTAAGGTGGGCTTATTTAGGCTTTATAAATCATACATTTAGATACATATATTTTATATATTATTTGTTTAATCCCTCCTGAATTAAAAAATATATATATATATACACACACACACAGAGTGTTTCAGAATGACTCTTTTTTTGTTGCTCTGGCCAGTATGCAACAACAGGATTTTGCCCTCACTGTAGCGTTTATCATGAATTTTACATTGCAGAGATCTTTGAGTCTCTTTAATTCCTTGATGAAATTATTCTCTTTAATTCCTATTATGAATGGATGCTCTCTTGATCTACTTCATTTTTTAAAGATTTTAAACACACCTAGCTCCTAAAATTTCATGTAATTTACTCTTTATGTTTGGTGTTTATTATCCTCCCTCTCAAAGAAATATAAGCTCTCAGAGGGAAGGATCTTTGTCTTTTTGTTTAAAGTTGTATCCCAAGTGCCTAGAGCAATGTCTGGCACAATAAACATTTGTTGCTTACATGAGTAAACGAGATGCAAAAAGGATATGAGACCGATCCAGAACGGCCAAGCTAGATGGTTGGTTGTTTTGCTCAGAGTCCCGTGTATTATCAGGTCTTTCTTTCTGAGCTAAATACTTCATACTCCAAGTCAAAGTATTATTTTTATCTCATATGTGGAAGACTCACTTTTACTTCTTAAGTTTTGGTGCTTTTATTTCAATATCCATTAGTTTTGATTTGCATAGAAAGCATCCATCTTAGTTTCCTAACTGCTAGAACAAATACCATGCAATGGATTGGCTAAAAAACAGGAATTGATGGCTCATGGTTTCAGAGGTTTAAGAAGGCTTATTTACTCTAGGGATCAGTATTTTCTGACTGGCGGACAATCTTTGAGGTTCCCTGGCTTTTCCATCACATGGCAATACACATGGCAGCCTTTTCTTCATTCTTTTCTAGGTTCTGTTGACTTCTAGCTTCTGGCTGTTTCCTGTAGCTTTTCTCCCTGTCTCCAATTTCCTCTGCTTAGGAGGTCATCAGCTGTACTGGTAAAGTCCCCCCCATTCAGTTTGGACACACCTTAACTAATAGCATCTTTGACATTTTTATTTCTAAATAAGTTCACACCCACAGAACCAAAGGATGTGAACATGCCTTTTTTGGGGGACATAATTTAATCCCTAACATGGTCCTACCTCTCTCCCATAAGGAGTTTTGAGTCAGCTCTCACTTCCTAAAGAAAATTGAGTTGGTTCACATTAATATTATCACAAGAATAATGTTCTAAGAACACAAATCCAATCATATCACTCCCCACTTAAAACCTTTGTTCATTCCTTGTCTATAAAATAAATTCCAAGTGTGGTAGTATGATATATGTATATATATATATATATAATATACAAACCTGTATATAATCTGACACTCCCCACCCCCATTTCTGTCTTTTCTTATCTCTTGCCCTTTTACAGCTCTCACCCTATTCTCACTGCATGTTTAATTATTCACACTTCCAAGAATTAGCCTTGACCTCTCACATCTTTGCAACATTGAACCTGTTGTTGCCATTGCCTGGTAAGTTTTCTCCCTTTATTTTCCAACTTCTATTTCTTTACACTTACTTATCTAGTCCCTAGTGCATACTAAATGCCCAATAAATATTTGTTAAGGAGAAAAATCTTCAAGACTTAATAATTTTTCCTATTATTATGGGAAAATCTTCCTGACTTTATTTCTGCCTACTTAGTTACCCCCAACACCAACCATGCACACACAGGGCTAAATACCCCTTCTCTAGCAGTAATGGCTAACATTAATTGAGTGCTTACTTTATGCCAGATACTGTTCTAAGCATTTTTTGTGTATTAATTCACTTAAATATTCATAATAATCCTATAAGGTAGATTCACTTAGAATCTACATTTTACAGATGTGAAAATCAAGCTACAAAGATGTTAAATAATTCGCTTAAACAGCTGGTAAGTGGTGAAGCCAGGCTTGGAACTTGAGAAGTCTGTTCCAGAACCAGTCTCTTAATTACTCAGCTATAGTGCCTCTGCCATAAAGCCCATGTTCCTTTTCTTTATAGCACATAGTACACTATACTGTTATCATATGTTGTACTTGTCCGTAAGCTCATTGTAATCAAATATTGTATTTTATTAGTCTTTTCTTCTTTGTACCAGGTGTATAGGTATGCTCTCACTGATTTTTTTTTTTTTTTTTTTTTGTTTGCATGGGCAGGCCACTGGGAATTGAACCTGGGTCTCCCGCATGGCAGGCGAGAACTCTGCCTGCTGAACTACTGTGGCCCACCCTCAATGATTTTTTTCAGTGACTTATTTTAGAAAGAATGAATGAGGTATTAGAAACAACCATCTTCACCTCCATCATTATGTCTTAGCTAGTGAAACCATGTTACCTTCACCCAGAATGTCATTTTGCAGAAAACAGTGATACCAGAAAACAAAAGTGATGACCAGCAATTGAAGGAGTATAATAACCAACATCTAAACAAGCAGGATGCATTCAGAATTTTGAAATAAACCTTAAAGCAAAGTGCTAAGACTAGCAATGCTTACCAGTTGGGAAACACGTATAGCAGACCTTTAGCAGAAATTAATCTAAGAATGAAGCCAAAATGTTTTGCCATTCATTAGATTGAATGTGAAGAAATTTAACTGTGAAAGGAGATGTCCACACAATGAGTTCATTCAATGTATATTTATTGTGTGTCTGCTATGTACCAGACGTTGTGTCAGCACTTGGGGGTACAGTTAGAACAAGCCCCAGGTATAATCCTTGTCAGCCTCCAGCTCTACACATGAATC
The DNA here is from genome assembly GCF_023851605.1 of Tamandua tetradactyla. Lineage (NCBI taxonomy): Eukaryota > Metazoa > Chordata > Mammalia > Pilosa > Myrmecophagidae > Tamandua > Tamandua tetradactyla. The sequence continues at coordinate 30,731,690 of NC_135334.1, read as the reverse complement.
ATTGGCAGTACTATACAAACACCCTTGATCAAGGGTTGTAAAGTGATGGCCTACATAGTGAATTCAGGCATTTTCCCCCCCAACATATACCTGAATTTTTTCAAATTTGTTGCCACCCTTAAAAAAAAATCAAGATATTTCACATAAAAATCTGGGTTCTCTTGAAAAAAATTAGAAAATCTGGCAACCTACCTTCTCCATTACAACACTCAGCTGAAGTTGTTGGCTATGTTATTTAATCCTCAAAACAACCCCATGAAAGTTGTACTCTCATTAGACATTGCTATCCCTAGCACTGGGGAATTGCTAACAGGTAAGCTAATGAAAGATTTAAAATATATATATAATCTGGCAAAAGAGAGAAAAAGCCAGAGAATAAGTCAAGCTAGTAAAGACCTAGATATAACCGGAAGAGAAAAAGTTGAGACTACTTTTTTAAGAAGCTTGTCAAGCAATGGGGATGAGAAAGGACAGTAGCTGTTAGATGAAGCTAGGATCTATTTAAATACAAAGTAGGAGGCAGACCTGTTAAGTGAAAGAGGAGAGATGTTAATCTTTAATTATAGAACAAAGCTAGGGGAAAGAGTCTTTCTAGAAGGAAAAGTGATTAATAATGTCAAAAAAGGAGAAGACTGAAAAATAGCTATCGAATTTATCAACCACAAGATCATTGGCTATCTTATTTAGAAGTGCTTGAATGAAATGAGTGGACTAGAATTGAGAAATGAAGAGAAAATAAATACAATGAAAGTGTACAACCCTTTCAGAAAGTGTAGTTGTTGTAGGAGAGACGGCAGTAGCTGGAGGGAATACAGGTTTGACAGGAACCCTGATGGATCTAACTATAGGCAGGAATATATTTAAATACTGAAGGGCTGAGGTATCAGGGGTAAGGCAGACATAAAGACACTAGGTCCAGTGGGCTGGGAATGGGACCTTAAGAGCAAAGTTAGAGGGGTTGGTCTATATTGCAGCAAGGGCACAATTTCCACTGTCACAATAGAGAAGCAGGATAGAATGGGTGCAGGTGTAGTATTTTTTTTTCTCAAAAGTAGATGGCACTGATTACAGTTTGAGGTTAGGCAATTAAATATTTATTTAATGAGTCTGTGAATTCTGCTGAGATTTAGGGGGGATTGAAAGTTAGAGTAGAGCTGAATGTTTTAAACAGACACTGAAGAATGGGAATGAGTAAGTACAAGGCAGTATTGAGGGCTCAGCCAGGTTATGTAGCCATAATTTTATAATAGGCTGCTCATACAGAGTGTGGTTGCTTTTCAACAAGTCTGAAAAGTAAATGACGGATTCATTCAGAGAGATTTGTCATGTGGGTGTGATAAAGAATATGGGACAAGAGAATTGAGGATACTGGTAAGAGAGAATGTAGCTGATGTGGTAGACCATGGAGCAGGTTCTTCCTTACTCCTTAAAAATCATTGACACATCTTTCTCCTGCTTTCCATCTCAAAGATCTTACCTCTTTTTCCTCATACCCCTGAGACATTTAAGCATTCAACCTCAGCCTTCCTGCTGCTCTTCTTTTCCAAGAAGCTTTCTGTGATCTTACCCATGTTCCTTGCATCTGCTACTAATTAGGTCTCTATCTATTAATTGAATCTCTATTTAATCCCATACCTCTAGTTAGAACCCAATTACACGTCTCTTATAAGCCTCATGCACATCTCAAAATCAATAGGGCAAAGACTGAATTCTTTAACTCAACTCTTTCCCTACCCTTTCAAGCTCATCATTCTCTTAGGTAGTTAGATAAAAAAGAAACATAGTAAAAATTCTAGATTTCTCTCTCTTTTCGAACCCAGTCAGCAGTGCTCCCACCTCTCCCAGCCCAGTCACCCCCATTCATACAGGCATACAAATTGACCACCAAGTCTCTGCACTCTTCTTCTTGTATACTGGGAACTGTCCCTTCTTCTTCCCATAGCGGCACCCACAGAAATTTTCTGAACTGGATTGGTCCTAAAGATTCTTCTTGCCTCTAGTCCCACCTTTCTCTAAGCAATAACACAAATACCATCTTTATCAGACAATAATCTGATCACATTTCTCTACTCCTTCAAATCTTCAGTGGCTCTCCACCACTCTCAGTACTAAATCCAAACTCATGAAAGTCTTCCAAGACCTCTCTCTCTCAGCCAACACAACAAGCAAACTCACTGCCCTCCCCCTCTCTACGTGGGACATGACTCCCAGGGATGTGGACCTTCCTGGCAACGTGGGACAGAAATCCTAGAGTGAGCTGGGACTCAGCATCAAGGAATTAAGAAAACCTTCTTGACCAAAAGGGGGAAGAGCAAAATGAGACAAAATGAAGTGTCAATGACTGAGAGATTCCAAACAGAGTCGAGAGGTTATCCTGGAGGTTATTCTTACGCATAATATAGATATCACTTTTAGTTAAGATGTAATGGAGAGGCTGGAGGGAACTGCCTGAAAATGTAGAGCTGTGTTCCAGTAGCCATGTTTCTTGAAGATGATTGTATAATGATATAGCTTTCGCAGTGTGACCATGTGTCTGATGCTCCTTTTATGTACCTTATCGATAGACGAGTAAAACATGGATTAAAAATAAATAAATAATAGGGGGAACAAATGTTAAAATAAATTTAGTAGATTGAAATGCTAGTGATCAATGAAAGGGAGGGATAAGGGATATGGTATGTATGAATTTTTTTTCTGTTTTCTTTTTATTTCTTTTTCTGTGGATGCAAATATTCTAAGAAATGATCATGATGATGAATATACAGCTATGTGATGATATTGTGAGCTACTGGTTATATATGTAGAATGGAATGATCATGTGGTAAGAATGTTTGTATTTGTATGTTGGTATGTTTAATAAAAAAAAATTAAAAAAAAAAAGTTCTCCTAGAGCTACCTGCCTGCATCTTGGGCATGAATTGTTCCTTCTGTCTGACCTGCATCCAAGTTTCTGCTGTGCCCCTTGATTCTAGTGAGCAAGGGAGACAATTGTGTAAAATCTGGGTGCTGCTTTAATCAGTCTTCAGGTGATACACAGCAAGCCTCATGACTGCTCCTTGGCCATTTCTGGGTACTGGTAGCTCAACTCTCCAGGGTGACCATAAGCCTTGATATAAGGGAGTTTTGACTTTCTTAAAACTCAAGAACACATATGGGCATTCCTTTTCCCATTGTTAGAATCTCAATATTAAAAGAGCCTATTTCCTTAAAGAACATGATCCCAGTTCTAAGAGTAAAAGATTATGGAGTGGGAGAGGGAAGCATTAGGAAAAGAAGAGGGGAAAGAAAAGGGATAAGGGAGTAGAAAGGAAGGATGTTGCACGTGAGGCCAGAAGAAGAGTTTGGGGCCAGATTGTGAAAGACCTTGGATTCCATGGCAAAAATTTAGAGATTATTCTCTAAGGAAAATGGTGGAAAGGGGAATGGCATCTGTTGAGTGCCTGACATATGTCAGGTGTACTCATATACATGATCTCATTTAACCTTCACAGTCACCCAGAGTGTAGCTATTATTTTACTCCTTTGAAAGTTGAAGATGAAGCTCAGAGAAGTTGTGATTTTCTGAGGTTACACAATCAATAAGTGGTAGAGCCAGGATTTGAACACGTATCTGAGTGCCCATGTGCTTAAAATATAAATGGTACTATAATATTAATAATAGGTACCATTCATTGACAGCTAACTTTGAGGGAAGGGAAGATACAGATTTGAGAGTCAACTCTGTGCTAAGTACTTTGCACATTGTCATAATCTTCAAAGCAACCCTAATGACTTATGTCTTTATGCCCATTTTACAAATGAAGAGCCTAGTGCTCAGAAATATTAAGCTACTTATCAAAGGTCATAAAGACAATTGAGTTCAAAAGCCAGAATCAAACCCAGGACCCCAAAGCCCATGCTCTTACCCTCTACACTAGTTTCTTAAGTAGTTTCTTAAGACTAATGAGCATCATAAATTGTGTTGCTATCCATTTTCATGTAAGATAAAACTTGTGGGCCTGTTGACCCCAAATACTTTTACTTAGTCCGTGTCAGTTTGCTTGCTGGTCACAGGCTTACTTAATAATTTAAAAATGTATTTTACAAAGCAATTTGATATTTTAACAACACACACCAAAAAAAAAAAAAAAAAAAAGAAAAGAAAAAAAGGAGGCGAAATATCTGTTTTAAATTAAAGTTTAGGTTGCTCTATGAACCAGACCAAATTAATTAACTAATCATCACTTATTGTATACCGCAGACCTTGTGCTTTTGCCCATTCCTTAAGTGTAAGCACAATCAATGACACTTCACTCCCCCACAAATCACTTTGGGATTCTTTTCTTCTTTTTTCCCTAGGCATTTCAATTGGCTGCATTTTTATCAATTCTGTCTATATAGTTCTGTTATAATACTATCCAGAGATTTGTGGAAATAGGCCCTATTAACTATACTCTTAATTCGCTGCTTTATCTCCTGCAAAGTTGATTATTGTCTGTGCTGATATGGTCGAGTTAGGGAGCTCAGTCCCAAGGGTAGGTTCAATGAGTTGTGCAACACTGCTCAGCTAATAAGTGGCGGAGCAGCATTCCAGTCCAGTTCTGACCCTCAAGAGCATGATACTTAAATCCTTTCTCTTAAGCCTTATTTAAACCACAAATGAAAATTAACTGTACCATATTGGCAACAGAAATAACACTGACAATCAGATTTAAAAATGGCTTTTTAAACTAGTGCTTACATCAAATAAAAGGAAGATAAGCTAGACTGCACATTCTTTTTTTTTTTTTTTTCTTTACATGGGCAGGCACCGGGAATCGAGTCTGGGTCCTCTGGCATGGCAGGCAAGCGTCCTTGCCTGCTGAGCCACCGTGGCCCGCCCAAGACTGGACATTCTTAAAGAATTTCTACTTTAAAGCATATTTTCCAAGGCTTGTTATTTGCAACACTAGTCCCTTAAGATGCTTCTGAAAAGAAAGGGTTCCACAGGCAAATAGGTTTGGAGACACTACTAATGGGGCAGGGTACATTCTAAAATGTGTACATTAAAAGCTCTGATACATTCTGCAAAAAAAAAAAATACTAACCCCAACCCAATTCCTGCTTTACCATTTTTCTACTTTTGTATAGTTAACATGCTTAATACAATCCTATCACGAACACTGCCTGTTACACTATGAATTTTAATGGAGTGGGGATGAGACCGTGGGGCATGTTCTCATTTAATCACTTCCTTTCTATTGATTTCTTTATCTTGGTGCACAATACACTTAACTCTTAACTATTTGAGAAGAAAACCTTTTCCCATCATGCCTCCCTCTTGAGTTATCATTAACTCCCTTACTTCTCTTCACTGTCAGTTATTGGAGAAAGTGTTCCATAGTCATCACCTCCATTTTTTCAGTCTTCTTTTCTTGCTAATATGAGATGCCTTCTATCATTTCGCAATGGCCAAATGCAATAGCTTCTATAATCAAGTCAAGGATGACCCTTTGTAGCACATGACCTGTAAGCCACTCTCTTCTCTTGGCAACTATGACACTGTTCTTCTCATTCATTCATTCATTCATTCATCTAATTCACAAATATAAATTGGTTACCCAGTTTGTACTAGCCACTCTCTTAGGCACTGGAGGTACAAAATGAACAATGTAAGCAAGCTTTCTAACCTCCTGAAACTTACATTCTAGATGCTCTCCTATTTCTCTCACTTCTCTAAGTCACCTTCACTAAGACCTCTTTTCTTATCCATGTATTTAATACAGACAGCTCCCAAGGTCCTGTCATTTAATCTCTTTCTCTTTCCTCAAGGTTGACAGGTGCATGCATATACACATTCATTCACACATTTAAGCTTTTGAAGGGAAGAATCATGATGTTAGGTCCTACAACAAATTCTTGTTGAATAAGTGAGTTTATGAATTTCCTAAAAGTGGACATAACTATAGCCTATATACAACTATTATGCTTATTCAAAAAGAGGATTGTTCTATGACACACAAATGGAATGGAGAGGGTTTTATCTTCTGTGGTAAATAGATACATGGTGAATGAGGGAAAGGCAGAAGTGGATTTCAGAGGACTTTGCCATATATGTGAGAAAAGAGATGTAATCAATTAGAAAACATTTATTGAGGACTTTCCAATTTCCACTTCCTTTAAGAACTGATTAAGAAGATGACGGATTAAAATTTTATCATAGAGTTTCTTTCTCAAAGTATATCACAAATGATCAGAAAGGGTTTTTAAGACATCACATATAGTCAGCTCTTAAGAAGGTAAGAAATATAAGTTAAGCCTGAAATTCTCAAAATTGGTTCTTGAGCATTGAAATTATCTTGGAAGCTTTTAAAAGTAATGATATTTGTGTCTGTGCTGGTTTGAAAGGATATATGCCCCCTAAGAAAGTCATGTTTTAATATAAATCCCATTTCGTAAAGGTAGAATAATCTCTATTCAATACTGTATGTTTGAAACTGTAATGAGATCATCTCCCTGGTTGATGTGATTTAGTTAAGAATGGTTGTTAAACTGGATTAGGGGATGACATGTCTCCACCCATTTGAGTGGGTCTTGATTAGTTTCTGAAGTCCTATAAAAGAGGAAACATTTTGGAGAATGAGAGAGTCAGAGAGATTCAGAGAGAGCTGAGAGAGAAGCCTTGACTGTGTTCACCATGTGCCTCCTCACTTGAGAGAGAAACCCTGAACTTCATCGGCCTTCTTGAACCAAGGTATCTTTCCCTAGATGCCTTTGATTGGACATTTCTTTAGACTTGTTTTAATTGGGACATTTTCTCGGCCTTAGAACTGTAAACTAGCAACTCATTAAATTCCCCTTTTTAAAAGCCATTCCGTTTCTGGTATATTGCATTCCGGCAGCTAGCAAACTAGAACAGTGTCCCTTCTCTAGATACTCTGGGATGCAACCCAAGCCTCAGGACATTTAAAAGCTCCTTGTGCATTCCAGGTTAAAAACCACTGACCTAGGCAAAACATTTCAAAAACTGGTTACTGAGGGGAGGGAAATATTCTGAGGAGTAGTAAAGAACGGTAGGGCTACATTCCTGACCTCAGCACAAACGCTAGAGGGCAAATTTCTGAATTGCCAAATATAATTCTCCATGATATCTCTAAATCTAGAAAGAAACAAAATGAGTAAATGTCTATGTTTTTTTTCTTCCTTCTGATCAAGAATAAGTGGAAACTATTGCTAGCGAGAAAAGGTGATAATGAAAAAAATGAATAATGAAGCTTCCTCTCTCTGATGGGAAGGAGGACTCCAAAACCACACCCGAATTCAGGAAATGATCCAAAGATTGTATGTCTTCCCTACCAGCATGGTCTACCACTCTTTACCCAACTAGAGGCAGGGAATCCTGGTTTAGAATATATACCAAAATCTCAAAAGAGAGAACAGAGCATGAACAAGATGAAAAAAATGGACTGACAGTTCTGCAAAAATACTATAGAACTTGAAGCTGCATTGCATGCAAAAGACAGGGTTCAACTCAGATGGAACTATAATTTTGGTAACGGAAAATATTTCTTCATAAATGCTACCTCCTATAGAACAACATAATGCAATGAAACAAGAGTTCAAAGATGATATGATAGAATGAAATGAGACGGAAGGTTGTGTACCTAAGAAAATAAAACAATCCAAGCTAATGCCATTACAGAACAAATAAATAAATTAGTCACAAAATGTTAATCTGAACATCAAGTGAGCATCCTTTGTTCCTAGTAAATTTAATTCAGGATGCTTGACACCAAGACATATCCTTATTAAAATATTAACAGTGAGTTTCTTCTATGATGCAAGCTCCATAATAGCGGGAGTTTTTTAAACATTTTCATTGTGAAATATAACATATATACAGAAAAGTAATACATTTCAAAATATAGTTTAACAAGTAGTTATAGAGCAAATTTCAAAGTATAGTGTGGGTTATAGTTCCACAATTTCAGGTATTTCCTTCTGGCTGTTCTAATACATTAGAAATTTAAAAAGATCTATATAATAATTTAGTAGTCATAATCCTTTGTTAAATCCTAACTTCTCTGTTACAACTCCTCCCTCTCATTTGATCATTCAATCTTCAGAGATATTTGAGCAATGACCATTCTAACTTCTTCATGTTGAAAAGGAGAACTGGCATTATGGATTAGGGAAATGCAACTGTTGATGTTCTGGAAGAAATTGGTACCTCTAAATTTCAGGATTTATCTGGCATAGGAATAATCTGGAGGTTTTAAGTTTCTGAAAAATAAACTTAGTGAGTAAAACTTCTATAGAGTCTTAGATAGAGACCTGGGTTTTCTTAAGGGTTTTCAGGGATATAGTTGGTTAGGGTGTGGCATGCTGTGGCAATTTGTAGCATCTGGCTGACGCTTGCATAACAGTAACCTCCAGAATGACCTCTCAACACTATTTGATATCTCTTAGCCACTGAAACCTTATTTTGTTATATATTTTTTCTGCATTTTGGTTAAGCAGGCATTCCCTATCCCATGATGCCAGGGCCAAGCTCATTCCTGGAGTCATGTCCCACATTGTCAGAGAGACTTACATCCTTGAAAGTTATGTCCCATGTAGAGGGTAGGATAATGGCTTTATTTGCAAAGTTTGGCTTAGAGAGAGGCCCCATCTGAGCAACAAAAGAGGTTCTCTGAGGGTGACTCTTAGGCATATTTATAAGAAGGCTTAGCTTACCATTTCAGAAATAAGTTTCATATGGGCCAGTCTCAAAATCAAGGGCTTGGCTTATTAAATTTTGAGTCCCTAGTGCATGAGAGAATATAAGGAACTTCTCAGTTAGGAAAGTTTAATAGTTCCACATTTTTTCTCCAGTGCCTCAAGGGACTTTGCAAGTACTTTTTTATTATCCACCCAAAATACTCTGAACTGTATCATGGTATTGCATTAAGCTATATGGAATCATCAGATCTCAGTCTTTATTCAATGCTCTATGTATTTAGGTTGTTTAAACAAACTGGCCGGACTGTTAGGTTAGATAGTATGCTACAGAAAATTTAAGTTTTTTACAGAATTAACATCTCTTCCTTGGTCTCACAGGAAAGTTGAAGTTTTAAAATACAGACAGTCTAATCCTTTACGCTGTATTCTGATTTACCTTATTCCCAAGCAGATAAGCTTCATTCACATCTCTAATTGAAGTGTGATCTCTTTTTCATCTTCTTTAACAGTTGTATGGAGTAATGCTGACCTTTAGTGCTGTAGAACTCTAACTCTGAATCTTAAGTGTCACACAGTTGCCTATAGATCCAGGGAACTACCAACTTATGCACAAAGAGTACAACATATCAATTTTGAAATAACACTTAAAACTCAGGAGTAAATGTGACTGCTATACAAGCTTACAATCTAGGCCCTAGTTTTCCTATAAGCATTTTCTAAATGACACCATGCAATATTTGTCCTTTTGTTTCTGGTTTATCTTAGCAGGAGGAAGTTTTTGTTCACTGTTACATTGCCAATGACAAGAACCATGACTAGCAAATTGTAGGTGCTCAGTAAATATTTGTTGAATGAATGAAAGGATAAATCATTTCTTCACCTATTTAGGCATGAAAAGCAAATTACCTGCAAGGGACAAAAGCCAGAGGCTGGCTTCAGATTTTTCCACATTGAGATGAAAATAGACTAGTATCTACAAAGTTCTGAGGGGAAAAATGATTCAAGAATATTATACCCAGCCCAAATGGCATCCTGATATAAAGGTAGCAAGCAGACATTCTGAAAAAAATTTTTTGGAAAGCACAGCATTGTTGAAAGAATTTTTTGATAACTAAAATCTAGCCAATTTAGAAATGAATCAAAATTAAAAATTTATGAATATAGAAAGTATAGTAAAATGACTGGTAAGTGAACATTGAGTCAATTTGAGATAAAATACTAAATGATTATGGAATCATGGTAACAGAACAAGATGTAAATGTGGTTTAATCTTGTCAACATAAAGATAAAAAATAACTAAAAATTTTAGAAGATCATGGTAGAATGCTCACCTTACATGCAGGAGACCTCGGTTCAATTCTTAAACCAAGCACTCCCCCGCAAAAAAAAAAAATTTTGAGGGTCAGACAAAGGGAGAGGGATGAAGAATATGAAGTGTTAATGTCTTTAGAGCATGGCATCAATAGATATTATCAAAAATGTATCATTGTAGTCTTAAATGACAAACCTTATTAATATTTTAAGAAATAATGTCTTGTGGTAAAGAAATATTTTATTTGTTTTCTTTGATGAAATTTGAGGGAAATAAAATTAAATTTTTCAATCCATCCTCCCAAACATACATAAATACATAATATGTATATACATTTATCTATTATAGTTGATAGGAAATGTATGGAATTTTATTCTTCTAAATGTATGGAATTTTATTCTATTAATAACAGTAATGTCTAAGGTATAAAGTGACTTTAAAACTTTTGATTTTCTTGATTCTTTACAATTAGTATGTATCATCTTTATAAAAACACTAGAGAAATTTTTCTTTAAAAAAGAAATATTAGTATATATTGTTTTGTTTCTAAAAATGTTTACTAAAATAATTTTTGAAGAAAACATTTTTAGAAACTTGTTCAATAAACAAAAAACACTTGAAAATAGGGACGTTGCTTGTTTGACTTTTCAGAATGAAGTTGGAGATGAACTCTGCCCTAGATTCCTGAATTTTAATAATGGAGAGTTTGGTAGACGTTAAATTGATAGAATATTTAACAACAACTACAAGATTGAAAGTCACATTTGGGGATAGAAGAGGAAGAGAAAGAGCATGATAATTTATTGAATGCCTACTATGTGCTCAGCACTGGACTATGTCCCTTACATACATTTAGTCTTCTCAACAAACCTGTGAGATTTTCTGACTTAAAAAAATGAGGACTCTGAGGATCTGCAAAGTTAAATCATTTGCCAGGATGGTGTAAGTCAGGATTCTAACCCAGGTCGCATAACTCCAGAGTCCTTTATATTCCTTCTCTCATTTAAACCTCAAAATAATTCCATGAAGGATTTTTTTCCCCACAGATCAGAAAACTTAAGTATTAAAGGATAAAATAATTTTCCTGATTCACATGAAAGAGCTGAAGTTCAATTCAAGCCTATGTAATCTCACCACCCATGGACTTTCCCCTCTACCAACTTTAAAGTAATATGTGTGTATATTGTGTACAATCACAGATATGCTGTCACAGAAACAGATCAATTTTTACATAGGTTTAATATTAGTTTGATTCCATTTCTATCCATTCTCATTCCCTTCTGTCATGGTCAAGTTCATGTGTCAACTTGGCCAGGTGGTGGTTCCTGATTGTCTGGTAAGACAAACACTGGCCTGTCTGTTGCTATGAGCACAGTACAGTTCATGGACTTAAATCATGATCACATTGGCGCATTCACAGCTGATTGCACTTGCAATCAGCTAAGGGGAGTGTCTTCTGCAATGAGTGATGCTTAATCTAATCACCAGAAGGCTTTTAAGGAGGATTCAGGAGAGACAGTCACTCTTCCTGCTTCAAACTGTAAGCCTCTCCTGTGGAATTCATCGAGGCCCTTCATTGGAGTCACCAGTTTCACAGCCTGCCCTACAGATGTTGGACCCTTACATACCCACAGTTGTCCAGCCAGCCTCTCCTGAGAGTTCATTGAGGAACTTCCTTGGTGATACCAGCTTGCATCCTGCCCTACAGACCTTGGACTCTTACATTCCCATGGTTACAGGAGACACTTTTATAAATTTTATATCTATGGATATCTCCCACTGATTCTGTTCCTCTAGAGAGCCCTAGATAATACAACTTGGTGCCAGGAGTGGTTCTTAAGAAACAGAACTTTAAAAATGGGTTTTTACAATTGGTTTTCTACTCTGACTGAACTCAAAGGCACTAAGGACTCTGTTTTCTGTAATCAGAATGACACTGCCAATCCATTGAGTGAATTGGCAAAAGAGATAGTTAAAATATCACCATTGAATTCTTCAAATGCTTTGCTTGTACAAAGCCAGGTTCTGGGGGATAATATTTTTGACACCTTTACAGAGTTTTGTGGAAATAGGAGGTCTAGAGATGTTGGCTAGTTATTGTTAGATATGCTGTATACATTAATGAGGGAAAGGAATGAGCTAAAGAATTCAAATGAGAAGCTTACACGCTGTATGACAAATGTAAACATTTCTATGAGTGCCCTGAAGGAAAATCTTATTTCCTGTAGCCACAGACTTGAGATCTCAAAAAATCAGACTCAGAATCTTATTGTTAGACTAGCAACTTTACAACATAAACTGAAATCTCAATCTTGCATGGTATCTGCCATTAAAGTGAAGGCATTGATTAGAAAGGAGTGACATATGTATTGATAATGATGTTTGTGGAGAGGCTGAAACTCTAGGTCATGCTGAGTCTTCTCTAGATAACCCTGTAATAGTCTGTCCTGAGGACATAATTGCCCCACCTCCAGGCCATAATTGGCCTACCAACCTCCACCTGAAGGGATTAGCCCTAGAGTGATTAATCATTTTTATCCAGATGAAACTGCAAATGAATGAAGCAAATGGCTTGGAAGATACTTCTAAATCTTTTCATGACCCACCCCCACCACTCCTCATTTCTTCCAGACCTATAACTAAAGTCCCAACAGGCCCCAAAAGGTGAGGTACAAAGTGTCACCCATGAGGAGGTACATTACACTCCAAGAGAATTGCATGAGTTTTCCAATTTATATAGACAGAAATCGGGAATATGTGTGGCAATGGATTTTAGGATGGGGGATAATGGTGGGAGGAATATTAAGCTGGATCAGACTGAATTTATTGAAATGGGCCCTCTACGCAGAGATTCTGCATTCAGTGTCATAGCTCAAGGGGTTAGAAAAGGCATTAACAGTTTATTTGGATGATTGGCAGAAACATGGATCAAAAGGTGGCTGATATTATCTGAAGTTGAAATGCCAGAACTGCCCTGGTATAATGCAGATAAGAGGATCCAATGGCTTAGAGAGATTGGAATGTTAGAGTGGATTTATCATGGAAAACCTGCCCATACACCCCAGGAATGTCCGGAGGATGCTCCTTTTACCAGAACTGTGAGAAATAAATTTGTGAGACTAGGGTCATCATTCCTGAAAAGCTGCTAGTCGCCCTTCTCTGTAGATCAGCTGTTACTGTGGGAACTGCTGTCACTGAGCTGGATCCTTAAACACAATAGGCATGATCAGATCCTGAGTTGGCATAACACAATGGGGATGATCGGATCCTGAATTGACTTAATCACCAAAGACAAAGTGGACATGGCTATCATAATGGACAGCAGACTCAAAAGTAGGAGTCAAAATATTCTGATTCACAGAGACTCGTGGTGTTGGCTAGTAGATCACAGGGTACCTAGAAGTACAATAGACGGGCAGTTTACTAAATTCTTGTTTGAGCTGTATAAGCAAAAGAGATCTAGGTCAAGTGAGCAGAAGTCTAACTTGAATTACAAAAACAGAGAGTCACAGGCCCTTAAGCAATTTCCAGACTTGAGACAGTTTACAGACCCAGAACCCTTTGAATGAGAGGGAGGCCAGGTCCCTTCTGGGGAGGATCCTGTTACACCACAACAAATTTATACTGTTAATCTTCCTCCAATCCTTCCCCAAGGAGACCGAGGGCCTTTTACCAGGGTAACTGTCCATTGGGGAAAAGGAAATGATCAAATATTGGGGGGGTTATTATACTGGTTTATAAGTGACGTTAATTCCAGGGGACCCAAAATGTCACTCTGTCCACCAGTCAGTGGGGGCTTATGGAGGCCAGGTGATCAATGGAGTTTTAGCTCAGGTTCATCTCACAGTGGGTCTATTGGGTGCCTGGACCCATTCTGTAGTTATTTCCCCAGTTCCAGAATGCATAATTGGAATAGATACAGTGAGCAACTGGCAGAATCCCCATAGTGGGTCTCTAACTCGGGGGGTGAGGTCTATTATGGTAGGAAAGGCCAAGTGGAAGCCACTAGAACTTCCCCTACCTAGCAAAATAGTAAATCAGAAGCAATACCAGATTCCTGGAGAGATTACAGAGATTACTGCCACTCTTAAGAACTTGAAGTATGCAGGAGTAGTGATTCCCCGCAACATCCCTGTTCAACTCTCCTATTTGGCCTGTGCAGAAAACAGATGGGTCTTGGAGGATGACAGTGGATTATCATAAACTCACTCAGGTGATAACTCCCATTACAACTGCTGCTCTGGATGTGACATCATTGCTTGAACAAATCAATACATCCCCTGGTACCTGGTATGCAGCTATTGACCTGGCAAACACTTTTTTCCAATTGCTATCAGTAAGGAACACCAGAAACAGTTTGCTTTCAACTGGCAATGTCAGCAATAAACTTTCACTGTCCTACCTCAGGGGTTTATCAATTCTCCAGCCCTATATCATAATCTTGTCTGCAGAGACCTTGATCATTTCTCCCTTCCACAAGACATCACACAGGTCCATTATATTGATGATATCATGTTGATTGGACCTAGTTAGCAAGAAGTAGCAACTACTTTAGAGTTATTGGTAAGGCATCTGCATGTCAGGGGATGGAAGATAAATGCAACAAAAATTCCACCTCAGTGAAATTTCGAGGTATCCAGTGGTGTGGGGCATGTTGAGCCATCTCTTCTTCTAAGGTGAAGTATAAGTTGCTGCATCTAGGCCCTCCTGTGACCAAAAAAGAGGCACAATGTCTAGTTGGTCTCTTCGGATCTTGGTGACAAAATATTCCTCATCTGGATGTGCTACTCAGGCCATTTAGCAAGTGACCAGAAAAGCAACTAATTTTGATTGGGGACCTGAACAAGAAGAGGCTCTGAAACAGGTCCAGGCTGCTGTACAAGCTGCTCTACCACTTGGACCATGTGAGTCAGCAGATCCAATGATGCTGTAAATGTCAGTGGCAAATAGAGATGCTCTGTGGAGCCTTTGACAGGCCCCTATAGGAGAAACACAATGCAGACCCTTAGGATTTTGGAGCAAAGTCTTACCATCTGCTGCAGAAAACTACTCTCCTTTTGAGAAACAGCTTTTGGCCTGCTACTGAGCCTTAATAGAGACTGAGTGCTTAACCATGGGCCACCAAGTTACCATGAGACCTGAGTTGCCTATCATGAGCTGGGTGTTGTCTGACCCACCAAGCCATAAAGTTGAGCCTGTGCAGCAGCACTCCATCATAAAATGGAATGGTATATAAGAGATAGGGCCAGAGCAGGTACTGAAGGCACAAGTAAGTTACATGAGGAAGTGGGCCAAATGCCCATGGTCTACACTTCTGCCACATTACTATCTCTTTCAAGACCTGAGCTATGTTCTCTTGGGGAGTTCCTTACAGTGAATTGATGAGGAAGAGAAAACTTGGGCCTCATTTACAGATGGTTCTGCATGATATGCAGGTACCACCCAAAAGTGGACAGTGGCAGCACTACAATACCTTTCTAGGATGTCCCTGAAGGATGTGGTGAGGGGAAATCCTTCCAGTGGGCAGAACTTTGAGCAGTGCATCTGGTTGTTCATGTTGCTTGGAAGGAAAGCTGGCCAGAGATGTATTTGACTCACAGGCTGTTGCCAATGGTTTGGTTGGATGGTCAGGGACTTGGAAAGAGTATGATTGGAAAATTGGTGACAAAAGCGTCTGGGGAAAAGGTGTGTGGATAGACCTTTGTGAGTGGGCTAAAAACATGAAGATATTTGTATCCCATGTGAATGTGCACCAGAGGGTGACTTCAGCAGTGCAAGATTTAATAATCAAGTGGATGAGATGACCCGTTCTGTGGATACCAGTCAGCCCTTTCCCCAGCAACTCCTGTCATTGCCCACTGGGCTCATGAACAAAGTGGCCATGGTGGTAGGGATGGTGTTTATGCATGGACTCAGCAACATGGACTTCCACTCACCAAGGCTGGTGTGGCTACAGCCACTGCTGAGTGCCCAATCTGCTAGCAGCAGAGACCCACACTCAGCCCCGATAAGGCACCATTTCCCAAGGTCGTCAGCTGGCTACGTGGTGGCAGGTTGATTACAATGGACCACTCCCATCATGGAAGGGGCAGCAATTTGTTCTAACTGGAATAGACACATACTCTGGATATGGGTTTGCTTTCCCTGCAGTCAATGCTTCTACCAAAACTACCATCCATGGACTTACAGAATGCCTTATCCATCGTTATGGCATTCCAGACAGCATTACTTCTGATCAAGGAACACACTTCACTGCAAATGAAGTGTGGAAATGGGTACATGCTCATGGAATTCTCTCATTTTACCATTTCCCTATCATCCAGAGGCAGCTGGATTGATAGAATGGTGTAATGGCCTTTTCAAAACTTAATTACAGTGCCAACTAGGTGGCAATACTTTGCAGGGCAGGGGTGATGTTCTCCAGGAGGCTGTGCATGCTCTAAATCAGTGGCCATTGTATGGTGCTGTTTCTCCCATAGCCAGGATCCATGGGTCTAGGAACCCAGGGGCAGAAATGGGAGTGGCAGCACTCATTATTACCCTTATAATCCACTAGGAAAATTTTTGCTTCCTGTCCCTGTGACCTTGAGCTCTGCTATTCTACAGGTTTTAGTTCCAGAAGGAGGAGTGCTTCCACCAGGAGAAACAATAATGATTCCACTGAAATGGAATCCAAGACTGCCACCTGGTCACTTTGGGCTATTCATGCCCCTGATCAACAAGCCAAGAAGGGGATTACTTTATTGACTAGGGTGATTGACCCTGACTATCAGGGGGATATAGGACTGCAACTACACAATGGAGATAAAGAAAAATGTTCCCGGAATATAAGAGGTCCCCTAGGGCATCCTGTAGTACTACCATGCCCTGTGATTAAAATCAGTGGAAAACTGCAACAACCTAATCTAGGCAGGACTACCAATGGCTCTCAAACTTCAGGAATGAAGGTTTGGGTCACTCCACCAGGCAAGGAACCATGGCCAGCTGAAGTGCTTGCTGAGGGTAAAGGGAACATGGAATGGGTAGTGGAAGAAGGTAGTGATAAATATGAACTACAACCATGTGATCAGTTACAGAAATGAGGACTGTAATGCTGTTTTGTTCATGTTATAGTATTTAAGTTGAAAGATAGGAAGTTTAAGAATGAATATTACCCAAGGACTTGTACCCTATTCTGGGGAGAGTTAATGCATTTCCAGTTGTACGTGGGACAGTTGAGTATTGTTAGGCGAGGAAAAAAATGTCTGTTATTTTTTTCTATTTAGAGATTAAGTATGGTTTAAGGTGATGTGTATAGCTGCCAAATTGACAAGGGTGGACTGTCATGGTCAGGTTCATGTGTCAACTTGGTTAGGTGGTGATGCCCGGTTGTCTGGTTGGGTAAGTGCTGGACTGTCTGTTGCTATGAGGACATTTCATGGACTTAAATCATGGTTACATCAGCTGCATCCACAGCTGACTGCATTTGTAATCAGCTAAGGGGAGGGTCTCTGCAATTGGTGACGCTTAATCTATTCACCAGAAGGTTTTTTAGTAGGATTCAGAAGAGACAGCCGTTCTTCCTGCTTCAGCCAGTGAGCCTCTCCTTGGACTTCATCCAGACCCTTCATCGAAGTTGCCAACTTCACAGCCTGCCCTACAGACTGTTGAACCCTTACATTCCCACAATTGTCCAGTCAGCCTCTCCTGAGAGTTCATTGAGGAACTTCCTCGGTGTTACCAGCTTGTGGCCTGCCCTATAGACCTTGGACTCTACATTCCCATGGTTATGTAAGACACTAAATTTTATATCTACAGATATCTCCTCCTGATTCTGTTTCTCTAGAGAACCCAGCTAATACACCTCCCTTCCTTTATTTTACCTTTTTGTATGCTGTATGGTGGTGGTCACATTTCATTCTTTTCCCACATGACTATCCAGTTATTGCAGAACCATTTGTTGAATTTTTTTTGGAGGGGGGAAAGTGCATGGGCCTGGAATTGAACTCAGGTCTCCCGCATGGCAGGCAAGAAGTCTACCGTTGAACCACCCTTGCACCCCCTCCTTCCTTTCTTTTTCTTGGAAAACATGCTATACAGAGAAACACTGATTCCTAAGACTTTCACTTAACCCAATTTTATGATCTAACAAACATGCCCTAGGCAATTTTCATTCAAGATCAGAACTGAACTTTATAGCTACAGAGTTTATTGGTTCTAGAAACAAAAGAAATTGGAGAAAGGCAAAGCATGGTGAGAGTCTCACCATATAACAAAACACTGTTGTTCTACTTAATTCTTCAGCCTAGAAACAATTTCTCCTGATAAAAACAAGACAAACCTAATTAACTCTGGCTTCTCAGCCTAATTAGATATTTGTTTTAGTCCTCCTTTGTTGTCTTCATTTTCTTATTTTTTGACTTCCTATTCTTTTTCTTCCCCCTCTCCATCATCCTCTTCCTCTTCCTCTTTTTTTTTTTTGAGGCATATATAAACATTTTAAACTTTAGAATGAAAAGTTTCGAGTTACTATAAGACAACCAGATGTGGAATGTTTCACAGTATGATTCTGTGAAGCAATAGCCAAGTGCTTGTGTTTGTGAATTAGAAAATAAAAAATAACCTTTGAGGGTCAGTTGCTTTGGGATGAGTTGTGGGAAATTAAAAGTGTTTGATACATATACAGAAATATGTAATACATACAATGAAAATGCTTCAAGGATGGGCAAATCAATGAATATAGATTTAATCTTTGTATGAGAGACCAATTTATGAGTTAGTAATTTATGACCTGATTTTATCCTACTGTGTTATGAACCCATATTCTGAGGTAATGGGCCATGGAAAGAAACTCCCACTGAGGTTTGAATTCTTTAGTTTCTTTGGGGGAATGGTGTGCCAGGTAAGAATCATATGCGCAAAAAAAAAAAAAAGAAGAAGAATCAGATGCTTCTGTGAAATTTTAAAACCACAGACTCATTTTGTTAAGTTCTTTTTTAAACAAAATAGTAAATTTTAGATTATCCAGGAATGGATACAGCCTTCAGATAATTTCAAACTGCAGAGGAACCAAAAAGTAATTTATATTTGGTAAAGAATATGTTAATTATGTTTTATAATACCAGTAGAATTCCTTAGCTAATGTGCTATACTTAGGTTAATGTTAAAATTGGTTTGATTTTCTAGAATAGAAAAATGTTAAACTGGGACTGATTTAGGAAAGTAAATAGTTTAGGAGTATAGCTTTGCAAATAGATCTTTCTCTGGGTAAGGAACACTTAAATAGCAATTAACCTTGAATCTGAACAGCAGTATTTTCAATACCTAGAAGTAGGTTAAACTAACAAAACCATTTTATGAAATGACCGTTTGAAAGGGTAGTTTTATAGTTGATTTAAAGTGCAAATTCTAAAAATTTTTTTATTCCAAAACTATTGAGACCTGCAACATTTATGCTGGGGGAAAAATAAGTAGCTAACCCATAATAATATTTTTAAATTTCCACAAGCATATTTAAATTATTTTTTACAGTCACTCTGAGTTCTTAAATTTTCATGTACAATTATGGTATCCAATAACTCTTGGCTACCTAGAAATTTATTTAAACTAGAAATTTAGCTTTAAATATAGAATTTTAAAAAACACCTAAATTTATGGATTTGCTGCTTAGTACTTTCCTTCTAAGATCCATTAGTACAGAGTGTTGGACTAAGGAAAGACAAAATCCATTTGAAGTTGGAAAACCTAAGTTTGCTTCCTGGCTCTACTTTCCAACCAATGGTGTTGGCAAATTACTTAACAGGCAAATTACTTAACTGCGCTGAACTTACATTCAGATATACTTACTAAGTATTACAAGGATTTGTTGGTTTGGTATTATATGAGATGAATGTAGGTAAAAGCATGTCGTATAATGTAAAGCACCACACAAGTGGTATTATTATCTTCAGTTTATTACGCACATGAACTTCCCCGAACCTTAGCTCTAAGTTAAAGGCCTCAAGTTACTTCTGGAGTTCCTTGACTCTCTACTCTAAGACTGTGACAGGCATTGGCTGTGTTTCTGAGGGGAATGGAGGGAGAGAGAGATATAAAGAGAGAGATATCGATACAGAGAGAGAGAGTGCTATCCTTCCAGTCATCTTTCTCAGGTCATGCAGAGGCCTTACAAAAGCAGAGAGTATGCAAATGAGAGGTAAACAATAGGAATTCACTCCCCTGTAAGTTAAACTTGGTAAGACTTATCTTCCCTACATGAGCTCATCATTAAGGCACTGAAGGCTATTCCCTAGTTCCACTGATAATGCACTGCAACATTAAATTACTGAATGATACCATAACTCAAGGAAAGAGCAGGAAGAAGACACTGAAGAGAAAAAAAAAATGCTTATGTTGACACACAGAAATGCTTCAGTTATCAGCAATCAATGGAAAGAAATAAAGTATACATGAATGTCTAATGGGTTTTTAGCAAATAAAATTTTGTAAAAATATGCTTAAGCATGTGGCATTGCTTAAGGGCTAGCCTCAGCAGGTCAGGCCATTAGACAGAGCCTTTTGTTTGTACACTGTGTATGGCAGGGAGGGGAGAGAAAAACACATTCATTTCCTAAGGAACATATGATGGCTGCATTCAAACAGCAATGCATTTTCTTTTAAGTCTTTTGGCTAGGAAGAAACATTAGGCACCAACCACATCGACTCCAGGGACAAGGTGAGAAAATAATGTTTTTCAGAAAGAAAACATCGGATGAAGATATATCCAGTGTATTACAGACTGTGTTACTTTAGGCATACTGTTGCCCTGTAGGGGGATATTAAGAGAGGACAATATAAAATTACAGCTGATACTGCATTTTTATGTTATCTTGACAAGACCATCAGCAGGACTTAGCTTAACCAAATATTAACACTCTTCCCAAATGCTAATGAAATACAAGTAAAGAAACCAGGGTATTCTAAATTTAAGTGCTTTATTGGCTGCTGTATCACACATCCAGTCTTGTTCTATGCTAAGAGAACACAGACACAGTCATAGAATTGGAGCCAAGTGGTCCTCCTCCGCCAATCACATTCCATGAATTGTCATAGTCTGAACTTGCTGACCTTCAGTCATCCCGATCTATGATTAAGTAAAGTAAATAAGAAAAGGAAAGGGGAATGGGAGGGAAGGGAAGGGAAGGGAAAGGATGGAAGGGAAAGGGGAGTATAGACAAGCATTGGTTTACCAAACTTCTAAGGAATGTATGAAGGGATGGTATAAGATTGGAGGGAGTGGAAAAAAGGTTAGGCCTTTTAACAACCTTAGTTTGAAATAGCCTGTAATGGAGAACACAACCAAGCACTTTAAATCTTCTTCTTCAGTACATTGTGCTAATTGATTGGAATGCCCTTTGTAATTTCTGTGACTGCCTTTCCTAAGGAAGGAAATGTACTGCAGATTAGTAGTTTAATGGCCTAAAAGAAGCATATAGGAGAAGGGCTCAAGCATAATTAAATTTCAAAAACAGGGGTTCCCTAAACTACAGATCAGTTAACACGATAGTGATAGTCTGACTTGATCAAATTACTTATAGAGTGATTTTTCATATGGGCTGGATATGGTGTGTATGCCTCTGATAGTTCTGTGCTATAGAAAAATCTATTCCCTTTTCTGCAAAAATAAAGATATTCTATGTTGACTTCAGAGAAATATTTTTATGCATCTCTCCATTGAAGCTATTATGACCTGGTATGTTGAAGATTTTCCTATTCATTTTTCAAGTGAATTCATTTTCTACCTGGTAGATTGAACAATTATGTTTCAACCCATTTTATCTTTTGAAAGAAAAGAATGTTATAAAGATTGATAATGTGTCAGGGATAGAACTAACTTCTTATTTTCAACAAAAAGAGCCTACTTGGATTTTTTTTTTCTTTTTTTTTTGGAGCTATATACAATGACTTTTATTCTGACAGATTACTTTTGAGGCGGTTGGAAAACATATTGGTAGATCTGTCCAGGTGGCAGCTGGAAATATTGGCTTGCAATTCAGGAGAGAATATTCTCCTGGAAATGTTAAATTTGGGAATCATATATTTGGTCAATAAAGGCTTTCTTGAATGTTTACCAGCATTCTATATTCAGAGGATAAAGTAGCGCTGAGATTTCCTCCTTTCATTCTAGAGAATTAAAAAATGATGAATATGCAAATAAAGACATTAATAAATATATGAGAAATATAAGGTAATTAAATACTATGATTAAAATAAAATGGATAACTTTTCTTTTAAAATTTTTTAAATTGTATAACATAGCATACATGTAAAGCTAAAGAAAGAAAAAAGCAATAGTTTTCAAAGCACTCTTCAACAAGTAGTTACAGGACAGATCCCAGAGTTTGCAATGGGCTACCATATCATAATCCCAGATTTTTCTTTCTAGTTGCTCCATAATATAGGAGGCTAGAAGGAATAAATATTTCTTCATCATCACAATTGACTTTTGTTTGTGCATGTGTGAAAAATAACATATATATAAAAAAGTAATAAATTTCAAAGCATAAGCACAATTAGTTATAGAATAGATTTCTGAGTTTGGTATGGGTTACCATTCCACAATTTTAGGTTTTTATCTCTATTTGCTCTAAGATACTGGAGACTAAAAGAAATACCACTTTAGTGAGTCAGCAATCATATTCATTTGTTAAACCCTACCTTCTCTGTATAACTAGGGGATAACAAGTGACCTGTTAACAAGAGAAAGTCTTTCTGAGGAGATATCATCTAAACAGTGATTCCAACTTTGTGAAGAACTGGGGGAAAAGCATTTCAGATGGAGGAAACAGTGTGTTAGAGATAATGTGATAATGCTCCCAAGATCCCTGACTTTGAGGTAGATGCCCTGCATAAGCCTGGGAATATGAATAGGACGGATTTTACTGTCGTGATTAGGTTTATTATATGACACAGTTGATTTAAAAAGGTATATTATGCAGATAGGCCTGGCCTAATCATACGAACCCTTTCAAGTTTGGTCTGGAGGTCAGAAGTAAAGAAATCAGAGATTCAAAGCAAGAGACGTATTCAATGCATCACAGCAATGGCTTGGGAGATGCAGGGGGATTATGTAGCAAGGAGTGTGAGCAACCTCTTGGAGTTGACAGTGGTCCAGGCTGACAGCCAGCAGGGAAGCAGGGACCTGAGTCCTGAAGTTGCAAGACTGAATTCTGTCAATAATCCAAATGAGGTCAGATTTGGATTCTCACAGTCAAGCCTCTAAATGAGAACAGAGCCCACAAACACCTTCATTTCATCCTTGTAATATCCAGAGCAGAGAACCTAGCCATGCCATGCCAGGCTTCTGACCTATAGAATTGGGAGCTAATAAATAGGTGTTATTTCAAGTTGCTAAATTTGTGGTAATTTGTTATGCATTATAACAAATGGTTTTTGGATAGGCCTGTGAACTTAATCTAAACATCTCTCAGAGATGGAAAATGGGGCCAGTTTGGCTGAGGATGGGGAATGCAGGGGAGAAGATGGGAGAAGTTAGTCACAAACACAAAGGTGCTAAGTAAAAATCTCTTAAAGGATTAGATTTCCTTTGGAGGTTCTCTGGAGTGAGAAATAAAAGAAACTGTAGAAAACAACAACTGAGTTAGGAACAGATAAAAGGGGAATAACCTGTGAAGGAGCCTGAGAAGGTTTGGTGAAGAGATTTGGAGGGAAAACTCCTAAGGTGTCTCAAAATCCTAGGAGTCAGGGAGAAAGCTCTCAAGAA
Organism: Tamandua tetradactyla; assembly: GCF_023851605.1. Lineage (NCBI taxonomy): Eukaryota > Metazoa > Chordata > Mammalia > Pilosa > Myrmecophagidae > Tamandua > Tamandua tetradactyla. The sequence continues at coordinate 30,707,958 of NC_135334.1, read as the reverse complement.
TGTTGAGGTTGTCAGCTTTGTTGAATGCCTTAGAGGCAATACATGAGAAAACATTAGATGTAATTCCTTGAAGGTTACCAATGACAGCTTTATGTCATTTTCTCTGTGTATTTGTTTGTCCCTTTGTTACTCCAGCAGGGAAACAGCAGGCAATATAGATTTTCACAAGCAGGGAGGGTATGTTTAAAATCATCTAACTTAAAATGTAGGAAATACACCATTCTCCAATTTTGTGAGAGGTGTGCATTTGTGTGTGAACAGCAGAAACTAAGGTAAAACAGGAGGCATGGAGGAACATCTCAAGGGTATTAAGAATTCATAAATGAAAATCTTAAACTCTGGCTTTAAATATGGAATGCAATTGAAAATTACTAAGGCAGATGCTTGGATTTTAGCAGCTTATTATTGGATAATTAGGTCACATGTTCCAGTGTTAGTTCAGCAGAGGTTTTTTCATCATAACTTTGTGTATGAAATGCAGAAGAGGTGCAAGTGCTGACTAACCTCAGTGGAGGATGGTGATCAGAAGGAAAGGGGAAAGTTAGAGGTAATACGAAGCAGCCTATAACTTTTTTTTTACCTGTTCTAGTCAGTAGGCTGCCGGAATGCAACACACCAGAAGTGGATTGGCTTTTAATAAAAGGGGATTTATTTTGTTGGTTCTTCAGAGGAAAGGCAGCTAACTTTCCACTGAGGTTCTTTCTTACGTGGAAGGCACAAGATGGTCTCTGCTGGTCTTCTCTCCAGGCCCCTGGGTTCCAACAACTTTCCCCAGGGTGACTTCTTTCTGCATCTCCAAAGGCCTGGGCTGAGCTGCTAGTGCTGAGATGAGGAAAGGCAAGCTGCTTGGCTGTACAACATTGCACTCTCTCATTTAAGCACCAGCCAATTAAGTCAAATGTCACTCATTGCAGCAGACATGCCTCTTAGCCGACTACAGATGTAATTAGCAACAGATGAGGTTCACATACCATTGGCTTATGTCCGCAGCAACAAGACTAGGTATGCTCACCTGGCCAAGTTGACAACTGACTCTAACTAACACACCTGTTAACTTTCATTGAACCAATTTTTTATTTTTTAATTTTTATTTTAGTAACATATATGCAACCTAAAATTTTCACCTTTAACCAACCCTATTCAAAAATATAATTCAGTGCTGTTATGTTCACAATGTTGTACAACTATGACCATCATCCATTACCCCAACTTTTCTATCTTCCCTAATTCTGTACAATCTAAACTTTAACTTCCGCTTCCCTAGCCCTCCCTAGCCCTTGGTAATCTATCTTCTAGTTTCTGACTCTAAGAATTTGCCTATTAGTAATATTTGTCCTTTTGTATCTGGCTTAGCCTGCCTGAATTTTTAATTGGGATGGTATTGAACCTATAGATAAATTGAGGAGACAAACATTGGTCTTTTAATAATTTCAAGTCTTTCAATCCATGACCAGAGACTATCTCTACCTTTATTTAGGTCTCATTTAATTTTTCTCTGAGTATTTTTATAATGTTTAGACTATAGATTTTGCCTATATTTTGTGAAATTTATTTTTAAGCTTTTCATATATTTGTCACTATTGTACGTGGTTTGGTTTTTATTTTCTTTTCAACTGATTGTTGCTTGTATGTCGAACGATGTTTGATTTTTGTATATTGGCCTTGTATCCTGAGAGCTTGCTTAACTTACTTATTAGTTCTAGTAGATTTTTAAAAATTTCTTTGGATTGTCTATATACACAATCATTCAGGGATTAAGACAGTTTTAGTTCTTCATTTCCAACACTGATGACTTTTATTTATTTTTCTTGCCTACTGTACTGGCTAGGACTTCCAAAATAATGTTGAGTAAAAATGGTGAGAATAAACATTCTTTTTTTTCCTCCTAATTTTAGGAGGAAAGATTTCAATATTTTACCATTTAGTATGATGTTATCCGTAGGATTTTTAATAGATGCCCTTTATCATATTGAGGAAGAATCTTTCTATTCTTAATTTAATGAGAGGTTTTATTTATTTATTTAGAAAAATCATGAATGGGTATTAAGTTTTAAATTTTGTCAGATGCTTTTTCTGTCATCTTCTGCTATGGTTATATAATTTTCCATCATTTTTCTACTGATGTGGTGAATTACATTTATTGATTTTAGTAATATTGATCTAACCTTGTATTCCTGGGGGGAAATTCTACTTTATCATGATTTATTATCATTTTATGTATTGCTGGATTTAATTTTTATTGAAACAATAATTCCTTCGATTATGATTGTAGGCAATGAACCCCATTGGTATTAGTAGTTCTTGTAACATATTCACCAAAAGAAATTAGAGATATTTTCATATTCCGTTACAGTAGATGCCGATGTCTTGAATATTGTTTACACTCATCAGTATATTGATATTATTGATGGTGGTAATTAGACCCTTGGCTAGCTCATAATACTTAATGAGTTAAAAACGAAGTACCTTTTATTATAATATCATAAATCTGTGTTTTTTCTTGCATTTGATAGCTGTTTCAATATAATTTTTCCCACTGTAATATTATCTATTTTATTTTATACATATAACACACTATTCTGAGAAGGGATCCCTAGGCTCTGCCAGATTGTCAAAAGCATTCATGACACCATAGTTGAAAAATCCCTGGACTAGACCTAAAAATTTCAGAGTAATCTTAAAACTTAAAGGGACTGGATGGGATCACATAGAGAGAGAGTACAGATAGAGAGGAATTGAGAGTGGAGAACAGAGCCTCATAGATCTCCAGCATTTAACAATCTAGTAGATCTCACCAAGAAGAATGAGAAGTGGAATAAGGGAAAATCAAGTGATTATGGTATGAAAGAAGTTCTGAATAGAGTTCAACCACTTCCAATGCTGCTGAGAGGTCACATAAGATGATGATGTAGGGTGGGGGCACTAGCAAAGTCAGGTTACTGTTGAGCAGTGGAAACAAAAGCACAGTTGGAATAGGCTGAGAAGAGAATGAGAGGTAAGTAAGGAGAAATGGGTATAGATAACCCTTTCAAGGAGTTTTGCAGAGAATGGGAGCCAAGGAACAAAATGGTAGATTGATGTGAGTCAAAGAAGTTAAGTTTGTTTTTTGAAGATGGGAGACAATAAGGCATGTTTGTAGGCCAATGAGAATGACCCATTAGAAAGTAAGATATTTATATAGGAGAGAGAAGGGTACAGTGACAAAAAGGTTGGTGGAAAGATCTTTAGGCAATGAGGCTATTCTGTTTCTATTGGATTTGTGTTTTCTCTGAAGTATTATTATTGGATTGTGTCAATAAGGATGAGGTGAGATCCTTAGCTGTAGAAAGGCGGAGGAGTTAGAAATGTAGGGAAAGAAGAGAAGGTGTGAAATAGATATGTGTGTGGGGAGGGGGAGTCAAAAATTAAATTTACTAGGGAAATATAGGATTGTTTTCAGTATAAATAGTCCATTTAACTATTGGGTTTTCTGACATTTTCTAAGTAATACTTATTAAGTATTAGAATCATCTTCAGCCACTGTTGTCAAGGAAATATTATAAATTATAGGAAAAATACAGTCTTGGAATCCTTCATTTAGTCTTCCCCACTTTAAGGGTTGTGTGGCCTTTTAGAGGAAAGCACAGGTAGTAGGACTGTACCACAACAGATAATTTAAAACATAGCTCTCCTCTAATCCTACAAAGTCACTTTCTGTAGGCAAGAGCTATGCCATATAGATTATTTGAAAGTACTAAAGATGCCTAAGTGCCTAACGCTGATCTAGATTCACAAGTTTTCTCTATTCCACCTTCCCTCACCCTCTGACCCTCACTCCCATCCATACTCGTTACTTAATGTTATAGTAGACATTTTCATTCATATGCAGCTCTTTGTCATCCATCAGCCAGTGTTAGTGCGTGGACCATCACTCTCCATGTAAGGGACTGAAATGTCATCATGAGCACTGGCTTTTGGCATCTCTAAGTTAACCAGAAATGTGGGAGGAATGTGTGGTTATCGAACCAACTTTTTATTTTTATAAAGCATCTTGCTGGCTAGGAGCAGTGGGAAAGGAAATACTGGAAAATCACATGGAAGCTTAATGAAAGTTTGGAAAAAGAAACCAATCTGTATGCAGCAGCACCTCTTCCCCGAAATGGCTGATTTGGCTTTGATTGTTCCTACCTAGGTTTTATTTTTGGAAAACAAAATTAACCCAACAGCTGTGGCCTATTCTAGTCAGCTGGGTGTTCACTTTACTAATAATGTCCTTGTTAGGTCAGGCCCCCAAATGCTTCCATCCCTGGTGCATTCTTCTGAAACACAATCTCTTGGTGATAAGGGACTTTGATTTAAGGTCATTAGTTCTCAAAAAATCTGTTACTGTTCTAAACTTTTGGCAATTCTAAGGCCCAAACGCAAGCTGGAGGTTGTTGTATGAGTTTGGGGAAACTCTAAAGTGGGCCTATATGTATGGTTAGATGCTGAGTCTAGAGGACACAATTTTTGGGAGTATCACATAATCAGAATATTAGGGTTGAAATGAACCTTAAAGGTCATCTGGTTCATTGGTGTCTGGGTTTGGTTTTACTGATCAATAAATTTTTTTAAATGTTGAAATGTTGTGAGCAGGGGCTGGAGGACAGGAAAAGCTGCCCTTTTTTTTTTTTTTTGCCATTTAACAACATTAAAGTAAACAAACAATCCCCATCCCCTAAATATTTACCTACCATCATCTTTGCATTTTTTTAAAAAGAACACTCCAACCCAGAAGGACATGATAACTAGACTAAGAATAGTTTTCCAAGAAACAGTGATTGAAAACCTACCCCCTACCTTGGCTGCCACACCCTCATGTACTTGGGAATCCTGCATCAGATCCAGCCATATAGCTGTGCTCTGCAAGGTTCCATCCCAATGGTCAAATAACTTATGTATAAAAACTTTCAAAGACAGAAAGCACACTCTTTCTATAAATACTCCCAAGGTCTTTTAGTGGTCTTGTAATGGCCATAGCTCATTGTTTGTTGTGATTATATGACAAGCACTGCTAAATGCCGGAGTTAGAAAGATAGAAGGCCCAGTTCCTGCCTTTAAAGAGTTCACAATCTACGGAGATGGATATGTAGACTATTAAAATGCATGTGATAAAAGCAATTATAGAATTCAACATACTCAGAATGCACTAGGGATTGGGGTGGGAGGGTGTCTGGGTCAGCCAAGGCTTTCTGAAAGTGGTATTTAGCTAGGGTAAGTGTGGGCAGGTGGGGGCAGGTTAGGGAAGGGGACAGGGAAATTTTCTAGGCATTAAGAACAGCATGTGCAAATAATAATCACCACTATTTATGAAGCTTACAAAGGACCAAGTGCTTCATGAATTGTGTCAACTGATCCTCACAACAATCGCAACAATAAATATTAGTTCCCATAATTGACTGAGGTTCAGAGAGCTTAAGTAACCATCCCTAAGTCTCTCACCTAGGAAGGAAAAGAGTCTGAACTAGAAAGCAAGTCAGTTTGACTTGTCCAAAACCCATGCTATTAGTAGCCATACTCCATTGCTTAAACATGGCATGTTAAGGTTTTATATATGAAAAACCCTTAGCTAAATTTCCCTTTGTACTGGGCAGTTGGTCCTCAGGCTAAAAAGCAGGACTTTGTATTTATCCCCACCAAATTGCATTTTGTTTGTAAAGTTGTAGGAAGCAAGTATTGAAGCAGATGGTTCAGTATTTTAGCTTCCTGAAAATAAAATAAAAAAATAACATATTTGCCTCATCTTAAACATTTAGTACAGTTTTAAATTAAATAATTATTCCTAAAAGATAAACAAAACAAAAGAGACTCATATAAAATTGACACAATCCAATAATAAGCAAAAAAATGCATATAGTTTACCTTGCCGTGTGGACCTCTGGCTAGTTTACTTTGTTATGTTTGGTTTTGGTGACTGGATCCTAATTCTTTCATCTTATATTTGCTTTCTCTTCCAGATTCATGTCACCTACAGGTTGCTTTTTTGTTTTAGTTTTCTGTTTTTTTGTTTGTTTTTGTCATCTCCACATTGATAAACAGAGCTGAAGAAATACCCCAGGGGACCGCTTCCTCAGTAGACTGAAGTCCTTTTTCAATAGACTCACACAAGCATGAGGTGTTCACAAAAGCAAATCCTGATAAACTGGCTTTTTGAGGAATGCCTCAAGGACTGCTGGCCTCCTGCAGGCGTCACAGGCTCTATTGGAGGAAATTGCAGCAGTGTGCTTGAAGGCAGGGGGACTGTTTTATCCCCTGCGTGTCCTTGCAGACACCTTGCATGGTGTTTGGCTTATACTAGATGTTCAGAAGCATGCTTATTAAATCAATATTAATTAAGCACAAGCTAGGAAATGTAACTGTTATTGTTTTGGAAAAGCACAATGACTTTCTGAGATTTATCTTGTGGTTTGTTTCCTTGTAGTGGTAAAACATAAAACTCTGAAAAGAATTTGTGTACTTCTTAGAAACAGCAAAGTAAGAGCAGGTGAAACTGTGTTTCACTTTGTAGTCAGGCTTGAATCAAGAGTTTCAAGGAGGAAGTGAATGGGTGCAGAGTTTAAGAACGTAGAAAAAGAAGAGAAAAACTATAGGGGAACAACACAGTCAAGAGAACTTGCTCTGAATGCTTGTTCTCTACCGATTCTTATTCAAATCATTTATATGCTGAAGGGGCAAGTCTAAGGGCTGAACTCTGGAGCAGGTCAAAAAAGTAAGGTGTTGATCCATTAGTCAGGCCCCTTTGAATATGATTATTAAACTGGTTATTCATGAACCTCTTTAATCTTCTCCACAAAGTTATGAAAGACCTTGTAAAACGACCTGCTGTTCAGAATCACCGTGTATTTGACACTGTCAGCCACATCTTACTTTACAAAACTTTAATAGATATATTTAGAAACCTTTATCCAAGAATTAGAGTATAAATTTTTCCCAAGCACATGTGGAGTGTTTATAAATATTAACCATATCCTAGGTTAAACAAAAAGTCTCAAATATCAAAGGATCAGTGCCATTCGGATTACTGGATGAAACTAGCCAACCCCTCAAAAAAACGGACTTTAGAAAATACTTAGAACTGAATAATAATGAACATAAAATAACAAACATGTGACTATAGCTAATATAGTAAAGAGCTTTAAATGCTCTCATTTAAAAAGGAGAAAGACTGAAATTTAATAAGCTATGTGTTAAACATACATTAGAAAAAGAACAACAGAACTGGTCTAAAGAAAGTAAAAGTAGTGTGATAATAAAAGCAGAATTAGAAAAGCAGAAAACCAATATATAATAATTGAGATCAATATAGCCAAAATTAATAGACAAATCTCTGGTCAAGCAAATCATGAAACAAAAAAATCTTAGGAATGGAAAGAGGTCAGAATACAATACAGCAGAATTAGTGAGAGAATAAATGTTTTACATTTTGCCCATCAAATTTAAAACATATAAAATAAAAACCTTCCTCAAGTAGAAATAAAAAACCTGAATACTCCTATAACTTAAAAAAATTCAATGTATAATTACCAACCTTCCTAGAATAAAAAATCTTACTTTTTATGGGTGAGTTCTACAAAACTTTAACAGATCTTATACAAATTCTTTGAGATAATAGAAAAAGAGAACTACCCAACTCATTTTATGATATTTAAATAATCTTTATCAAATTTAAACAAAGAGAGTAAATTAAAAGTCAAAGGCCAATCCACTCATGATTTAGATGCAAAAATCTTAAGGAAAACATTAGCAAACTAAATCCACTGGAGGGGGGATTGGATATATAATAGAGCATGTTAAAATTTTTGTAATACAGATTTTTGTGGTCAGAACATTAGAAAATATTATTATTCAACACATTAATAGAAAGGAAAAATGAAAGATGATCTCAATAGATGCAGAGATGTCATTTGATAAAAAGTTCTTTGGCAAATTAGGAACAGAAAAAGGTATCTACTCCAAGCTATAATAAATAATATATGTAATGGTAAAATGCTAGAAGCATTCTTTTTTTTTTTTGGCTTTTAAAAGGGGTAATTTATTAAGTTGCAGGTTTATAGTTCTAAGGCTGTGAAAATGTCCCAATTAAGAAAGAATATAAAATATCCAAGTTAAGACACCAACACGAAGCTATTTTCACACAAGAAAGGCCAGTGAAATTCAGGGTTTTTCTCTCAGCTGAAAGGGCGCATGGCAAAGTCTGCTAGCTTTCTCTTAAGGCTTCTTGTTTCCTTCTTCATCACCAGAGGTCTCTGGTTGTGTGGGCTCTCATGGTTCTCATGGCTCTTAAGCTTTTTCCAAAATGTTTCCCTTTTTTTTTTTTTTTTTTTTTTTTAACTTTACCATGGTCATAGAAGTGGAGTCATACAATATCTATCCTTTTGTGTCTGGCGTATTTCACTCAGCATTATGTCCCTAAGGCTCATCCATCTTGTCGTGTGCTGCAGGACGTCATTTTGTCTTATTGCTGCATAACATTTCATCGTATGTATATACCACATTTTGTTAATCCACTGGTCTTTTGATGGGCATTTGGATTGCTTTCATCTTTTGGCGATTGTGAATAATGCTGCTATGAGCACTGGTGTGAAACTGTCGGTTTGTGCCACTGTTTTCATCTCTCCTGGGTATATACAAAGTAGTGCTATTGCTGGGTCATAGGGCAACTCAATATTTAGTTTCCTAAGGAAACAGCACACTTTCTTCCATAGTGGCTGTACCATTATACATCACCACCAGTAGTACATGTGTCCCAATTTCTCTACATCCTCTCCAACATTTGTAGTTTCTCGTTTGTTTAATAACAGCCATTCTTATAGGTGTGAGGTGGTATCTCATTGTCGTCTTGATCTGCATTTCCCTTATAGCCAATGAAAATGAGCAGTCCTTCATATGCTTTTAAGCCATCTGTATTTGTCCTTCAGAAAAATGCCTATTCATATCTTTAGCCCATTTTATAATTGGGTTGTTCATTCTTTTGGTGTTGAATGGTATGATTTCTTTATGTATACAGGATATCAAACCTTTGTCCAATATGTGATTTCCAAATATTTTCTTCCATTGAGTTGACTGCCTCTTCACCTTTTTTTTTTTTTTTTTTTTTTTAAAGGAAAGACAGAGAGAAGGAAGGAAGGATAGAAGGAAGGAAGGAAGGAAGAAAGGGAAACATTTTTAAACATTTTCTTGTTTTATTGTATTCTGTTTCTCCGTTTTTTGTTACATGGGCTGGGGCCGGGAATCGAACCGAGGTCCTCCGGCATAGCAGGCAAGCACTTTGCCCGCTGAGCCACCGCGGCCCGCCCTCTTCACCTTTTTGACGAAGTCTTTTGAGGTGCAGAAGACTTTGATTTTGAGGAGTTCCTATTTATCTATTTTTAGAAGCATTCTTTTGGAATGAGGAATTTAAAAAGGGATTCCTGGAATCATTGATTTCAACAATAAATTTTTTTTCTAGACATCCTAAAAATGAAGCAAGCAGAAACTCTTCATGACTTTCAATTGTTACAGCTCTAAGAGCCATTATAGTCCTGCAGCACATGGTAGCCACAGTTAAAAAAAAAAAAAAGGGAGTTCTGGTCTACCACCTCAAATCTACCCACTGTCTTCTGTGGAGGAATTATATCAGAATATTTTGAGTAAATAAGAGTTGAGGATGCGAGTCCAGGATGGTTGACTGTAGAGATAAGTGACTCTAACACTGAGCAGCTTGCAGGTGCTGAGCCTAGGAAGCAATTTATATGATAGGCATGATAGGTCTAGAGCTAATCCCCACATTTATAAAAATCCTTGACATCCAGATGCCCCCAGAAGACAATTATGTATCCATTGCACTCATTTGAAGAAGGCTTCCATCTTGGAGCTAGCTTAATTAGCCATATTAATTTCTAAAGGAGGTGACTCGGGTGCCAGGTCTGTCTTCGTTCCTTAGACTTAGTAACAAATGAATAGCTTGTAGACCTTGTTCTCTGGGGAGGCTTTGTGAGCTGTGCCTTTGAGATCTAAACAAAGATTATGGAATATGGGACCTGGCAGCTATATAGGGAACTGACCATTTCTCCCTTCTTGAAAGGAAGGGAAACATCTCCATCTCCAACTTTCCCTCTTATCTCCCTAATTGCTTGCTTATTCTCATTTTCCCATGTTTGTTCTCCTCAGCCTACCCCTAATATGTTGGTGTAGCATAACATTTTGCCCTATGCCTTCCTCTCTTCCACTCTGCACACACTTTCACCCTATCCCTGGATTCCATTATTGTCAATGGACTGGTGTCTCCAAAATCTCTAATTCCAGCCATCGCTTTCTCTTATGTTGTAGTGTGGTATCTCAAAATTTACATTGATTCTCTCAATTTGGATATCCCACTGATATCTCAAACGCTGCATTTCTAAATTATACTAAAGTATTTTTCCCAATGCCTGCCCATGATCTAGGCTCCCTACATAAGTGAATGGAGATACGCATCCACCTAGCTCCTCAAGCAAGAGGCAATGCTGATAAACTGTTTAAAGCACATGGGCTTTGGAGGAAGAGTGTCAGGAGTTGGATCTGACAGTTTCTAGATGTATGAATTTGGAGAAGTTACTCAACTTCTCTGAGCCTCAGTTTTCTTATCTGTAAATTGGAGATAAAACTAGAACTTCAAAGAGCTGTAAGAATGAATTGAGGCAATGCCCATAATGTACCTAATACAATGCATTACAACATAGGCTCTCAATAAATGTTAGCTGTTTTTATGATCATCATCCTTGGGTCCTTCTCCTTTTCATCTCCCATATCTGATCAATCATCAAATTTTGTCTAGTCTGTCTTCTAAATATGTTTCCATTCTCACTCCTACCTGCCTAATTCAGAGCAGTGGCATCATACCTTGCTGTAGAATGCTGCATTGTCTCTTTTTTTTTTTTTTAATTTTTTTATTAATCAAAAAAAGAAAAGAAATCAACACAACGTTTAGAAATCATTCCATTCTACAAATGCACTCAGTAATTCTTAGTATCATCACATAGATGTATGATCATCATTTCTTAGTACATTTGCATCGATTTAGGAAAAGAACTAGCAAAACAGCAGAAAAAGATACAGAATGTTAATATAGAGAAGAGAATTAAAATAATAATACTAATAATATATATATATATAAAATGGAAAAAGAAAAAAACAAAAACAAAAGATACAAACACACAAACAAACAAACAAAAAACCATATTTCAAGTGCAGCTTCATTCAGTGTTCCAACCTAGTTACATTACACTTAGGTATTATTGTGCTGTCCATTTTTGAGTTTTTGTATCTAGTCCTGTTGCACAGTCTGTATCCCTTCAGCTCCAATTACCCATTATCTTACCCTGTTTCTAACTCCTGCTGGTCTCTGTTACCAATGATATATTCCAAGCTGATTCTCGAATGTCGGTTCACATCAGTGGGACCTTACAGTATTTGTCCTTTAGTTTTGGGCTAGACTCACTCAGCATAATGTTCTCTAGGTCCATCCATGTTATTACATGCTTCATAAGTTTAATCTGTCTTAAAGCTGCATAATATTCCATCATAGGTATACGCCACAGTTTGTTTAGCCACTCGTCTGTTGATGAACATTTTGGCTGTTTCCATCTCTTTGCAATTGTAGATAATGCTGCTATAAACACTGGTGTGCAAATGTCCGTCTGTGTCTTTGCCCTTAAGTCCTTTGAGTAGATACCTAGCAGTGGTATTGTTGGGTCGTAATCCATTCTGCCATTCTATGTCTTTTGATTGGGAAATTCAGTCCATTAACTTTTAGTATTATTACTGTTTGGATAATATTTTCCTCTACCACTTTGGCTTTTGTATTATATATATCATATCTGATTTTCCTTCTTTCTACACTTTACTCCATACCTCTCTCTTCTGTCTTTTCGTATCTGACTCTAGTGCTCCCTTTAGTATTTCTTGCAGAGCTGGTCTCTTGGTCACAAATTCTCTCAGTGACTTTTTGTCTATAAATGTTTTAATTTCTCCTTCATTTTTGAAGGACAATTTTGCTGGATATAGGAGTCTTGGTTGGCAGTTTTTCTCTTTTAGTAATTTAAATATATCATCCCACTGTCTTCTAGCTTCCATGGTTTCTGCTGAGAAATCTACACATAGTCTTATTGGGTTTCCCTTGTATGTGACAGATTGTTTTTCTCTTGCTTCTTTCAAGATCCTCTCTTTCTCTTTGACCTCTGACATTCTAACTAGTAAGTGTCTTGGAGAACGCCTATTTGGGTCTATTCTCTTTGGGGTGCGCTGCACTTCTTGGATCTGCAAATTTAAGTCTTTCATAAGAGTTGGGAAATTTTCAGTGATAATTTCTTCCATTAGTTTTTCTCCTCCTTTTCCCTTCTCTTCTCCTTCTGGGACACCCACAACACGTATATTTGTGCGTTTCATATTGTCATTCAGTTCCCTGATCCCCCGCTCAAATTTTTCCATTCTTTTCCCTATAGTTTCTGTTTCTTTTTGGAATTCAGATGTTCCATCCTCCAGTTCACTAATTGTAGCTTCTGTCTCTTTAGATCTACCATTGTAGGTATCCATTGTTTTTTCCATTTTTTCTTCTTTGTCCTTGACTCCCATAAGTTCTGTGATTTGTTTTTTCAGATTTTCTATTTCTTCTTTTTGTTCAGCCCATGTCTTCTTCATGTCCTCCCTCAATTTATTGATTTGGTTTTTGAAGAGTTTTTCCATTTCTGTTCGTATATTCAGCATTAGTTGTCTCAGCTCCTGTATCTCATTTGAACTATTGGTTTGTTCCTTTGACTGGGCCATATCTTCAATTTTCCGAGCGTCATCCATTATTTTCTGCTGGTGTCTGGGCATTTGATCAGATTTCCCTGGGTGTGGGACCCAGCTGGTTGAAAGTTTTTTCTGTGAAATCTCTGGGCTCTGTTTTTCTTTTCCTGCCCAGTAGGTGGCGCTCGTCGCGCTCGTCTGTCTGCACGGCAGTCGGCCCGGGAAACCGCGCGTGGAGGCGGGGGTCGCTGGCCGCCGTGGCTTGGGAGAGTGCCGGTCCTAATTGCCCAGCTGGCCCGAAACGCCAAGCGTGACGGGAGGGCCCCGCTATCCAACATTCCCAGTCAGACCGGGGAGCCACGTGCGTGGAGGGGACCCCAGTCGCCAGCCGCCCCGGCCGGGAAAACGCGCGCCCCTCGGGTATCTCACTGCAGCAGATTCTCCCTGCCCGTCAGCTGTTCCAGAATGGGGTACGCTGTCTTTTTGGTCTCTGTCTTGACTCCGGGAGCTGTTCCGTATTGTTTCTGTTTCTTTAGTTGCTTTTCTGGAGGAGGAACTAAGACCCGCACGTCTTACTAAGCCACCATCTTCTCCGGAAGTCCATGCATTGTCTCTTAAGTGGTTTGCCAGTCTCCAATTTTGTACCCCCACCTCTCTGACAGTCTATTTTTGAGATCTATTAAAAATATGAATCTGATCATGTAGCTTTCATGCTTACAGTCTGCTAGGTCTGCTCATTGATCTCCAAAATCCTCAATAAAGCTTAAAATGGCCTCTGTTTATTTCTGAAATCTCATATTTAATTAGTTATTTCTTCCCTTATCCATAATCTTCAGCCATCTGTTACTACTTTGGTTCCTACAACTAAGGGTACTATCTTTAGGCATTTTCTGTTCCCCCAGTCTGAAATATTCCTTCCCCAATATCTCCCATTCATCACCCCACCCCACCCCACCTCATCCTATTGGTCCTTTTTCACCTTTCAGGTCCCTGTGCACGTAACATCTGCTCTAGGAAATCTTCCTTGATTCTCAGGTCTGATCTTGGGGCTAAAGCCTCTCTTGGAGTTTGCGTATAATTTTTCCCACTTTAGTAGTTTCCCAGCTGTTATAACAAATACCATACAATGAGTTGACTTAACAATATGGATTTATTGATTCACTTTTTCAGAGGCTAGAAGGTTTGCTTCCTCCTTGGGATAGGTATCTTCTGGCTGGCTGACAATATTTGGATTCCTTGGCTTTTTTGTCACATATCAATGCACATGGCAACATCTTCTCCTGTCACTTCTGAGTTCTGTTGACTTCCAGCTTCTGGCTATTCCCTGTGGCTTCTCTCTCTGTGTCCACTTTCCTTTTTTATGAGGACTTCAGCCATACTGGAATAAGGCCTGCCCTCATTTAGTTTAGGCACACCTTAGCTAATAATATCTTTGAATGTCTTATTTATAAATGGGTTCACACTCAAAGGACCAGGAGCTGGGACCAGAATATGTCTTTTGTGGGGGACATATGATTCAATCCCAATACCCATCATTGCCCTTTGTATACTATATTGTGATTTTTTCATTTGTTGGTACTAATCACTAGCGGTGCAAACTCAGGGGCTACAAAGGCAAGGAAGGTAAGGTAAATAAGTGAAGCAGATTTAATGTAGAACAATAAAAAAATGGTAAGAAATATGGTGAACTGGAAATTGTGTGCTCCCTCTAAAGGAGAGCTCCTACTACCCACCTCCATTTGATAACTGCCATGTGGGAATCAGGCCCAGTGGAGTCAGATGGATTGATTTTTCAAAATGTTAAAAATCTAGATTTTAATGTGGAAATTTTCAATTTAAAATGGTGCCAACTAATTAAAAATATTTTTAAAATGTTGTATTAGCTAAAGAATGCTTGCTTGCTGTATATGATTTGTGAGCCAACATTTGTAACTCGTGCCTTAGTTGCAAGTTCTGAGTGGGCAGGCTCATATTTTTCCTGATCATTTTTATATCCCTAACACTTAGCACAATGTCTAATGCAACTAGGAACTCAACAACTGTTGAACTTAGATTAATTAGCCAAGTAAGCGTTAATAGTCCATTTTAACAGCCCAGGAGTCATATCAAGTGACAAAATTTCTTGAATAGTTCAGATACCTTATAATAGTTACAAAGTGAACTTTCTTTCCCCTTTAAAAAACTTAAATGCTACTTATATTTGCCCTTTTCTACTTCTTTTTATAGACCACTGGTATAGATAGAGTGAATCTGCAAGATTTCTGAGTTTCTATGGTTTTAATCTACTGAGGCACTTGAACTTGTTGGGAGCAAACAAATGATTTTCTACAATCTCTCCATCCATCTCACCTACTTTTCTACCCTTTTCAACATGGAGATAATTTTCCTTGAGAAGACAAAAATAAAACAGAATTGGGCTCTAATTTCTCATTGTTATTCATTAACACTATACTATCTTTCCCAAGTTAATGACTAAGATTTTTATTAATATTAACCTATAACTTAAAAAATTCCAAGGAGTGATCACATATTTGGCTCAGAATAGTTATTGCAATTTAGCAAAGGAGTATCCTGCATAAAACTTGAACCAAAACCAAATAGAACAGATGGTTTCATTCATTTATTCAACAACTATTTATTGATCATGTGTTATATGTCAGGAAATTTTACAAGGCGCTATAGATGAAGAGTTAAATGTTTCTGACCTGGCAGAGTTCACGATTTAGGCAGTTGAGAGGGAGTAAAGTGGGGGAGTTGGAGAGGTGGGATCATCATTAGGCACTTGGCTACTAGGAAAGAAGGTGTTGATCACTAGGAGACAGAATGAGCCATGAAAATTATTTATATTCCTTCCTTGATAGAGTTATTGCATTAGTAAATCTTGGAGTACCAAATTCAGAATATATCTTGATTTTAACAGATCACCATCGTCTCTTTTTACCTAACACAGCACTTCCTCAATCAAAATTCTGGTGAGCAAAACTGAATAACGTAGACTAAATAATAGTACAGTAAGGTGAAATTTATATTAGGCTGAATATCAAAAAGGTGATCAATAACTAGGTACTAACATGAAGGGATGTATTTTCTGGTGCCACAGGGCTCTGTCGTTGACTCTGACCTCTTCAGTTAAACCCAGTGAGGATGCGGAAGGCATACTTCTACAGGTGACACAAGGCTGGGAGAGAGGGCTAGAATGATGGATGACACTAAAGGCTTAAAGCAATGAAAGGCTTAAAGCAGATGAAATGTAATATGAAGAAAAAACATATCTAAAAATTCAATTACATAGTACAGGATGCAGAAAACTTGAATAAATAGTAATTCCTATGACAAAACCTGGAAGTTTTAGTTGACCATGAGCTCCATATCAGCCAACAGTTAGATATGGCTAGGAAAAAGTTAATGCACTTATATGACATTAATAAGAGTTTAATATGAAGATATGTTTGTGCATATTCCTAATTTAGCAAATACCAAACTATATTGAAATTATTTGTTTAACATCTCTCCCACTATGTTGTGAAGTCCTTGAATGTAGGGATGGTGTGCCAGTTTGAAAGGATGTATGTACCCTAGAAAAACCGTGTTTTAATCCAAATCCCATTTTGTAAAGGCAGCTGTTTCTTCTAATCCCTATTCAGTACTGTATATTTTAAACTGTGATTAGATGATCTCCCTGGAGATGTGACTCATCAAGAGTGGTTGTTTAACTGGATTAGGTGGAGACATGTTTCCACCCATTTGGGTGGGTCTTGATTAGTTTACTGGAATCCTATAAAAGACGAAAGATTTTAGAGAATGCAAGAGATTCAGAGAGAGCAAAGAATGTGGCAGCACCATGAAGCAGAGAGTCCACCAGCCAGCTGTTTGCAGATGAGGAAGGAAAACACCTCCCGGGGAGCTTCATGAAACAGGAAGCCAGGAGAGAAAGCTAGCAGATGATGCCGTGTTTGCCATGTGCCCTTCCAGCTGAGAGAGAAGCCCTGACTATGTTCGCCATGTGCCTTCTCACTTGAGAGAGAAACCCTGAACTTCATTGGCCTTCTTGAACCAAAGTATCTTTTTCTGGATGCCTTTGATTGGACATTTCTATAGACTTGTTTTAATTGGGACATTTTCTTGGCCTTAGAACTGTAAACTAGCAACTATTTAATTTCCCCTTTTTTTAAAAACAATTTCATTTCTGGTATATTGCATTCTGGCAGCTAGCAAACTAGAACAGATGGTAACTTGTTTATTTACATATTGTAAGATTTAGCTCAGTTCTTGGAAAATAGTGAATATTCAATAAATAACTGTCAAATGACTAATGAGTAATAATTATTTAGAGAGGTTGCTTTAAGTATGTTGATGTAATTAACTCATTTGATCCTCTCAGTCAACATATTGGGAAAAATACTATTATTTCCATTTTACAGATGAGAAAACTGAGATCTCAATAATTGACCTATGAGGTAGGAAGGCATGGAAAAGCAAAATACACAGAAACTTTCAAGATCTCAATATAGCAAAGAATTTCAAACTTCTCATTCAAGGTTTTTCCAAGATACAAGTAACTTGTCCAAAGTCACACCTAGTATGTGGCAGAACTGAGAGCTGAATCCCTCAAGTCTAGCTCTGAAGGTTACCTTTCTATCCACTAGCTTTACCGAAAGGTTTGCATAATAATATACTATTGTGCTGCATGTCTCAGTACATAATAAAGTTCAATGGTTAATGGAGATTCTTTACTCTCCAGCCTTCCTGTTATTGAAAAAAGATTAAAATTGGCTCAAAAAAAATAAATGCAACAAAATGAAAAAAAATAAAGGGAGAAATTCCTGCTAAGGAAAAACAAGAGTAAATAAATAAGATGGATCATGGTAAAAGATAGTGCACACAACACATACAGGGAGGGTCTTTCTCCATGAAATTCTTTGCAACTGCCTAACTCCATATTTGTACCTCCTCCTTTCATCTCCTAATGCGTTTCTTGTCTACATCAAACATTTGGCACTTTATCACACACTTCTCATAATTTTATAGTAACTTTAATATTCTCAGTAATCATGAATATTTTTATAAAAACTACTTCTTGAGGTAGGGAGTTTGTCCTGCTATCTTTCATATTCTTTCAGCGCCTAACATAATGCTTCATCCACAGTAGATTCTCTATACACACCTACTGAATTAAAAGGACTTTCAATTATTGAATTTTCTCACTTCTCTTTTTCCTTTCCTTGTCTTTCTGTCTTCCTGGCACTTCAGGCAGAATTAATCATTCATCTTCAGTGCTCCTGCAATTTTTTTTTTTAACATTGCTACTCTAACACTTTGAACTACTAGTTATGTCTATTATTTCTCCTATAAATTGTGAATGATTTGAGGACATAATTTATTTATATTTTTATTCTATCTTGAGGTCAATTCCTAGAAAATATTGGGATTTAATAAATATTGGAAGGAAGAACAGAAGGGAGGAAGGGAGGGAGGATTACTTTTTCATTCTGGCCATTTAATTACCGATCATCACCAGAATAATAGCAGGAGGAAAAACTTAGGTGACAAAATTTTGCATCTTGAAAAGGTCTTAATGAAGGGAGAATAGTTGAAACTATTTGCTATGATGAGATTTTGGATTTTTTTTTTTTTTTTTTTGCTATTCTATGGCCACTTTCTTTGATTATCCTTGTGTTTAAGAGTGTGGAACTTTAAACAAGACTACCTGGGTTCATATCCACCGCCACTTACTAAATAGCCATATGACATTGGGCAAGATATTTATTTCTCTGTGTCTTCAGTCTCATCATCTGTAAAGAGGAGTTAATAAAAGTACTTACTTCGTCTGGCTAAATAAGTTAGAATGATGCCTGGCACATAGAAACTACTATAAAGGTGTTTGCTATTGTTGTGGCTCATGTTTTTGAAAGACATATCTCATCTTGTATTGCAAAGTCTGGAATATGAGCTATCACTCAAGCATCAACTGCCCCTTTAGAAGAACTGGAGACCCTCCAGAACTTGCTTTCAGCCAAGATCCTCTGTACTTCCTGGAGCAAAGCTGGCCACAGAAGCAATGCTCATAGAAGGTAATGAAGTACCACATGATTGCAAAGTCAAGAATGTCTAATCCCTAGAAATACATAAAGGAACTTGGTTTAGATTTGCCCTGCACTTGAGAATATAATTGATATGAGGCAGGCAAGAGACCAACTAACGGGTGGCTCAGGCTAGGGAGAAGAGACCCTGGGAATGGGAGAATGGCCCCCACAGAACATTCTAACTCAGCTGTGACTTTCCTGACAGCTGGACACAGAAGCTGGCTCCAGGACCTGAATCCAAGTTTATAAATTCCTTAAGTTAAAAGAGATGGAACAAAGGCATCTGAAGCCATGCTACATTTTAATTCCTGTAATGACTTAACTTTGCCTAGTCTTTTGAAGTTTACAAAACTCTTTCTAATGTATTATCTCATTTAAAGATATAAAGAAGACATCTGTAAACTAATCAATGTAAAAATAAGTATTAGAGGGTGGTGCAATGGTGGCTTAGTGGCCGAGTTCTCACCTGCCATGCCAGAAACCCGGGTTTGATTTCTAGAGTCTGCTCATGCCAAAAAATAAAATAAAATAAAATAAAATAAAATAAAATAAAATAAAATAAAATAAATAAAATAAAATAAATATTACAGGGTGCAGGGTAGTTCAGCCCATGCACTTCCCCAAAAACAAAGAAACAAGTAAAATAAACAAACAAATTCAACAAATGGTGCTGCAATAACGGGATACTCACATGGAAAAACAATGAAATGTGACTGCTGCTGTATAGCATACAAATAATTATAGAAGATGTATTAAAAGACAAGTGAAAATTTACACGTAACTCCCCAAGTCATTACTATCCAATGGGGTATGATTTACTTATAGAACAGAAATATTATTTGCTAAGTCTAGAAGTAGACAAACAGAATAAGAAAAATGTAATTATTGAAAGGATCATCTCAGCTCAGTAAGAAAAATAGTAGCGGCACCAAAAACATGGGTCAGGTGTTTGGATTTGGCTACACTGCCTTGGCTTGTGCAGAAGGTCTTGATAGGCACCCTCTTCCAATCCCATGCTTCACTCCTGAAGGAGGAACTTGACCCCTCCCCACCAAACTCTGTTTGGCATTCACTCCAGATTCCCCCTTTCTCAAGCTGCCCAGTGGTTTCTACAGCCCAATCCACACTCCCTCAGTAAAAGGTGGTGGCAAAGGGCCAAATTCAATTCAATTCAAATAAATTCTGTTTAACTCTGAATTAAATTCACTTTAACCCACATATAGTGAGTCCCTCTTATATGAGCTAGGTTCAGGACTTGGGACACAGAGAAATTAATATAAGATATTATTCCTGTCTTCAAAGAGCTCAAAGTTCAATGAGATGCACGTACATAAAACTAACAACAGCCAAACTACAGGTTGTCTTATAAAAGACATAAATAAAATAGGCAATGAGAGCACAGAAGAAAGAGCAATTATTTCTGATAGGGCAAGCCAAGTGCCTTGGCATACAATATCTCATTTAATCTTATGAAGTCAGCAAGGTAGAAATTGGTTCTCCCCATTTGAGAGTTGAGGCAACTGAGCCGGAGACACGTAGCCCAAGGTTATGCTGGAAGAAAGTGAGCAAGCTTAGACTCCAATTCAGGTCTTTGAAAGCCAAAGCTTGTCTTCATTTCACCATATCCTACTGACAATCCCAAATTTTCATTGCAAATCTGTAATCTTTCAATGTAGGGCTTCTAAAACTCACGTATGGGAAGGCAATGGCTGGTGCTTAGATAGCCTGGATCTGCCTTGATATTATTTATGTCAGGAATTGGAACATTTCAGTGAGCTTGTGCAGCTGGATAATGAGAAAGGCTATACTAGGAAAATAGAGTCCATAGTTGGAGTACACTCGCTATGAAAGCAGAGCAGTCCCAGAAATCAGCTCCAGGAGTGGGCTGTCCTCCCTGATCTCACATTATGCGTCTATATCTGCAGTCCCTGGAGCACATCTGTACCACTGTCAGGACTGCGACAGCCCAGGATACAGTTTCCTCAGGAAGAATGAATTTGCACTGCTGAATTGTATGCTTGTTTCAGGACCATCATTCAGCAGACTCAATTTGCAGCATTCACCTTAGGAAGCTAATATTTCTAAGTGATGCCTAGGCAAACTGCCAGTTGTTTTTGCTTACCATTAATAAGTGTTTCTGCCTCAGTTACCATGGTGACAGGACACTCTAGAATTAGCCTTCACTCAAATCGGGGGTCCTGTTTTTCATCCATGCTGAATGCTGTACTCTGACCCAGCATTCCAATCCAGTCCCATCCAAGAAAGGGTCTACGCCCCTATGCATTGTAGTCTTCAAAGGCAGGAGCCCTATTTAAAAAAAAGAGTCTTATGGTGTACTTTTGTAATTAAGTGAAACACTACCTCTTGAAAGTAAAGCAGAATATTTATCTCCTACTGGGGGTTTGAGACCTGCTTCAGGGAGGAGCCACTTACTCCAATGGTGAGTACATTGCCTCCAAGGGGAACATTAGTTTCTTTGCATTTCTCATCCAAAGCAATCAGAATTCATCAGAATTACACTTCTCCAACACTACATAGTGGGGGATTCCAAATATCATGATTGGTCTCAACTTCGTGTATCATTACCGAAGGCAGAGTCACCACCAGCCCGTGAAATTACTTGCAAGATATCCTTTAGTAGGCACTTCAGAAAGGTGCCTGAGCCCATTCTCCTGATAAGCTGGTTAGCTGCCTCTGTGTGTGATACATTAGGCATTCCCAGGGAGCACCAGCAAAGACGCTGTGAGCATTAAAACAGGCATGTCCCTCTCAAATCTACAAATCTACAGCCCCAAGGGCTGCCCTCCCCATGTTTTTCCCTTCTGCACATGCTGCTCAGACAGGAGGTTGGAATTTGCTCTTAAGAACCACTAGTGCAACTCCCACCTCCCACCCTCACACACATGCTCTTCTCCTTCAAAACTGCCCTTGACATTCATTTTTTTTTTTTTTTTTTTTTTTTTTTTTTTTTTAAAGACAGAGAGAAGGAAGGAAGGATAGAAGGAAGAAAGGGAAACATCTTTAAACATTTTCTTGTTTTATTGTATTTTGTTTTTCCGTTTTTTGTTACATGGGCTGGGGCCGGGAATCGAACCGAGGTCCTCCGGCATAGCAGGCAAGCACTTTGCCCGCTGAGCCACCGCGGCCCGCCCTTGACATTCATTTTTAACCAATTTTGTCTGCATAAAAATGTTAATCAGGGAAGGTGAGGGATCCACTCAGAAAAACTGGCCCTGGATCCCACAACCAACTCTGTGGTCGCAACAAAAATTGCTCTTTCCCATCATGTATATTATTTTGATTCAACAGTATTGCAGTGGACTTCTTTTGTTCTTTCTGGAAAATGTCATGGAAAATTATTTTACTCTGGGTCTTTAAAATAGGGATGCCTTCTTTGGCTCCCCAAAGCCCAGGCAGCAGGCAGCTCTGGCAGTCCCCCAGAGCAAATAATGACTCGGTATTTCAATATTCATTCTGAGCACTGTCTATTCCTTTGGGCAGCCAGGCACATGGCCTTCGGAAATCAAATAGCAATAATATCCAGTTTGAGCTGGTCAAAGTTAAGACATTTCAGAGAATGTGGGCTTGTTTTTTCTGCAAGCATAAATCTGACCACACCACTGTCGGTAGCTCCTCCTCAAGGACAAAGAATAATGTTGCCATTTTCAGGAGTGGATCTGACTTCAGAAAAAGGGCTCAAATGAACTATTTCCTTACCTGATGATCACAGTGTTTCCTAGGGCCATAGTAAGGATTCCTAGTGGGGAAATAGGTGGCAATTCCTATTTTCCTGCAGCCTGAATTTCAGTTAGAAAGAGATTAATTTAGTGCTTATGTGGGTGGGCATGTACAAATTTGCAGAATAACTTGCATTAACTGTTTATTTACTTGTTCTTTTTGGAATTTGGCATGAAGCCTGGCAGCCAGTCAATGGCCAACACTTTGCAAAAGTGGGGAGTAAAGAAAGGAAAAGGGTGTTTTAGATAACTCTTCTTTGTCCTCTGCTCCTCTCTCTTCAGCCCTGGCATCCCCACCCCATCCCACCTCCGGTACCTGCCAGATTCACTAGCCATTATGTACTGTGTTTCTTCGCTATCAAAATTTGCTCAGGAAGGAATCTGAATAACTAATTTATTCTAAGTTACGAGACATCACCCCAATTGAACAGTAATGCCTTTTTTATTCAGCAGTATTAGCAAGTGAGGCAGTCTACCTAAATACATTTTCCAGATAAATGAAAATTATACTTTTAAGTGCCAATTAAAAAATTAATTGGTTTGGAGAGAAGCATTTAAAAATGTATTACATTTATTGTTGCCTTTATATTCTGAGAATGCTAAAAACAATAACCAATTGAGTAGCATTTTCACTTTACATAATGCTTCCTCATTGATTCCCATAATTTTTTTTGGGGGGGAGTGCATGGTCTTGAAACTGAACCCGGGTCTCCTGCATGAAAGGAGTCCCATAATTTTTAAAGAAAGATATTAGGCTTATGTTTACATTTCAAGTATGAATTCTATACTATAATTTATCTCATGCTGTTATACAGTGATGCTCTTCACGCCTATTCAGGAGTATACAATATTTGCCCCTTCCTATGGTCCCCCACATCCTGTTTCCCAGGTCTTTGGGCCTGCCAACTCTGCAGATCAGCTTCTAGTTTTCACTGGAGCACCTGTATCCCACCACTCAACCACTCCAGCCATCCAACTTGGTTTACTATCCTTCCTTCAACTGTGTCTACACTCCTGTAGAAGTTCCTGGGAAAGCAGATGAATTCGCTATTAGAATAGTATCTTAAAATAAGACCAAAGAAACCATTCTTTCATTTCAGCCTGGTTTTCAGAATGACTATTTCCAATATACAAAGTTTTAAAATTCTCCTTTCTGACCATGTTTTTTAAGCCACTGACCCTATTTTAGCTTTTACGTACTTCCCTCCCCAGATAGGACTTCACTGTCAGCCAAACCAATGATACTTTAATTAGGGTCCCCCAAACCCTTTACTTCTGAGGAAGTCCAACTATCAGGGTCCTCTGATCTTGCCCCTAGCCAGCTCAAAGTTCCTAGGGAAATTCAGGAAACTATTTCGAATAGGTAGGTACATTTAAATTTTCAAATGTTGAAAAAAGAAATACATTGTTTACAGAAAAAGTAGAAGATGAGGGCAGTGCAGCAGTGGATCAGTGGCAGAGTTCTCGCCTGCTATGCCAGAGACCTAGGTTCGATTCCCAGTGCCTGCCCATACAAAAAAAAAAAAAGTAAAACATGAATATTTAAATGGCCCCATCCCCAATAATGGAAATAAATTGGCTATAGTCCCTGTACTCTCACCCAAATTCTGTTGGGTGGTTAGGTATATGTCCTTCGGGTCCCTTTTCTGTGTATCTCTGTGTGTGTGTGCATGTATGTGTTAAGATAAGACATATCTTAAATTCTTTTTTTAAATTTATATTTATATCATTGGCATGTTCCTTTGCTGTTGTATAGTTTATACCCAACATTTTAAATTATTACATAATAATTTATTGGTTATAAATATTTTCCATGTTAATCATTTCCCTTTAATAAGATACTTAGCTGCTTTTCTTTGTTTATGGTTTGTGATGTAGTAAATAACACTATCCAAAACACTGCTATACTTATAACATTTTCTCTAAATAAGAATATTTCCTAACTAACTCCTAGAGTTAGAATTACTAGCTCAAATGGGAAGGAAAAAAACTTATAAAACCTTGAAGCTTCTGGAATCTTAAGCCTTTTCTCCCTCTCTTAAATTTTTCTCCTTTCCTTTTAAATATGCTCATTAACTGAACATTTGTCTTAAATCTACTTTGTGTCAGGCACTGGGGACACCAAGAGAACTAACACATGGCTCCCTCCCTTAAGGGCTCCTCAGTTCAATGTCATCCTGTGATCAGTGCCGCAGTGAGATACTCACTTGACACAGTGGTGACACAGAAGAGAAAGTGACTAACTCTTGACAGAGGAGACCAGATGTTTGCATTAAATTTTAAAGAACGAGCAGGAACTCACAGACAAAGGCACAGAGCCTGGAGAAGCAATGCTGTGCTCAGAAAACAGCAAGTAATTCATTATCATTGGATTATGCGAAGGGTGTGGGGCGTAGGGGTGCCAAGAAACAAGGACACCTGCTACAATTTATTACAAGCTATGTGTCAAGTACATGTCAAATGTTTTATGTATCGTCTCTCCATCGCTCTTGCAGCACTCTTGTGAGACAGTTATCATTAGCCCCATTTTACAGATGAAAATTATGTTGTCATTAAATATTGTAAGTAGCAGAACCAGTTTTTTTTTTGTGTGTGTGTGTGATTTTCTTTTATTAAATACTTAGAATAAGCAAATTTTAGAGTCCGAAAGCAGAATACTAGTTACCAGGGGCAGCAGAAAGGGGAAATGAGAACCAGTTTTTGAATCCAGATCCAGATCTGTCTGGATTCAATCTGGCTAGTCCAGACTACCACGTGTATGCAAGGGGAAGTGTTAGGGGAGCTAAAACTGATTAGTTAGGAGAGGCTGGCTTTCAGAGGTCCTTATACTCCATTACTTCTTAAGAATGGCCTTTTTTTCAGGCAGCAGTACTGGTTATACACTCTTTTGTGCTTCTTTTGGACCTGTGCATACTTACTTCTATTACAGCACCCATTGTACATATTGCTGATGCCTGTTTGCGAGTTTGATTCCCACATTAGCCTAAGATTCTAAAGTGTAGACACTGTTTTATTTACAGTTATCTTCTCAACCACTCAGGGACCAGCAAAAATTAGGCATAGAATCAGTGTTAATGAATGAATGAATGAATGTGGATTTTAAACCAGATCAGTGGTATGCTGGAGCAGGCTCTTACTGGCTTGTGATTGCCAATCATTATCTTTTCAGGAATTTTCTGAGCAGGTTGTTAAACATAGCCATTTAAAAAAAATTAAGTTATATAAACCTACAATTAAATAAGTTGTACTGAAAGAAAAGATAATAGTCAAAATTCATCACTTCCTAATTATGTTACTATGTTTTACTATTATCTATGCTTTTGAGGTTATTTCATCTATTGTTTCTGTATGGTGGAACCATTCTATAATGTTGCACATCTCTTCCTACCTCTGTGTTCACACTGGTAATTTGAAATTGGGCGTAGGGCTGATCATTTCTTTCCTTTTGAAACTCCTCCCTAACATTTGTATAATTCAAATGTATAATGTGCTCATTTCCCTTTCTCTGACTGTTCCTCTTTCTTTTGCTTGTTCCTCTCCATTTTTCTGTGTTTTAGAAGTGTTTTCTTTGGTCCGTTTAAATCTTCTTAATTTTGGTGATTTCACATACTTCCAAGGTGTCAACTCCCATCTCTGTACAAATTACTTCATGTTTTTATCTCCAGCTCCTGCTTTTCCTTATGGCTCCAAATGCAATTCCCACTTTCAGTTATCTGCTGGGTATCCTGAACTGGGTATTCTAGAATATGTCTCAAACTGCATGCATTATGTTCCTGAGAACAGTCCCCCACACTTCTCCACCATTATGCCTTCCATGATTGCACTGATGGCAACTCCTTCATTTTACTTACCTTGGCTTGAATTCTTAATATCACCTTTTGATATTTCCTTTTCCCCTGGACATTTTTCTTAAACCCTTCATCTGATAGTAACCTTTCTTCTGTTCTCCCTCCTACTGGGTTTTGTGCAGTTGAAATGGCTTGACCACGTTTAGCCTTGAATTACAATTGTTTATGTAATTGTCTTAAGACTCCTTCGTTAAGTCTTTTATAAGGCAGGAACTGGTTTTTGGACATCTTGGTATACTACAGAACATCTAATAAAATAACCTTATACATTGTAAAATGCTTTATCTTTATTTACTGAATTTAACTGAGTGAAAGCCTGAGGGAGCTGTCTTATGATTAAATTGTATGAATTTTATTAATATATTTTGGTGTCTTAAAGACTTCCTTTGCCTAATTCTAGGTTCTTACTTACTGTTTGTGTTATTGAGATTGCCAGATAAATAACATTAAAGTAAGGGCGTGGTGGTAGGAAGGATGGCCTTCCCCACCCCACCGAGGCATTCACATTCTCATCCCAAGACCCTCTGAGCATGCTGCCTTTCATGGCAAGAGAGACTTAGCAGATGTGATTCAGTTTGGGATCTTGAGATGGGGAGAATATCCTGGATTATCTGGGTGGGCCGAGCACAATCACAAGGGGCTTTATAAAAGGGAGGCAGGAGGGTCAGAGATGTGATGACAAAAGCATAAGTCAGAATAATGTGGGGATACAAACCAAGGAATATGGGCAACTCTGGAAGCAGGAAAAGACAAGGAAGCTCCTTCTCCCAGAGCATCCAGATGGAACACAACTCTGCCAGCACCCTGATTTTTGCCCAGTGATAGTGATACTGGACCTCTGACCTTGAAAACTATAAAATAATAAAGTTGTGTTGTTTTAAGCCACTGAGTTTGTGGTAATTTTTTTTTACAGTAGCAATAGGAAATTAATAAAGAAAACTACTACATTTAATACTGGACAGAGCCTAAGAAATCAGTTCTTAATGGTGGAATTTTAAGTTTCTATCCACTAGCTGGAGGCAGTAGGTTTTGGCTGCTGCAAAGATAGTTTATGAAACTGGTTGGCTCCATGGCAAGGAAGAACTAGTAATAAATAGGCTCAGAGGCATACAGTCTTCAGGTGAGCACATAAGGTTCTGGGCAGAAAACAACTCAGATTTACCCTAGGAGCTAAATTCAGAGAATGAGCAATTAGAGAACTGGAGGTGTCTCAGAGAGAATTCCATTCATTGCTGATGAGGACACTGGAGACTAAAATGTGAAGTTAGGTCTATAATACAACTACTTCATGACTGAGCTGGGACCAGAATCCAGATTGCTTTACCTCTCTCCAGTGTTGTTTCCTTTCTACTCCACTTTACCCATACACATATTTAATCATTGTTGAAAAATATTACCTTTTATTCTTTGAAAATATTTTGGCTGATGTAATCATGCACTTCAGCTATCTATTGCTTTGTACCAAATTATCTCCAAACCTAGTGTCCTAAAACAACAATAAACATTAATTACCTCTTAGAGTTTCTATGGGTCAAAAATGCAGGGGTTGCTTGCTTGGGTGGTTCTGGTTCATGTTTTCTCAAGTTGCAGTGAAAATGTCAGCCTGGGCTGCAGTCATCTGAAGGCTTGTTTGGGGCTGGAGGGTCCACCTACAACTGGCTGTTGGTGAGAGGCTTAAGTGTCCTCTTAAGAAGGTGGCAATTTTCCCCAAGAGCAAGAAGTCACAGAGAGAAAGAGAGAGAGAGAGAGTCTCCTTTTTATGACCTAGCCTCAGAACTCACATAGCATCACTTCCATCATATTTGATTCATTAGATGTGATTCATATTCAAGGGGAGGAGAATTAGACTCTACCTTTTGAAGGAAAAGTATTAAAGAGCTTTGGGACATATTTTAAAACCATACATCATATCTTAAAACAATAGCCAGAGCAATTACCAATTAATAAGATATATGGCATTTTGTATTTTACAAAGTATTTTCATACACATATAAAAAATGTATATATATCTCATTTGAACCTCATAACAGCTTTTACAAGACAGGTATTTTTTATTACTCCTATCTTGTAAAGAAGAAAAGAGAGGTTTAGAGAGCTAAAAGACTTGCTAAATGCAGGCCTGTGACTCACAAACTAATGCTCTGCTTTATCCCCACTTTCACTTCTGTTTCTCAATAGGGTCCTTATGGTACAAATACAAGAAGAATATAGAGTAAGTCCTTTTTTTTCCCTACATACTTTAGTGGTTTATTAGGAAGAAGCATATCTTAAAAGTAATGTTTTTTTGTGAAATGATCAACATAACATTTGACTTTCCATCTATTTCCCACACCCACCTTTCACTGTCCTACCCTGCCTCAAACAGATGCCCCAGTAGGATGGTCATATATAGAGCTGTGATGCCACTGCCAACTCCTGAGGTCCTCAGATCTCCTAGGAGACAATAAGTGTGAGTCTAAATAGGTCACAGGGGATTTATTCCTTTAAAGCACAGGCACCCCTGTGAAAACAGATGTTGTTTTCAATTTAATTCATACAGTTACATGTCTCTGTTAAAGTCCATTGGCTGTACCAAGGGTAGAGAAAGAAGAAATAGTATTTACTGATCATCTGCTAAGTCCCAGCTGTGATGCTGGTTACTTTACATACAGGTGAGTTCCTTGAGGATGGGAATTATTCATCTTTTCCCCCCTCTCTCTTCTTTGCTGGATCCTTCTCTTCTCCCAAATTCTAGCCAGTATACTTCCATAGGGCTTGCCTTTTTCTCCCCTTCTCTTCTCCATCTCGACTAGCTTTTAGAAATTCTCATCCAGTTATGGCTTTAAATGCCATCCTTATGCTGATGGCTCCCAGATATATTTTGCTAGTCCTGCCCTCTCCACAGAACTTCAGACTCACTAATCAAGATACCTACTAGACATCTGTCCTTGGCATCTTAAACACAATCTGTACAGAACTGAACTTTTGACTTTTCCCCCCTTGAATATCTTCCTTTCTAATCATAGTAAATGATGTCAATGCTTATCCAGTTGGTCAGCTCAAAAATCTTGGAGTCTTTTCTGACTTCTCTCCTTCTCTTACACCCCACATCCAATCCACTAGAAAACCCCATGAATCACAAATCCAACCACTTTTAGCCCTTCCACTACCACTCTGCTAGCCCTACTCACCATCTACTCTTCCAACTTTTCCTGCTTCTATTCTTTCCCTGCTCTGGTCTATTCTCTATTTACTCCAACATTCAGAATGATCCTTTGAAAATAGAAATCTTATCTTGTTACTCCTATGGTCAAAACCCTATAGTGTTCAATCAGCACTCAGAACAAAATCAACTTCTTTCCAGTGCCTACAGTGCCCCCATATAATCCGGCTTTGCCCACCTCTCTGATCTCATTTCCTGACATACTCTTGTTCACTAAGCTTCCATCACATGGGCAACCTAGCTTTCCCTTGAACATGGTTCTCACCACAAGCTTCATGCCTCCTGAGTCTTCTGCTGGAAATGCAGGTCCACTTGACTTGCTTCTTACTTCATTCTGGCTTCTGCTTAAATGTCACCTCCTCAGAGAAGCCTTCGCTGGCCAGTCTACTTAGGGTAGGCATACTCTTCTCCCCCAGCTCTTTGCTCCCTTCTCTATTTTTCTTCATAGCCCTTATTGATAACTGAGATTATACATTTTTATTGGGTTAGATGTGTTTTCTGCCTGTGTACTTCAAAAGAGAAACAAAACAAAGCAAAAGTGGGAGCTTTGTTTTAGTCTCTGCTATATCCCTATTTCCTTGCTAATAAAAGATGCTCAGAAAATATATGTTTTGAACAAATGAATGAATAAGTTCATCTTTATGCTTTATATAATTTCAGATCTGGAACCCACAAGCTTCTCAGTAAGGTCTAATTGAGTTATCTCAATTATCTTCTAACTAATTTGAGATGTAAATATTTTCTCATTTTTCAGAGACATTATATAATTTGCCTAAGAGTGCCTAATTTAACGGAAATTTGACTTATCTCTGCAACTGCAGAACCTCTGTCATTTTCACTTCCCCCTAGGGTTTCCACTTCCCAGTTCTGTCTTGAAAGTCTTGCAGTGGCTCAGATGATAACTAAAAGGCGCTGCTACACTGTGTTCATATGAAAAAGCTAAGCAGGGCTCAGATGGATGGGATCTGGATCTCTACCAGTAATCCAGAGAAACACAGTAGGCAAATTCTAAGTACTGGCTCTTCTCATGTGTGGGGGCAGTAGCATTCTTGCCACTTCCCTCCTTAAAGAGCTGTTCCAGAATGCATCCTATGAGCTTTTCCTGGGCAATCAACAAAACACCCAAGAATAGCAGTATGAGGACAACTGTAGATGGTTTCAGAGCCCACATCCTGCTGTATTTCTCTTCAGTTCTCAGGACAGGAGATAATGGAAAGACAGGGTAAATAACAAATGATACTCTGTACAACATATATGCTTATTTCAACTTGCTTAGGAAACTCTAGGAGGGGGCATCTGTGGTCCTTCATAGTTACAGGAAGCATTAGTGAAAAAAAATCCATTCTTTTTCCGAAGGTCTTCATATCAATAAGCTTTGCCATCAAAGCTATTTAACATAGCTAGCATTTTCTTTCTAGCTATTGATGCCAAGGCTGCCAATCAAAAGGGCTATTTTTCCTATGAAGCCACCTTCAGTTACTCCAGCCCAGACTAGTCACTCCATCACTTTATGTTGCACTTTATATTTTGGTCTTCAGTTATAGAATTTTAAAAATATTCTTGTCTCTTCAATGGGTGCATAACTTGGTTCCTTAACAAGATTGCCAGCTCCTCAAGTGTGCATGTCTCTGTTTTCCTTCCAAAGCCCTTTCCTTTCCATCTCTTGTTCACTATTATCAACATATAAGCTCATTGCTGTTAGAGATTCCTGAAACAATCCCAGCCAAGGAAAAGAGTATATTAAGAGGGTTCCTATTCAACTCTCTCATATCCTATCCTGGCTAGATTTTATATCTAGAATTACTTGTGCGGCATTGACCCATTGGCAATATGCCCAGATGAAACTCTAGAAACTTGCCTACCAAGCCACAGACTTCCCAGAAGACCTTCCATACAGATCACAACAGAACAATTGAACATATGCCTTGGCTTCCTACTCAGCAGTCCATTTATCCACTGGCTCCAAAGCCCCTTCCTGAAATCTAGACCCAGCAATCTGTGGAATCCACTACTAGCCTCCTATTCCAGGCTAGACCCTGTTCTCCACCTTGCCCAGCTCTGACAGACTGGAATTCTGTATTGATGCCCCTACCCAGTTGAGTATAATATTACCTCTACCTGGCCTCTCCTGTAACCTGCCACTGGGCCCACTCACTGGTTTGGTTCTGAAGCATCATATAGTGTTGGCACTTGAACGTAGAAAACAGACTCTGAGGCCCAGAAACCTGTTGCCCCAGTCCTTATTTTAATTTCTCACCTCTCTCACTGACCTATACCACTGAATTCCTTGCATGTCTCGCGACTGAATTATGACAGCAATAGACTAAGTATTCAATAATCCTAGCTAAGTGTAAAGAATAAGGACCTCTCTGTTGTGAATCTTTCCACTTTACAAGAAATATTGGTCACAGAAGTTGATAAGATCAGCTTCACTTCATGGAGAAAAAAAGTGAAGATTTCCTTAGAAGAAGAGGAAGGCGAGTGTTGTAGACGTCAGGAGCTGCACTGTGTTCCCTGGTACCCTGCTGCTGCCAAGTTGTTCACAATTCCAAACCCTTCAATGTCTCTTATTTGACCTATCAAGGTATTTTGGATCTCCATAGCCTTCTAGGGTGCTTTGCAACAATAAAAATCAGACCTCTGTACTCTATGTTCACTTAGCATCCTTCCTCAGAACACACTGCCATTTAAGCTCTTTTCAGGAGCATTAAGTGATGGCCATTCTCTCAGTTAAAAAGGACAGCCTGAAAAGCCCACACTTGCATACAAAGATGCGACTTCTGACCCTACAGGACAATGTGCACTAAGAGTCAGTTTTCCAGTATGGCGTGAAGTCCCCTCTCAACTGTGCATCCTCATTTGCTGGGCCCTCCAGGGACAGGGGGAAAAGCACAGGATCTATCATTATAAGACTTTGGTGTGAGGTCCCGTTCTCTCCCTTACTCGACCTGTAACTGTTGGCAAGCCATCTAATCTCTTCCAGTCTCACTTTTCTCTGACTATCTCTTAAGACTGTATGTGAACATTAAATGATATATTGAAGAATTTTAAGAAATATAAATTTGTTTACTATATTTTTAGAAGTTTATAAGGTCATTATAATAGCCCAAGATCAATAAGGTAGTTAGACATGGTAATGAAATTGAGTTTTTATTTCATGCAAAAAAAAAAAAAAAGATAGCTATTCATTTGGGCATTATTCCTATAAAAGTTATATGCTATACATATTATAACATATATAATGTTATATGGTTATATGGTCTAAGGAAGAAAACATTCTCAGTGTGGGTTTCCCTGGAACTGGACTCTGAGACAAGGATTCAAGTGTACAGACTTTATTTGGAAGGTGACTCTGTGAAACTCCAGTAGGGAAAGGAAGAAGTGATATAGGAAGGGGAAGGCAGCCAAGAAGGGGTGTATTATTAAGCCAGCTAATGAGACAGGTGACTGAAATGTATTCTCATGGGAATACTCTAGGAGATAGCATAGAACACATGCCTCAGAATTATCCCACTTGACGGCTGAGGGAGCTGGGTTATTTATACACTCACTCCCATCACTTGTTGTTTAAAGACTTCTGTGTGCAGTATTCATTCTCGGTACCTGCAGCCTTTTGTATGTGTGTGCATGTGCGTGTGCACATGTGTGTGTGTGCATGTGCAATGTGCACATGTGTGTGTATGAGGGGGAGGGTTTATAGTGCAGCCTTCTGAAGAATCCCTTTGGCATAGAACTGGCAATTAGAAGTTGTACAGAGCAAACTGGGCAGTAAACTGACAGAATCTGCTAAAACAAAAAACAAAAAACAAATCAGTCTATGGTACTTGGATTCTACACCAGGCACAGTTTAAAGTATCTTCACATACAACCTGTTTTAGAGCCCATGCCTCAGAGGACTCATCTCTGGCTCTGTACCGAATATAATCCTCTTGAAATCAGGGATTGTGACTGGTACTTCTTCTATTCCTAGCATGCGGCAGTGCACCTGACTCATGCTTCTTAAATATTTGAGCCTGATAATCATGATGATAAATTAGATATCATCTCAGTCTAATTTGACTAAAGTCAAGCTGTTGATGATTGAATTAGGAATCATATTTTCATCTCCATGATTTAATTGTATCTGAGTTTCACAATAACTTCATGATATTTATGAGCAAGTATTGTTTTTATAAGACAAATTACACAGACAAATTTGCCTGGGACAAAGTAAATAAGGTAAAATGATGTATGTGAAAGGTAGAAACTTTAAAAATTAATTGTTTTGATCTGGGATTCATAGTTCACAGAAAACTTACAGTAACAATGAGAAAGCTAACAGGTATAAGGATAATATATTCAACAATGCCTGGAAATTAGAAGCAAAATTCCTTTTTATTTAGTAAAGGAAACTTAATATAAACTTTAGAAAGTGGTTATATGTGCTTTAATTGTTCTTAAATTGTTTTTATAGAACTATTGCCACATTTCCAGAATTTTTATGGAAACTTGACAGGAAAAAAAATACTCTGTGAACTCTTTCTTTTTTTACAAAGGTAGATAAATAAATAAAGATGAAATTTTGTGCATGCATCTAAAACCCAGATAAGAGTTCCTTTGTGGCTCTCTCACTAATATAGAAAAGTCTATTTAAATTTTCTCTCTTCCACTTGGCTTTCAAACCTGATCCAGTTAGCCTTGGCTCCCAACCCCTTCTTCCCCAGTTATAAAACCAAACGGAATGTTTGTACCAAAGGGATAAGTCTGTTCAGTGACTCAGAGGAAACAAGTGTTTATAAACCATGTTTCCCTAAAGCCTCAGCACAAACACGGCTGTGGCCCACTTCCAGGTGGGACGGGGCAATACTCTATGGTGTGGCCCTGGCAAAGTGAGGGTCTGAGGGGCTCAGTCAGAAACCAGACCTGGCTGCAAGTGGCCCCTAGGCAGCACAGCACCTTGGAGACACTTCATCTGCAGGAGTCAAAACAAAAATGGATGAAATTAAGTCACTCAAAGACATTTCAGGACTTGGCTAATTCTCTATGAATTTTCAATGTCATTTGGCCTGGCTGCAGCTTCCTTGCTGGTTAATCCCTTGTTAATTATGTCAATGAGCTGTCTTCTTTGTATAATATCTTTGCCCTAGGCCCTGGGGCCTGAGATGACTTTATCTGCCTGGGATACAAAGGGCTACAAGGACAGTTTGGTTTTACTCTGAAGTCAGGCTGATTCAGTTTTGAATCCCAATTCACCACTTCATACTTCACTTGACAAATGTTTACTAGGGATTTATTTTGTGCCAGGCACAGTTCTAAGTGCTGAGGATGGAGTGAGTAGGATAAGCCAGGTCCCTGTTCTCCTGGCCTTGTATTCTAATTGAAGGAAATAGGAAGAAAAGAAAAGAAAAAAAAAAAAAAAGACAGAGAGATGATAGAACAGTGATAGATAATGACAGTGTTATGAAAATAAACTAGGGCACTAGATCAGAGAAGGCCTCGAGGGGATGGTGAGGAGGTGGCCTCTGTGATGAAGTGATATTTAAGCCGAGACCTGAATAATGAGAAAGGGCCAGAGCATTCCTGGCACTGCCATGCACAAATAACTGAAGGCAGGAATAACGTCCGCCTGTTTGAGGAACAAACAAACAAATAAGCCAGTGTGGGTAGGAGCACTGGGAGTGAGGAGAAAGTTGTAGGAGTTGAGGGTGGAAAGCTGGTAGAGTAAAAATGGCCACCCATCCTTTGAGACTCCTCCCTTAGAAAGGTGGGCCTGTTTCCCCTCCCCATGAATCTGGGCTTGCCTGTGGCTGTTTTGACCTACAGCGTGTGGCAGAAGTGGCTGTACCAGTCCTGAGCCTAGTCTTTAAGATGACTAGCAGCTTCTACCTTGTTTCCTTGAGGCCCCAAACAGACAAGAAGACTGACCACTTGCTGGAGAGACCATGTGGAGAGGCCCTGAGAATAAACAGAGAAGAGGGGGGCCCAAGTGAGCCCAACCTCCCAGTTGTTCCAAGCAAGGTGCAGGTATGTGAGTGAAACCACCTTGAGCCAGATCAACCATCAGTTGACTACCACCGGTAACTTCAATAAATGCCTTACAGAACAGAAGAACCACCCAGCTGAGCCTTGCCCAAATCCTGCTACATAAAATCATGAGATATAATTCAGCGGTTATAATTTTAAGCCACTAACTTTGGGGGTAGTTTGTTTTATGATAGCGAGACTAGAGAGATAGGCTAAAGCCTGGCTATTTTTGTCCTTGAAGAAAAAGAGTTGTTTTTGTTCTTGGGTTGAATGGGAAACAATGGAGGGATTAAGCAGAAGACACAGGGCTTACAGAAGCTATACTACCTTTAGTTTTTTAGAGGTTTATAGAAAAAGTATGCATGAAGTTGAGTTCCCATCTATCCCCCAAACCTATTATTAACACTTTGCATTAGAGTGGCACTTTTGTTACAATTGATAAAAGAATATTATTGTAATTCTACATTAATAATAGTCCAGGGTTTGTATTAAGATTCCCTGTTTGTACTGTACAGACCTATGTTTAAAAAAATTACAGTAACATATAACATATATATAACCTAAAATTTTCCCTTTTAACCACATTTATATATATAGATATAAACCTTACCTTTTAAAACTTAACTTTGTATGTTTTGTTTCTGGTTTACTAGCTCTTCAACCTTGTACAAGTAAATCCAACTATCTGTGCCCTGAGTTCTTCTACTGTAAAATGAAAATAATAATAATAATGGTATTACATCATAGGGTTGTTTGTGTTTTAAATTATATGAAATCATTAGCATAGTGCCTAGAATCTGGTTAAAGGCTCAATAAAAGGTGGCCATAACTGTTATTATTTGTCAGCCTCAGCTTCTACCTGAAGAATTGAGGATACTCCAGCTATACTCAAAATCCTTTCAATTAGTTCAGGAAGTCCTCAGGAGTATCTCATATCTACTTACATATAAGGGCTTTTGCCAGTTGATACCTCTCATTTCCACTAGAATTTGTTAGGAAAGCTGCCATGTTGTATTCTCATAGCATCCTCTCTTTCTCTGATTTTGGTTCCATGGCTCTTCCAGACTTACAAGCTGTATTAGCTTGACTGGTTGGTGGTCAAGACCTCTGCAGTCTTTTATGTGACACTTTTCCCCCTCCAGCATGGAATGTGCCAGGCTGCTGCCTCCTAGGCTGTCAGTCAGTGGACTCAGGCTATCACTATGCTTAAACAGGGCAAACAGCCTCATAGCCCTTGCGTAAAAACAGAAAAAGAAACAAAAACTGCCCCAAAACGTGATTTCCTTTAGCTTCTAGATTCCTACAGAATTTTCAGTGATTCTACTTAATTATATTATAGTATATGTTATATTATAAAGTATTTCAGTGATAACTATTATACGGTAACTCAGTTTTCTTGCAAATTGATTCTGAGTGAGCTTGCCCACTGACACTTCAAGAATCAGTATTCATTGAAACTGTCCCAAAACGTGATTCCTTGAATTCTTTTCTTGGCATCTGCTACCATTCCCTCCATCCAACCTCTAATTCCCTATTTTGTTCATTAGATCAGTTTTTCCCAATCCTGTGTTGGAAAACTTTAGTTCATCTCTTCAGCAATCCCCAGAGAAAGAAAGAAACGTGTCCTTGGTTTTGAAAAAACACTCCTTTCCATATTCCCATTTTGGAGATTTATGGTACATATCAGCATATTAAATACCCCGAAATACACTCCTCAAGAAATACTGTTTCATAAATCTACTCAATCATTGAACTCTGTTTTGAGTCACTCAAGAATCAGTACTCACTGAAATATTTTTTGAGAAGTGTAGCATTTAGTTCCCTCTCCACTTCCAGGGACTGTAAGCTTTCTTTTATTTAGTTTTCACTCCACTTCTTCCAAATGTAATAGATGCCTAAGTAGTACCCAAGTTTTTTGTTCTTGTGCATATTAGTTCTATTCTTAATGAAGGTAAGTGTTTGAGTTCTGTGTTTGAGTTCTGACTCTTTTATACACTGCATAAATTTAAGGAAATTACTTACTTTATCTTTTGTATAAAGACATGTAGTTTCTTATACAACATGTCTTGGTTTCTTTGTATATAAAATGAAGATCATAATGGTATTTTCCTCAATAGGGTGTTGTGATGATTAAATGATATAATACACATAAAATGTGTTTTGTATTTTCTGCTCATGAATGTTAACTGCTATTGTTATATCTATTATATTATTATTATTGCTATTATCATTATTTAAAACAAGAGAGTCAACAGCTAGGGTCTATCAGATTTTCTTTTATATAAAGATTTTTCTTGAGACACAATTGATCAAAACCAGATTTGTCCAGCTGGAGCTGCAGTAAATCACCCTGTTCTCATTTTGAATCAGCCCTTACCTATAAGTACATATGACTATAGGACAGGTGTATGCAGGTAATATATCATGATATCAATCGGAGAAGTGTGTTAACTAAATGCTTTTCTTTTACTCCTAAATCTGTGTAACACTGTGTGGCAATTACATTTGTCATCTTCTTACCTCTAATGGCATGATAGAGAAACCCAATGTTGATAGTGAGTTTCGGTTAGCTAAAGATGCCAGAATGCAATATACCAGAAATGTGTTGGCTTTTACAAAGGGGATTTATTAAGCTACAAGTTACAATTCTAAGGCTTTGAAAATGTCCAAGTTAAGGCACCAAGGAGAGGATATCTTCTTGGAGGAAAGGTTGCTGGTTTCGGGTTTCCTTCACATGGGAATGCACGTGGCAACGTCTGCTGGTCCCTGGCTTTAAAATGTCTCTGTGGGCGTTTCTTTCTCTCTCAGCTGTTCTCAGTTCTGAACTCTCTCCAAATTGTCTCTCCCTTAAAGGACTCAAGCAAGCAGATTAAGGCCCGCTTTGAATAGTAGGGTCACATCTCCATGGAAACAATCTAATCAAAGGTCCCACTCCAAAATAATTCTGCCCCCTTAAAAGGTCATAGGCTTTTCTGGGGTACTTACCAGATTCCAACCAGCACATAGTAGTGTTTAAAATATAATTGTATGTATTTATTATATTCAGCCATTATACATCACATCCCCAAAGAAAAGTTACTGGAGATGTGTACGCCTTATTTTAAGCCAACAGTATATTTTAAGGCACTTAGAATTCTATAGTTCAGCCGTTCTCATTATGTTCAGGAGTGCTGTGTATGAAATCAGCATTAATCTCATTTTCTACATGAGGCCTTCAAGGCATATGGAAATTTTATTTTGTATTTCTGATGGCAGAAGTGGAAAGACACAGACGAGTTATCAGCCCAGAGGAAATGTGGAGGAACTTTCCAGGATTAGCAGTCACTATTAAGATTCTCTATTTGGGCTGTCAGAGCCAGCTCAAAGAAGGGTCACAGCGGCTCTTTAAGGACACTAACCAGGGAGGGGTATAAGAGTGGGATCTTTTGACTTCATAAGGGAAAGGTAAGGCCAGTGTTTCCTCTTTCAAGTGAAGTAGGGAAAGTTGAGGTTGAATTAAATAGAGATAAACTAAAGTTTAGTGATAAAAGAAACAGTTACATAGGTATTTATTGTTCCCTAAATTTTGTTCTACATGACAGTCTTCCGTAAATTATATGTATATATAATTTTATATATATATATATAAATTATATGTGTATCATTACAGGAAAAGCAGATGAGATCCTCTGTTCAGCTTCCCATGCCTTGCCTTTCAGGCAGCTGCCCAAATAGGAAGGATTTTCTCTATGAGGAAATATTCTAAAAGGGTCTCCTTGAAAAC
This sequence comes from Tamandua tetradactyla, assembly GCF_023851605.1. Taxonomy (NCBI): domain Eukaryota; kingdom Metazoa; phylum Chordata; class Mammalia; order Pilosa; family Myrmecophagidae; genus Tamandua; species Tamandua tetradactyla. The sequence continues at coordinate 30,668,557 of NC_135334.1, read as the reverse complement.
TTAAACCTGTGCTAATGGTGAATGTACATGGTATAATTATTTAAAAAATCAGCATTATTGTCCTTATAAGTCTCTTACTTTAGAAAATATTGGCTTCTGTAATAAGTCTTCTTTTGATTATTGTAGTGACAGAAATGATTTTATAATGTAAGCCCAAATGCTCCTTACAGAATTGTTATTATTGTTATTTTCATTATTTTTGGCTGGCTTTCTTGGCTCTAGTCTCTCCATCCTTAAATAGGACAGGATTTTCTTAGGAAAAGAGGGAGTACTAAGAATATTGTTTAACTTCACACATACCTGGTACAGGAGAGCCTCAGGAAATATTTGTTGAATGGATAAATGAAGGAGTGAGTAGATAAGTGTTTTCCCTTGAATTGTCTAAGTAAATGATTTAAAGTTCAAATTACTAGATAATTTTTCTGTCTTTGCTTAGGCACTCAAGATTGCCTTTTTAAAAAGTTCTTTCACAAAAATCAATTTGGAGCCCCTTTCAAGAGCAGCTCTTTCTAGAACACATCGGATGTGAACATGAAGAGATGTCTTTTTTCCTGTTCATTGCCATTTCCTTTAAGAGGATTTCATATGTTGCCAAAAGCAAGAAGGCAAGCATCTCTCAAATGCAATGCAGACAAATTGCCTACTGCTATTTAATGAAAAGGAAACAAAATTGCTCTTACTTTGAACTCCTGTATAAATAAAAATATTTTTAAACCCTTAGGCCAGAAAACTTTCCTAGAGTAATCCAGGACGATTGTTTGACATTTCTTTCTCTAAGAAAATATCAATACCAGCTCTTTAATATACGTTTTTCTCTTCTTTTGTACAAAATAAAACCATGAAATAATTGCTAGCATATATAGCATAATAGCTAACTTTTGCTGTTTTTTCCTCAAAAACTCATTCTATAAAATTTATCTCAAAGTGAATAAAAATAAAATTATAAAAATATTTCTATTGGCAGTATTTTTCCTGCTGTTTCACAGGGCCAAAAGAATGAGAAAAAGATTCACTGGGAATGTAATTTACACATAGAGTGTCTTAGAATATTTTTCCTACAAATGACTTTATACTGGGGACGAATCTTCCTACAGCTTTTAATTCAAGCCATGTGTTCTGGATTTAATATTAAAATTCACATTCAAGTATCTTGCATTAATGATAGGGAATAGATCAAAGATTTCTCTAATGATGCAATATAATTATGAAAAAAAAAGAAAACTAAACCAAGAATCATGTTGCCATAGACTTCAATAAGTATAAAATTGGCATTGGGGTCATGTTCTGAGTATCTATGGAATCAGGTTAATGTGTTTAAAAAAGCCCAATCTTTAAAACCTCAAGCAAACTTTATTTACCAACTTTTTTTTTCATTTCTGACATGCAGAAACAATCCACTCAGCAACTTTGTAAATCAAGTCTCACTCTTCCCTTTGTGGTGTGTGTGTGTGTGTGTGTTTTCTTCCTAAATTAAAATAATAATTTAAATTAAATTATTTATTTATATTATTATATAAATTATATATTATATAAATTATATATATTATACAAATTATTATATAAATTTGTATATAAATATATTATACATAAATTATTTATTTAAAATAGTAATTTTCCTAAACTAAAATAATAATTTTATTATTATATTTGTGCAAAACACAAAACATAGAGAGAATGGGAAAATGTCAAAGTTTATGGGAAAACATAGTAGTCTCCAAATATATAAAAGTTCTCTTTAATTTAAAGCATTTCTCTCTGAGATATTTTTCCATTTTATACCCTCTCAAATGGAAAGTATAACTGAGCCGTCCTTAAAAAATAGGTGAGCAAGTCATTTGCTGAACCCCTAGTATGTACCCAAGCACTGTGTTAGGCTCTGTTAGACATGGTTCTTGCACTCAAAAAGCTTATGGTTTCTTTGGGCTTAGTAGGGTTACAAGGAAGAACACAAGTGAATGAAGTGAGGTCATGCAAAACCAGGTGCCTATATGGAAAGTCAATGTTAAAGATCCAGATGATGACAGAAGGTGTGCTCTCCTGCTTCTATGGCCTCACTCATGTATTTTCTTTCATCTAGAATGCCTTCCACTTCCTTTAGAAATCCTAACCATCCTTTAAAAACTGGCCCAGTGCCATCTTCTCCAGGAAACTTTTCCACATCACCCTGCACAGACCTAGTCTCAGCTGTCTCTCTAGTCCTACATCGTTTATTTTTCTGTACTAATCCTACTTCAGTTATCATATACAGGTTCATAGTGTTGTTATTTATGTGCATTAACAAAATAAAATTCCCTTTGCTTCTTAAAGGGCTGAGACTAGACCTTTGGCATCTTTGGATGTGTCACATTATCTAGAACAGCGTTAGCTGTTCACTGAGTGGATGCTCAATATATGTTTATTGCACGGATGATCGAATAATTAAATGATCCAATGATTGAGTCACAGGATTTTGTATAAAAGCTCCAAGGATATCTGCATTGTATGGTATGGTTAACCAAGGCCTTTCACTCACATCATCCTTCTTAATCCTATAAAGTAGTTTTTTTATCATTGCAAATTTACAATGGAGTAAACCAAGGATCAGAGAAGTTAAATAAGTTGTTTAACCTCATATAGAAAGTAAGTGGCAGAGCTGGTATCCAAACTCAGATCTTTTGGTTCCAAGTCTAACTGTAGATTGTAAGCAGCTTGAGGAAAGATTATTGAGTTTCTTAGTATTCTTAAAGAACTAACATGCTGTTATGATTTTAACGAATCTTGTGCCAGTTAAAGAGCTAGCAGCACTGATGTTTCATGATAAGTGGATGTTTATCTCAGATTGGGGGGGTCTCTTCAGATGATAAGGTCCTTTATCTGTCTCCAGAAAGTAGTATTTTCATATAACTTTGTGTGTTTCTTTCAAATATAAAACTGATGCCCACAGATTTAAATGCTCACATAATTAATCCATTATTTATTTTATGTTATAAATAAGGCTTTCTATTACAGCTTCTCTATTATATCTCAAAATTTGCTAACATCCATCTAAGCAATGGATACTTGAACATGCCTTAAAGTTCAGGTTTCAGGATTCTCCTTTGGCCAATTGATTACAAAATAATAATGTCTATCTCCTTAAGAGGTAGTTTGGCAGAGCGAAAAAGGGCTTAACTTGGAGTGGGAAAATGTAAGTCAACCATCCTTTCATCCACTTAAAGTAAGATGCTGGCAAATCCCTAATGTGTGTGAGTCTTAGTTTCCCCATCTATGACATGATGGGATTGAAATGTCTGATCTCTAAGCTCCTTCCAGCTCTAATATTCTAGAACTTTTTTGATCATTTGTTCAGTAATAAAGCCCTATGCTTCCTGATGGTTACGGGAGGATCAATTTTACGCAATTACAGAAATTTCTGCCATTGACAAACTGTGTGAGCTTAGATTAAGCCACTTAAGCCCTCCCTTGGTTTACACATTTGTAAGGTAGGGACAATAATAGTTCCCTTACAAGATTAAGGAAAGAAAATCTATGAGAAAGATCTTTGTAAAATGCAAAATACTATACAAATATCCTTTGGCCTCTGCTCAAACATAAAATGCTACTTTGTGATATAAATCTGAAATTATCAAAGATGATATGTCTCAGTATTCTTCCTGTACCAGTTTTAAAATATTTATGATTATATAATTTTTAATAAACACAAAATAATATATGCAAGTTATATGTAAGTTTTTAAGAATAATATTAAATTGAATACTCATGAACCCACCACCTATCCTAGGTACTAGAATATTCTCAATATCATTGAAACTATCATATGAGTTTTTTTTAATACAGTCCTCTACCTTCCCACTAGAGTTTGTGGGTTTTTAACTTTTTAAAATATTTTTATCATATATGTGTAGTGCTAAATAGTATGTTTAGTTTTGCTTGTGTTTTTGGTTTTGTAAAAATGGCATCATACTTTCTTTAGTCTTTTGGGACACTTTAGTCTTTTTCCCCACTTAATTTATATTTTTATTATTAAGGCATATTGCAGCTGTAGATATACATCACAATACCACACATTATTTATCCATTTCCGTGAAAACAAACATTGGTTTGTACTTCTTTACTATAAAAACCAATGTAGTCATTGGCAATCTCATAGTCTCCTGGAACACATGAACAAGGATTTTTTCCCTTCCATGATTAATCCTTCTCCTTACTGTTCAGCATTATCTAGTATACTATAAAACATATACATTCATTTTGATAATTACCTGGATCTTTCACAGGAATATGAGCTTTTTTTTTCTATTTTGTTTACTGCTGTGTCCCCAGCACCTAGCAACGAGCATATAGTAAGTGCCCCAACGATATTTGTTGAATAAATGAATGAATGAGTGAATAATGAAGGAATGAACAGGGTTTTGTTGCTGGTTAATTAAATTCTTCTCCTTCTCTTTCCTGTTGATGCAGAAGGAAGCCTGGAATATTGAAGATGCTGAACGCACCAGGTAGGGAACTGGGTTTTGGTCTCAGATTGCCACTAATTGGCTGTGGGACTTTAGGCAAGTTACTTTCTCTGACTTTGAGTATCCACATTTACACGAAGGGAATAATAATTTCTGGATTTTATGAGGATTAGTATGTGATGTTTATATAAATGTTTTACAAAGCATGAATTGATACATGCTAGTTGCCATTTCTCCCTATGGAAAAAAATCCCACATATTTATGGAGATTTAAAAAATGAACACAAGATAAAGTAATTTGCTTTGTATTAAGAATTTCTGAGGTGGGTAAGGAGCCTAAAAGAAAAATAATGGATTCTAGAGAGTGAGAAAGCCCAGCTCTGGGGGCCTAGTCGGGTACGTTTGTGTGTTGGATGTGCCTTATCAAGCTGTTGCTGCAAAATCTAACTATTTTTAACCTTAAGACAGCATAAAGAATCTCTTTTTAAGTAGGGCAACCAAGATAGCGTTCTACCCATTCCAATCAGCCTGCCTAAATGAAATATTCATCTTTCATGTCAAAATAAAATGCGATATATATAGCTGAGTATTAAGAAGGAATAGAGTCCTCTGAGGGTGAATCCTTGAAAAGACTTGGATATAAAATAACTGTAGCAGAAATCTCCATTTATATTAAATTAAGGTGTTATATTCCAGAGAAAAAAGATTTTCTGTTTTCTTCTATCCTGGTCTCACATGGACAAGCAAAAGCAGAGGTAGTGTCTTGGGGAAGCGTTTCATCTGCCTGTGTTCAAAGCATGTGCATGGGAAGGACCCCTGGATTTGGAGTCTGCTTGTCTCCATGATGACCAAAGTTAACATCTTTGGTCTTGGTTTTATCATCCGTAACATGGAGTTAATAGTAGTATCATTATAGTCTATTATAAGAATTAAGTACAATAATGCGAGTGAAAACCCTTTATAAACAGTAAAGAATGATGCAGATGTTGATGATTAGAGTTATGAGATTTAGGAGCATGAGACTGAAAACGCAAAACAAAAATGTGTATTGTATTAAGAGAACAAGACCGTAGGCAAATATGGCCCGTGAGCTGTTTGATTTTGCACCCTTCCTGTCCTTCTTATCTCTTCTTTGACACCTCCTTTTCTTTCCTAACTTTGTATTTTCCACAGGTTTACAGCACTGGTACTCAGCCAGCTGCTGAAGGCTTCCTGCCCTACAGACTTGGTCACTTTCTTTCCCTGGTATCAATTTCCCCCTGCCCTACATACTTTCCCTGAATCCCCTTCGATGAATTTTGGCTCTGCCCTCTCTTTCCTCAGATAATACCAAGGCCTAGCAGAGTGGTGTCAAAAGGATTATTTGGCTTCATGTTGACTTGAGCACTGAGTTTTGATGTGAGTTCTGGCTGAGGTCAGATATGGTTGCAGAGACCCACTGACAGTAGTGAAGAAAAAAAGGCCCACCAGGCAGCTTTCACAATACCACAATGCGTGCAAAGGTGTTTTGACATTTCTACATATACCAGGAGCCCTCAGGAAAAAGTGCAGGCCTCTCTCAACCTTTGACAAGGTCTGGGTGACAAAGTTAATATGAGATCACTGTTAATAGATTCTCATGATGTAGTATCTATGGCTTTCACCCCATGTTTCACATCCACAGTGAGAATTTAAATGGACCAGTTAGGAGATGAATTTTCCTGCAGCCCCTTAAGGAAAAAAAAGGGTTGGTTTTTGTTTTAACTTCTATTGTTTTTTTAAAAATTAAATATAAACTAACCATGCATAGATTGCAGCCAGAACAGAAAACCATTTCTAATGTCCTTTTTACCCACCTGTCTCTGTATCATTTCTCTCTTATTGCCTCCGCTTCTCTCTACTTTTCTTCTCCATACTTTCCAGGCCAAATCCCAGAGAAACTTCACTTGACTGGCTTAGCTCACCACTAATACCCCTGTAGGGTGGGACTCTGAGCAAAGCCACCTTAGGGTCACTAGGACTTTCTGGCCCACCTACTCTCAATTGAACCTGCAGCCAGGGTTCTGCAGGGAATAGCCTGACTGTGCTGCCCAGGGCAGGGCTGAAGGCCTGAAGTTTCCACTAGGAGAGAAAGAATGACTGGCAGATCCAGGATGTTTAACTGTCAGGTTCTGGTTGAGCACAAGGGGGAAATTGCTTTGAGTGAATCAGAATCTTAGCTTGAGAGTCCCCCTTAAGTCTCAAAATTGCACCTCCACCTCCTCCTTTCACCCCCCCCCCCCCCCCCCATGAGCAAAGCTGCTCCTGTAGACGAAACCCAGGTAGGTCTGGTCTTGGGAATGGGTAAAGCAGCTCAAAGGAGTTCTCTTAGATCATGAGAATTTGGAGCCCATATTGAGTTTTATTTTCCATCTTAAATCCTATTCTTGCACTTACCAGTCATGAGAAATTATTTAAGCCTCAGCTGTCTCATCTGTATAATGGGGAAATTGCAGGTATCTCCATACTGTCACAGGGATTAAGTGAGTTAATGCATGTAAAATGCTTAGTCCAATTCTGGGCACATAGCAAGTGCTCAATATTGTTTTTGCTACTTTTATTGATTTTGCCTGTTTGCTTTGTTCATTAACTCTAATGTCATTTACTCAACATTTATTGATGGCTTATTCTGTGTGGGATATTTCACTTCACCCTCAAGGCACCCAAAAGTGACTTAAACTTTTCAAAATTAAAGTGACTTAAAATTTTAACAACCATGTGATTCACACTGTTCATTTTCTATCAAAGCCTTTCCCCACAAATGCAAGTTCCAATAATATCTGTGAGGTTTTGGTGTTTTTCTAAGTACAAACTAAGGAAATTAAAAAAAAAATTGTTCTTGATAGTGAACCTGTGTGATTGACATGGAATTTTACAGGAAAATAGATTTCTAAATAATGGGAAAAGTTCATAGCATATAAATAGACTGGAAAATTGTGCCAAAAGAGACACTGTCAAGCTTCAGAAACACAAGCTGCTTAAAAATTATGAATCTGTGTAATTTTTACATGACATTTCTTACCAAAACAAATATAACACTTTTTTTTCCTTGAATGAAAAATTCTGTGCTAACTCATATCCTTCCCTAATACTCCTTGTGCTACAATAACTTATCAGTGTGTGCACAGGATGGAAAAAAAAAGGTAAGGAAGTAGTTTTCAATTTCAAGTTTCCAAAGGGTTATTACAAATGATAACCAATATATTTGAACAATGGGGTATTCTAGTTAATGCAATTGCTTTGCTTGCTTACCTGGGAGTTAATTCAAATACTTCTTTCTTTTGATCCATGTTAAAATTCACTATGGGATGGTGAACATTGATGAATCTTTCTGAGATAATTTGGGGTGCTGTATTATGAACAAAAATGTCAGTTCTCATGTAGGCATTCATGAAACATATGTTGACTAACTAAACTATAGAGTTCAAAAGTTTGGAAGAAAAGGAACAGGCAGAACATATAACTATAGGACATGCTTTAGACCAGAGCTTTCAAACGTTTTCTACAGCAACTCCCAGTATTTTTTTTGTTTTTGTTTTTACATCTCAACACAATATATACATATATGCATCCCTGTAAATAGTTGAAACGCGCATTTTGTGAAACTATACTTCCTAAGTGCGATGCATTCTGATTATTTTTATCCTACTCTCCGTTTTTAAAAGAATGCTATTTATTATCTATTAAATTGATTTCACGACCTATTGATGGGCCATGACCTATAGTTTGAAAATGATGTTTTTAAAGACAAATATCTTATATTAGCTTTCTTTTTTAGTTTCCTTTTGCGTAATTAACCTAAGTGTTGAATTCAGGAAAAAAAGAATTTTCTTAGGTATTTCTTTAACTTAAGAAAAATGGAACTGAATTTCTTGGTCAATACTAACTCTTATAATTTGAATTAATTTAAATTAGTTTTGTTACTGTTACTTAAACAATGGCCTATTCTAAAGAGCTGAACTTAAAGAAATTGTTAAATTTGAATTACCAGATCCAGGTTCAATTCCTGGTCCATGCACTTTCCAAACAAACAAACAAACAAACAAGCAAAACAAACGAACAAAAAATGAAACAAAAAAATCATGCTGCAATAATGGGATAATCACTTGGAAAAATAATGAAATGTGACCCTACCATGCAGCATACCAAAAAAACAATTGAATTACCAATGCATTCAAACATGAAAAAATTAAATGGTTAATGAAAACCTCTGAAAAATAGGAAATCCTCCATCAGGATTTACAGTAAAAATTATAACCTTAAACTGCCTGACAAGGCACTTTAAAAATGCAAGAAAAAATAACCCATCAAGTCATTGAATAACTTGACCACTCTTCAGAGTCCCGTCTTCTGCTGCACACACATTTTTGCTTCTCACTGGTCCCAGCATTTATTTGTGTAGTATTCTAATGTTTCCCTGTCACAGAGGATGAGTCTAAATGTTTTTGAAAGTGATTTCTTTTTTTTTTTTTTTAACAGGGGCAGGCACTGGGAATCGAACCCGGGTCTTTTGGCATGGCGGGCAAGCATTCTTGCCTGCTGAGCCACCGTGGCCCACCCTAAAAGTGATTTCTTAACACAAAGACACTTAGCAAGTCAAATCCTTAAGATCTGGAGAACCCAAAACCTCATATTAGGATAAAGAGTATTTCTTTCATTTTCTTGGGCCCTTTGATTAAGGAACTAATTTGTACAGAGTGGGTGATGAGGGTGGAGGGATGGAGTGATTCTTTTTTTCCTCTCTTTTTTATAATGTAAATTTGCCATTTTAACCATTTTAAAGTATATAATTCAGTGACATTAACTACATTTACAATATTGCGCTACCATCACCACCATCCATTACCAAAACCTTTTCATCATCCCAAACAGAAGAGAGGTGGTTCTTAAAAGCAACGGTGTAGCTAGTTAAGTTCAGCAGTGCTCTATCTAGTTGGCAAGCTCCCGGATATTCATGGAGTATCTATTACATTTTTAGCCCGTCCAAGGCTTCTAAAACTGTTAAATATTGGTTGTCTCGGTATGCATTGCAAAACCACGAAGTTTTTTTCCTGCCGCTGCTATGTGGCTCTTTATATAGCCTGAGTGGGGTAGTTGTACAACCAAATCCTGACTCTCCAGATACAACAGTGTTTCTGGAGCCAGTGGAAGAGGCAGTGGGCAGGTCCAAAGAGCTGTGGGATTTGAAGGAATTATTCTCAGCTATAGTTCCCTATTCCCAGAGAGCAAAACCCCAGGGCAGTTTGGACTGATGGGTTTGCACTTGACTGGTGTGTGCTCCACCATTACCTTTACCCTGAGTCACACAGCAGTAGTGTCTTGTGGGGCTCACAGTGTAGATAGGAGCCAGTAGCCCCACGCTGGAGTGGGCTGGTCCTGCTTCAAATTTCAGTTGTGCCACCTTACCTCTGTGGCATTAGCACCTGACTTGACCTTGTTAAGCTCCAATTTCCTTATCTATAAAATGGGGACAATAGTACCTAACAGGTAAGGTTTTCAAGAAGATTAAATATGAAAAACCCACAAGAGCCAACATATATCAGATACTTATTATGTGCCAGACACTATTCCCAGCACTTAACTCATATTAACTCGATTCATTCTCCCAATGACATTATGAGGTAGGTGCTCTCATCGTTTCCATTGCACAGTGGAAGAAACAGATTAATTTGTTCAAGATCACACAATAGGAAGTGGTGGAACAGGGATTAGATTCAAGGCAGCCTGATTCTGTGCACTTAAGATGAAATATTTGTGTAGGAATTTAGGACCATGCAACTGTTTGAAAATGGTTCTGCTGCATCCAAATTCATTCAATGAATATTCAACAAATTTCTCTCAATGCTAACTGCATGTAAAGCCCTGTGCTAGGTGCTGTGGGAATGAAAAGGTAAGTAAGACATTGTTGCTTATGAGAAGAATGATGCACCAGGATTCCTACAATGTGGTAGAGTATATGGATATTGCTACAAAACTTGGAGTGGGGTGGTGGGCGGGAGTTTGTGTGTTGACTGCTGCTTTGCTGTGGGTGGGACAGAATGAGGGGAGAGGTCAAGGATACTGCTGAAGTGTCAGGCTTGGAAGCTAAAAAGGATGATGATGTCATTAATTACATGGTAGGGGGTGGGGAGATCCAGAGGAACTGGTGAGACAGGGGAAGGAGATGATAAGGCAATTAGAAGAGGGGTGGGAAGTGGTGCTAATCATGGTGAGCTACCCAGTAGATGCCCCAAATTATATCATATTGACACTGTCATTTTGTGGCATTAAGAATGCACTGGATACATCCATTTCTCATTCATTCATTCAACAAATGCTTAATGAACATTTATTTTGTGTCTTACACTCTCAGGCATGCTTTAGGTCCTTTCCATTCAGAGTTCACGTTTATTGCAAATTTGGAGAGAAAAGGCTTTGTATGTTAGATTTTTAGGAGTTACCTTCTTCTCAATCTTCTTATCTACCTCCTAACATTTGTGATGCCTTTGATAAGAGTATGAATGGAGGTTTAGATACTACATGTGTCTATTCTTTTAAGTTATATATCATGCTAGAAAACCGTTAAATAAAAGATGTTCTATCTTCCTACCTCGAGAAAAGAATCCATAAGGACTTGTAAGGTCAGATTTGTTTAGGTTAACAATTCTGAGATTGCTGGGAATTCTGTGCAGGAACATGGAAGTCTGGAAAGAAATAGCACTTACCTGTGGTCTCTCTCCCCTGTTGCCCTGTGCCACACAGTAGGGGATTGTCTCAGTCTCCTAGGGTTGCTATAACAAGCACCACAAACTATGTAGCTTAAAACAAGAGAAATTTATTCTCTCCCAGTTCTTGATTATTCTCTCTAATCAAGGTGTTAGTAGGGCTATGATCCCCCTGAAACCTGTAGGGGAGAATCGTCCCTTGACTCTTCTAACTTCTGATGGTTGCTGGCAACCCTCTCCATTCCTTGGCTTTTAGATGCATCACTCAAATTTCTGCCTCCATTATTACATGACCTTCTCCCTATGTGTCTCTCTCTCCCTGTATCTTCACATGGCCTTCTTATAGGGACACCAGTCATTGTGTTTGGGGCCTACCCTAATCCAGTATGACCTCAACTTAATGATATCTACAAAGACCCTCTTGCCAGTTAGGTCACATTCACATATGTTAGGACTTGGACATATCTTTTTTGGTAAACACCATTCAACTCCCAACACCTAGACTCTTACAAACTTTCAACTCTTCCTTTTTTTAACATATGGTTCTCTTTTTCATGCTTGTTGAATCATAATTACAAGACAATTACTCAACCTCCAGTCTCATGTTCAGTTCAGAAAGAAGAATGGGGGAATGAAGAAGGAAATAATAGTGCCTATCAGGAAATCAAAATCTCACCCAGGAATCTCTATTGATGTCTGCTTATTTGTCATAGAGCCATGTTTCACATGGACTTCCCTGACTGTAAGTGTATCTGAGAAGGCAAATATTTTAGTACAAGGCACTTTGGCATCTTAAGTAAGATTAGGGTACTAATAGTAAAAAGAAGGGAGACTGATATTGTGTAGGCAATCACCAACCTCTGTAAAACCTAATGCACAATAAACACTTAAAAGTTGGTTTACCATGGAGAAGATGCTTAAAAAATTCACATTGCCACTCACACTCAAGTCACCACCATGTCTTGCTAAAGTCAGACTCTCCTCATTGATCTCTTTCATCTGTTCTTCCTTTTCTAGAATCCATTTTTCATCAGGAGTCAAAAATGTAATTCAGATCATGTCATTCCCAGGTATAGAATCTTTTGGTGATTTTTAATTGTGCCAGAATAACATTCAAGTGACTTCTCATGAGCTATAAGGCCTGCTGATATGACCTCTGCCTACCTCCCTGACCTCATGTAATTACACTCCACATCACCAACCTTCTCTTATGCTTTAAACCTGCTAAACTCATTCTTGCCACAGGACCTTTGCACTGCTTTTCCCCTTATCTGAAGTGTTCTCCTCTATCTTTACCGAGCTATCACTTCTTATCATTCAGGTATGAGCTCAAATATTTCCTCTTCAAAGAGATCTTTCCTTAGCCCTGTCTAAGGACACCCTCCCCACACCTTACTCATCTTCTGTCACATTGCCTCATTTAATGTGTTCATAGTCCTTTTTACAGAGTGAAATTAATCTAATTTGTTTAGTTGTTCATTACCTATTTCCTTCAGCGGCATATGCTGGATGAGGATAGAGACTATATGTGTCTTGTTCACCATTTTTTCTCAAGACTTCAACCACTGACACATGTTAGACACTTGATTATCAGTTAAATAAAGAAGTGAATTAAGCACATATTTATTGGATCTTCCTTATGTTCCAAGCAATGTGCTAGCCCTAAGCATATACAGACGTTATATGATCAGCCTCATAATAAAAAATGTGTAGCAGCAGGATATATAACTTAGTCCAGGATTAGAGTCTTAAGTGCCTCCATCCAGTGAGGCCCTACCTTTGAGGGAGAGTGGAGCTGAGCAATGCAGAGAGGCCTTGAAGCCTCTTTTAAAAAAATAATTTGAAATATAAAAATATAATTTTATTTTGCCTTTAATTCATTCAGTAAATTGAACAATAAATTTATGCTTAAAAGAAGGTAGCCTTACTACTGCATGTTTTGTTTTGTTTTCAACTTTTTTTATTGTCTAATATAGCATATATACAAAACAAAGGAATAAAAAAGCAATTGTTTTCAAAGTACTCTTCAACAAGTAGTTCCAGGATAGATCCCAGAGTTTGTCATGGGCTACCATATGATCTCATATTTTTCCTTCTAGCTGCTCCGGAATATAGGAGACTAGAAGGCATAAATATTTTTTTATCATCACAATCTACTTCTTTTTTTGTTGCTGTTGAAAATAACATACATACAAAAAAGCAATACATTTCAAAGCACAGCACCACGATTAGTTGTAGAACATGTTTCAGAGTTTGGCATGGGTTACAATTCCACAATTTAAGGTTTTTTGTCTTTTTTTTACATGGGTAGGCACCAGGAAACAAACCTGGATCTCCGGCATGGCAGGCGAGAACTCTGCCTGCTGAGCCACCGTAACCCATCCACAATTTTAGGTTTTTACTTCTAGCTGCTCTAAGATACTGGAGACTAAAAGAGATATCAATTTAGTGATTCAGCAATCATATTCATTTGTGAAATGCTATCTTCTCTATATAACTCCACCATCACCTTTGATCTTTCTATTCCTCTCTTTAGGGGTGTTTGGGTTATGGCTATTCTAACTTTTTCAAGTTGGAAGCATCTGTCAATAATATGGGGTTGGGAGATGGAACTATTTGATGTTCTAGAGAGGCTGGGCCCTCTAGGTTTCAGGACTTATCTGATCCAAGGACCCATTTGTAGGTTATATGTTTCTGTAAAGTTACATTAGTGCATGGAACCCTTGTGGAATCATATATATTGCCGTAGGTATTCTTTAGGATTGGCTGGAATGGTCTTGGTTGGGGTTTGGCAGATTATGATAGGTATCAATGTCTAACTGAAGCTTGTGTAAGAGCAACCTCCAGAGTAGCCTCTTGACTCTATTTGATCTCTCTCTGCCAGTGATACTTTATTAGTTACACTTCTTTCCCCTCTTTTGGTTAGGATGGAATTGCTGATCTCATGGTGCCAGGGCCAGATTTATCCCTGGGAGTCATCTCCCATGCCGCCAGGGAGGCTTTCACCCCTGGATGTCATGTCCCATGTAGTGGGAAGGACAATGATTTCACTTGCAGAGGTGGGCTTAGAGAGAGTGAGGCCACATCTGAGCAACAAAAGAGGTCCTCCAAAAGTAACTCTTAGGCATGCCTGTAGGTAGACTAAGTTTCTCCACTATTGACATAAGCTTCACAAGAGTAAACCTCAAGATCAAGGGCATGGACTGTTGATTTGAGTGTCCCTAAAGTTTGGCACAGTTTCAGGGGATTCCCTGATGGTAAAGTTTAATAGTTCCACATTTTTTTCCCATCTTTCAAGGGACTTTACCAATACTTTTTGATTATCTGCTTAATATACTTTAGGATGTATCCAGGCATTACATCAAGCTATACAGGATTAAATAACCTCTTTCTTATTCTGAGCTTCCTGTGTTTCAGTTGTTCAAATGAGCAATACAGATAGGTTGAGTTAGATTATGTGCTATAGAAAATTTCAGTTCCAGACCAAATAAACCTTTCTTCCTTTGGTCTCAAACAGTATGTGAGGTTCTAAAACACAGACAATGTCTTCCTTACCCCTGTGTTCTGAATTACTTTAACCCCAACCTGACTGGTTTTGTTCTTAACTCTAAACATCAGGTTATATATATAATAACCTCTATTATTTATTTGTCTTTTTTTTTCTTACTTGTCTGTCCATACACTGGATGAAGGAATGTCAGTCACAAGGTTTTCACAGTCACACAGGGTCACATCTTAAAAGCTCTATAGTTATTCAATTAACTTCAAGAATCAAGGCTATTGGATTATAGTATAGCAGTTTCAGGTATTTCCTTCTAGCTACTTTAAGCTCCAGAATCCAGTCTCACTGAGATAGTTAGTATACTCTTAGGCTTTTTAATTTCATGAGCCAATAGATGCCCTGGTGTTCTTACACCAATCTGAACTGGGTTTTCCATCCCTTACAAACCAAACAGTCCAATCTCATAAACATGTCACAGAGCTGCAAAGAGCAATAGACTGTCTTCATGGTTCATCAAAGGATCACATGCACATATGTAAGAAGAGGGAGAAACTTTTATTTTCCAGAGTTCCTCTAAGAAAGGAATTTGACATTTATTTGACAGGAAGAGACCCAAGATGGGTGTAAGTCGAAGTGTTCTGCATGTGATAGGGAAGAATCTTCTTATTAATCCAGAGGGAGAGGAAGGAGGAAGAGAAAAGGAGGAAAGAGGTGAGGTTGAAGGGGTCAGATGCTGCAATGAACACCCCCTCATTATCCCCAGATCATCAGTAAAGTTCTAAACTTACAAAATGCTTGAATGCCGGTGGATTGGTGTGTGTGTGTGTGAAAGAGGAGAGGAATATGGTACAGGGCCAGCCTTTGTGCCTGGATTTGCATGATGTGTGTGCTGCTCTGAATCTGTGGTGGACCCCAGAAAAGCCATGCCCTTTGATCCTCATTCAATATTGCTGGGTGGGAGCATTTTGATTGTTTCCATGAAGATGTGACCCACCCAATTGTGGGTGGTAACTTTTGATTAGATGATTTTCAAGGAGGTGTGTCTCCACCCACTGAAGGTGGAGTTGCTTGCTGGAATCCTTTAAAAGAGGAAACATTTTGAGAGAGGCCCTTTTTGGTAGAGCCATGAGAAAGCCAGTAGACACTATCATGTTTGCCATGTGCCCTTCCAGCTGAGAGAGAAACGTTGAACGTCATCGGCCTTCTTGAACCAAGGTATCTGGATGCCTTAGATTGGACATTTCTATAGACTTGTTTTAATTGGGACATTTCCTCGGCCTTAGAACTGTAAACTAGCAACTCATTACATTCCCCTTTTTAGAAGCCATTCTGTTTCTAGTATACTGCATTCCGGCAGCTAGCAAACTAGAACAATGCGCACCTGCAGCAGTAGGAATAGAGAGGTAGAGAAAAGCCTGAAGAAGAGTGTTCCAGAAGTCACAGAAAATGTATGGGAATCTCTGGATTATCTGAGGCTGTGGAGTTGAGGTTCAGGACATTCTGATCCATCTCCCAGGGCAAGGGGCCTAGGCTGATATCTGGTGTACATGTTTTCTTCTATTAAAATAAATATATTTTCTTCGATTTCTGGTGCCTGTCTATGCCAAATTAATTAATTAATTAAAATGTTTTTCAGTACATTGCATTTCATTCATGAATATATATATGAATAAATATCAATGGGTGTGTGTGTATATATATGATATATCCTCCTGAAATACGTGAAATTCTTTTATTTCACATAGAAACCTTCTTCCAAAGCCTCTCAGGCTATCTTAGAAGTTTCAGTATATTTTATAAGTTTCAACCTATTTTAGTCATTCCATCTTTATGTTCTATAATTGTGGGTTTGTTTTGATCGTACCTCCTCAAATGGTTTCATAGGAAATTTTTTCTTCTAAAAATGTGGCCTATTGCCAGAATCTGATATAGAGAGCTAAGCCTATGGTCAGTGTCAATTCCAGGAGGAAATGTTATGAATTTCTAACATATTGTATAATCCAACCTTCCTGAGATGACTGATGCTGTTTTATAAGTGAGAGGTAATCACAGTGCATACAGTGCTCCACGGCTTGTCACCGCCACGGATTACAAGAGTAACACTGGCCAGATCGCAGACATATGGCCGAGTCCAGCAGGACCTGAGTACAGAGTTACTATCCTCTGTGAGGAGTGGCTTGCAGGCCTCAGGTTGAGGACCACAGTTCTTAGGGACACTGGTTGTACTGATCTTATATCTTTATTATTAGTCTTTCAGCATTTATCGTGTGCCATAGGGCATAGAAAAATGGAGAAAATATGATATCCATGGAGGTGGAACTAGGTGGTTAAAATACAGGTTTTGGTTCAGTTCTAATTTCCTGCACTAACTCATTAAGCCTCCATTTCTTCATCTGTAAAATGGAGGTAATTGATATTTATGCGGTAGAGTTGTCATAAGGATTACATAGAGATTGCATACAAAGCACTTAGCACCAGTTAGTAGTGAGGAAGAGCTTGATAAGAAATGAGAATGCTATTACTATTGCATCAGCACACCGATGAGTTTATTCATTGGGGTGAAAAGGCAAATATATAAGAAATAATGAAAACTTATAGGAAAAAACAGACAAGATGTAGTTTCTATACAAGATGTGTTTCTATATAAAACTAAGTGCATCATATAGATGATTCTATGTAAATGTTTTGATTTTGATCCCGTTTCTACATCTACAACAACCCAATTATCTAGTAGGTAAAATGGAAATTGTTTGAAAAATGAAATGGTCACAATTACTAACAAAAATCATAACTTCGATATATTGATATACCAAGTCATGATTTTATGCATCCATCGCCAACTGCCCTTAACTCCTCACCCGCGAAGTGCCATTCTCTCCTCTCTGCCTCATTGGAGGCAGTATATAGTATTGTGACTGCTGGTCAGTGATCAATGAGCTTTCCAGGTAGAAAGACCTAAGCTAGAACACAGGCAATTGCTAAACTTCTCTGGGTCCTTTTCCTCTTTGAAAAATGGTATAATCTGCCTCACAGTTTCGTTGTAGGGATTTATTAAGAAAATGACTTTTAACGTTCTTAGTGAGGAGTTTACTACATAGAAAGTGGTTAATAAATGTTTGTCATTATTTTATTATTGAAAATTTATTCTATATGCAAATGAGTGACAACATTCTGGCCTTTCAGGCAGCTTATTAAACAGTGTAATTAATCATCTTGAAAATAATACTATTATCAAGATTCTGTTTATAAGCAGCACAGATGCTCAAATATTGGAGATTGGCTAGATCAGTGTACCTCAAAATGCGATTCAGGGACTCTTGCAGGTCCTGGAGACCCTTTTAAAGGGGAGCCTAAGATACTTTCGGAATACTATGACATCATTTGTGTTGTATGCATGTACAGTGGAGCTCTTCAGAGGCGTGATATGTGATTTCACAACAGACTGGATGCAGAAACAGATATGAGAATTCAGCTCTCTTCTTTTAAGCCAGAATTTAAAGTTATCCTCAAAAAATGTAAAACAGTACCACTTTTCACACTAAATGTTTTTGTTTTGGAAAATACAGTTATTTTTAATAAAATAAATTATTTGTGTTAATGTGTAATGTGTTTATTGTTATTTTTAAAAATTCTCGGTTTTAATTTCCAACATTCTAAATGTTGATAGATAAAATTCACATAAACAAAAAGTTTCTTGGGGTCTTCGATAACTTAACAGTGTAAAGAGGTCCTTAGATCAAAATACATGAATACCACTGGATTTGATTAATTATAGTCTGTACAATTTGGAATATTATGCAGTCATTAAAAATGCAGAAATAATCTGTTGAGAAGGAAAAATATTCATGATAAGATAAGTGACAACTGCCAATTATAAAATGGTATGATATTATTCCATTCATGTTTGAAATGCATATACATATGAATAAAAATGATTCTAAGTATTTTATGTTCTTTTAGTCTGCATTTTCTGTTTTTCTTCCATTATAAAGAGCATAGATTACTTTAGTAATAAAAAAGTAAACAAAACTTCATTTTGAAAAAAATTTAATTAATCAAAGGATCCGTAGTTCTCTTAAAGCAAAGTCATGAGGAAGATGCGCATTTTTTCCTATATCTGACACCAATAAAACAAACGGTTTGACAACAATAAAGTTATATTCTTGTCAAAATCTGTTATGTATTTTGGGGATGATGGATTTGGAACATTTTGAAATAAAAACAATAATGTTCACCCAAAAGAACATTGAAATTTGACAAAGTGTTTAAAAATGGGCTGATCAAATTTTAATATTCTGGGCAGAGGCAGTGTTGTGAAGCTAAATCAGGTTGTTTATGGATTAGCATCATGTCCTGCTCTGGGTAGTTATTTATTTACTTTCTTGCACTTACTACTATAAAATGGTGCCTTGTATTATTCTATCTAATAGTATCAAATGTGTTCATCAGTTCAGCAGAACACAATTATGTGGTCCTAAAGAGCAGATGCCAGGTCTCAAAGTTATTTTACAATTACTGGACAGTGTTCGACAAATAGCAGGCAGCAAACAAACACTTGATGAAACATGCAAATGTTGCATCTTTATTTCAGAAGTATTAGTTCATTAACTCATTCTCATTCTATGTAAAAGCCCTTGAATGCCATCAGTATTGTATCATGATATAAATGTAGAAGGAGCTGGAGAGTTCCTGCTATCAAAATGGTTAATTATCCCTGTAGTTGAGAAAACAAAAATAAGATCATATCCTGTGGTCAGATATAGATGTTTATTACTTAAAAACATAACAGAACCCTCTCACGATGCTGACAGATTTCACACTCAGTAGTGCTAATTGCCTTATTTATGTCTTTTTTCCATTTGAAACAGAAGTACTAAAGCGAATGTATTCCCCAACCATAGCTATCTTGGAGAATGTCAGGTCTTTGTGATCAGCCCACTTATGCTGAAGACTTCTAGAGAAGAGGGAGTGGGGCAGAAACCTGCTGGAGGGTTCAAGTTCAAATGATTGTTAGCAGTTAGGAGGCTCCTCTCATAGGGCAGCAGCAGTGGAGAGGAGGGGGAATACTGGCTTTTAAATCTGGATTTAGTTTTTCAGTCACAAAAACAGAATTTGATGATGGCTTGTGGTGAGAAAGCAGGAGGAATTAAGAGCAAAGATTTCTAGCTTGTGACAGGAGACTGGAAATGCCAGGGACAGATGCAGTGCAGGAGGAGTAGGTTGGAGGGTGGCAAGGGGAAAGATACAATGGTCTCAGTTAAGAACACGTTGAGTGTGAGTTCAGGTTGGGACTTTTGTGGTCTGGGGGTACCCAACTTCTTAGATTTTCCTCGCTGCTAATGGTTATTATTCCCTACCAGACCTCACTCCAGGCTGCTGCTCCCTAAAGGTGAAAGACACTTCTGATCCCAGCTTCATGTAGCTTTATTCACACATATCTTGAGTGTCTACTTTCTCCATTTTCCAAGCCCTATCAGAAAGGTGCCAAATTTCCTCCAGCTTCTTCCTATGGACATTTGCTTGGACATCATATTAGGACATCTGGTGGTCTAACTTAGAATGTGATTTGTGTGTCCTTGTCTATTATAACAAATTGAATGAAAAGTCCAAGATGGTTCTGAGGAACTCTACGAATCAAATAGGGACCCAGGTTAATGGAGGTTCCACTGACTTTAATACATGGCTTCCAAGGTTGCCCCCGGCTTGGACATCTGGTCAGTATAAGAAAAAGAGCATGGAGTCTCTTGTATAAGATGATTTTATGGGTCAGGTGAGTAAGGATGCAGCATAAATCACCTCTGATTACATTCATTCTTTTGGCCACCAGTAACTGCATTTGTAGCAGGGAAGACAATGCTGCTGTGAGCCCAGGAGGAAGGGAAAATGGTATAGTGATCAGCTGACTGTTTCTATCACACCATGGACGGGTATTAGAAGACTCAAAGGGTACTTTTGGGGACCCAATTGGAAAGAGGTTGGGGAAAAAAAAAAAAGATGGTCACCTTTATTGAAAGAGTTTAAGTTCTCCTCCACTTCTCTCATGGAATAAGACCAAGTCACAAACAGCAAACACCTCCAGATTTTGCAAGTGGATTCTGCAGACTGAGGTCTGCAGGAAATCTGTGTGTCTGTACATAATTTACTCATTTACTGTAAGCTCTAAGCATTATATAATATATTCATATTATTACACTTTTTATTTTGACATCATTTTCAAAATGTCAGAATTTTAGCTTTTTCCAGGTGTTTTGGCAAGGTGGGTGTGGGGAGATATAAAACCTGGTGTTTCACATGAAACTAACTACCTGAGTAAATTCACCAAAATTTGCATAAATGCAGATGCTGCTTGCATTTTTAAAATAAACTTTCAATTTTAGAACAGGTTTAGATTTACAGAAAAATTAATAAGATGGTACAGAGTTTCCATATACCCCACACCCAGTTTCTGTATTATTCAAATCTTATATTAGAATGGCATTTTTACTATAATTAATGAACCATTAGTGATACGCTATTATTAACTAAAGTCCATACTTTATGCAGATTTTTGTAGTTTATGTCTTATTTCTACTTCAGGAGCCCATCTAAGATACCATGCTGCTTTTGTCATGTCTCCTCAGGCCCCTCTAGACTGTGACAGTTTCTCAAAAACTTTCTTTATTTTTGATGACCTGGATAGGTTTCAGGAGTAATGGTCAAATATTTTGTAGAATTTCCCTCAATTGGGGTTTATCTGATGCTGGGTTTATGGGTTGTGGGAAGAAGACCACAGACATGAACTGCTATTCTCATGACATCATAATCAAGGACACAGACCATCACCGAGGCTCATCACTGTTGGTTTTGACCTTGATCATCTGTCTCAAGCAGTGGTAATGATTGTTAGATTTCTTCATGCTAAACTTACTCATTTCCCCGTTTCACACTATACCCTTTGGAAGGAAGCCATTATGGGCAGCCACACTTAAGGAATGGGGAGTTATGCTCAACATCCTTCAGGAATTCTTTTGAATGGAAGAGTTACATTGGTTTTTTTTTTTCATGGGCAGGCACTGGGAGTTGAACCCGGGTCTCTGGTATGGCAGGTGAGAACTCTGCCACTGAGCCACCATGGCCTGCCCTACATTTCATTTTAAAAGGAAACCAAAATACAAAAAGGCAAAGCTAATACCATAAAATAATGAAACTGTTGAGTCCCATGGACATATCTTATGTTTCTTTATTATCTCCCATCACTTAATATTAATATTAATAATGGTTTATATAGAGAGTTGTCAGCCACATCCAGCCTTCTCAACTAAATTATCAAATAGTCACTCTTTTTTTTTTGTATGCTGTATGGTGGGATCACATTTCATTATTTTTCCATGTGAGTATTCTATTATTGCAGCACCATATGCTGAATATTTTTGTTTTTTGGGGGGGGTAGTGTATAGACCAAAATTGAACTTGGGTCTCCCACATAGCAGGCAAGAATTTTATGACTGAACTACCCTTGTACCCCCAAATAGCCATTCTTATTATAAGAATTTTGCAAATGAGAAGACAGGCTTAGAGAGGTTGGATTATGAACAGTTAATGTAAAACTGTTAATGTTATTCTCTGGATTAAAAATGGAGTGATCTCCCGTTGTGATTAGAACAAAATGCAACCTCCTTACCTTGGCCTATAAGGCCCGTTGGTCCAGCCCATTTTTCTTAATTCTCTCATTCCTCTCCTAACAATTTTCCCCTTTTTCACTATGCTCCAGTCTCAGGTGCCTTCTTTCCATTTTGAGCTCCAAATTAATCATGCCTTGGAGCTTCTGGACTTAACATTCCCTTGGCCCCAGATCTTGCACATCTAGATCCGTTTCATCAGTCAGGTTGCAGGTCAAATCTCACCTCTAAGTGGGGCCTTCCCAGGCTACCCAATTTAGACGAGCTCTCTCCTATCTCATGGAGTCACTGCTATCACTTTCCCTTTATCATTTTCTTTATAGCAATTGCTACTCTCTGGAATTACTTGGGGCATGAATCTTCTTTCCTTGCTTATTTGTGTCTTCCCCTCTAGGTTGCACACTCCATGAGAATAATGTCTGTTTTGTTTATTGGTGTCTTCCCAGGGCACAGAACAGTACCTGATGCATAGAGGACCCTTGGTAATTATTTGCTAAAATGAAAGAACAAAAGAGTAACTTGAACCAAGTTAACAAGATTAGTGACAATTGGCAGAACTGGTATTCAATTAAAAGCTTGCTGATACCAAAGCCAACTCATAACCATTTGCTATAAAGTTTGCTGGGCATCCGGTAAATTGTGTTGGGTTGATCTAGCAGAAAAGTGTATAGAGACCGAAGACAAGGTCATGATAGTTCTCAACTCCCATTAGTGACCTGCGGTCAGGATGCCCCATTTGCTGCCTGTGTCATTTGGAACAAGGCACACCAACATCCAAATCTAAGTTTCTCTGTCTATTAAAATGGGATAAAAATACCATTTACGCTACATAGCTTTTATGAGGATTAAATGAGACTAACATGTGAAATCGGTATTGAAGACTATAAAACATTATATAAATGTTTGTTTTTGTACAAAAGAAAAAAACCCAAAACATTTTCTTCCATAGTTCTTTTTGTGGAGTGTTTGTAAATGGCAGGGTAGAGGTGGAGTTGAGGAGAGGAGGAGTGGATTGGGAGGGAGACAGTCTGTTTGAACCATCTTAGGATATGGCACACCAAGCCCATGTGCCTGAGGATGGGACCTGAGTGGTGTCTTTGTCACCATGTTCACCTTGGGAGTAGAGTATACTACATGTATTTAAGTTGATTTTTCTCACTCATCATGTGGAAGTAAATCTGCCCAAGTGAAATTAGTTCCACTAAGAACTAGATGCCAGTTGTGATTCATTCTATAGTTCAAAGAAAACTGCATGTCCCAGAGTTTGGATTTAATTACTACAAATAAGAATATACAATGGGATGTGGCAATAATTGTGTTTTGTGACACCAGGTTCTAATTTACCATCAGGTGGCTTAAATAAATTTGAAATTTAGCATTGGTGGTTCAAAAATGGATGGATTTTTGTTAGATTTCTCTTACAATGCTTTGAAGAATTCCGTAGACTGCTTCTAGAGTACACAATCTGAGACAGAGGATATCCACTCTAAATCCTGTTAATGATGAGTTCTTTGGCTCTTTGCAATCATGACAGAGGGTGCATTTACTAGGTGCGCCTGAACATTTTTTTCCTATGGTCTTCCTAGAACTAGAAAGCAGCATGAAAACGTGGTTTTAACTTTGTATTCATTTCCTGGCTGCTAAAACAAATACTATAGAATGAGTTAGCTTAAACAGTGGAAATTTATTGGCTCACAGTTTTGAAGCTAGGAGATATCCAAAACTGAGGTGTCAGCAAAGTGATGCTTTCTCCCTAAAGATTGTGGCATTCCGGGGCTGGTTATTGGTGATCCTTGGTCCTTGATTTTTCCATCACATGGTAATGCATTCTTTCTTCCCCAATGTGTTGGTTTGAAGCTATTGTATACCCCAGAAAAGCCATGTCCTTTAATACTCATTCAATATTGATGGGTGGGACCTTTCTGATTATTTCCATGGAGATGTGACCCACCCAATTTTGGGTGGTAACTTTTGATTAGATGGTTTCCATGGAAATGTGTCTCCATCTATTCAAGGTGGGGTTGCTTACTGGAGCCCTTTAAGAGGGAACCATTTTGAGAAAGAGCCACCAGAGCCGAGAAAACCACCAGAACCAACAGACCCCATGTAGCCAGAACCCCCCAGGGGAGCTTCATGAAACAAGAAGCCAGGAGAGAAAGCTAGCAGACATCACCACATGCCCTCCCAGCTGAGAGAGAAACCCCAAACCTCTTTGGCTTTTCTTGAGTGAAGGTAACCTCTTCTTTGTGCCTTCATTTGGACATTTGCATGGACTTAGAACTGTAAACTTGCAACTTAATAAATTCCCCTTTTGAAAAGCTGTTCTGTTTCTGCTGTATCACATTCTGGCAGCTTTCAAACTAGAACACCTTGGTTCTGTTGAATCCTGGCTTCTTCCCATAGCTTTCCTTCTTCTGTCTGAATTTCACTCTGTTTATAAATGACTCCCGTAACCCAGATTGGAGCCCAGATTGATTCAGGCGGGTCACACTTTAGCTGAAGTAGCATCTTCCAGGATCCTATTTACAATGGGTGCACAGCCACCAGAATGTAGACCAAGACCAAGAACACGTCTCGGCTGGGGTGCACACTTCAATCCACAACAAACTTGTAGATAGACTTTGGAAATGACACACTGCTATTACGAACTGGGCATAGGCAGGCAAAAGGAAATGAACCATCCTTGGGTGATTTTATTCACAAGTTATGTCTCTAGACCCAGTTTCTGGGCTTGTAGATGCTCAATAAATACTTATTGAATAAATGAAGTGAGGAATATGGTAAATACTCTGAGATGAGATGAAATGTGCATACTTTGTCATGTTAAACATGACATGACACGTCGTGATAAACCTGTTGTAACAAAAAACTTCTTCAGTTTTCCTTGATTTATCTCTCTGAGCCCAGACCACCACACTGAGCTGGGAGTCAGAAATAGCATACATGTAGGGACTTTGAAATTTACTTAAGTTTCCTCTCTTCATTTACCTGGGTTCAGCTTTCATTAAACTAATAAACAAATATCATTCAGTACCTATTCTGTGCCAAGCACTATACTAAGGAGAGAAGGATACATTGGTTAATGAAAGAGGTGCAATCCTTACCCTTTCAGAGTGTCCAGATGTTGAGGATACAGATATTGCATAAATTATTACACAAGCTATTGCTTAATTATAATCACATTAAGTGCTATGAAATGAAAGCATAGGTGTCATGGAGCGTATAATTGGAGACCTAATATACTCCAGAAAGCTAGAAAAGATTTATTTCAGAAATGACATGTAAAGTGAGACCTGTAAAATAAGATGGTTGAATGAAATATTTTTCTAGTTCCTCTTTGGTTTTGTAATTCTGTGACCATATGCCCATTTTAAACATTGTTTAAATTCTTACGCTAATTTCTAGGTATAGCTATGCGTGAGGCTCTAAGAGGATGAGGTATAAAACCAACTTCTTTTTATTGCAGAAGCCTCTGTAACAAGAGGCACCCAGGGCCCTGATCCAGGTCACCTGATACCTGAAGAGTGTCTGAGGACTTTAAAGACATGATGTAGTGATGTCTCTGTACTTGCTCCACCAATATTTCTAACTTCCTGTGTACTTACGCTCTATTGGCCTGCCTTGCACCTTCTTTTATCCTTTTAACACAACATCTCCAATCTGAATACTGAAGAGATGTTACTGAAGATGCGTATGTACATATATATACACATATATCTCCAGCAATATATATTTTGAATTTGAAAGATGGTTTAGAGAATTATAGGGTTCTCTCTAGGTATTGGTAAAGAGTCAAGCAGCTGCAGAATATAAATAATTTTTCTGAGTTCACTTTTTTCTTTGTGGCCCAGTTGCACTATTTACCACCTAACTGAAGGATAGTAAATTCTTTATCCACAGAGATGGGTTTTCTAGGATTATGCTTCATGTACAGGCATTCATTGTTTATTTTTCTCTACTTTCTTGTTATAATAGTTGTAACTGATGTACAGTTAGCATATAGCTATTCTTAGGTACAAACATTTGTACCTCTAGAGTCTAGACAGTTCAGTTTAGGGGTGCTGCCAGCAGATATGGTGTACATCTTTGTGACCTCTTGAATCTTGGCATTTCATTATGAAATCTTGGAAGAATAAGGGATCTTAATCAAGCCATTCACTGATTCTTGACTTTTCCAGATAACTCACTGATTAGCCATGTTTGAACCAGCCCATATGGAGAGTTCACTGTCTCATAAGGCAGGTGACTCATCCTGTTCTTTGAATGTTCCTGTGCTGGAAAGATCTTCCATAAATTAAGCCTATATCTATCTCCCCAGAATGTCTTCTCAATTGCTCCTCCTTCTTCTCTGTTTTCCGGTCAGACAGATATGGAACTAGAATTTTGGTCCATTTTACATGTGGCATTTAAACAACACTGAAACCTACTTCTCTTCCTTGCCATAGTGATGCATAAAACAATCCCTCCACCCAAATTGTGCAAACAGCAACTGTCAGGCAATTTAGGAAAATTTAATTATTATTATTTTTTTTACATGGGCAGGCACCGGGAATCGAACCTGGGTCCTCTGGCATGGCAGACAAGCATTCCTGCCTGCTGAGCCACCGTGGCCCACCCAATTTAGGAAAATTTAATGAAATAAAGAAAAAAAAATCACAAGAAGCTGTTTCCTTCACTGCAGATATTTCACCAGGGTTTGTTTCCTACCCAAGGACAATGTTGGGGACATTACATTTAACCCCCGGAGCAGACCCAAATCACAGTGCACGTCAAGCACTGTTACAGAGCCAAGGAGAGAAAGAAAAGTCACGTGGATGATAAATGGTGCTGAATTAGCTGCTATTTGGAATATTGGTGGAAGCAGAAAAAGAGGTGTCATTCATAGGAGAGACAACTGGGCAAGTGTCTTAAAGGCAGAAGGATTCTCTCTTACATGAAGAGGAGTAAAAGTATACATTTGGTCAGAAATAATTAGCTATACTAAATAAAGAACATCCTACATAAATGCTTGTACCTAAGAATAGCTATACGCTGACTGTACATCAATTACAACTATTATAACAAGAAAGTAGAGAAAAATAAACAATGAATGCCTGTACATTAAACAGGCATTTTAGTTCAAGAAGTTTTCCTTTGCAGTAATGTAGCTACTTAAAACTAGAGGGAACAGTTCTCAAGATTAATCTTTGACCCATATAGTTCTCAGGATTATGAAAATAACTGTTACTGAAGTACTGATAGGCCAATATCTTTGCTAAATGCTTTACATGCATCATCTCATTTAATCCTCAGACCTATAAGGCTATGCATACTGTTATCCTCATTTTATAGATGCAGAAAGTAAAGCTTTATAAAGCTAAGAAAATTGCTTAAGTTCACATGATTTGTAAGTGACAAATCTGAACTCAGGTTATGTGACTGAAAGTTCATGCACAGAACACCCTTTCCCCCATCAAGGTGTTGGGTGTGTAAGAGGGATGAATGGGGAGGAAAGCAAGATGAAGTAGTGGACCCTGGTTCTGTCTCTTCAAGGCAAACTTGGATCTCATTGAAGTGGCATCTGAGACAAGGCTTGAAAGGCAAATGAAATTAGGTGAAAAAGAAAGTTGGTGGGGACAGAGAAGGGGGTTGGAAGACAGGAAAAGGAACTCTGTCAAAGGAAATACCATGGGCAAAAGCTTGGAGGAAAGAGAGTGCATGGAAGAATATTTTCATACAAAGGAAGCACCACGTGAGGATGGGGCTGGAGAGGAGGTGGTGCGGCAGATAGTATTCCTGAAGATGGCTGCAACAATATCTCCTACATACTCTTCTATAGCCTATTACCTCCCCCACCCCATCATGAGAAGAAGTTTAATTCCCCTTCCCTTAAATTTGGGAGAGCTTGTGACTTGTTTGTAACCAGTACCAAGCGATGGAAGTCAAACTGAGGCTAGGTCATAAAAGACGATGAAGCGCTTGCATGGTTAGCTGGGACACTCATCTTTGGAGCCCTGAGCTGCCATGTAAGACAATCACAGGCCCTGATGCCTCTGTGAGGGAGTCCAGGCCTTATGGAAAAGCCATTTGTAGGTGTTCTAGCTGACAGTCCCAACGAGGTCCCAGCCAACAGCCAGTACTAACCACTTGAAATAGAGTTGGAAATGGAGATGCTTACAGATGATTCCAATTTCCAGCTGTCAGATCACTCCACTCTTAAGTCTTCCCAGCTGAGGTCCCAGACATCATGAAGCAGAAACAACTGTCCTTGCTGTGCCTGTCTGAATTCCTGACATAAGCAATGGTTGTTTTAAGCCGCTAAGTTTTGGGATGACAGCTATAGTAACTGGAACAGGTGGTTATATTGTGTAAGCGATTGATTAAACCTGTCTGGAGTTCAGAGGCGAGATCTGGGCTGGAGATTTATCCCTTTGAGGTTTCTGCATGTGGGTGATATGTGAAGCTCAAGGATAGATGACCCAGTCCAGGGAAGTATATAGCATTAGAGAAGAAGCTAAGAATGTAACATTGGGAAATACCGATATTGATGAAGCAGAAAAAGGGAGAGGAACAAGAAAGAGACTGAGAACAAGCCATCAGAAGAAGGATCAAAACCCACAGAAAAGGTGTTCAAGGAAGGCAAAAGATGAGATTATTTTATGAAATCCTAAGAGTTCAACACTCTGAGATGCTGCAGAGAGCACTGGAAATATGATCATGGATTTAACAACACATAGGTGACCTCATCAAGAGCAGTGTCAGAGAGAAAGAGGATGAATGTATGGTGAGGAGTAGGTACCTTGCAACGTAGCTGCTCAATAAATATTTATTGAATGAATGAATCTGAGTGGTGAAATAGAGACAAGTTAGTTATAGATAGAAGAAGGGAAAAATACGTGCAAAATGATGATCAAGGGAGTTTTGGTGGGGAGGATGGGGAACAGAAGAGACTTGAGCATTTGTTGGTGGGGCTGTATACTTCTCTTCCAGCAGTATCTCTTGCTGCCCTCTACTCACACCAGCAGCTGGGGTGGGTCCTGCACAGAGTCCTGTGCATGTACCCGAAGTGGCCAGAGCTGCTCTCAAATCCCAGCCCTGAGCTCTTTTCACTACCATACTGCACTTCCTGGATGATTGTGACATGAGTGAGTTGTTAACATTTCCCAGAACATTCAAGTCTTCTGTTTATTAAGGGGCAGGGGTTGGGGGAGGGAGAGAGCAGTCAGCCAACTAACTATAAAACAGAATTACAAACTATGGACTCATATACAAGTGCCATGGAAAAGTTAAGAACAACATCTTTTAGTCTGACAGTACCGTACTTCTTCCAAAAGCCTGTAACACTTTATAACTCAGATTTGTTCCCACAGTTACCCAGTCCTGCACAGATAGGCCACTTCCTTTGTGGGTTATGCATTGGTATTGGGTACGGAGAAGGGAAAAGGAGAATGGAGGCAAGATTATTCTTTCAGGCAATGTATTATTCTGATTTTTTGCTTATAATCAGGTTTAGAACCAAAGGTTTTGCCTTTTCTTCCAACAACTTTATACTTTCCATTCTACATTGTCAATTCAAATGGATTTTGAAGTAGATCTGCCTGCTTCAAATTCTTGACAAGGGGTAGAGAGATGAATTATGCCAAAAATCTGCTATTTACCAAGTAGGGAGGAGCCTTATCTAAACATACAGTATAATATAGTATTAAGGGGAGAGTACTTTAATTCGACTGCCATTTAGGCATCATTGATTCTCCATTGGGCTGAGGTCTGTCCTGGGCTAGATAAATTCTAGGTCAATGAAAAATTCTAGGTCAATCAATGTTTGAACCAATTTAGAAAAATGAGTGTATTAGGACTCTTTGCCAAATCATATGCCTAAGACTTAGACTAACCAGGACAGAAAAGTTCTTTTTAGAATGGTCATTAAAATACTCCTGCCTTATGTTCGCTGCCAATTATTGCAGGGGGGATAACTCCCTCAGGACTTTATATTCTAAAACAGCTCCAGATATGAAAAGGTTAGAATCTCCATTAATATCGAATAACAAACTTGTTTAAAGGAAAATCAGCCTTTGAATCTCCTCTGTACCCTGGGACCTTGTTTGCAGATGAATGCTTGAAACTGGTGTCCTTTTGTAATACTGTTGAGACAAATAAATAAGCTGCCACCAGCGTATCATTTTTCCTGCCAAATTATTATGAGACACAAATGTTTCCAAATTTGCCTCTTCCCATCTCCCAAACTTGTTGGAAACCAAAAGACTATCATGGAACTGTTCCAGAACACCTTTTTCATCCTTAACAGATATCGTGTTCAAAAACCACATTTCTTCCCAGTTGGGCAATGGCTTCATTTAAGAAGAACACTAAAATCAAGTCTAGGAGTCATCAGGGTGACCTCATTCCCAGGCGTGTTGGGTTCCAGAATGGGCTCTGTAAGATGGACACCCGATAAAAGGGATTCTGGCCGTATCTGCAGTGACAAGTTTTCAGGTTACCTCTGCTGAGGACCTTCTTCCTTCCTTGGGCCTCCTCTCATGTTTCTCCCAGTCCCAGTGGCCAAGTTGTAGCAAAAGAGAGGGATGCTGGCAAAGCCAAGGTGTCAGGAGCTGTGCATCATGACCTGATGCTTCGCTCTTAATGGCGCCTTCTCTCACAGCACTGAGCGGGAGAAGAAATTCACTTCTGTCATTCGGGTAGCCAAAATGGTGGAGCTGCCATGTGGTAATGTGATTATGCCCCCCCCCCACTCCCAATCTTTCTTGGGTTGTTTGATGTGAAAGCTCATTTATTAGGAGTTCCTTTTTTTTAGGGAAAGTGAAAGTATAGTGCAGATGACCCACAAATGGCTCCTTGAAGCAATTTAAAAGTCTTGACTATCCTGGGTCTAATTGTCTAGTTTGTCAATTATGTAGACTCTTCAATACTAATATCTCCAACTGCTCACCTATTTGTAAGTTATTTTTGTGCTAATTAGCAACTCAATGACCTTGAAGAGGGCCATGGGGTACAGAAAGGAATAAAGGTTAGAACAGTTGATGCTGTTCCTTTCTTTTTGGTCTGAATGGTAGTAAGACTGAAATT
Source organism: Tamandua tetradactyla (assembly GCF_023851605.1). Lineage (NCBI taxonomy): Eukaryota > Metazoa > Chordata > Mammalia > Pilosa > Myrmecophagidae > Tamandua > Tamandua tetradactyla. The sequence continues at coordinate 30,637,176 of NC_135334.1, read as the reverse complement.
CAGAGATTATACTTGAGTTTTTCTTTGCCTTTTACTTGTGGCATTGGAGGTGGGGAGGGTGCGCGCTGTGGAAAGAATGGGGTATACTCACCTCAGAAAATGTGCTCCCATTCATATGCTGTCACAATTTAGGAGACATGCATGTCAACAAATTTGTTAAAATGGCAATTGGTGATTTTCATATCAAAGAAGAATTTGGGAGAAGGTTCTGAGAGCTTTCAAAGGAAGGATACATTTTTATAAAGTGACTCAGACATGCAAATGCTTGCTTAAAGTTTATTTTGGACATGTGAAATACTTTCACAGGAAAATTTAATAAGATTTTATAACAATGACCAGATTGGCATGTAACAATGTGGTCTAAAGAACTCAGAATGAGGTATTAGGAGGTTTGCGCAGTAATAGTAACTTTGCTGCTGCCTTCCTGGGCAATCTTGGGTGCATCATTTTACCTCTCTGGGCTCCAGCTGTCACATGATATGGAAAAAATGAGGAGATTGGCCCAGGTGGGTGGTTTTCAAACTGTGTGCCATGGCGCCCTGCTGTCTGCAGAGGTGAGGATAGGTTGAGTGTGAGTGGGGTGGCAGGGGGTGGATGGGGAGGGCAAGGACAAGCCAAGCTCCCCTCCACTGCTTCAACTAGAGAGAACCATTTTTATCTATTTCATGTTAGGCTTCCAGGTAATTTTTTATTTGAATAAAAGTTTTCATAGCCGAAGAACTTACAAACCACTGGACTAGGTTTTATCTAAGGTTCCTGTTAGCTGTACCATTTTGTGTAATGATTTCAGTGTTCCTCACCAAGAGGGGAATTCTACATTTGTCCATGGGAGACAGACTTGAGTGTATATGGCATTCTACAGAAATGAGGTGGAAGAAGTAAGGGAGGGTGGGATAAGACAGAGACAGAGACACTAAAATCTATGCACATTTATGTAGCAAAATGGACCAGGGAACAACCTATTTACACAGTGATTTTGTTTTTGTTTGTCTACTTATACACTATTTGTTTGCAAACACAATCAATCTATCCCCAATTTTGTTCCCTCCCAAGAAATCACGATTGCAATTAAAAAAAATTCGTATAAGGAACAAATGGTTTTAACCATTTTATTTATTTATCATAAATTTTTCTTCCTGGTCTTTCAAACCCGATTTCCTTCCTTGAGTGTTTCATTTCATCTTAGAGTGTCCTAAGTTCCTGAATTAGATATTGTTCCATTCAGAGAAAACCTCCCAAAGATCCCCAAGTCAAAGAGAAATGTTTTGGGGTTTCTTTATCATGTGACATATTGGTTAGGACAAATAAGGGGCAATCTACTGCATTTCATCTACTCATCCTAATATAACATTTTGTATATAATGTCTCATTGGGTTCAGTTCATAATCCTGGAAAACTCTTTTCCAGGTGTGGCTAACCATAGTACTGACTCTTCCTGGAGGGCAGAAATCTAACTCATGTCTTGTCTGACTTTTATTTTTACCATACAAAAATCTTATGATGTTTCAAATGCACATATTATTTTATCCTTGATATCTACTCCACTTCCTAATTCTATTTGAAATTCTGTTTTTTTTAACTGTCTATTAAAGAGATGGGCCAATTTTTTAGCAGGGTCCATAAAGCTAGGTTTTCAAAGACTATCCTGAATACCTCCAAATGCCACTACTAATTAAAAAAAAATTCCTCATTTTGTTGTTGTTGGCTTCTTAAAGTACTCCAGGAAAACTCATAAAATAAAAACATTAAGCTTTGTCTTCTGATTATTTGGCTAATTTTCCTTTTCCCAACCAAGATTCCATGATGCTGTTCTCACTGACCAGGAAACAAAATGAAGAAAGATCCCTTTACTCTCCAGCTAGATAACCACCTTCTATCTGTTTTCAGTAAAGCTTTTAGAAATCTTAAGCAAAATCCCCCAAAGGAAAATTATTTTGCATGTATTTAGTCAGGCATAGCTGTTGATAAACCCATTCTTCTTGGTGAACCTCTCACTTTCCAATCTCACAACCATGTCCGCTGCTATCAGAAGCAGCAGGGAACAGAATTCTATTTGAAGAGGTCATTCATCAGCAAAATCGATCTAATGAAAGGCATTCCATTTCTCTCTCTCTCCCCCATTCTGTTTGTCTGTCCATCTGTCTGTCTCTCTCTCTCTACCTATCTATCCATCCATCCATTTACATCTATCATCTCTCATCTCCTCACTTTTTTGTAAGCTGCGGAAGTACCTGGGCTGTGTTTACTCATGGTACTTGACCAGGAAATCAGACAACGTTTGTAGATTTGAATTACATGGCATCATGTTCCACTTGTCCAAAGACCAAGTCCAAGATAAAGGGAGATAGCTAGTAGATTTCTAAACCTCATTTCACCGTTCTGATTAGATAAATTGAAATGGATACATTCCCAAGAAACTGTAGAAATAGCAACAAACTAACCACTCACATGAAATGTTACCATTTAAAAAAAGTAAGTTAACGGACTTTATCATTTGATCTTCCCAGTGTGGTACAAGCTCATTTCACAGACAAGGAATATGAGTCCCAGAAAACTTAAGAGTCTGATCTTGGAAGGTACAGCTAGTGAGTGCTTAAGTGAGGAAAGATTGCAGACTATCTTGTCTATATGATGCCCAAAATGAGATAAAAAGGGGAAAATAAATCAGTTGGTCTTCTGTATTGTTCTAAATGTGTATTGGCATTATATAGATGCTTTATCCAGACACTGTTTCGTTCTAAAAGTCTGGACATTGTGAGTTACTGCAAAGATGAGGCATAAAATTTGGTTATATGACTATTCGGCACCAAACCATGTCTACCTCAAAAATAGATAATTGAAACAAAAATGGGCTGAAATAACTATTTCTCTTTGTTTTCCACTTCACCTGTATGAATTGATGCATCAAGGAATTTCTCTGTGATTATATCTACACAAGAAACCTACTGGTAAGAGACGATGTATTTTAGGACCAATCTATTTCTTGAAAGTCAACAAAGTACTCTGTTAAGTACTCTACAGTACAAATATTTCCTTAGAGATTTGTGACATTGCAATGATTCTTCACTCTTGAATATCTCTCTGACAGCTTTTATGACTTGACACATTGCAAAATCAATTGCAGCAACTCTACCTGTGTCTCATTTCCCTCCAATATATGCAGCAAATGGAACCAAATCTAAAGAGCCTGTATTAGTTGAACTTCAGTAGAAGTACTTGGTGGGCCTTGCTTACTGGGATCTGGATCACATGGCTGAGTAAAAGCTGCAAGTTCCAAACTTTTATTGGGACAAAAAATAAAATAAAAATAAAAGCACTGTAAAAGGAGGTTTGGTTTACTCTGGCCTAAGAGAGATAACTGCTACCAAAAAAGTCAGAGCAGTGGCTACTGTAAAGAGAAAACAGCTGACAGGTTAAAAACTCTTACTCCAAGAGAAAAGAAACCAACCCACAGTAGAGTCTGCCAGTTTTCAAGAGGCTTGGCTGTGATACCTTCATTTATATGACTGTGACTAGGTTTGTCATTGAATTTACTGCTTTTCCAATGATATGCCTTAAATTTTGCCACCAGAAGACTAAACTAACTGACCAGTTGAATGAATTTTTAGCTGAGCCTGGAAGTGATTTGGAAAGTCTGAGGAAAGGAGGCAATAGGAGAATGGATCTGGTGAAGGCTTTCCTAGGGAAGCCTGGCTCATTCAAGTTCAAGAAAAAGGATAAGGCTTCAGTGGTCATTCCTTCCATAAAACAACTCTTTCCTTCCCCCCTATGACCTACACCCTTGGCTCTAGAGGATTAATATAGCTGAAATATCATACTTCTGTATTTTCTGCTCTTAGTGCTCCATTGCTCCCAGAATAAAAGTCAAACTCCTTCACAGAGCATTTCAGGCTCCTCACAGTCACAGTTCACCTACATTCTAGCATTATTTCCCACTTCCCACATTCTTATTCCAAACAGAACAACTAATTATTTTCCACACATGCACCCACAACCCCACATATACCATATGTCTTTGGGCCTATGCAACACGATTCATTTACCTGGAAATACGCTTTTTTTTCTCTCTGTATTTTTAAATCTTCTTGTTTTAATTTCCTCCGCTAAATCAAGTACCATGCAATGGGTTAGCTTAAATAATGGGAATTATTGGCTCACAGTTTTGAGATGAGGAGAAAGCCAAAATCAAGGCTTCATCAAGGCAATGTTTTCTTCCAGAAGTCTGGTCCCAGCTACCAGCGATCCTTGGTCTTTGGCTTTTCTGTCACATGGCTGTGCTCATGGCAGCCTCTCCTGGATTCTCTTTTCTCTTCTGGGTTCCAATGACTTTCAGCTTCTGGCTGTTTCCTCTAGATTTCTCCCTCTGTGGCCTTCAGTAATAGGACTAAGACCCATATGATTGAGTTGGGGCCAACTTAACTAGAGTAACCTTATCAAAATTTCCATTTACAAGGGTTTGTACCTACAAGAATAGATTCAGTTTAAGAACATTTCTTTCTGGGGTACATACCTCCAATTCACCTTCCTTCCCTTCTCTTCAAAGTGCAGCTAAAGTACTTCTTCTTAAGGTTTTCCTGATTCCCAGGCTCCCATTGGTCCACCTAACCACCTGTAAATTGGAAGTTCTTTCTTTCACCTGAAATCTCACAGCACTTTAGCTATAATTATTTATTTATTTATTTATTTAAATTTTCCTCACAGGTCAGAAACTTAGTTTTTTTTTTTATTATTTTATTCAACATAACAACATACAAACACGAACATTCTTACCATATGATCATTCCATTCTTGAAATATAATCAATAACTCACAATATTATCACATAGTTGTATATTCATCATCATGATCATTTCTTAGAACATTTGCATCAATTAGAAAAAGAAATAAAATGAAAAAAGAAAAAAATTCACACATACCACACCCCTTACCCCTCCCTTTCCTTGATCACTAGCATTTCAATCTACTAAATTTATTTTAACATTTGTTCCCCCTATTATTTATTTATTTTTAATCCATATGTTTTACTGTTCATAAGGTAGAAAGAAGGAACATCAGACACAAGGTTTTCACAATCCCACAGTCACATTGTGAAAGCTATATCATTATACAATCATCTTCAAGAAACATGGTTACTAGAACACAGCTCTACATTTTCAGACAGTTCCCTCCAGCCTCTCTGTTACACCTTAAACTAAAAAGGTGATATCTATTTAATGCATAAGAATAACCTCCAGGATAACCTCTTGACTCTGTTTGGTATCTCTTAGTCATTGACACTTTATTTTGTCTCATTTCACCCTTTTTGTCAAGAAGATTTTCTCAATCCCTTGATGCTGAGTCCCAGCTCATTTTGGGATTTCTGTCCTATGTTGCTAGGAAGGTCCACAACCCTGGGAGTCATGTCCCACGTAGAGAGGGGAAGGACAGTGAGTTTGCTTGTCATGTTGGCTGAGAGAGAGAGGCCACATCTGAACAACAGAAGAGGTTCTCTGGCGGCTGACTCTTAGGCCTAATTTTAAGTAGGCTTAGCCTATCCTTTGCAGGGTAAAGTTTCATATGAACAGCTCCCCAGATTGAGGGCTCCGCCTATTGCTTTGGTTGTCCTCACTGTTTGTGAGAATATAAAAAATTCTCCACTTGGGAAAGTTGAGTTTTCCCCCTTTCTTACCATTCCCCCAAGGGGGATTTGCAAATACTTTTTTATTCACGGTGCAAATCTCTGTGGTATTTATTGGGGCATCACTCCAGATAAACCTACAAAATCTCATGCCTTACTCAAGGTTCCATGTACTTAGGGTGTTCAATTAAGTGCCCACATAAGTTATATTAGGAAATGTACTAGTCAAAATATAAATTCTGCACCAAATAAACATTTTTTTGCTTTAGTCTCACACATAAGTTAAAGTTTTAAAATATTAATTACCATCTATTTTCAATACCCTACAGTATTGACATTCCTTTGTTCTTCCTCATGCAAAAACATTTTTAAATTTGTACATTTAGTCACTATCATTATACACTCTAGGCATTCTTATATTATACCATCTCAGTTTTTATCATATATCTTTCCTTCTGTTTTCATTTGTGCCCCCAGGCCACCTCCCTCTCTCATTCTCACATCAGCTTCATTCAGTCTTCTAACATTATTGTGCTACATGAGGTAGTATTGTGCTATCCATTTCTGAATTTTTAAAATCAGTCCCATTGCACAGTCTGTATCCCTTCAGTTCCAATTACCCAATATCTACCCTATTTCTGTCTTCTGATGACCTCCGTTCTTAACTGAAATTCTCCAAGTTCATTCATTAATGTCAGTTCATATCAGTGAGACCATACAATATTTGTCCTTTTGCTTCTGGCTAATCTCACTCAGCATAATGTTCTTAAGGCCCATCCATGTTGTTACATACTTCATAACTTTATTCTGTCTTACAGCTGCATAATATTCCATTGTATATATGTATACCACAGCTTGTTTAGCCACTTATCTGTTGATGGACATTTTGGCTGTTTCCATCTCTTCCCAGTTGTAAATAATGTTGCTATAAACACTGGTGTGCAAGTATCCATTTGTGTCCTTGCCCTCATGTCCTCTGAGTAGATTCCTACTCAGAGGTATTTGCCAGGTCATATGGCAATTCTATATACTCAGCTTCCTGAGGAATTGCCAAACTGCCTTCCACGGTGGTTGTACCATTTGACATTCCCACCAACAGTGGATAAGTGTGCCTCTTTCTCCATATACTCTCCAGCACTTGTCATTTTCTGTTTTATTGATAATGGCCATTCTGGTCGGTGTGCGATGATATCTCAAGTTGAGCATCTTTTCACGTGCCTTTTGGCTATTTGTATTTCCTCATCTGAGAAGTGTCTGTTCAAGTCTGTTGCCTATTTTGTAATTTGGTTGTCTGTCTTTTTGTTGTTGAGTTGAAAAATCTTTTTATATATTCTGGATACTAGACCTTTATCTGATATATCGTTTCCAAATATTGTTTCCCATTGTGTAGGCTGCCTTTTTTACTTTCTTCATGAAGTTCTTTGATGCACAAAAGTGTTTAATTTTGAGGAGTTCCCATTTCTTTCTTTCTTCAATGCTTGTTATTTATAAGATATTTCCCTACATTTTCCTCTAAAAGTTTAATGTGCTTAGATCTAATGTTTAAGTCTTTGATCCATTTTGAATTAATTTTTGTATAGGGTGTGAGATATGGATCCTCTTTCATTCTTTTGCATGTGGATATCCAGTTCTCTAGGCACCATTTATTGAAAAGACTGTTCTGTCCCATGTGAGTGGGCTTGACTGCCTTATCAAAGATCAATTGCCCATAGATGAGAGGGTCTATATCTGAACACTCTGTTTGATTCCATATGCCAGTACCATGCTGTTTTGACCACTGTAGCTTTGTAATGTGACTTAAAATCAGGTAACATGAGACCTCTGGCTTCATTTTTCTTTCTCAGGATATTTTTACCTATTTGGGGCACATTGCCCTTCCAGATAAATTTGGTTATTGTTTTTTCTATTTCTGAAAAGTAAGTTTTGGGATTTTAATTGGTATTGCATTGGATCTGTAAATCAATTTAGGTAGAATTGACATCTTAACTATATTTAGTCTTCAATCCATGAACACGGTATGCCCTTCCATTTATTTAGGTCTTCTGTGATTTCTTTTAACAATTTCATATACTTTTATTTGTATAGGTCTTCTAGCTATGGTTATTAATGTCCATGTTTTATCTTTCTGAGGTGGTTCATCTCCATCCTCACCAACTCCACCTCCCCCCTGCCCCAGATGGATTTTCTGTCTTTCTCTGCCTTGTTCATACCCTGCAAGGTTAATATACTTTGCCAACTGCCTTCTTTGTCTACAAGCTTCATTTGGGTTGAGCCAATGGGAACACTAGTAGGAGATTAGACATTGGGGAGGAGAAGTATTTTGCTTCTTCCCTGTTTTAGCACTGCGTATTTTCCAGAAGCCTCATCCCTTAATTATTACAGCTTCTGCCAAGTGACCTTTCTACTGCCAAGTCCTTCTACTCTTACATTCTCATCAGACTCTAGTTATACTATTTCCTCTCCTTGCTCCCTCAGCCATAGGGGTAGTAATGTCTTACCACTGTTCCTAGTGCCTGGATGCTGCAACATCCTTTGTTTCTGTAACATGCTCACACCTTTTCATATAGTCCCTTCACTGGAGTCTTTCTCTATGCATCATATAAAGTAGATTCTGTTTCCTACTGGGACTGTAAATGATCTACTTTCCTACTAGATATTCATCTCGAAGGTATTATGTGTATGACATGGGGAAGGACTAGGGAGTGCTGTATTTTTGAGTTGAAGTCCAAATTTGCCTCCCACTAATTATGGAGTACTGTTCAGTCTTTTTCCTCCCTTTGCCTCAGTTTTATCATTTGTGAAATGGAACTATGCAAGTAACCCTATAAGCTTATTTTAAGAATCAAATTAGATTGTATGTGGAGAGCATTTTGTATGTCTTTGTATAGGATTGAATATTGATATAATTCTTTTCATATTTATAAACATTCCATGCCCATCAACTATGATTACCTCTTTCCTCTTTTCCCTAGTCCCTAGTAATCTCTAATCTGTGTTCTGTCTCATGGATTTGCTATTTCATTTTATATTTATATACTCTTATGATAAATGAAATCATATAGCATTTGTCCTTATGTGCTTTGATAATTTCACTCAACACAATGTTTTCAAGGTTGTTCTAGTTTGCTAGGGGCTGGAATGCAATATACCAGAAATGGAATGGCTTTAAAAAGGGGAATTCAATAAGTTACAAGTTTACGGTTCTAAGGCCATGAAAATGTTCCAATTAAAGCAAGTCTATAGAAATGTCCAATCTAAGGCATCCAGGGAAAGATACCTTGATTCAAAAAGGCCGATGAAGTTCAGGGTTCCTCTTTCATGTGGAAAGGCGCATGACAAACACAGCATCTGCTAGCTTCCTCTCCAGCCTCTTGCTTCATGAAGCTCCCCGGGAGGCATTTTCCTTCTTCAGATCCAAAGGTCGCTGGTTAGATTGTGGTTCTCTTGTCCTTCTGGTGTGGTTCTGCGGCTCTCACTTTGCTCTCAAAAGAAACTGCTCTAGTTTGCTAGCTGCCAGAATGCAATATACCAGAAACAGAATGGCTTTTAAAAGGGGGGATTTAATGAGTTGCTAGTTTACAGGCCGAGAAAAAGTCCCAATTAAAACAAGTCTATAGAAATCTCCAATTTAAGGCATCCAGGGAAAGATACCTTGGTTCAAGAAGGCCAACGACGTTCAATGTTTCTCTCTCAGCTGGAAGGGCACATGACAAACATGGCAGCGTCTGCTGGGTTTCACGTGGCTCTACCAAAAGGGACCCTCCCCAAAATGTTTCCTGTTTTAAAGGATTCCAGTAAGCAACTCCATCTTCAGTGGGTGGAGACACACCTCTATGGAAATCATCTAATCAAAAGTTACCCCCCACAGGGGCGGGCCGCGGTGGCTCAGCGGGCAAAGTGCTTGCCTGCTATGCCGGAGGACCTCGGTTCGATTCCCGGCCCCAGCCCATGTAACAAAAACAAAAAAAACAAAATACAATAAAACAAGAAAATGTTTAAAGATGTTTCCCTTTCTTCCTCCCTTCCTTCCTTCTATCCTTCCTTCCTTCTCTCTGTCTTTCCTTTAAAAAAAAAAAAAAAAAAAAAAAAAGTTACCCCCCACAATTGGATGGGTCACATCTTCATGGAAACAATCAAAATGCTCCCACCCAGCAATATTGAATAAGGATCAAAGGGCATGGCTTTTCTGGGGTCCTCCACAGATTCAAACCAGCACATTCTACCCTTTGGACCCCAAAAAGACATGCTCTTTCCAAGTGTAAAATACATTCATTCTATAACAATATCAGAAAACCTTAAACCTTTCAATAGCGATACAAATGAAGTACCAAATTAGACACAGTATAAAATCTCATCAAGTCAGTTATAGGCATGGTCTGTCCTAAGGCAAGATTCTCTCCATTTCCTCTGGACCTTTGAAAACTCATAACAAGTTATTTGCTGCCAACATATAAAGGAGGAACATTCATAGGATACACATACACATTTCCATAGAGAGAAAGGAACACAGGGTCACCGGACCCATACAGTTTTGAAAACCTGCAGGGCAAAGTCCATTAGATTTCAAAATCTGAGAGTCATTTATCCTCAGGGCTTTAGAAAGCGGCAGTCCCACCCTTTCCAAGGGCCACACAGAGGCCTGCCTCTCTCCAAATACAACCTTGGGGGACACTGGGGAGACCACCTTTTTCTCGGTTTCACCCTCTCCAAGGCCTGAGGTGGCATGACTGTTCCACTGCAATGAGGTGGAAGGCCCATCCTCTGCCTTTGGGGCAAACTCACCCTCTTCACGGGCTTGGGTGGGTCCGCTCTCCTGGCCCAAGGCTTCCTCACTTCAGACCTCAGCCTCCATGGTTTTGCCTCTGAAGTTATTTTTCTTCCAATGTGTTCCTTCTCTGAACCCCCCAGTCCAGAATGGCAGCGGCTCTGTTTATACAGGTCCCACAGCACTCTTGTTGGCTTTCTATGCAGTAGCCTTGCATCATGCCCATCAGGCATAAGGAGTTTCCACAAATACTTCCTGGATAACTCCATGTCCAATCCTGACTTTCTCTGAGATGGCTGACTGGTTTCACATTTGATTAAATCCTCACACAGGGCTCTATTCTGTGGGGTCTCCCTTCCTGGAAGCCCAGAATTCTCCAGAACATTGATTTCTGATTTCTTTGTACCCAAGAGTTCAGTTCTCAGCTTATCTCTTTCCTGTCACATTTCACTATAAGCTGTGAGAAGAAACCAGGCTGTACTTTTGACATTTAATTTGGAGATCTCTTCTGCTAAATATCCAAGTGGCTTTTAAAATCTGCCTTCCAGCCAAAGCCCTTAGTCAACTTTGCCAGATTATCTACCTTTTTAAAACAAGGCTCACCTTCCTTCCAGTCTGTAATGACTCATGTCTCATTTCTGTATCTTCAGAGTCTGCATTTCTACCAACAGTCTCTTCAGAGCATTCTAGGCCTTCTCTATCAAGCTTCTCACAACTCCTCCAAAACTTTCCCCTTATCCATTTAAAAAGCCATTCCAACATGTTTGGTATTTGCAAACCACAGCAACAGCACCCCACTCCTGGTACCAAAATCTGTTCTAATTTGCTAGCTGCCAGAATGCAATATAACAGAAATGGAATGGCTTTTAAAAGGGAGAATTTAATGAATTGCTAGTTTACAGGCCAAGAAAACATCTCAATTAAAACAAGTCTATAGAAATGTCCAATTTAAGGCATCCAGGGAAAGATACCTTGGTTCAAGAAGGCCAATGATGTTCAACGTTTCTCTCTCAGCTGGAAGGGTACATGGCAAACATGGCAGCGTCTGCTGGTTTTCACGTGGCTCTACCAAAAGGGACTGTCTCCAAAATGTTTTCTCTTTTAAAGGATTCCAGTAAGCAACTCCACCTTCAGTGGGTGGAGACACACCTCTGTGGAAATCATCTAATCAAAAGTTACCACCCACAATTGGTTGGGTGACATCTTCATGGAAACAATCAAAATGCTCCCACCCAGCAATATTGAATGAGGATCAAAGGACATGGCTTTTCTGAGGTCCACCACAGATTCAAACCAGCACAGGAACACTCTCCAAAATGTCTCTTCTTTTATAGGATTCCAACAAACTAATCAAGACCCACATAGAATGGGTGGAAACATTTCTCCATCTAATCAAGTTTAATACCCACAATTGATTGAGTCACATCTCTGTGAAGATAACCTAATCAAGTTTCAGACCTATAGTATTGAATAAGGATTAGAAGAAACGTTGTTCTCACAACATTGATTAGGGTTAAAACATGTCTTTTCTAGGATACATAAATGCTTTCAAACTTTTACAAAGGTTCATCCATGTCACATCATATCTCAGAAATTTATTCATTTTTACAGCTGACTAATATTCCACTATGTAGTGTGTTTACCACATTTTCTTTATTCATTCATGTGTTAACGGAGTCTTGGGTTGTTTCTGCCTTGTGGCTATTATGAATAATGTTGCTTTGAACATTAGTGTACAATGTTTGAGTCTCCATTTTCAGTTTCCTTGGTTATATACCTGGAAGTGGAATTGCTAGGTGATATGGTCATTCTGTATTTAATCTTTTGAGAAAATACTTTCCACAATGGCTGAGCCATTTTACATTGCCATCAACAATGTATAAGCGTTTCAACTTTTCCATATCTTTTACAACACTTGGTATTGTCCATTTTTAACATAATAGCTAGCCTTGTGGGTGTGAAGTAATATTTCATTGTGGTTTTTGTTTGCATTTCCTTAGCAGGTAATGATGTTGAGAATCTTTTCATGGACTTTTTTTGTCATTTGGACATCCTCTTTGGAAAAATGTTCAAGTCCTTTCCCAATTTTTTAGTTGAGTTGTTTGCCTTTTTGTTTAATTTTAGGAGTTCCTTATATTTTCCTGATATTAAGCCCTTATCAGATAGATGATTTGCAACTATTTTCTCCCATTGTGTTGATTGTCTTTTCACTTCCTAGAAAATGTTATTTGATATGCAGAAGTTTTCAGTTTTGATGAAGTTGAATTTATTTATTTTTTCTTTCAATGTTCATACTTTTGGTGTAGTCTAAGAACGCATTTCAGATTCCAAGGCCACGAAGGTTTGCCCCTCTGTTATCTTCTAAGTGATTTATTGTTTTAGCTCTTATATCTGGATCCTTGATCCATTTTGACCTAATTTTTGTATATGGTATGAAGTAGGAGTCCAATATCATTCTTTTGCATGTAGATATCCAGTTTTCCTAGCACCATTTATTGAAGAGAATATTTTTCCCCATTGCACGTACTTATAACCCTTGTCAAAAATTAATTGTTCATGGATGTTTGGGTCTATTTTTTGATTTTCAATTCTATTCCATTGGTCTATTTGTTGATCCTATGCTAGTACCATACCAGTTTGATTGCTATAGTTTTATAGTCAGTTTTAAAATTGGGGAATATGAGTCCTCCAACTTTGTCCTTCTTTTTCAAAATTGTTTTAGGTATTCGGGGTACCTTGTGATTCCATATGAATTTGAGGATTGACTTTTCCATTTCTTCAAAAAACGTTGCTGGAATTTTGATAGCTATTGTGTTGAATTTTGTAGATCACTTTGGGTAGTTTTGACATCTTAACAAGTATTGTCTTCAAATATATGAACTCTAGATATATGATTCTTTTTTTTAATCCCCAGAAAGTGGTAGGTAATTAATAAATGATCTGTTTAGTACAGATCTGATGGATGTACTAGAAAAAATTGTCTTCTTTGTGCTTCTCGGAGTCAGCTAACCTGGGTTCGTTTCCTGGAACCTGCCCATGCCAAGCAAACAAACAAACAAAAACAGTGAGAGTCAGCTATCTTTGTGAAGGATTTGGAGTAATAGAACAATAGGTATTCATACATACCACCAGGAGAGGCCCTAAAAAGGAGGTTTCTGGCCAATATCTATTTCCGTCAAATCTTATAGTCACACTGATTTTTTTTTTTTTTTGCCTATTCCAATAATCACTGAGAAAGCAGTATTGTGGGGATCCATTTTGAATTTAAAATAAATGGCGGTGTTGGGTAGAGAGGAAGAGACTTCTGAAATTCTTCCTGGGACTTCAAATGAAATTAACATGGCCTTCACCACAAACCTTGAAAAGAGCTGGAGTTCTCAGGGAAACAATTGCCACGCAGAGACGCCTTTTCCCTACTCTGTTCCAGTTTTAGACTTTCCCCTGCCCCCCTTCCCCCAGCAGGTCTAGTTGGTTTCATATGAAGATATAACATCAGCCTTTCTCATGAGTGTACAAAGCGCACTTTGGAAAGCTGAGACCAGATCTGCACTGGGTTTGAAAATGGACGTTGGAAAACCATCGGGAACTTGTGGGAGTGAGTGGCAGTTGTCTGCAGAGACCCTTCATCAGAACACTGGATAAACAATACTTGCAAAAATCCCAGTGGGAAATCACTGTAGGTGATTGTCTTTAGTGAAGCTAGGTGTGTTAGATTAATTTACGCCACTGAAAGTGGCTGTGTGCCTACCCTAGAATCTCCAGAAGCTTAGGAGGATCACTGCTACCCTCCATCCTTGGGAAAACAGGAAAGAGAAGTCAATCCAATTCTCTCAGAGCAGGATAACAAAATAGTGTGAATGACATAGGGAATGGAGAATATACCCAACACCACCGCCAAAGGTGTTTGGAGAAATGACAGTCTTGTCATTCAATAAAGGTGACTTTACAAACCACATATTTGTGTATGTTTGATTGCAAAATAAATAGACTTGAGACCTAAATTGCCCTGGTGAAAAGAACTGTAACCACTGAGGAATGCCTGAGGTGAAGGGCCAAAGAAGAAGCAGTACTTACAGCAGCTGTAGGAGAATGCTGCAGAAAATTCTGGGAAGCTCTGTTCAAAGACAGGAAGTTTTAAAATAGTGCCTAGTAAGAGTTGGAGCCAGGTGGCAATTTATCACTTATGTGGAAAAAATTTTCCTAAACACATTCCATGTGAACGTCTTTATGAAGGTGTTTTGTGGTTTGGAATAAGTGTGGTTCCTGTGCACTATTTCTTACATCCACTGGAAAGCTAGGAAACTGTCCATCATTTACACCTCTTCAGTCTCCCTCTCACAAGCCAAAGGCAATGTCTAAAAGAATTTATTCCATTTCCCTCTACAGTACTTTATCTTTAGAGAAATTCAAATATTCCTTTGAATACCATGTTCTCTAAAAACTCTTCTGTCTCAGTCCAAACCTCTTCTATTAGGACATCTATTAGCATTGACCAATTCATGAACACAAGCCTTCACCCTTTTCCTTTACTTTTTCCCCAACATTCTCAGTCCTCTAAATTCCACATCATTTTTGTTACATCCTTACTATTAGTGAAGCACATTTAGCAACAAAAAATACAACTTCTAAGTGTGTTGGGGGTGGGGATCAGTAAATCTGATCCCCTACCCCTTATGGGGGTTAAACCAAGTGGTTGAACCCAGAGGCCAAGATTAGCTTTAAATAGGGAGGTCACCCAAGGATGCATCCAAGTGGAAGCCCAGTGTGAAACCTTGTCTAAGAGAAGAATGGAAGACTGACTGCCAGGAAAGCCATTTCAGGCATCAGAGCTAAAAGCTGAGAGCAGAGCAAGGGTTCTGGGACCAGGTGAGAGCCTGAGTAGGATAGGACCTGGAGCAAGTTGGGAATGGGACATCCAGGACTCATTTTTATTCATTACTCGGAGGTCAGCTTGACTTAATGGAGCAAAGTCAGGGCAAACAAGAACAGATTTGGGCAGCCTTCCACCCTGGTGGCTTCTAATCATCACCCAGCAAGAAATGATGCTCCTTTTCTTACTCACTACAGTACCTGCTGTAGCAAAGGATTGATTAAATAACATGAATTAATCAGTTTTAAACATTAAAGAAAAAACAATGCCTGGCTTGAAGAGGAAGATAGTTGAATTCACTTAATTCTTTGAGAATCAATAATCCATATGATGTAATTCAATTAATGAAGACATACAATTAATCAGAATTACCTAAATCATACAATTTACCCCTCCATGATAGGTAAACGGGAGCCTCTTGATTGCTGTTTCCACAGCAGTACCTTTTAAATGTTCTCATCTCCCTCATTAAATTTATCCTTTTACATTTTATATTTCACATTTATCCCCTGAAATGTCCATATAAGGGTACATGAGTCTTAGCTGATTAAAAATTCTAGCAGAAACCTCCTTCAAACCCCCTGACAAAAATTCTTTGTGTAACATTAAAGGGTTCCTTTACTATTGTTATCTTTACATTTACCATATGTTCTGACCATGATTTTCTGCGTACCCTTGAAATAGAATCACTTCTGACATATCAGAAAAATAAAAAAAATCAAGAGACATCTCTTCTATCCAGCCTAATTCCCACAAGATTCCCCAGGAAAACTAAGCATGCCTGGATCCAGATGGGGATGTATAATCTGAACTGCTAGTGAGGGCAGGAATTAATAGATCAAGCAACAAAGAGAAGGGAGCTAAGTAAAATGAGGCATGACATACAGTAGAGAGCAGGCCGCAGCTGGAGTGCAGTGAAGCACTGCACCACTGCTGTTGGAAGCAAGTCAGCAGCTAATAACAAAAAGCAAATACTGGATGAGAGATATTTCTAAACCCTGAATTGTACCAAAAGCCCAAGCAAGACGCAAAAATAAACCTCAATTCCAGGGTGGAGGCTAGGTATCACTTTGATTTATAGAACTAGCTTAGTAAAAAAAAATGAGTGAGAAAGAATCAATCTGGAGCTTAATTATATTTGGGAGGACTTCAGAAAGGGCCCTCTACCTCAAAAAGCCCCCAAATATTTTTCCAAGTTTTTTATTCCAGGGACCACAATGCCTTTCTCATGAATTTGGTCTCAAATTTCATTAAATCTGTTCATTGCAGATCCATCACTTATACCCATTAAAATATTGGCAAAAGTAATGACTATTTTGCTTTTTTAAATTATTCAACAAGCATTCATTTATTGCCTACTTTGCACAGGTTCTGGGCTAGGCATTTGGGGTGTTACTGTGAACAAGACACAACCTCTGCCTTCAAGGAGCTCGCCGTCCAGAGCAGGAGAGAGAAAAGGACATTACGGGGTGTGTCACCTACCTTAAGAGGTGGTACAGAGTGGATAGTTAGAAAGGAGGCTTTCTGACTGAGTTTGCGTCCTGGCCCTACCACTTCCTAGGGTGAGTTACTATTTTGGCCTGTTTCCTCATCTGTGAAGTGGAGATAGTAATCATACCTCATGTCTTAGTTTGCCAAGGCTGCTCTTTTGGTTTGCTGAAACTGCTGGAATGCGATATATGAGAAATGGATTGGCTTTTTCAAAGGGGATTTATTCGATTACAAATTTATAGTTCTAAGGCCATGAAAATATTCAAATTAAGGCATCAACAGGATAACTTCGCTCAGGAAAGGCTGATAGTGTCTAGGATTTCTTGGTCACATGGCAAGGCACATGACAACATCTGGTGTCCTTCTCTCCCAGCTTCTGGTTTCAAACGGATCTCTCAGCATCTCCAAATACCTGTGTCGGCTCACCAAGCATCTGTGCTTCCTCCAAAATATCTCCCTCGTAAAGGACTCCAGTAAGTGAATCCACCTTGAATGGGCAGGGACACATCTCCATTGAAACAACCTGATCAAAAGTTCCCATCCAACAACAGGTTTACCCCCCACAAGATCGGACTGGAAGAACATGGCTTTTCAGGGGTACATTATTCGTCATAGCAAAACGGCTATGACAAATAGCACACAATGGCTGGCTTCAACAACAGGAATTCACTGTCTTTTGGTTTTTCTTAAGTTGAATGTTAAGGTATTTGCTTTCTCCTGGAGTCTGTACAGCACTCTGGCAATCCTCTGTCACACAGCGAACTCTCCCTCTTTGTGACTGCTCCTCTGATTTCTGCTGACATCTGGATTCTTCTGACTTCTGGCTTCTACTGACTCTGTCCAAATTTCCTTTGCTTATAAGGACTCAAGTTGTATTGATTAAGACCTACCCTGATTCCATTTAATGTTATTTGATAAGATCTTATATTTTTTTTGATGCAGTATATGGCTGTTTTTGTTTGTTTTATTTTTAACTTTTTCACTGCATAGTATAACATATATATCATTGAAGATCTTATTCACAAATGAGCCCATAACTTAATTAATAATAACATTTTCAAAGGTCCTTTTTACCAATGGGTTCACACCCATAGGAACACGGATTAAGACTTGAATGTGTCTTTTGTGGAGTACATCATTCAACCCCAACACCCCATAAGTTGGTTGAGAGAATGATTAATGCATGTAAACACTCAGAACACAGCTGTATTTACAGTGAGCACATAAGCATTAGTCTGATGGAAGGACAGACAGGTGTTGCAGGAATCCTTAGGAGGAGCATGGCACTTCGTCATATGAGAGTCAAAGGGACTTCCTCCCAGAATGTCACATTTCAACTGAGAACCAAAAGACGAGTAGATATTAGTGGGTGGGTAGTGCATTTGGAGCCTGGGAAAAGAAGGGGATAGTGTGTGCAAAACCAAGACAGGTTTTGTGTGATACTGGCACACATCCTGCCAATAATTTAATGTTCTTACGTTGCCCGATTCATTTGGCAAGAAAAGTTTGCTGCCTTCACCAGATGACAGATTATCATTTCTCCAATACCTCTTCTGTGAAACTGTCCCTGAAGATTTGGTTTGTTGCTCTCCTTGCTGCATTTTCCTATATCTTGGTGACACTGGCTGCATCACAGTATAATTGTATTTTTGTCTGTCACCAGGACTAGACTAGGCTGTCAGGTCCAGGAGGGCTGAACTTATGTCTTTTACATACATCCTAGTGTTCCCACACCTAAACACCCTATAGGTGCTCAGTAAAAACATGCTGAGTGAACAGCACAGCCACCTTATGGCAATTGATTGATCTAATTTGTCCTTCTGGGGAACATGCACTCCCTATATCAATGCTGCACAGGTCCCTCAATTGCCCTTATGAAGGGGACACCTCTAAAGTTCCATGCACCATGTAGCCTTCTCCCTCTCATCAAGGGCTCATTCCAGTGCTCTACTTCTGATCTTGCAGCCCTTCATCAGAATCCAGTCTCAGAATTTCTTGTCCATATCTAAGTGCTCTGTTTGTTTAGGTAGAAGTTTTAATCTCTGCATCTTTCTACGTGCAAAAGTGTGGGCAATGATTTTTCCATCATGATGCAATGAGGTAAGCATTATGAAAGAAAAACAATTAATATATTTAATTTAAATACGTTTAATATCAACAAGTCCTGGAAGACTGGAAAGCTCAGCATTCATAAGGAACCTCTCACTTGCTATATTGCAATGGTGCAAAAATACATTTCATATTGAAGGGCCTTGCTAACTTCTACCCTAAATTTGGAGTCCTTCTCTCAGAATTCCTTAGGTTTTCTCAGTTAATTCCCACTCATGCATTTTCCAAGAGCCTGTGCAAGGAGTCCAAGGACAACTCACTTGTGGACATTCTCCTTCCTCTGTCATCTTGAGGATTTGGAATTTCAGCTTGTATAGCCAAGGGACATTTTTCTCCTCACTAGAGCTGTTCAGCACCTTTATACAGCTCTGGGAGAGATTATTTGAAGCCTAGGGACATCCTCCAATGCATAATTGCATAATTCCAGAGCCCATTTCCACATCATAAATACCAAATCTTGTGAAACAGGGGTGAGGTCTGTGATTTGCTTAGTGATTTACTTCACATGAATTGAAATTAGGAGGGGGAAAGACCCTCTAAGATCTTCTCATGGGAGGTTTGGGGCTATGGCTCCAGAGGACATTTGGAACCCTATTGAATATACAAGAATTATCAATTCATTTATTTATTTCACAGATATTTATCATGTCCTCTCTGTGCCAGGCCTTAGCGATACAGCATGAACAAAAGAGTCAAAGGCTTTGCCCACGTGGAATTGTCACGATCACGGGTGAGACACATAAGAAACCTATAAGGAGATGCACGAACAAGGTAAGGGTATTTCCCTGCCTTGAAATTAGTGACAGCTACCCTGAAGCATGTAAGGCAGGGAAATAGTATTGAGAATGAGTAGGTCATGGAGGCACTTAATCGGAGTGGTCAGGGAGAGCTTCTGTGTGAGGTGACCATTTCAGCTGAGATCCAATGTTGAGAAGGATACAGCCTTAAGAAGACTTGGGTGGGGAGGAGAACAGTTCAGGCAGACATTCGTGTCAGAATAGGGACCAGCACTATGGTTTCCTTACTACTCTTGGACTCCCAATCACATGAGAAAAATTACAATTGGGCCATTTCCAGATTACTTAGAGCTCCTGCATGACCCAGCTTAGGTGTATTGGCACATTGTGTTCTGATGCCTCTTTTTCCTTGTAATGGGGATATTGGAGCAAAGACACCTTATTAGGGAGGCATGTAAGAAGGCTCTTGTGGCTGAAGCAGAGCATGCAAGAGGGGGAGTGTTTGTTTTTTTAATGTAATTTTATTGAAATATATTCACACACTATACAATCCGTCCAAAATATACAATCAAAGGCCCCAGTATCATCACATAGTTGTGCATTCATCACCACAATCAATTTCAAGCATTTTCGTCATTTTAAATAAAAAAAAGAATGATAATAAGAAGATAAAATGAAGTTATAAAAGAAAACCCAAAGCATCCCATCTTCTCATGCTCCCCTATTGTTGTTGACCCCAAGTATTGGTATGGTACATTTGTTACTGCTGAGGAAAAAATATTTATATATTACTGTTAATATAGTCCTTTGTTTGCAATAGACACATTCTCTCCCATATTCAAGAGAGCAACTTGTTTTTATTGTTTTTTTAGAATATAAGAACATAATAAAATAGCTAAAATTTATTAGGCTGTTTCCTCCAAATGCATTATCCCATTTGTCACAACTCATTAAAGTGGCTCCTATAATGTCCTTCTTTTAGTGATGAGGAAACAGAAGCTTATCAGAGTTAAGTAATTGCCTCAAGATCACAGAGCTACTAGATGGTGGATTCAAATCCGTGTTTGTCATCTCCAGAACCCAATCCCTTAAGCATTATGCTGTACTACGCTTTTGAGAGGGACTGAATATGGGAACTAAACTATTACTCCTTAACATCCCAAATCTAGATGAGTAAGTGAAAACCACGAGAAATCTGGAGGCTTTCATTTTCCCACATGGCCCTTTCTGGAAAGGGAAGGGTGACCAAGCTATGTTTTCTCCAGAGGGCCTGCTCTTTGCTTCAGTAGGAAGGAAAGGGTCTTCAAAGACACATAATAACAAGTTAAAAGCAGAGCAGAAGGATTGCTGCATAACTGCTATACTAACCTCATAGCAAAAGGATCTTGGGAGCTCTGGAGAGGGACTGCAGCAACAAAACTCCAAGTAGCTGCTCTAATAAAGTCCGATAATTGCTCATGATAGTGAACTTCTGAATGAGGGAAGGGAATTCACGTAATTTAAAAGCTGGTCAGATCTACCTTCCATTTCACTGGTTCCAGAATAAAATCCTGCAAAGACTTTCATGATCTGGCCTTTGCTTTTCCTGGTCACACTCCTCCTTTGCCTTCCCTCCAGACATGGGGCCTCCATTCTATTGCTGGAACATCCAAGCTTGGTTTGATTTGAGGGTTGTTCCTGTGCTTGGAATGCTCTCTGCCTGGTTCTTCCATGGATAAGCTCCATTTCATTCTTCAGGTCTTAAGTTAACCCCTCTCTACCTACCCTTGCCCCCAAGCCTACTCTGACCACTGTATCAGAAAAGACTCATATATTGGCCACTTTTAATCATGTAACCCTGTAAATGTCTTCACAGCACTTAACATCATCTGTGATTATCTTGCTTTTAAAAGAAAATTCGTTTAGTTTATTATCTGTCTTCGTAAAATATAATATACTTACAGACAGGGCCCTCATTTGACACACAGGAGACACCTCTCAAAAGATAGATATTTGTACTTAGTAATAATAAAAGGACAACTAATTAGTTGAGGTGAAATTACGGAAGGCAGCCACTTGTTTCCCCAGGACTTCATTTGGGCTAGCTGAGACAAATTTTAGGACTGTATTTTGTATCTCTGGGCCTGGACAGGCTAGGGCAGGCGCGGAATGGAGAAAATGTTGGGCCAGAATCGGAAGACGCAAGAAAGGCAGCTGGACGAAGGCTGGTGGACACAGCCAGGGGCCAAGTGGTTCAGTATTGGTAAAGGTGGGTATGGTCAGGTCAGGAGTTTGAATTCTTCTCAGATACCTTCCCCTGACTACTCCCATCCCAGACTATACCTACAGGGATTAGACATACAGAGAACACTCTAGGACAATTCTGGCTTTTTTTCTATGTCTTTTATTAAAGTTTTCTCCTTAGAGACATTTTAGAGTTTTTTTTTTTTTTTTTTTTTTTTAAATCAGGGACTTTAGCTGGAAAGAGGCTCAGGCATCTGCTTCAGGCCAGTTTACCCTGAGGCTCCATTACCAAACCAGACACAAAGTATTTCAAGATAGCAAATGATTAAAAGGAGAGATACCAAAATGGCATGTTGACAGACCACAAGAGCTTTTGAATTCTTTGCTCCAGCCACTGGAATCTCCACCCTCTAGCACTTTGGGGACCCATTCCCAGGTCCTTGTCAGAGCCTGAGCTCTTCCTCTCTAGAGGTGGTGTGAGAAAGTATCAAAAAGCAGGGAAGAACTAACTGTTCAGTTCAGGACCAAAAGGCCAGCAATGCAAGAGTCAGGATGGGTGGCAGGCCTGGATGTCAGGGATTGGGGTTAGCAAGAGAAACTTTCCTATCTCTTAAGGTTTCTACATCTACTCTCAAGGGCTGGGCATTTCCACATATATGGTTCTAGCCAGGGGCCTTTCTGAGCACTTAGGCAAGTTATAGCCAACATAATCCTGGTCTGAGGAAACAGGGGACAAGACAACTCCTCTTGGTAGTACTATTAGGTTTCGCCAGGTCTGGGATAAAAGGAGGGGGATAAAATTTCAAGTAAATTTCACACACAGGAAGAAGAGAGTTATGTATCTGTTAAAAACCTGAGAAACTTCGGCTAGTCTTGAATACCAAATTCCTATCTTCAAAGACTGAGAAAGTCTGAAGGTGTTCTGTTCTTCCTTTATTTTTATCTTGGTTCCTGGCTGGATGGTGGTTAATGTGGGGGTGGGAGTGAGGGGTATTTCCTACACACCAGGTTTATAATTCATGAGCGTATTCTCTTCCCCGCTTTCTCCCACACCTCTTCTCCTCGGAAAGGGCTTTCCCTGACTCTCCTCTCTTTAACCACTTGAGTTTTAAGTGGCTTTTACATTCTGCACCTCAAATTCATCTTAATAGTTTCGACAGCTAAACCTGCTTCCTGGTGCTCTTTTTGATTATCAGAAAAGAGAATGTGGTCTTAATGTTAGATCTTGTTCTGGGTTTTGTGTTTATTATTTCTAATAAGCAGTTCAGAGGACAATGGGATGGGGGGCTCTCTTTTCTTCTTCTTTTTTCCAAATTATCCCTGCCTCATGGAAGGTACTCAATAATAGCAGGAAGCAATAGAGCAGAGTGATTATGCCTATAAACTCTGGAGTCAGATTGCTTGGATTGGAATCCTGCTTTTAAAACTCAGTGCGTGATCTAGGACAAGTTAATTAACCAATCTGTGCCTCGATTTTCCCATCTCAATATGGGGTAATGATCTTCCCTCATACTGTTATTGTTAGTGCACATAAAATGTTTAGCATAATGCCTGACAAGTTGTAAGTGCTTGAAAACTGTTCAGTACTGCCTGGGTTCAGGGTCTTAGCAAGGGTTGTGAGAAATTGACACAGAGTACAAGGAACAAAACTCACTTAGATATTGAACGCTTGCAACCACAGAGTGTTGGCACAGAAAAGGATCTTAGAGACAACTTCCCAGATTAGGAAACTATGGAGTAGAGAGATTAATGTATTTGATCGTGCAGCAAACATTTATTGCATGCATATATGTGTGCCAGGTACCATGCTACATATTATATGTTGGAGTTTATAAGGATGGTTTTGATTTGGTCTCTGTCATTAAAAAGCTCTTATCTAGATCAGTGGTTCTCTTATTTTAGTTGACAAAAGAATGAGCTAGGACATAAGAAACAAATTCCTGGGTCTTATCCGTTTTATCTTATCTAATTCATTAGACAATGGGAGTAGAGGCATGAAATCAGATGATGCAAATATAGGTAATAAGGGAGCCACACTTTGAAACATTCTTTTAAACCATGCATTTCAGCATTTGCTCAGCAACAACACCCCAGGGTCATGACATCTTCCATTAATAACAGAGGCTGACCATGGCATTGATGTTCCTAGGGAGGGCAGGGGGTTGGTGCAGGCACTGCTGGGAGGGGCGGGTCATATGTGCTTGAAATAGCCTGGCCTCTGTAGGACATGAGGCTGGTCTACATCCCTTTGAGAATCTGCAAGTATGTGAAGCCAAGCAGACATAGTGAGTCACATCCAGCGATGACAGTGGAACATGAAAACCCAAATGCATACATACAGGGTTCAACATGGGGCAACACCAGGTATGGAGCAATTGACAGTGACTGGGAACCAAGAGGGGAGGTGGTTGGGGAAGAATTCATCAATGGCCTCATTTTTTGAATGGAATCTGGGTAGGCCAGTTGGAGAAGCAGAGATGGCATGTAGGTAGAGGTAACTATTCAGAGGTTTATCTTTCTGGCTGAAGGGAAAATGCAGAGGGCTGTCAGACAAGTGACCTCTGCTTCATTCTGCCTCTGCCACCCTCTGTTTTGATGACTGGGGTTATGTTTGTGAAGACATTATCAGTGACCTCCTGTTGTGATATCCTGAGCTCTGAATTGTTCTCTGATTGAAATGTAATCACGGTTCAAGTTATTCCCTTGGAGTCATAGTTCCTGCTCAATAGCAATGCATGCTAAAGGATTATCAGATTATCCAGTGTACATGACATAATTCAGACTGTCTCCTTCCCAAGCTTAAGCCTTTGGATGGTCCAAAGATGAGACACTGAAGTCAGAGATGCCAGTGGGCAAGTCATTCCATGGAGCACTGATTTGGTAAGAAGATATTTTTGAGCAACCAGACTTTTTCTTGTTTCTCAGATGACACTAGCAAGCCCCCAAGAGTTACAATAACTTTTGAACACTAAGTACTAAGCGCTCTGATAGTTACAGTGACTTTTGGGAGGTAGGTATGATTATGTACATTTTACTTATGACAAAAGAGAGGCTCAGAGGAAACTAAACTCGTGTAGCTAATGAGCTGAGCCAGGGCTGAAAGCCGGGTCTCCTAGGCTCCAGAGCCACTAGGATGTCTCTTGCTGGCTATAGTGCTCAAGAGCTGGTTGCTCTCTACTCAAGTAAACATTTCTGGTTAAGAGCAAGCCTAATTTTAGCAGCAGCCTCATTCTTCTGGAGAACTGATAGAGGGAGTTGGGGGCTTCACCTCAAGGCTGACCAATTTTCCATATTGAGAATCCAACACAGACTTGAGTTTCTAAGGCCATATAAGGATATCTTGGATGGACGCCAAGAGTTTCCATCCAACTTAATGCCATTTTCTGTTTTTGGAAGAAATTATTCCCAAATAACCTCAAAATATGAGTTCTTCTGCCTTTCTAGTAAGAACATTTAAATTGGCCTTTCATGGCCTTGGAATTACATCACTTCTCATCTTAAACTTGACACTCCCAAACAAACCTTTCAGTCTGATTGCATTTCTTTTCACCTGGAGAATGTCGTCAGAAGCTCCCTGACACTTATTCTCCAGGAAGAAAAATAAGGGCAGAAAAATCACTTTGTATTTTATTAGTTTTTCCCCCCAAGCCTATTGTTTGGTGAAATTCACACTCTACGAATCGCACCTCCTCACTAGCTTTGATTACCTCCCACCCCACCAGTAGTGTGGGTTGTTTGAGGAGATGCATTTTTCAAAATTGTAAAATACGTGGGACTTTCTGTAATGTTCACAACTTCCTTTGGATCTATAATCATTTCACACTAAAAGTTTTCCTTTTTTTTTGAGAAATACACATGCAGAAGAGCAAATTAAAAGATGTACGGCTTAAAGTGAACATTCATGTGCCTGCCACTTGGTTGAGAACTGTAACTTCCCCAGTGGACTGACAACCCCTTCCCCACACCAGGTGCTCCTTTCTGGTCACTTTGACTTGTCTCTTCCCCAGAGGTAAACACCTTCCTGGCTTTTGTGTTTACCATTTTCTTATTTTTCTTAATTGTTTTGCCACAAATCTTTGTATTCCTAAACAACATATTGTTTAATTTTGCCTGTTTTTTTTTTAGTTTATATAAATGGAATTATTCTTCATTTGTGAATTCTTCTATAATTTTTAAAATTCAACATTATATTCCTGAGATTTACCCACCAAATTGAGATAACATTTATTTTCAATGCCATATGGTATTCCAATGCATGAACATATCACAATTTATTTATCCAATCTATTAATGATTGACATTGAGGTTGTTTCCAGTTCAATGAATAAATGGTTATTTAAATATTCTCATATTTTCCAAATTACACAGGCAGAAGTCTCTGTAGTATAAATAACTTTAGTTATGATCATAACCTAAGCACATATTTAACTCTACCAGGCAATACCAAACCAAAATCCAAAGAGGTTGTAGCAATTTGCTCTCCTACTAGTAGTATGTCAAAGTCCCCATTGCTATACATTCTCACCAACACTTGATATTGTCAGACCTACTCTTTTTCCTATCTGATAAAAGTGTAATTATAATGTCTTATTTTAGTTTATAATGTTATTAATGTACATTACCAACAAAGTTGAGCATCTTTTCAGTAATTTTTGACTATTTGGGTTTCCTCTTCTATGAAGTGCCGATTCAAGCCTTTTGCCCATTTTTGATCTGGGGTTTTGACCCTTATTGTTTTGCAGGGGTCTTCACATGTATGTATTCTGGGTGTTAGTACATTGTTGGTTATATGTGTTGCTAATATCTTCTCTCAGTTTATGGCTTATCTTTTACTCTCTTTATGGTGTCTTTTAAAAAATAGATGTTCTTAATATTTTTGACATTAAATTTAAAAATCTTGTCCTGTCTGGACTTTTTTATATCTTGTTTAAGAAATTCTTCCAACCTGACGTTATGGAAAATATTTCTCCATATTATCTTTTGAAAAATTTATAGTTTTGTTTTTTGTATGTCTTTAATCCACTTGGAATTGATTTTTATGGATGTGAAGTAAGGATCTAATTTCATTTTTTTCACTAGGGTTAACCAATTGTTCCAGTACCTTTCTTTTAAAAGCTCATCATGTCCCTATTGTTTTGACTTCTGTCTTATGTTAAGTGGCCATGTAAGTATGGATTTGATCCTGGGTTCTCTATTATGTTCTATTGGTCTTTGTCTATCACTGTACCAATCCAACACTGTCTCAATTATTACAACTTTGTCTCTCTAGTGTAAACAACCAAGAGGAGAATTAACCAAAGCACACACTTAACTTTACCAGGTGATACCAAACTAAAATCCAAACAGGTTGTGTCAATTTGCTCTCCTACCAGTAGTGTGTCAAAGTCCCACTCAACATCAGCCTGGGATTATGGAACAGTCATCATCTGGACAATTGCTGGCTTCAGTAGCAGTGGGAAAGAGAGGGTAGCCGAATAGCACACTTGTTCTTAAAACTTCCACTCATCTACATTAATCAAAGCAAGTCACATTGGTCACACTAGGAACAGGAAAGCATCAAAATATTTGGTGAACACCATAGCATCTTTCAACTGAATTTCATGATTTTTTTCTATAACCATCTTGTTAAAATCATTCTTATGTACTTCATATCTTTGAAGATGTAAACGGTTACAAAATTTAATTTTCTGTTTGCTTTTGGTATACAGAAATGTAATTCATTTAATGTTTTGATTTTGCATTCAGCAACTTTGCTAAACTATCTGATCAATTTAAATAATTTACCTGTGTCTATTTTGGGTTTTCTACATGGTAGATCCAATAATCTGTAATAATACTTTTTCTTATTTTCATGCCTGTTATTTCCTTTTCTTGTCTAACTGTTTTGCCTAGAATGTCCAACACTATGTTGACTAAAAATGGTGATACCAAGCATCTTTATCTTGTTCCCAAGCTTTTACATTTTTACCTTGAAGTGCAACGCTTCTTGAAGTTTTTTTCTTTGACAGAAACCCCTTTGATAGTTCCCTTCTGTGCCTAGTTTGTTAAGAATGTTTTAAAAATCCTGAATGGATGTTAGTTTTAGTAAATGCTTTTTCTGCATCTTTTGGGATGTGCATATGATTTTGTTCTTTCATTTGTTAGTGATGTGAGTTACATTAGCTGATTTTCAAGTATAAAATCAAGCTTGCACTCTTGGGATAAACCCATCTTTGCCTCGATATAATGTCCTTTATATGTTGTGCTCCATTCTGTTTAGGATTTTGTATCTGTATTCATGAAATGGATTGGTCTGCAATTCTCCTTTCTCATACAAATCTTTGTCAAGTTTTAGTATTGAGATCATATTATTATGAAATAACTATCTTGGCTTATACTTTCTTGGGTGGGGGATTTTTGTAACCTCATTAAACATTTTTTTTTTTTTTTTTGCATGGGCAGGCACTGGGAATCAAACCCGGGTCTCTGGCTGGCAGGTGAAAAATCTGTCACTGAGCCACCATGGCCCACCCAACATTCCCTTATTTTGAAAGGATTTTAAATAAATTATTGATATCCTTGCTCTTATATCTTAAATCATTTAGGCATGATTTTTGGTATTATTTAATGTTGTAATCATTTATTAAAACTCAGCAACATACTGTGCATTCTTTTGTCTGTGTATACAGGAAAGGTTGCTTGCCAGAGACCAATCCCCTAACCCAGCAATATACATTCTCCATTTATGGATAACTTCTCAAGGCACCAGCCAGGAGCAAAACCCTGACACTTAACATTTTTTGTCTCCTAATTCCCAACAGCCTTCATTTACAATGTCTTCTGTGACCTCATTTTTCTCTTATGATTTGAATTCTGTCCTCTGTGATACCACATGGGGTACTACCAACAGTTAGTCCAGATATGGCCCCATCTATGTGAGCCTCTGCAGAGCATTTCCATCCTCCTAGGTTCTTCCTACAGTTGTCTCTTATCGGAGTCATCCTAGTATTTCTTCCCACACTTCTCTCCTTTTACCTTCTTTTATTAAAAGCACTAGACCTGAACCTAAGAGGTGTTGGAAGGAAAATTATGCCCATGTGTAAGAAAAACTGTATTTATCCAAAAGACAAAATGAAGAAGAAGAATGGGGTTATGGCAAAGTGTTTTAGGGCTGAGTCTAAGTCGAGTGGAATTCATATGATAATTACAATATATTTACTGAGAACAGCTATGTTTATGGAGACTCACTCTGTGCCTGTCATAGTAAGAAGTGGCTTAGAGACATTATCTCATTCATCTATGCCATATACTAGCTTATGTCCAATGTATGTAGTGAAGAGATTATGGATAAGTGACTTGCCAAAGACTAGTGCTAAAGTTGAAACTCAAAGCCAGGTCTGTTTGGCTCCCCAAACCTTGAACTTAACCTCTGCTTTATATTGCTGCTATCACATTAACTTATGAGGTACAGATGATGGAAGGCCCCATTCCATGGAGTGCTCATTTCCAACATCAGACCTTATGAAGATTTGGACAGAATTTCCTAGTTGACAGGTACTTAGTTTACATGTCTTTAAATCTTAACTTTGGTTTTAATTTTGAAAAAAAATTAAAGATTGATCAGCTAGAAGCAGGCAGGACTGATTAGGTTGAGAGCCAGGCCTCTCAGTAGCCATATGGTTCTTTCTGGCAGACCCTGAAGAATTAGCTATTGCAGTTTGCAGTTTGAACCTTTCAGGTTTGTGTTTGAAATGAAATCCCTGTTACTGAGGGGCAGCTTCTTCCATTCTTCACCCTGTTTCAATTCTAATATGTTTTTCTTCTTTCATTCATTATGGCTCCCCATTATAGCATACTTGGGTGTGACAGGGGTGCAGGCAGGGGAGAGTATGGGTTATGGTAGTCACCCCAGGTTTCAGTCAGCTTGAAAATTAGTTCAACCATTAAGTGACAACTTTGTATGAGAGATCTTCTAAAAGGAGATAGATATAGTTGGGACTGGTATAACCTGTATGCCCTTTTCCTCAGAATATTTATAGTAATGGAATTGAAATTGTCTACCTCCACCATATTTGCTATGCCAGCCTTAATTTTGGACTAATGATTTTGAATGGTTTACCCTCATTCCAAGAAGTTGGAGTGTCTTGATCTCAGTAGGAGATGATTTATTAGCTCCACTCTCAAAGAAGGCCACTGAAGATAACCCCGGCTTCCACCCCAGGATGAACTCTAATCTATTGTGAGGGTCACATATAGAGACTCAATCACCTTGTCTTCCCTGATAACCCTCTGCTGCTCTTCATGTCATGTGGCTTGTTGTAGAGATTGTGAGATAGGACTGTGGTGGGGCTGAACTGGGAGGAGTTATGAAAACTAAATAAGAGCATAATTCATATAGACCTGGGTTAGAGACACTGCTTCATGTGTTTTCTAAATGTTGGAGGGAATCATGAGATCAGTAAAATTACTAAGGACTTTTTCTTGCCAGATGGGTGTCCATAATCCCAAATCAGTTTGTGGGGTGTGTGTGTGTGTGTGTGTGTGTGTGTGTGTGTGTGTGTGTGTGTGTGTGTGTTATAGAGAGAGAGAGAGGGAGAACACAAGGTCCTCTGATGTCAAATAAATGGATGCATAGAGAATTTCAACCATTAAAGGTATCAAACTTACCTTTGCAGTAAATAGTTATTTAATCCCAGTGCAATGAGAGCTGGTCAAAAACAAAGGGGAAGAACATGACTTCCCTTTCTTTTCTCTCCAACTATTGATCGTCAGAGCAGCCATTAGGTATTTGGTGCTATTGCATTGGTAAAAGAATAGGTGTCCCCCTTAAGTGGCAGGATGAATTTGGGGAGCTCTGCAGCTCTTACCCCTCTACACAGTGACTCATTCCACAGTACCAGAGGGTGGATCCTGGTTAGTGTAGAAGCCCATCATGCCCAGCCACTCCTCTTGCCAGGAATTGGTTTCAAGGTGGACATATGACCAATTCTAGCCAGAGTTATGTGAGGTCAGCTTTTCTGGGGCCTCCGGAAATGTTTAATTTATACTTAAGAAGAAGTAAATGTGTCCCCTTCCTTCGACTCGATGTTGTCATGTTGGGGTGTGGTGTCTGAATCTGTGAGTAGCCCATTTTGTTACCAGGGAACACATGGAGGGTGGCAAAGCCAAAGAATTCAGAGAAGTGGAGAAGGAATCATCTGACCCCTGAACTTCTTGTTACGTGAGATAAGACATTTCCATACTGTTTAAGCCAGTGAGTCAGGATTTCCTGTGGCTTGCAGCTGGAGCTATGCTGACGCAGTAGGAGAGACGAGAAATTTAAGGTGACTAAAGTTTTGGCCTGGGGAACTGGGAGAATGATGGTTCTCTCATCTTGTAGTGGAAAATGCTTGGACTCACACTGATCTGGGCTCAAATTCCAGTTCTAGTCATTACTATATGACTTTGTAGAAACTACTTAACTTCAGGGGTAATAGTTATAGTTGTCCTCATAGGGTTTGTCTTAGTATCCTAGAGATGATACAGCACAAGGTAGGAGGCTTCAAATGACAGAAATTTATTCTCTCACAGTCCTGGAAGGTAGAAATCTGAAATCAGCGGTTCAGCAGGGCCATGCTTCCTCCAAAGTCTCTAGGGAAGGATCCTTTTTTGCTTCTTCTAGCTTCCTGTGGTTGCCAGCAATCCTTGGTGTTCCTTAGCTTATAGCTGCACTACTCCAATCCCTACTTCCAATGTCATATGGCCTTCTTCCTGTGTCTCCGTGTGTCCTCTCCTCTTCTTCTAAGGACACCAGTCATTGGATGTAGGCCCCACATCATCTCAGTTCTTAACTAGTTATATCTGCCAAGATCCTATTTCCAAATAACTTTACCTTCTGAGGTTCTGGGTGGACATGAATATGGGGTGGACAATTTTTAACCCACAACAGGTTACTGTGAACACTCAGCAAGATAATACATGTGAAGTGCTCGCTATTTGTAGGCACTCTGTAGATTTTTGGCTTCCTACTTCCCCAATTCCATAACTGCCACATAGGTCCAAAAGAGTGGTTTCTTCCCAAACTTTAACCATTAGCTTGCTGGCCTAGACCCCAGCCCTCAGCATAGTGCCTGGCAGGAAATAAGCCATCCATAAAAGGTGAACTGAAATGAACTGAAGGAGAAGGAATGCAGAAAGATGAATTTGGGGATTTTAATGGGGAAAAGGATCAGTGGGCTGCGCTAGAAATGGGGCTGAGCACAATTTTATAAATGTTAAGTTTAATAGGACAGTGGAATATCAGCTGGGGTAAACTACAGGCAGTCTCAAAAGAAAAAAATCGAGTCAATAGTTGTTGTTTTTTTTTCTGTTACCTCAAGCACCTTATTTGAGCACTTTCAATATTTTTCATTTTAATTTTAAGTTGCCAACTGTCTTGACAATGGAAGGCATAAAGGAAAGGGATGATAGCGATCATAGTAACAAACTTCACCTGTTTTAGTTGCTACAGTGAGGAATTAAGTGATTTGGGATTTGAGTACTTTCTAATAACCTCAAAATCTGACAACTTAATAAGAAGAAAAAATCATTAACTTGTTTAACATCTTGTAAAAAGAAGCAACTTGAGTCCCTTGTTCAATTAGGTGGATGACTTTGGCCTCTCAGAGAAAACTTTAGTCACCCTTGTTACTAACATGTGGCAGGCTGATATCTGGATACCAGAAGAGAGTCTTACCATGTGGCATTAAGCAAGGACCTATGGGAGGACTTAGGTTCATGTTTGTGGATAAAGCCTTTGTGTTCAGGCCTTTCAGGGGCATCTGAATGGCCCCAGGGGACATGGTAGATAATATTATGCATCCTGCGAAAACGCAATAAATATAATTTGACCTCATTTGCTCATCACTTGGGTGTAGAATTTCTGGATGTAGAAAAACAGACTGAATACTAAAACAAATTAAATGACAATTTTGAATGCTGTAATCATATTTCCTGGTTACAAGGGCTTGGGTAGTTTTGCTGCCAACTGAATAATTCTCATTTGAAAAACACAGATGCATGTTGGCAAGTCCTGTGCTATAGCCAAACACACTGTTAGAAACTCCAATATAGTTATTTAAATTACCCAGTGAAAGCATGAATCCTCACCCAGCTCAGCTGTTATAATTGCTGACAACATTGGAGTACTTGGCCCAGGCCTCGCTTCACAATTCTTTCAGATAGAGGTGCAAGGAGAGTTGCAGGAGTAAAGATTTGGGAAGCTGGGGCATATTTGATATTGAATACCAATATTTGATATTGAGTATCATATTTGATATTGAATATTGGATATTCAATTAAATATCAGCTTTATTGGCAATGCCCAATAATGGGGCTGAATGTTACTACTTCTTCACATCCCCTCTCCTTACTAATTTCTACAATAGCAAGAATAGAAAAGTTGGTAACGTGATTCTTCCCTGGGATGTGGATGGGTGTCTTTACAAAACCATGTCAAGTATCAAAACAATCCTTTCTTTTTTTTGTTTTTTACATGGGCAGTCACTGGGAATCAAACCCAGGTCCTCTGGCATGGCAGGGGAGCATTCTTGACTGCTGAGCCACCATGGCCTGCCCAAAACAATCCTTTCTTTACTAGAGACCAAGACAAGACATCTTTTACTAGCAAGAAAAGGGATAGTTACTATTTACTGAGGTTTTGCTAGGTACCAGACACTGTGCTTTACATGGATTATCTTTAGTAATTCTGATAAAACCCTGTGTGCAGAAGACATGACTATCACCCTATTAGACTTAAAGAAACAAAGATGAAGAGAAATCAAGTAACTTGTCTGACATCACATGGCTAGTTAAGAGGCAGAACTGAGACTTGAGCTTGAACTCAGGTTTCTTAGATTCCAAAGCCAGCATTCTTAACCTTAACTAAATGATGCTACCCTACAGCCCAGTGTGTGTGACGTATTGGGAAGTTGAGGATAGGCTATTATTCTTGGTGTCTTTGGTATTTCAGAGTGCTGGTGGACAGCTATCGAAATGGAACTGGGCAGCTCACTGAGTGAGAGAAAGGTAAAAAAAGTTTATGTTTCACCCTTCACACAGGGGTAACAAAACAACATGGATACGAGAACTCATCATTTGCTTTGCAAAAATCCCCAGGAAGTTAACAGGAAGGGAATCCTAGATGATCTGGAGCTCAAGAAACCTCAGCAAACCACAACTCAGCACTTCAATTCTGCTCTGGCTAGTCCTCGGTTGACCCCCACTCACGTTCAGGACTCAACCATTCTTCCTTCCCAGGAGTTACTTTTACCATTGTCAGGCAGTGTTGGATTCTAGTCCTACCTGAGCCACAATAGAAAGAATTTGGTTCTCCCTCTCCAGCCACAGTAAATAGTTTCCCTAGTCTCAAAAATTAATAAATCTTGCAGGGACTTTTTAACCATCCTGGTTTGGGTCCTTTCACCTTCTGCTCTTCAGAAAAGGAGATTCTATCATTTTCTGTGGTTCTCCATACCGTGGTCAGCAGAAGTTTCTTGTAAGTTCCAACCTATATGGGTCCTGCTGCAGTTTGAGCTCCTCCCATCTGGCTCTACATCAATTATTTGGATACAAGCTATGCTGGAAAAGAGGATGACTGGAGGAGATGAAGCTGCAGTGTGGATACACTGAATCCTGACTCTTGCTGAGCTTTTTGGAAGTTGACCACCGCTGGGCTTATTAAAGAGGACATATTCTTTCTATGTCTATTTTTATATCTTCAGAGCACTCAGAAGCCCTTGTTGGAAGGGAGGTGATATCTCTCAAGAGACTGAACAACTTGGAAAATAATAGGGGCTTTCAAGTACTTCAGGTGCCTAGAATTTGCACTCTTGGAAATGATCGCTATGCTTCTGAAACAGTTAATTGAATAGCATTGACATTCATAACACTGCAAGAAATCATCCAAGCCATGTACAGTTGTGACAGCTGGAAAGTATTTTTCAGTCATCTTCATGCAGTAGACCTATAGAATCTTTGCTGCCCCCTCCCTCTATCCCCGTAAGCTTATAAAATACATTTTCTTCTGCTGACATTGCAGCATGAACTTTCCATAGCAACTTATTCCCACACCACCTGTAAATAACGCCAAGAGTACTGTTTCTAACTCCCTGCATACTGTGCCAAAATGTTTACACAATTCAGCTTATTTCAGAGTTTAAAGATGAGACATAAATCCTAAACTAACCTTGTCCCTTCCAAACACTCTGGGAGTTGGTTGCAACATATTTGTGGGTAGAATCAGGCAGAAATTTTACATTTATTTTTTAATAAAAAATGGCACATTCCTTTAGCAGTACTTTTCTAACTGTTTTGGGGTTCTTAAAAATGAGCTGTCTTGTAGCAGATGGCCAAGTATAAGAATACATCTTTTCAATTAAATATCAGCTTGATTGGTAATGCCCTAAAAGTAAGAACTAAAACATCTAAACTAACGATGTGCTGTTCATATGAAGATTTAAAATTTACCTTTAAAATTCATCATCTGAATTAATAATAAAATGAACCAATATTTATTTTGTATTTCATTGCTTATGATTTTTGTTTATACTTATTACTATAGGTCACTTAGTTCTCATGAAAATTCTATACTGTACAGATCAAAATCTATGTTTTACAGCTGACAAACCTGAGACTTATACTTGGAAAAGATATGTCTCAGATGATACAGCTAGTAGGTGATGGAGCTGGGATTTATACTCTGGTGTGTTACCTCCAGAACCAGAATCCTTTCCACTACACCATAATTTTCTAAAATGTTTTTCTGGGAATATCAAGCCAGGAGGTATCTAAATGATCACTCTGGGGTCAGGTTTACCTTTAGAAACTTGATACTGCATTCTTCTCTTAGAAATTCTCAATGCACAAAAGCATACTAAAGGCTCTGAGAAGCCCCACACTAAAGAAACCTGCTTAGTCCCCTGTAACCCAAAAGTTTCCAAGCTTATTTCAGCACAGGACACTTTTTCCTTAGCACATCAGTTCCTAGCAAGAGAGTGATGTTCTGTGACCATGAGCGCAGGTGACAATCTGCTGAGCTGCCTCCCAGTCACACCGAATGCCCCAAGAGCCAGCTTCCCTGTTCTCTTCACTCAGTTCCCTTATGCCTTATTTTTACACCCAGGGCTTCTCCCTCTTGGCAATGTTTTCATCTCACTTCCTAAAAGGGATAACCCCTCCCCTTCTCTGTCTAGTTTGAGACAAATAACACCATAAGACAAGGGTTATTCACAACTCAACTCCAATCAAACATCATCCTTTCATCTGGAAACTTCTTCTCAGTCCAGCAGAATTCTTTGCTTGATAAAACATTTTCATGAGACCCCACCTTGTGACAAAGCCCCATGTTTGGTCAATTGCTTCTGAAGTACACATAGTCAAAATCTAAAATGGTGCCATCTACCAATGGCCCCATGACTAAAGAAGCCATCATTTCCAAGGTTGTGAATTAAAGCATTTTCACCAAAGACTATTGCCCACAAACTATCCTGCACTTAAATCTAAAAAAAAAAAAAAACTTTCTTAAAATCAAATATCTAAATATTTGAAAATCCCTTAAGTTCTAATTGGAATACTGGATATTCTTCCAAACACCTAGCACTGTGTAGATGGGATTTGTGAATCATTGACTAATTTATTCTTTTCTGTTCCACACCTCCTCCAGTTCATATTGTACCAGTGTGAGTTCTTTATATTATGTAGACAATTCTATTATTGTTAGTTGGCTCCCTGCCAGGAATTTTTAGCTATAAATGTTAATTATCATTCTATTGGCAAATAAGTAAAATGGAAATTAGACAAAGCCAAGAAGGAATATCCATGTTCCTCCTGAAATAACTTGGAAGCTAAAATTCCTTGAAAGATGCAAATTTCTGCTTTTGTCTCCTTGGTCTTTCCCGTTAGCCATCTAAAGCTAAAATGCTTCTTTTTCAAGTGCTCCTAGAGTAAGACACAAACATGAAAACTGTAGAACCACAGTTTGGAGCATGCAGCTTAGAAAAATCAACTAAAATTGTAACCCTCACGTGACACCAGCAATTTAAAAACATCCAAGGGAGAAATGAGCTGGAAAAGTGGGATATCAAAAAATTCCCATCCAGAGTCACAGATGAAAATGTCCAAAATTCCCAACTAACAATATAATAAGGAATTAAATAAAATGTTGTTTCTCTGGGTTGGATTTCCTCCAGGTCAACAACTACTGAGTCTTTAAGAACAGTGAGAGGACAAGAGTTTCGTGTCCCATCTAACAGGCATTCTTTTCCCAGATGAAGTTAGCAGCGTGTGACTCTTGCCAATGGCACTGACTCAACCTCCTCTGCAAGGGGGTGGGCCCAGCCCCGAGGAGCAGAAGTGGAATCTGGCTGTCTCTGGTCGTGTTCCTGGTCAGACTGTGTTTCCAACCTCGCACCAGAGAGGGCATGATTTAAATGTGAACATTTCTTAAAATTCAACTAACGCAGAGTGCTTGTCAAAATAATAATGATAAAGTGTAAAATCAAATGTTGTAGAGCAATGATGGTTTTTTTATATACCAAGAACAAAATTATATGCTGTCTATCAGCTGGGCTAAGGAAAAAATGGTCCAAGCATGTAATATGCTAGTAGCCTAACTACATGTTATGATAATCACCATCATCATCTCACCCTTAGGGTTATAATGATTCTAGAGTAACGATCAGGGTGAGCCATGCTAGCCACACTCTTGGCCAATCAGACCCAGGATCTTTGGGATTAGGGGCATTGCTATATTGGCCTTCATTTGATAGACCTGCATTTGCCCTGCCCTCTTTGGAGAGAGTGGCATCCGTGAGTGCAGTTTTTCCCCCCTTTACATGGAAATTTGGTTTTTGATGTACAACCTACAGAAGTCTGCTGTCATAGGATCCCAGAGCCAGCAAGATCCCTGGGGTCATTGAGGCTGCATGTACATGCTGCACACAAACAGGGTCAGGATGGTCACATCTGGCCATTGTAGCTCATTTATACAGCTGGGATCCAGAAACATCAGTTTCACTGTGCATGCTGTGCCAAGCACCCCACAGAGCCTTGGCCTCAAGGAGATGTAAAGGGCTGCATCCACAGTCCTGGATTCTACACGCCCAGGCTGCTCATGTTGGGACCAAGTGACACTGTGTGTTACCATTTGGGAGGAACCAGAGCGTGTGCCCTTAGAATCTCTGTGTCTGTTGGCACTATGCCTGAATTTTCAGCTGAGTTACTACTTTGGGTTAAGGCAGTGGTTTCCCACCTTTTAAATCATCATTAATATTTTTTTAGTGCAAAGAACCTATTTTTAAAATAGCAAAAACATTTTAACTATCTCCCACATAATAGTTATGCTTTAGTTTCTGATAACTGAATAAACGTAAAACAAAAGATCTATTAAAATCTCAGTGGTGTTTTCACATGGATTCATATTTTATCAATTACAACAAATTTCATATCTTTGAAAAAAGTCACCTATATATCTATGAGCTATATTATTTACTGTATCTAGGGATAATGCTTGGTAAATGTTATGTATTCATGGATCCCTAATTCTACTTCCCCTACCTCCTTATACCCCATACATAATCACCAAGCTTTAAGACCCATAGATTCAAGCCATTGGGCTAATCAGCATTTTAAAAGCTTGTGTCCCCTGGAACACTGATTTCACAGGGTACGAGGGAGGGTGCCAGGATAAAAAAGTTTGAGAAAAGCTGGGTTATACAAAGATGTCCTTTATACTGCAGGATATCTTAGAGCCTCTAATTGGAGATACGCATTTTGAACCCCCTAGAGGGGGATATGGATTTCAGCAGTTACTAAACTTCTTGATTCATGGAGCCTATTTCTAGGCATATCTATCAATTTGTCTGGGAACAAGGACCTGAAAAACATGACTTTGGGAAATGCTGAGTTAAAACATCGTCTCCAGAAGCTCACCGTGAATGTAAACATACAACTTGGGAGAGGGACACTAGTAAGCCTTTTGCCTCCTTTAGGATCTTATACAGATTAGCTCCTAATAGAAGGTGTTGAACTGCCAAGAGGAAGGGCTGGAAGCAATAGTTTCTTGGTCATCTCTCCTCTCAGGAGCCGGAAGCATGTGAACAGC
The DNA here is from genome assembly GCF_023851605.1 of Tamandua tetradactyla. Lineage (NCBI taxonomy): Eukaryota > Metazoa > Chordata > Mammalia > Pilosa > Myrmecophagidae > Tamandua > Tamandua tetradactyla. The sequence continues at coordinate 30,598,266 of NC_135334.1, read as the reverse complement.
GTAGCTTCTTGTCTCAAGCGACGTATGTGGTTATAATTGTTATCGCACTAAAATTTCCCCCTCCCTTACAAAAAACTCAGATGCTAAGTGAGTAAATAGCTGAGAGTCAGTTAGAAAATCAGGCAGCACGATGAATGGAAGCATTTTGGTACTTTGGGGATAAACATTCTCTAGATGTTTCATAAGAAAATAGTGTATAGGATTTCTATCTTTAGGCTGGGCACAGGTTTTGTTTGAGCATTGGTCTCAAGGAGATGTGAAGGATTGCATCCACAATCCTGGATTCTACCTGTCCAGGCTGCTCATGGTGGGACCAGGTGACATTGTAATACAATTTGGGAGGAACCAGAGCTCATGCCCTTAGAATCACATTCAATATACACTTCAGTGTGGACAGGCCTTTACTGGCCCCTGCTTCATTTTAGCAAGTGTGTCAACCGTAGCTGTGGGCTGGACCGAGGTTGCCTTCTGATGATTTCACCAAGTGTTCCCAAGCCTGAACTCTCTTCTGATCATTCACCCTCTCTCACCCCCAGAAATATGCTGAGTTCCAAGTTGTACCTATTAGAGCTTTGCACTCCTTACATTGAAGATTTTGATTCCTGTTGAAATTCTGATCTCCCTGGATGAAGTAGAAATTTGAATTTGTTAGTTTTTGAAAACATTAGCGTGACACTGAGGGCAGGATTGATAAGGTTGGAGGAAGCATGTAGAAAGGCAGAGAGCATTTGGATACTGGGGACGGGACCACTGGAGCCCCCCAAGAGGGTCTCTCTGGATGGAAGCCTGAGGGATTCCTGAGAGAGAACTAATTTTGCCCCTGTTAAGTGGCCAGCTTAAACAGCCAAGTCACTTAGGGTAAAACACAGGGCAGGTCATCTGTGTTTGTGAGGTAGAAAATAGGGGCAATTACTTAGAAGTTTTAAAGCCTGAAGCAGTTTTTCCTCAATCAACTGAATATAGCAGGTTAGAGTGATTTTTGAATTTGATGTTAACTAGCAGAATTGTTTCAGTTTATCATTCTTCTTTCATGTGTAGACATTGCTAATGAGCACTTCTTTGCCACTCACTTATCTCAGTGGAGACATAATTTTGTTTTATAGCCCTGACACTCCATATCGTGTTGATCAGTTAATAATTTATCAAGAACCACTAGTGAAATATTCAAACAAATGTGCACTGTACCGTATTGCTGTGTCTTTTCCTTGAGCCATTTTGAGGGCAGGCAGAAAGTCAAATTGCAAAACATCTGGGCTTCTTCATGGTCTTATTATAATGTGATTTTAACTCTCCCTGCAATTAGAATGAAAATCACCCCAATTAAAAGACTTGAAACAGTGTGGTGCTCCTATCAAGGTGTTAAAATGTTCATCCTGTTAAATAGGAAAAAAAATTAGTTCCCTTTGAGATTTTCTACATTAAACTGGTTTCCTAATTTACTACATGCTATTTAAATAGCTTTGATTGCACTTCTTATTTCAAATGATACAGTTCAATTAGCTTGTAAAAAATTGTAGCTCTCCAGGGACAACGAAATCTCCCAACAAACTTAATCTGTATCAGGAAGACATGGATATCTATCACAAGATTCTTGGTAGCTACCACTATACCTTATGTATCTCCTGAGTACCCCAAATTCGGTTTCATTTTATGCTCTGAATATGAACTATTATAATTAATATTAGTAGCTCAATTTATTGAGCACCTAATGCATATCAATCAGATTACATGCATTGTTTTATTTAGTAATTTTTACAACAGTCCAATGAAATAGATATTATCCCCATTTTACGGATGAAGAAATGAGATTGTGAAGTGAACGGAACGTTTCCCCATTTGTTTGATCCATGTCTGAGGTGAGATTTAAACCTAATCTTCATCACCAAAATTTATGTTCTTAATCTTGGGGCCCACAGTAATCTTTGTAGGTCTTTGAAACAAAATCCATTCAATCATTATCCTTTGTTGTTCAATTAACTAAGGATAATTATATTGATAACTATTGGTAATTGAAAAACTAATATGGGGTTTGAGTACAAATATTATTTCTTTCTATTATGAAAATTTTCAAATATGTGTAAAACTGGAGTGAATAGTATAATGCTATATATGCCCAATTTTGTATGAACCGCCATGTATATCCCTCTCTCTTTTTTTTAATCTTTCCCTCCACTTTTTTTTTTCCATGAGTGTTTAGAAGCGAATCCCAGCCATCATGCCATGTCATTCATGAATATTTCAGATGATTTCCAGCACAGCCACCATGCTATTATCACCCTACCAAAGTTCTCAATAATTACTATCATCTAACATATAGACTGGCAGAGTCCGGGTCCTGGCAGGAAATAGACATATTCAAGAGAAGTCACTGAAGGGATTTTACTAAAGGGACTGTTTACAAAGGGGTGGTCAGGGTTCACGGAAATAAACGAGGGAGGGTGCAATGCCTGGAGGCTAGCACAGGTGAGAAGCTGTTATTGTCTGCACACCCCCTTGCCTACAAGATGCAAAGAGAGGAAACATTTTTTTTCTGAACTCCGTCGGTTTTTCACATCCTATTTTTCAACTATTTCACTTCTCAGATTGTCTAATTCTAATTTAGTCTATGTTTTCATAGCTCCCATAGTGTTCTAAATTCATTTTACCCCCCTTTGTGATAAGTTATAATTTTCATCAGCTTTGTGGGCATATTTTTCTGGCAATGCCTTTATATGGAGTTTGCGTGCAATCCTTTCAATTTTTATCTTGTTTTTTTTTTCAGGTGGTCTCTTTATTCCTGTTCTTTTAGAAGGAGATTGCTACGTGATAGGTGGAGATAGACCAGGACAACTTCCTCAGAGACATGGCTCCAACTCCCTCCTATGTTGTTATCTTAAAATATTAAGAAATATGGCCCCCCAGTTTAATGGTCTTGCTTCTTCTGGACGTTCTCCTCCAAGTATTTGAACATTCTCTTCTTTTCCATTAATGTTTTTCCTCAATTTGTCCTCTACTCATAGCATTTTATTTTCTAGAGGGGGAGAACTTGTTGGACATTTCTGAGATCCTAGAGGATGTAGGCTACTCAGGACTCTGTGATTGCCCCATGGGTTTTTGGTATCTTATTTGCACTTCAGAGTCTATGGAATTTTCCTCTAATTTTACCAACTGGTTGTCTCCAGATTTGCTTGCTGAGGATTCCACTTGAAATGAGGGCATCTCTTTTTGAAGGTGATTGTTTGATGGTGCTTTCTGTGTCTAAAGGACCATCAGAGCTCTCCTATCTTCTACACTGCCTGCCCAAGTGATCTTGCTGTTTGGGCATTATTGAGCAGACGCTAGGGGGGTATAGGTCATGTAATCTCAGTCAAGCACAGGCAAGAAAAGCTAGAGAGTTGAACAGGTTAGAGGAATATCACCTGGTGAGCCAAGATACAGAGCAAGGAGACCATAGGCTGGGCCAGCAAAGGCTGAGGAAGCAGTTACTCAGAATCAGAGTGACAAGGGGGCCCCTGACAGGCAGCTAAACAGGCTGCAGCAGCTCAGGGTGCCACACTTTCCTGCCATTGCTGGCCAAATTTGCTGCATTTAAAAAATTTGTTCACTGTCTATCCCTCCACTGGATTATGTTCTTGGATTACCCTAGGATACATAATGACACATCTTCTTTACCTGAAGCCTTAAAAACTGGTCAGAAGCTTTGTCCTTGTCAGAGCTGCCTTCTTTACTATAAATGTTATCTCACATAGCATATTAACGTTTGAAAAACCTCTCCCATGTTCAGTATCTAAAGGCAGATAAAAGCCATTCAAAAGAAATGCCAGTAATTCCTTTCTCTTCTCCTCAAAAGGTCTCTGCCTAATCTTCTTCCCTGCTGAGTTGGAGGAAAATGCAGTTCTCCTTCCTATCTAGGCTAAAATCTCATGTCTTCTGTAGAATAAATGTAGGGAGATGTTCAATGGAAAAACAACAATAATTTCCTAAATGTGTATTATCTGCTAGGTCCCACACCATGGAGCTTTACATGATCTAATTTAGATATCTAATTTATTAAATTATCTAATTTAATTTTCAGAATGAAGTTTAACGGCAGGTGTTATCAGTCAGGATTTAGTTGCAGGTAACATAAACAACCCTAACTATTATAAGCAAGAAAAGACTTCATAAAGAACTCGGTGCTTACAAAATCGTCAGAAGCTCTGCAGAAGCGGCTCAAGGTGAGTCTTTCAGGAATGACTCCCAGAAAAACACCATCGAACTGGCCACCCAACCAGAACACTGCCATAATTGGGAAGTTGCCGCTGGTTTCAAGATCCTTCTTCTTAGCTGCAATCCAGCATCCAGGAAGCCCCAGCTGCAACTCTTGGCTCCAGGAGACACTGTTGTAACTGAGATTTAGGGACCAAGGCCAGGCGCCAAATCCATACCACCAAAATGGATGGCTCAGGTACTGCCTCCTTCTCCTCACTAAACTCAGTTACAAATTTAAGTCTTATTAGCATGCATCTATTGGCATAACCTAATCATTTGAACAACCCTTGATAAAAGGAAGCCTTGGAAATGTTGTTTTCAGCTTCCTAGCCTCTGTAGTATAGACAGGAAGTGGGTACATTTCACCTAAGTAGCCAAGAGGAAAAGAGCTGAGCTACGACTGGAAGAACTAATCACATAACAAGAACTTGAAGAGCTAGGATTTAATCCAGATCTGAGGACCCCTAAGGTCATGTTCTCAACCACCCCACTATGCTGCCTGTCTAAGAAGGATTCTGTGGTCAAACAGGTGTGAAAAATAAGCATCGTCAGTTCATTATCAATGTCTTCCTTTAACTATGTCACCTCCTTAAGTGTTGATTCTATCCCATTTCTTTCTCTCCCAATGGACTTCTCAAATGTAAGAGAATCCTCTTAGACCTCAAACTTACCAAAACTGTTGCACCAGCTTTCAGTCTGTTATGCAAGAGTAGGTTCACAGTTTGATTGAATTATAGTGGGTGTATTATCTAGGGTTCTCTAGAGAGACAGAATCAACAGGAAATATCCATAAATATAAAATTTATAAAAGTGTCTCATGTAACCATGGGGATGTAGAGTCCAAGGTCTGTAGAGCAGGCCGCAAGCTGGCAGCTCTGATGAAGGACCTCAGTGAACTCTCAGGAGAGGCTCACTGGCTGAAGCAGGAAGAGTGACTGTCTCTTCTGAATCCTCCTTAAAAGCCTTCTGGTGATTAGATTAAGCAACACTCATTGCATAAGATACACCTCTTAGCTGATTACAAATGCAATCAGCTGTGGATGCAGCCAATGTGATCATGATTTAAGTCCATGAAATGTCCTCATAGCAAGAGACGGGCCAGTGCTTACCCAACCACCACCTGGCCAAGTTGACACGTGAACCTGACCATGACACTGGACTGTTTCTGAAGGTGGTAAAGTAGATTGCTTGGATCTGTCATGGGAAATTAGTTATTTCCATTAAGACAGGGAATAAAATAGAAATTCTTGTTTCTTCTATAAATGAGTCTCAGAAAACTCCTGTTTATATTATAATAGCCCCAGCACATTCATTCATTCATTCACCAAACAAATATTTATTGAATTTTTTACTCTATGCCAGGGATATAATAGTGAACCGACATGTACTGTTCATGTCCTAACGATGTCTAGAGGTCAAGACTGACATTAAACCACTCTGCAAAGGAGATTAAGATAGGAGAAGAATGGGAGCAATGGAAGCAACAAGGGAAAGGTTAGTACATGTGATCCTGAAGAAGCTTCATTTATTCTGATATCTGAAGGGTATAGAAGTTAGTAATGCAAAGAGAGAAGGGATGAGTGTTATAGTCAGAGGGGGGCTTCAATGTTACAATCCTAGAAAAGGAGAGAGAGAAAAGCATATTGTGATTATGTGAAAGAGGAGCTGTGTGGCTGCAGTATAGGAGCTGGAGGTAGGGAGGAGAGAGGACCAAGATGGGTTGCAAATATGGGCAAGGTTCAGGTCATGTGTGGATGTGTAGACTGATTGAACAGAATGAGAAGCCTCCGTTTCATTCATTCTGGTTGTTTATGCTATTGCTGACAAGGCCAGATGGGAACACATGCTAAAATAGAGAGTACTAGATTTTCTCTTTATTAATCATACTAGTAAAGAGAAGCAGATGCTATGGAAACATTTATACAATTTGTAGATCTTTTCCTATAGTTTTCAGTATTTAAAAATAAAGCCTCCATTTTTCATTAGCGGGAATAGAGATCTCTAACTTTATAGAAATGAATTTTTGTCTTTCATAATTATTCAAATATACCCTAGATTATTCATGAAAGGTGAATTTTTAAAAATAATTATTATTCAAAGATGAGCACTGAAGTGGAAATGTTTATTACTTTTAGAGAAGAAAAAAAAACTAATAATGTTCTCCTTCCCCCAAAGTTTTTAATTTTCGGATATTCTAATGATGAAGAAGGTGCTGGTGATTGGGAATGTGGTAGCCATTGTCCCAGTTATAGACATTGGCAAGAGCTGGAGGAAAAATGCAGGTGTGCATAATGAGATAGAGTGTGGCAGTCCACACCAGACAGCAGCCAGGCAGTCATTGGTATCCACAAAGTCTGGGGTATCCCTGGCTATGGGTGGAACCCAGATCTAAGACAGATGAAACCTTGAGATGTCTTCCTCGATTGTTTGGCTCCCAATAGTGAGGGGATGGATATGAGAGTTGGTTAGGGGAGGTTAATGTCCATAATAAGTTCACTTCACCATGTGTAAAATTGAAGTGAATGACAATTGCGTGCCAGGCAAGGCCAACCTCCAATAAAACCATGCTGTAGTTGTATGTTTTCATGGCCCATTTCTGTCTTCTATGGACTTGGTGCCCTCTTACTGCTCTCTCCTCTGTACCAATTCATTCATTTCTTTAACAAGTACCTACTAGGTGCCAAGTACTCTACTAGGTATAGGGGCATCAACAATTCATTAATTCATTTGGCAATTATTTACTATGTGCCAGTCAATGTTCTAAGCAGGGATAAACAAGATACATAGGATTCTGCTTTCATGGAGTTTATACTCTGATGGAAGAGACAGAAAATAAACATACACACAATGAGGATTTGAAAGTAGTGTATAAAAGTGCTAAAGAGAACATTATTTAAAATCCAGTGTTATGGTGATAACATAGCAGCTATTTTAATTGGGGTAGAAGGAAAGCTTCCTGCAGGAGGTGATCTGTGTGCTTATATATGAATGGCAAGAAGAATAAGTCGGATGGAGGTCAGGAGGAGGAGGATTCCAAACAGAGCAATGATTAGTACATAGGCTCTATATCAGAGATGACTTTCATATGTTTGAGGAAGACACAAGCCCTTGTGGGTGGAACACAGTGAGAGGGCGAGTAGTACAAGAAAAGGTTGGAAAGCAGGAAAGAAGCTTCAGGGTATTCATAGGCAAGGGTAAGATGTTTGATTTTATTTGAAGAGTACTGGAAATCCACCAGGAATTTTTAAGCAGGGAAGTGACATGATCTGAACTGCATGAAAAAATATGACTTTGGTTGGTATGGGATTGGGGGATATATGATATGAGAATAAGATTGTATATAGTGTGGAGAGAATGCACGAGGCTGGACCCCTGCCCTCAAGCATGCACAATTTTCCTCTTATCCCTTTCAAATATTCTCAGGGCATTTATTCTTGATGTTCATCCAGTTGACTGATTATGAGTCATCGGTTTCACACAGTGAATTATGAAATCCCTGGAGACAAGTCTGTGACTATCTTAAGCTGCTAAAAAGGTGACAGACACTATAGTAGGTGCTCAATAAATATTTGCTGGATGGATGAATTAAAATGCTTGCTTAGTTTTGTTAATGAATTACCTTGCCCTGAATGGTATGACCTTTTCCCCATGATTAGTCAGTGTTTTTGGTGGAATATCCTGTGTGAAGAATCTAAGAGAGACACACCTTAAGTGACAATAAAATGAAGTTCAATGTTTAGAGGTGTTTTTGTTTTAAACTTTTTATTGCATAGTATAACATATATACAAAGCAAAGAAATAAAAAAAGCAATAGTTTTCAAAGCCTCTTCAATAAGCAGTTAAAGGACAGATTCCACAGTTTGTCATGGGCTACCATACAACCCTCTCAGATTGTTCCTTCCAGCTGCTCCAGAATATGGGACACTAGAAGGCTTAAATATGTTTTATCACCACAATCAAATTTTTTCTTTCTTTTTTGTGGAAAATAACATTTGTACAAAAAAGCAATACATTTCAAAGCACAGCACCACAATAAGTTATAGAACATATTTCAGAATTTGACATGGGCTATAATTCCACAATTTCAGGTTTTTACTTCTAGCTGATATAAGGTACTGGAGACTAAAAGAGATATCAATTTAATGATTCAGGAATCATATTCATTTATTAAATCCTGTCTTTTCTGTATAACTCCACCATCACCTTTGATCTCTCTATCCCTTTCTTTAGGGGTATTTGGGCTATGGCCATTCTAAATTTTTCATATTGGAAGGGTCTGTAACTAATATGGGGTAAGGAGATGGAACTGTCTGATATTTTTGAGAGGTTGGGCCCTCTAAGTTTCAGGATTTATTTGGTCCAGGGAACCATCTGGAGGTTGTAGGTTTCTGGAAAGTTATACTAGTGCATAAAACCCTTGTGAATCTTGTATATTGCCCTAGGTGTTCTTTAGGACTGGTTGGAATGGTCCTGGCTGGGGTTTGGCAGGTTATGATAGATAGCAAGGTCTACCTGAAGCTTGTGTGAGAAAAACATCTAGAGTAGCCTCTTGACTCTGAACTCTGTCTGCCATTGATACTTTATTAGTTACACGTCTTTTCCTCCTTTTGGTCAGGATGGAATTGTTGATCTCATGGTGCCAGGGCTGGATTCATCCCTGGGAGTCATCTCCCACATTGCCAGGGAGACTTTCACCCCTGGATGTCCAGACCCCCATAGCGGGGAGGGCAATGATTTCGCTTGCAGAGTTGGGCTTAGAGAGAGTGAGGCCACATCTGAGCAACAAAAGAGATCCTCCAGAAGTAACTCTTAGGCATGCTTATAAGTAGGCTATGCTCCTCCAGTACCTAAACTTCACAAGAGTAAGTCTCAAAATCAAGGGCATGGACTACTGATTTGGATGTCCCTAAAATTTGACACAGTATCAGGGAATTTCCTAGTGGTAAAGTTTAATAGTTCCATACTTTTTCTCCCATCCCTCATGGGACTTTGCCAATACTTTTCGATTATCTGCTTAATACACTCTAGCCTGTACCTCGGCATTATATTAGGCTATACAGGATTAAAGAACCTCTTTCTTATTCTGAGCTCCCTGTGTTTCAATTGTTCAAATGAGCAATGCAGATAGGCTGATTTAGATTATGTGCTACAGAAAATTTCAGTTCCAGACCAAATAAACCTTTCTTCCTTTGGTCTCAAAGAGTATGTTTGGTTCTAAAACACAGACAATGTCTTCCTTACCCTTGTGTTCTGAATTACTTTAACTCCAACCTGATTGTCTTTGTTCTTAACTTTAAATATCAGGTTTTATATACATATATATGTAAAACAGCCTCTCATAATCCAGAAATAATAATTACCACTCCAGACTAATTGTGTCTGCTCTAAAAGCTTACAATCTAGGCCCTTGTTTTCTTGTAAGCATTTTCTAAAGGTAACCATACCATTGTTGTTCTTTTGCTTCTGGTTTATTTTGCCTCACCAAATGTCCCACATGTTCATTCACATCGTTGCATGCCTCACGACTTTGTTCCTTTTTTGTAGCAGCACAACCTTCATTCATTAAGTATACACCATCATTCACCAGTCTACTTAGTTGGTGCATCCTTTAGCCATCTGCATTCATCAGGCATCATGTATAGTGCCCAAAGTCCACAGTCCATCAACACTCTCAATTTTAGATGATTTTAGAGGTTTTTGTATCACTTCGTTGAGATGATGGACAGTAATTAGATGGTGAAAGGCCCAGAAACTAATTCATATAAAATGTTTAAGAATACTGGGGATGTTGATGCAGGAGAAGATGAGACTCAGGGGACATAATAGCCTGCTTTCATATATGTAAAAGGCTATCATATTGAAAAGAAAGGATGTTTATTTTGTGTTGCTCCAGGGGGTGAGATAAGAGCAATAGATGTTGATCTCAAATAAAGAAATAGAATTTTCTACACTATCCAGTAATGGAATAGGCTCCCTTGAGGGGTTATCAGCAGGCAGTCCTCAGAGATATTCAAACAGAAATTGGAAATCATTTGTCAGGGATGTGGCAGAAGTTACTCCTGGCTTTCATATAATGACGACAATAGTTATAATTAATTTAGCACTTACCACATGCCAAACACTCTGCTAAGGGCATTACAAACATTATCCCTTTTAATTTTCATAACAACTGTGCTTTGTAAGAATGATCTATTTTTAGGTTAAGAACTTCAGTATTATAGAAGCTAAGTGATTTCTACAAGGGCATACAATTAATAAATGGAACAGCCAGGCATGAACCCAGGTCTCCCTGACTCCAGGTCTTTGTCCTTTACCATATTGGGCTCTAGCATTCCAAGGAATTTCCTAAACCATGGCCTCTTCCGTACTCCTACCCCAGGATTACGCCACTGAATTTCATTCCATTCCATTGCACAAGTGGAGGAGTGGAATTCAAAGGTAAGGACATTTATTGGCTATTGTTTGTGGGTAGTAATGGCTGGAAGAAGTGGGAAAAATCTTGTTTATTCTCTATATAAGGCTGAATGGGGAAAGTACTGGAGTGCTCTTCCTGAGAGCAGCTTCAGGCATTTCTCTGATACTTTGGCTTCCTCCAGTCCTTTCAATTCTTGTTTCTACGAGACAGGTCCCTAGGTTGGGCTACTGACCCCACTTGAGGGTATCAGGGTTGGTTCTGTTTCTTTTAGGGATCTCCCAAGGGAGAGAGCTGGTCAGTAGGAGGATTTGAAGAGCAAAGTCATCTTGATCTTATCCCAACATCTTCAATATGCCTATAACCTCTGATAGTTAAATTTCTTCCAATTCTAAGAGTTTTATATTCTAATACTCTTCTGGAATAAAATGATTTCTGCTGAGGATTCAGAAATGGGGACTGACCAAGAAAGCTATTGCTTTGTTTGCCTTTGTGAAAGAAAATTATTGAATGAGAAGTTGTTTTATTTTATGTTTTGGTTTGGGCCTTTGTATTGATTTCAATATCTGCAAAACCAAGGAGGCATCATATTTGACATTTTAGATTCCCCATGAAGTGGCAGTTTAAAAGTCTGTCTAAAATTCTTGTCTCATTGATACTTGGTGACACAATCGGACAATGCCCTCTCCTTTCTGATGCTGTACAATGCACCACCTGGGCTGTGTTTTTCCCAGGGCAGCACTGAATGAAGAACCCAGCAGAGAAGTGCTTCACTCATGAGCACCAAAGCAGATCGTCCCTACAGCCCATGAAAACCAGAGAAGGGCTCTCTCCCTATCTTCCCTCTGTATAGACAGTGCCCTAGCCAGTGTTGAACATTGAAACTACCACTCAGTTGTATACCAAGATACTTGATCATCTTAAGGAGTAAGGTGAGCTTTCTTCTCTGAAGGAGCGAGATTATTTGGAAAGTAGGGGACACATGGGTTGTTCTGTGGAAGTGATCAGGGAAAAGAGTATGTAATCGCTATCTATTGAGTGACTATTCTGTGTCAGATAGTTTACACATTTAGGCAGAATCCCCACAGCAACCTTGAGAGGATGTTTTCTTGCTTTACTCATCAATAGTTAATAAGACCCAACTTTGTGGTAGGCTTCCACTGAGAATACAGTTGTGACAAATCCCACAAAGTTCCTGCTTTCCAGGAGCTTAGTTTTTTGAGGATACAATAATAATAACAACTAGTTATTGAATAACCATGCGCCAGGTTCTTATAAACGTGCTTTCTGCATATTATTTTGTTAAAGTTTCCTAAAACTTCATGAGGGAGGACTATTAGCCCTCATCTACTTCTGAGGAAACTAAGGCACAGAGAATTAACTTGTCCCCAGTCGCATGCCTGGCAAGTAGCATAATTGGTATTCTAACTATCTTAAAGGGTCTGGTGTGAGAGCTCACACTCTTAACTTCAGGTTTTACTGCCTCTACAAAATGAATATGATACAGATGAAGAGGGTGGAGTCCACATGGCCAGTGAATTGCCAAAGTGGGATTTGAACACAGATCTATCTAACTCCAAAGCCCATGCTTTTACATTAGTTGTATGAATATTGTCATTGGAGATGGATCAGATTGATTTGGAATTAGTTGCTACCTATGTCAGTGGAGCTCTTCTCCAAAGTAACAAAGAATCATATGCAATTTAAGGAAGACCTATTCTATAGTAAAATATTTTGAACTTGTAAGTAATGATAATAATATGTATTTACTTTTAAAACCTTCCACCTTCCTCCCCTCCTTCCTTCCTTCTTCACTCTCTCCTGGAAAGGAGGAATCCCTTCCTTACAGCAACTATGTATGGGTGTCTCCCAATTATCACAGACTGTGCTAGGTGCTACATTCATAATAACATTTAAATGTTTTTTGATTATCAAGAGTCGGGTAAGCACAAGATAAAAAGGTTTCCACAATTCAGTGAGTTTGAAATATTTTCCAGGAGATCCAGAAAGGATTATTTTATTTTCTCCAAAAAGCAGTTATTTTTAAATCGGCAAATGTTGCTTCTCTCTTTCTTTTTCAATCTCTTGGATGTTTTAGAATGTGCACAAGTCAGCAAAACAAGGGTTGCTTGTCTTTTTTATTTTCAGAGTGGTTTTATTCAAGAGGGCAGGGCCTGGCATTCCGGGGATGGGATGTCTGAGTTAGCAGATGTTTCTTCAGCTGGTCCTGTCACTGATGAGAGCAGAACAGCAGCATGCCTAGCCTGCACAAAGTGTCGACTGACTCTTAGCTCTTATCATGTTTCCCAAGCTCGATTGAATTAACAAGTGGAGGAAGTCTTTTAACTAGCATGGTGGGCAAACTGGGAAGCAATGACATGTGAACTGATGATGGCAAGGATGCATCTGCTTTGCAAACCAGCATCTATTGGGAGCTGAGTTTGAAGCACAGTTCTGGGCCTCATAGATAATGAAGCAGCTCTATTGTGCAGTTGGCAATCTTGTGGAGAAAAGGCATGAAAACATAATACCATATAGGAACACTTGAAGGCCTTGGTTAGCATATCTCCCACTCACTTTCTTAACACTTCTGGGAAGACTTGAAATAGGATGGGGATTCTCATCGCAGACTTGCATTAAACAAGATTCATAAACATAAAACCCAGTCAATCTGATAGCTGTTATGGCTTCTAAGACCTATGAGATGTACCACCTTGCTCAGGTTAGCTGATGATATGGAAAGTTCTAATCTTGAGTCTTTCCCAGAGGTTTGCTGTCATAGGGTCATTGTCATGAAGCCCACAAGCCACTTGAGTGACCATCTGTCTTAGCCACTTCCTAGAGGTCACATAGCCTGCCCACAGAGTTCACAGATCATGCACAGAATTCAAGTCAGCCACAAGGTAGGAGTATGCAAAAAGGGAACTTTATTTTATAACTACAAGTGTTTTCTTTGCTTCTGAGCCCTCAGGTCTGCCCAGAGCAAAGAGTTTATTTTATGCCATTTATGCCTCAGTCCAGTCTGGTACATTTGCACAATCTAATTAGGCTATCGTTGCCTCCCTTACTATTTAGATTTCCAAAGACCATTTGGTTTTTCTTTCTCCCTCACTGTTAGGTCAAAGCTCTCTCATTTTCTCTGAACTTTCCCTCCCCTTCCCATTCTTGGTTGAGCAGAAGCCAATCCACAGCTGCAGTAAACAGGCAAAGGCTGTTCACATCCTAAGGCTGGTCAAGACTTGGTAACTATTTGAATATGAAGCCTAAAGGGGAGGGAGGAGTCAGAGGTGACACCCAGATTTTGGGTTCCAGATGGCCTAGGGAATGAGGTTTCTTTTAATAGACACAGAAGGCAAACATAGCAGGCATATGTAGGAGGAAGAGCTGGTTCATGAAATGGAAACATATGATGTGTTAAGATTGGGACATGGTGAGTTTAGAGTATGGGCCAGGCATTCTGATAGAATTGCAGAGCTGAGGTTTAGGAAGAGTCCAAAAATATAGATTTGGGGCTTATTTGCATAAAGGTCAACACTGTTGAGATTTGAGAGGAGACTGCTGAGGGAAAAGAGAGGAACAAGTAAAGACTGAGTATAGCATTGCTATGGGGGAGTGAAGGAAGATTTGGAGAGGTGGGATGAGCCAGCATTGTTCAAGTTCACTGAAGATGACGAAATTAAAAATGTCTATATCAACTGCGAAAGTGGACATTGTGTTGTGAATGAGGAAACAGAACAAAGAAGGTACTACAAAATCCACATTAAAAAACAATACGAAAGAAGGTCTAGAAAAACACTTGTGATGCTAGATATCCCTACATGTCCCAAATATGGCCACAAACAAAGTTAACTTAAAACAGGGCCATGCAGAGGGCAACAAATAGTGTCATAAACTTTTTTAAAGTATAACTCATCTACGATAAATTCACCCATGTAAAATGTACAATTCAATGATTTTTAGGATATTCAGAGTTGTGCAACAATCACCACTATCTAATTTTAGAACATTTTCAGCCCTTTGTTCTTGAATGGAATTGAATGATAGCTCACCTAAGTATCTGTACATGCTGAAGTGGCCAAGCATGGGCATAGCACCCTTCTTTCAATTGTTTCTTCCATTCCTAGGGTATGTTGCCTCGCTCAGAAGCACAGCTGGCACTTAGAACAAGACTTACTCAGCATGAAGAAAAGTGTTTGGAAATGCCCGCAGTCCTTCTCACGGGTTCACTAAATGCTTATACACTGTATTTTCCCAAGGTGGTAGAAATTAGATGACTGCTGTAGTAACCTAAAGAAATGGAATCTTGGCTCCACATGGTGCTTTCTCCCATTTAAGCAAAACACACTTAAGTCTCTCAATTCATGAACAAATATTTCTTGAACCTACAAAGCACCAGGCACTATTCTAGACTGGAGATTCAGGGGTGAATAAGTCAAAGTTCAGCTTTTTCAGCAATTAGACTATAATAGGGCACGGGAAGAGAGTCAAGCAGGAAAAAATGATTAAAGCATTATAATCAGCTACAGATAAGCACAATGAAAAAGTTAAACAGGGTGATGTAATAAAGTGACCAAGTGAGGTATGAAATTATAGAGTTCACAATACGTTTTCATATCCATTATCTCAGTCAGACTTTATAACCTCTCTGTGATATAGAAAGGGCATGCATTATTATAATTCCCGTTTGATAGAAGAGAAAAATGAGGTACGGAAAGGTTGAGTGATTCAAAGAAATGTTTATAGCTAGTGTCTGAGAGAGCTGGGATTTGGTTCTGGATGTCTGACCCCAAACCAGGATGCTTTCTACCATGTTGTTCAGGAAATAGAAATGGTTATGCATTATATTCATTGCAAATGATAACTATGGAGACTGATGCTTATAGTATTACATTAAGAGAAAATCCAAAATTCAAAATTTTATATGTGCCATGTAAAAATAAGAATGCCTGGGTGGAACAAGGACTGGGAAGTGATAGAAATGAAAATAGCTTTTGCATTATGGAGGTTTCCTTTTTTTTGGTTTCTTAAATTTTAGTTAAAATAATTTGTATCCAAAATGAAATTAGACACTGAATGAAAATTTTTTTGATGATTTGACTATAAGAACTATAGTAAATTGTAGTTTCTATAAAATATCAACTATGTACTATATAATTGCCTATTTAATTATATTTATATAATTTATATACTTTCATGTTCCATATGTGTTGTATATAACATTATATGTATTTATAGCATTGCATATATATAACATTACTTGGGCCAGTTACTTGATCCTCAAAAGATGGGAGTTCATGAAAGGTTGGCCTCATAACGGAGGTATCACCTGGGTTGGGGGAAAACAACACTCAAAAGCTGTATTTCTTCTTCCAGACAAAAGAATAAGGCTGGGAAAGCCCTCAGTGAGGGGAGAATGGCTGCCTCTCGAGAAGCACAGATAGGCTGTTCAGCTGCTCTGGGGCTACAGAACCAAAGACTTTCCATCTAACACCTGTCAGTTGGTCTCATCGGCAAAGCAGTAAATGCAGTGTGTGAGTCAGAGTTCTGACAGGAAACAAACAGATGACGCTCACGTTGGGTAACATGAAGAACAGGGACAATTGACAAAGGTGGGGCAGAGGCAGGGAAACCAGTAAGGATGATGGACAGTGCAGTGGCTAGTTACAGAGGAGCCCTGTTAGCATCCCCAAAGTGAATGGGAGGGTAGAGGGGCTCCTCAATAATGGGAGAGCTGCCTGCCAGGAACCGAGACTTGACTTCACAAAGAAGGAGCTGGGGAATAGGTAACCTGCCTTCACAGCCCTCTCAGCTTCCACCCTCTTACCAGTGTTCTCTGATGGCTTAATGAAGTGGAAGAGAGTAGGGCGCCCTTTGATGCGTTGGTTGCAGGTCAGTCTCAGGGGCAGAGACTAGCATGGAGAAGAGTGGGGAGTGGGTCTGAAGCTACAAAGAGAAGATATCCAGTGTATCCAAGGAAGTACAGGAGTTTTCATCTTGGCCCTTCCCTTCTCCTTCACAAACTCCACCTCCCCTTCCACCTTCCCTACTACCTGCCACCAGGTATACCATGCGGTGTCTTAGAAGGCAAAGCAGGAGTCAAAGCAGGGCCTGAAGTCAAAGAGTCACAATGTCTGAATCCTTTATGATGTAAGGAACTTAACTTCTCTGACTCCGGGACTTTGTGTGCTAGCAAAGAGCACGGGATCTGCAGCCAGACTTACTTGAGTTCACACCTCCCCTGCCAATTACTTACTATGTGATTCTGGGCCTCAGTTTTCTCACTTTAGATGTTATTTAGTTTCAGTTTAAGAACAAAGTGCTTCAAAGAGTGTTCAAGTGTTAGCAAATATAGTCCATAAAATGGTGATTATAGTACTCATTTTGTAGTGTTGTCATGAGGATTAAATAAGGGGAGAATGACATGTGCAGAAAGCTGGAGGGAGGACGTTCTCAGCAGGAGGTAAGGTGAGTGTTTGGATACCCATGTGGGAATGCATAGAAGGAGTTTGCAGAACAGAGAGAGAATTGGACTGGCCATCAGCATCGAGGGTGGGTGTTTAGAGTTAGTTCTCAGATGCAGGGAACAGTTTCCTGGCTGGGTTGTCCAGCCAGGCCCTTACCTAGTTTCCTGTACACCTGTCCATGGACGCAGTGGCCACCAAGATTAGCACTGAGATCTTAGGCTATGGGACAGGGCCCAGCTATGTGTCCACTAGGTTTCCTGACTCTTCTTGCACCATCAGCTGGTCCCCAGAACACTCCAGTCACCGTCCAGGAAAAGACAAGCAATCACACTTCCACACAGTTAATGAGAATATTAGCTAGTTCTGAATGCACTTGGAATTTGAACCCTGGTTCTGCCTTTTGTTTCACTTTTGATCTGTCACAAGTTACTTGATTTCTCTAAATCACAGTTTCCCTATTTGTAAAATGGAGACGTTACCTATGTCCCAGGTCTGTTGAAAGAATTCAGTGACAAAATTATGCAAAGCTGTATTTCCATTCCCTCTGCTTCCATGGGTTCTGCCCCCATGTACAATGTTTAAATAGATTTGGAAGATTTCTGGGTAGCCTGTCATTGGCAATCAAAGCAGCACTGTCAGAGAAGCAGAGCCCTACATGCATCTAACATGTGGGCTTCCTCTGGATTAAGCCTAGCCATCTAAGTGAGCTCCTCAGTCCAATATCCTTCCCTCTAGGTCAGATATCCAAAAGCCACACACTTATTCTCCAAGGCAACAACAGATGCTTATATCAACAGAAGGGAGATGGTCAGTCATTTTAAAATAGAAAACAAGGTCAGAAAGCTCACTCTGACCAGTAAATACTGACTCTTCATAAACATTTTTAAAACCCCAAGTGTAGAATTGGCTCATTTTCATAAACTCTGTTTCAGATGCAGTTTCTTCTATCTGAATAGCCAAGCTAACTGCCCCAAGAACTTACAGAATGATTGAATTTATGATCTTCTTAGAGAAAATCCTATACATTTAGATGGGATATTTAAAACCTTCAATAAAGAGCCTCTCTTTGAATATTTGAGTGAATTCTTACTGCACAAAGTGTTTCATTCCAATTCCAGCTCAGTGGGCTGCCATGGTAAAAGTATTCATGATTAATTCTGTTCATAAAAATGCTGGAAAAAAAAAGAAGAAAAAAAAAATCCCTGATGTATACCAGCACTTTAAGTGCTTTGACTTCTATTCAATTTAATTATTTCCTCCCCATGGCTTTAAATTGAAGGGCTTCAAAATCAGGACTTGCTTCTGGTAAACTTAATTACTTTCCCCTGGTAAAAAAGAAAGGGTGCAAAATCAAAGGGCTCCGAGATGGAGTCAATGTGAAGAGAGAAAGGAAAGACTATGGGGCTGGGAATCTGGAGTCCTGGTTTCCATGCCCAGTCCTGTGACTACCAATCTACTGAGCTCCTCTTCAAGGCATCAGTCACAAACAAACACACGCACATGCACACACACGCACGCATACATACATACGTGTGTATGTGTGTGTATATACACAAGCATGCAGTCGATCCTCAGTATTTGCAGATTCCGTATTTGTGAATTTGTGCCTACTCACTAAAATTCATTTGTGACCTCAAATTCAATATTTGTGGCGCTTTTACAGTCTTTTGCCAACATGTGCAGAGTGGAGAAAAATTTGAGTCAGCTGAGTGGAACAAGTGCTCTGCTCTCTTGGATCAGTCCTCCTACTGTAACCAAGTATCTTTTTTGAAGTGTATGTAGTGTCGCACGTTTTTCACATTTTTGTGCTTTTTGTTGGTGATTTTGCTGTTTGGTGCTGAAAGGCTAAACAGTGTTCCTGAGCACAAGCAAGCTGTGATGTACCTTATGGAAAAAAATAAATGTCAGATAAGCTTCTTTCCCAAACACGAGTTATAGTGCTGCTGGCTGTGAGTTCAATGTTAATGAATCAATTATATATAAAAAATAAGAGGTCTTTAAATAGAAGCATATAGTAAACAAAGTTATATATTGAGCAGTTTGATGAGAATGTTGTGATCAGAGGCTTAGAAGTATCTAACTGTATTTCCTTTAGCAGCAAAAGGTATTTGTTTATTCAGTGTTCACTGTGACTTTACAGAACTAATCTGCTGTGAATAATGAGAATCAGCTATTACTGGATAATCTCTAAATCTTTTCTCGAGTTAAAATATTATGCCATACAATTGTGATATACTGGGAATGGTAGAATGGAAAGATAAAATTAATGTGGTCTTTGAGGATGCAATCATGGTCTTCAGGGATGTAAAGAGAATATCATTGAGAATAATCTCTGGATAATCTGGGGTGGAGGTGGGGAGGGTAACTGGTAGGTTTACAGGGATGTGAGGCAAATGGTAAATGCCTCAGCTGCAGGCTGTGAGGTCTCAGTGGAAGCAGCCAACGCCTCCACGACACTGACCCATGGTTCCCAGCATCACCCAGTGCGAGTGTCTGGGCTGAGCCCGGAGCGCAGCAGACTGTGCCCGCGCTTAGTTGCTGGGCGCAGTGAAGGACAGACATATGGGCTGGATGGTCCTTGCTGCCCTGACAGCTGCACAGAAGGTCCAAAAACTGCTTCCACATGAGGACGCAAGTTGTCCACACACCAGTCTAAGAAATAGTCACATCATTTATTGGATTTCTCTCTCCACTTCACACCCTTCCCCCTTCACCCACCAGAGTTATCCAGGTGAGAGCATATCATTGAACATCAAGGATATCCTGCGAATAAAATTCTCAAAGGAACAAGGAGTAATGTGAAGACTGTTGCAAAGTAGAATTGTCTTCTCCCAGTTAAGGCGTACTCTACTCTGTAGATGAGTCTTTCTTGGCTTAATATTGGAGGTACCGTGTTTCCTTTGTAATTTTTTTCTGTTCACGCTTATTTCAGCTCAGAAAGTCTTTCTCCCCACAAAATGTTTTTGAATAAGAAAAGTTTACGGAGAAGTTGCACAGGAAATACAGTGTTTCCATATATCTCTCTAAGCACATATCGTCTCCCCTATTATTAACATCTTACATTAGTGTGGTATCTGTTACAATTGATGAACTAATATGGATACATTATTAGTAGCTATAATTCACAGTTTACATTAGGGTTCACTATTTGTGTACAGTTCCATGGGTTTTGACAAACCCCCAATGTCAGGTATTCATCATTATTATGTCATACAGAACCATGTCATGATCTTAAAAATGGCTGTGCTCTACCTAGGCATCCCTTTCATCCCACCCCCAAACTGTGACAACCACTTATCTTTCCAGAATGCCATATAGTCGGAGTAATAGTAGCATGGAGTCTTTTCAGACTGGCTTATTTCACTTAGCGATGTGTACTTAAAATTCCATCATGTCTCTTTGCAGCTTGATAGCTCATTTCTTTTTATCACTGAACAATATTCCACTGTATGGATGTACCACAGTGTGTTTATCCATTATATACGGAAAGACATCTTGGTTGCTCTGTGTTTCCTTTAAATAAGATGTAAGATTAAGCATGATCTCTAAGCTGGACTAGGGGTCTCCTCTGGGGGTGATTAGCCTCCCTCTCTTGGATCTGGACCCCTGGGATTCTACACTAGCTTGAGAGAATTCCTCAGCATAGTGGTAATAGAGTCTTTCCATGGGAGGGAGACATTGCTATTGGGAATCCCAGCACTGAAGCCTAACTTTCCTTTTCCACAGAGAAATCCTTCCTTGTTCACTGTGGAGATTGGAGTGGTGATTGACTTGGGAGGTAATAAATCCCTTGTCCTCTCCAATCTACCTTTCCACCCCACTATCGTCCACTGCCATAAATCATAGTCCCCTTTCTCAACAGAGTGGAAACTGGGTGGCAAGAATGAAAAATCAGGTGTTGCCTGTTCTCTATCCTTTGTCCATAATCACCATCATTGGAGCAGACACTGCTGGTTACCTACTCAGCCTGCATTCTCTGTTTCTTCTTTGCTGACAGAGCCTTGATTTTGTTCTGATAACAAAATCTACCATCCACTGTACAGCCATGTGCCTGGGGAAAGTGGTCCTATCTCTTCTCAGGGACAACTCCTGATTAATGAAAGCGATCACAGTAATTCCATTCTTCCTTGCTAGTGATTGGTTTATGAGTGGCGTGTGATCCAGTCCTAGCCAATGAGATATGGAGGATGGTAACAGGGATAGTTCTAGAAAATATGTTCCTTGTTCTTAACAAGGAAGACACAAGGAAGCAATGGTCCTCTTTTTCTTTTGGACTTTGTAATGTCGGGATGTGTTGAGTGGAACTGTAACAGCTATTTTGTGACTATCGAGGGAACTGGCCTAAGGACAAAGCTGATGTACTGAGAATGGTAGAATGGAAAGATAAAATTAATGTGGTCTTTAGGGATGTAATCAAGCTACTGAAATAACCAACCTTATTTCTGGATCTCTTGATTTTTTAAAGCTAGGCAAATAGAATTCTCTTTTGTTTACAGTCAAAGTAACTAGACTTACAGAAATTGGTGCCAAAAGAGGTTGGGCACAACAAGAGAGAAATGGCAGGGGTGGTGGTGGATATGGGGTCAGCTACTTGACCTGGTTGGGGCTGAAGGCAGTGCTCTCAGTTTATCACATGGAATTTGAGTAGATCATGGCAGAGAATGGCAGAAGAGTTAGTGAAATTACCAAGTCACCTGAAAGGTGGTGCCTACTGCAGATAAGGGTTTTGGTGGGATCAAGTGTCAGTACCATAAAACTTTATAGGAAGCTTGAAGAAAATCATGTTCTATAAGCCAGGACAATTGCTTCCATTTGTGTTGGATAGTTTTAACAAAGAGAATGTCAAGCTCAAAATTCTAAACCAGGTAGGGCTGAAAATCAGGAGGTATTGAAGACTGATTTTTAAAGCCAGGCTGGGATAGGCAAAATCCAAACATCAGGTTTGATCCTGTAGATTGCTGAATTACATGGTCATTGAGATCACTAGGTTTATTAGATTTTCTTATGCAAAGGCAAGAGCACATTATCAGGCAATTGTGGACCTCCAGCAGAATGGAGAACTAAAAGAAAAGCTGGATGGCTTAGAGTTCTCTAAATCCTCAATTTTCTCAGAGCAATCTCTGCAAAGTGGTCCCTTCTCTGCTGTTTGATGAGATTGCTTTTCCCTTACTGATGACTTGGCAATGACCTAGCAAGGAGAAGCTAATTCTCCTCTAGAGTCTCCTCTGATAAATTCTGGGCTAGAGTCATGGCCCAGAATTTATCAGTGGGGCAGTTGCAAAGCTAAATTCAGAAGAAGAGAAATTATGTCCACACCAAAAATAATTGTAAGAATTTACTAATCATTTCATTGGAATCCGGTAAAGATCAGTAAGAAGGAATTCTGAGCATACAAAATCAAGGAAAGATGAACATAATTCTAAATGAGATTGTTTAATACTATGCATGAACCAACTAAAGACTGTGAATTCAATATTCTTGCTCAATAGAGTCTAACTGCTTGGATGCATAAAACCTAGCCACAACAGTGCTATGCTAAATGGAATAGGTTGCCAGAAGTTCCTTATTGTGATGGAGAAGAAGGAATTCAAAGACTTAGAGAAAAAGCAGCATTAGCATGGGTTTATCAAATAAGACTCACAAACCCATTCCCTAACTATACGTCCCCTGTGATATGTCTTTTATCAAGGCATCGAGAAATACTCAGTGAGGAAGCCCGTGCACCTTTTAAAAGCAGCATAGTGACTATTCCCTGTAGGACAGAGATGTTGATGTGATGTTTCGATGAAGTTATGTACTGAGACTTATAGGGGAAGATATAAAATCAAAAGTTTAGGGAAATTAGAGATTTAATATAGACACTTTGTGGAAAAAGGGAGAGAGTTGCCTAGAAATATGTAAACGTATTGCCCAGCAACATTGAATACCTGATTGATGCTGGAAAATATGAAATGCTGGTGGTACCAATCCACTAGCTGTGCATGTGTGTGTGTGTGTGTGTGTGTGTGTGTGTGTGTGTGTGTGTGTGTGTGTAATGGCAGCCAGCAGCTTAGTTACAGGGGCTGAAATGAGAGTAGTTAGATTGATTTATGGTTAATCTTTTTCTAAGCAGGTTTAAGAAAATGACCAGGGGTAAGGAAGCTGATGGTATTGATTGAGGATATGTTGGGTCTTGTGGAATAGGCTGGACCAGGAGGGGAGAAATAAGGAGGGGCTGACAAGGAAGAAGTGAAAGGATTAAAGGACTAGATATCTTGAGGAAGCTGAAAATGGAAGATTAAATGGGATAACAGAGTGGCAGAGACTGGCTAACTATTCACCAAAACTATTTCCTTTTCCTTCTTGGATACAGAGAGACTATTTTTTTTTCAGTCTTTATTGTGAGCATGCTTCTGAGTTCTGGCTAATGGAATATGGAAGTACTCTGTGACCAATTCTAGGTCTGACTCCAAAGAATTTTCACATGTGATCCTCTGTGCTCTTTCCCTTCTTTTGTCTACCTCAGAAGCCACATATTGAAGAAGGATGGAAAAATCCTTCCTCTTGGGCATGCTGCTTGAATGAGAGCCACTCACCAATCAGGAGTATCCAGTTTGGATTTTGAGTGAGGAATAAATCATATAGGTAGCTCAGCAGGCTACTGAGTTTTGTTTTATCTGTTATGGCAGCCAGCATTGCACTACTGGGAGGGAAGATCATGTTTCTGGAGTAGGATATTCCAGATAATACAGACTTAAGCAGGGGGAAAAATAAATCTACATCCATAGACCAAGATGTTCCAAAATGCAATAGCAAATGTCTTTGGATCAAATATCAATGTTAAGAACCCTAAACAATATGCCCTAGAGTAATTTATTTCTATGTTAATAGCAGTTGCTGCAGACCCCAGAGTCTAAGCTATTGTACTCTTTGATAGTTGCTCCTACAATATTGTGAGGTCTCAGGTATTTTACTGAAGATGATTCATTGAATTTTTTAGTGATTTGAGACTTGCTGCACTGAGGGGTAAGCAGGGTCAGAGAGATGAAATGACTCATACCGTAGCCAAGTCTAAATCAATAAATTCAGGTCTCCTGATCCTTGCTCTATACGTTTTCTCCATATGAATAGAGCAGAGGTTTACTTGTGTGTGTGCATGTTTTATGGAAACTTTCCTTAAAATAAAAAGATACTTTTCCAGACCATGCACCTAAAAATAAATAAATAAATAAATCAGAAAATCAATATGTACAATGGATAAAAATACTGTTGATAATATTCTCTCTATTTTTCTGTAGGCCCATAAAAGTGCATAATATTAAAAGCTGTCTTGCTTGGATGAACAGGGTGGGTGGGATGCACTCTTTCCCCTACCTCTCCCTATAGCTCTCTGTGAGACATGCCGTCCTTCAGAACCTACCAGAGCTCTGGAGAGCACAGTTTGGTCACAAATGTGACTTTAGTCTTCTAGCAACCACTGCAAAGAGAGAAATGTGACAGCTTCAATGCAGTAAAGACTAACCCATTGACAAAGAGGAGCACAGCAGAAGTCTATTCTGAATGTTGGTTCTTTTAGAATATTCATATATATATATATATAGCTACAAAAGTTCTTGTACATAAATAGCTATAATGCATATATGAAAATGTGTATTTATTTATATGACTTAGAAATTATATTCTAAAGTATGTGTCCCAGAGTAACTATAATATATACATATGCATCATAGGAGACTGTTATAAGAATGTTAAGGGTCTCATTGTTCTTGATAACTCTTAAAAGGAAATTACCCAAATATCTGCCAAATGTAGAATGGATAGATAAATTGTGATATTCTGGTATATTGAAAGAATAGAGGGCAATGAAAACTAGCCAACTACAACTACATTCAGGAACATGGATGGAGCTTACATAATACTGAGCAAAAATAAACACAAAATATGTAGTGTGATTCTACATATATACTTATAAATAGTTCAAAAGCTTTATTACTGAGGGATATATATCTAGTTATAAAATGATTTTTTAAGCAAGGAAGTGATAACAATAAGAGTCAAGATGGTGGAGGAGGGTAGGTAGAGGATTGAGAAATGGGGGAGGGTTGGGATGGAGTGCTCGACCTGGTGAAAGTTTACAAAGCTGTTCATTTGTTAAAACTGTACTTGCATATTCTATACCCTTTTCAGGAAGTTACATTCTCCAGTTAAACATTTTTGAGTGATACACACACAACTGTTCCTAAGGAGAGAACACTTGGTGGGACATTGTGTACTGTAATGAATATCAAATGCTCATCATATCACTGTATATTAAACATTGCATTGTGATTCTCAGGGCTATTCCTTGCTATGGTCCTGCTGGCACCATACACTGAAGCGCACTATGATGGCTTATTTAGTTCAGTTTAAGATTAGATTTCACAGAACCTAGAGGAATGGGGTGGCTGGATTAATTCCATGGAGGAATACTCTCTCTTACTTGAACTTCTGAAAGTTCCCCTAATGGTGAGTTCAAGATGAGCTCTCCTGACCCATTCCTGGGGTGGCTTGTTCTGGGTGGCCAGTCATAAGGGTGGGTCCACTCCCTCCTCTGAAGACTGAAGCATCAGAAAAGAACATATGTGTGAATGGAAGACTAATTCCACTTTTGCACTGAAGAAAGCTGAGAAAGCACCTGTAAACAGCGCCAGGATTTGACTCAGAAAGGAATTTTGAGTCTGCTGCAATTTATAGAAAAGTGGAAAATTGAGATGCCACAATTCATTACCATAGAAGGATGGCTAGGCTAATTTAAGCCTAGACAAAATACTCATAGAAATGTTTAGACTTGGGAAGTTTAGCTTCCTGGGATATTCTTCAAAACAAAGTGATATGAAATGTCCATCTAAGAACCTGAATGTATCATGTAGCTCTGGGGTTACTAGCTTTGGGAGGTATCTTCCTAAAACGATAACTTTAGGGGTGCAAGGGCGATTCAGTGGTAAAATTCTTGCCTGCCACGCAGGAGACCCAGGTTTGATTCCCAGTCCATGCACTTCCCCTCCCCCCTCAAAAAAAAAAACTCAACAAATGATGCTGCAATAACAGGATACTCACATGGAAAAATAATGAAATGTGACCCCACCATACAGCATTCAAAAAACGCCCAATAACTTTGGTTTTAGCATAGTTGGTCTGAAGCTTCCTTTAATGGTAAGAATAGGAGATTAGGGTCAGCTTTCTATTAAAGTCATTTGTAATTCATGAAGATAAAGTCACATCGTCTGTATATAAGAGAATCCTTAGCTTTCAATTTGTTGTTGCAGGTGGATATTTAAAAAGGAATATAAAATTATTAATGGACAAATTAAAAGGATTGAGAAACCACACCATTTCTTTTTTACCCTACTAAAAATGATCTGATCTGTCAAATGGATTTTCCTGCCATCTACTACTCTTAAAGCTTTAGATCGGTGGGACTTCATTATGTTTATCAATCAATAATGTGAGGTGAATACATGCAACCCAAACTGAATTCTAACTGCAGAGCCAATGGCCATTGAAACATTATTCCACACAGATGACAACGTATACTGTATATTAGGTTTTGCAGTGATAGCCATGCCATAAATCACCTTCCTAAAGGTCCTTGGCTCTAGTCTTTCTATGTTTTTATGGTACCTGTATCAGCTAAGTCCACCAGGAAGTTCTATCTGACTCCCTTAGTCAATTCTACTTCCAAATAATCTTCTGTCATCTGTCTACTCCACTGCTTCAAAAGGAGCCAGTGCTTCTCATGCCAAACATTGGGAAGGGTCAGGAAGCCAAGATTGGGCAAAAGCTCCTTGGTTTCAAGTATCTACTCAGATTATTCTCCTGCTTTCCCACTTAACTGCCCCTCCTACATCTCATTTCCCTGAATGTTTGAATCCTTGGCCTTGTCAATAAGGACCCTCTTCTTGTCATTATTGGAATAAATTCACTTTTCTGGTTTACCGGTGTGGGTCTTCCCCACTCAACTAATCTGGTTTTAACACTTCTTCTCTGCTCTGCAGCCAGTCTTGGCTCTTGGTTACTCATGTCAACCAGGCCACTCCACCCCACCTCATCAGGGGAATGTAATCACTCTATACATCTAGGGCAGCTCTTGTCACTATATTGCATATATTTGTCTCCACAGCTCTAATAGACCATGGACTTCTCAAAGACAGGCATTGTCATATCTTTGAATCCTCTAGCATAATCTATGAACAGAATACTGAGTTTATATTGTATACAGTCCTGGTCAATTAAGGAAGAGGGCATGAAGAGATTGATTTATATTTATACTCTAGTAATATGCTTAGCTTATCAATTGGCAGAGAAGGTTATTCAAGGTACTATTTTATTCACTTATATTAAGCACTTATTATGTACAAAGCACTAAGGTAAGTGCAATACAGAAAAGTGAATTTATTCTATTGTCTTCTCATCTTCTATTGACTCCAGTGCCAATTGGGCTGAAGAAGAGAATAAAAAATGGAAGAAAGCCCTGTGTGTGCATCCAGGAGAGGAGTGGGGAGCTGGGAGATTGGAGGGTGTCTGCGTGCTAACAGAATGCTCTTCCTGTCCACCCATCATCCTCAAGGTTCCAAACTGCCCCTCCACCCAGCCCCACACTCCCCCTTCAGCCCCACAACCATCTTGCTTTCAAGCTAGGAAAGACTTAACCTTTAGATTAGCCATTGAAAAAGATGACCTTTAAGGTTCCTCCCAATCAGGAAATTTTCTAATTCCACAAAGACTTGATTTTTCATCTAATTTTTAAAAGAAGTTTTTAAAGTATTGTCCTTCCCAACAGGCATTGATAAAGGTTTTTGGTGATTAAATAGCACTTCCCTTAGAAGTATCTTATGTTCATAAACTGCTGAATCTTAAAGAGACCCACTTTAAAAAGTCAGTGTTGTACCAGAATAGTGCCTTTGGAACAACAAATACAAAGTTGAAGGGTTCAAGATATGTGTGCAGTGATGGAATTTTAAATCAGTATGTTGCTTACCAATCATTAGTCTTCTATCTAGATTATGATACTCTTGGGAGCAAGTAGAGTGCGAGGGAATTTCAAATTCCCCACCTCATTCACTTTCTATTTTCTAATCTCAGTAATTGGCAAAACCTAGAATAGAGTGAACACCCAGCAGACCTTTGTTGAGTAAATATATGGATTCTTAACATTAGGGATAAAACAACTAAATACTCAGCTAAGGAATAACTCCTGCTTAGATGAATTAAAGTATTAGTAGTGCGTACATGAGTAGGGACTTTGGCAGTAAATGCCAGTTAATGAGATAATTGGCATGCATGGAAAGCAGCCCCATGGATATGACTGCCCTTATGAGAAACATAATATCCAAAACCAAACTAGAGACATGGATTAATAAGGTGTTTTGGAGCTGTTTTCATATGCAACATGAAACTCACACATAAACTTCACTTTCTTCCTACCACTGCACTTGAGCATCTACTGTACCTCTGCCTACACCACCTTCATTCCCTCTGATTACAAAAGAGGAGCCATCCATCTTCCTGTCAAAATCCAGTCCTTTCACTTGTTTTAGGGTTTCCACTTGTTACCCCAGTTTCTTAGGAAATCTAGGCTGTTATCACTTATATTTTAAAGCTGTTCCTCCCTTTAACTTTTAAATATGCTCGGATATTTCTCATTTACAAAAATAAAGTGAAACTTTCTCTACCTCTGATCTCTGTGATGGTCAGGTTCATGTGTTCATGTATCAACCTGGCCATGTGATGGTGCCTACTTGTCTGGTCAAGCAAGTTCTGCTACTGTGAGAACATTTCATGGACTTAAATCATCAGCATCAATAGTTGATTATATCTGCAGTGGGCTAAGGAAAGCACTTTCTGCAATGAGTTATGTTTAATCTAGTCAGTTGAAGCCTTTAAAGGAGAAGTCAGAAGAATCTCTCCAAAATGTCTCTCCATTTAAGGACGCCAGCAAGCAGATTAAGCCCCACCTTTAATGGGTGGGGATATATCTCTATGGAAACAATCTAATCAAAGGTGTAATCCAACAATAGGTCTGCCTCACAAGAGTGGATTGAAAGAACTTGGCACTTTCTGGGGTACACGACAAATTCAAACCAGCACAATCTCCTCAACTTACAACCCCTTTGCTACCAAATTTCTGAAATGAGTCCTCAGTACTGGTGTCTCCATGTTCTCACTTTCTCCTCAGTTCTCAGCATAATTTGACTTCTGCCTCCATTACACCAACAAACATCTCTCATTTAGATCCCTCTGTGATTGACCATATGTAAGGGTATTTTCAATCCTTTCTTTATTTAACTTCCACCGTCACTCAGCATTGCTAACAACTCCTTTCTTTCCCCATTGTTTTTTTGTTTTTTTTTTTTTTTTTGCATGGGCAGGCACCGGGAATCGAACCTGGGTCTCTGGCATGACAGGCAAGAATTCTGCCACTGAGCCACATCGCACTGCCCTTCCCCACTGACTTTTATGACCCCGAATCTGCTCGTTTTCCAGTGATATCTCTGGCCATTCCCCCTCTGTCTCCTTTGCAGTCTCATGCTCCTTTACCAGACCATTAAGTATTGGAATTCAACTCTTCATTCTAGCCTCTTGTCACTTTTTGCTCTTTACTTTCCCTCTAGGCTGTGGTACTCATATATAACCACACCTGGGGAGTCATGTGGGGAGCCTTAAAAAATATTGATTCCCAGGTCCCACCCCTAGTGATTTTTATTTAACTGTTTTGGTGGGTAGCCTTACTGTTGGGATTTTTAAGAGTCTTCCAGAGGACTCTAAAGTACAAAATCACATTGTCTCTTGGCTATGTCATCCTCATTCATGGCTTCAATTATGACTTTGATTTCATTGACTCAATTTTTATCTCCATCCCAGAATGAACTCCTCTTTGAGTTCCTAATGCACAGATTCAACTGTTTATCAGCATTGCCACTTGGGTGCCTCAAAGGAAACTTTCTGTTTTCCCAGACTCATCTCACATCACACTCTCCCTTGCTCCTTAAGCTCCTTCCACACTGACCTTTCCACATCCCCAAATCTCTTTTACTTCAGTGCTTACTCATCCTCCTCATGTTTGTTTAGCTAATTCTACAGCTCTAGTATTCCAGGCCATTGTCATTTCCCCTGGGAAGCCTTTTCTGGCTCTCTGGCATCTGCTCTACTAGCACCATTGCCATCCTTTCAAAGCACTAATCACAGTTATGACCTTAACTTTATTTGTGTGATTATTCATTTAATTCTGGATTAATTCTTCCCTATTGGATTGAAACTGTGCATTTCTTCGGCTCACCATTTTATCATTATTTTCTTAAACCTAAGATGCTGACTGTAAGATGCATCATTATTTTATCTACAATGAGGAAAGAAAAATCACTGCCAAATATAAGATGGCATTTTAAGAGAAATATGGGTTTATGTCTTAAAATATGAAACAGAGAAATGCGTGTATCAACGAAAACACAATAGTACTGGGGCCTCACATGGTATCTAATAGGCACTTAAGTATTTCTTAAAAAGTAAAAAAGAATTCTGGATGTAGAGCTTCTAGTATGTTCCAAAGGTTTTTGGAGATAATGGGAAAGAACATTTGAAAGTTGGAGAACCAGTTCTTGGATGCAAAAGTTGCTCAATGGCAGCTCATAATCCAAAATGGTGTATCTTTTGGGCTTCCATGTTCAAGTTCTTTGGGCATACTTTTTGAAGATTGGTTGAGAAAAGCATTATCCTTCCTTTTTAGCAGGAAATCTAAAAGGAAAGGGAGCTCCGTTGCTATTTGTTTATCCATGTCCAAGCATTCTTTCCTCACTTGCAAGAAGTGGGGCCAATGCTCAATTTTTTTTTTGCATAGGCATGTGCCGGGAATCAAACCTGGGTCTCTGGCATGGCAGGCAAGAACTCTCCCTGCTGAGCCACCACGGCCCACCCGCAATGCTCAATTTTGCACTCTCACTTAAATGAGGTGGAAATACCTGCCATATACGGTCCATGAAGGGTAACCCCCAAAAGGAAACCATTTAAAACAAGCAGTAGTGACCCAGTAACTCAAATCAATCAAGTCCCATGCCTCCCCATAAAGCCTTGCTCATTCATTCTGGAAGTAGCATATTTCCAAGTGTTGGGGCTGGACTGATTGGTGTCATAAAAAAGCCCCACTCTGAGCTGTGATTTCTTTAGCTTTTTCAACCCAGGCCTCTCTTGCTCATGGTTTTCTGTAATGACAGGCTCCTTGGTTTACATGTGAACCATTTTCTTTTAATTTCAACCCATACTCAGCAAGAATCTGAAGGAAAGGAGGCTTGAGGTTGCCTTTATTTAAAACAAATGACATCTTATTCCCAGCAAGGTACAAACCAAATTGAAGGCATTTTTCAAAAGGGAGAAAAGGCAATTCTGTTCTGGTCTGTCTGGGTCTTAAAAAGAAATCAATCTGTGAGTTAATATCGTTCACCTGGAGTGGAGCAGGGAGGAGGTAAGCAGGTGTAGGATGGGGAGGGTGGATAATTTGGGGTAGATTTTTGTGTGATTTCATTAGTCTGGTTAAAGAGAATTACCAGAATTTTTGGCATTCACTTATTCAACTATAAATATGAAAGTGAAAATTAGGTCAACTATGTTTTGGGTGTTATCTTGTTTTGTTTTGTTTTCCTTTAATGAAGCATACTAACATTTTTAGATTAAGGACAGCAAAATGGAAGTTTTTCTCTAGGATCATTGATGAACCTACCATGTAGATTAAAAAAAAAAACGTGTATACTCTCTTTATACAATAAATAATGCATCTTACAAGCACTGCAGGGAAAAAATGAGTACCTTTTAAATAATTGATTTCCATCTTTTCATCTTCTTTTTTTCACCTAGAATATTGCAAATTCATGTGCATATTTGATGGATTCCCTTTCGAATATAAAGAGAAGTACAATTTTCAGATAGCCTTTTTAGACATTTGAAAATGCAGGAAAAGGAAAAAATCAAAAGATAGAGACTTGATACTGCCAGTGGGAGGACAGCCTGATTTAAGCAAACTTCCAAGGTGCTTCATTTTAAGCCAACTGTGAATATTTCTGCTTCATACTTTTTTCCTCTGTCTACTGTGAGAGAAAAAAGTTTGGCTAATGTTATGCCATCCCCGCTGCCCTGCTCCCTAAACTAGCATTAACTTCTTAATCACATTTGATTTTTAGTAAGAGTAGAAAATAAATCATGGAGATTAAAATTCCATGAACAATTCTCTAGTATTGTTCTATAATTGCAAAAGACTTCATATTTGCAAAGCTCTTCACCGAAGCCCCAAGAGGAAAATATCTGACTGTCTACCTGCATCAGCACAATGGACTGAATTGTGCTATGGAAATGAACAACCCCAATATCTCAATGCCTTAAAACAGCAAAGTTGATTTATTGCTTATGGTCCATACCCATCTCAGGTCATCAGGGTCTGTTCATTGTAGGCCCAAAAGACCAGGCCAACAGAGGCTCCATCTCAACAGGTAGGTTCATGAGAAAAAAGGTGGGGCAAAGTTTTGAGAGCATAACGCCATGTCTACTCACCTTTCATTGATTCAAGAAGTCATAGGTTTGATGCCGATGGGGTGGGGAATTATACACATCCCCTGGAGGGGGGTAGGGAATATTTGTATACAACCTTAGAATCCTCCAGACACCTCGCAGGTAAGAAACCCGAAACTCAGAGATGTTAAGACGTTGGCACAGGGTCACGTAGGTAATTAGAGCAGGAATTTATACCTTCTGCCCTCAGTATTGGATTTTACCAACTCTAAGTAATCAGACCTATATTGGATGACTTCTCCCTCTCATCAAAAGAAGAAAGGGATAGCCTCATGTGATTCTTCTGTGTCACTTGCACCCTTTGGCTTAATAATATTATTTTTTTATATTTCCTTAGATGCCCCAAGGCACACAGAGGTCATCATATAGTTATTTGGCTTAATGGTGACTATAAATATGACTCCTGAGTTACATAACTGAGTAGGCAGCTGTCTCGTCTAATTTCAGAGACTGAAAAGACTCTGTTCCTCTGTACCGAAACTCCCCTAATAGCTACCATGTATTAATAGCTCCTGTTAATTGAGGTGCTTATTTGTCAGGAATTGTGCTAAGTACTTTACTTTTACAATCTCACTTAGCCCTACAAAGTGAGGAGCATTAGTGTCCCCATATAAAAGGTGAAAAATTAAATGTTATTTAACTTTCTGAGAGATGTGCGGTGAATAAGTGACTCCAACACATTTATTCTGACTGCCAAATCCAGGCTTCTGGCCTCCATGCTTTATTAATTTGCAAAATAGAGACCAAAGCTTTTCATTCCAAAATCACATATAAAATTTCAATGCAGACACCCCTTGTAGAGGGACAAGACTTAGTAAGGTATAAGTGAAGTTCCTTTTAGGAGAGTAAAGTTTTAGAAGGGGGAGATTCAGGCAACAATGGAGGAGAGACCAGGGGACGGATGCAATGGGATGGGAGTAGAAAGGGCAAGTTGCCCAATGAGGGATGCTTCCACCACTGTATCATGGGGACAGGCCATTGCTATAGCTTCCCCAGTGGCTGTCTAGCGGGGCAGTGACCCAACCTGGGAGAAATGGAGGCTTGCTGGTGCCCTGAGGGCCAGATTCTGACCGGCAGGAGATGGAACTGGAGCTTTCTGAGTCTGTGACCATGGAAGCAACATCAGGTACTGGAGGGTCCCTTGATCCTAAAATCTTTTGCCTGAGACTCTGGTTTTTACAGGTAGTCTGCACTGCAGGAGGACTCCTAACCAGAATTTTTTTTCTCTGCTTTTTAAAGCCATTTTGTCTCTTTTTAAAAGTTCCCATCTCCCTTAGGAATGGCATCTCTCCCTCCAAATATAAAAAATTAACCTCATTAAGCCACAAAATCACTTCCACATTTTATTTTGGATACTTCACTGGATAGAAAATTGCAGATAAAACATTTAGTCAACCCATTAGTATTCATGGAAGAGCCTTTGGTTTCTCATTACTGAATTATCTTTCTGCTGAAAATCTATCATTTTCCCCAAAGGTGGCATTGTTTTGAAACTACCATGAGTAGAGATAAAGAACTAGAAAAAAATCATGTGAGCTGGTTTATGCACCTCCTTTTCCTTCTCAACCTTCTTAAGCCTTCGAAGTTCATACAAGACTTTGGGGGCAAATCACTTAAAGAGAAAGGCACCTGAGTTTCTTGGGCGCAACAGAGCTTCGCGGAAAACTGGTCTGTGCCAAAGCCATGGCAGTTATTCTCTCTGATGGATTGGCCTTGGGAAAAGATAGTATTCATAAAACCTTTCTGCCCAGGTGCTGGAGTCAGGACTCAGTCGCTTGACTGATATGGTTTATAACTGGTGGGCAGAACAGCATGGGGAGATGATGAAACAGCGTGGGGAGACGGAATAGCATGGGGAGATGGAACAGCATGGGGAGATGGAACAGCATGGGGGCCTGAGGCACTGGACTTGAAGACAGGAGATCTTGGTTGAGCTCTAACTTCACCAGAATCTGGATCCTTGACCCATGGCCAATACTATGTCCCTCTGTGCCATGGGATCTTCATCCTATTAGCTGGGAGGAGGGACTTGGATAGCCTTTAAGACCCTTTCTGGAGCTAATATCCTGTAATTATTGATCTTCTCTGATCTATTGAATGAGAAAAAACAATCATTCCTGCTCACAACTTTTCTGGGAACAGATTTTTAAGGCCAGCAAGGAAATTCTTACTGGTATAAGGAGCCAGTTTAGCCAAAGTGGGTCATCTTAGTAGGGATGAGGTGTCTCTTAGTTAATAAAGACTGCTGAACTGGCTGCTTGGACCTGGAGCAAATGGACATGACAGCCAGACCTCAGAAGAGGTGTAACGTGAGCAGGAGGCTCTTTTGGGCAGACAGCTTCATCAGGAACATGCAAGGGCCAAAAGAATAGACCCCAAGGTACTTCAGCATTGGAGACTCTTGGGCGCTTGGTACCCGGGCAGACAGGGACCATGATGGCGGAGACCAGCCTGTGGAAATTCACGAGGACAGCCTCCCCTTCACACACCCAGAAGCCTGAGGGGTAGGAACGGGAGGCGAGGTGACCCTGCGAAAGCCTACGCTTTTTCCTTTTTATTGTGGTAAAATATAATAACAAACATTTTGCCACTTTAACCATTTCTTAATGTGTTTCCCTACATATATGTATTTTTATATCTAGACATACACAGAAACAGAGGCAGTTATGTGATATGTATGTATATTATAGGGAATTTCGTTACAATTTTTTGTTGTTGTTGTCCGTGGGCTGGGAATCGACCCTGGGTCTCCCACATGGCAAGCGAGAATTCTACCCCTGAACTACCCATGCACCCCCATTTTTTGTTTTTGTCTGTGTTTTTGTTTTTTTTCACTTCCAATTTTAAGAGTATAATTCAGTGGCATTAATTCCATTCATAATGTTGTGCAGCCATTACCACTCTCTATTTCCAAAATGTTTTCAATACTCCAAATGGAAACTGTGTGCCCATTAACTCCCATCCACCTCTACCCTGCTCCCTCATAACCTCTAGTCCACTTCCTGTCTCTATGAATTTGCCCATTCGAGATATTTCATAGAAGTGGAATCATAAAACATTTGTCCTTTTGGGTCTGGCTTATTTTGCTTAACATAATGTTTTCCAGGTTCATCCGTGTTGTAGCATGGATTTAGGACTTCCTTCTTTTTTTATTTAAGGCTGAGTAATGCTCCAATGTATGTATGAACCACATTTATTTTCTAAAGTGAAGACTATTTTTTTAATTACTGAAATATAGTTACAGAAGTAATTCATGAATTTATTCTCATTTTTAAAGATGAGGCTGGGTCCCCTTGACCATTTTTCCATAGATCCCCTACCTCTGCTATCATCAGAGATAACTACATTGCTTGATTTTGTCCTTCCAGACATTTTTCCTTGTATAAACAAAATACACAAATGACCACAGAAAATACAAATAGTGTTTGCTGTTTATTTTTATACGAATAATATGTTTTCCACAAATTATTTTACTACTTGCTTTCTTTATTTAACAATATCTTAGAGGTATTTCCACATTGGTAAACATAGAAAAGAACCTCGTTCTTTTTAAATAGACCCCCCCCATAACAGTTTCAGAATATATTCTTTTTCTTAAAAAAAAAACAAAAAACAATTTTGTTTATACACTATACAATCCATCCAAAGTGTACAATCAATGGCTCTCGTATAATCACAGAGTTGTGCTTTCATCACCCTAATCAATTTTAGAACATTTTTACTGCTCCCAAAAGAAAAACCCCATTCTCCTTATACTCCCCTATTATTGATACTTAGCCTTGGTGACTATTTGTAATCTTTATTACTTTATTACTTTAAATACTGTTAACTTTAGTCATAGTTTGCATTAGGTGTTTTTTTGTTTGTTTGTTTGTTTTACCATGTATCAACCTATTATTAACACCTTGTGATAATGATGTACATTTTTCTAGTTCATGGAAGAAGTCTTATGCTTGTACTATTAACCACCTTCATTGTCTGCAATGGGTTCGCTGTGTTATACAGCCCCATGTTTCATTCTCCAGCTTTCCTTCTAGTCATATACATCACCCTCAATTTCTTCTTTCAACCACAATCACACAATTCAGTGCTGTTAGTTACACTCATGATAATGTGCTACCATCACCTCTATCCATTTCCAAACATTTACAATCAACCTTATGAAAAATTCTGCACAAATTAAGCATCAGCAACCCACTCTCTGCCCTTATTCTATCTCCTAGTAACCTATATTCTAGATATTAACTCCATGAGTTTACTCATTTTAATTAGTTCATATTAGCGAGATCATATGATATTCATCCTTTTATGTCTGACCTACCTCACTCAACATAATGGCCTCCAGGTATCCATGTTGTCACTGGACAACATTTTGTTTTATCCATTCATCTGTTGATGGACACTAGGGTTGTTTTCACCTTTTAGCAATTGTGAATAACCCTACTAAGAACCTTTACATACAGCCATCTATTTGAATCCCTGTTATCAATTCTTTAGGGAAGATTGCACCTTTTTTAAAAAAGGAATCACAATTTTAGATTGAACTCAACTTAAATCCTTTTCTGGACATTTATTTAACTTTCTTTTCCAGGCCCCTCACCAGATGACATATGTTAAGGGAAATCTGAACAACAGCAGACCAAATACAGAAAGGACATTTTCCTTGTATATCTGAGATGTGCTGTAAATTTTTTGAGCCTTAAATTTGAGAAGCCCACCATTTAAAGGAGATAAAGACAGAATGCTTGCATGAAGCACAGGTGAGTGGATTGACCCTGCCCCACTTAGTCCTTCCAGGGCCCCAAGGCATTTCCGAAGGACACAGTTTAAAAAACCAGGTATTAAGTGCTTTGTAGCTGCATAGACCCTGATACCAATCCTAGCTCCCCTGCTTACTAGCTGTGTAACCAGAGGGGTGTTACTTAACCCCTCTGGCAGGACTGCTATGAAGAGTCTGCAAGAAAACGAATGTGTATAAAGTACTGGCAGAGGGCTGTGCACACAGGAGGCAGTCCCTAAGTGAGTCTGGGTGACAGCATCACATTGGGAATTATAGAAAACTCCATGGTTATAGCTTCTGCAAATCCCACTTTATTCATTTTGGGACCTAACCAGTTCCTAACTCATGTAACCATGTAACTAAAACAATGAATCGAAAGTCTCAAAGTTTTGTCCTCAAGGACAGATTTTCATTTCAAAAATTAAAAAAGAACCCTACTGTTTCTGTTGAATTTACAATCAGCAAATATTCCTGTAAGCCAAGCAAATGGCAAAGTTTGAAAGTAATTTCCTTGTCCCTTTGCCTCCTGCTTTATCACTTCGCAGTAACGAATGAGACTATAACATTGAACACTCACATGGAGCTCTAATTACCACCTTGGCAGAATTGTTCTCACACTTTCATTCACAAAATTTCTGAAGAGTTACTGAGGCTATCATTAAACCTTATCAATGCTCAGGCACTAGATACAATATTAAGGTAAAGCAAACAATTGTACTTCAAAGGAATTTACTAATACCCAAGAAGGGGTAGTGTGCTATAGACTCCTAGGGTATGAAACTAGTCTTGGCCTGGCTCCTCCACCATTAAGCAGCCCAGCTGGAACAAGCCTCATTATCCTCATTTATAAAATGCATTTTAATACTCACTTCCCAGGCTTTCATGAGTTTTTAGTGACCCAGGCAAAGCCAAAGGAGGGAGACTATAAACTATACAGCTTTGTTCATTTGTGTTACAAGGGACATGACGATAGTCACCAGCAGTGCTGGATTCCTCAACACCATTGCAGTTAATAGCTATAATGAATTTCTCTCTGGGTGAATTTGTATAACCCAGGGACTTCTGCAGCTTCTACAGTTCAGACATGATTC
The DNA here is from genome assembly GCF_023851605.1 of Tamandua tetradactyla. Taxonomy (NCBI): domain Eukaryota; kingdom Metazoa; phylum Chordata; class Mammalia; order Pilosa; family Myrmecophagidae; genus Tamandua; species Tamandua tetradactyla. Next base: position 30,559,719 of record NC_135334.1, on the reverse strand, counting down.
ATTTAAGACAGGGATCAACCTGGCAACCTGTCCCCCTCCTTGAGCATCACAGCCCTGGCCTGGACTTACCTGCCTTAAAATGAATGCAAGTTGGAGGGTGGGAGAGGGGACAGAAGGCATAATGGGGAGAGGATTGAAGCTTTGGAAGAGAAAGACAGGGCTCTGCACTGCCTGCCACCATCAGCACTGCTCTTTGGAGATGGCCTTGTGTCATGTATTCTTATGCCATAATTGGGCAGAAGATATCATCATTGAACTTAATTTGTATATTAAGTGTCCCTTATGGAACAGGGACAAAGCATACTTTTATCCATAACTCTAATGTATGCATAGTACTTAGCACAGAGCAGGTGTCAAAAATATATGCTAAATATATAAAGAAGTCCAAAAAATTTTCAGGGTTTCAAATTGCCACTAATCACTATACCAAACCAGCTTCTGAGTTTCTTCCTGAAATAAGGCTACTTCTCTCTTATTGTACATACTCATCTTTGATATCCCAAGGACAGAGACTTTGGCTTTGTCCACCAATCCACAGAGAAGACAAGACCTGCTCTGGATGTATCTCTGTCGCAGCACCTTGTAATCTAGATTGAAACTATCCATTAGGTTTTCTGTTACTGGTCCACAATTACTTTCTTAGAAGCATTTGCATTCTTTTTTCAGAACAGCACCTTGCAAATATTATACTATTTCTGTAATAATGAATAACTTTCAAAATAACAAAAAGTCAACCAATCTTACTTCTGCATCCATGCCACTGCATTGCACCTGGACACCCACACGGCAAGGGATAGGCTGCTAGTGGGCCAGCACTGGGCTGCCAGCCAGGACCAGCCTCAGCTTGCTGCATTCCAGCTTGGTCTTCCCTTTATTAGGTGATACTTAGTGAAGAATAAGTGTGTAATATTCCCATGAAATTTGGTTTAAAAGTGATAAAAATGTGGCCAGTGCCCCAATTAATAAATCGATGAAGGAATTATTCAGAAAAGCATGGGAAGAAATTACATGAGAAAGAATGAGAGACAGAAAGCCAAAATTATCTCTTTCATTTAGTCTTATTAGTTAGAGAAAACATGCTTTGAGGATTGTGTTAATAGCTTTTTTGCTGACTGCTTTTTAAGCTCAGCTCTTCTCCCCTTGCCTTTTTCTTCTTTTTTAGTGAAGTAACAGATGAAGTGGGGGGACTGGTGTGCTGGGATCTCTGTCCTTCCAACCCCACCTACACCTTCCAGAGAAAGAGAGGACGGAGACTAGGCCAACCTGCAGACCACTAAAAAGCCTTGTTGAGCTCATGATGCAGATGGACTGAGGGATGAGGCAAAGGGAGGTCCATGGCCCAGCTGCAAGGGGTCAACTTTGACAAAGGCTTAAAAGGAAGCTCACCTGTTTCACAATACATCTTTCCCCCATTCCCTCCCAGAGAACAAGGGGAGGGAGTATAGATGGGTGGGTGGGTTGTTGGTTAGAGGAAAGGGTAGCTTTAGTAGGGGAGATGGAAAGAACAAGTCTGCAAGTGTGACCTTTTCCCCTCATTCTGAAGCTCTTAGACAAGGGGTCTTATCAGGTGATCTTACCTTGGCTTTTGTGGGTTTCTAGCATCTTGGAATAAGTAGTATCAACCTATTAGCCCTGAAAAAATCCCCAGAGGGATTAGGACTCTCCTGACACTTTTGTACCAAGATTTTGCCTGGTTCGCTAATGTCTACCCAAAGCTCAAAACCAAAATAGAGAAATCATGAGAATCTTCACTTGGCCTATATAACTATACTCAAATCATAAAAGGAGACTGTGAGCACCTATAAGATGATAGGATACATAGGATGCCACTGGATGACAAGTAGACACTACAAAAACCAAAGGCTAACATGTAGGCCAAGGTGAAATTTTTTTTTCCTGTATACTGTATGGCAGGATCACATTCCATTATTTTTCATTTTCATTATCCATGTGAGTATGCTGTTATTGCAGTACCATTTGTTGAATTTTTGTTTGTTCTGTTCATTTTGGGGGAAGTGCACAGACCAGGAATCGAACCCAGGTCTCCCGCATGGCAGGCAAGAATTCTACCACTGAACTACCCTTGCATCCCCAAGCCAAGGGGAATTTTAATTAACAACTGACCACAGACTCTTCATTTTCTGGCTCCCTCCATTTCCTGTTGATTTTCCCCTTCTTACGGGTACTGACTCAGACTCAGCTATCAGATTCTCCAGGGCAGGAGCCATGTCTGAAATTGTATCATATGCATATTTATTACGTTTATTACAGTTGGGATCTCTCAGTAGAGACTCAGCTCCATGGGACAGGAACTTTGTCTTGTATCCCCAGCACCAAGTCCAACACTATGTTTCATAAATAATTTCAAGTGAATAAATTGATGCATTTTTGTTTTCTGTTATAGCAGAGTGCTGACATACAGCAGTTCCTCAGTAAAGGTTGAACTGAACTTGAACACAATTCTCATTCCGTTGTGTGACCTGCTCTCCAGGTTGTGAGACAGAACATGATGAAGGGGTAATAATTGGGAGATTGTCACCATACCGAGCAGATTAGAATGAAGTTTCTCCAAGGCCTTCATGAATGTCAATATTTTAAAATCTACTTTGATGTTGTCAGAGCCGCTTTCCATTTTACTCATCAAATTTGTATTAGCTACTGCCATCAACTGCCTTCAAATTGATTTCCTTTTCTACCAGACAGTTCTCTGCAGTATGTAACCAGTAGTCAGGAATCCAAATTACTTCTGTTTGCTCTTCTAAGAGAAACAATATTAATCATAGTAAAACAAAAACTACCATCTCAGGTCTATACTTCTCTTCTAACTCTGAAAAATATAAAATGGAACCAGAGCCATGCTGACATTTTTAGAGGCAAGAGCAAGTTTCCTACCAAATACTCAGCTGAGAAGAGGTAGCATTTAATCACAATTTTCTATTGCACCCCATTGTGTCCCAAGTACTTGTTCAACGTGTGGTTCACATAGGCTAAAGCCCTATGATATCTCTAAGGAGTCTTCGTTACTTTATACTATGATTGCTTCATTTTATCTCCAATTTGAAAGGACAGGGTGCAAAATTACAGAATTAGAAAGAACTTGAGCACAAATGTGCTTGAGACCCTTCTAAACTGCTACTTATCCAAAGCTTAAAGCCAAACTTTTGTAGAAAAGAGTTGATTTTTTAGTCGTTAGAAATACATATCTGTTGTGGCGGTGATCAGGAAGGCAGTTAATGAGAGGTCCTGGATATTAATATCAAATGTTCCTATTTATTTGTTTATTTTTATTTTTAACTTTTTTTAATTGTGTAGTGTAACATATACACAAAGCAAAGAAAGAAAAAAGCAACAGTTTTCAAAGTACTCTTCAACAAGTAGTTACAGGACAGATCCCAGAGTTTGTCATGGGCTACCATATGATCCTGTCATATTTTTACTTCTAGGTGCTCCAGAATATAGGAGGCCCATTTATTTTCCTGTAAAGGAAAAATAATTATATTTGATCTCATTGATCAAAGAGACAGCTGTCTGCTAAGTAAACTTCTCATTCCCCAGAGATACAAACAGGTATTGTACCGTTTGAAATAAAAGGTAATATTGATAAAAGGTGACCTCATCTTCCACTGATATAAATGTTTTATACCTCAAATAAGAAAATCTCTAAAAAGACATTTCTTTGACAAATCATCAACAGCCGCTTTGTTTTGTCTTTCAAGTGGCTCCTCAGAGCAGCTTTCACTCTACGGAGGTTGGTTCTCTGCAGATCAAGCTTATTCTTGTGCCCCTACCCCTAGGATGTAGGCTCCATGAAGTGTTGACTGAGTGTGTTATATATTATTATATAATAACATAATTATTATATTATATCTATTATTATATAATTATGTTATTATATTCCCAGCACAAGATATGGTACTTAGCACAATGTGGGTACAAATGAATGTACCCACATGCTGTTCCCACTACCTGGAATAACTTCCTTAACCTTTCCACCAGCCTGCACCTGCCATTTCCTAACATAATGCATATTCTGCTAACTCTTTCCAGCAAAATCTATTATGCCCTTGTTAGTTCATATAGAACTCACACTCTCTACCAAGTAGTCTAGGTCTTGGTTCTATTTACTGTCAAATGTGGTTTTAAATTTACTTTTTCCCAACTAAGTTGCAAGCTTTCAGAAGACTGGAAACATTTGTTACTTTTCTACCCCCATAGGGCCTAGCATAGTACCATGCACTTAGTAAGTACATCATAAACAATTGATAACTTGAAATGTAAATGAGGATGAATCTTTGAAAAAAATGTACCTAATAATAAATGGGGCTGTAAGCTTTAACAAGATACTCTCTGATGTCCTAGCCCCAAAGCTATTTCTTAACCTTGCCCAATCTTCTAAATCACGAGTTTGAGATGTTTCAATAATGAGAAGGTCATTCCTGTTGACTGACTTCCAGTCCCACAGCCTTATCCACGAGGCAGGTGAGCCAACTCAACAGTCCAGAGTGCCTGCCAGGTGCTGGTAGAAGGTGGGGCTGTGGTTACAAAGAAGTGAGAACTCAACTTGAGGTGCTTAATAAGGCAATTGAGCTCTGAAAATATAAGTGCCATATAGGATATGGGTATTATTTGTGTATAAAAACAAATGTTTGACTATCAGTGAGAAAAAAGAATAACTCTACTTGTTCCTTAAAATTTAAGTCTTAGGAGAGAAAACTTCTCCCTACTTAGGGACCAGCATAAGATGGGTGGGTATTATTCTATATGAGAAGCCTGAGTAGATTGTTCTCAGGTTCTCTCCAAAGCACAGCCTGACAGAGGCTTGTGTGTAGGTAGTTTACTTAGGGAGTGATTCCAGAGAGCAGGAAGGATGGATAAGGGTGTGAAACAGGGAAGAAGGAATGCCAGTAGAAGGGGGAATGTTAAATTGGCCACCATTATGCTCTATGTCATGGGACTCTCTGAGGAGTGTACATGTGGAAGGAGAGCCAAAGGGGACAGCAGTTGTTCTCCTTGTGCTTCCACACTTCCGGGGAGGCTCTACTTAGCTCTTCTCCTGGGCTCTGACTAGCAGGGGCATCTGGGAGGACCCAAAGGAGTCAGGTGAAACCTGCACAAAGCTGGTTGTGGTTTGTACATAAGAGACTGCCATCAAGGCTGGAGGAAAAAGAGAGGGTGAGAAGATCTGAAGGGTGCACGAGGATGGCTCTACTCAGGGAACATGCTCCTGGACAGTAAGTTTCCTGGCCTGGCCCTTGACGTGTTGTCTGTCCTCATGAGATGAAAGGCTTTCAATCAGATATGGCCTAGGCACAGAGCCGTACAATTTTTCGTGAATTCAGAATTTTACAGCAAGTATTTTTACCTCCAAATAAGGCATCTGCCCAGCTTTGCTGGGAGGTGACTCAGCATTGCTTACTAAGAAGCCTGACTCCCATGTGAGGTTGACAGAATTTGTTACAGCATCTCCTTGGAAACCATTTCTGCATCTGAACATCAGAGCACTGAGGCACCCCACACACTTGAGAGATAGGTCATAACAGGAATAGTGTAGGAAAGAAATCAAATGTTGGACTTTGTATACTGTACTATAAATGACACTATAAAATATTCTGCCCACTGAAGGTTTGGGCTATCTATTGGCTTTTTCCTTCTAAATTCATCCAATTGCCAATACAATTATGTCTTGCATTTCAAAATTAATTTCAAAGAAGGCTATCTAGTGTGCTGACCCTATGCAATCTCATGTCAAATTTATAATCAATAACACGTAAAGTGAAACAAATTCACCTTCCAGGCCAGTAACTAAGAAAAATTATCATTGTCAAATAGCATTTAGGGTGCATATATTCTTAATTATTCAATAGTGTTCAAGTGAGAGCCAAGTGCAGAATATTAAAATTTTGTAAACAGACATTTCCTCTTGCAGTTCCCACCACAAATTTTAGGACACTCATGCTTTGAAGCAAAAAGAGTAGGACCATTAGTCAAAGTCATTCTCAGTCAGTGGGACGATCACTTCCTTGAAATAATTCCATCAGAGTATTAGTATGTAATACTAAATGGTGAAAACACTAATCGATCACAGTGTTTGTCTTAAAGCTTTTTAGATCATGAGCCACTCACTTCTTCTTAATGCTATGTAGTTCCTCCTCCTTGCATTCCTAGAGCTGATTTTCTTCTTGTCCCTGGCGGGATCTGGTTTTTAAGCTTTTCCTTTGATATTGTGATTTGTCCTCTGTTCCTCCACTATGTTTTACCAAAGACATTTTGGTTTTAGTCAGTTCATGCCTATTGTTTGCTTGCTTATGAACAAATAAGTCCATGATTGCTAGTTACTGTAATTTCCTGACGCAAACTACAATAAGAATACTGATAATTAAAAAGAAGCTAACTGGGAAGCTACTGAAATTAGCAAAAATTGATGCTCCTAGAACACTGTATCTGATTTGGAACCGATACTATGCTTATCAGTATAGTATATGTTTGAAACATGCAAATGTTTTTGCATCTACAAAAGAAATGCTTCTTAGCAAAAATGCTATAGCTGAGCAGCTACTATACACCAAGAGCTGGACTAAGCACTGTATCCATATCAACAAATTTAATTCTTAGAACGACCTGCCAGGTAAAGATCATTATTGTCTTACTGAAAATGAGCACACCAAAGTTTAGAAGGGTTAAATAACTTGGCCAAGGGCTTATTTTTTTGCAGTTCCCTTGAATATAGGTATCTTTCATTCCAAAGCTCATTAGTCTCTGCACAAAATTAAAAAAAGAGAGAAGTTTAAATAGGGACAGGAGGAAAAGGCAGCTACTCTCAGAATAACCTTTTTTAGGCCTCTTTGCACAGTTTGCGTTCAACCAAATGCAAAACACATTTCGCCCAGAGAACTTTACCCTTTAATTAAAAAATCTACATAATTCATGAGGAATGCAATCCACAGATCTCTAATCTGTTTACCTTAACATCATCAAAATGTTACATCACTATGCTTGGAGTGTGAGATGCCTTTTGGCTTTTTAATTCCAGCCCTATTCTCTGAGTCCCAAACAATTTACCAGTAAGGAGATATGTGGAAATCCAAAAGAGGTGAATTTAAGACTATCACTTGCTTAGAGAAAAACAGATTCCAACATTTCTAATTTAATTGTTGTCCTTCACATGTTTCACTGCATCCAAAACACTAGAACATGATAAAAACAAATTGGAGTTTTTCCTCTTCCTTAGATTTTTCCTTTAATTATTCCTGCTCCTTCTCATTAATAGTAATACATGTTCATTGGATCAAATTCTGTATCTCAAAGAGCAGTCAAAAGAACCGTGTAGCTTCAGAGTTTTAAGGCATTATTATTTCCATTTAAAAATGGATGGAGACACTTGGGGATACTAAATCACATGCCCAAAGCTCCTGAGAAGTGAGTTGGGTAAAATTCACTGTGTTATCTTCCCCTTGGCTTTTTCCCTATTTTTAAGAACTCAGCTTTTGGCTTGGTAGAATCTAAAGCTACGTTTGGAATATCTGCACTAGAGTGAACAAAACATTGCACGTGTCAGTGGGCACTTGGCATAAGTCAGGCACTGGGGTTAGCATGGTGAAGGAGACATGGCCCTGATTTCCCAGTACTCACGGTCTAATGGGGTAAACAGACACACGTGTATGCGAGTATTGTCTGACGTGGTGAGTGCCCTGTAGGCCACGTCTGGTGTGCTCACCTAATCCAGACCTGCTAGAGGGGAGGGAAGAAGGAAGGCTTCCTAGAGGATGACATCAAAGCTAAGACTTAAAGGACAAGTGTGATTTTACTAAGCGAAGAAGAGAGGGTATAGAGGAGATATTTTGAGAAACATGTTTCAGGAAGAGGGCAGGGCATGTGTGAAGACCCAGAGATGAGAGAAAGCAAAATGAGTTCTGGAAACAAGGCACAAAGCTTAAAACAGAAGTTAAAGGCCCTAAAAAGGGACCCTCTCTAGAGCATGGATTCAAGAAGATTGCAACTTACAAATTTACCCACCGCCGACTATGTCTGGGCAGTCAAAACTCATTCAAGGAGGCTGGCAGAATCAATCAGAAGACTGGTATTGAGACTCAAAGGCTCTCTCTGCACGTGTCAAATCTCTGCAGTCAAAGAAAAGCACAACAATACTGACCAGTGTCTGCTACAGCTAATTCAGGACTGCTCTAAGCCTTGCTAATTATTCATGGCCCATTTTTTTCTAGACCACAGCTAGAGACACAATTGAAAATTCCTTTAAATGATTTTAATGAACTCCAAGAATATGTTTAGACGAAGCAAAGGTAGTCTGAGCCTTCTATATCTTAAGAAATAGAAGACAAACGTTTCAATTCTCTTAATGTTATGGAAAGAATTTATTTGGGGCCCAGGGGAGAAAAATGGTTTTCAGGCTTTTTTATTTGGACAGTGAAATAATTCCTTCCTAAACGCAGGCTGTTAAGTAAGGGGCTGAGTGCTTTCAATGGCAGATGTGTGGGGATTACTAAATGGGGTAAAGCTTGTGCCTTCTCCTGCTGCTGTCGGATGGACTGGCTTACAGAATTAGAGCTTCACAGCCATTCACCTGCCAGCAAACATATATGGAACAAGGAGTGGCCTGGTCATCTTGTTTGCCTTCAAGTTTTGCCTTCCATTTACAAATACAAACCAAACCGATCTATAATACAAATAAATGAAGACAAGTTCTTGCATTACAAATCTTACTCTTTTATTTAAAAAGGTATTTTCCAGATTGGCTAATTGGTCAGATTTCCCCTGATTGAGTCTTAGTGCGACTTGATTTGACTCTCTGTCCAGTGCCACATAATATGGGATAAACCAACCAACCAAGCCCTAGAACTACCTTTGAGCACTTAATATATGCCAAGCACTAAACACTGTTATCTTCATTTAACCCTCACAGTACACCTTTGGGATAAATATTGCTTCCCCATTTTTTAGGAAAAGAAGCAGAGAACTGAAAGGTTAGACAATTGACTCTTGGATCACAGCTGGAGAGTGGCAGAAGCTGGATCCAAACACTGTCTGATTTCAAAGTCCATGTGCTTTTCATTATATCACGCTGCCTCCTAGAGGGGCAAGCGAGATGTTTGGGGTCACCTGAAACATGATTCAGGAGCAGTCACTCTGGGAAGACTTAACCTTAGTCTCTGTTGGTAAACTGATAGAGTAAAGGAAATTTGTCAGACATCTTAAACTTCAAAAAAAAAGTACTACCTTCCAGATAAGTAAAAATCTATTCCAACAACATGTTCCTCAAAAAAAAGCATCTCATCCAGGAAATAGTTGCAACTGATGATCCACTCATTTCAAGGAATTTCAAATCTAACAACATTTGAGTGCAATAGAAGTTGACAGTCCTTGAGTTTGAGGAAGTAAAGTGTCAGGAAGAATAAGTCTCCATCCTCCATTGAGCCAATGGACAGGACATCAGGGCCCTGGGGGGAGAAGGCCTCTTACTGGCACATGGGCCCCTCCAAACTAGCAGAATATGCGGGGTTTATGCAATGTGATATAAGGAACCTGAAGCAGAACCAAAGCATCTGGGGAATTTGATGAACTCAAGGACTAAAAGGTCACTCAACTCTTTGTTTAACCACACTGGCTAATCAATTCAATTAAAATAGTGCATCCCAGCAGTCTTATTTAAAACCATGAAGACAGAATTGGAACTATGAGGAGGGTCCACCCTGACCTAGTGCCTTTCAGTCAGCTCTACCCACTCACCCAGATATACCAATAGACCTAGGTCCCACTTTTTCTCTCACTTTCATCTCTCCTCCTGCCCTTGAATTTGTAGTTAGAACACTAGTTAGCAATCTCCCACTCACTCTCTCTGTTCTGGACTGCACTCCAGACTGGCTTACTTAGCTGATATCCAACCACATGCCTGATAGAGCTTGGTGGTTACCCTGTGTTTCCTTTTTATATACCCACTACCATGAAGCCAGCATACCGCCATGTATTTGAGTATAAACCCAAAACTCACCCTCTGGAACCAGAGCTCAAGCTCAGAGAGTCATGACCTATTAAATAATAACTCCTACTTAACTCCTTTATGTCCTCCAAGTACATCTTTCCTTGCTTCCACATTTTTTTAAACTTTCAGGGCCTCAACTTGTATCTTGGTATTTGGTCTGTATTGAGAGCCAGTCTGGAGGAGGCCTTTTTTTTTGATAGTGGGTTAAAATTATCCAGACAGATTTTCTCAGTTCTTTGCTTTATTTTGATCTTACAGGTAGTTCTTGTTCTAATCCAGCTCTCAAGGAGCTTGGGTTGATGCAGCCTTAAGACCAAGAAAAAGCTAGGCAGAGAGTTAGACATGAACTTTATTGGGACTTACAAATAGGAGAAGAATTTTCCTGATGGCATTTAGTCAGGAAATGGAAGTTAATGCTTTGCAAAGGGGGCAGGGAGTGCAAGGGCTTATAAGAGTTTAGGACAAGGGTGTGAGAACATCGCTTTAGCAGGGTCTCATGACACAGGGGTTGGAGGTTTGTTATCAATAGTGATTAAGGGAAAGGAGTTTTGATGCTTTGTTTATGATACTATCTCCTCCCTCCTGAGGAGATGTGCTGAAATTTAACTTCTGACCTGGTCATTGTAGGTGGCTACGTGCAGTCATTCATTCTCAGTATGGAAGGGGGGCCCAGGCCCTGGTTCTCTACAAAAATCCACCCCCATACAGCAGACCATGTTGCCCATGGGACAGATACTGCATTCATATCCCCAACAACAGTATAAGAGACAACAGAACACTAGGAGTTCCCCACACAGAGATAACAACCTTACAAGGAGATACCACCAAGGCCAAGAAAAAGGATTAAATCATTTAGACAAGAGGCGTAAGATTCTTTTCCAGATTTTCCAGTGCATTGAATTTTGCCAGGCCATCAAGGTATTCCATGCAGTCCAACTCATAGGAGTCACAATCCAAGGAAGGCCGGCAGTGCCTGAAGATAGCAAGTCTGTACAAACCCAACATTGCATTCAACTGTGGGCATGAGTTACCATCGAAGGAAGTTGTTTGCCAGGGCACTATGGATGAAAAGAAAGATGTTTATGGGGAACAATAGGACTAACTAGCAATATATATGTTAGGATTCCATTGGTTGACAACAAGATTCAGGTGGAAAAATATTATGGCAAGGTTTAAAATACCAGATATTTTCCCTTTGCAAGTTTTTTTTTCTTCTTCGGTTTTTTTTTTTTTTTTTCCACGTGGGCAGGCACCAGGAATTGAACTTGGGTCTCCAGCATAGCAGGCGAGAACTCTGCCTGCTGAGCCACCAATGCCCACTCCCCTTTGCAAATTTTGAGAGTCCTCTACCATGACATCAGTCATTAGTTCAGACATAAGAAGGGTCCACATAGTTATGCATAATGTTCCTGTGGGAATAAGAGGCCCTGGATTGGTGTCGGATTATAGTATTTTAGGTGACTCCTATTCCCCACAGGCTTAAGAGTCCCAACCAGTATGGCTGCATAGGCCAGTGCTAAGGCCAAAGAACTGGGCTGGCCATGATGGCTCAGCAGGCAGAGTTCTTGCCTGCTATGCTGGAGAAGACTTGGGTTCGATTCCTGGTGCCTACCCGTGCAAAGAAACAAGAAAAAAAAGAAAAAAGAAAAAATGCCTAGTCCCCATTTGTATAGTCTGGGGTATAGGCAACAACAAATTATTATCATCCCCCCTTTTAGGGTATAAAGCATCTGGCCCTTCAGTTTTTATTCTCAGAGCCTGCACTGGAATGCCTTCCACTAGCATTTCAATAGGAGCTGGGGCTGCAGCCTGAGCACTGCATTCAAGTGAGCTAAGATGTAATAAAGTCTCTTAGTTCGCTGTTGCAAGAACTTCTTATTTTTTAGCTGCTCTTTTAACAAACCATTCATTTTTCTCAATAAGGCCTGTACCTGTGGGACTGTATGACAGATGGAACATCCACATGATGTCCTTATCCATGGCCCAGGATTGGGATATTTGCCCAGTGAAGGAGGTCCTCCAATCACTGTCTGTTTGTGTAGGCCCTCCATACACAGTGCTCACTTTCTACAGATATCAGATGATGACCTGCTGGTTAGTCTTCCCCACTGGGAAAGCTAACCACAGTCCTGTAGCAATGTGCATGGTGGTAAAAGCATACCTTGCCCCCCTCCGAGAGTGGAAGGAAACTGATGTAATGCACTTGCCTCCGGGTCCCCAGGATTTGTGTTCAGCTGATATGTCTCATCTGATATGGTAACCTATGTGGTTGATGCAGGGAGCATGAAGGGTACTCTCTAGTAATGTCCACTGGCTGCTGGCTCATGATTGGCAGCTGGAAGCCATTTCATTGCTTTCCTGATTTCAGCCAGGCTGCTCCACACTCATGCAAGTGCATCTGCTTTCACATCCCTGGATAGACAGTTATCTTCCATCATTGGCAGGCATCCCAGATGTCGTTCTACAATTCTGGTCTCCAAAGGGGGCAACATATGATTGTCCATTGTCCCTCCTTTCAGGTTGCCATCCAGGGCACAAGGCCTTTGTAAACAGCCCAGCTGTCAATACAGATAGTTAGTGCATCTCCTGGTATATGCACTATTATTATCTGTACTGTTTTTTAACTTAGCCCATTAACTGCTTCACATAGCACCAGTCTCCCACCACATAGTGTCAGTAATGGATTGTACTGCCACAGCTGTCCCTATGGGAGGCTGCCCACTAGTGGATTCATCAGTGCCAAGAAGACTCAGGAACAGTACCTATGCCTTCTATGGTGGGCATTTTGACAGCTCTTTCATGGGCAATGAATTAAGCTGTTGAATCTTTTATACGGGACACTGGTTTGAGAATCTCATGCATTTCTGCACTGAGAGGGCTGGTATTAAGAATGCTACATTATAGCAGGTACATTTTCCATTTGGTCAGTGTGCTCAGTTGGGCACTGTTGGAGCATGGTTTAGAAGCCATGTCAGTTATCCACTTCTGAAAAGGGATGACTGTTTTTAAGATGACTGGGCATCTTTACATCAGTCCCTCTACTTGCAATAAGGCATATTACAATTGCTTTTCCAGGGGGCTGTATCTCAGTTCTGCCCTTTTCCACAATTGTGACCAAAAGCCAAGGCTCATTCATTTAGAATGTTGCCCCTGCCACAGACTCAGCCTAAAGGCAATATCAGTGCTGGCTAGATCCACTTCACAGGGTGGGTATGAATCTAAGCCCCCCCCCCACACACACACACAGTGCTTGTGCTATCTTCCTGTTTGCTTTTTCAAAAGTAGCCTGCTGGAGGTACTCCCATTTTCAAATATGACCTTTTCCTAATTAGCATATACAAAGGCTTTAACATTTGGGCTAAGTGAGGAACAAAAGGTTTCCAATAGCCCAATAATCCCAAGAAAGCCTTTAGTTATTTTGGCATATGTGGCATAAGAAAAGAGTGTACCTTGTCGGTTACTGCAGAAGAAATAATTTTGGTCTTACCCAGTCATACAACACCTGAGAATTTGACAGAACAGCCAAGGCTTGCAGTTTGTCCCAATTAATTATCCATCCCTGACTCCCAAGGTGAGTTAACAATGAGCCTGTGGCTTCTTTTAGTTCTCAGTGTTACTGGTTAACATGACATCATCAATGTAGCGAAATAGACTTTTCTACTTAGCCAAATCCTTTGTCATAAGACTGTGGCAGATGATTGGGCTATGTAAACAGCTTGTGGGTGTATGGTGAAAGTCCTTTGTTCTCTTTCCTAGGTCAAAGCAAAAGCAGGTTGACTGGATTTATTTAAGGGAATACTGAAGAAGACATTAGTTAAAGCTAAAACAAAGTTGTAATGACTTAATTGAATGCTAATTCCTTGCAGTAAAGAGACAACCTTTGGAACTGCTGCATACAAAGGTGGCATTACTTTATCTTCCTCTAAAGGATATGCAGTAGTTTTTGTTGCTTGTTCTGCCTTGGTAGCCATTCACAAGTTTCCTAATGGGGCCCAAGCTACAGCTGCCACTATTTGGTGGTGTGCTGGCTTGAAATTGTTATGCACTCCCAGAAAACCCATGTTTTCTATCCTAATCCAATCTTGTGGGGGCAGAACTACTGTTTAAGGTGGAAACTTTGACTGGATTGCTTCCGCAGAGATGCGACATACCCAGTTGTGGATGTGGCCTTTTGATTAGATGGAGATGTGACGCCACCCATTCAAGGAGGGTCTTGATTAGTTTACTGAAGTCCTTTAAAAGTGGAGACATTTTGGAGAAAAAAGAGTTAGTTTCAGAGCTAACAGAGATGTAGTTATTTGAAGATGCTTGGGATGCTGATGGAGAGAACACACATCTAGACATGGATGCTTGGAGATGCAGAGCCCAGCAGACATTGCTGTGTGCCATATGAGATGCTAAGCAAGCCAGAACCCAGAGTTGTGTCCCAGAGGAGCTAAGTGAAGGCCCACAGATGCTTTGGGAGGAAGCCACTGGCATCAGAAGCTGAAAGTAACAGAACCAGGAACAAGGACCAGCAGATGCCAGCCAGTACCTTCCCATCTGACAGACTTTGGCCTTTCTTGAATCAAGATGACTTTCTCTGGATTCCTTAGTTGGGACATTTTTATGGCCTTAAAACTATAAATGTATAACTTAATAAATTCCCTTTTTAAAAGCTATTCCAATTTTGGTATATTGCATTCCAGCAGTATTAACAAACTTAAACAGGTGGTCTCCTTTCTTCTTACTCAAATTTAGTTGTCTTGTTATCTGTTGCAAAAACAGTTAGCAACCTCCCAGAGTTTTCAGGGCATCCCCATACTCCCGTGGCAGTCCCCATACATCTAGGAGGGCAATGACCTATATCCATGCAGACGACAGAGGCCAACTTGGGATTTCTTCCACAGATTCACCCTTTCCAAGACTCATATCTACTATGGTTGATGGTTCTTTGATCTCCTGGCTGGCTCATCATTTTTTCCAACCCAGCTCTCAAAGAGCTGGGGTCAACATAGCCCTAAGACCAAAGAACACGTTAGGCAGGGTTAGACATGAATTTTACTGGGACTCACACACAGGAAAAGAATTTTCCCAATGGCGGCCGGTCAGGAAATGGGAGTTAATGCTTCGCAAAGCAGGTAGGGGAGTGCAAAAGCTTATAAGGGTTTAGGATAAGGGTGTAATAACAGCGCTTTAGCAGGGTCTCATGACACAGGGGTTTGGAGGTTTCTTACCAACAGTGATCAGGGGAAAGAAGTTTTAATGCTTGTTTATGATACCATCTGTACATTTCCCTTTCTCATCCCCCCCACCCTAAGGAGATGTGATAACTTTTAACTTCTATCTTGGTCGTTGTAGGTGGCTACATGTAGTAACTTATTCTCAATATAGAGGAGGCCTGGGCCCTGGGTCTCCACTGTCCTCAGGTTGATAAAAAAAAAAAAAAAAAGTCTGAAAGATGAATAAAGTTGTTATTCCTGCACTCTTAGTAAGCACATTTCCAGCATTTGGATACAGGCTCTGTGCTCACTGCTTCCAGTAAAATTTGTTTTGGATAATTCTGCTATTGGAGTATGTTTGGAGATAGGTGCTCTGACACCTCTGAAGGTGAATTCCAAACTACTCTGGAAACTGTTTTGTAAAAAGAGAAACAGTGATGAGGAATTTGGGAGCTGGCCACCAAATTAAGCAACTTTTCTTCTCCAAGGACCTGCAACTTGTGCTCACACTTTCGGTATTTATATGAACTCAAACTTTGCACTCTGACATTTGAAGAAGAAAATTGGGCTGTACCAGAGATCTGAGAGCCACACTGGTCTCTTTGGAAAGCAGAAGTGCTGCTAGGAGAAAACAAAGGACTCGCCCCTTAATCATACCACCAGTCGTCTCTCATAAGCAAGTTTGTTAAATGAAGAGGAAAATATAACCCTTGTTCCAAATTTAGGAGATGAAAGGGGAGGAGAGGGAATAGGATAAAGAGGAGGAGGAGAGGGAGAGAACAGAAGTTGGTATTTGACTGAAAATTCAAGCTGTGGGGAGGGAGATAGGCCTAAAAGGCAATCATCAGCAAAAGGACTCAGAGAGTGATGCATCTAGCAGATAACCAGTAGAGAGACAACTATGCTTAAACCATATCTGACAGAATCTGTAGCTACATGAAAACAGCAGAGGCTTTCCAGCTGAACAATCTTAGACTTTCCAGCTCTCAGCTGGAGTGATCTTAGGCTGCTTACTTAGGCTCTTTGGGCCTCAGTTTCCTCATCTGTAAAATGAGGCTAACAATTCCCACCCTGCAGTGCCTTTAGCAGGATTCGAAATAATGTGTATAAAGATCCTTGCATAGTACAGCAAGACTGACTCAGGACAAACCCTCCGTCTTACTTAGGACTGATCAGCTTGGGATGTACTGGGTGTGAACTTCTGTGTTCTAACATAATTTAATTGCCTTGATGGCAGCCAGAGGGCCAGATCACATCAATGTGAGTGAGGGTGAAACTTTTCCTGAAAGGAATAAGCATAGCAACTGATGTCCGTTCCTGGATGAGGTCAATCCTCCTCAAGAAAATCAAGAGGGTAGAGGTGGGGCCAGGGCTACTTCTTTCTCTCTGGAGGTGTAGAGGTCTTGTGATGATTGGTCAGTCTTTCCTTCAGGAGATACCTGTAAGGTATTCTCTTTGGGGAGAAGAAGGATGGTGGCCACTTGAGAGTAAGTCAGGGAGATCTCCCTCGGGGTTTCCTAGGCTTAGGGCGCTGAACATCATCATAGCGAATGGTCTGACAAGTTAGTCACTGTTTCGTGTCTTCCTTCTGATATCCTTGGTTTTCAGTGAGGCTTTTCAAAGACTTTCAGCCTATTCTCTACTATCCTCGAGAAAATGAGCCTAAGCTGGGCATGAAGAGTGCAAGTGACGGTGGCTAAGGCCAGGGAGAAGGCATCGTCAGGGGCAGGAAGAGAGTGGCCAAATGCCCTTGGAGGCCAGGAACAGCATTTCAGAACCTAAGCTTCAAATAACAATCAGCAAGGACTGTACAACACACGTGAGGCTGCTCCAGGCTGCCCCAAAAGTAGGCAGGGTGTTCTGATGATGGTTGGACTTCAGGTAGCTAAGCAGGGTGGGGACATTTAAAAGGAAGTAGAAACTCCTTTTAATGGAGGTATTTCCCAAATGCTATTAATGCCAGTCTAGAATCAAATGTTAGTTCACTATCTTCTAGCAAAAAATTCTTTTTTTCTTTTGCCATTACTGGCTTTGATATAAGCAAGTGCCTGCCATGGCAGTCAGCTTCTCACAAGGACCATTACCATGACAAAGCACCCTGCTGACCCCCCCACTTGTTCCAGGAAATGGCCAGCTACAGAAAATCTTCGCCCCAACATTGAATAAACTTTCCTCTTTTGAAATGGTCCTAGACTGCTCACTTGTCCTTTTGCAGCAGATCAGGGACAGCTGAATGTACCTGAAGACCAATTAGAAAGTCTCCTCTGTTTCCCCAATCCCACCTTAATAGAGGCTGCCAATCAGAGGCTGTCTCAGTAATTCTTCTTTTTATTTTATAAAAGCACTCTCCTTTCTAACACCTTTGAACCCTTACTGAAATGAAAATAATGGCAGATGTGTTCTCTTGGTGCAAGTTTATGAATAAACAGCCCTTGTTAATTTTGTCTCGGACTTAGTTTTGTTTTTGACAGTGCAAAAATGTGGCATTTACCAAACCAGAAATTTAGAGGTGAGACCCTAGAGAAGTAAAGGGCATCCATTTTCTGTGGATTTCTAATTAGAACAGAATTTAGAGGAAGACAGAAAGAAGAAAGTGGATGGACATACTGATAAAAAATGGGGCCTGGAGCCCAAAGGAAGATTCATGCTTTGACCTCTCCTTCTTCCTACATTCTGTATAAACCTTTTTGAGAGGCATGAGGGGCCTTAATGAAGCGAATAATCTGGATTCTGTCTGGATTCAGACAGAAAAGTGGTTAGAGTTAATGCAAACTTCAGGGCGTAATGTAATTAAAATGCATATATATGTATTAGATTGACACATCAAATCAAATCACATTATTAAGCATTAAACATCTACCATGTTCAGGGCCCAATATATAACTGATAAAAATTACTAAGCGATGGGAATTTAATTCAATTAAAGAGATTCTGGGTCCCCTAAAAGTTCTCATCAAAGAATCCAGATTCTGATTTTGGGATTTCCACTGCACTTTTGGACAGCACAGAGGGCAGGCTATGAAATTCTAAGACACCCCCTTTGTTGGTCACTGCTTTGGGTGGTTAGAGCAGCAAAGCCGCCCTCAGGTTTCTAACTGAGGAGCATGGGGCTCTGTGAGTACAGCTCTGTGGTACTCACCTTGGCCTGGAACCGTCCTAATTTAGTCCAGATATTAACAGCTTTTCAGGCAGGCAAATCCTTTAGCTTTAGTCTTCAAGGCCTCCCTCCTGTGGCACTCAGAATGAATCTCTTAGGTCAGCCAGAGGGCCAAAGAGAACAGGAATCCATGCCAGACCAAACTACCCATCCCCCTTAACTCCTTTTTCTTTCCCCTATCCTCTTGTATGTAAGGCTCCACTCTCCCTTCTTCAGCAAAAACAAAGCCCCAGCATACCTATGTTCCGAGCAGCCAACCTCTAGTTTTTCCTTGACAGCCAGACTGAATCCCAGTTAGGCATAACTGGGGGAAACCAGATGCTCTTAATTTGAACTGAGCCTTTGAACCTCTGGATGGAGAAGAGGGATGACTCATCCCCTATTTGACTCTGATCAGCCTATAGATCTTGGACTGAGTGAGGGTAACATGTGATCAGTAAGGGCTGCCAAATAGCTACCTGAAGCTGCTGGGGGTAAATGGGGGGACATAACACCTTCTCCTTTAGGATGGAGAAACTCCTCTAACCTCGTGATCTCTGTCGAGAAAGCCTTTCCTATTCTACTTGGGTGTATGGCCTCTCTCTATTCCAACTCATCATAACTCAATGAGCCTTTTCTCAAATAGCTCACACCTTCCTCTGCTTTAGGATCTTTATGTCTGTATAGTAAGGTGGAACAGGGAATCTGTTCCTCCAGACAAGGCTTTGCTTAGAGCAAATGCTGAACAGTATTTGTTCATTTCAATTCAGTTCTGTTCAATTGAGTTGTGGCCATTTGTGGCAGACTCTTCCTAGAATGTGAAGGGAGAAATCGCACTCATTTGTTGGCATGACATCCACCATGGCCATGTGCCAGCAGCAACTATTAGTATACACTTGCCCTCACTTTCTGTACCAGATCACTCAGTGCCGGACCCAGGCTTGGTGCACATTCTCCTGTTCCATTGTGTTCTCGGAATTGCCCTTAACCTCCTCTCAGCCACAGCTCCAGCCTGGCCTCTAAGCCCTTCATGCCAGAACCCCCACCCTCCACTCCAGCTCCACCTGCAGGGATGGAACTCCCACCTGGCTCTTTTGGCCTTAAGACAGAAAAGTGAGAAAATCAACAGACTCTCAAATTGGCAAGGACCCTTATTTTCTTTTTTAGAATTATAATACCTAGTTTAGCAAAAAGGAGGTTTCATGCACTGCCTGTGGGAGGGTAAGTTGTCACTTCTGGAAGGCAATTTGGCTCAGCATCAAGTGCCTTAAAAATGTTCATATCCTTTAATCCTGTGATTTACTTGGAGCGAGTTTTCTGCCATTCACAGAAAAAAAAGGAGAAGAAATAAATTTTAAAAGGTGGCCAACTTCACTAGTAATAAAGAAAATGCAGGTCAAAATACTGAGAGTTCTTTAACCTGTCAGTAAATTGGTAAAAATGTAAAAGATTGATATGGTGGTAAGGGTATGGGGATATGGGCACCTTTACATACTGCTTGTAGGAATGTGAATTGGCATTTCAAGAAAATTACCTGGCATTAAGTATTGAAATTTAAATACACTTTCCTTCTGAACCAGTAACTGTAGTTTGAGATGCAAATGACGTTTCTGTGAATTTTTTTTTTCTTGGAGAACCTGTGACTCTTAAGAAGTGAAATGACTTGTTCAAGGTCACACAGGTATTTAATGTCAGAGACGGACCTTAAACAGGTCTCTTGACCCCTGGTCCGTTATTTTCACCATATCTTGCTGCCCCTTATTCAATTACCTGGCTACTTACCCTATTTGTATACATTATGTGATGCCCTCCAAGTTTCTTCTATTCCAGTAGGTCTTAGATAAATGATGCTTTGTTTATTAGTCTATATTGCACTATGACAAATAATTCTTGCTGTATGGTAACGGGTCAATGAATTCAAGGTCAACATCAAATTGCCAGCATTATTGACAACTCCTTGGTCTAACTCCTTGGAAGCTCCTTAAATGTCCATTGAAATTGATCTTTATTTCCTTATAAATTTCTTGTTATCAGATACAATTGAAATCATGGTCCAAAGAATACCAAAAGGTTCAGGCTTTCTGACCACTAACACAAACATCTTCTTCATCTGCTCTTTCCCTTTATTATTTTCTGTGTTCTACCTCAGTTCTGCTCACTTTCATCAAAGGCTTAATTATGGCCCTGGATTTCGAGCACAGATTTATTAAATGTTTAAGTGTACACCCCTTGAATGATAGTTTCTCAGTAATGAGGTGCATTCAGAAGGAGAATAGCCGGCCAAGCATGTATGTAATTTGGAAGAGTTTGACAATAGCTATTTCATCTTTGACAGGGTTAATCACAGCTCTGGTTTATCAAGCCCCAGACTTGCTGGACTATGCCTGCCAAGGTCAGTAGGCATGCCCCAAATTAATTTTAAAAACATATGGCTGCTTAGAGTTCACTGAATTATTACCTCACAATATTAAAAAAATCACTTATTTGATTTCCCCTCAAATTATGAACCAAAAAATAAATTATCTTGAAATGACTAGAAAATAATGAACCATTGTTTTAGAAAAATAAGATCAATAGAATATGCTGCACTTATAGACTAAAGTAAGTTCTGAGAGAGAATCGGCTCTTTTTGAAGGCAATGTTTAGGACATGTTGGAAGAATTGTTGAGTATTGAGTTAATCCTATTCAATTAAGATTTAATTGGCATTTCTTCTTAAAAGTTACCTTTTAGATGTTGTGGCTCCCTGGTAGAGTTGATAGTGTAAACATAGGGATCAGATAAATTCTCAGCATCTGTAACGCTGGGCAGAATATCAGAGTTGTAAGAGAGGTCCACATTTCATGAGGGTCAGCAGAAGCTGAGAGCCACTGTGCATGAGGGACCAGGAAAGGC
Organism: Tamandua tetradactyla; assembly: GCF_023851605.1. Classification (NCBI taxonomy): domain Eukaryota; kingdom Metazoa; phylum Chordata; class Mammalia; order Pilosa; family Myrmecophagidae; genus Tamandua; species Tamandua tetradactyla. The sequence continues at coordinate 30,538,494 of NC_135334.1, read as the reverse complement.
CAGAACTGGTACTATTTGAGATTGGCTTTTAATTATAGATCAGATTTTTCAAACCTTTCTCCTTTATAAAATTTTTAAATTAGAAGTATACCCTGTAGTTTTTCTAATATGTTAAATCATACAGAAGTATTTTAAAAAGCATTAACTGTCCACCCGTTCCCTTTTCAAACCCACTTTACCCCTGAAGTATTATATGATTATATATATTACATATATGTAATTCTGTAACTTTCATTCTTTGTTTAATAAAATCCTGAGCATCTTCTCAGCTTAATACATATTGAATTTGGTTCAGCGTTTCCATAGTGCTAGACATTCAGGAGGCCTCCAGGATTTTGTTATTATACAATGGGTAGAATTTTGATAGAAAGAGAGGGAATCAGATAGTCCGAGAGAATTGTAATGGGTGGGCTAAAGCAATCATGGTCTCAACAGTTTCTCTCTCTCTTGGTCATCGTGTTGTTAGCAGCTGTGCTTGCTACTAGAGATTCTTTCTGTGGCCCCGTCTGGTTTCTTCAGTTACCTGTTCAGTTATTAGTGGCTCTTCAGTTATCACTAATGATATTCAGAGGCTTTGTTATATTTCTTGTATACCAGAGATCCAGTTATTTTCTCTTATAATAATTTCTTCCCTGTCCTCATACCCTGCTCAGAAATTGCCTACTTCTCTTTCTCAGAGACTCCATGCCCATTGGACTTACAGATGAGTGAAACAAGTCACCCGCTTCTCTGGCCACCAGTGATTGGACTATGATGGAGAGAGAGACAGAGAGAGAGAGAGGATTTCTCCATTTCCTACTGACTCTTCAATTCCTGGTTCTAGTCCCTTACGAGGCCTTGCTGTACTAACTGACTTGGAGTTCTATAAGACACCTCTGTCTCCTTCTAAGTTCCTTTTGCTCAAACTAGTTTGAGTTGCCTTTTGCTTTTGTAACTTGTAACCAAGTGACACCAAACTAAGATTGGTGGCCAGAAATGAGGTTGGAAGAAAGTTATTTTTTCCACCAAAACTGAGCTAAAAGAGAGAGAGAGCATAGCTATCTTCCTGGAAGACGTGATGGTAGTCTACTTCCCATGTAAGAGGAAATACAGATTTTGTGATTTATTAATAGCAGGATCCTTATCACTCTTGGGTATATCGCTGTAGTATGAAGATGAGTGATTGTCTCTTTTCAATAAATGTTTACCTAAGAGATTGAAAAAAATTCAAAATGTCCTATTCTGTGAAAACTGTCATACTTGGCCTACGTGTTAGAAGAAATTCAGATCCACAAATTTTTTTGGCCTCAGGACTGACTAGAGTTGAGGCGTGGTGGCTACTGTGGCCTTGAAGTGTCCTAGATTTCACTATCATTATTATTAGATATTAAGAAGAGGAGCTTCCACAAGTAAGTTCTATAACAGGACAACATTGGTGTGCACAGAGCCACCAGAAGCATCAGGGCTTCCAGCCTGGAATCACAGAAAGAGTGTGGACTTTGGAATCAGAGATGGCTGGTGTGAATTCTGCCACATCGTAGTTGCATGATCTTGGGAGTTGGAGCCACACTTTTTCTTCTGAAAACTGAAGGTAATATATAAGGTCATTGGGAGGACTGAGTGAAGAATGGATGTAAATGTCTGACATCACACCTGGCACACGGTGAGCACTTAACAATATTAATTCCATCTCTCTCTCTTCCCATCTGCCCCTTCTCTTCCTCCCACCACTATTTAAGAATCAGGTCCCTTTGGTTCTCATCTCTCCTAACGTTGAAGCTGCTGTGCTCTCCTCCTGTTGCCATGAAGCAAGATAAGAGATGCTTTCAAGAGATCATGATGACCAAACCAGAGAGAAAGATAGTAGGGGAAAGAGACCAACAGAGTCCTGGAGAGATGGGGAGTGGGAAGATAGAAAGGGCTGCTTGTGTAACAGAAATAAACGTGCATATTGCTGAAATTAAAAGCTGTCAGACAAAACAGTTCCAGAACCAACCCTTGAGCTCTTTTACGACTACAAAGATGAACTCTGCCAAATAATTAAAATGTGAGGTTGTTTGGAGACAGTCATAGATAATGGCATGTGGCTGATCCCCAAGCTGTTTGTTCATTAGCTAATGGTTGTTCCCTAAGCAGTTTTCTAAGCTGACAGCTACTTATATTTAGATGCAGATTAAATATCGCCATATGTTAGAATTATATCAGTATATTATAAAGGATTGACCAGAACTCTCCCTAAAGAGCTTACAAGCTGGAATGAGTGTCTAAAAGGATGCACACACATGCATATATGGAAAGAATAATAAAGGAAAGCAATTTCAAAAAATTAGACCGTGGCTAGAATTGCTGATTAACATTAAACATTAAACGTCTATGGAGGTCTTAGCACCACTGGTTCCTGTGAGGAACAGATGAAGAACATTTCTCTCTGTCTCCTTTTCAATTTTAAGCATTTCCCTTTTAAAAATGGCAACGAGCCTTCTGGAAGAACTACCACTGGCGAGGCTTGTCTAGGTAGGAGGTTGGACTATATTAGGAACGCTTAACTCACACGTCCTGCTGGATTGTCATCCCTTAATAATACAACTGATTAGTTTACTTACTGATTCATTGATTGATTCATTGATTAATTCATACAACAAACTGTTCTGAATACCGACTGTGCTGGTTTGAAAGGATTATGTACCGTGTGTTAATCCTAATCCATTTTGTGGATCTTCTAATCTCTATTCAACAGCGTAGGTTGGAAACTTGATTGGGTTATCTCCCCAGGGATGTGGGGATGTGACTCACCCAGTTATGGGTATTAACCTTTGATATGCGAGAGATGTGACTCTACCTGTTCCAGGTGGGTCTTGATTAGTTTACTAAAATCTTTTAAAAGAGGAAAGATATTTTGGAAAGAAAGGAGACCTATGAGAACCACAAGATCCCACATAGCCAGAGACCTTTGGAGATGAAGAAGGACTATGCCCCTGAGGGAGCTTCATGAAACAATAAGCCTGGAGAGAAAGCTAGCAGATGTTGCCATGTTCGCCATGTGCCTTTCCAGTTGGGAGAGAAACCCTGAACTTCATCACCTTTTTGAGTGAAGGTAACCTCTTATTGGTGCCTTAATTTGGACATTTTTATAGACTTGCTTTAATTGGGACATTTTCATGGTCTTAGAACTGTAAACTTGCAACTTAATATATTCTCCCTTATAAAAGGAGGTCTATTTCTGGCATATAACATTTTGGCAACCAGCAAACTAGAACACCTACTATGTGCCACGTACTAGGAATACAAAGAATAAGAACAGAAGGCTTCTTGCTTATAGTAGCTCTCAGGCTAGTGGGGAAGACAAACATAGAGACAGATGAATTGCAGTAAAATCTTGAGTTATACCAGAAAGATGACTATACTCTAAGGAGAGGTAAGGCAAAGCTGTTACCTCTGTTTAGTGGAACTGAAGATTTTACAAAGGTGACATGAGTGCTAATCATCTCATTTTATATATCTAGGGATTAGTTTATTTATATTTATATAATTACATAAATATAATGTATAACATTATATACTGCATTTATCAATATATATGGGTAATAGAATTTAGGGGGAAAATGAAAACTAAAACCGCAAGTATATCTACAGTTGGGGTTTGGACACAGATTGTCTAGGAGACCACATGTATGTGTGAGTGGATTCACCCAGAAGATAAAATTAAGGCAACTATTATTAGGACCCTGGAGAGAGAAGTCATCAGAAGAATAGGAGCCAGGAAAGAGCAGCTAGGCTCTAGATTAACCTCTGAGGATCAGAGGAGATTAGTGGTTCCAGGTGGCTGCATGGAAATATGTTCTAGTGACTCTCCTGGGGACATACAGGACCCACTGGAGAAGGAGAAAAAAGACCCATATGTGTGCAGAATGAGCTGCCCTAATGAATTCATAACACTTTTATGGCTCACATGGCCTGTGTTAGGGTCTCTCTTAATTTTGAGTATCATAGAGGGAAAGAACTTCCCATTTCCCACTTGAACAAATGAATGAATAAATGAATGAAAGAGGAAGGAAGGAAGGGAGGAAGGGAGGAGGGAAGGAAGGAAGCAAGGAAACTGAGCCATCATAGAGCCATGAAATAAGGACATTGGTGTCCAGGAAAAATGAGCAGAAAGTGTAGTTCTCCTTTAAAATCCAAGAGTCTTTCCTGCATCTAACTAAAGCTTCATTTATTCAAGCATCTAATACGTGTGTAGCAAGTTCTTATTATATACTAGGGACACTCCGAGCTTAGAAACACATCTGTTGGTCACTCATCCTTTCCCTCCTTGTTCTAAGCAAGCATCCTTTCTGAAATGAAGGATACATGCAGGCTAAAATGGTATCATTGGTCCCCTTCCTCATTACTTGAGATGGGGGCAGGCTTGGAATCAAGAAGAAAGTGATTTCTATGGTGGAGTATATGAAATAATTATAAATGGAGCAGGGCACTGGATGAGAACCAGTCCTCCTTGTGCAACCAGGCAAAAAAAGAAAGGTGGACCAGGAAGGAATGGGATGGGAAGGCTGAGGAAAGAGAAGGTAGAGAGGCAGTATGGTGTAGTGGTTTAAATCTGTGGTTCTTATGGCAGACAGCCTGAACTTGAATTCCAAACCTATCACTTATCTTGGGCCAGTGACTTGACTTCTCTCAGCTTCAATTATCTCTAAAATGGAGACAACCATAGTACTTAACTTATAGTGTTATCAAATGTTTCACTTTTCTCTAAAATGGAGACAACCTTGGTACTTATTTTATAGTGTTATCAAATGTTTTCAGGGAAAAAAAATTAAGAAGAAAAAGAAAACTAAGAAACAAATGTTTTCATGGAATAAAACAACTCTATTTTTGCCTACCCCTAGAAGATTTCATTATGAGCAATTTCAAATATACAGATGTTACAGATATTTCTTATGCTTCATTTCATTTAACTTTTTATGGATGTTGTGCTGTGTTACCCAGCTCCTGCATTTACACCTGATGGTTTATCCTTCAGGGGCTGGGAGCTGCCCAGATGTCTTATCCAAGATCATGCAACCTCCCAGGGCAGCCACATCCATGACTAGTGGGTGCTTGAGGGTGTGCGGGTGAAATGGAATAACAGCCCAGGCCCCTCGCTCTAACAAGACCAGCTTTGAAGGACCATCCCAACTCCACTCTCTCCATAGGATCAGCTCAGTTGAGGCCTTGTAACTGTACCACAGGTCAAATTCTCCTTCTGCCAAATCCTGCTTCCTTTCCTTCCCCTTATCGTGCTAGTATTGAGAGTATTGCCTAATAAATATCTGGCATGGTAATCTCCATCTCTGAGCCTGCTTCGCAAGGAATTCAATTTATGGCAATAGAAAAGCTGAAAGAATAATACCAGAAACACTCATGGGTCCTCCGCTGAGATTCAATCATTCTTTATATTTGGCCAGAGTTGTTGCTTCCTCTCCCTGCCTCCCACCCACTTTTGTTGAATCATGCTTTTAAAAGAAAATTACAAAGAGCATGACACTTCACCCCTAACTATTTGAATATGTTTTTTCCTAAGAAAAGAGTCCTTTTGCAAAATCACACCACTATTATCATACCTAAGAAAATTAACATCATCTAATATCTGGTCATATTTGAATTTCCCCAGGTGTCCAAATATGTGTTTCATAGATGCTGATTTTCAAACCAAGATTTAATCAAGGTTCATAATTGGCATTTGGTTGATATGTTGTGGTTGCTCTCTTTTAACGCAGAAGTTTTTTTAAAAATTACACTGATTTTATGAAAAGTCAGGTCAGTTTTTTATAAAATATCCCTTCCTCTCGATTTGTCTGATTGTTTATTGTACGTCATATAACTTGTTCTTATATCTCCCATATTTCCTATAAATGGAAGCTTCTTCTAGAGGCTTGATTAGATTCAGGGCAAACATTTCTGACAAGAACATTTCCTAGGGGGTGCTGTGTATTTTGCATTGTATCCATCAGTGATAGTCCCACTACAAATTATGACAAGCTTGATATTTTGGTGGTGACCACCAGGTCACTCCATTAAAAGGTTGATTTCCCTTTTTTGTAATCAGCAGTTAAAATGTGGGCTGATACTTTGGCACTGCACAAATATTCTGCTTCGCAGTATCCTTCTACTCCATGAGTTTAGTGTTCATGGTCTTTCCTCGAAACAATCATTATATTGAAGGTTGCAAATAATAATTTTCTAATTCTATCATTTGTTCCACCTTTACTAGCTGGTGTTTTTCTGTAAAGGAAGGCTCTCCTTCCCACCCAAGACCCTTCTTTCTCCCTTTCTCTTTGTGCTGAACATCACTATGGACATGTGGATTTTTTATAGTTGATTTAATTTGGCCAATGTGGGCCCCTTCTTACTGGTTTCTATATATTTTTGGTAGGAGCCTGTTAGTCTTTGAGCACATCTTTGCTTTCTGGTACAATTTGTCATTCATAGTCTCACCTTGAACTTTCATATCCTTGGTATAATTTGTCATTCATAGTCTCACCTTGAACTTTCATATCCTTGGCCTTGAATCTTTAAAATTTTTTTTTGATGAGTCTCGGTTCCTTTTAATGGGGTATGATATTCAGTAAAAGCTCAGGTGACTAGGTATACTCATTGCTACTGACAAGAAAGACCTTTTTAAAATTGAAATCTTACACAGAAGCCCTCAACATAAAACAGAAGTGCAATGTTAAAGTTGGAGTTGGGAGCTCAAAGCCTGTCTCCACTCTGAGGAGTCCAGCAAAAGAGGGCTGAGGGAAACTTGGGCCCAGGAGAGACAATGAACAACTTCTGTTTCTTAAACTGCACCTTTTTTCTAGGAATGATGTTGATGTCCAATAATCTAAAAATGAGCATTCCATTATTGCACTCCAGGGATCAGAGAAAATTTGCTTTCATTTTGGGGAGAAAGCATTTATTGTCATCAAATTGATGAGTGCCAACTTGAACAGAAGAGAGATTTCAATTAAGAGGTTCCTAAATCTGAAAAATTCTTCTGAATTTGGAGAAGTCAAAGACATCAACTGAGCTATTGAATTTTTCCTTTCTTTTAATATTGATTTCTTTTTTCTTTTTTCTTTTTTTGCCAAGGAAGATATTGGTGTTCAGGTAGCATCTACACAGAAAAAGGGCTCAGTATTGATCTCTATACACAAACCATATTTTCATCAAGATGCAAAAGGGACTATATTATAACAGTGAGAAGAATATTGTTCTTTTCCTGATAATTGGGTCTCCTTAAATATGAGAAATTATACCCTGTCTTCTTGTGACAAGAAGCAGGGCACCAGGACTCCCATTATTGTTTTACTTAGAAGCATTGAGGCATATAAATGGACACTTGATTAGAGACAATTAAGCTGTGAGGCTATTATGGAGAAAGAGAAAGGCAGCAGAGTACGGAGAGGAGAGAAATGGCTCCCTTTGCACCACTTAGATCCCTTGTGGTGACATTTCAGGAGCTGTGAAGAGTCATCTGTGGGGAGAGCTTGTCATCATTTTCAATGCTGCCTGAAATATATGGGCTTTGGAATATATTCAGGTACATCTCTTTTCTATCAAAAAGTAAATAAGAAGTGAGCTGGTATTGTGCTGCTCACTATGATATATGCAAAATTGCCCCTTCGTGATCTTATGGTCTAGTCTGGATGCACACGACATAGAAATGCCAAAAAATGCATGATGAAACAAAGCCTAGGGGCATTATGATGTTGAAAGAGCACTGCAATAAGAGTCAGAAGATCTAATTTCTAGCCATAAGTCTGAAAAAATATGGCACGTGACCTTGGACAAATTACTGTGTCTTTCTGGATTTCTCTTTCTCCAGATGTGAAATGGAAGTCCATGCTGGCCCTAAAGTCCCTCCTGGTGCCAACATTCTGTAGCATTAGGAGGAGTGGGCTCGGTGACCTTACCTGGTGTTGCTATTCTGTGAAAGTGTGTGGGTTCATCCAGAGAATACCAAGACCTGGATGATGGAACCACGAGAAGCTCTTAAAAAATCTTTAGGGACCCACTACTGGATGGGTGACTGGAGTCTCAAGTGAGGGGCACAGACCGTCGAAAGGTATAAGGAACACTGCAGCTTGTGTCCGAGTCCACCAGGCAGTACACCTGTAGTCGAACAAGTTGCAGCAAGGAAGGACCATGGAGACTATGGGTGACCTAGTAAAAAGTTGTTGGTGAGAATTTATTATAAGATTTGGGCTGGTGTTAGGCATTTTGGGGGAAGGGCTTAAGGAATTGGAGCTTTGCTCTCAGTTGGGTGCTGCCAAGAAGTGGAGGTAATTCTATAAGCAGGTATCCTAATAGACCTTATCTAGAAGGAGGGAAGAAGACTAGACCCAGTCTAAGGTTGTAACTGATAAAGCAGCAGCTGTCCTTCATATTAGCAAGGATGGGGGGATGTTCAGCCATTTTTTGTAGTTGGATAGTGATCAGGTTTTATCGTGTTCAAACCTGATTATGGAGTGGACTTGTCTTTGCCTTGAGCCATCATGGTCAGTGTGGCCGTACCTGGAGTTGATATTCTATGAAATTGTTTTGGTTCAACAAGAGAACACCAAAGCCTGAATGATGGTACCAGGTCAGCTCTGGGTGCCAGGGCCCGTGTTATCTTCCTCACCCGGGAGCACATTTGACCCAGAGTAGCACCTGTGGGGCCCACTGGCTCATCTCCTGCTGTAGCGCTCGTGGTTTGACAGCCCTACATCTTGGAGGGGAAAGGAAGGTGAGTGTCAGTGGCTGCTTCATGCTTCCCTCACTTTCTGTTTCTTTGTGTGTGAATCAGTATAACCACTCCTTGTCTCCCACATTTATGTGTCTTCAGTTCAAGTGAGTACCAGAAATTGGCCAGAGTTTCTAAAAGTTTTAACTCTAAATTCCCCGTGAATAGAAGATGATTAACAGTTTTAGGTCAAGTGACCACACCTCATCCCATAAACGTTGGCTAGAAAGGAAGGATTGTGCAAGTTAAAAAATTGTCCTCTGGGTCCTCTACATAAAGGGGGGTCATATGCCGGACATGGCTGAATGCAGGGGCGATGTTCTCCAGGGCCCAGGTTAGGGATTGCCACAACAGGGAAGAGCAGTCACAAAGGCCATGCCTTGCATTGCTTTTACAGGGTGCTTAACAGAATCAAAGCACTTCCACTATCATTTTTAATTGTCTAAAACAACCTGTGAAATGGGTATTATTTATTCCCACTTAAGGGTGAGGAAGGTGAAGTTCAGAGAAATGAAGTGCTTTTCCTAAGCCTGTACAGCCTATTAGTCTAGAACTGCGATTCGAACTCTGGTCTCATGATTCCCAGGACAGCTTCTTCTCTGTGATGAGAGTGAGACTGTTTTCCCCAGACCCTGGGACACACTGGTCAGTGGGAATGTGTTCAACAGTAATAGCCAATAAAACACCCAGCCGGGTTTCAACCTCAGTTATCTGATTCTAAGCCCAGAATAGAAATAGTGAAAGGCTACCAGAATGGAACATATGGGAAATGTGATAGAGAATGTAATTGTTTTTCCTCTAAAAGAGGTGGTAGAAAAGGGGGGAAAGGAAATATGAGGCTTAATGAAGCTTTTCCGAAACACAGAGCGTTTTTGTTAAAGGACAGAAAGCACCATTGCTCAGGATCCTGGGGGCGTTTGGAGAGGAACGGTGAGGAAGGATGCGGGGGTGCTGGGTCAGTTTAGTGTTGGGTGGACCGTGCAATCTTCTCTGCCCTTGTCCCTTAATGGCGCAGAGAATAAAATGACTTATCTGGGGGTGGGGGGGTGGGCAGGAGGATGAGGGCAGTGTGGCTGGAAGTCCCTCCCAGTCCTCCCGCTCTGTGATCGATGATTTTAATAAACTCTACAATGGCAGGAGACCCTTTGAAATTGTCTCTGGAGCTGTACTCTCTCCAGTTCCCAGTGGTGGCAGCAATTCTGCAGTCAACTCATTTTATAGATTTGGTTCTTTGTCATTTAATTGGGCTGTTCATGGGGGAAATGCCCACTATCTCTGCACGTCCTGCAGACCCTGGCGCTGCAGCCGTTAGCATGACGGAGGGCGCCGCTGCTTGGCCACGGAGAGGCTCCCGTTGTCCTCCTGCAGACTCTTCACCAAAGACAGGCTTCAACTTTTGGGTCCTGTGGAAGTTTTCTAAACCAACCAGGCAAGCTCCAGGTGGGTTTTCAGAGGTATGACGGGCCAGTCGGGAGATCCCTGGGCTTAAAGCAGGTGGAATTCGATCAAGTATCAAAGCATTTGGGAAAGTTTGGTACAAGAAGGTAGGAGCCCCAGAAATATGAAAGACAAATTCTTTTTTTTTTTTTTCCTTTCTCCTCATGCTTCCATTAAAAAGCGGCTTTTTTTTTTTTTTTTTGGTTTCTCACTCTGGGAGCTGGTGATGACTTAAGGGATTAGTAATCAGTTCAGTTCTAGCCTTTGTGTCAGGGCACAGATGTTCCCTCCCTGCAGCCGGGAGAGCCTCTGGCTCAGTGGATGGGAGGGGCTGGGAAAGGAGAGTCTGGTGATAAGTATTCAGCCCTCAAACAAAGACCCAACTGCCTCTTCTGTTATTTGAAAGTGTTGGGGGAGGGTTTCCCATCCCCAGGGTGCCAGCCGAGCTGCTCTTTGCTGGGGGAGTCACGGTAGCATACTCTGCAGAGTTTGTGCTCTGTGTTTGCACCCAGTACATGTTTCATAAATGAATAGATGACCCCACTCAAATGATGCCCCTTCCCTACCCCACAGTGTCCTCATGTAGAATGTTTAAGCTGTGACATTTATCACCCTTTGGCATATCTCTCAGTGGCCCCCTCCCCCATAGGATCACCCTGGCCATCTCGTACACCCCATGCTTTAGTTGAAACATGCTCACTTCTGCAGCTACAGCGCAGTTGCCTTTTCTCCCACTACCCTATCTTCTCCACTTTGCTGCCTGCCCAGTCTCCTCAACTATAGTCATTCTCTGGGGAGCTACTCACACACTACTGGCTTAGAGAAGTGACTTGGAGAGTCCATTACAGAAGCACAGTTGCATTTTGATATTGGATGCTTTAGCTTTGCTCTGTTGATTTAGTAGTCAGACTCCTGAGTGCTTTGTCCCTCGGACCTGGATTCTCTTTCCCTCTTCTGCTGCGACCTCATGCTTTGCAGACCGTTCAGCTGTTCCTCTCCCATGTCATGAGCCCAAGTGCTTAGGTCATATGTTGGAGGTCAGAGGCTAATTTTCCTTGGCATGAGGAAAGTCATACCCCCACACTACTGCTTTACCTCCTGACTTCCAGGCTATAGCTCACCTTTGATCTAAGGCAACCATGAGGACTTTAATGCTTCAATCCCCTGTATGGATGTCTGCCTAACTTTTAACCTGGCTCTTTAACCAATAAGCCTGACAACTTTGCTGCAGGTCTCCTGGCCTGACCACTTCCCCGCTTCTTGCCTCTGACATCTGGTTCCTTATGTCACCTCTGATTCAGACTGTGGCCCAGGGCGCTGGGAAGGGGCAGCACCCCAGGTGAGCACCTACACTCCCAATCGTTCACAGAGGATGCATATTTATTTCTGGAATCCTTTTCCACAGCCCTAAGAAGAGCTGCTTCCTAAACAGAGCTGCAATTTTTCTTTCAAAGGAATTTAAAATTAGATGTCTTTGTTCTCTATTCTCATTTCTTGCCTCCTCATTGTAATGACAGAGATGGAGGTTGTCTTTCTCCATCCCAGCTTGTCTGCAGAAACAATATTTGCCTCGTTAATTTTTCTTTTAGCATGTAGAATAAAGCATATCTGTTTCCATCAACGTTACAGGTTTTAGGTTTCTGCAGATTTACAATGAGCAGATGTACTGCAGCTTATAAATGATGCACTTAGAGGCGGTAGGTATGTGTGTTCTTATTTCCTTGCCACTGCTTTAAAACTCATCCTGAAATCATGAAGAAAAGGACTGGGGTTTTCAAAGAGCAAAAATATGACCTTGCCTGGTTCTCTCTAGCGGCCCTGAAGGTAGTTCGGATTTTGTATATTTAGTGGTACAGAGAGAAGGGGACGGAGGGCGCGTGGTGTTAGGCTTCCAGTCACCCCCACTGCCCCCACTATGGAAGAGGCAAGAGAGGAATCTCCCCTAGACCTGCGGGAGCGCAGTCTGGCTCTCCTCTACCCCGAGCTCTTCAAAGGTGGTCAGGAAACCAACATATCTGCCGAGTGCTCAGTCGATGAGAGGGATAAAGGGCAGAAATTATTTTAATTACCAACCTAAGGGTATTTACGAGTACAATCTACTCACAGCCAGATCAATTACAGAGGTGCTCTTTTTCATGTTACCACTTGTCAGTGTCTACACTTGAGGCATTTTTTTTTCTTGTACGCTGTATGGTGGGGTCACATTTCATTATTTGCCCACGTGAGTATCCCATTATTGCCGCACCATTTGTTGAATTTGTGTTTGTTTTTTGTTTATTTGTTTTTGGGTAAGTACATGGACTGGGAATCAAACCCGGGTCTCCCGCATGGTAGGTGAATTCTACCACTGAACCCTGTACCCGCTACACTTGCGGCTTTTTATGATGCTAACCTAGTGACATCTTTACTGGGCTGGTTAGTGTCCCCCCAAAATTCATGTCCATCTCAAACCTCGGAATGCGATCTTATTTGGAAATAGGGTCTTTACAGATGTAATTAATTAAGGATTGTGATAAGAGACTACTGGGGCGGGGGACATAAATCCAATGACATGGCCTTATAAGAAGAGGAGAGGACATATATATATATAGTGCTTTCACTATGTGAAAACAGAGGGAGAGATTAGAGTTATACTGCCACAAGTCAAGGAAGCCACCAGGAGCTGGAAGAGGCAACCAGAGGTTCTCCTGTAGAGACTTAGGAGGGAGCATGGCCCTGGAGATACCTTGATTTCAGACTTCTGGCCCCCAGGTTGGTAAGAGAATAAATTTCTGTTGTTTTAAGCCACCCAGTTTGTGGTACTTTGCTATGAAAGCCTAGGAAATGAATACAACCCCCTAAACCTGTCGCCTACGATTTTACTCTAAAACACAGGGGTCACTCTTTTCTTTTTGATGAATCTCTTGTCATTTTCTATATTCTAGATAGATACTATCTTCTCTCTAATTATAATTCACCAGTATTTATCATTTATCTTTCACTTTATTTTTGAAAGAGTGAAAACCCTAAAATATGAAGCTTGAAGCCCATTTAGGCAAAAGGTGTCCCACCAGGGAAGCAGGAGGAAGGGGTCCTGAATGTGACACACTGCCTTGGTGCAGTGGCCCTGGGGACTGAACTCAGAGCATGCTTACCCAGGAAAGGCCATGATAACTATTTAGTGAGTTGATGATCAGGGAAAGGCTGATGGAGAACAGAGGCAGTAAATTCTATTTTAAGGTATGTGAGAAATATTTTTCTTGGTTGAAAGAAATTTATGGATACTGTGGGTGTGGGGGAGTAGAGGAGATGAGGAATGAAGGATCGAGCTGTTGATTTGTTATAATACTTGTTTTCAGTACTTGAATTTACTCCAGAGTATGCTCTGCCCACTCCAGCATTTACAAAATATATATACATATAATAAAATACTCAATCCTGTACTTAGCCTTTGAAAATAAAATACAATTTCAATAATTCCCCAGCCCTGGTTATATTTCAAGGTTTGATTAATTTTTTTATTTTTCATTGTTCTCTTTGAGTATCATGCAAGGAGCATCCACAACGACATTTTCTTTCACAGTGCAAGATGTCATATCTGTCCCTAATTTTGCAGAAATGTGGAAAGGTCAGTTGGTGGCCACAGGAGGACTGGTAACAGGCTCTGCCCAGAAGGCCAGGTGGATTCCCTCGTGTTAACATGTATCAACTGCTCAGCTGTGATCTCACCTGCTGAACAGCTGGAGTCCTGCTCATACACACAAACTTGTGGGGAACTAGTGTAGTCTTGTACGGCATGGCTGAATAGCTGGCCATGATGTTCTAAAAAAAGTAGGGGTACCCATTATGGATTCCCTGAAAATCTTTATGTTGTCCAATAAATATCAACCTGTCTTAATAACCCAGTGTTTCCGAGTGTGTGCAAAGCACTTCATATCCCACAAGATGTCATAAAACAAAGGATTTTTGTGGTCCCAGGAGGGTGGGGAATGCCGCATAAGATAACTCTCCTGGGAGACTCACATGTAGGAGAGCAATCCAAAGGCTCTGAGATGCCCTGCAGCAAGGAAACTGAAACTATTTTATTTAATCCAGACATTCCCAAACCAATTTGACCACTAATCCTTTATTTAACCACCCCCTGCTATAGCCTTGCTTGTTGGAGACTCTAGGTGGTTCTGAAGACAAGCTGCCATGTCTCAAACACTGGTGCTCCCTCTGCTTGGCAGATGCGTTCTCCCTCTCCTCTCACCCCAATTTACTCATTTCTCCAAATTCTTTAAGATTCAGTTTAAGGGTCACCTTCTCTGGGAAGTCTTCCCGGATCCCCTGGTCTGATTTATATATTCTTTTCTGTGCTCCCAGAGCATGCTGCTTTCCTCTCCGCACAGAGGGTGCTGCTTCATCATTATATACCTGGTGATATCTCCCATTAAAGCTTCTTGAAGAGAGGGATCATATCTTACTCCTCTTTGTTTTTGCAGCATCTATCTTAGGATTTGACTCAAAATATACCCTAGTTGAGTGCATAAATGAGAATTAATGAGATAATATATGCAAATCCTACTTCTCCAGGATTTTTCCTTCTTGGGGAGGTGGGGATCACACCATCCTGCCATGGGACTTCACAAACAGCTTTTACCTGTAAAACAGCTTTTGACAGTCATTTGTGTGTGCGTATGTGTGTGTGTGGTGGTTCTATGTAATTTTTTGCATATGTGGCGTTTGTAACCACCACCACAGTCAATTGCTCTGTGACCACCAAGGAACTCTTTCATGCTTCTACTTTCTGAAACAGATGTTTAGCTGCCAACACTCATTGCATCATCTGGGCACTTCCCGGAGTGCTGCACAGTCACCATATGGGTTCTAGGATGTAGTTAGATCCAAGAGTTAAGACTATCTTCCAAAGTGTGTCTGATGAACCTTTCAGAGCTTCACTGACATTACTTGTGTAAGCAAAAGAGACAAATTCAAAAGCCAGTGTAGTGCCTCTGGCAGTGTAGGAAGTAGTCAGACTTCCTCCCTGCGTCCTCAACACCTTCTTCACAGGCTATAGTGTCAAAGCAGCCTTGCCCTTCCTTCAATCACTCACCTGAAAATTCTCATCAGAGAGCTCCAAATACAGAAATATGTGCAGAAATATAATCCAGGAAGGAAGCAAGATGATGAATCTAATAGTACAAAAAGGAAACAAGAGTTACAGAAGGAAGTAGCCATTGCATTTGTGACAAAGGTGGTATATTCTTTTGCCTGCATGCTCAAATGAACAATTCCTGAGACACTGGGGTTCAAAGAGAGAAAAAGTTTATTACTAGGTGCATATTAGGAGATTAGCCTGGAGATTATAAATAGTAAGCATAGAGAATTCTACAAAACACACCGTGTTTGTTATTATCATTTTTTCCCCAAAATAACTTTGCAATAGTAAACACCAATTATATCATTATTAAAATTGAATAACCTCAGGATAGGAGTAACTGAATACAATCTAATTACTGAATTTCAGTGAGTAAAATGAAAGGTCTTTGAACACTTTGGGTAAGAATCCACTGCCTTTGTCCAGTAACAAATGGCAACTCTGATGGGATGAAAAAGGTCCTAAGAAGCAAGAAGGCCATATGTCTGAGGCCTTTAGGGTTGTCTCTAGGGTTCTGGGACCCTGGTAGAACACAGGAGCTGAGCCTTTTGTGTCCACTAGACATTCTTTAGCTTAGAAGCTTGGCTACTAAGCTTCTAAGGGTTTCTCTATTCTGCAGCACTCCACACCTTTTGGCACCTTAAGAAGGTTCAAAGACAGAAAACATTTCCAGTTCCTAGTCTGGACATCTTTCTGGGTGAGTGGGTCATCAAGGTAAAAGTGGATTGGGGGGTTAATATGGTAATTAGAGTTCCCTAGACTCAGGCCTCGCTCATGCTTCCAGAATAATCCCCTTGCTCTTACCTCTGCACATTTTGTTTCTGGGTACTATGCTGTGTGGGGTTCGAGGCCCTGATCTGAGTTTGTCTGTTGAGTATACTCTTGGAAAATAAGTAAGCCTGTTTATCTGTTAGTTGGTGCATTACCTAGGTATAGTAAGTGTTTAATGCTTGTTTATTGTTAATCAATGTGTCTATCATTTATGCCTGTTAAATTGTTAGTTGGTGTATTCAGTTTAGTTATTAATTGATGGGTTACTTAAATATAAGTTTTAAGTGTATGTTTAAACTTGTTAGTTGGTGTCCTACTGCATGTGTATTCAAGTATTTCTAATTAGTCACTGATTATAGAATTGTTTAATAAAATGGAATCTTTAGGCTGTATTAAAATTGGAAATATTTTAGTTATGAGTCTATAAGAAAAACGTTTTTTTCTGTAACAAAATCTGGCCTCAATATGGTTTAAAATAAAAATACTACTAAGCAAAGTAAAAAATATTACAATTAACATTGCTTTGCACAAAGGCAAAAATGAGATGAGATAATGTATATTCGATTGTTAATTTGTCCCTTTCAAAAGTATTTCTGTGTTTCTGTTTCTTGTGTAACTAACTAACTTTCCATTTGTGCCTGTCTGCCTCTTCAATGTATAGTTCATGCCTCTGGATGGTAACAGCAAATTAGCAAAAAATTCTTAAAGAGCTCTATTTGAACTGCTTAAAAAATAAATAGGCACCTTTATATAAATATATAAATTAGTACTTCTGAAGTAAAAAAGAAAAAAACTCTCTGAGAAGCAAGATTCAAAAGCCCTAGTTTTGTAATTACTGTAAACAAACATGAACATTAGAAAGAAACTACTTTGGAATTTTCCTAAAGCTGCAAAAGGTTGCTGGAAGGTTGCCTCTAGGAAAGACAAAGACTTTTTCCAATTGTCCCTGTCATAGCTTTTAGTGAAATAAATCTAATAATTTGAAATAATTAAGAGAAGGACTTGGGAATTCTCAAATCCTGCCCTGCCCTCACCGAAAATTTTTATCCCTGCTCAGCAAGTTGGACTTCATTCTTTCCCTGTGTCTTATCTCTGCACCCACAGACTAAGCACTAAAGGCAATCATAAGGAAAGACTGGGTGCCGAGAGATGGGGAAGGTGTAGTTAATTCTTTTTTTTTTTTATTGGGCCTAGATATTAAAAATAGTAAGCATAGAGAATGCTATGGAAGAGGTCATGTTTGTTAATATTATTTTTTCCCCAATAATGACTTTGCAATGGTAACTGTAGTAATTAGATCATTATTAAAATTGAATAGCCTTGGTGCTTTAATCCTGTATAGATTATTGTAATGCCTGGATATATCCTAGAGTATGTTAAGCAGATCATCAAAAAGTAGTGGCAAAGTTCCCTGAGGGATGGGAGAAGAATGTGGAACTATTAAACCTAACCATCAGAGAATCCTCTGATACAGTGTCAAACTTTAGGGATACCCAAATCAATAAACATGCCTCAATCATGAGGCTTACTCTTGTGAAGCTTATGTAGGTAGCAAAGAAGCTTAACCTACCTATAAGCATGCCTAAGAGTTACTTCTGGAGGACCTCTTTTGTTGTTCAGATGTGGCCTTAGTCTCTCTAAGCCCAACTCTGCAAGTGAAAGCATTGCCCTCGCCCCTATGCGGGACATGACATCCAGGGGTGAAAGTCTCCCTGGTGGCATGAGAGATGACTCCCAAGGATGAATCAAGACCTGGCACTGTGGGATCAACAATTCCATACAGACCAAAAGGGGGAAAAGAAGTGTAATTAATAAAGTATCAGTGGCAGAGAGCATTCAAATAGAATCGAGAGGCTACTCTGGAGGTTGCTCTTATGCAAGCTTCAGGTAGACCTTGCTACCTGTCATAACCTGGCAACCCCCAACCAGGACCTTTCCAGCCAATCCTAAAGAACACTTAGGGGCAATATATAAGATTTCACAGGGGTTCCATGCATTAGAGTAACTTTCCAGAAACCTACAACCTCCAGATGAGTTCCTAGTCCAGATAAGTCCTGAAACCCTGTCCAGCCTCTCTAGAACATCAGATAGTACCATAATAGTGACAGACCCTTCTAATATGAAAAATTTAGAATTGCTGTAGCCCAAACACTCTTAAGAGTGTTTGGAAAGATCAAAACTGATGGTGAAATTATACAGAGAAGATAGGATTTAAAAAATGAATATGAATGCTGAATCATTAAATTGATCTCTTTTCATCTCCAGTATTTTAGAGAAGCTAGAAGTAAAGACCTAAAATTATGAAATTGTAACCCACGTCAAACTCTGAAATATGTTCTACAACTAATTGTGGTACTGTGCTTTGAAATTTATAGTTATATATATATATAATATATATATTATTTTTTACAATAAAGAAGGAAAAAAGTCTATTGTGATGATAAAAAAATATTTAAGCCCTCTGGCCTCCTATATTCTGGAACAGCTAGTAGGAAAAATATGAGAGGATCATATGGTAGCCCATGACAAACCTTGGGACCTGTCCTGTAAGTACTTGTTAAAGAATGCTTTGAAAACTATTGCTTTTTTTTTCTTTGCTTTATATATATGTTATATTATACAATAAAGAAATTAAAAATAAAAACAAAACAAAAAATAGAAAGGCAAAATTGAATAGCCTTGGGATGGTAACTGAATAAAATATAATTACTAAATTTCAGTAAGTTAAAAAAAGGTCTTTGATGACACTAGGCAAAAATCCACCATCTTTGTCTAGTAACATTTGGCTGGGAAATTGGGCTTCATGGTGTGTATGTGTATGACCCTCAATCGAGGTTAAAATGAGATGGAGCAGGAGCAGTGTCAGGAGGGATCCTGGAATATGTCAAGTTGTAGATGGGCTTCTCTATGTAGGAAGCATGCAGAACGAGGTGTGTCTTATTTGGAAGGAACAGTGGACAAGAAACCAGGGGCCTTGGATTCAGTCCCTGACCCTTAATTTTCCTTATCAAAATGTGGAAATTTTACCAGATGATACCTTGGGACCCTCATACCTCTAATATCCTATGATTCCAGTGGAAAAATAGCTCATCATCCAATGAAAGATTTTACTCTATGAGCAATCTAGGAGAGAAATCTACTGTGTCCAGTGAAATAATCCAACCTTGGATGCTCCTTAATCACCTGCTGCAAGCAATTGTTGCCCAGGCAGTTGACATCCTCCCCTGTTTAGATCACTAACTGAAGATAGAGAAGTGAGGACCCAGTTCCTAGGTGCTTAGCATTTGGAAGCTGAGAAGCCAATAGATGCTTCACCCAACATAATGCCTGGTGCATGGTAAGCTAATAATAATCACAATAATGGCGGACAAGCATTGATCACTTTTCACCTGCCAGCTATTGAACTATGTACCTTATTTCTTTATCCCATTTAATCCTCAAGCCCACATACTCTAAAGCCTGCATTCCTTAACCACTCTTCTCTATTAGCTCTCCAGTTACTTGATAATTGAGAAGTCTTTACAATCACAGTTATCAAGTATATTGTGTTAGTGATACTTAAGATATGGCTTTATCTTTTCTCCTCCCCTCTCAAACTCAACTTCTGGGCACATCTTATCATGCCCCACAATTCTTACCATTCTTGGCCCCAGTTGTATTTATTCTTTTGGTATCTATAGAAGATTAAGATCAGAGATCAGACTTGAGCATGTTTGGAGACAAAGGCAGGCTTTGTTATGAGAGACTGCTTCAATCCTTTCCATTCGTTCCCATCACTCTTGTGTTTACAGAGCACTTCTATGTATAGGATCACATGCGATCCTTGCAAAAGCCCATCTACATAGTGTGACAAAGGCACTCACATCCAGGGAAGGTCACTGCAAGCTAGGAAGTCTTCGGACACCGAATTCCATGTTCTTACCACACCAAGCTCACAAGCACCCACAATTTTAGGCTAGCTTTAAAGAGGAAGAGGAAGATGAGAAGAAAGAAGAGCGATAACAATAAGTAGGCTATGCCTACTACTGCTGTGCCACAGCTGCTGCTACAAAATATAAACTCCATGGCCCTGGATTTGAAAATAATTGTTTTGAGTTATGGTGAAACACAAAGTCACTCTGTTATTTAAATTAATTAGTTATGTTTTCTTATATTTACAATACATTTTGTCCAAACTGAAGCAACATTTGCTCATTTCACCTGCATAACAACCCTAGAAGAGAATTTGGGGCAGATAAGTAGAGTAGTCATGTAATTTGTCATCTAGACTAAGACACTGTTGAGAGTAAAACGAGGCCCTGTAAATGATTCCATCAGGACAACAGGCATAATTCTGGGCTGTCTCTGGATAAGATGGAACATATAAGCATTCTGCACAGGTGGAAACTGAAATTCAGGAAGATTAGGTAACTTTGTCCAGTCACACAGTTGCTAAGTGTTGGTGTGTGGTGTGAACTAAGAAGAGACTGACTCCAGAGCATGAGCTTCATCCACACTGCTGTGCTGTGTGGCCTCTCTGGGGCACTGCACATCTGGAGAATCCTAATTCCTGAGCTCCCAATTATCAGGAGACACATGGGCTGTTTAATGCAGAGGGACACGCAGGATTTCATGGAAAGTCAACTGGGGCCTTTGAGTGCCCCAGAACCAACCCTACAGTGTGTCTAGTTGTTGCTGGTTTGGGAGGGGCTTAACCAGGGAAACTCCCTGGCGCACGCCGATTCTTCCCATCCCTCCTTCTGTGCAGCACCATGACTTACGCAGTGGTTCTTTATTGAACGATGTCAGCCTCCACGGATGACGTCAAATGCAAGGAAGTTTTCTTACTTAATATTTGCTATTGTGAAATATAACATATAACAGAAAAGTGATACATTTCAAAGTACATTTTAACAAGTGATTATAGAACAAATTTCAAAGTATGGTATGGGTTACAGTTCCACAATTTCAGGTATTTCCTTCTAGCTGCTTTAAGACATTGGGGATTAAAAAGAAATATCAATATCATTCAGCAGTCATACTCATTTGTTAAATTCTATCTTCTCTTTTACAACTCCTCCTTCTTCTTTGATACTTCTCCTAATCTTTAGGGATATTTGGACAATGATCTTTACAACTTCTTCATGTTGAAAAAGGGTGTTGACATTATGGGGTAGGGGCATGCAATTATTTGATGCTCTTGGAGAGACTGGTGGCTCTGGGTTTCAGGACCTATCTACCTAGGAACCACCTGGAGGTTTCTGAAAAATAAACTTAGTGAGTGAAACTTTTATAAAGCCTCAGATAGAGCCCTGGGTATTCTCTTCTTTTAAATGTTTTTTATTATAAAATTTAGCATACATACAAAAAAAAAAACCCAATAATTTTCAAAGTACGTTTTAAAAGTAATTACAGAACAGATTTCGAAGTTTGGTATGATTACCATTCCACATTTTCAGGATTTCCCTTTGGATGCTCCAAAACACTGGAAGCTAGAAGAAATATCATTATAGTGATTCAAAAGTCATACTCGTTTGTTAAACTGTATCTTCTCTATTATGACCCCCCCCCCCCTTCTCCTTTGCTCCTACTTCCAATATATTGGTGTCTTTGGGCTATGCCCATTCTAACTTTTTCATATTGTAAAGGGGGTATGGTGTCAATAATATAGGAAAAAGGGATGGAGTTAGTTGATATTCTGGAGAGGCTGGCCCCTCTGGGTTTCAGGACTTCTCTGGCCTAAGGACTTTCTGGAGGGTTATAAGTTACTTTAGGGTTTGCAGGAATGTTGGTTGGGGCTTGGCTTACCATGACAATTAGCAATATCTAGCTGAAGCTTGCATAAGAGTAGCCTCCTGAATAGTTTCTCAACTCTATTTGAACTCTCTCTGCCACTGATGACTTATTTTGTTACAATTCTTTTCTCTCTTTTGGTCAGGTAGGTATTGTCAATCCCACAGTGCCAGAGCCATCACTGGGAGTCATGTCCCACATTGCCAGGGAGACTTACACCCCTGGATGTCATATCCCCTGTAGGGGGGAGGGCAATGATTTCACTTGCAAAGTTGGGCTTAGAAAGAGAGAGAGGCCACATCTGAGCAACAAAAGAGATTCTCTGGAAGTAGCTCTTAGGCATAATTAATGGTAGACTTAGCTTCTTCCTTACAGAAATAAGTTTCAAAAGAACAAGCCTCAAGATCAAGGGTTTGGTGAGGTATGCAACTAGATGAATGAAACTGGAGGACAATATGCTGAATGAAGTAAGCCAGAAATGAAAAGAGAAATATTATTACCCCTCACTGATATGGACTAAATATAATGGGCAATCTCTGAGAATTGAATTTGAGAGCATTAGTTATCAGGTTAAGTCCTATTGTAAAGGTTCCTAGATTGTAACTTCTTATAGCAGTCACATCAATTCCAGAATTGTAACAGCTATTTCTAAATTCTGAGATGCTGAGCTCTTTTTATAAACTGGTTGTTTCCTGGAACGTCGGGTATTTGTGTGACACCTGAGACTCAGAGCTAGAATTCTGCAGCTATGGAAGTCAGCATTACCCCATTTAGCAATTGTAAAAAACACTGAAAAAGTGATCAAACTTCAATTAAAGGTATGAATGAAGCTGATCTGGGTAGAACTAAGGTAAATCAGACTAAAGGGTAAAGGATGATAGTGACTGTATTTTAAAACTTCAGCTTCTATGTGAGGCCAAAGGAAGATATGTTTATTTGGTGCAAAAAAATGTACATTTTCAGTAGCATGCTATCTAATCTAACTTGTATGGTCAGCTATTTGAACACCTTAATTACCTGGATCCTTGAATACGGCATGAGATCTTGTTGGTTTGTACAGGTTGGTATGTTACCCCAAAACATCCCAGAGTAATCTGGGTAGAAGATTAAAAAGTATTTGCAAAGTCTCCTTGAGGGACTGGAGAAAAAGGGGGCGAAATATTAAACATCCTTACCTGGGGAAGACCTAGTATTTTTGCCATCACTAGGGACTGCCTGTTTGATGGGCCAGGCCCTCAATTTGGCACTGGCCCTTATGAAACTTATTCTTGTAGAGGAGAAACTAAACCTACTTATAATTATGCCTAAGAGTCACCCCAAGAGATCTTCTGTTTGGCTCAGGTTTGGAGTTTGGCTCTCTCTAAGCAAACTCCACAGGTGAACTTACTGCACCCTGCCCCCCACCTACATTGGGCATGACTCCAGGGGTTGAGTTTGGCTCTGGCATCATGAGAGTGAGAAAACCTTCTTGACCAAATGGGAAAGAGAAATGATGCAAAACAAAATTTCAGTGGCTGAGAGATTTCAAATAGTTAAGAGGTTATTCTGGAAGTTATTCTTACACAATATATAGATATCCTTTTTCAGCTTTAGGTGTATTGGAATAGCTACAGGGAAATATCTGAAACTGTTGAACTGTAATCCAGTAGCCTTGATATTTGAAAATGATTGAATAACTATAGAGCTTTTAAGGTGTGAATGTGTGATTGTGAAAACCTTGTGACTGCTACTCCCTTTATCCAGTGCAAATGAATGAGAAAAAAAAGACAAAAAGAAAAAAATAAAAGGTATGGGAGGTATAAGATATTTTGGATGTTCTTTTTAACTTTTATTTTTACTGTTTTTAGGAGTAATGAAAATGTTCAAAAATGGATTGTGATGAATGCACAGCCGTATGATGATGCTCTGAACCACTGATTTTACACTTCGGATAATTATATGGTGTGCTGGTTTAAAATGATGTATGGACCCTAGAAAAGCCATGTTTTAATCCTAATCCCATTTTGTGAAGGCAGCTGCATCTTCTAATTCCTATTTAGTATTGTATGTCTGACACTGTAATGAGATCATCTCCCTGGAGATGTGATTTAACCAAGAGTGGTTGTTAAACTGGATTAAGTAGAGGCATGTCTCTACCCATTTGGGTGGGTCTTGATTAGTTTCTGAAGTCCTGTAAAAGAGGAAACATTTTGGAGAATGAGAGATCTGAGAGAGAGCAGAGCAGAACAACATAGCCATGTGAAGCAGAGTACACCAGCCAGTGACCTTTGGAGATGAAGAAGGAAAATGCCTCCCGGGGAGCTTCATGAAACAGGAAGCCAGGAGAAGAAGCTAGCAGATGACACCGTGTTCGCCATGTGCCCTGCCAGATGAGAGAGGAACCCTGACCATGTTCACCATGTGCCTTTCCAGATGACAGAGAAACTCTAACTGTGTTCACAATGTGCCTTTCCAGGTGACAGAGAGATGCTGAACTTCATCTTTTTTTTTTTTTTTTAATTAACGGAAAAAAAGAAATTAACCCAACATTTAGAAATCATACCATTCTACATATGCAATCAGTAATTCTTAACATCATCACATAGATGCATGATCATCATTACTTAGTACATTTGCATCGGTTTAGAAGAACTAGCAACACAACCGAAAAAGATACAGAATGTTAATATAGAGAAAAAAATAAAAGTAATAATAGTAAAACCAAACCAAAACAAAACAAAACAAAACAAAAACCTATAGCTCAGATGCAGCTTCATTCAGTGTTTTAACATGATTACTTTACAGTTAGGTATTATTGTGCTGTCCATTTTTGAGTTTTTGTGTCTAGTCCTGTTACACCGTCTGTATCCCTTCAACTCCAATTACCCATTATCTTACCCTGTTTCTAGCTCCTGCTGGACTCTGTTACCAATGACATATTCCAAATTTATTCTCGAATGTCTGTTCACATCAGCGGGACCATACAGTATTTGTCCTTTAGTTTTTGGCTAGACTCACTCAGCATAATGTTCTCTAGGTCCATCCATGTTATTACATGCTTCATAAGTTTATCCTGTCTTAAAGCTGCATAATATTCCATCGTATGTATATACCACAGTTTGTTTAGCCACTCGTCTGTTGATGGAGATTTCGGCTGTTTCCATCTCTTTGCAATTGTAAATAACGCTGCTATAAACATTGGTGTGCAAATGTCCGTTTGTGTCTTTGCCCTTAAGTCCTTTGAGTAGATTCCCAGCAATGGTATTGCTGGGTCGTATGGCAATTCTATATTCAGCTTTTTGAGGAACTGCCAAACTGCCTTCCACAGTGGTTGCACCATTTGACATTCCCACCAACAGTGAATAAGTGTGCCTCTTTCTCCGCATCCTCTCCAGCACTTGTCATTTTCTGTTTTGTTGATAATGGCTGTTCTGGTGGGTGTGAGATGATATCTCATTGTGGTTTTGATTTGCATTTCTCTGATGGCCAGGGACATTGAGCGTCTCTTCATGTGCCTTTTGGCCATTTGTATTTCCTCTTCTGATAGGTGTCTGTTCAAGTCTTTTTCCCATTTTGTAATTGGGTTGGCTGTCTTTTTGTTGTTGAGATGAACAATCTCTTTATAAATTCTGGATACTAGACCTTTATCTGATATATCATTTCCAAATATTGTCTCCCATTGTGTAGGCTGTCTTTCTACTTTCTTGATGAAGTTCTTTGATGCACAAAAGTGTTTAATTTTGAGGAGTTCCCATTTATTTATTTCCTTCTTCAGTGTTCTTGCTTTAGGTTTAAGGTCCATAAAACCGCCTCCAGTTGTAAGATCCATAAGATATCTCCCAACATTTTCCTCTAACTGTTTTATGGTCTTAGACCTAATGTTTAGATCTTTGATCCATTTTGAGTTAACTTTTGTATAGGGTGTGAGAGATGGGTCTTCTTTCATTCTTTTGCATATGGATATCCAGTTCTCTAGGCACCATTTATTGAAGAGACTGTTCTGTCCCAGGTGAGTTGGCTTGACTGCCTTATCAAAGATCAAATGTCCATAGATGAGAGGGTCTATATCTGAGCACTCTATTCGATTCCATTGGTCGATATATCTATCTTTATGCCAATACCATGCTGTTTTGACCACTGTGGCTTCATAATATGCCTTAAAGTCAGGCAGTGCGAGACCTCCAGCTTCGTTTTTTTCCCTCAAGATGTTTTTAGCAATTCGGGGCACCCTGCCCTTCCAGATAAATTTGCTTATTGGTTTTTCTATTTCTGAAAAATAAGTTGTTGGGATTTTGATTGGTATTGCGTTGAATCTGTAAATCAATTTAGGTAGGATTGACATCTTAACTATATTTAATCTTCCAGTCCATGAACACGGTATGCCCTTCCATCAATTTAGGTCTTCTGTGATTTCTTTTAACAGTTTTTTGTAGTTTTCTTTATATAGGTTTTTTGTCTCTTTACTTAAATTTATTCCTAGGTATTTTATTCTTTTAGTTGCAATTGTAAATGGGATTCGTTTCTTGATTTCCCCCTCAGCTTGTTCATTACTAGTGCATAGAAATGCTACAGATTTTTGAATGTTGATCTTGTAACCTGCTACTTTGCTGTACTCATTTATTAGCTCTAGTAGTTTTGTTGTGGATTTTTCCGGGTTTTCGACGTATAGTATCATATCGTCTGCAAACAGTGATAGTTTTACTTCTTCCTTTCCAATTTTGATGCCTTGTATTTCTTTTTCTTGTCTAATTGCTCTGGCTAGAACCTCCAACACAATGTTGAATAATAGTGGTGATAGTGGACATCCTTGTCTTGTTCCTGATCTTAGGGGGAAAGTTTTCAATTTTTCCCCATTGAGGATGATATTAGCTGTGGGTTTTTCATATATTCCCTCTATCATTTTAAGGAAGTTCCCTTGTGTCATGGTTAGGGACAGGTGTCAACTTGGCCAAGTTGTGGTACCTGTTCATCTGATTGGGCAAGCACGGCCTGTCTGTTGCAATGAGGACATTTCATAGGATTAGGTCATGATCACATCAGCTACATCCACAGCTGATTCCATTTGTAATCAGTCAAAGGGGAGTGTCTTCTGCAATTAGTGATGCTAAATCAATCATGGGAAGCCTTTTAAGGAGGACTCAGAGGAGACAGGTTGCATTCCTGCTTTGGCTGGTGAGCCTCTCCTGTGGAGTTCGTCCAGGCCATCCATTGGAGTCATCGGCTTCGCAGCCTGCCCTGTGGATTTTGGACTCTGCGCTCCTACGGTCACGTGAGACACTTTCATAAATTTTATATTTGCAAGTGTTCCCTGTTGGTTCTGTTTCTCTAGAGAACCCTAACTAATACATCTTGGTACCGGGAGTGGTTCTTAAGGAACAGAATCTTAAAAATGGGTTTTTATGAATGGTTTTCTACTCTGACTGGGCTCAGAGACACTAAGGACTCTGATTTCCGTAATCAGAATGACACTCCCAATCCATGGACTGAGTTGGCAAAGGAGATAGTCAAAATATCATCATTCGATTCTCCTAATGCTTCGCTTGTATGAAGCCAGACTCTGGGGGATAATGTTTTTGACACCTTTACAGAGTTTTGTAGGAATAAGAGTTATAGAGATGTTGGTTGGTTGAAACATGGATCAAAAGGTGGCCAACATTACCTGAGGTTGAAATGCCAGAACTGCCCTGGTATAATGTAGATGAGGGGATCCAGAGGCTTAGAGAGATTGGGATGTTAGAGTGGATTTATCATGCAAAGCCTGCTCTTACATCCCAGGAATGTCCAGAGGATGCACCTTTTACCAGAACAGTGAGAAATAAATTTGTGAGACTAGCACCATCATTCCTCAAGAGCTCTGTGGTTGCACTTCTCTGTAGGTCAGATATTACTGTAGGAACTGCTGTCACTGAGCTGGAATCCTTAAACACAATGGGGATGACAGGATCCCGAGTTGGCAGAAGCCAGGTGGCAGCACTTAATCACCAAAGACAGGGTAGACGTGGGTATTATAATAGACAACAAACTCAAAGGAGGCATCAAAATTATATGACACGCAGAGATTTGTGGCATTGGCTAGTAAATCATGGGGTGCCTAGAAATACAATAGAAGGGCAGCCTACTAAATTCTTGTTGGAGCTGTATAAACAAAAGAGTTCTAGGTCAAGGGGACAGAAGTCTAACCTGAATTACAAAAATACAGAGTCACGGCCCCTTAACCAATTTCCAGACTTGAAACAGTTTACAGACCCTGAGCCCCTTGAATGAAGGGGAGGCCAGGTCCGTATGGGGAAGAAACCTGTTACACTGCCACAAATTTATACTGTTAACCTTCCTCTAAGTCTTCCCCAAGGAGACCGATGGCCTTTTACCAGGGTAACTGTGCATTGGGGAAAAGGAAATGATCAGATATTTCGGGGATTATTAGACACTGGTTCAGAAGTGACATTAATTCCAGGGGACCCAAAACGTCACTCTGGACCACCAGTCAGAGTGGGGGCTTATGGAGGCCAGGTGATCAATGGAGTTTTAGCTCAGATCCGTCTCACAGTGGGTCCAGTGGGCCCCCGGACCCATCCTGTAGTTATTTCCCCAGTTCCGGAATGTATAATTGGCATAGACATACTGAGCAACTGGCAGAATCCCCACGTTGGTTCTCTAACTCGTGCAGTGAGGGCTATTATGGTGGGAAAGGCCAAGTGGAAGCCACTAGAACTGCCCCTACCAAGCAAAATAGTAAATCAAAAGCAATACCGTATTCCTGGAGGGATTGCAGAGATTACTGCCACTCTTAAGGACTTGAAAGATGCAGGGGTGGTGATTCCCAACGCATCCCCATTCAACTCTCCTATTTGGCCTCTGCAGAAAACAGATGGGTCTTGGAGAATGACAGTGGATTATCGTAAACTCAACCAGGTGGTAGCTCCAATTGCAGCTGCTGTTCCAGATGTAGTATCATTGCTTGAGCAAATCAATACATCCCCTGGTACCTGGTATGCAGCTATTGATCTGGCAAATGCTTTTTTCTCAATAGCTATTAGTAAGGACCACCAGAAACAGTTTGCTTTCAGCTGGCAAGGTCAGCAATATACTTTCACTGTCCTACCTCAGGGGTATATCAACTCTCCAGCCCTATGTCATAATCTTGTTCGCAGAGACCTTGATCGTTTCTCCCTCCCACAAGACATCACACTGGTCCATTATATTGATGATATCATGTTGATTGGACCTAGTGAGCAAGAAGTAGCAACTACTCCAGATTTACTGGTAAGGCATTTGCGTGTCAGAGGATGGGAGATAAATCCAACAAAAATACAGGGGCCTTCCACCTCAGTAAAATTTCTAGGTGTCCAGTGGTGTGGGGCATGTCGAGATATCCCTTCTAAGGTGAAGGATAAATTGCTGCATCTGGCCCCTCCCACAACCAAAAAAGAGGCACAACGCCTAGTGGGTCTTTTTGGATTTTGGCGACAACATATTCCTCATTTGGGTGTGCTACTCCGGCCCATTTATCGAGTGACCAGAAAAGCTGCTAATTTTGAGTGGGGACCTGAACAAGAGGAGGCTCTGCGACAGGTCCAGGCTGCTGTGCAAGCTGCTCTGCCACTTGGGCCATATGATCCAGCAGATCCAATGGTGCTGGAAGTGTCAGTGGCAAATAGAGATGCTGTCTGGAGCCTTTGGCAGGCCCCTATAGGAGAATCACAACGCAGACCCTTAGGATTTTGGAGCAAAGCCTTACCATCTGCTGCAGATAACTACTCTCCTTTTGAGAAACAGCTTTTGGCCTGCTACTGGGCCTTAGTAGAGACTGAACGCTTAACCATGGGCCACCAAGTTACCATGAGACCTGAGTTACCTATCATGAGTTGGGTGTTGTCTGACCCACCAAGCCATAAAGTTGGGCGTGCACAGCAGCACTCTATTGTAAAGTGGAAATGGTATATACGAGATAGAGCCAGAGCAGGTCCTGAAGGCATAAGTAAGTTACATGAAGAAGTGGCACAGATGCCCATGGTTTCCACTCCTGCTGCCACATTACCTTCTCTTTCCCAGACCAGAGCTATGGCCTCTTGGGGAGTTCCTTACAGTGAATTGACTGAGGAAGAGAAAACTCGGGCCTGGTTTACAGATGGTTCAGCACGATATGCAGGTACCACCCGAAAGTGGACAGCTGCAGCATTACAACCCCTTCCTGGGGTGTCCTTGAAGGACAGTGGTGAGGGGAAATCCTTCCAGTGGGCAGAACTTCGAGCAGTGCACCTGGTTCTTCATTTTGCTTGGAAGGAAAACTGGCCAGAGGTACGTTTGTATACTGACTCATGGGCTGTTGCTAATGGTTTGGCTGGATGGTCAGGGACTTGGAAAGACCATAATTGGAAAATTGGTGACAAAGAGGTCTGGGGAAGAAGTATGTGGATAGACCTTTCTGAGTGGGCTAAAAACATGAAGATATTTGTGTCCCATGTGAATGCACACCAGAGGGTGACTTCAGCAGAGGAAGATTTTAATAATCAAGTGGATAAGATGACCCGTTCTATGGATACCAGTCAGCCTCTTTCCCCAGCAACTCCTGTTATTGCCCAATGGGCTCATGAACAAAGTGGTCATGGTGGTAGGGATGGAGGTTATGCATGGGCTCAGCAACATGGGCTTCCACTCACCAAGGCTGACCTGGCTACAGCCACTGCTGAGTGCCCAATCTGCCAGCAGCAGAGACCCACACTCAGCCCCCGATATGGCACCATTCCCCGAGGTTACCAGCCAGCTACATGGTGGCAGGTTGATTACATTGGACCACTCCCTTCATGGAAGGGGCAGCGATTTGTTCTAACTGGAATAGACACATACTCTGGATATGGGTTTGCTTTCCCTGCACGCAATGCTTCTGCCAAAACTACTATCCGTGGGCTTACAGAATGCCTTATACATCGTCATGGTATTCCACATAGCATTGCTTCGGATCAAGGAACACACTTCACAGCAAATGAAGTGCGGGAATGGGCACATGCTCATGGAATTCTCTGGTCTTACCATGTTCCCCATCATCCAGAAGCAGCTGGATTGATAGAACGGTGGAATGGCCTTTTGAAAACTCAATTACAGTGCCAACTAGGTGGCAAAAACTTGAAAGGCTGGGGTAATGTTCTCCAGGAAGCTGTGTATGCTCTGAATCAGCGTCCACTGTATGGTGCTGTTTCTCCCATAGCCAGGATCCATGGGTCCAGGAACCAAGGGGTGGAAATGGGTGTGGTACCACTCACTATTACTCCTAATGATCCACTAGGAAAATTTTTGCTTCCTGTCCCTGCTACCCTGAGTTCTGCTGGTCTACAGGTTTTAGTTCCAAAACAGGGTGTGCTTTCTCCAGGAGAAACAGCAGTGATACCACTGAACTGGAAGTTAAGATTGCCACCTGGCCACTTTGGGCTACTTATGCCTCTGGATCAACACACCAAGAAGGGGATTACATTATTGTCTGGGGTAACTGACCCTGACTATCAGAAGGAAGTAGGACTGCAACTACGTAATGGAGGTAAAGAAGAGTTTTCTTGGAATATAGGAGATCCCCTGGGGCGTCTATTAGTACTACCATGCCCTGTGATTAAAATAAATGGAAAACTGCAACAACACAATCCAGGCAGGACCACTAATGGCTCTGAGACTTCAGGAATGAAGGTTTGGGTCACCCCACCAGGCAAAGAACCACGGCCAGCTGAAGTGCTTGCTGAGGGGAAAGGGAACATGGAATGGGTAGTGGAAGAAGGTAGTGATAAATATGAACTTCGACCATGTGATCAGTTACAGAAACGAGGACTGTAATTCTGTTTTGTTTGTGTTATACTATTTAAGTTGTAAGATATCAAGTTTAAGAATGAATATTGCCCAAGGATTTGCACCCTATTCTGGAGAGATTTAATGTGTTTCCAGTTATATGCTGGACAGTTGAGTATTGTCAGGTAAAAGAAAAAATGTGTGCTTATTTGTTTTCATTTGGAAATTAAGTATGGGCTAAGGTGATATATATACATATATATGTGTGTGTGTGTGTGTGTGTGTGTGTGTGCCAAGTTGACAAGGGGTGGACTGTCATGGTTAGGGACAGGTGTCAACTTGGCCAAGTTGTGGTACCTGTTCATCTGATTGGGCAAGCACGGCCTGTCTGTTGCAATGAGGACATTTCATAGGATTAGGTCATGATCACATCAGCTACATCCACAGCTGATTCCATTTGTAATCAGTCAAAGGGGAGTGTCTTCTGCAATTAGTGATGCTAAATCCAATCATGGGAAACCTTTTAAGGAGGACTCAGAGGAGACAGGTTGCATTCCTGCTTTGGCTGGTGAGCCTCTCCTGTGGAGTTCGTCCAGGCCATCCATTGGAGTCATCGGCTTCGCAGCCTGCCCTGTGGATTTTGGACTCTGCGCTCCTACAGTCACGTGAGACACTTTCATAAATTTTATATTTGCAAGTGTTCCCTGTTGGTTCTGTTTCTCTAGAGAACCCTAACTAATACACCTTGTATTCCTATCTTTTGAAGTGTTTTCAACAGGAAAGGATGTTGAATCTTGTCAAATGCCTTCTCTGCATCAATTGAGATGATCATGTGATTTTTCTGCTTTGATTTGTTGATATGGTGTATTACATTAATTGATTTTCTTATGTTGAACCATCCTTGCATACCTGGGATGAATCCTACTTGGTCATGATGTATAATTCTTTTAATGTGTTGTTGAATATGATTTGCTAGAATTTTATTGAGGATTTTTGCATCTATATTCATTAGAGAGATTGGTCTGTAGTTTTCTTTTTTTGTAATATCTTTGCCTGGTTTTGGTATGAGGGTGATGTTGGCTTCATAGAATGAATTAGGTAGTTTTCCCTCCGCTTTGATTTTTATGAAGAGTTTGAGGAGAATTGGTACTAATTCTTTCTGGAACATTTGGTAGAATTCACATGTGAAGCCATCTGGTCCTGGACTTTTCTTTTCAGGAAGATTTTGAATGACTAATTCAATTTCTTTACTTGTGATTGGTTTGTTCAGGTCATCTATGTCTTCTTGAGTCAAAGTTGGTTGTTCATGTCTTTCCAGGAACCCGTCCATTTCATCTAAATTGTTGTATTTATCAGCGTAAAGTTGTTCATAGTATCCTGTTATTACCTCCTTTATTTCTGTGAGGTTGGTAGTTATGTCTCCTCTTCCATTTCTGATCTTATTTATTTGCATTCTCTCTCTTCTTCTTTTTGTCAATCTTGATAAGGGCCCATCAATCTTATTGATTTTCTCATAGAACCAACTTCTGGTCTTATTGATTTTCTCTATTGTTTTCATGTTTTCAATTTCATTTATTTCTGCTCTGATCTTTGTTATTTCTTTCCTTTTGCTTGCTTTGGGATTAGTTTGCTGTTCTTTCTCCAGTTCTTCCAAGTGAACAGTTAATTCCTGCATTTTTGCCTTTTCCTCTTTTCTGATATAGGCATTTAGGGCAATAAATTTTCCTCTTAGCACTGCCTTTGCTGCATCCCATAAGTTTTGATATGTTGTGTTTTCATTTTCATTTGCCTCGAGGTATTTACTAATTTCTCTTGCAATTTCTTCTTTGACCCACTCATTGTTTAAGAGTGTGTTGTTGAGCCTCCACGTATTTGTGAATTTTCTGGCATTCCGCCTATTATTGATTTCCAATTTCATTCCTTTGTGATCCGAGAAAGTGTTGTGTATGATTTCAATCTTTTTAAATTTGTTAAGACTTGCTTTGTGACCCAGCATATGGTCTATCTTTGAGAATGATCCATGAGCACTTGAGAAAAAGGTGTATCCTGCTGTTGTGGGATGTAATGTCCTATAAATGTCTGTTAAGTCTAGCTCCTTTATAGTAATATTCAGATTCTCTATTTCTTTATTGATCCTCTCTAGATGTTCTGTCCATTGATGAGAGTGGGGAATTGAAGTCTCCAACTATTATGGTATTTGTGTCTATTTCCCTTTTCAGTGTTTGCAGTGTATTCCTCATGTATTTTGGGGCATTCTGGGTCGGTGAGTAAATATTTATGATTGTTATGTCTTCTTGTTTAATTGTTCCTTTTATTAGTATATACTGTCCTTCTTTGTCTCTTTTAACTATTTTACATTTGAAGTCTAACTTGTTGGATATTGGTATAGCCACTCCTGCTATTTTCTGGTTGTTATTTGCATGAAATATCTTTTCCAAACCTTTCACTTTCAACCTATGTTTATCTTTGGGTCTAAGATGTGTTTCCTGTAGACAGCATATAGAAGGATCCTATTTTTTAATCCATTCTACCATTCTATGTCTTTTGATTGGGGAATTCAGTCCATTAACATTTAGTGTTATTACTGTTTGGATAATATTTTCCTCTACCATTTTGCCTTTTGTATTATATGTATCATATCTGACTTTCCTTCTTTCTACACTCTTCTCCATACTTCTCTCTTCTGTCTTTTCGGTTCTGACTCTAGTGCTCCCTTTAGTATTTCTTGCAGAGCTGGTCTCTTGGTCACAAATTCTCTCAGTGACTTTTTGTCTGAGAATGTTTTAATTTCTCCCTCATTTTTGAAGGACAATTTTGCTGGATATAGGAGTCTTGGTTGGCAGTTTTTCTCTTTTAGTAATTTAAATATATCATCCCACTGTCTTCTAGCTTCCATGGTTTCTGCTGAGAAATCTACACATAGTCTTATTGGGTTTCCCTTTTATGTGATGGATTGTTTTTCTCTTGCTGCTTTCAAGATCCTCTCTTTCTCTTTGACCTTTGACATTCTAACTAGTAAGTGTCTTGGAGAACGCCTATTTGGGTCTAATCTCTTTGGGGTGCGCTGCACTTCTTGGATCTGTAATTTTAGGTCTTTCATAAGAGTTGGGAAATTTTCAGTGAAAATTTCTTCCATTAGTTTTTCTCCTCCTTTTCCCTTCTCTTCTCCTTCTGGGACACCCACAACACGTATATTTGTGCGGTTCATATTGTCCTTGAGTTCCCTGATACCCTGTTCAAATTTTTCCATTCTTTTCCTGATAGTTTCTGTTTGTTTTTGGAATTCAGATGTTCCATCCTCCAAATCACTAATTCTATCTTCTGTCTCTTTGAATCTATCATTGTAGGTATCCATTGTTTTTTCTATCTTTTCTACTTTGTCCTTCACTTCCATAAGTTCTGTGATTTGTTTTTTCAGTTTTTCTATTTCTTCTTTATGTTCAGCCCATGTCTTCTTCATGTCCTCCCTCAATTTATCGATTTCGTTTTTGAAGAGGTTTTCCATTTTTGTTCGTATATTCAGCATTAGTTGTCTCAGCTCCTGTATCTCATTTGAACTATTGGTTTGTTCCTTTGACTGGGCCATATTTTCAATTATTTGAGCGTGATCGTTATCTTCTGTTGGCGTCTGCGCATTTAGACAGATTTCCCTGGGTATTGGATCCAAAAATTTGGAAGATTTTTCTGTGAAATCTCTGGGTTCTGTTTTTCTTATCCTGCCCAGTAGGTGGCGCTCGTGGCACACATTTGTCTGCGGGTCCCACCAGTAAAAGGTGCTGTGGGACCTTTAACTTTGGCAAACTCTCGCTGTCCGGGAGGTTCGCTAGCCGAAGCGGCTTGGAAGAGCGCGAGCCGGCCCGGGGTCCAAATGT
The DNA here is from genome assembly GCF_023851605.1 of Tamandua tetradactyla. Lineage (NCBI taxonomy): Eukaryota > Metazoa > Chordata > Mammalia > Pilosa > Myrmecophagidae > Tamandua > Tamandua tetradactyla. The sequence goes on along the minus strand of NC_135334.1, from coordinate 30,503,051 downwards.
GGGGAGGGTTGCTGGCCGCCGCAGCCCGGGAAAGCGCCCGTCCGAATTTCCTAGTCGGCCCGGGGCGACAAGCGTGGCAGGAGGGCGCCAGCGGCAGCGGCCCGCCCGGGAGAGTGCACGTTCCCGGGGAGTCACGTGTTTGGAAGGGGCCTCCCCCACCCGTCACCGTTCTCCTCGGCCTGGGGATTTCCGATCCAATTCTCTCAGTTGGTCCGGGGAGCCGCGCGTGGTGTGGGCGCCAGCCGCCACGGTTTCAGGGGACCGCCTCTCCAATTCTCCCAGCCGGCCCGGGAAGGGGGAAGGGAGTGACTCCGGCCGCTTGCCGCCCCGCCCGGTGAAGCCCGCGCACCTCGGCGATCTCACCCGAGCGGCTTCTCTCAGCCAGCCAGCCGTTCCAGGATGGGGTACGCTGTCTTTTTTATCTCTGTTGTGGCTTTGGGAGCTGTTCTGTATCGTTTCTACTCCCCTAGTAGCTGTCCTGGAGAAGAAACTAAGATCCGCGCATCTTACTAAGCCGCCATCTTCTCCGGAAGTCTCATCTACCTTTTTGAATCAAGATATCTTTCCCTGGATGCCTTAGATTGGATGTTTCTATAGAGTTGTTTTAACTGGGACATTTTCTCGGCCTTAGAACTATAAACTAGCAACTCATTAAATTCCCCTTTTTAAAACCCATTGCATTTCTGGTATATTGCATTCAGGCAGCTAGCAAACTAGAACATGTGGTATGTATGCACATAATATATCTCAATGAAATTGGATTTAAAAATCCCCCACAGTAGCTGAGAGAGACACTGAAGATTTTATTATGAAATTTAGCTTACCAAGGTATGCTTCACAGTTTTAAACATACAGTATTGAATAGGGATTATTCTGCCTTTATGAAATGGGATTTTGATTAAAACATGGCTTTTCTAGGGGGCATTCATCCTTTCAAACCAGCACTGGGACATTGCTGTGAAGCATACCTTGGTATGCTAAATTTCATAATAAAATCTTCAGTGTGTCTCTCTCAGCTTCTGTGGGGGATTTTTAAATGCAATTTCATTGAGATATATTATGTGCATACATACCACATGGTCTAGTTTGCTAGCTGCCGGAATGCAATATACCAGAAATGGAATGGCTTTTAAAAGGGGGAATTTAATGAGTTGCTAATTTACAGTTCTAAGGCCGAGAAAATGTCCCAGTTAAAACAAGTCTATAGAAATGTCCAATCTAGGGATATTGAACCAAGGTGTCTTTCCCTGGTTGTATGCCTTTGACTGGACATTTCTATAGATTTGTTTTAATTGGGACATTTTCTTGGCTTTAGAACTGTAAACTAGTAACTTGTTAAATTCCCCTTTTTAAAAGCCATTCTGTTTCCAGTATATTGCATTCCAGCAGCTATCAAACTAGAATAGCATGCAATAAGTAGTTTTTTCCATATACTGCTATCATTAACTCTTTATACAAGTGTCATATCTTTGAAGTACTTCATGCAAGAACTTATTTATATTTGTAGTGCTAATTAGTGAGGTAAATGGCTCTAAACAATTCCTTTCAATCATATTCACCTTCAATATGGCACTATTAATTATAAACCTGCCAATGAATTACTATTTCCATACATTTAAATTCAACTTCATTAACTAGTCTGTTCTTATTAGCGCTAACCATTCCCCCTTCTTTCTACATTGCCCTATGTTATACATTTTAAGACTCTGAATTTACGTTTTCCAGGGGATTCATGTTAGTGAAATAATAAAATATCTATCCTTTTTTATTTTTTAATAAAAATGTCCTTTTTTGTGTCTGGCTGATTTCTCTTAGCATTATGTTCTCAAATTTCATCCATGTTGTTATACACTTCAGGAGACCATTTCTTCTTACTGGTACATAATATTCCATCGTATGTATATACCACATTTTGTTTATCCTTCGTCTATTGACAGACACTTGGATTGTTTCCATCTTTTGGCAGTTATAAATAATGCAGCTATGAACACTGGTGTGCAAATGTCTGTTTGTGTCACTGCTTTCAGCTCATATGGGTGTATACCAAGGAGTGATATTGCCTGGTTAATCTAAACTGAAGTTTTTAAAACTGAAACTCAATATTTAGTTTTCTGAGGAACCACCAAATTGTCTTCCACAGCAACTGTACCATTATACATTCCCACAAGCAGTGAATAATTGTCCCAGTTTCACCACATCTTCTCCAGCATTTATAGTTTCCTGTTTTTTTAATGGCAGCCATTCTTGTAGGTGTGAGATGAAATCTCGTTGTAGTCTTGTTCTGCCTTTCCCTTATAGCTAATGAAAATGAGCCTCTTCATACGCTTTTTAGCCATTTGTAATGCCTCTTTGGAAAGATGTCTACCCATATCTTCTGCCCATTTTATAACTGGGTTGCTTGCTCTTTTGTTGTTGAGTTGTATGATTTTTTAATGTATATAATGGATGTCAAACCCTTATCAGATATATTATTTTCAAATATTTTCTCCCATTGAGTTGGCTGCCTCTTCACCTTTTTTGACAAAGTCTGCAAAGAAGTTTTAAAAGTCTTTTGTGAAGTACAATAATTTTCTCTAGCTTTTAAGAGAAACAATCTATGCAAGAGTATTTTGTGAACTTCATATCATATAGATTGCCCATTGTGGTAGTTAGATTCAGTTGTCAACTTGGCCAGGTGAAGGCACCTAGTTCTGTTGCTGTGGACATAAGCCAATGGTATATGAACCTCATCTGTTGCTGATTACATCTGCAGTCAGCTAGGAGGTATGCCTGCTGCAATGAATGATGTTTGACTTAATTGGCTCGTGCTTAAATGAGATAGCACAATGTAGCACGGCCCAAGCGGCTCAAGTATACCTCATCTCAGCACTAGCAGCTCAGCTCAGGCCTTTGGAGGTGCAGAAAGGAATCACCCTGGGGAAAGTTGTTGGAACCCAGAGGCCTGGAGAGAAGGCCAGCAGAGATCATCCTGAGCCTTTGCACGTAAGAACCTCAGATGAAAGTTAATTGCCTTTCCTCTGAAGAACTAATGAAATAAATCCCCTTTTATTAAAAGCCAATCTGTCTCTGGTGTGTTGCATTCTGGCAGCTAGCAAACTAGACCACCCATTCATTCATTCTGCACAATTCAATGGCCCCTTGATAATGTGGGGAGTCCTTCAGGTCATAGAGCAGCTTCCCCACGGTTATCTGAGGCCCGTATTTCTTGGATGACACCCACATTGTCAGCTCCTTCTACCTTTGATATCACTCCTCTATCCTACCCTGGGCTCCAGTCATGCTGAACTCTCACTTTCTCCTGTCTCTGCCTTGGCATAGGCAGCAAATCCGGCTGGAGTATCTCCTTTCTGCAGCACTCCATCCAGAATGGAAAACTATTCATTCTTCAGCTCAAATGTTACCTTCTCCAAAAAGCTTTCTGTGACCTCTCTATACAGAATTAAGCACATTTTCTCTGTGCACTCACAATATCTAATTCACCCCCTCTAACCTAGACCTAAACAAGTTGTTGTCACATTTTTTTTCGAGGCCATTTCAGCCACAAGACCATGAAACTTGGAAGGCTAGGAATGTGTTCTGGTCTCATTGGCATCCCCAGTCATATTTAGCACACAAAATACACTTGATGGATGTGTATCAAATGAATCAACATCATGCCTAACAGCATTATCCAGACTTGCCAAGATGCCTTTTCAATTCCTCATAGGCCGTAGGCTCTATGACCACATCGTGAGCTCACGGGAGAACACATCGTTTAAATTTGGGCTGTGCTAGTCTTATGTTCTCTGTTTTAAGGGAGGAAGAAGCTATTATTTATTGAGCACTAAATTGCCCAAGTACCCATTGAGAGCTCAGTAAATATTCATTTCATGAATGATCCATATAAGGACCAATATATCTTCCTATTTGGAAGATAGGTAGTAGTAATGCAACTTTACAAATGAGAAACAGAGGTGCAGGAAAGTTCAGTAAATTCTGAAGGTCAAAATGGTGGTAAAATAGTGGAGCTTTATTTGAACTCAGCCATGTCTGATACCAAAGCTTGTGCTCTTTCCAACCCCAGCAAAAATGAAGACAGACCTGATCATCTCCACCAGCAGCCTTTCCTCTCTCCCCTGACTCTCTCCTACAGTGGCTTTGATAAGAACCGAGGAACAGGCAGTTTCCTTTTAGAACCTCTCAGCATCTTTTCCCATTATCTTCTTACCCCCACAGACTTACTCCTACCTGTCTGCTTCCCAAGCCTTCCTCAAAGCCACCTATGGCCCATTCCTTTAGACTCAGGTGCATGACCCATTGATCTGACACATGCATCTCTGTTGATTGGGTAACAGATTTGCCCACTTTTCTCAAATGAGATACCTGGCATATGACCTTGTTCACTGGAGATGAAGAATTCATACAGAGTAGGTGTAATAGTGGGAATTTCAGGCCCCGTGGCAGGTTGGGAGCAGACGAAGCAAAGAAGAAGTCTAAGAAAGGGGATGTAAAAACTTACCACAGGTAAGTTACAACTTGGTAGCTCCTCTCATCATCCCCAGCCCAGCAGCACTTTCTCTGGGTCTTTTTCCTGTCACTTCCAACCCAGGAGGCGGAAGTAGAAGTAGAGGGAATGAAGATGGGCTCACAAAAATGGGAGTGAGCTCTGCAAACACCCAAATCTCCACAACAACTTTTTGGAAGCAAACAAGATAACATAGGCTTAAGGACAAGCAGGTTCAAAAGAAGGAACTGTCGTGTGAGTGGGAATGAGCTAGGGGAAATCTTATGCTAACAACAAGCCAACAACTCGAGTGCTTATGGTGCACAGCAAACTCCATAGCTTACATATTCCCCACCAAGGTGCTTGCTATTAGTTATACCTACTCTATGGATGAGAAACTGAGGTCAGAGAGGTCAAGCCATTTTTCCCAGCAAATAAATGGTATTTAGACATCACCATCTAAAGTTGTATCCTGCTACCTGATCCCTTCAATCACATTACTTCGCATTTATTTATAACTTTTGTATCTGTTTGAAATGATCTTGTTTGTCATTTACTTGGTCAGTTCTCCTCCCTTCCCTTCCCATCCCACTCCACTAGAAAATGTACACTCAGTGATGGCAGCAACCTCGTCCATCTTATTCACTAGAGTAATGCTAGGTGCACAGTAGGCCCTCAAGAAAGACTTAAATGAAAGAAACGGTGCAGCTGGGATGTGAAAACAAGTCTGTGCTGTTCCAAGGCACATAAACATTTTTCTATTTCAGCTTCCTGAGCCTCAGTCTCCTAGTGTGCAAAAAAGAAGACACTGACTCTTACCTTTCCCAGTAGGAATAAAGTTCTGAATGCCCAAAAGCATCTCTCGGCAAGCTGAAGTCATCCAGTAAAGGGCGGCTAATCTCACTGTCCCCTCGTCCTTGAACACATGGCTGGTTTGGCAATGCAGACTTCTCTTTGCAAAACAGGACCTGCACAGATTGAGACCATCTTAAATAGGTCATTCTGAAAGGTATTTTTATGAAAAATGAAAACATTGTTTTGGTTTTTTTTATCAAGCTCTGGGAACACCCAGAATTCTAGGAGCTCATTAGAGATCAGGCCAAGTGTGGGGCCTGGGCCCTGGCATTATGGACCTGCCTGTGCTCAGCCATCACCCAGGGTGGATATGCTAATGGACCCCAGGGGAGAACTGCAGCCAAGAGGCCTTCTTTCCCCCTCACCTGTCTTCTCAGGGAATAGACAGAGAAATGCCACCAAATCTTCTCCAACCAGTTCTACCCTAGCTCAGGGGCACATTCATCTCTAATGCCCAGACCCTGTCCACCCAGATTCCAAAGTCATCAGAACGAAGAGTCCGGGTGTCTGATTTTTGTCACTAGCTCAGCCCGTTTAAAAGAAAAAGCATTTTGTTTGTCAACATTCTTTGCCTAGCACTTGACTGACTTATTAACTGAATTTCCTTACCTGGCGCTGAACTCCCTCAGCTGACTTTGGCCCAGGAGGAGCCAGCTCCCTGGAAATTAGACCCTCCAATGTATTAGTGGATTAACTCTTTCAGGTTACAGGAGAGCCTTTAGTGTGCAGCAGCTGCACTCTCACCCAGACAGCCCCAGAGCACCCAGGTCAAAGCCAGAGCTCTACTCCTAGGCTGTCCGGGAAGCTCCACGGGGGCTGGGGCAGGGTGGGGGTGGTGAAGGGGAAGGGAGGCAACAGTGTGCTTCATAACACACTCACTGGGTTGTGAGTTTTGGCAGTTAAGACATAACACAGTGTCTTAGACCGTAGCTCCTGCTCTCAAGGAACCCGTCTCACTGCTAAACCAACTTGAGAACCTCTAATCAAACAAACAGGACAATATAAGCGTCCACACCACATGCGCAGACGTCAGACCACACATGCGCAGACGTCAGACCACACATGCGCAGACGTCAGACCACACATGCGCAGACGTCAAACAGTGAAGACGTTGCGAACTACAATGACTGGGGGGGCCACGTGGCAGGGGATCTATGGAGACACGTTGGAGGCTGAGCAGACTTTGGATCAAATAAAGGTGAGAGAGGAGGACAGGCCAGATGGGAGGATCAGCGTAAACAGAGGCTCCAAGGTTAAGGAATGGGGGAGCTGGAAACAGAGTATGCAATTGGGGTGGCCTGGGAGGCTTTGTAAAAACCAAAATTTCATGTTTAAGGGTGGTGAGAAATAGGCTGAAGAAGAGCACAGCTGTTTGGCGTATGAGTCAGTAAAATTTGCTTAACCTAGATCATGGCCCCTTGAAGGAGAAATGGAATCTTCTACATCTTGAAATCTTAGTTATTCAGGTCACAAGTGAGGGATTTTGAAACCATACTTAGGTTCAAGGAAGGGAGTATGTTCTCCTTTGCTGGGTATTCTTTTGCCTGCCCCTTAAATATTGGCAACTCTTGGAACTAAATCCTTTCTTGACTTCTCCTCTTTCTGAACCTCCCCCTCCTCCTACCAAGGCAACTGCATCCAAGCCTAGACCTTCAGCCACCACCGCCCATATGCTGTACTCCTCAAGTCGATATCTTTGCCTTTGATCTTTTTCTTGCCCCCAGACCCCATACCTAACTGTTTGCTGATATCTTCCTGCCAAGACCAACTTTTCTTCTGCGCTCCCCATCTCACTCCACTGTCCATCCACTCTCCCTCCCTCCCTCCCTTCCTAAAAAGCATTGATTGAGCAGTGTGTACTTGCTATGTGCTTGACCCCACGTTGGAATTACATGCATGATGTCCTTGCCTTTGAGAAACTCATAGTATAATGGGAACCCATAGATGAGTCCAATAAATCGTTTTCATTCATTTAAAATCTGTTCATAAAATAACTACCTATAAAACAAATATAAGGGACAGAGGTAGACGTTCCGCTCTTGAGGACTCTGTGAAATTTCACCTAGAGTAATAGGCTCAAGAAAGTCCTCCTTAGTTAAATAAAGTATTAGATAAGTCTTAACTCTTGATAAATGAATTGCACAATGAAGAAAAGACAGGGAGAGCAGTATATGATAGGACACACAGGAGAGTGAACAAGTAATGTTCGAAGAAGGGAGATCAAAATAATAAACATAACAGCTTCTGTTTATTTAGACTTTACTATATACCAGTTACTCTGCCAAGTACTTTGCATGTTTTACTTCATTTGACCCTCATACTAATCTCAGAAATAGGTAATAGTAGTTTCTCTAATTGAATAATTGATGAAATTGAAGTTCAGATAATGAATTTGCCCTTGGACATCTGTGAGTAAATAGTTGAGCTAGAAACCTAAGCCTCTCTGGCTCTCGAGTCTGGAAAATGGAGTGGAGAAAAGAGAAGGTTGGAGGGCTAAGGAGAAGCAAGATTCTAAAGGGCCTCATGCACCTCAGTAAAGGGTTTAGATTTTATCTCAAAGAAATGAGCCATTCCAAGCTTCTAAGCAAAGAAGTTACATGAGGTACATTTCCATTTTGCAAGGTCACTTTTGGAGAGGAGTTGAGGTTGAATTGGGTGGAAGGGTCAAGACTGGAAGTGGATGACTCCATCAGGAGGCTGTTATCAAAGTCTGGTTAAGCTTTGTGAGGCCCTGGAGAAAGAGGGGCAGAATGGAGAGGTCTTATCATAATTTGGATGTGGGAGAAGCAAGAAGATCAAGGAAAGTGTCCAGTATTTGAAGAAGATAATTTATTTTTCAAAAAAATTATCATCCATTTGATAATTCTGTCAACAAACATTATTAATTGCCACATGCTAGGGACCATTCAGTATCTTAAGAATAAAACTGATTTGCAAAGATTCCACACTCTAATGATGGCAATAAAATAAGTATAGATAAACAATAGCTTTGAGAGATATGCATAAGCATAGCACACTGAGCTTGGAGAAGGTGAACTGCAGGGAGGTTTCCTGGAGGAGGCAATGCCTAGATCACTCTTTTAATCCACAGACTCATGTTTCCAATTTTCAAGTGGTCATCTGTGCTGCCTGTCCTACAGACATTTCTAACTCAATGTGCTGAAAATTAAAATTGAACTCATGCTCTCATCTTCAACAAATATTCCTCTTCGTAAATATCATGCTTCATGTCCTGATAACTTATTCATTCAATAAATACATTCTGTGAGCATCTATAAAGTGCCAGGGACTGCACTAGGCATGGGCTTCAGTGATTTCCTAAAGCAAGTTAATCGCTTCACTTTGGTCTAGAAATGAGACAAAGAGCCTATGACCATCTAAATGATTTATTCTGAGACAATAAGACAAGATTCACTTCAACTAACGTGAACAATTCCAGCTTTCATATTTCTGTATCCTGTAGCTCCTGTCAAAAATGTCATCCCTCAGGCGGGTCACGGTGGTTCAGGAAGCAGAGTTCTCGCCTTTCATGCCGGAGACCCGGGTTTGATTCCCAGTGCCTGCCCATGCAAAAAAAAAAAAAAAGTCATCCGTCCTAGGGCCATACAGATGAACAGAACTCAAAGGCAGGTATTACCTTGAAGGAAAGTAGAAACATCACTCTCCTGCTGCTGCAGCAAAGACCCTTGTGAGGCAAGAAATACGTTGTTCACCCCTCAAGGTTTAACCTCAAATGGGGGAAACAGGAACGTGGTGTCAGGCAGACCCACGCTGCTGCTACCCTGCCCTCTGGATGGACCTCCCATGATGAAGAGAACAGACTGTAATGTTCTTGTGATAAAAACGGAGATTTAATGGAACATTTCTACCGAGCACAGCTTGGAAACTTTCACACAGCTCGACATTACTCCAGCGGTGCTCAGTCTTTGTGGCAAAGCACAACTCTCAGCAGGAGCTTTGAGAGTAACTAAAGAGGAAAGAAACGGAGGGAAAGAAGATTCCAGGAGTAAGAGGAAAGCTCAGAGATGGGTGTCTCCCACAGAACCTGTCTCTGAGCTTTGTATCTAATATGCTTTTGATAAATTTCCATTGAATGAATAAAAAAATGGATGTATAGATGGAAGGATGTAGGAAAATAGGGAAGCTGTTAGAAAATTCTTGTGGGTAGAGAGAGAGAGACTACCAGCACACACTATCCTTTTATTAAAGTGGTTTAGATTTCATATCTCTTTCTTTGCCTCACTGGTATTTTAATTGCCTGGAATCCTAGGAAGAGGGCAAGATGAGATGCTGAAATGTCATAACTGGCCCCATAAGTATCTGAGATCCACACACTGGGAAAATTCTGTCAGATTCATACTCTATGGTGCAAACTCAGAGCTCTGAATAGCTACAGAATTTTTCAGAGGAATCCTGATCTAAATTTTGAAGCTCATGTTTTTGGTGTTGTAGTAGAGGAAAGGGGTTAAAGAGAAGCAATTTTCTAACTTAAGATTCCATGCAGATGTTTCCAAATAGCTCTCCCCAAACTTGAAGACCCCAAATCCCAACCCAATCACCCACTATGTATAATAGTCCTTGAAAAACCAGTACTTGTACATTTAAAGCTCACGTCCAAGTTAACAAAAAAAACTTATTTCTAGATCCACTGAAAAATGTGGTCCATTGTCTGACTTGTTTAACCATTGAATTAAGCCCAAATGGGTATATTGACTTGAGGTGGGTCATAGTGGCTCAGCAGGCAGAGTTCTCGCCTGCCATGCCAGAGACCCAGGTTTGATTCCCAGTATCTGCCCATGCAAAAAAAAAAAAAGGTCATCCCTCCTGGAGCCATATAGATGAGCAGAACTCAAAGGCAGGTATTACCTTGAGGCAAAGTAGAAACATCACTCTCCTGCTGTTGCAGCAAAGACCATTGTGAAACTGGGAAAATTTGCAATATTTGAAAATGTCTGTATGCCCTTCATTCCTTAGTTGAGTCAGTAACCAAAAAATCAAGCAGAGACTTGCCCACAGAAAGTGAATCCTGATTCTAAAGCTCATTCTGAAACAGAAAGCTCTTTTCTTTCATGAGTGATTTCATTCTCACAAGTAGATAATTTGGGTAAATCTCTGAGGTTTGGAAAGGTTTCGAGAAAACACCACAATCCAGGGCCATTGCACAAACTGTGCACTGTTTAACCTTATACAATGTGCACAACTCTCACCACAAGTCTAGTCTGAAAATGGGAGCTTAATTTTCAGATGAAAAGATTCTGGGTTTTGGGCCAAGAGCCCAGTGACCCCTGTGGGGGTGGTGGTTAGAAGAGGCTGGAAGGCACAAGTCGAGCCCCGGAAACATTTAAGATGGAAAGACCTGAGTGTTAACAAGAAGGTCACAGTTAACTGACAGTTAAAACAGATGGGGAAAGAAAACCCCCACCTAAATCTCGGGAATGTTTCTGAGGGTGCTGGTCATCTAACTGCTCCAGGGGTATCCTGCACCTGTTGAGGTTCTGACTGGAATGAGTTCACCAGTGTGCTCGCTGGGATAAAGAGCACAGTCCGCCCTTTCCTCCAGGCTTGTCTCACTGGACTTCTGCTGTAGCCTAGGCGTCCATTCCCCAAGTAGTCCTCTTGCTCCTGCTATTAACAAGCAGCCCTGGGCAGAGGCTGGTCATCCTCCGGACCATCAGGTCCCCAGAGAAGGAGGAGGATTAAGCTGAGGGTGGGCTCAGCTTTCACAGAGGCTCATCCATGCACATCCAGAGCCACTGCATGGCATTTGTCTGTATTTGCTCTCTTTAAATGTGTTTTAATTTCCTAGGTGGCTGAAAGCAAGATACCATGAAATAGTTCAGCTTGAACAGTGGGAATTTATTCACTTATAGTTAGAATCTGGGAAAATGTCCAAATGAAGACAGCATCAAGACAACGCTTTCTTCCTGAAGATCGGCTATTGGCCACCCCTGGCTCCTCTACCACATGGCAAAGCACATGGCGGTGTCTGCTGGTCTATCCCTTCTATTCTGGTTTTGTTGATTTCAGCTTCTTGCTTCCATGGCTTTTTCTCTCTCTGTGTGTCTTTATCTTGTTTCCAAAGGACTCCAGTAAAAGGACTAAGACCCATCCTGAATGAGGTTGGACATACCTTAACTGAAGTAGCCTCATCAATAGAGTCTACTTAACTTTAAGAACATGCCTTTCTGGGGTACATATAGTTTCACACCACCGCAAAATGTAATTTTGATGTATCTCTTTTTTCTTTTTTTAGCTTTTTAATGCTGCTATTTAATTGATGCTACATTTGCTTTTGTTGAAATATAATAGAATTATAATTCCTAATATAGTGTTTTTTGAATACAGTAGAATTAATGTAATTCTTTTGAATATATTACTTCCACTTCATTAGACCCTGTAGAATTAGATCATATGCACACGGCGTTTTGTTTGAAAATAAAGATTCACTATTACCTAAACCCTCACTGAAGTCTGATGTGGCCAGTTGGAGACGTTTAAAGCAACAGAGACCAATTCCATATTCTATAAATTGTTATTAGAAATCCACAAAGATAACGATATTTACTTCAGTGAATTTTGATTGGTTTTAAAAGCAATTTTTAAAAGATCTCATTTAAACGACAAAACAGCACCTGACAAACTTAGTAATGTTTTTATTTGTTTAGTTCTCAGTTCATAGATCACTTCAAGGGAAGTTAACATTTTGCTATCATTTGCTTCTTGTTTTGCAATCTCTTTTTAATGTCTGATATTTTGTTTAGGATACCCTTCTTTGTTTAAACATTTACAAATTTTATGCAAAGTCAAACACTTTCTTTTTATGGCAAAAACAAGTTTACCACTCTTCATTCAATAGTTCTAGCTGTTTTGTATTATATAGTTTTTAGGCATATAAATGTTTAAAATTTGGCCAAAAACAGATGTTTGTCACTCAATTTTCTAAAAACTCTTTCCATTTCATAGTTTAGTAAATGTAAAAAATAAATCCACAAAAATGTTTGAAATAGGAAGGTAAGAAGTTTAGCAGAGAGAAGAGCAAAGTCAGGGAGGAGTATGTGGTGATAGCCAAGTGTATGTGATAACTAGAAATCATTCAATATTATCAGATAATAAAGAATGAGGAAGTGAGAGGGTGCTGGAGAGGTTTGCACACCACAAGTCATTGTAGGTCACGCTAATTGAATTTGATTCTCTGTGTGATTGTATTCTATTTAAGGGGTTGACAAAGACATGTGTTTCAGAGAGATCATTATGTCTACAGCACCGAGAATAAATGGGACAGGCAGGCCTGGAGGATGGGAGGCCAATCAGGGTTGTTGCTGTAACCCAGAGAGGAAATTGTGTTAAACTAGGGCATAAATACAGAGATAAGTACAGAGGATGGGCCAGACTCCCTGAGTAAGAAGGGGCATATTCCAGAAACATTTAATAGGCAAAGTCAATGGAACTTAGCAAGGAATCAACAATTTATTTCCAAGCTTCTCAAGCAAGTAAATGAGTGCATAAGGGTGCCCCTGAGATGGGGCATTCAAGAGAATGAGAGGCAGGTTTTGAAAGGAGAATGGGTGAGTTATGCTTTGAACACGTTTGACACAATAAGCTTAATTTTGGACCCTTTCAGCTCATCTTGCATACCTTTGACTCTGCTCAGTTTTCACATCTCAGTTCTGAGTTTTGGGTCCTGGCTCGAGTAACTGGATCTGGCCCCCCAACTGTGAATCTTGTGTTATCCACTATAGAGAATTGATTTGGAGGCGCCACCCTCTCATTATGTCTTTGCTTGGGATCAGTGACGTATTGCAACACTGCCTCCCTTACTTTTTGGTTCTCTCTAAGTCTGAGCTGAAATCCCTATCCACACAGTGGGGAGGAACCACCTGCAGGGTGTTTGCCTAGGAGCTCTGAGCTGCCTCTGAAAAAGAATTTGGGAATGAAGAGGATGTGTCTGGCTATTGTACTGGGCAACTTGTGGGCTTTCCTGGTAATCCAAACGAAAATATTCTCTACAACAGGTGTTTTTCAAGTGTCTACTGGGGGCCAGGAGATGGGGGTTCACCATGAATCAGACAAGCTCCCCACCCTCCCTGATCTCACAGGTTGGTTGGGATAAGAGACAAACAAGCACACCCAGAAGAGTGCTCTGCATGGATTATGATAAATCTCCTACCATAAGCTCTCTTGTATACAGATCCAATGAGAAGGGTACCCCACCAAGAATCTGCTCTGACCCAATATAAGGAAATATTTTAGGTTAAATAGTTGTAATTTTCCTTGATGTCTCTGTAGCTAGGAGTAGTCATTTGGGGTCGGGGGTACTATTGCTAAGCAGGGCTTTTTAACGGAATGATAGGCCTTTGAATTGGGTGGTTTACAGCAGAGAGAGGACATCTGTTACTGCTCCTCTCTGTGGTGACAGAGGGTCTGTCTGGGTCATGATTTCTTTCCTAGACTAGTCTCACAAAATTACCATGTATGAGAGTGTATGTGAGTGTGTGTGTAATTAGGTATCCGTGTGTGCAGATTTTCTCTGGAGATATTCACAGAAGCCTAGAGTATTTCAGGAAGATGGAGAGGGCATCTCTTCCCTTTGAGGTAGTGGAGAGACCTCAAAGGGGATTTTACACCTCGGGCTGCCCATTGAAGTGCATGTTCCTCAACTTCTCACTCCCCGACCCATGCTTTCCATGGGCTTGACCAGATAGATAACCCAGATCTTGAGACACACATTGCACACAGTTATTGTGTCCTGTGGATTCTTCCATGGGTAAGGGCAAGGATAGATTCTTCTTCCCAAGATAACCTTGACTTTGTGTGCTTTCAGGGAAGGAAGAAAGAGTGTCACATCAGGTTTCTTCTGCCCATCTGTCAGCATCCCCTGAGATTCAGATCTAAAATGTCATCTCAGGAACACAGAGAATACAACTTGCTGCTTTGCTGTTCCTGGGGAAGTCTCCTTTCTGATAATTTTCTGCTCCAAAGAACACCCCTTCTCTTCCAGTAATAAACATGACAAAAAGCTAGTCTCATTTTATGAGGAAACAGGGAGGAGGAAGGAAAGGGAAAATTGGTGATAATCAAAGAGAAAATTAGGAGATTTTCTAGCTCAGGAGTACATGGGCTTTGTAGATAATGTTGACCTAACATTTAAAGACTGCCTGGAAAGCTGCTGCATCCCCTTGGAGCCTGGGGGGGGGGGGGGTGGCTGTATTGTCCAGGTGCCTTGAGAAGTTAGTGCACCAGCTGTTTCGGGAGGGTCCTGACAGAAGAAAAGCAAGGCAGACCATGGTCTTGACAGCTGCTGCAGAAACTCATTCAAACGGGGATGACAAGTATGATTTAATAAGAAAAAACTAGAAAGCACATACAACTTTAGCATGTGAGAAAAAGAATCTCCCACTGTCCTCCCCCAAAGTTCTCTGTTGGTGGAAGAGGGAATGTGAGCCCAGATGACAGGTACGAACAAGCTCTGCCTCATCCCGCTCCCCAAGGGGAGTCCAGGTTGAGTCTGGTCAGGGATGGAGACATGATAGGAGAGGTAGGCTAATGATTAAGAGCAACAATTTTGAAGCCAGAATGTCTGGGTTCAAATCTCAGAGTTGCCACTCACTAGCTGTGTGATCCTGGGCAAGTTATTAAAAGCCTTACTGTGCCTTAGTGTCCTCATTTGTCAAATGGACATAAGTACTGACCTCATAGAGTTCTTAAGAAGGCCAATAGGGCGGGCCACGGTGGCTCAGCAGGTAAGAATGCTTGCCTGCCATGCCCAAGGACCTGGGTTCGATTCCTGGTGCCTGCCCATGTTAAAAAAATTAAAAAAAAGAAGGCTATTAAATGAATTAATCTTTGTGACGTGCTTAGAACGAATGGTACCTGGCAAATAGAGGGTCCAAAGGGTATTTGTTCAAAATGGGCCCACTCACTAGGCTGAAGTTACACTTAAGCAAAGCCACAAGCTACACAGTAGAGAACAGCTGAGTTGGATACTCAGGGCCCTCAGACCTGACTCTGCCAGCATGATCCGACGCAATGTGCCATCAGGCACGCGTGATGAGGAGGATGCCATTCTCCCAGTGCATGTTCTTGCTAAAGGGCATGATGTAGGTAAGAGATTCCAGAAGACTGTACATCTTGTTACTCAGTTTACAATACTGGGATAAAGAGTCGAATAGTCCCAGGCTGATCCATCACTCCAGTTCTCAGTTCATCCCCTGGCCCCTGAATCACTCCTAGAACAAGCCTGCACCACCACTTTTGCTTCCAGAATATAGAGGTTCTATTCTGTTTGACTCCCAGAAATTCACCACTGGTTTAGCAGACACTTTCTTGGCCAGCCAGATAGGGTGGCCAATAAATACTTGATAGATAACTGTTTTGTTCCTGTGATAAGGATCTCGGTTACTTGCCATTGTCTTTCTTTTGTATTTGCATGATGAAATAATTTAGGTCCACCAGCTTAGCTCCTACTCTATTCTGCAGAACCCTATCTTCTACCTGCAACTCTCCACTTCTCAGTCTTTTTCTTCCATTTATTTTATGCAAGGGTGGCCAATACAAGGCATATCTTTCATTCACTTCCCTTTGACATCACTAATAGACTGTGCCACTCTTCTTTACTGAGCTCAATAAGTAACCTTGGCTATCTGTTTTTGGCACAACCAATTGATTATTCATTGCACTATTATCCTTGAAAACATTTGCCTCCATTTCAACCTGATTATAATATCCACTTACCTTTTTATTCTTTGTCTGTTTATAATTTAGCAGTGACCATCAATGATGTTCACGACAACTTTCAAAGTGTTGTCTTAGTTTGCCATGTTATTTGCTATAACAAATATCACAGATTGGTTGGCTTAAACAACAGGAATATATTGGCTCACAGTGTGGAGGCTAGAAGTCCAGAATCAAGGTTTCAGAAGGTCATGTCGTCTCCAAAATCTGTAGCATTCTGGTCTTGGCTTGCTGGCAATCAATCTCTGCCTGTGTCACATGGTGGTTTGCCTCTTTCTGCCTCTTTCTGGGGCCTCTACTGACTTCCGTGTCCAAATTTCCATCACTTATAAGGATTCCAGTCATATTGGATTAAAGCCCATTCCATTCAATCTGGCCTCATCTTAATAGAACCTTTGAAGAGCTTATTTACAAATGAGTCCATACCCACAGGACCTGGGGTTAGGATTTGAACATGTTTTTGTGGGGGACGTGATTCAATTTATCACAAGTGTTAATCCCACAACAGCTACATTTTTAGCAAAGATAGCTCTCATTCCCAGACTGGACATCTGGCCCAGAGTAGGTGAGCTATAAATGCTAAGCTGATTGAATGACTGATGGGATTGGTCAGCCCCTCATTTCACATACTTATTGAAGAGTAGGGTTATTTTGGTACTGAAACTCCATCTGTTCCAGAAGTTAAAAATAAAATAAGAATCCAATTAAAAGTATGCACACAGTCCACCCAGAGTTGTGCCAGATCTTTAGAAAATACCCTACTTTCCAGCCTATCAGAAACTGATGTGCATGTATGCCAACAAAGAAAACATCTTAGAATGTCAGATTTCTTTAATCAAATAATAGGTACATTAGTGTATATGTAAAATAACAAAAAGTTTTTAAAGCACTCTATGCTGCCTTTAGGCATTGTTGTACACTTTTATTATTTTTTGGCAGAAGGAAGATGGCAAAACGATATAATGAACTCAGTAACCTAGGACCTTCCTCAATTTATATCCTCTGAGGATGGAGCAAGGCTGGGGAGCAGGGAAGAGACCTCAGCAGTCCCTTTGCTTTTACTTTTTTTTGATTGTGAATAACATATGTAAAAAAATCATTACATTTCAATGCACTCCATAACAATTAGTTGTAGAACAGATTTCAGAGTTTGGTATGAGTAACAAGTCCACAATTTTAGGTTTTTCCTTCTAGCTGCTCCAACACTGGAGGCTAAGAAATATCAATATAATGGTTCAACAGTTGTACTTATTTATTAGATCCTATCTTCTCTATTATAACTTCACCTTCTTCTTTGATCTTTCTCACAATCTTTAGGAGTATTAGGGCTATGCCCATTCTAATTTTTTCATGTTGTAAGGGCTGTTGATAATATGGGATGGGAGATGGATGCAATTGATGTTCTAGAGAGGCTGGCCTTCCTTGGTTTCAGGACTTCTCTGGCCTAGGAACCCAACTGGAGTTTGTAAGTTTCTGGAAAGTAATTATAGTACATGGAACTTTTGTAGGTTCTCAGATAAAACCCTAGGTGTTCTTTAGGGTTGACAGGAATGGTTTTGATTGGGGTTTGGCAAACTATGATACATAGCAATGCTTAGCTGAAGCTTGCGTAAGAGTAGCCTCCAGAGCAGCCACTAATATCTTATGTGTTACAATCTTTTCCCTCTTTTGGTCAGAAAGACATTGCCAATCCTATGGTGCCAGGGCCAGGCAAATCCCTGAGAGTCACATCCCATGTTGTCACAGAGACTTTCACTTCTGGGTGTCATGCCTCATGTAGTGGGACACTAGTAATTTCACTTGCAGAGTTGGGCTTGGAGAGGGAGAGGCCACATATGAGCAAGAAAAGGTCCTCTGGAAGTAGCTTTTAGGCATAAAAGTTAATTTAATCTTCTCCACTACATAAATAAGCTCCACAGGAGTAAACCTCAACATCAAGGGCTTGGCCTATTGACTTGGGAGTTCCTGATGTTTGAGACAGTATCAGGGGTTTCACTGGTGGTAAAGTTTAATAGTTACATATTTTTCTCTCCTGTACTTCAGGGCACTTTGCTAATATTTTTACATTACCTGCTCAACATACTCTGGGATGTATCCAGGCATTGTACTATGCTATACAGAATTACAAGCCCTCATTACCATTCTGAGCTCCCTGTGTTTGGGTTGTTTAAATGATCTACCCAGACAGGTTGAGTTAGATCATTTACTATAGAAACTTTAAGTTCTGGACAAAATAAATTTCTCTTCCTTTGGTCTCATAGAGTAGGTGAAGTTCTAAAATACAGACAAGGTCTTCCTTATCCCCGTATTCTGATTTACCTTAGTCCCAACTCGATCGGCTTCATTCTTATCTCTAATTGAAGCCTGATCTCTTTTTCAATTTCTTTAACAGTTGTTGTATGTGGCAATACTGACCTTCAGAACTGCAGAACTCCTACTCTGAGTCATAGGTATCACAAAGGTACCCAAAAATTCCAGGGAAATGCCAGATTATACATATTTAGCACAGCCTCTCCTTATCTAGACATAACAATTACCACTCTAGACTAAATGTGACTGCTGTAAGAGCTTACACTCTAGGCCCTAACTTTCTTATAACTATTTTCTAAATGAGACCATACAATATTTGCTCTTTTGTTTCTGGCTTATTTTGCATCACATAATGTTCTACAGGTTCATTCACAATGTTGCATGCCTCCTGATTTTGTTCATTTCTGTAGCATCACAATATTCAAACATATGTGTACAGCACAGTTCACCATTCCACTTCTCAGTCAGTGGATCCTTCAGCCACCTCCACTGGGCATCAGGGATAATGTCCAAGTCAAGAGTCCATCAACATTTTTAATTTTAGACAATTTTCATTGCTCCTAAGGGAAAAATAACTGATGAACACACTGTCACCAAATAGAAAATCCAAATCTACCTTTAACTCATCTCTCGCCCCCCATTATTTATCCCTGGTATTGCTGTGGTACTGTTGATGTCTTCCTGTTAAACATAACCCAGAGCATGCAATAGTAGTTTTTCCCCTATACCCTGATAATATAAACTCTTTGTACAAGATCCATACTTTCGAAGTAGTTCATGCAAGAACTTATTTATATTTCTAGTGTTAATCAGTGGGATACATCCCTCTATACAACCCCTTTCAATCATGCACCTTCAATATGGCAATATCACCCACTAATGAACTGCCTTCACTTCTATCCATTCCGTTATATTTAAGTTCAATCTCATTAGCTAACTGCTCACCAATCTCTAGTTTCTGTGTATATCTAGATTCCCTATATTCTATATTATAAGCCTATGAGTTTACCTTTACTGTGGTCATAAAAGAAAAATCATACAGTAACTAACCTTTTGTATCTGGTGTATTTCACTCAGCCTTATGTCCTAAAGTTTCACCCATCTCGTTATGTGCTTCAGGAAGTAATTTCATCTTACTGCTGCATGATATTCCATCGTATGTATATGCCATATTATGTTTATCAACTTGCCTATTGATGGGCACTTGCATTGTTTCCATCTTTTGGCAATTGTGACTAGTGCTGCTATGAACATTGGTGTGCAAATGTCTGTTTTGTCACTGCTTTTAGCTCTTCAGGGTATATACAAAGTAGTGCTATTGCTGAGTCATAGGGCAACTTGACATTTAGTTTTCTAAGAAACCACCAGACTGCCTTCTATAATGGCTGTACCATTATGCATTCCCACCAGCAGTGCATAATTGTCCCAACTTCACCACATCCTCTCCAACATGTGTAGTTTCCTGTTTAACAGCAGCCTTTCTTATAGGTGTGAGGTGGTATCTCATTGAAGTCTTGATCTGCATTACCTTATAGTTAATGAAAATGAGTATCTCTTCATATGCTTTTGAGCCATCTGTATTTGTTTTTTTGGAAAATACCTGTTCATATCTTTGGCACATTACATAATTGGGTTGTTTATTCTTTTGTTGTTGAGTTGTATGATTTCTTTATGTATGTAGAATGTCAAACCTTTATCCGATATGTCATTTCCAAATATTTTCTCCCATTGGGTTGGCTGCCGCTTCATCTTTCTGACAAAGTATTTTGGGGGCACAAAAGCATTTGATTTTGCGGAGTTCCCATTTATCCACTTTTTTCTTTCTTTCTTTTAATTGCTATTTTGAATGGTATTTTTTCCTTAATTGATTTTTTTAGCACAAGGTAGGTGTGAGGCAGGGGTGCTACACTGGTGCCTGGGAGTGTGGGGAATGGGGTGTAGGGTTGTGGGGCGTGGCTCAGGGTCTGTGGGGGTGGGATGCAGCTCTGGCAGGCCTCCTAGAACAGGGGCAGGGTGCAATGTGGAGACATGGAAGCAGGGTGTGGTAGGACATGGCTCCGGAGGGCTGGGTGGGTGCGCAGGGGGGCGGGTATGCAAGGTGGGTGTGGGTGTGTGCTGGAACATAGCGGTTATGGGTATCGAGGTATAGGGGGAATGGGGCACGGGAGTGTGGGGTGGGAAATGGGGAGCAGGGGAAGGGACAGGATGTGTGTGTGTGTGCTTGCACGGGACACAAGGGCGGGGCCCGGGGTCGTGGATGCTAGCACGCATGGGGGCGGGGCACACACAGGTGTGTAGGTGGGGGGTGAACGGGATACATGTGCTTAGGTCGTGGAGGTTACAGAGGGGCCTGGCATGGACGCACAGGTGTGGAGGAGGCTGGATGCTGGTGTTTGTGTGCGCTGGGCATGAGTGTGGGGTGGGGAGTTTGGGGCGGAGGTAGCAGGACCAAGCCCAGCGGGTCAGGACTGGGGCGGGAGTTCACTGGGCGGTGGAGCTGGGGTGGTTCTAAGTGCCTGCACATGGCAGGGGGGAGGGGGGAGGATGCCAGGTTTGGGAGTTGGGGGGTGAGGGATGGGGTGGGAGCAAGGGTGAGGTCTTGGGTGCATGGGGCAAGAGGGTGGGGACTTGGCATCATAAGGTTATGGAGGAGGTGGGGGCAGGACTTGAGTGCAGGGGGTGTTGCGATGTTATTGGGGGCGGCACACGTGGATGTGATAAGTCAAGGAACAAGGTTTGGCTTACTTTCTCATCCCAGCTCCCTGGTCGGTGAGCTCTTCAGGGCTCCATTTGGAAGTGAATGCATTAGGTTCTTTGCACTAGCTGGATGGTTTTTGGTTCTCTGCATCTCAACTCTTCAGATTTTTCAGCCAGTACCTTCCTATGTGGTGTAGAAGACCCTCTCAGGTCCCTTGCACACTGGAATTGCTATCCCGGTTATTTTTCCATCCCTTCTCTAGCTGTTCCTTGGAGCAGGGGGTGAACTTGACCTATCCTATTACCCTATCTTCCCATAAGCCCTCACTTTGCTTTTTATTCCATAGTGCTTTCACAAAGTTCAGTAAACCTGGGACCATTTTATAAGATTCCAAAGTTTGACTTGCCCTTTGACTAGAAAGAAACCCCTAAGGGATAGAGACCAAAACTCAATGGTCCCCTTTTTTTTTTTTTTTTTTTTTTTTTTTTTTTTAAAGACAGAGAGAAGGAAGGAAGGATAGAAGGAAGGAAGGAAGGAAGAAAGGGAAACATCTTTAAACATTTTCTTGTTTTATTGTATTCTGTTTCTCCGTATTTGTTACATGGGCTGGGGCCGGGAATCGAACCGAGGTCCTCCGGCATAGCAGGCAAGCACTTTGCCCGCTGAGCCACCGCGGCCCGCCCAATGGTCCCCTTTTAATCCCAATTTTTCTGAGAATTCAGAAGAAACATTTTTCCCTCTAGATGGATAGCTTTTATATTCTCTCACTGGATAATTTTTAACATTTATTTAGCTCTGTTCAAAGCCTGTGATTGAGAAGTCCATTCAATTAGCTGATCAACTAATCCTGTTGCTGTGTCCTCTCTCATTTTTAAGGTCCAGATTTTGAGAATGGATGATATAAGCAAGATGATGACAACATTTCCTAAATGTAGGGCCCATCTTTTTTTAGTGAAAATGTCCAGGGCACAGGTATTACAAAGAAACCCCATCCATGGATATGCCCAATCAGGGCACCCTCTTATAAGTAGTGGGGAAAAGAGGGTGTGTGAGAACGCTGAAGAAGAAATTCAAGTATTCCATGAAAAATTATCAGATCCCCTCTAAATTTCCCTCCAATCCTGAGATTCTAAGAGATTCTCTAAACCATTTCTTCAACATATCCAACATACTCAATAAATCCAACTACTGAGCATCTCCTATACACCATCCACTGCAGGGGCTGAATAATACACAATTGCTGCTCCTAAGCCAGTGGGAGAATCAGTTAAATGATCAATCATATGTGCAATAAATATGTTCAAAATGCATTCACTATCTCTCCTTCTAAATTTCTCTACCTCCATAGTCTCTTTCTCCATCGTCACTCCCAGTCATCCACCCCCAAAACCTGGAAAGCATCAGTGATGCTTTGTCTTCATCCTCCACAGCCAATAATTCCCTAAGCCCTATCAATTCTTTTTCATAAATGTGACTACCTCTGTTCTCTCCATTCCCACTCCTGTTGCCTTGATTGGGAGTTCATTGTTTCCTGTGTGAATTTCTGCATTGGTCTCCCAACTAGTCTACTGGCTTCTACTCACTTTCTTCTAACCTGTCCTGTGCTCCTACGGGAGTGATCTCATTAACACCCAGATCTGACCTAAACTGACTCAACTTAATACCCTTTAACAACTTTGCATAGTCTTCAGTGTAAAGCTCAACAACTTGACCTTGAGCAACTTAACTTCTTGCTGTCTCAGTTTCCTCTTTTATAAAATGGGGATAAAATTTGTGCTTCCTTCACAGGGGTTTCTCTGAGGATTAAATGATTACACATATAAAGTGTTTCAGCTCAAGCTCTGCTATTTAACTTTCCTAAATTCATCCCTTCCCCAGACCCAATTGAATGAAGCCACACTCTGTGTACCTCTTCCAGGGAACTTAGCTCACTGCTTTGAAATTATTTGGGTCCTCCCACCCCCAATGTTTCACCTTGAAAATTTTCACATATACAAAAAAGTTGAAGGAAGAGTACAATGAGCACCACCTAGATTTAATGTTATTGATGTTTTGTTGGTTTACTTTGTGTATATCTTTCTGTATGTTCTATATGTATGTATACGTATATTTGTATATATGTGTATGTGTGTATGTGTATGTGTTTTGATGGAACCATGCAAAAGCAAGTTGGAGACATCAAGGTAGCTTACTTCTTGTCTCTCAGAATAAGGATATTCTCAAATATAAAGATTCTTTGTTTTCTGTTTTTGTTTTCATTTTTCCCCTTTGTTAGCAGTAAGATCCACTGTACTTATAGTTGTGACATATTGGAGAGTTAAAGATTGAAATAATCAAGACTACGTTTAATGGTAAACTTATCATAAAACCATTTGTGCAGCATCTTTTCTAGGCACAAAGAAGTTTTTTTCAGTTCAGTTATGACAACATAGCCCTCTGTTATAGGACTAACTTTCTATCTCAAATAAGCAAAGAGCTCTTAGTAGTTCTGTGGTAAGCATGTAATAGTTTGGCTGAATATTTCCCCTGAATTCCATAAAGATAAGAGTGAAATTTCTTGCCTTCATAATTTCTTCTGTTTTTTTCTTCCAGTTGGTAAATTATGTTCCGAAAACTCTGTGTCTTCCAAGTACAGTTCATCTCCTGATGCAAGCTGGACTATCCCATCTGAGGTGAACTAAGTGACTGGCACCCATCTTTCACATCTTAGTAATATGCAGTTCAAACAATCTGGTTCAAGTCAGAATGAAAAACAAAGTTCCTACACCCTCTTATTCCACAACATTGAAGTGAACATTTTTTAGATGTGGAACTTTTAATTGATTCCATAGAGGTGAGGATTTCATGCTGACAGCTGTTAGGCAACTTAAAGTATAGACTTTAAACTGTAGACCAGAGTAAAACAGGAGCTTGGGAGAAGAACTAGCTCTTGAGCCTAATGCTTCAAAGCCTAGTTTGTTTCTAGTATATCATGCTCTTCAGGGAAATATCAAGGATAGTTACTTGAAACTAGCAGCATCAGAAATAATAAAAAGAAGACAACTAGATGCCTCTGAAAATGAAAACTGTCATGGAAGTCAGGCATCTGATTTGTTTCATTTCCAGTCTCCTAACCCAGGGAGAAGGGACCTGTGGCCATCTGGGTTAACACACATTTTGAATTTAATGGGAATGAATAGTGCCTGTGTAGGATAGTCAGCTTTCCTTTCCTTTTTAAATATGATGTTATAAACTCTAGGTGTTTGGTTAAGAGTAAAACAAATAGTGTAGTGTCTCATGAATTCTTACTTTTACAATTAATTTGGATACCTAAGAGAGGGATAGTCATAGAGATTGAAAGTTGTCGAAAGAAATGACAAATGGAGGGCAGGGTGAGGTTCCCAGGATCCAGTATTGAATCCAGTGCTCCTTCAAGATACTCAGAAGGGGGAGGGGCAGTGCTGTCCAGAACTGCAAATGTGCAGCCATGCTGGCCTGAGGACAGAGGAGTGACTGTATCTGAAGATAGACAGATATACCTAAAGGTGTTAGAAATAGTATGAAGAAAATCTCCCTTTGAAAACAATTTAGTCATGAATGACGAGGAAAGGATTTAATAATAATAACAACAGTGATAGTAACTATAAATAAAACTCTTAGCATGGCTTGTATGTGCCCACCTATCTCCAACTACTACTCTCCTTTTCACTTTGTTCCAGCCAGATTTCTTTTCTAGAAGGTGCCCTGATTCTGGGTGTTTGTACATGCTCTTTCCTCCAAGGGACACATGGTTTCCCACTTTCTCCTTACTTTTCGTCTGATAAATACTTATTTACCCATCAGTTCTCAGATGAAACAACTGTCCCTCAGGGAAACCTTCTTTGACTTCCTCAGTAAATGAAAGTCCTTGTATTTTGATCTCATGACATCTTACATTTTTCATAAACATCATGCGATTTTAATTTCTTGTTCAATACATCTTCTAGGAACCCCTCAACTCCATGAGGTCAGAAGCTACGTGTGCAATGAATCTGCATTCTAAGACAACAGTAGTAAACGACTTTGCGTGCTTTCAAACAGATTAAACAATATATTGACTAGAAGTCTGGAGGCTTGGAAAGTACTAGGTTAAGTATCCTTTGAGCTTCTCCCATATGATCCATGCAAGAGATTTCTCACTCTGGATCCTCTCCACTTAGAAGGGCTCTGACTCAAGCTACAAAAGGGATTGTATCCCTGGAGGTTGTCAGGTCATACAGTAATTCCACAGACAGGTTGGCAGCTTCCAAGTTAGGGCCTCCAGAGCCTTAGGAAATGGAAGAATGGAGCATGAAGTTCTGCAAGCCATCTCAAAGCCCTACAGTGAATTCCAAATCCAGCTCAAAGTTCTTCAGCACTCTGCCAATTTGGGCCAATTGGCCACAGAGGAAGAGACATGTGCCCAGTAGGGCTAGGTACTTCCCCCAAAGAAATATCCACAGGTCTGGCAAATCCCTATGGCCTTCTCTGCTTGGTGGATATTTTTTCAGCAGACTATATTAGTGGCTGAAGACAAAGGCTGTTAAAACTTGGGTAATGTTACCTACTCAAGAAAACCTTCCTTCAAGGATATTCTTTCTCTTCTATAAAATTTAGATTCCTCTGGGTAGTACAGAAGTTTCTCTTTTAAGGAAGTGCCTCTCTCTCCTAGCTTCCATGATACACAGACACACAGGGATAGGAAGTTTCAATTACTCCACACTACTGTTTTTTTGTCAGTTCTATGCTTCACAGATTCACACAGATAAGACTCCCAGCTTGTAAAATACCCCATTTGTTGATAAAGATGAAACATGTTTGGTTTCT
The DNA here is from genome assembly GCF_023851605.1 of Tamandua tetradactyla. NCBI lineage: Eukaryota > Metazoa > Chordata > Mammalia > Pilosa > Myrmecophagidae > Tamandua > Tamandua tetradactyla. Next base: position 30,477,150 of record NC_135334.1, on the reverse strand, counting down.
GAGAATGACCTGAGTTACATTTAGGGAGATTTACCTTTTATATGAGATTATTATCCAACCACACATAGCTGAATCTCCCAAGGTTTGGCAGGGGGTTTGGGAGGGTAGATGATTCAGGAAAGGGAAAGCTAAACTGATGAACTTTCTAAATTCTTTGGGAAGAGTAAGGGTTCACACACCAATGTATGAGGAAAACATTTTCTAGTTGGCCAGATACCTAGTCCTCTTCTGCCTTCAGACTGGCAGCTTCACGGAGCTAACACTATGCATCTGTACTCCCATGTCCAGTCTAATAGCCTTGGTTAACTCTACTGCCAATGGGCTGCTCAAAAAGAGTGCCAAATGGATCACTTTCTTGCTTGGGAACCAAAATAAATGTGCTGTTGGATCATGCTAATTTAAATGATGTTAAATGAAATGTTATTTCTGTGTTAACTCTGGACATGGAGCTACCATATAGGATATTGACTAAATGGCACTAAAGTTATCAGTGTCATTAACATATGAAAAGAATAAGTGTCTATATGCTTTAATCACTCAGCTAATGAGATGGTTTCCATATTTTGGGAGCTGTGATAGATTGGCTAAAAAAAAGGATCCCAATTCTTTCCCTTTCCCTTATCTACACCCTATGTAGTAACTTTGCAGAAGTGAGATCAAGAGATTGAATCTAATTCCTTACTCCTCTAGTTCCACATTCCAAGGGAGCTTGCAGCACAAGGAAGATTATGACATTTCTGAGTCTAGGCTTCAAGCAGCCCTGTGTACTTCTCTCTCTTTCTTGGTTTTCTGCCATGGCATAGGTTTGGATGAGACTGTTGGAGGAAGAGACACTACATGGAGTGCAGCTGGGGTGTCCCAACTGAGGCCAACCTAAAGAAGTCAGCCACCAGCTGACCACAGGGTCATGTCAAAGTCCAGCTGAGATCAGCCTAGAATAGCCTTTAAATTCAAAGCAGTCCTGCTGACCCATAGATTTGTGAGAAGTAAATCTTTATTAATGTACACCACTGAAGTTTTATGGATGCTTGTTATACAGTATTATTGTAGCAATAAATAGTCATGCTTCAGTAGTACAGTTCTCATGTAGTCCTGTTGGTAGTGACACTTGAGAGTTTATGAAGCTGTTGTTTTCATAGCTTTCCAATTGTAGGATTTGTTGGTACTGCTCTGTTTTTCATAGATACACCCTGCCTTGTCAATATTTAATGCTCTGACTATTCTTCCCTTCTGTGTTCTAGAATCAAATGACAACATTGGCTCACCATTTCCTCTCTACCTGCTCAGCCTAAGGGAACTATTTTTGGGAAAACATGATTATTTCATCACCTCTACTCTGGGTCTTCTGTAAAATAGTATGCATCTGTCAAAGAGTCTTAGGTCACATTTTCGAAAGCTTGTCAAAGAATTGCTAAAGGTTTCAACTCAGTGGCTCTGCTAAAATTACCCTGAAGAGAGCATTTATATTCTCCATAATAATTGGTTGTTGATTTCCCTGATAAGATGCCATCATCGAAATGATCTCTACATAAACCTGTCTGTCCTCATAAACTACAAATTATTCAAGATCCGGGATCATATTTTATTCACGTTTAAAATCTCCATGCTTAGTACAAGGCCTAACCATGTGTATTGGACAGGTTCAGTGTCATACTGAATCACTGATGAAACTATGATGTAAGAGTGTTGGATTCTTTTTTGACAACAGATTTCTTTATTTTGAATCCCTTTGGACATCAGGGATGTTCCTGGTTTCCTTTGGTTTAGAGAGATTTGGGCCTCTAGCTCACTTTGATTTTCAGTCTTAATTTACATGTAATATAGTTCAATTTATCATTTTCTTTCCTTCATTATTTCTTCAAAAAATAAAAAAAAAAACTTTCAATTTAAGCAGCAATAAACCAACAGAAATATCTGAAGAATTCTGGGCCATGTAAACTGAAAGCTGTGAGTATAATAAGTCTTTGTTTAAATGCTGCTTTTCCATGAAGCCAATTCTTACCACCTCAGTTAGAACTTCACCATTCCATACAACCCCCTAGCAGTCCTAATCTTGCTGATTTTACTCTATTTTTTTAAAGCATTAATGCCTTCAAATATAATATAGTAATGTCTGCCAAATAGTAGGTGCTCAATAAATAGTTGTTGAATGAAAGAACATCCCTATGGCTATTGTGGCAGGTGGATTTCTATGATAGTGTGGTGTGTACACTCTATATAACCCCCTCCACTTAAATGGGGGCAGGACCTGTGTATATGATGCTCCCCATTTCCATGATTAGGATATATTACATGGACAATGGGAAGGGATTTTATAGGTATTAAATAAATCGAATGAGAGATTATCCTGGGTAGGCTTGACCTAATCAGGCAATACTTTTAAATGGATAAAGAGGTAAGAGGCAAGCCACAGTAGCAGCTATTAACCTAGAGGAAGCAAACCTCCATCCTGCACAGAGGGCCAGGTAGCAGGGAACAGTAGGTACCCTCTATTCTGAATCCTGTAGACCTCAATCCTACAACCGCAGGGAACTGATCCTCCAAGAATCAGTGTGCTCTGAAGAGAATCCAGAATCTCAGATCAGATCACAGCCTCCACTGCAACCTTGACTGCAGCCTAATGAGATCCTGAACAGAAGCCCCAGCTAAACTTTACCTCTACTACACCTTTGTCCTGGCCCATTTCCATGTCAGCCTATTTTCTCTTCTTTAAAACTTTAAATCTCTATAGTCCAGCTACATATGAGGGCTTTCCAGTTTTGAGAAATATATGAAAACTTGTTTTGAACTCCAATTTTGTCCTGTGGCTGAGTCTTCCATCCTCCCCATGGTCTCTTGGGGTTTGCTTCCACTTTTTTTCTTGGTTCCCACTAATTCTCATCCTGCATTTTCTTACCATGACTGCTTGCAACTTTCACTGCACAATAGTATGCCTGAGAAATTTCTCAGTAGCATTGAGGCCAGTGCTTTATCACCAGTAACTCTGATTTTATTGACTGTGATGTGGTCCATCAGCATTTTTCTCAAAGTTCCTTGGGTTACTCTAAAGAGAACCTCCAAGCTGGGTCATTTAGGTTTTGTCTCTTCTTTGGCCTTTACGAGAAATCAAATCTACTAAGCATGCAGCAATTTTAGAAGATTTACTAAAGATTTGTCGATGCCATAAGAAAGCAATTATACGGCGGAGTACGTGATTGTTCATGATTGCATGAGCTTCACCTATCTTCTCTTTCGTTCAGAGCTGCCACCTTCCGCTCAGCTGCTTTGGAAAACCTGTTCTCCAAATGTGGAACCCTCCACATATGGTAAAGTTCCCGAAGAAGTATATCCCAGCTAGCCACACCCTATCCCCAGATTGTTGTGTTATGGGTAGTAGTCATCAAGCTTTCTGAGACTCCTTGGGCAGGTCTCTGTTTGGGCCCATCTGGCAGTCATTCTCTCTTTCTCCACTATTTCCCAACCTTCTACTTCTCTCTATCCCTTATTCCCTCCACTTGGCTGATTTTTTATCCTCATGGAGATCCCTTCCTGTTCTCCCAACCACTAGTCCCCACATGTATTTACCTAATACCATCCCCCAAACTGGTAGATTGCTTCAGCAACATTCTTGGTGGGACTTGCAATTCTTTCATCATCTTGTCTTTTCATGGCACCATGCAATAAGCTACAAATCCTGGTGTTTTTCGAGAAACTCGAACAACAGCATGGACTGGCAAAATTCCAAAGGTCTGGTTGCTAGTTTCTGCTAACTATTTGCTAACACTGCCATTATGGAACAATGCCCATACATCAGGCACTCTGATGCTCATGGAAATGAGCACCTAGGAAATAAATGTCATTGGTTCCATTGCAGGTGGAAACTGAGACTTGCCAAAAATCTCCCAGCTGTCTGACAGGGACAAGATTTGAGCTTGGGTCTGTCTGATTCCAGAATGCTAAGTCTGGGGTATAATAGCCTTTTATTTGTACTTCCCACTGGGAAAGCTCTCTGCTCTATTGAGCCTCCAATGATAACATGATCCTTCCCTCTTCAGGCATGTCGCAAAGCACTGATCCCCTTCTGACACCCTGGTTAATCTCCCTGCCCTGCAGTAGACCACTGCCCAACCCTCTCGTCCCCTCCAGGGCCATCCCATTTCAGCAACCCTCCCTCATGTCTTTCCGGATCCTCACTATTAGCTCTTTTTCCTCAAACTAAAAATAGATTCTGATTTAAGCTTAACTGGCTCCTACTTACCTGGACCTACTAAGAATCTGTGGGCACCTCAAATGCAATCTGTCTAAAGCAGAAATCATCAAATTCAGCTTCCTCACCTCACACTCATCTCCTTCAAACTTCTCAACTCCCCTATATGTACCCAACTGATATACCAGCATACTTAGTTTTAGATTTAAATATTTTCTCTATAAGCAAAAGCTCCTACAAAGGACTATTTACTCTCATTATTATTGATATCAAAATTATTGCTTTTTCTGTGATTTGAAAAAAGTGACCCAAGCATTAAGCTGGTGATAGTGGCAATATAAATCAGAATTGAACTCTTTAGATAACTATGAATTCTGCCATTTACACTAATAAAATATAAAATTTCTAAAGTTACAGCTCAAACATAAGCTCTCTACACCTTTTAGTTGTGCTAATTATGTGAATTATTTGGAACTGGCACTAATACAGCATTCTAGAAAACTAATGTTACATAAAATAAAGTTGCTTTAATGTGAAAAATTGTACTTTAATGCATAAAATAGTACATTGAGGCACACTATCCCCTAAGCTGTGAAGGCAAGCAGCTTTCATATTTTGCTCCACACTGTATCCCAGTACCTAATATAGTGTCAGGTACATATAAGTACTCAATAAAAATTCATTAAATTAACAACCCATGTGAGAACTTGATGTAATAGTTACAATTGAGTAACCTCTAGGACAAATACACCCTAATGGATGTTTATTTTTCACTTGTGTAGAGGTGAAGAGCCTCCTCTGCATGACCACTCAGAAAGTCAGATTATTGGAGGCTCTGCTGCTTTTACTCAGCAGATTTGATTACTGCTTTGGAGGTTGTCTCCATCCCAATCAGCCAGAGGAGGAGAAAAGAGCATGGAGGAGTGCCTCATGGGTTTTGTACATCATGCTTGCAATCAATGAACATCACTTCTCTTGCATTACAGTGGCTAGAACTCAACCACAAAGCCAGCCTGGAAATGTAGGATAGCTGTGTGCCCAAGAAGAAGAAAAGATCACACATTTTAGTAAACAGCTGGTAGCCTCTGACTCTTTTGATGTCCTCTACCTTTGAGTTGTCTGGAACCAGATCCCATCTTGCCTTCTTGAAGCAAAATACATCTGCCTAACATAACAAAATTATTGCTCTCTCTTCTGCATGTATAAGCAAAACTATGTAAAGAGAACATGTACACAACAAGGAATGAGGGTTTTTCTTCCCTTTATCAATTCATGTAGCCACCATCAACCTTGCCTTTGAAACTAGAAACCTTGTAGTTATCATGAAATCCTCGATCTCATCCCAACCTCCTTCATCTGATCTTCAATGCAGAGTATTCTCTTCTAACTCCAAAACGTGACTTAAATCCAGCCTCTCCTCTCTACCTCTCTAATGCCATTGCTTTTACCTTTTACAGGTTCCAGACCATTAGCTTTAATAGATGCAACAGCTCTCTAACTTGTCTTCTTGGGTCACAGAGTCTCTCTCATGCAATTGATTAAACCTTGTTCTTCTGTCAAAGCTATATTCCTACAAACAAAGCCACTAAGTCTCTTCTAGGTTAGCAAAACAAAACAAACACCACAACCCCCACCCTGAAAAAACACCAAGCCTCTTCTTGACTTTTCTGGAATTTACAGATAAAATCCAAATCCTCTAGCTTGGCATCAAGGCCTTTCCCAAGCTGTTCTGAGTGCCCTTCTCGCCTCACTCTCCACCTTCACAGTCTCCTATACCTTAAATTCCTGCCACCGTGGTCTTTTCATTAAATTAGGTTCATAACTGTGCTTTATCAGTTTCTGACTCTATACTTTCTTTGCATATGCTTTTCACTTTTCTAAAGTCTTCTCTCTCCTCTTCTTTTCCCAAATTACCTTCAGTATAAGGAACCAGTTGAAGTATTACCTCTTCTATGAAGATTTCTCAGAATTATTGCAGATCACAGGCAGGGTTAGCTGACCCACCCTCTGCAAGCTACAACACTTTGCCCAAATCTCTGTAATGACACATGCTACACTGAGTTGCAATATGGTTTACCTACAGCCTTTCTCCCCAACAAGACTGTGGGGAGACAAGTACATCTTGTCTGCAGGGACAAGTACATCCTACTTGATTTGGTATTCCGAATACTTAAAATCATTTGTATTATGTCTTGGATGTCCATTGATTTGATTAAAAGAATGAAAATTCAAAGGGAGGTAAGATAATTCTCCAGATAAAGTTTTCTCTTAGGGACAAAGGACTGCATCAAATTTGGGAGCAAGAATATGAATGCAATATTCTAAAACCCAGATGCAGTGTTTCTCCTTGTGTCTTGAGAAACCACCATCATCGTCATCATCATCGTCACCACCACCCCCAGTCAGTTTTAATCCCTTTCTCCCACCCTCGCATACATATATCTGGTGCTCTCTTTGTTTGCTTTGCTTCGGGAATTCAGTAACCAGACAGCCCAATTTTGCAAGCTTATCTTATTTCTCAAGAAGTTTGCCAAGTGGTCCAAAACTTTCTGCTGGAGCAACATATGCTTCATCCTTCAGCCTTTTAATCAATTTAGTCACAACTTGCAAAAACCACAAATGGGTCTTGCTGAGACTCCTCTAAGTCTGGCAAGGTCTGAATGCCACAGAGCTCAAGAGTAATTTTGCTGCATCACAGTAATACAGGTTCCTGGGGAGCTAATTGCTGACATTGAGCTCTGACTCAGAAACGAGGGACTTGGTTCTGGGATAGGAGTGAGTGAGACCCGGAGGCATGCTTTATATAAACATCCCCTACACTTTGTACATCTGATAAGTTGTTCAGTACGTGTTCAGATGGTCTAAAGGTATGATCTCTGCTTTTCCTTCCCACTTGAGTCCTTGATCTCTCCCCAGTCTGGGACCATCAGCCTTTCTGAAATCCAAAACCCTTCCAATCTACAAAACATGATTTAGAAGTTGTATTGAAACACAGCTTGTTTTCCTTTGGGATCATTAGAGGTTCTTAAACCTCACTTCCTATTTATATATAAAAAACATGCATTGGCTCTTTATATATATATATATATATATATATATAAATATACATATATATTTATATACATATATATGTATTTTTTTACATAGACAGGTACGAGGAATTGAACCCAGTTCTCCAGCATGGCAGATGAGAACACTGCCACTTAGCCACTGTTGCCTGCCCTCTTCATATTTTTTAATTTCAAAATCCAACAATATCTGCAAAATCAGTACTATAATTTAGTTTATGGATGAGGAAGCTGAGGATGGAAAGTTGGGCAACATGCCTAAGGACCCAAAGCTAAGTGAGAAGTGAATGAGTCCATGATCCAAACTGGTTCTAGAAAACTAAAATCTTGATATTATCCAAAGGACTTATGTTATTTTGATGCCAGGGACATTTTAATGGGACTCACAGGCTCAGGGTAAAAGAACAAGCTAGGGATTTCTTTAGTGAATATTACTAAGCAATAAAAAACAGTGCTTTGATAATTTGATGGGGCAATTTTAATGTGACTCCGTTAAAGTGCCCTGCTTTGTTTTGCTCATCTACTAATTTCCGAATCACAGAGCACACACAAGACTAGAGCTGGAAGGACCCATTTGGAAATGATTTATTTCAGCCCCTTCCTGCTTCTGTTGAGAAGAGCAGGGAAGGGATCTGCCAAAGGTCACAAAGGCAGTTGGTGAAAAAATTGAGACTAGAGCAGGGCTTCCTGGCACCACCACCGCCCCCCTCCCCCGTCCCAGGGTTCAACACAGCCCCACCTCGTGCACAAAGCCCTACCCAGCTCCAAGGCTGGCCTTTGCTTTTGGAACCGGCTCACAAGAAAGAATCTCCTAAAGCATGTTCTGGGTTTCCAGTTGACAGATCCTTTTTAATCTGAAAGAGTTGATATTAAAAGTCTTACAAAGCCATAAAATATAACTGCACTTAATCACCTTTATTAAACAGAATAAAATTCTACAAAATAGGGGACATGCCTGAAAAGAGTAAAAATAAGTGAGCTAAGAAAAATGGAGTAGAAAGTAAAAATGTCTTGAGAAGTTCAATTTAAAAATAGTGGGAAATTTAAATGAATCATAATGAAGAAAAGTGTTAAGGAGAGTGACTTTACAGGCAAGGATGGACTTTATTCAAAGCTAACGTAATAGAGGAGAGAGAGAGACGGAGAGAGAGACGGGGTGGGGGGGGTGGGGAGAGAGAGAGAATGCAAAGGTGTTCAACTCCCAGAGGCAGAAGGCAGGAGAGTTTTTAAGAATGAGGACCAGCTAATGGTAAAATACTGGAGCGGGTCGAGCAACAGGGTATGTTCGTTACATGATGATAACCAAAAATTTTAAGCAAGAGAGTGACAAGATCACATGTGAATTTTAGGTCACCCTGATGCCAATGTGGAGAGTAGGTTAGAAGGCAGCAAATTTGGATCCAAGGAAGAAATGATGATATTGGTCAAAACACAACCATGGAAAAAAAAAACAAGCACAACCATGGAAATAAAGAAGGGAAAATGGATTTAACAATATCTTTAGGAGGTGACATGATAGGGTCCCAGACATGGATTAAATATGGAGGTGGCAAGAGCAGGAATCACCTCCCTCTATTACCATATAACTCACTTGCTGTATGATTAGAATACTCTGCGATATCGCCTCTATTACCCCAAACTCTTACCTTAACAGTCTATCACCATATTCTTCCTTCACATCAGCTACTATACCTAGTACTCCAGTGGGAATGAAGTAGACTTACTAATGTATTACTATTATTTTTTAATTTTTTAAATTAATTTTTAAATTAAAAAAATTGCAAGAAAGAAACACAAACATTCTTAATATATGATCATTCTGTTCTACATACATAATCAGTAATTCACAATATCATCACATAGTTGCATATTTATCATCATGATCATTTCTTAGAACATTTGCATCAATTCAGGAAAAGAAATAAAAAGACAACAGAAAAATAAAATGAAAACAGAAAAAAAAATGATATATTCCATACCCCTTACCCCTTCCTTTCATTGATCACTAGCATTTCAAACTAAGTTTATTTTAACATTCGTTCCCCCTATTATTTATTTTTATTCCATATGTTCTACCCGTCTGTTGACAAGGTAGATAAAAGGAGCATCAGACACAAGGGACTTAACTAATTTAAATGGAGTAAAATGTAAAGACAGCCAGACCAGGATACTCAGAGCACTGTTTAATAAACAAAAGTGAATTATACCTAGTCCCTTAAAAATCATCATTTAAAAAACAAAAAGGAAGGAAAGAAAGTAAGCAGGAAGAAAGGAAAAGGAAGAAAGAGAAGCATGAAGTATCTCTAACATGTGATTTACCCCATAGATCACTTGCTACTTCCCTTTAAGTCTACTTCCCTTTTATGAAGAAGCCACCCAGACTAATCAATAAAATACACATTTGACTCTGTTTCATTTGTTGTTTGGCAATCATGATCAGATAACAAAAGTAACATTTGCAGAGAGAAAAGTCAGGGTGCATTTCCTCGTCTCTCGCATAATGAAAAGAGAAAAACACATATATGGGAAAGGATATGGAAATGTACAGAATCTTTACTTGATTTTTTAACTTCTCTTTACTTAATTTTCTGCTGAGATATGGAAATGTACAGAATCTTTACTTGATTTTTTAACTTCTCTTTACTTAATTTTCTGCTGAGAAATCCTAAGCACTGGCTAAAAATTAGCACTAAATGTTACCTGTTGATTAATGCACACTTTACATTAAGGCAGTTGCCTCTCAGATGTTTGGAGCTGACATTAGATGTACTGGAACTGGGTTCTTCCACTGAACTACTTCTATTTTTTAAGATTGGGAGTTTCAAGGAAGAAGTTATACTTTATGTAAAAGAAAGGCTACATTCCTCTTGAAGTTATATAAATCTATATCTTCAAAACTAAACGCTTGAAATGGACCCGTGAAGAATCTCTAAGATTTGAATAGCCAATTCAAAGCCTTTTTAGAAGTAAAAGGTTATAGGTTAAACACTCTTTTTTAATGGAATTTTTATATTAAACATAATTTTGAATTAGATTACAATGTGGGAAATAAAGTGAATTAAAAAATCTTTATTTTGAATTTTAGTCAATTAGTGAATATAGAGATCAAATTTAAATGTGTAAATCTACTGTAATAAATGCAAAGAGATGATATATTCAGTATGCTGACAGCAAGTAACTTCACTTAGAATTTTAAACATCACTAAACTATTTCTTAAGAAAGGGTAAAGACATTTTCATAAAACAAGAAGCACAGTTTACCCTTGAGACAGATTCTCACTGAAGTAACTTCTAAAGGCTGAACTTCATGTAAAAGAAATCTGAACCAGAAAGACAGACGTGAAATGCTAGAAAGAACAGTAAAACAATAAACCATTAAAAATATGAACATCAATGCAGATTTTGATTGTATAAAATAGTAAAGGTGACAGTATATAATTTGAGGGTATAAATATGATTTAACTAAAATATTGGACAACAATAGAATTTGGAGGAGAGCTACTGGAATTAGAACTTCCTAAGTTCTTTAAATTTTTCTGGCAAGAGAGTTAAAACTCTGTTATTAATGTGTGTATGTTAAAAATGTCAAGGGTAATGTTTAAGGGCATTAAAATATAACTTCCAAACTTGTGGAGGAAAAAAAACCTAAAAAATGAAATTTCAACCATTGAGGAGTAAAATATATACAACATCTAGATATAGAGCAAAAATTAAAATGATAGAGATGATATATATAGTAAGCAAGGTCAATGTAAATTAAATAAACCCTTGTGAAAAAAACAGAGAGTATCAGTTTGAATTAAAAAAAAAAAATCAACTACATGCCATTTACAATAAGTGTGATTAAAACTTGAGAACACAGGCTGAAAGTAAAAGAATAGTATAGGTGACACCAAAGAGCTATGAAAAAATAAAGCTCCGTAGCTATACTAGCATAAGAAAAAAACAGATGCAAAGGAAAAAATTATTATGAGGGATGAATGGTAACAGGAAAAGAAATAATTATAAATGTGTATGCACCTAATAACAAAGCCTAAAAATATATAAAAGATTGGCCAGGCCATGGTGGCTCAGCAGGCAGAGTTCTCGCCTACCATACTGAGACCCGGGTTTCCATTCCTGGTGCCTGCCCATGCCAAAATAAATAAATAAATAAATAAAATTTAAAAAACTAAAAACACAAAAAATAAATATAAAAGATGTTCTATGAATTGATCCAGAGTACTTACATTATAAATATCTTTAATTCTTAGGAAAAGCTTTTGTGTGTGTATGCATGTGTGTGCATTTTCTTTCTTTTTTTTTAACATTTTTTTATTATGAAATAAAACATATACACAAAAAAGCAATAAACCTCAAAGTACATTGCAACAAATAGTTACAGAACAGATTTTAGTTTGGTATGGATTACTGTTCCACAATTTTATATTTTTCCTTCTAGCTGCTCCAAGACTCTTGGAGACTAAAAGAAATATGAATACAATGATTCAGCACTGATATAATAGGATTTTGTTGCAATATTAGTTGGTATTAAGTAAACCACCCCACCCCACCCCTTCCCCAACAAATAGCTCTTAAAATGCAGAATAAATTCAGAAAATTATTCACATGTCAGTTATAACAATTGGCCTCAGGAAGCAGGACAAAAACCATGACAAAGCAGCTCTCTCTCTTTTTTTTTCTCTCCATTTTTTAAAATTTTTTATTAATTAAAAAAAGTTACAAGAAACACAAACATTCCCAACACATACACTCAGCAATTCACAATATCATCACATAGTTGCATATTCATCATCATGATCATTTCCCAGAACATTAGCATCAGTTCAGAAAAAGAAATAAAAAGACAACAGAAAGGGGCGGGCCGCGGTGGCTCAGCGGGCAAAGTGCTTGCCTGCTATGCCGGAGGACCTCGGTTCGATTCCCGGCCCCAGCCCATGTAACAAAAACGGAGAAACAGAATACAATAAAACAAGAAAATGTTTAAAGATGTTTCCCTTTCTTCCTTCCTTCCTTCCTTCTCTCTGTCTTTCCTTTAAAAAAAAAAAAAAAAAAAAAAAAAGACAACAGAAAAATATAACAAAGAAAAAAAATTTTATATGCCATACCCCTTACTGATCCCTTTCATTGATAACTAGCATTTCAAACTAAATCTGTTTTAACATTTGTTCCCCCTATTATTTATTTTTATTCCATATGTTCCTCTCATCTGTTGACAAGGTAGATAAAAGGAGCATCAGACACAAGGTTTTCACAATCACACAGTCACATTGTGAAAGCTATATCATTATACAATCATCATCAAGAAACATGGCTACTGGAACACAGCCCTACATTTTCAGGCAGTTCCCTCCAGCCTCTCCATTACATCTTGGATAACAAGGTGATATCTACTTAATGCATAAGAATAACCTCCAGGATAACCTCTTGACTCTGTTTGGAATCTCTCAGCCATTGACACTTTGTCTCATTTCACTCTTCCCCTTTTTGGTCGAGAAGGTTTTCTCAATCCCTTGATGCTGGGTCTTAGCACATTCTAGAGTTTTTCTCAATCCTTTGATGCTGAATCTCAACTCATTCTGGGATTTCTGTCCCACACTGACAGGAAGATTTCATGTCCCACGTAGACAGGGGAGGGTGGTGAGTCTGCTTGCTGTGTTGGCTGGAGAGAGAGGCCACCTCTGAGCAACAAAAGAGGTTCTCTTGGGGGTGACTCTTAGGCTTAATTTTAAGTAGGCTTGACCTATCCCCTGTGGGGTTAAGTTTCATATAAACAAACCCCAAGACTGGGGGCTCAGCCTATAGCTTTGTTTGTCCACAGTGCTTGTGAGGATATCAAGAATGCAACTTGGGGAAGTTGAGTTTTCCCCCGTTCTCACCATTGCCCGAAGGGGACTTTGCAAATAATTTTCCACTCACTGATCAAATCGCTCTGGGATTCATCATGGCATCACCTGGACAAACCAACAAAATCTCATGTCCTATAAAAAGTTCCATGTACTTAAGGTGTTCAATCAACTATCTACGTAAGTTATATTAGGAGATGCACTAGTCAAAGTATAGATTTGTACCAAATAAGCATTTTTTGCTTTAGTCTCACACATTAGTTGAAATTTTAAAGTATTAAGTACCATCTATTTTCAGCACCCTGCAGTAATGACATTCTTTTGTTCTTCCTCATGCAAAAACATTTTTTAAATTTGTACATTTAGTCACTATCATTATACACTCTAGGCATTCCTAGATTATACCATCTCAATCTTTATCGTCTATCTTTCTTTGTGATTTCATTTATGCCCCAGCCCTCCTCCATCTATCATTCTCATATGCAGCTTCATTCAGTGTTTTAACATAATTGTATTACAGTTAGGTAATATTGTGCTGTCCATTTCTGAGTTGCACAATCTGTATCCCTTCAGATCCAATTACCCAATATCTTACCCTATTTCTATCTCCTGATGGTCTCTGTTACCAAGGAAATATTCCAAGTTTATTCACTAATGTCAGTTCATATCAGTGAGACCATACAGTATTTGTCCTTTTGTTTCTGGCTAATCACACTCAGCATAATGTCCTTAAGGTCCATTCATTTTGTTACATACTTCATAACTTTATTCTGTCTTACAGCTGCATAGTATTCCATCTTATGTAAATGTCATAGTTTGTTTAGCCAACTCTCTGTTGATGGACATTTTGGCTGTTTCCATCTCTTGGCAATTGTTAATAATGCTGCTATAAACATTGGTGTGTAAATATCCATTTGTGTCCTTGGCCTCGTGTCCTTTGAGTAGAGACAGCATATAGATGGGTCCTGTTTTTTAATCCATTCTGCCAGACTATGTCTTTTGATTGGAGAGTTTAATCCATTACCATTCAGTGTTATTACTGCATGGGTAGTACTTTCTTCTACTATTTTGCCTTCTGGATTTTATATGTCATATCTAATTTTCCTTCTTTTTACCTTTACTCATAGTCTTCCTTTCTACACTCTTCTCCATACCTCTCTCTTCTGTCTTTGTATCTGTCTTCCTTTAGTATTTCTTGCAGAGCTGGTCTCTTGGTCACAAATTCTCTCAGTGATTTTTTGTCTGAAAATGTTTTAATTTCTCCCTCATTTTTGAAGGACAGTTTTGCTGGATATAGAATTCTTGGTTGGCAGTTTTTCTCTTTTAATAATTTAAATATATTATCCCACTGTCTTCTCACCTTCATGGTTTCTGCTGAGAAATCTACACATAGTCTTATTGGGCTTCCCTTGTATGTGATGGATTGCTTTTCTCTTGCTGCTTTCAAGATCCTCTCTTTCTCTTTGACCTCTGACATTCTGATTAGTAAATGTCTTGGAGTATGTCTATTTGGATCTATTCTCTTTGGGGTATGCTGCACTTCTTGGATCTGTAATTTTAAGTCTTTCATAAGAGTTGGGAAACTTTCAGTGATAATTTCCTTCATTAGTTTTTCTCCTCCTTTTCTCTTCTCTTCTCCTTCTGGGACACCCACAACACGTATATTTGTGCGCTTCATATTGTCTTTCAATTCCCTGAGTCCCTGCTGATATTTTTCCATTTTTTTTCCATAGTTTCTGTTTCTTGTCGGATTTCAGATGTTCCATCCTCCAGTTTAGAAATGCTACTTTCTGTCGCTCGAAATCTACCATTGTAGGTTTCCATTGTTTTTTTCATCTCTTCTACTGTGTCTTTCATTCCCATAAGTTCTGTGATTTGTTTTTTCAGACTTTCAGTTTCTTCTTTTTGTTCTTTCCTTGCCTTCTTTATATCCTCCCTCAATTCATTGATTTGGTTTTCGATGAGGTTTTCCATGTCTGTTCGTACATTCTGAATTAATTGTTTCAGCTCCTGTATGTCATTTGAATTGTTGGTTTGTTCCTTTGACTGGGCTATATCTTCAATTTTCCTAGTGTGATTTGTTATTTTTTGCTGGTGTCTAGGCATTTAATTACCTTAATTAGTTTATTCTGGAGATTGCTTTCACTTCTTTTATCTAGGGTTTTCTTGCTGGATGAATTTGTTGTCTACCTGTTCTTTGACATTCAGTTCAGCTTTTTTTGGACCTTTAGCTTAAGTTTTGTTTAACGGAGGAGGATTTTTCAGTTCTTGTGTTCTTGTTTCTTGCCCTGCTTGTGTGGTGCCTTCCCTCCACACACACCCTTAGGAGGGTCTACTTAGATATTATAGACCCCAGCCAGATTTTCCCAGACCAATCTGGCCTCCTATCAGGAGGAAAGAGTCACCTGCATCGGTTTTCCCTGAGGGTGAGACCCAGCAGGTTGAAAGACTTTCCTGTGAAGTCTCTGGACTCTGTTTTTCTTATCCTGCCCTGTGTATGGTGCTTGTCTGACTGCAGGTCCCACCAGCATAAGATGATGCGGTACCTTTAACTTTGGCAGACTCTCCCTGCTGGGGGCATGGTGGATACAGAGGAGAGGTTGTAGGCTGGTTTTAATGGCTTCAAACTACCGAGCCCTGGTGTCTGAATTCCTTGATGGAGGGATTCCATCTGGGTGGGGCTTCACCTCTCCCCTGGGGAAGGCACAAGCTCCAGATAAGCCCCCAAAAGAGCTCACTTCTGCCTATGCCTGGGGCAGTTGCAGCCTGAAAAGTCCTGCCACTGTATCCAGAGGCAGTCAAGCCTTTGTAGATACACAGCCACAAAAACCTCTGTTTCCTTCTCTTTTTTTTTCCCCCTTTTTCTCTCAGTCCTGCCCCCTGTGCCAGGGCAAAAATGAGCAACCTCCACTTTGATCAGGTCCACCTAAGCTGGGGACCTATTTTTAGTAGTCAGAATTTGTTAATTACTTCTGCAATTGGCTTTGATTGTGCCCAGTCCCTGCTGCTGGTAAAGTCTTTTCCTTTCCCGTCTGCGGGGGAGGGGTGCTGGTAGCCACAGTTTTGGGAACTCACGGTTCTGGAGGGTGCTCGCAGCCAGTCCACCTGGTCCAGACTGGGGTACGCTGTGTGTCTGGTCACTGACGTGACCCCAGGGTCTGTTCTGTACTGTTTCTGGTTATTTAGTAGTTGTTCTGGAGGACAAACTAAAATGCGCACATTGTTAAGCCGCCATCTTTACCTGGAAGTCAGCAGCTCTCTTTTGACTTTGTCTTGTTCCCAGCCTCTGCCTCCTTCTTCTCTTGTCCACAGCTGCAAGCTCAGCCTCACCTTCACTTCCAGCATCAAGTAAATTTTCAGGAAAAATTTGATTGATCAGCACCTGTTAGCTCAGGATCCTCATTCTCTCTGCTTTTAAAATGTGGCTTCTCCATCCCTCTTTAATCCAAACTTCTGCCTTACTCCTTCGGACCTCCCTCCCAGGGTCTTCATTTTGGTCCCTGAATCACCCTTTTACTACTCTACTGCTGGGCTTAGGAGCAGTGCCTATCCTCCAGCTCCACCTACCAGGTTAGACACCTCATTCCTTCAGCTTCATGGCGGCCTGATAAGTGAACAGCTGCAGCCATGCCTCTTAGAAACAGTGCTTGTTGGACAGACAGCACTGTCTCCATCAGCACCACAGCTAGGTCAGATCCTTGGGTTCTATCTTGTCCCTGTGGGTGTGGGTCTAGCACCCAGTGCTCGAGTGCACCTAACTATACCAGCTGATTCCCAGGCTTGGAAGGTGCCACACTAGGCCTCTTCCCGGGTCCCTGTCCCATCGCTGGCCCTGATTTGTAACTCTAGCCTCCCAGACATGTATAGTCTGAGCTGCTGCTCAGTTAAGCAGCATTCAAATCCATCCCATTCCTAACACTTGTGGAATGGCTACCCCACACCAAGCCTGACCTTGATGCCACTGCAGATAACAAGACAAATAAAACTAATGCTAAGGCTCCACAATAGGAGGGTCAAAGGTCAGTACACAGTATATTTACAGTGATCCCAAATTCCCACACATACTATAACATGAGAAATTTTGACACTTGGGAATGCAGCAGTGAACTAGTCATACTTGGAATTCAAGCAACAGAATAAACCCTCGCTAATTTAAGCAAAGAAAGGAATTTATTGGCATATACAGACCAGCTCAGAACCAAAAGTGAGTCTCAGAATGAACAGGAACTTAGGTAGCATGAAGGAGCTCTGCAACAGGAACCAACTTCAGTCTCTTAAGAGAGATATCAATGAGATAAATAATCTAGAAACCTTTTCTTTCTTTATGTTATTTCGTGCAAGATTTAAGTTTCTGGACTTGACATTCTTCCCTGTCCGCTCTGGCTGGGAGAGGGCAGGGCGCTTTGCCAACCCCACAAAGCACGCAAGAAGTAGGGCAGATAGAGGTACTATTGCCAGAAAGAGGGGAGTGGTGGTGGAGGGTCCTCAACTGATGTCTATTACAGAAAACAGCCTGGAAGATGTCTTCAGGAGGCTGGTGTATTGTATCTGGCCAACAGCCACAAGGACAGAATCACTGAAAGCAGAATTGTCCTGGAATATCAGTGGCAAGTGATCCTTTTGATTGCTTTATAAGGCAGAATACAAATACCATGAATGAAGTAAAGATGAAGTATAGAGGTGCTGGCATCTAAATGGAGGAAACTCAGAAAAGTTTCAAAGAAGAATGAACCTTTAAGGTGGAATGAGTGGGAATGAAAGGAGGAAGAAAGGGGGGGTGCAGGCAGGGGGAACAGCATTGGCAAAGTATAAGGATGAAAAGCAAGGGAGAGTGCTATGAATATTAAAACCAGATTTTGTTTGAATTTAGGGTAGGTATTTTTTAGAGTAATATGTAGATAATACTGGAACATTAGGTTGGGGTAGGATTCCTCATGGAATAATGAGTTGAGGAATGAATTTCCACAGTCCAGCTAATTAACTGCATTTTTGTTTGAGGTGATAGAAAAGCTTTGGTGATGGATGGTGGTGATCACAGTACAACTCGGTAAATATAATAAACACCACTGAATTGTATCTCTAAATGCAGTTAAAGGGGGAAGTTTTAGGTGGTATATAGGCTACTAGAATAAAATTTTATTTTAGAAAAAGCAACCATAGGGCTCTATAACACAGTGAAGCCTAATGTAAACCATGGAATATAGTTAATAGTACATTTATAATAATATTCTCTCATCAATTCTAACAAAGTTACCAAAACAAGGTAAAATTTTAATAATGGGAATGGGTATATAGGAACTCTGTATTCTCTGCATGATTTTTCTGTAAATTTGAAACTTCTCTAATTAAATAAAAAATTTAAAAAGAGGTGATGAGTTCTTTTCTCTCCTTGAAGCAGTGGGGAGGACTGGGATTGAACAAGAGAAAGAGAAATGTGAAGAATAGTGGAGAAGTTGAATCACCTGCCATTAGAAATAGACTGGACTGTGGCAAATGACCAGAAAAAAGTAAAAACTGATGCTGAGGTTTCAGATCTGGGGAGTGGGAGGGAGGAAGGCCTGGATGTGTTGAGCTTGAGATGATAGTGGGTCTTGAGGAGGAAAACTCAATATTGGAGTCAGTAGTCATGTGGATGAAATGAGAGAGAGAGAGAGAGAGAGAGAGAGAGAGAGAGAGAGAGAGAGAGAGAGAGAGAGAGAGAGAGAGAGAGAGAGAGAGGGAGAGAGAGAGAAAGTGAATATGGGGAGGGGAGGGCACTATAAAGAAAATTTCATTGAAGACCTACATTTATATGGTGTGAAAATAAAGAGCAAGTAAAACAGCAGAGGAAAAAGTGATTGCTGGGGACTCTGAAATAGTCTTGGAAGGCAGAACCAGAGTTGCAAAGGTCAGGGAGGGATGGGCAGAGAGTATGTAGAAAGTGGAAATATGGGGGTACTTAAGTTAGACAGTTAAGAGAAAGAAAGAGCTAGGTCAATACTTTGAAAATGAAACAGTGGGGTGGATTTTTTTCTTTGGAATATGGGAGAACTGGCTTGTCATAGGTTTAGGGGGAAATCCAGAAGAGACGGAAAGACTTGAAGATATAAGGGAGAGGAATCACTAGTGGGACAACAGAGGAAATCTAGGGCAATATTAGAGGGTTAGACTGGGCCCAGAGGGGGTCTGGGATGAGGAGGGGAGAGGCCATGGAGATTCAGAGCTACTAGAGATGAGAGCGACTGAGTTTTCCGCTTTGATATCAGTAGGCTGAGTGTGAAGCCACCTGCAGAGAGTAAAGCTGGTGGGGCTGGGGTCTGAGAAAAATAGAAAAGATTGAAATAACTGCTGTGCATTATCTGTTAAGAGAACAACTGCCTGAATGATGGAAAAATAACACTAACTTTTCTTAACTCCTGGAACCCCTGATTTCTGTGACCAAAATTACTGACTTGTCCACTGACATAACAGTCTGCAAGCCAAACTCTATTCCCTCACTTTCCCAGAGTGATACTATAGATCCCAGTGTGCCATTCTAAAGGGGATCCATCAATGGAATGGATTAGTTCATTGTTTTATTGGTCACATCATCATTTTACAGTGACTCTCCCAGTTGAATCTTAATAGCATCCAGGGTTAGTGGTGGGGTTTGGGGCACATGTCATCACTGGCTCTTGAGTGCTTATCACTGGGTATGTAGGTGGACATCAGACAAGAGTCTTCATCACTCATCAAACCCTTCTAGCTGCCATGGTATATGTTTTTTAATTGTATAATATAAGATATATACAAAGCAAAGAAAGAAAAAAGCAACAATCTTCAAAGCATTCCCCAACAAGCCGCCATAGGACAGATCCCAGAGTTTGCCATGGGCCACCACACCTCCCAGATCTCTCTGTTTAGCCTTTCCAGACTATAGGATGTCAGAAGGAATAAATTTTTTTTTTGTCATCACAATAGACATTTTTTTTCTTTTTTTGTGAGAAATAACATATATACAAAAAAGCAATATGTTTCAAAGCACAGCACAATTAGTTGTAGAACAGAGTTCAGAGTTTGGTATGGGTCACAATTTCACAACTTTAGGTTTTTACTTCTAGCTGCTCCAAGACACTGGAGACCAAAAGAAACATCAATTTAATGATTCGGCAATCATATTCATTTGCTAAACCCTACTTTCTCTGTATAGCTCCACCATCACCTTTGAACTTTCTACCCACTCTTTAGGGGTATTTGGGTTATGGCCATTCTAACTTTTTCATGTTGGAAGGGGCTGTCAATAATATGGGATAAGAAAATGGAACTATCTGACATTCTGGAGAGGCTGGGCCCTTTAGATTTCAGGACTTATCTGGTCCAGGGACCCATCTGTAAGTTGTAGGTTTCTGAAAAGTACATGGAACTTTCATAAAATCTTATATATTGCCATAGATGTTCTTTAGGATTGGCTGGAATGGTTTTGGTTGGGTTTGGCAAGTTATGATAGCAATGTCTAACTGAAGGTTGCATAAGAGTGACCTCTAGAGTAACTTCTTGACTCTATTTGAACTCTCTCAGCCACTGATACTTTATTAGTTATACTTCTTTCCCCCCTTTTGGTCAGGATGGAATTGTTGATCCCATGGTGCCAGAGCTGGAGTCATCTCCCATGCCGCCAGGGAAAATTTCACTCCCTGGATGCCATGTCCCATGTAGTGGGGAGGGCAATGATTTTACTTGCAGAGTTGGACTTAGAGAGAGTGAGGCCACATCTGAGCAACAAAAGAAGTTCTCCAGAAGTAACTCTTAGGCATACCTATAAGCAGCTGCCATGGTATTTTTGACCCATATGCCATTTCATATTATTTTTACTCTTAGTTACACACTGTTCAATGTGTAAGGCAGTTCGCTGCTGGAATACAAAAAATTAAAGGGAAATGTAAAATTATAATTCTTCAAATTTACTTTAAGATACGCCCACTGGATCAATGAACAGCATTCAAAGTTCTCATATCACACATCAAGATATCTCTAGTACTAAAAAATGTCTAAAATGTAAAATACAGCAGAGATTATATACAATTTGACTTTCCATCTATTGAAAAAATGTGTATCCACAGCTGCAGTGTGTTATTTGTAGAGAAGAGGTTGCAAATCAAAGCCTGGAACCTTAGCCTTCATCTTATAATTTAGAAATAAAACTTGAAAATTGGATTTTAAAAAAAGATACCAGTTGATTTTCTTTAGGTTCAAGCATCACATTATGAAAGCAATTGAAATTATAGTTAGACCCCAAACTATTTTTATATACTTTTTATTCCAAAGTCAAATACGATAATAAAGTTATGTTGAAGTTTGTCAAGAAATCTTTTTTCATATAGAGTTAACTTAAAATAAATCAAATAGTGTATATAACTTGATAAATGAAAACACTAAAATTTTCTTGATTAAAATAATAGCCTATTAATTATTATAGACAGAATTATTGGCATAATATTTTTTTATGATGAACTATTTTAATAATAAAAAACATATAGATCATAACATTAGGAATACCTGTGTTTTTATCACCTAGCTTAAGAATATATAGTACAGATCTGTATAAAGTAAAAACATGTCTATTTTTAATTACACACTTTAGCACATACCAATAAAATTTATTTATTAAAAAAATTAATAGACTACTAGCAATAACTATTTTAATAGTTTGTTTCTTATATCTAAATATTTCAAGAATATAAAAAAGTATAGATAATATAATAAACACCCATATTCTCCTTACCTACCTTAAGAATATATACCACAGATCTAAAATATGTCTATTTTTAACTTAAAATCACTATTTAGTATTCACCTAAAAATGATAATATAATTCTAAAAATTCCTAAGGGGAGTAAAAGGAGAAGCCAAGTAAAAAAAACTTGGTAAGTGCTGCCTTAGAGGGTTTGCTGAAGTTGTACAGTGCTTTTTAACTCTGAATGGGGTGACATACCAAATGTCTTGCCTGACCCATCTATTCATATCCACATAAGAGGTGCAAAAAAGCAGAGAGTACATGAAGTTTGTATGTTGTTACTTATTCTTAAGTGCTGCACCAGCAGCACAAAATATTCCCCACTGAGCCTTCCCTACACTCTGCGGCAGTTTGTGTGGTGGGTACACAGAGAGCCAGGAGCTGGGTGTGAGTGGTAGGAGCCAACATTATATATACCAGGCACATGGTTCACCACAGTTTATTTGATTATTGCAGTCATCCCTAGAAATAGGTTGTATTGCTATTGCTATTTTGCACACAAAGCAGACATGATCAGAAGGGGTTGTGAGACTTGCCGAAGACCAGCAGTGGGGGAACCACCAGCCGAACCCACATGGATCTTACTCTGTATCAGAGTCCCTGGAGAATTTCAAGTTTGGAACAAATAGCAGCTGCATGATGGAACTTCATAAATGAAGCATGATATGTTCACCTCATGCAGATGCACAAGGTTAATCTTTTTGGCTCCTCTGGGGGCAGGATCAAACTCAGGGTAGAGCTCCTAGAATCCAGAGTAACAGCCAATTTCGTTATTTCCCTAGTAAATCTGGAGGCACTGGGGACCTCAGCATCTGCTCATCTCCTTTCCTGGAGAAAGGAGGTGAGATATAATCATCAAGGCCACAAGTGGGACTGGGAAACAAAGATTGCTGGGCTGCCAGAGACCGTATATTAATTGATTATGGAAACCCCAAAGGATATTTCTGAAATAATTTGCCTACTTCTTTTTTTTCCAAGGTCTTAATGATTTCATTAGTTCTTATAGTTTTTAAAATATTTTATTATCAATCCTAAACAAACATACAGACATTCTTGACATACAAACATACTATACATGGTATACAATCAATAGCCCACAATATCATTACATAGTTGTATATTTAACACCATGATCAGTTTTTTTAATATTTGCATTCTCCAGTAAAAGAAATAAAAGAAAAAAGAAAAAACTCATACATACCATATCCCTTACCCCTCACTCTCATTGACTACTTGTATTTCAATCTATTCCGTTTGCTTTAACCTTTGTCCCACTTATTATTTTGTTTGAATCCATATTTTTTACTCCTCTATCCACACCCTAGACAAAAGGAACATTAGACACATGGTTTTCACAATCACACTGTCACATTGTAAAAGCTATATCATTATACAATCATTTTCAAGAAACATGGCTACTGGAACACAGCTCCACAGTTTTTGGTACTTCCCTCCAGCCACTCCAAAACACCATAAACTAAAAAGAGATATCTATATAATGCATAAAAATAACCTCCAGGATAACCTCTCAACTCTGAAATCTCTCAGCCACTGAGACTTTATTTTAACTCATTTCTCTCTTCCCCTTTTTGGTTAAGAAGGCTTTCTCAATCCAATGATGCTGGGTCCTGGCTCATTCCTGGGAGTCATGGCCCGTGCACAGGGGGAGGGCAGCAAGTTCACCTGCCAAGTTAGCTTAGAGAGAGAGGCCACATCTGAGCAGCAAAAGAGGTTCTCTGGGAGTGACTCATTGCCTACTTCGTGATAATCTCCTTACTGTAAGTCCAAGCATGCTTCCGATTACACTCCCATCCTTTGTCTTCATTGTGTCCCAATTGTGGGATTCTTCTACTTTCGCTTAATTGGAACTCGAACTCAATGCAAAATTCAAACTACACAGTTGTGTCATTCTGGTGAAAGAAAAAAAGGAAGTGTAAGAGAAGGAGAAAGGAATAAGAGGAGGAGAAGGAAGAGGAGCTGAAGAAAGAAAGGAAGCAAAAGACATACATCATCTTTCTGGGTTTTGTTTTACTGATCTGCCAAATGCAGGTATTGGACCAAGTAAGTTCTTAATATTTTCTGGATGTTAAAACTTAGGGGAATGTGAGGAAAGTTATGAACTCTCTTTTACAGGGCATGCACACACACACACATACACACACAGAATATATTTTGCACACAGTTCCAAGGCATTAATGGACATCATGTTAAAAACCTTTTGACTAGATCTCTACAGTTTCTTCCAGCTCTATAGAAGCAATTCCACCATACAAGGAAATTGTACCTCTTTTATTGCTCTCCGAGTCTGGTTCTAATTCAAGGGGGTGGTGGAAAAATAATAACATTGATAGTTGTTTCTTAGCAACCTTCAGGTGAAATCCAAATGAATGTCAAATGGTATTAAGGACGTCATCATTATTGTAAGGATTTGCATATTCCATAGGTAAGCCTCAACTGAAGCTTAAACATGAAGACTCCACAGAGTAGAAATCTGATTACATTTAAGTTGATACAGTGGTTCTTGGCCTGACTTCTCCCCCCACCCACCCTCCACCACTATACTTTCATAGAAACTGCAGGGGGGTTCTTTGTGCTAAAGAAAAAGGTTGGATGATGAGATGAAACGGGTGATGAAATTTTCTGGTGTTTTTTCCTATTCTATTTTCTATTCTATTCCTTTATGTCTGAATGATAATCACAGAGGAAGTTCCCTTGGCAGTGTTGGGTTTCCATGGTAATAGGAGAGGTCAAGGTTAACAAACCAGGGTGCTGGGAACCGTCTGTGGCAGAGTGGATGCAAGGGAAGGGCTGGCAGAGTGTCACCAGGGGACCCACTTTCACAGCCACCTCCTTTGAGTGGCCCACAGAGCCTGACTTGTGCCTTTCTGAATGGACAAACTGGTGATGTCTTGAATGTAATAATAGCTCCATCACTTCCCCCTGTGCAGAAATTTGCTGTGCCCTTCCTCTCAAAGGCCAGGAACTGATGCCTCTCACTAACAACAATCCATGGATTGTTTGAATATGTATGTGCTCTTTGTATTAGCACCAGAAGCTCAGAGATGCCAAGTTTTAGAAACCAAATGTACTTTAGTAAAGCAATTTGATCTCTGGGAACAAGGGATCCTAAATAAGGTCTGACCACATCAGGGCAGGCTACAAGATGCATTAATTAAAAGGGGAATAGGAAGCATGCAGGTTAACTATCAGATGACCCAAATCATTCTCACTAAAATATAACTCTGTTGTTTTGCCTGACATAAAATAGTTTGAGTTTACTCTTTTGGAGTCTCTTTGTATGCTTTTATGTGGGTTGATAATGCCATGAAACTTGTATATCTTTGGTCATGTCATAACTAATGAGGAAGAAATGATGGAATCAAGGTAAACTCCCAGTAGTTCAAAGGCATTAAAGTAACTGATTCAAAATCTGTAATTTCTTTGAAAAGAGATGAAGGATTCTATGTAGGTGGAAAAACATGAAAGCTCTTAGGATCCTAGGAATGAAAAGGAATAGAATTTTGTGCATTATAGGGCTGTGATAAAAAGGATTCAGTAATGGGGCAGCTGTTCCCATTTTAAGTAATGCTAATAGATGCTTAGGAGTCTCGCTACCAAAAGATTTAAGCACGCCTTACACGCATCGTCTCCCATGACCATCTATATGCTAATGACCCAAAATCTCTCATCTGAGCTCCAGGTCCATATATCCCATTACCTATTGGATTTTCCATTTGAATATCTATTAAACACATGAAATGCAATAGGAACAAAACCCGAACTCCTCATCTCAACCTCCTCATCCCCATCTGCTCCTATCTCAGTGCCTCTCTCAGTAAATGGACATTAGCCACTAGCACAGCCAGAATTGGGAACTGGGAGCTATGCTTGCTTTTCCCTTCTTCTTTATTCTGAACAACAAAACCTGGCCTATACTTTCTGTAATACCTCTCAAAGCCATCCCCTCCTTCCTATCACCATTTCCACTCCCCTTGTTTAGGCTCCCATCACCACTTCTGAGGATTATCACATTCTCCTGTACTGGTCAGCTTGACCATTCTCCATGCTATGGTCAGAGTGATCTTTTTGAAATGCAAATGTGACCATTGTCATTATTCCTCTGTTTAAAAGCAGCCCATGCTTCTCTAGCACTCTCAGAATAAGTATGAAATTCTTTTATATATATTACAAGATTCAGGAGAATCTGGCTCCTTCCTTCCTCTCTAGCTTCGTCTGTAGACATTCTACCCTCCAACCTGCTCCCCCCACCCCCTACTTTTGCTCTGTGCACAGCCAGTGCATATATAAATTCCAGATGGGACCCACAACTTCAGTTTCCTGAGTGCTCACTTTCTCTCTTCCCTCTGGGTCCTTGCCTAGAACTCTGTGCACACTCTCAGTTTCTGTCCTCCTCCCTGGCCAGTTGTTTGCTGGTCCTACTTAGGCTTTAGAAGTCTGCTTAGTTGGTTTTAGTTTCTTCAAGGATGTGCTTTTCATCCTCCAAATTTGGCCTGTACAGTCTCATAACACCCTGTACTTCCTTGATCAAGGCACTTTCACATTATATTTTAATTTCTTATGTATCTTCTGTTATCATCATTTTAGATGTAAAATGTACCCTGCACATTGCCTAGCACATAGGAAGTACTTAACTAATTATGGGTGGTTGATGAAGAATCCTTATGCATCAATAACTTTTCTAATGGAACATGGAAATATATACTATGTGCGTTCTGGGGTTCTCCCACTTTTCAAAAAATGTACTGAAGTGAAATTCACATAGCATAAACGTAACCATTTTAAAGTGGTGCTTTACTACATTTGCAATGTTGTGCAACCATCACCTGTTTCTAGTTTCAAACTAAATCCATCACTCTAAAATAAAGCCCTATATCCATTGAGCAGATTCTTCCTATCCTCCCCCAATCCCTCAAACCCTGGTAAACCACAAATCTATGTTCTCCTTGTATGGATTTACCTATTCTGTATATTTCATATAACTGTAATCATACAATATGTGATCTTTTGTGCCTGGCTTTTCCCATTCAGCATAAAATTGTTGAAATTCATCCACATCCTATCATGTATCAGTATTTCATTCTTTTTTATGGCTGAGTAATAGTCCATTGTATGTGCACATGGATACAAACCACAATTTCTTTATCCCTTCATCTACTGATAGATATTTGGGCTGTTCTCAGCTTTGGTGTACTGTGAAAAGTGCTGCTTTGAAAGTGCATATGCATGTGTTTGGTTAAATTTCTTTTTTCAGTATTTTAGGGAGTGAAATTTCTCCTCATGATTTTTTGACTAGCCATGAATTTTCACCAGGGACTGGCAAAGTCTCAGATATTTCATAATACATTTTTATTTAGTGTGGCTATTATTCTTCTTCCTTTCTTATACTGACTATAACTTATATTCATCTTCCATAGATTCCCACCAGAATTATAGTGAAAGAACAGCTTTGGCCATACCACTTTCTAAGGAACTGCCTGTGGATTGACATTTGGCTTGCACAGGAACTACGAATCCAGCCTTTCCAAAAAACGTGGGTGGCATGCATTTTCCGAACATTTTTGACAGTTTTTCCATGACAAGGAATAATCTGGATGGGAGAGAGGATTGAAGATTATTTCCTTTGGGAATAACATATAGAGAAAGAGGAGTCTTGCCAATTGTATAAATAGTTTCACCATAATATCTTGGGCTGCTTGATAATCTCTGTAATTTGTAACAAATGTAAAATGTTATTGTAGAACTACAGTTTGAAAGGGTCCTTGACAGTTATCTAGCTTTTTCTGGCAATTTCAGTCAGGACCACCATCTGCTCTCAGTCCCCTTTCTAAAATCCAGCACGATTATAACACTTTTTCTCTCAACAGCCTATGCCATTACTCCAATGGCTACAGAAATATCCAAGTTTGTGGGGAAGGCTCTCAAGACCCTATACTATACAGCTCTTTCTCTCTTTGAGAGTTCATCTTTTCTGTTTCCCTCCCTATATCTCACATTCTAGTCACACTATATTACTTCCCATTCTCGAAACATACCTCACCCTTCCATGCTTCCACACTTGCAGTTAGCTCTGCCATGCACCTAGATTCCCTTCTTCCTTAACCATTTTCACCTAACACATTTTTAGCCATCCTTCAACCCTCAACTTTTCAGCATTGTAAGGCTTTAATGCGCAGGGGTCTAAGTATCAGACCAAGGTAGGTGAACCTTACCCCAAAGCAATGAGACTGAAGGATTCTGAGTAGGTGGATGGTACACACACAGCAGTTCAGTGAACAAGTTGACAGTGACAAATGAAAGGTCTCAGGGGCCAGAAAATGTTGATAGTCACAAATTGTACAGCCAATTATAGGGAAAAACCACCACTGCCAAATTTCCTGGAGGTGGAGCCCAGATTTCCTCGTTCTTTCCTTCTAAGTCTGATACTCACTGCTCTTCCCATGGTGTCCTGCTTACCACATTGCTGGTCAGCTGTGATTTTCTTTTGGTCACAATGGTTCAGACAAACAAATAGACATGCCTGTTAAGTCATCAGGCCCTTCTGTGCCAGCTCTGATTTCTCAGGTTGCCAAATTCATGACATCTGCCAAGATTTCCCAATCAGCCATCTGCAAACCAGCTTCAGAGTGCAAATGAAAATCAAAATGAGCGCACGTTTTCTCAATGCCTCAGCGACTGAAAAGAATCAAACAATCCTCCCAGTTTGTCTATATCATCTTTACTTAGAGTTCCCGTGAATTGTAGAAGAGAAGAGTGGAAAAGATAAAAATAAAATCACATGAAGTTCGGTTTGAACTTGAAAATCACTTGTGTTCCAGACATTGGCATTACACTGTGAGAAATGGCAGCCACACCAGTTTCCAATTGACAACATAGTAGAAAATTATTTAATAACAAGGACCTGCAATGATACAAGGGTATTAAATGAATACAAGAAGATCTGATTAGAAAAAAAGGAAAAAGAAAAACTATTCAATTAAGAGAACTGGGTTCAAGAGATCCAAACTGTTTTAGGGTTTAAGCAACTGTCATCGAAAATAAATTCACCGAAAAATAGATGTTTGGTTCATGCATTTGTTTTGTAATTACCACAGCCATTCTTGTTGGTCTTCTTAGCTTGTCTTCTCTTCGTATATCAGACCACGCTGTTATAACTCAATAAAGAAGGGGAAAGGTTCCTTGTCCTCTCAAGCATGAGCTAAGAACTTTCTTCTCATCTCCCGCACCTGGGGAGAAAATTATTTCATTTCTTTGTTAGCTTCCTTGGACTTATGAATCACAACTTAAAAAAAAAAAGTTCAGAAAAAATAAAAAATGAAGCTTAAATTTAACCCAACGTTTGTACCTTTACTGACCTCCCTACCAGTAACCCCAAATAAGGGGTTGTTCAACTGAATCTCATTGGGTTTTTTTTTAAACTGATTTGTGTATGTGAATCCTGCATGGAAAGACTTCCTGAGGCTGTAATTTTTAAAAATGGTTTACAATTTAAACAGTGCTTCATCCGTCCTATTTAGCCCCTGCAAAGATTAGTAGGTATGACTTCACATTATTTTTCTGGTTTTTGAAGAATTCATGTTCATTTGGTTTTGTTTTTAAATATTATAATTAAAATGTTTTAAAATATTATAATTTAAATGAATTTTATTATTGCAATCTGCAACAACTCCTTGTTGGAAATAAGACGGTTATACAGTGCAAGTAAGTCATATATGCATGTTGGGATATTGAAAAATAGTGGCATCTCACTCAGTGGCATCCAAGGAGATTTCCAGATGGAGTTTCCAGTGCTTTGTGAGGAAGTTTAGGAGACAGCCTGAGTGATTGCTTCTCGGTTTCTGGCCCTGCTAGAGCTTGCTTGAGACCTCCCCTGATTAAAAACCAACTTTCTATAAGCATTCAAATAAGATTTCAATAGGTTAACACCCACTGCTTCAAGGGGTGAAGCAAGCAAGAAGGAGGTCAGGACAGAAGGAAAGCTTGTCTTTGAGAACCTGGTCTGACAGTTGGCAGGGAGCTCCCTGCCGCAGAGGGAGTCACGACCTCAGGCTCTGCTTTGTGTTAGGGAGTCATGGTCAAGGTTTGTCAAAACAAAGCCACACACAATACCTTAGTGCCAAATGGGCAGGGGTGCTAGCCTGTTGCAAATGAAATCATTAGGAATTCCTTTGGAGAAGGAGTTAAGCTCTCTGTTGCTAAGTAAATGCAGATGTCTAATTGTGCATGTTGTATCTCCCTAAAGCATGGCTTGAGGCATGCCACTTCCCTTTTTAAACTCCTTTAACTCTGCCACCCTCCTTGAACAAAGTCCAAAATCTTCACCCTCCCTTTCAAAGCTGATACATTACCCTATGTACTTTTCCAATCTCAAGCCATAATTTTCCAAGTGGGAAAGGATCTTACTAGCTATGGGCCTCTGCTCAAAAAGTAACCTCTGCCTGGAATGCGTGCCACCCCCCAAAAAACTTCCAGCTGAAAATCTCCCTTTTCCTTCAAGGTCCAGCTCAATGCCAGGTTTTCCCTCTATTAACTAGTTTCTTCCTTTCACTCTATTTGAACTTGTATAGCAACTCTAATGTTATCATTTCCAGGTACAATGTAGAGTTCAGTTTTTACAACAAACATCCTGTCCCAGGTCTGCAAGTTACTAAGTGTAACACTGAGCAAGTTTCTAATCTGCCTAAATTCTATTTTCTCCTCGGATAAATGGGAATTATATGAACATGATCATGCAAGGATTATGTTAGAAAAAGCCAGAAGGAAAGCATTTTAATTGTTCCTGCACCACATACAGGTTTGCTACTACTGATGATTTCCCTCCATATGTTAGGTGACATGTATTCTCCAAAGCACCGGCATTCCCACCTGGTAGGTGCTAAGTAACTTTATATTGAATCAAGGTATTTGTTTTAGATGATTCACGGTGTGAAGCCAGGAAAATCACATGAAGCAATGCCAGTGGATCTGGAAAATACTTAGGCCTTTCCTAGGTCTGGTTTGATTCGACCCACTGCTGCAGGCTCCATACAGAATTCCTGAGGGTCTCAGATCCTGCTCTTTCTCTCTTGGCCAGAAGAGTAGGCAAATACCCCTTCCCTGCTAGAGTCATCAAATCTGGTCCTGTCACAGCTAAGAAAAAGAACGGGGTTAATAATTCCCAAATATCCACCTTAAAGATAACTACTAATTAGCTAAGTAGGAAAATAGTTGCAAAAAGATGATTTGGAGCAGTGGTTCTCAAAATTTTAGGCCTCACAATCCCACCACATTCTTAAAAATTACTGAGAACCTTCAAGAACTTTTTTTTATTTTAGTTATATCTAGCTGGTATTTCTATTGTACTAGAAATTAAAAGGGAAAATCTGCAAATATTTATTAATTTATTTTTAAAAGAACAATAAACAAACACATTAAATGCTAATTTAAATATTACATTTTCATGAAATATATCTTTCCAAAATTTATGAAATTTATTTTCTGAAACAAAACAAATCAGTGAGAAGAGTACTGTTTTAGCCTGTTAAACTGCTCAAAGCAGATACCATAAAATGTGTAGGCTTGAACTATGGAAACTTATTAGCTTACCAGCTTACAGTTTGGAAGCCATGAAAATGTCCAAATCTAGTCATCATCAGGACACGACTTTCTTCCCAAAGCACCTCCTTGGCAGCTTCTCCTTGTCTCTCTCTTCTCTTTTGGGTTTCATTGTTTCCAGCTCCTTGCTTCCCTGACTTTCTCACTCTGTCTGAATTAAATTCTCTTATAAAGAGCACCAGTAAGAGAATTAAGACCTAACCTGGGCCACAATTTAACTGAAGCAACCTAATCAGAAGGTTCTATTGACAATAGATTCACACCCACAGGAACGGACTAGTTTTAACATCATGATTCTCTGGGGTACTTACAGTTCCAAACCACCACACTCCACCCTCTGGGCCCCAAAAGAATATGTTCTTTTCATATGCAGAGTACATTAATCCCATCACAATATCCCAAAAACCTTAAGTCATTTCAGTAACGATATTCAGTGAAAAGTCTCATCAAAATTGGTTATAGGTGTGGTCTATTTCTTGGCACAATTCCTGTCTGGCTGTCGACCTGTGAAACCTAGAGAACAAGTTGTCTGTTTCCAATATACAAAGGAGGGGCAGGCATAAGCTAAACATTTCCATTCCAATAGGGAGAAATTGGGAGGAAAACAGGGGTCATGGATCCCAAAGAATTCCAAAATCCTGCAGGACAAATTCCATTAGATTCTAAGGTCTGGGAGTCATCTATGGAGTGAGGTTTTGTCCTCCAGGCCTGATGAAGCGGCAACCCCGCCCTTTCGAGAGCTTTCACCAAAGTCACACTCTGCCCAAACATTAGATTAAAGGCGCCAACATTTTCAAGCATTGGGGTAACAGCCAGGCTCTCTTCTATGCTTCGTATTTGTCTATTGATTGTCTACCCAAAATTTACATCTGGATGCTATAAAGACATCTCTAACTCAACACATGCCTAGGAGAATTCTTGATATTCCTTCACTTTCACCCAGTTTTTCCCATCCCAGTAAAGCCAACCTCTATCCAGTTGCTTAAGCCAGAAATCCAGCTACTTTAACTTTGACTTTGACATTTCCATTTACCTTATTCTCTCAGCCAAGCTCTCAGTAAATACTACAGTTTTACTCCTAAATGTATTTCAAATCTTCCACTCCTCTCACTCTCCACTGCCCTGGTATTAGTTCAAGCCAGTATCATCTTTTGTTACAGAGACAGCCTCCTAACTTGCCTTCTTCTTCTTTGTCCTACCTCCAATCTAATTTTAACATGACAGCCAAAGCGGTTTTTAAAAAATAAACAAACAAAAAAGTCATAGTAATTTCCTACTCAGAACTCTTCAATAGCTTCCCATTTGTTTATCCAACATTTATAAATAACCTGCCCTGTGTCCAATATTGCACAAAGTGCTGAGAATATAGCAGTGGCAATGGCATATGTAGGAGTCATTATTTTCAGTTCCATGAAAATTTCCCAGTTTTGTTTCAGATATGTTCATTTAATTTTGTTCACATCGATAATTGATTTATAATGGCAAAAGGATTAAGTCAACGTTTACAGCTGTTAATGTTCCCGTCTATTTGAATTTCCAGTGCTAGTGGCTGAGATTAGTAATCAGGATTTTTTGCGCAATTGATTTGCTCTTTGTTAAAGTATGAGGTGTTCTAGAAAAATGATTGACAATCATATTCATGCATTCACTATGAATGTATGTATATTTGTATGTAAATAATGTATCTACCACTTTTACATATTATATATTATATACTATCCTTATATATTATGCTAAATATGTAAAATATTCACAATATTAACGCTTTTAAAGGATGAAATACAAATAAAGATAGCCAGAAATCCTAATTCATTTTTTCACCCTGTCGGATCCCCTTGCACACCATGTGAACAATCATTTATTGACAGAAGGGGTTATTTTCACTTTTACAGGAAAAATTTGGTCAGGATTCTTTTGTTTATTTTACCAAATGATCTCAGGGAAAACCCTCAGACAAAGATAATTAAACTCTTTCAACACTGAAATCTCAAGAGAGTCCAATAATGGGATTTCTTGGGAATGAATGGTTTGTTCCCTTTTAACCAGTGAGTGATTCTGACTCCCAAGAATTCATTTTCAATGTGATGGACTTCTCACAAGATTTTCGAAAGGTGATTTAGTTTGCCCATATTCCCTTAAGTGAATAGAATAATTTGTAATTGATAAATTATCATCAGACACATTAATATATTTTTATCCTGCAGCAATGCTCTGAGGAAGTTAATATTAGCCACAATTTTACAGATATGGTAAATGGAGGTCAGTTAATTTGAGCAAGCAACTCTGAAAAGGCCAAACCAAGACTTCGGCCAAGTCTTAATGATTGACAACAGGGCACAGAACTCTCAATTTAATACCATGAAAGGCAGAGTTTTTCTTTGTTGAATGTTCTTTAGCCTAATTTTAATTTGATTATGAGATTCATATTTCCAAAAGATTTCATATTAATTATAAGAGAGATTGGTGAGCATATCATGTTATATATAGGTACCTGACTTTAGGCACACTATTATGAAATAAGCAATAAAATGCAGGTTGATACATAAACCATCACTCCACTCCTGAACTCATGACAGCTGTAACAAATCAATCAAGTACTAATAAATGAGAGCTATTTCCTTCTGAGTCTGGACACAACTTCAGACTCCTGCGCAGAGCCACAGGCAAACACTAGCTACCAATCTTGAAAAAGGGACTGAAACAAAACTTACTTAGAATCACTGATCCACTGATCTAATGTTTCAGACAAAATTAAGCTGCATTCTGAAAGAGATAGGGTAATGTGACATATCAAAACATTTTAAATTTAACATTTTGCCTTGGAAAAATACAAAGTTCTGACATTGTAATGTTTTTAGTCAGAGGAATTTAATATGAGCATTCTAAAATGACTTTCATTCAACTTAAATCAGGCTTAACTTGAATCGGAGTGCCATAAGAAGGGGCAGCTGGTCCCCTCGTTTGCATTTATACCCTAAAGCTACCCCAAAGTTTTAAAAAATGATACTTTACATGGACCATTGTGTCTCCTCAATCTCATGTAAATGTGAAGAATACAAAAATAATTTGTAATCACCTATGATATATTTAATTGACTTTAAAAATGTGATTTCTATGCAAAAACTGCATTAAGACATGTTCTCCAGTTGCTCCCAGGAGAAAAGAAATGAATTGAAACCCTGAAGTCCCCCATATATGGAACTATGGAGCAGCCATATTTACTACACATGAAATATTTAATATGTGCTCACTCTGAAGTCGAAGGGGAAAAAAAAGATGGAAACTTGTTGGATATCTCCTTAGGAAAATGCCACCACCAGCTCTAAAGGTGTTTAGTAGATGCGAGGGCCAGGAGCTGGGGAAGGCAGCCAAACTGAAAAAGAAATTTTAAAGCACATAGTAAGTAAAGAGCAGTTGCTATTGCTCCTACTATACTGGGCAGAGCACAGATCTATCCCCCCACCTCCCCTTACTTAAGTTTCTTTCTGAAAAGACATGTCCTGTCATTTTAGGGTGGGACTAGGAAAGACATGACAGTTTCAGGTGTTACATATAAAGGACTACTGCAGGGCCTATACTTTTCATAACTGTAGAAAGAACCAAGAGCCAAGAAGTAAAATGTGTATATAACCCTGAAGCAAAATCATTACAACTTTTACAAAAATTCTGGAAGATTCAATGTTTCTTTTCAATCAAACAATTGAATACAACTTCATTGCAATGTTTCATTTACTGATTCAATTAATAAAAATCTTTTTGCTTCCTTATGAATCCATTTGTAAAATGCACTTTATCAATGAACAATGGGCTTGTGACACCCAGTGATAAATCTTATGATTTTTGTGAAAGGACTGACAACAGTGTGAAATTCAAGGTCACTTACTGCTTGAAAAAGAGCAAAGACCCTCAGAAAGTGGCCTTCTGGGGCAATTTTTTCAACCTTTGGCCTTTGACAACTCACCAGCAGTGTTCAGGGCACTCGGGTGCTCACCAGCCCACTGAAAAAGTAGGTTGAACTAGATCATCTGCAGCGATGCAGAAAGGTGACTTGGTCTCAGTGGGTTAGGGCTGGACAGATTACAAAGCAATGCTTACTGGAACATTGGAAGGACGTCATATACATATGAAATGGTGGATGGATAATCCAATTAGTCATCCTGACCCAAATTTCATTCTGAGCATACAGAATTTATCTATTTTGGGGAGGCCTAGGTCATTGGGTCTAATCATATCATTCTAAGTTAAAAAGAGATATGTTGATGACTAATAAGGAGCAGTGCATTTTCATCTATCTATTCAAGCCAAATCATATTTCTTATATATTTTTATCCTTGAGCAACAAAAAATTCCCAAGTCTATCGTATTATAGTGGCAATATCTCTGAATCGGGAGACAGGAGATTTCTTCAGTTTAAACATTAGGGCTGAGTGACCTGGGGTAAGTTGTCTGTCCTCCAAAGTGTGAAATGATCCCCAAGTTGTTCATCTCTCCAGTCTCATGCTCATGCCTCATAAAGAATCAGAGTTCATCAGAGTAAACTAGATTGTTCTTAAGCTCTAGGTAAATATAACTACCTTGAACAGTGGGGATGCCCTATTTGCTTCCAATTTCAAGGAAGTACATGGCCAGTGCAAATTCTTTGGGTTTCACCTTCTCTGGGCTCTTCAGCCTCTTAAGCTCTGTTTCTCTCATATGCTAGTACTATCCCTTACCCTGCCAAATGTAGAACTGTCAGCTTCATCTTTTCTTTATACACACACTGACACACACACACACCACCCAACTTCCTGTCATATAATGAAGGCTCCAGGGACAGGTCAGAGCCCAGAGACCACAGGCGTTTTGCTGGTTCCTCACTTAAAGAGATGAGGGTTAGTATTATCACTTATTATTTGTAAGATTCTGGGCAATTTTCTTAATCTCTAAGCTTCCATCTTTCATTTGAAAAACTCTATCTCCATTATAAGAATTCTGTCTAATAAATGAGATGATGCATGTGTAACTCAAGTTTCTGAAGGATTTACAGCCTTCTGATGTCACCTTTTAAAAATGTATATAAATAAAACAACAACAAAAAATACATATAAATAAATAAATAAATGAAGCATGAATCATCAAAAATGACTCAACCAAAGAACATGTAGTAGATTAAGTATTTCTTATACTCAGTACCACTAGAAGCTCTGCATACTATAAATAAATCAAACATAAAACTCTGAAAGATAGAGATAAGAAGGCAGAACAGCCAGGAATCTTGGGACCTGATGAATGACACAGTAGTGAACTCTGCTATGGGTTTTCTTTTTGCCTTATGAATTCCAGAATTGGAACTGAAGAAGTTGGCAATCAGAGAATGCCAAGTGGCAAAGACAAAAAGAGCCCCAACAAAAGCTTGGTCTTTTCAGCCAAAAGACAAGGAAAGGGGAAGCCAAGCAAGACAGAATACATTTAGACAATAATTGTTCTACTCAGCCAAACATCTCCCCACCCCCATGTATGTCAGCAAAGGCAGAACAGGCAGCCTCTGCTTCCAGCTTTGCAAGGCTGCAATGAGGTGCCCCAGCCCCCACTTGGGGTGGCATCAGAAAAGGCCAAGTCAGGAGCTGAGACTTTCATAATCACGCAGTAATAATGTGATCACTCCCATGTGGTATTAATGGAGACCACGTGGGAAGTCAGAGCCCCTCCTCCTGCCCAGCAGTTATGAAGAGCCACCCCTCCAGTAGTCAATGGAGGCCAAACGAGGAACCCAAACTTCTACCTCTACCTGTCGGTAATGGGGTGGTACATCCCTTTGCTGGCAAAAGCATAGTCATTCAAAGCCAGATAAAACAAAAGGCTTAAATAAGGTCCAGAGTCTCATGAAATAACATGAAAGTGTCCAAGTTCCTAATAACTATCACTCATCATACTAAGAATCAGGAAGATCTCAAACTAATGATAAAAGAATCAATATTTTGAGAGGTTTTTTAATATATCTATAACCTTTATTTAGAGGTAAGAACAAAGCTGATCAGGTCAGGATTAAGATAATTCAGAGCACAGGGGTAAGGAAGACACTGTCTATATTTTAGAACCTCACCTACTCTTTGAGACCAAAGGAAGAAAGGTTTATTTAGTTTGGAACCTAAACTTTCTGTAGCACATAATCTAGCTCAACCTTTCCAGATAGCTCATTCAAACAACTGAAACACAGGGAGCCCACAATAAGAATAAGGGCCTTTAATTCTAAATAGCTTAATGTAATGCTGGAATACACCCTAGAATATATTAAGCAGATAATCAAAAAGTGTTGACAAAGTTCCTTGAGGGATGGGAGAAATAAATATGGAACTATTAAATCTTACCGTTATGGAATTCCCTGAATCTGTGTCAAACACTGGACACCCAAATCAATAAGCCAAGCCCTTGATCTTGAGGCTTACTCTTGTGAAGCTTATTTAGGTAGCTGAGAAGCCTAGCCTACCTCTAGGCATGCCTAAGAGTTACATCTAGAGGACCTCTTTTGCTGCTCAGATTATGGCCTCACTCTAAGTCCAAACTCTGTAAGTGAAATCATTGCCCTCCCCACTATGTGGGACATGACATGAAAGTCTCCCTGGCAGCATGGGAGATGACTCCCAGGGGTGAATCTGGTCCTGGCACTGTGGGATCAATAATTCCAAAAGGGGAAAAGAAGTGTAACTGATAAAGTATCAGTGGCTGAAAGAGTTCAAATAGAGTTGAGAAGCTACTCTGGTGGTCACTCTTATGTAAGCTTCAGTTAGATATTGCTACCTACCATAACTTGCTAAACCCAACCAAAACCATCCCAGCCAATCCTAAAGAATACCAAGGGCAATATATAAGATTCCATGAGGGTTCCATGCACTAGGGTAACTTTCCAAAAGCCTACAACCTCCAGATGGGTCCCTGGACCAGATAAGTCCTGAAACCTAGAGGGTTCAGCCTCTCCAGAGCATCAGCTAGTTTCATCTCCCTAGCCCATGTTATTTACAGCCCCTTTCAACATGGAAAAGTTAGAATGGCCATAGCCCAAATACCCCTAAAGAGTGGGATAGAAAGATCAAAAGTGATGGTGGAGTTACACAGAGAAGGTAGGGTTAAACAAACAAATATGATCACTGAATCACTAAATTAATATTTCTTCTTTTAGCCTCCAGTATCTTAGAGCAGATAGAAGTAAAAATAAAATTGTGGAATTGTAACCCATACCAAACTCTGAAATCTATTCAACTAATTTTTGTGCTGTGCTTTGAAATTTATTGATTTTTTTGTATATATCTTATTTTTCACAAAAAACTATTGATTGTGATAATAAAAAAATTTATTCCTTCTAGCCTCCTATATTCAGGAGCAGCTAAAAGGAAAAGTCTGAGATGATAGTATGGTAGCCCATGACAAACTCTGGGATCTGTCCTATAACTACTTATTGAAGAGTGCTTTGAGAACTATTGCTTTTTTCTTTCTTTGCTTTGTACAGATGTTATATTATACAATAAAAAATAAATAAATAAAAAAGACTGAGAAGGAGAGTCAGAAGAGATGGGTAGAAAAGTTCTAGTATTATCCTAGCAGGGAGTCAATTAATACTGTATAAAGTTGAAGCATGAATCATTAAAAATGACTCAACCCTATTAAATTTGTTTATAATTCTAGAAAAAAAAAGGACAATCAATAACTGCCACACTGAGATGACAGATGTCATGAATATCTGCCTTTAAAATTTAATGAATTTAAAGCAGCTTTTATAAAATCCTTCAACAAACAATTGCAAACATTCTTGAAACAAATGAAAAAAAATAGAAAGCCTCAACAGAATAGAAAAGGTTTCATCAGATTAATAGAAAACACAAATAAGAAACAAATGGAAATTTTGGAATTGAAAAATAATAAGCAGCAGAATGGAGGAGATGGAGGAAAGAATCAGTGAAATGGAATAGGCAACAATGGAAATTATCCAATCTGAGCAACAGAGAGAAAACAGGCTGAAGAAAAACAAAGACTAGACCTATGGGATTACAACAAAAGATCTAATAGTTGTGTTGCAAAAGGAGAAGAGAAAAAGTGCAGACCTGAAAAAGTACTCAAGTATTGGCTGAAATCGCCAAAATTTGGCAAGAAACATAAATGCACAGATTCAAGAAGCTGAGCGAACACCAAAGAGATGAATCCAAAGAAACCCATGCCAAAACACATCACAATTAAACTTCTAAAAATTAAAGACAGGAAAAAAAGATCACAAAAGCAACCAGAGGAAAATAAACTTTTACCTTTAAGGAAAAACAGTTTGATGACTATGGATTTCTCATGGGAAACCACGGAGGGCAGAAGAAAGTTGTACAATATTTTTAAAATTCTGGGTGGGGGTGGGGGTAGGGGAGAGAACTGTCAACCCAGAATCCTATAATATGAACTTCAGTATGGAAATATACTTCAGTAAGGAAGAGAATCAAGACAGACGAAAAAAAAACTAAAAGAATTTCTTGCCAGCAGACCCACCCTGAAAGAATGGTGCTCTGTGGAGCTAGGGGAACAGGCAACAAGTTGATGCCACTTCCTATTGACTGCCATGAGCCCCAGGAGCATGCCAAGAGGAAACCCCACTGGAACCAGGAAGAAGAGCCCTTTTTTCTTATAGTGTTTCTCTAATACCCTGTTGGTTAAGCTTGATATTACACCCACTGCTAAGGGAGAACTGTTCTGATTTCATGAGCAAGCGACGAAGGGTGGATTTGATGGTGAGAAGCAACATATTGCCAACTGGAACAAAAGAAAAGTTCTCCAAATGGGAAAACCATCCAACTCTGTCACTTCCTCCAAGTTTCTTCTTTCCTGCCACATTTCAAGAGCCCTTGGGTAGGATTTTTGGTCTTTGTTTCAGAGACTTAGTTGTTATCATTAAGAGG
Organism: Tamandua tetradactyla; assembly: GCF_023851605.1. NCBI lineage: Eukaryota > Metazoa > Chordata > Mammalia > Pilosa > Myrmecophagidae > Tamandua > Tamandua tetradactyla. The sequence goes on along the minus strand of NC_135334.1, from coordinate 30,436,777 downwards.
GTCTGTCTGTTAGGTGCTTACTCCTCTACGGTGGATCTAGAATTCCAAAGACACTTTACAATGATAAATTCTTAAATGCTTCCAAGAGTTCAGACCAAAGTATTTGTCGGAATTTGAGGTCAAAGTATTCAAACAACCCTCTATGTGCTCAAGACTTTCAAGGGTGGAAATCTCCCTGACAACAAGGGTTGTACCTCCCGGGGATGAGTCTGGCCCTGGCGCCTTGGGATCAACAACACCTTCCTGACCAAAAGGGAGAAAAGAAGTGCAATAAAATAAGGCATCAGTCTCCAGGACACCTACTAGGGGAGTAGAAACGATACAGAAAGCGCCCAAAGCCACAACAGAGATAAAAAAGACAGCGTACCCCATCCTGGAACGGCTGGCTGGCTGAGAGAAGCAGCTCGGGTGAGATCGCCGAGGCGCGCGGGCCTTACCGGGCGGGGCGGGAAGCGGCCGGAGTTACTCCCTTCCCCCTTCCCGGGCTGGCTGGGAGAATTGGAGAGGCGGTCCCCTGAAACCAAGGCGACTGCCGCCCACACCACGCGCAGCCCCCGGACCAACTGAGAGAATTGGATCGGAAACCCCCAGGCCGCGGAGAACGGTGACGGGTGGGGGAGGCCCCTTCAAAACCCGTGACTCCCGGGGAACGTGCACTCTCTCGGGCGGGCCGCTGCCGCTGGCGCCCTCCCGCCACGCTTGTTGCCCAGGGCCGACTAGGAAATTCGGACGGGCTCTTTCCCTGGCTGCGGCGACCAGCAACCCTCCCTGCGTTCGGACCCCGGGCCGGCTCAAGCCGCTTCGGCTAGCGAACCCCCAGGACGGCGAGAGTTTTCCAAAGTTTAAGGTCCCACAGCACCTTTTACTGGTGGGACCCGCAGACAAACGTGTGCCACGAGCGCCACCTACTGGGCAGGATAAGAAAAACAGAACCCAGAGATTTCACAGAAAAATATTACAACCTTGCTGGGTCCAACACCAAGAGAAATCTGAATAAATGCCCAGACGCCAGCAGCAGAAGATAACTGTTCACGCTCAAAAGATTGAGAATATGGCCCAGTCAAAGGAACAAACCAATAGCTCAAATGAGACACAAGAGCTGAGACAACTAATCCTGAATATACGAACAGAAATGGAAAACCTCTTCAAAAATGAAATCGATAAATTGAGGGAGGACATGAAGAGGACATGGGCTGAACATAAAGAAGAAATAGAAAAACTGAAAAAACAAATCGCAGAACTTATGGAAGTGAAGGATAAAGTAGCAAACATAGAAAAAATAATGGATAGTTACAATGATAGATTTAAAGAGACAGAAGATAGAATTAGTGATTTGGAGGATGGAACATCTGAATTCCAAAAAGAAACAGAAACTATAGGGAAAAGAATGGAAAAATTTGAACAGGGTATCAGGGAACTCAAGGACAATATGAACCGCACAAATATACGTGTTGTGGGTGTCCCAGAAGGAGAAGAGAAGGGAAAAGGAGGAGAAAAACTAATGGAAGAAATTTTCACTGAAAATTTCCCAACTCTTATGAAAGACCTAAAATTACAGATCCAAGAAGTGCAGCGCACCCCAAAGAGATTAGACCCAAATAGGCGTTCTCCAAGACACTTACTAGTTAGAATGTCAGAGGTCAAAGAGAAAGAGAAGATCTTGAAAGCAGCAAGAGAAAAACAATCCATTACATACAAGGGAAACCCAATAAGACTTTGTGTAGATTTCTCAGCAGAAACCATGGAAGCTAGAAGACAGTGGGATGATATATTTAAAATACTAAAAGAGAAAAACTGCCAACCAAGACTCCTATATCCAGCAAAATTATCCTTCAAAAATGAGGGAGAAATTAAAACATTCTCAGATAAAAAGTCACTGAAAGAATTTGTGACCAAGAGACCAGCTCTGCAAGAAATACTAAAGGGAGCACTAGAGTCAGATACAAAAAGACAGAAGAGAGAGATATGGAAAAGAGTGTAGAAAGAAGGAAAATCAGATATGATATATATAATACAAAAGGCAAAATGTTAGAGGAAAATATTATCCAAACAGTAATAACACTAAATGTCAATGGACTGAATTCCCCAATCAAAAGACATAGATTGGCAGAATGGATTAAAAAACAGGATCCTTCTATATGCTGTCTACAGGAAACACATCTTAGACCCAAAGATAAACATAGGTTGAAAGTGAAAGGTTGGGAAAAGATATTTCATGCAAATAACAACCAGAAAAGAGCAGGAGTGGCTATACTAATATCCAACAAATTAGACTTCAAATGTAAAACAGTTAAAAGAGACAAAGAAGGACACTATATACTAATAAAAGGAACAATTAAACAAGAAGATATAACAATCATAAATATTTACGCACCGAATCAGAATGCCCCAAAATACGTGAGGAATATACTGCAAACACTGAAAAGGGAAATAGACTCATATACCATAATAGTTGGAGACTTCAACTCACCACTCTCATCAAGGGACAGAACATCTAGACAGAGGATCAACAAAGAAATAGAGAATCTGAATATTACTATAAATGAACTAGACTTAATAGATATTTATAGGACATTACATCCCACAACAGCAGGATACACCTTTTTCTCAAGTGCTCATGGATCATTCTCAAAGATAGACCATATGCTGGGTCACAAAGCAAGTCTTAACAAATTTAAAAAGATTGAAATCTTACACAACACTTTCTCGGACCATAAAGGAATGATGTTGGAAATCAATAATAGGCAGAGTGCCAGAAAATTCACAAATACGTGGAGGCTCAACAACACACTCCTAAACAACGACTGGGTCAAAGAAGAAATTGCAAGAGAAATTAGCAAATACCTCGAGGCGAATGAAAATGAAAACACAACATATCAAAACTTATGGGACGCAGCAAAGGCAGTGCTAAGAGGGAAATTTATTGCTCTAAATGCCTATATCAGAAAAGAAGAAAAGGCAAAAATTCAGGAATTAACTATCCATTTGGAAGAACTGGAGAAAGAACAGCAAGCTAACCCCAAAGCAAGCAAAAGGAAAGAAATAACAAAGATTAGAGCACAAATAAATGAAATTGAAAACATGAAAACAATAGAGAAAATCAATAAGGCCAGAAGTTGGTTCTATGAGAAAATCAATAAGATTGATGGGCCCTTAGCAAGATTGACAAAAAGAAGAAGAGAGAGGATGCAAATAAATAAGATCAGAAATGGAAGAGGAGACATAACTACTGACCTCACAGAAATAAAGGAGGTAATAACAGGATACTATGAACAACTTTACGCTAATAAATACAACAATTTAGAGGAAATGGACGGGTTCCTGGAAAGACATGAACAACCAACTTTGACTCAAGAAGACATAGATGACCTCAACAAACCAATCACAAGTAAAGAAATTGAATTAGTCATTCAAAAGCTTCCTAAAAAGAAAAGTCCAGGACCAGATGGCTTCACATGTGAATTCTACCAAACGTTCCAGAAAGAATTAGTACCAATTCTCTTCAAACTCTTCAAAAAAATCGAAGTGGAGGGAAAACTACCTAATTCATTCTATGAAGCCAACATCACCCTCATACCAAAACCAGGCAAAGATATTACAAAAAAAGAAAACTACAGACCAATCTCTCTAATGAATACAGATGCAAAAATCCTCAATAAAATTCTAGCAAATCGTATCCAACAACACATTAAAAGAATTATACATCATGACCAAGTAGGATTCATCCCAGGTATGCAAGGATGGTTCAACATAAGAAAATCAATTAATGTAATACACCATATCAACAAATCAAAGCAGAAAAATCACATGATCATCTCAATTGATGCAGAGAAGGCATTCGACAAGATTCAACATCCTTTCCTGTTGAAAACACTTCAAAAGATAGGAATACAAGGGAACTTCCTTAAAATGATAGAGGGAATATATGAAAAACCCACAGCTAATATCATCCTCAATGGGGAAAAATTGAAAACTTTCCCCCTAAGATCAGGAACAAGACAAGGATGTCCACTATCACCACTATTATTCAACATTGTGTTGGAGGTTCTAGCCAGAGCAATTAGACAAGAAAAAGAAATACAAGGCATCAAAATTGGAAAGGAAGAAGTAAAACTATCACTGTTTGCAGACGATATGATACTATACGTCGAAAACCCGGAAAAAGCCACAACAAAACTACTAGAGCTAATAAATGAGTACAGCAAAGTAGCAGGTTACAAGATCAACATTCAAAAATCTGTAGCATTTCTATACACTAGTAAGGAACAAGCTGAGGGGGAAATCAAGAAACGAATCCCATTTACAATTGCAACTAAAAGAATAAAATACCTAGGAATAAATTTAACTAAAGAGACAAAAAACCTATATAAAGAAAACTACAAAAAACTGCTAAAAGAAATCACAGAAGACCTAAATAGATGGAAGGGCATACCGTGTTCATGGATTGGAAGACTAAATATAGTTAAGATGTCAATCCTACCTAAATTGATTTACAGATTCAATGCAATACCAATCAAAATCCCAACAACTTATTTTTCAGAAATAGAAAAACCAATAAGCAAATTTATCTGGAAGGGCAGGGTGCCCCGAATTGCTAAAAACATCTTGAGGAAAAAAAACGAAGCTGGAGGTCTCGCGCTGCCTGACTTTAAGGCATATTATGAAGCCACAGTGGTCAAAACAGCATGGTATTGGCATAAAGATAGATATATCGACCAATGGAATCGAATAGAGTGCTCAGATATAGACCCTCTCATCTATGGACATTTGATCTTTGATAAGGCAGTCAAGCCAACTCACCTGGGACAGAGCAGTCTCTTCAATAAATGGTGCCTAGAGAACTGGATATCCATATGCAAAAGAATGAAAGAAGACCCATCTCTCACACCCTATACAAAAGTTAACTCAAAATGGATCAAAGATCTAAACATTAGGTCTAAGACCATAAAACAGTTAGAGGAAAATGTAGGGAGATATCTTATGGATCTTACAACTGGAGGTGGTTTTATGGACCTTAAACCTAAAGCAAGAGCACTGAAGAAGGAAATAAATAAATGGGAACTCCTCAAAATTAAACACTTTTGTGCATCAAAGAACTTCATCAAGAAAGTAGAAAGACAGCCTTCACAATGGGAGACAATATTTGGAAATGATATATCAGATAAAGGTCTAGTATCCAGAATTTATAAAGAGATTGTTCATCTCAACAACAAAAAGACAGCCAACCCAATTACAAAATGGGAAAAAGACTTGAACAGACACCTCTCAGAAGAGGAAATACGGATGGCCAAGAGGCACATGAAGAGATGCTCAATGTCCCTGGCCATTAGAGAAATGCAAATCAAAACCACAATGAGATATCATCTCACACCCACCAGAATGGCCATTATCAACAAAACAGAAAATGACAAGTGCTGGAGAGGATGCGGAGAAAGAGGCACACTTATCCACTGTTGGTGGGAATGTCAAAGGGTGCAACCACTGTGGAAGGCAGTTTGGCGGTTCCTCAAAAAGCTGAATATAGAACTGCCATACGACCCAGCAATACCATTGCTAGGTATCTACTCAAAGGACTTAAGGGCAAAGACACAAACGGACATTTGCACACCAATGTTTATAGCAGCATTATTTACAATTGCAAAGAGATGGAAACAGCCAAAATCTCCATCAACAGAAGAGTGGCTAAACAAACTGTGGTATATACATACGATGGAATATTATGCAGCTTTAAGACAAGATAAACTTATGAACCATGTAATAACATGGATGGACCTAGAGAATATTATGCTGAGTGAATCCAGCCAAAAACTAAAGGACAAATACTGTATGGTCCCACTGATGTGAACGGACATTCGAGAATAAACTTGAAATATGTCATTGGTAACAGAGTTCAGCAGGAGTTAGAAACAGGGTAAGACAATGGGTAATTGAAGCTGAAGGGATACAGACTGTGCAACAGGACTAGATACAAAAACTCAAAAATGGACAGCACAATAATACCTAATTGTAAAGTAATCATGTTAAAACACTGAATGAAGCTGCATCTGAGCTATAGGTTTTTGTTTTGTTTTGTGTTGTTTTGTTTTGATTTTACTATTATTACTTTTATTTTTTTCTCTATATTAACATTCTATATCTTTTTCGGTTATGTTGCTAGTTCTTCTAAACCAATGCAAATGTACTAAGAAATGATGATCATGCAGCTATGTGATGATGTTAAGAATTAATGATTGCATGTGTAGAATGGTATGATCTCTAAATGTTGGGTTAATTTCTTTTTTTCCGTTAATTAAAAAAAAAAAAAAAAGAGAGAAGGGATAATTGGAGATGAAGGGGTACAGACTGTACAACGGGACTGGATATAAAAACTCAGAAATGGACAGCACAATACTACCCAATTGTAATGCAATTATGTTAAAACACTGAATGAAGCTGCATGTGAGGTATAGGTTTTTTGTTTTTGTTTTTTTTGTTTTTTTTTCTTTCTATTATTGTTTTAATTCTTATTCTGTTGTCTTTTTATTTCTTTTTCTAAATCGATGCAAATGTACTAAGAAATGATGAATATGCAACTATGTGATGTTATTAAGAATTACTGATTGTACATGTAGATTGGAATGATTTCTAATTGTTTTGTTAATTCTTTTTTTTAATTAATAAAAAATAAAAAAAAAAAAAAAAAAAAATAAGGCATCAGTGGATAAGAGAGATTAAATGGAGTCAAGAGGTTATTCTGGGGGCTACTCTAATGAAAGTTTCAATTAGATAGCGCTATTTGCCATGGTTTGCTAAAACCCAATCAACATCACTCCTGCTGACTCTTAAGAACACCTAGGACTTGAACTGAAACTCTATGAAAGTTTCATGCAGTAGGTCTGTCTTCCTGGAACATATAATTCCCAGAGGTTCCTATGTCAGAAAAATCATGATACCCAGAAGAAACAGGGTCTCCAGGATTACCAATTAATTAGATTCTCCTATTCTTTAGTGTGGACACCCCTTCTCAACATGGCTAAGTCAAAACAGGCATTTCCCAAAGACCTTTATAGATTGGGAGTAGGATTAAAGGAGAAGAAGGTATAATGGAGAAAATGGGATTTAACAAACGAGAATATAGTATAATCACTATATTAATATTCCATCTAACCTTCAGTGTTCTGGAGCAGCTAGAAGGAAAAATCTGAGGTGATGGAATCGTAGCGCATGACAAACCTTGAGATCTGTTCTGTAACTACTTGTTGAGGTATGCTTGAAAATTATTGCTTTTTCTCTTTAATTGCTTTGTATATATATGTTATATTATACAATAAAAAATTAAAAAAAATTTTTTAAGCAGACCACACCACTAACTCATACCCCAGCTATATTTTTTTTAAGTGAAAACATCTTCCAAATATAAAATGAGTCCGACCCCACCCACAAGAAAGAAGAGCTGAGGAAGCAGGAGGCATAGAGAATACATTGTCTCCTTTCAAAGAGAACTCCAAGAGTGGATGCTGCTGGTATTGTTGTTTCCAGTCACATACGCTGATACATAAGGACACAGTCAAGAAATTATGGCTAATATTACCATTATTATAATTATTCTTTCCCTCTCCCTTTATTTTCTCATACAGTTCCAAAAAAAAAAGCATGAGGGAAAAAAACATGCAAAAACAGGTTTGAGGCTCACAAGCTATATTATTTTCCTTAGTTTTTTGTGGGTGAGTAGATTTTTGTTTTTTACCATTTATCCATGTGGCTAGGATAGATTCTTCAACTGGCACTTATAATTAGTATATGAACATGTTTTTACAAATCTCCATTTTCATTTAAAAAGCACATTCTGTATTTTCCCTTCTTTCCATATGTGCAAGGCCTCAATCTAGACATTTATCTCCCACCTTCATTCTCAGTAAGTTCTACTTCAGAGGTTTGGAAGACATATGCCTTTTTCTCTGTTCAGTTTCATTTACAGCCTGTGCTACATAAATGATTGGCCACAAAGTAGCCTAGCATATTTGCATGAGGTTGAATTATTGGGAGGAGTTTTTGTTTTTGTTTTTGTACGGACAGGCCCTGGGAATGGAACCTGGGTCTCTGGCATGGCAGGCGAGAATTCTGCCACTGAACTGCCATTGTACTGTCCAGGAGGAATTTTAAGGAACAATATACATGAGGAAGAAAAATTTGTCTCGGAAGTCACAAGGTAAATAATTCATGGCCCAGTGGGGTGGCTCTGAAAATTGCCTGATGACAACTGATAATAAGGCTGCAGGCAGATAATACTGCCCAGCCAAAAATCAGCTTTAAAAATCCTTTTTTTCCCCCAACTGTAATTACTACTTAACTTAGATCACCCTGAAGGACAGAAAGAAAATAACTCAATATACCACGGAAGGCACCATCAAGAGAACTTTACAGATTTGCACACACCCAGGTTATTTCTCAGTTGTTGCCTGTGAAAAGGCAGTTGCCTTAAGCTAATTGATGTTGGCCATATACCAGCAGAAATCAACAACAACAAAAAGTATAGAAGTGGACATGTAAGTACATGACCTAACTGTGCTAATCAAGATTTCTCCAGAGAAATTCCAACTCTAAATAGATTGGCTGCTATCTATTTGGTAGAGCCTTCCAAATGGAATCTGTAGGTGTGTATGTATATGTGAGTATTTGCGTGTCAGTATATCTGTGTAGGCCAGGGGCAGAGGTCAGAGAGATGAATGAGAAAACCAATCTTGTACATTGCTCCCATACTTACTTTTCCAGAGCAACAGCCACTGTAATATATTAATGTTCTGTTTTCCACTAACTCATTCGGTCTGACCAAGAAATTCGCATGCTTATATGGATGCAGGTTGGGGATAGGGATGAGAAGAAGTGCCAAAGAATGACACTTCACGACTTGTCAAGATGTAAGCATTACCACATAATTCTCTGCTCCCCATCCCATTAAATAGTGTATTAAGCTACTTATCAACTGTGTGTCACCTGAAATCCTAGAGATCATTTGAGCCCCTCTCTGCTCCTTAGTATCCCCAATAACTGATAAATAGGGGAGTATTTAGGCTAGAAATAAAATTTTCGCCAGTAACATTTTCTACTTTTTTAGAAAGAAAAGGTTGAATCAGCAGACTTTCAACTACATATTTGTAAAAGTGTTAATATTCCTTCCTGGGAAGGGGGAGAGAAGAAATATATAATGGTACTATGGATCAAATCATGTTTCCCACAAAGACATGATCAAGTCCTAACCCATGGTCCTGTGGACAGGAACTTATTTGTAAGTGGGGTCTTCAGAGTTCTGAATCAGGGAAGGTCTTAATCCAATATGACTGGAGTCCTTATAAGCAAAGGAAATTTGGATATAGCGACAGGAGTTGGGAGATAGAGGAGACAGATGGCCACATGACTGAGGCAGTCATAACAGTTGCGGATTGCCAGCAAGCCACCACCAGAACGCGTCAGCCTTCAGAGGAAGCATGACCCTGTTGACACCTTATTTTGGCCTTCTGGCCTCCAGAACTGTGAGGCAATAAATTCCTGTTGTTCTAGTCTGTGGTGCTTTGTTTTAGCAGTCCTGAAAAACTGAGACAAATGGGGATTACTTTAGATACGCCAACTATTTCCTACATGTCCCCCGCCCTTGCTTTTCCCCTTGCACTTACATATCTGTAAAGATTGACATTGCCTGATTCACAAATTAGAGCCCTCTTTAGTTCTAAGTAAGAAGGTTTTGGTAAGCTCTGCTATTCCTGCCCCTTCCACTCTCCCACCCCACACCGGAGATGCTCATGGACCACTCCAACTTCAACTCTGCAAGTGCCTGGCCGGGGATGAAGAGCTTACGGAGATGATCAGGACTGATTTCCAACCACCTAAATGCATAAAAGTACATTTGTTTTCAATTTAGTTAAATCCATCAGTCTTTTCCTGTATGATTTCTGCCTTTGGAGCACTCCCTAGAAAAAGATTGCGTATACAAGATTGTAGAGGAGGTAGCCACTTTTATTTCCTTTTAGCACTTTCATAGTTTTGTTTTTTAACTTTTTAAACTCTCATTCTTTCTATAAACTGGGTGGGGTGGGGTAGGAGCTATGATATGAAGTAGGTTCTGCTTTGACTCTTTTTTCAGATGTAGACTCATCCTAACACTGATGAATAGGGTCTATTTCACCCACTGTTTCAGGGGTGAATCATTTTGCTTATTCACAGAATTCTTATATATGCTTATACTGCCTGTATCCGGCTTTTAATATCTGTGCCTTTTACCTTTTCCTTTATCCTTGCACCTGAGAATTAACATCATAAAATATTTAAGACCTAGAAAATGTTCCCAGTGAAAATTACCAGCCATTTACCTTTGCTAGCCATTACTGATGCACTCCCTAGCTGGGTAACTTGACAGGTAAACCTTTCTGAACCTCAGTTTCTCTATCTGTAAACAGAGCAAAAACACATTTCTCTGTATTATATGTAGCATACCCAAATCCTCCCCTGAAAATCCTACTAAAGCAGGATTTTGAAAGAATGCTTGCTTACTTGGTTTAGCCCTGTCATGCACCAGAATCTTGTTCATAAGAGTCTTTAAAAAATTTTTTTTTGAGGTAGTTTTAGACTTACAGAAGAGTTGCAAAAATATCTGAGTTCCCTATGCCCTTCACTTCATCTTCCCCTTAAGGTAACATCTCATATAACCATAATACAATGACCAAAACTAAGTAATTAACCTTGGTACAATACTATTAACTAAACTATAGACTTTATTAAGATTTCATCAGTTTTTCCCACAATGTCATTTTTTGGATCCAGGATCTAATACAGAATCCCATATCCTCCTCAACCTTTCCTTGTCTTTCACGGCATTGACACTTTTGAAAGATACTGGTCAGTTATTTTGATAACAGTCTTCTTCATCTCAAAATAAAGTTATCTTTCTTTCAAACCTGGAGCACATTGTTTTCCACTTTCTTAATGGATGGCTGGTTGACACACAGAACTAAAAGCACTGCTTTGATGATGATTTTTCTTCCAGAGGAGATGGGACTCAAGAGACTCAACTCTTATTATTTGTGTTCTTTGGTTCCAATATGCCAGGGTGAAAGGCAGTCTAAAAGCCTCAAGTTGTTTCCTAAAAAAAAAAAAAAAAAAAAAAAAAAAAAAAAAAGATTAGAAATGATACATGCTTCCCACTCTGTGCAACTGGAAAGGGTTAGCTTAGGACCATGAAAGTGAGAGTAAAACTTCCACATTTTCCTTCGTTTCACATGTTATGCTTCATTACAGTTAGCACATGTGCTTCTAATCACCCTGTCTTAGAAACAGTGCAAATGTGAGTGCAAAGAGAATTGAACCTGCCAAACATAGTTGACATCACAATGCCCTTGGAAGAGCTATCAACTAATCCCAGATATATATGTGCATCTCAGCAGTTCTATTTTATTAAACTCATGTTATAGCACACATCTTGACGGATTTGGTTGGGGGTTCCTTCCCAGTTGGCTCTAAGACTATTGTATTAGGCCAGACCACAATCAGATGCCAAACCCATAACTAGCTTTCACTTTCCGCTTGTGGCTCTTCTTGTTTTGTGAGGGGATATGTAACATGGGATACAAGTGTTTGAGGGGTAGGGTGATAAACAGACCTATGAAAAGAAGTTGAGATTTTAAACAGTATGTAGAAACATGACAATGGCTGTGAAAATCCACCTTAAGCACAGTACCTCTTGTTACTTTAAATGTTAACTATGAATTTATAACTAAAGCTGTATTTTTGTAATAATGACAGCAAACTGGTGGCCTCTATACCAAATACGATCCACAGATGTGTTTTACTTGGCCAACTCAATTTTATAAAAGTACCTGAATTTGTGAGCAATATTTACAAATTAAGAGATCCGACACAGATTCTGAATTTCTGGTTTTCATGAAAAATGTGGTGTAGCTACATTGGGCCCACTTTTCCGCATGGCCACAATTGGCGAAGGCTGAGGAGTAGCTGGGCCTTTGAGGTGGCGTGTGTACCATCTGTTAAGCATACTCTCTCCCAGCCCCTTCTGTTTATGTAACTTGCCTCGCTTCTGTGGGTGTTTGGAATTTCAACACTGGTTTATAGTCAACGATCAAGAGAACATCAATTATTTAAGCTTCTGTTTTGACCCAGGTGAGAAAAAATGTGATGAGAAAAGATGACCTTTGTCTTAATCTGAATTCCCTCAGAAGTAGACCTTGAGATAAGGATTCAAGGGCAAGTAATTTATTTGGAGGAGAGTGGGGAAGTGAGTTGGGAAAGAAAAGGTAACCATAAAGAAATGTATTATCAAGCAAGTAACCTCTGTGGGCAACTGGAATGCAAGCCTCCTGGGAAATTCTGGAAACCAGTTTAAAGTCTGAACCTTAGAGTTGCTTCAACTGGGGGACAAGAGAGTGGGGACATTTATTTACCAACTCCCATCAGTTATCTGTTTGACAGCTGCTCCCAGAAGCACTTCCAGGCTGTCATGTTGTGGATAGATTATGCTCTGGAGGTCAGAGTAAACCCTGAGGCAAAATGCTAAAAAGTGGAAATCAGTATCATAGGCATTGAAATGTCATAGACCCAAGGGAATATATGCAGGGCACCAGCAGCATCAGCTATACTCTGCTTCTGAGGCTAACTTTTAAGTGATGGACACAGTGAGGATTTCATCTCAAGGTACTTGGTCTTTGCCGACCAGTAACACAAAGTTTCCCACCCTCATGAGAATTATTCATCCTTTGAATTAATGCTCCCCAAATTGGCCTTCACTTCCTCCTGCTTCTTGCTAGCCCCTAGGTGACAGGTTGGATGGACTGATGCACCACCCAAAGCAAGAGAGGTGTGAGTATCCTCAGATGAGAGTGTCATTTGAAATTGACAAAGGGGCCTCAAATGCAGACATGAGACTTTTCTCATTCCCGGCTTATATTTCATTATTCAAAGCAAGGATACCCAAGCAATTTCCACAATGAGCCCATGATCAGAATCCAGATGTGAGTAGGCCACATTCATTTTTTATTGCTAACAATGATGAGTCATAGGAGAATTGGATGTGATTCAAATAGGAACCTTGTGCATATGAAGGCTTTACTCATACCAGTGTTTCGTTTGGTGAGAATCCTTCCTGATGTCCAAGCACTATGATGTATTTACAGGGATTTTGAACTAGGATAGCACAAAATGATAAATTATGTAATTATTTACATTGAACTCCAATTACTAATTGATCCAGTCCTGCTGATATGACAGTTGATGGCACTCAGTCACCCAACACACCTCAATCTCCTAAAGGGCGGGCACAGCACCAGTACTTGGGCAGAATCTCTATGCACATAGTAGGTATTTGTTAAGTCCCAGGACTGATTCTTTGCTGCTTGGACATAATAAGCACTTAATAATTGTATGATCCTTTCCTTCCTTCCTTCCTTCCTTTTCCCTACCTCTCTTCTTCCTTCCCTCTCATCTTTCATTTTTTCCCTCTCTCCCTTTTTCTTTTCCTTCCACCTGCTCTCCTTCCCACCTTCTTTACCACAGTTCATCAATTAGGAGTGGGATGTGGATTGATGAAAGGACATTATAGAGATAATGAGATATAAAAATAGGTAAAATGGGGTAGAAAAGAGTTAATTCCTTGAACATTAGGTGTTAAAAAGGGCATTAATTTTAGGTACAGTATGTTTTTCTGAGCCAGGACCAGACTCTTAACAACATGACAAAATTCCTATTCAAGCCCTGGATAGCCATAATTTTGAGCATTACCTCTCAGCTTCTGAAGGCTTTAGTCATACTGATTTTCTCTTTGGGACCCCCCCCCCCCCCGCAATGTGATTTTAGTGAACTTAAATTAGAATAACACAGAAAATGATTAAGTACATAACAATTACATTCAGATTCAATTATTCAATACGAATCCTAAAATGTCAATCCGTTCTGACTTTTTGGTAAGCACTATTTTGAATAATTATTAAAGAAGAGTGTGCATATTAAAAAAAGGACCAAATCAAACAACTAAAACGGTCCATAAACAGATGTGGAGGGTGTAAAGGACTGTGGGAACGTGTGTGTGTGTGTGTGTGTGTGTGTGTGTTGCATAAGGGGGCAACTGGAAGGAGGTTGGTCATAGTGACAGTACATATAATCTCTTGGACACTTTTTCATATCCCAAATCTCCCTTCAATCTGCTGCTTGACTGAGGGAGCTGTGACATATCTTCTGATTAAGAACTGCTGAGCAAGAACTCCTAGAATAGGGATGCCATGCACATAGAAGAAAACTATATTGCCTGTTCCAGTTCTTTAACTCATGGTGGAGAAGCCTCCTGGCAGCCAAAGCTGCTCTGTAAATATTGGAGTAGCGTACCTGCTGGGAGTATCACCCATTTTCCAGGAAGCCCAAAGCTAGTAGCCTCTGTGGAGGGCAAGCTCCTCATTATGCAGATTCCATTGGTTGTAACTCTGAGGTTCATAGAAATTTTTACCTGCTTCACCTTCTACATCCCCAGGAGTGATAAATCCCAGTGAAGTGTGAAAAGAAAACTGTCCCTAAGAACCAGTGGCTGCTTCTACTGCTGGCCACTATGTCTGTACTGCCCACAGTTAGAGCTGATACTGGAGGAAATCCATGTGAGCCCCTGTTACAATTTAAATATGTTCCTTGAAAGAGGTAATGCATTAAACCAAATTACCATTGAGCCTAGGTTTCATAATATGGATACTGCTTATAATAATAATTGCTTGTCTATTGTGTGCTGTCAGCATTCCTCAAAATTACCATACAGTTTTGATATTCTTATCCTTTTTTATGGATCATGAAACTGAGGCTCCAGTGAGATTAAGAAACTTGACCAAAGTATCACAGAGCTCATAAGTGCCAGAGTCAGCATTCTGGTCCATTCGTATGCATTATCTCAGACCAGCCAACAGCATCTAACAGGGAGAAAGGAACTCCTGTGAGAGAGAAGATAAGGTGAGCTTCAGTATTCTATGTATGGGGGGTGTTCTAGTTTGCTAGCTGCCAGAATGCAATACACCAGAAATGGGATGGCTTTTTCAAAAGGGGAATTTAATGAGTTATAAGTTTACAGTTCCAAGGCCATGAAAATGTCGAGTTAAAGCAAGTGTATAGAAATGTCCAATCTAAGGCATCCAGGGAAAGATATCTTGGCTCAAGAAAGCTGATGAAGTTCAGGGTTTCTCTCTCATTTGGAAAGGCACATGGCCAACACGGTATCATCTGCTAGCTTCCTCTCCAGTTCCCTGGGAGGCGTTTTCCTCCTTCATTTCCAAAAGTTGCTGGCTGGTGAACTCTCTGCTTCATGGTTCTACAGCATTCCGCTGTCCTTCTCTGCACTTTCAGAATCTCCAGAGGTTGCTGGCTGGTGGACTCTGTGGTTCTCTTGGCCTCTTGGCTCTGTTCGGCTCTGCTGTGGCTTTCTTGTTGTTCTCAAAAGGCACTCTCTCAAAAAATGTTTCCTCTTTTATAGAGTCCCAGTAAACTGATCAAGACCCACCTGGAATGGGTGGAGACACATCTCCACCTAATCAAGTTTAATACCCATACTTGATTGAGTCACATCGCCATGGCGATAATCTAAAGTTTCCAGCATACAACACTGAATAGGGATTAGAAGAAATAGCTGTCCTTACAAAATGGGATTAGGATTAAAATATGGCTTTTCTAGGGTACGCAGATCCTTTAAAACCAGCATAGTGGGTCCAAGGGATAACAATCTGGATAGATGCAATGTGTCTTTTGGAGGTGTTTTGGAGGTATCCCAAAGCTGCATTTACATAGAAAGCTCACATTTTTAAAAACTTACTTATTTGGAGTGAGCTGGAGAAGAATGTTGATGGAGTTTATTCAACAAGCTTTTTGCCATATACCACGGCTTCAGACTGGGCACTAGAGGTACAATGACATGTAATATCAGAAGGAATGAAATGTAGAAGAGGGAGAAAACTCATTTCAAGAAGAAAAGGATCAAAACCAAAGAGCAGACGTTATAAGAAGATCCTCTGCAAAGAATCACTTTCTAGCCACCAGAGCTATTTAACTGTGGGCTTCCACATAGTGCTCTTGTCTCTGAAGTTTTCAGCAGAGGCTGGACTCCTCAAGATGCTGAACAGTGAATTCTACCAAGGACCAAAGCATTGGATCAGGATTTCCTAACTTGTGCATTACGTGTGTCTCTATAGGGACACAAAACACGTATATTTGGAGGAAGGTAGGGGAGAGCTTAGAAGATTCTAGTGTTCTCAGTTCCATGAGAAGTCTGTATCTGGATAGGATATTGCAGTAGGTGACCTAAGCTAGTGTGGGGAGGAGAAAAGATTATGGCATGGAATGACAAAAGAGGAAAAGACTGGGAAGAAGGGAGATGGAAGGTGGGAGCTAGGCTCTGGGACAAGACAGACCTGGGTTCAAATCTCACTATGCTATTACCAGGGTGTGCTCAGGCACGTGACTTGTTTTTCAGAGACCCATTTATAAAATGCAAATAGCATCTCTCTCATGTGGTTATTGATAGGGTTAAATGAGGTGAATATTTATGTAGAACACCCAGTACAGTATCAAGCATATAAGTTGTTTAATAAGTGATAATTATTGTCAGATTCTTATCATAAACAATAATTCTCCCTGGGACCAGCTCTTTCTCTGATTTACTTTGGCAGTATTGCTTCTAAAGATGCAATGTCACCATTGAAACAAATGTCTCCTAAACCTGGGCAAATGTCCCTTCTATGGGCTTTTCATTTTTTTCTTCTGTAAATGAAAAGGCTGGACTAGATGTTTCCAGATTCCCTCTTAACACCTAGCCCTGTTTTATATTTAATTTCCAGTCTTAATCACATCTTTCCCTTTAACTGTTCTCCCTGCACTCTACCCCTGCAGTGTGCACATACACACACACACACACTCTCACATAGTCACATGTGCACACATACATGAACACTAAAAAACACATACACAAACACACCTACATATATAGATACACACACAAAATACATGTATGTGCATACACATAAACACACACGCAGATACTAGCACTGTTCTTCCTTCTACTACTCTTTTTCTACATAAGCCCAGCATTAAATTACAGGTCTCTAGTTAAGTCTTGTTTTTCTCTGAAATAAACACTGCATAAAATTCACCTTGGAAGCCGAGCTTCTCTGTCTCCTCTAGGGAAAAGCTGTGTTTCTCATTGAGGGTGTACAGGGGAGACTGGGTACAGGCACATAGCCTTTCCTTTAGGTTACTCAAGGAATGCAGGAGGAAGAGGAGGACTTCCCAAATTATTGGATAATTTTTAATGCAGCAACTTAAAATTTGCAAGAGGAATGTATATTGTTTCGTAAATCATTCCATCTAAATGATCATTATAATCTCTAGGGACTAGAGATTATATTTTTCTTACAACTTTTAGGACTCTTAGTGTGGGTCCTCCAGGCACAAAGCTTTCAAAAGACTGAACACACCCCTCCTCAAGACTTTCTAGTGTGTGTGAGTCTGTGTATGCATAGGTGTGCGTGTGTATGTGTGTGTGCATGCGTGTGTGTGTGTGTGTGAGAGAGAGAGAGAGAGAGAGAGAGAAACAGAATGAATGCAGCCTTCCAGGGCAGTCAGTCATTGGTCTGCCTCACGATTTCCATGTGCCTCAGTGTCTGTTTTGTATTGAATTCTGCCCTACATATTACACCATATGCGAGCTTCCATGGTTTTGCTGTTAGAAAATGAACATTATCCGAAGTGGGCGGGTGGCCTTAACAGGCACCCCCAGGGAGATACTGAGCTGGAAAGATAAAGATCAGTTTCATGGAAAAAACCACACGGGCCCAACACCAGTAACTGATATTAAACCCCAAATCCATAAAGGACCCCACGTTTCACATTAGCTGGCCTTGCCTGTTTCCCCTCATCAGCAAGCATATGTTCTTCATGGAACCAGCCCAGCCCATCTGAACCAGTTACTATTTCTGTAAGAAGTAGGAGGGGAAGGAAAAAGGGAGAAGAAATTTTACATTGCTGTCCTTGTGTGGTGCTATAAATATTTGCTCATAGAAAGCTACGGGTTCTCATTTGCCTGACTGATACCATAAAAGCCAACTGTGCCTCTAGGAGTTAATGCATCTCTCACTTTGTCCTCAGTTTACTGCTTAGGGCTGGGGTGGGCCCTGGGATCAGAGAGATCTGAGTTTGAGTCCCAGCTCTGCCACAAAATATTACATAACCTGGTAAAACGTAATTTACTTCCATTTTCCAATTTCAAATCTCCCATTCTGGTCACCATTGTCTACGTTACCACTTTACTGACTCCAACAGTCCCTTAATTCCAACATTTGAATGCATTGGGACCTGCAATCCATTGATTCTTCAAGTGTTTCTCCATCTGCTTCAGTTGCTAAAATAAATACCATACAATGAGTTGGCTTAAACAATGGGAATTTATTGGCTCATGGTCTCAAGGTTAGGAGAAGTCCCAAATCAAGGCATCAGCAAGGCAATACTTTGTCCCAGAAGGCTGCGGTATTTTGGAGCTGGCTGCTTGGCAAACCTTGGTCCTTGGCTTTTCTGTCACATGGCAATGCACATGGCAGTGTCTTCTCCTTTCTCTTTCAGGTCCTGTTGACCTCCAACTTCTTGCTTCCCATGGCTTCTTCTGTGTCCAATTTCTTTTGCCATATTGGATTAACGCTTATCTTCACTCAGTTTGGGCACACCTTAACTAATTGCATCTTCAAAGTTCCCATCAACATGGGGGTTCACATTTACAAGACCAGGGTCTAGGACCCAAATATGCCTTTTGTGGGAGACATGAATCAATTCCAACATTTCTCACCCCTTTTGGGCCTATTTTCACTTATTATCTATTTCTAAATTCCATACCTGATCAGTAATTATTCTCTTGCATACAGCCTTAATTTTGTTGCCCTCTCTCACTTTGGCAAGCTCACTTGACTAAACTACAAATCTGGCTATACCCTCCTCTCTGCCTACCCCTCACCCGTATCCATGCAGCTGAACATTATTGGAGAAAAACATATAATACCACTGACAGCTCTCAGCTTAAATTTACAATTACCATCCTCAAGTGAACTCACTGCTGCCAGGCAATCATCCCATACTACCTTAGTTCATTCACTGTCTCATTTTTGTAGTAGACTATTCCCTACTTTTCCCTTTCTTCATATGTTCTCTCCCATTTTCACTCTCAACTAATGGCTTTGTTTCTTACTTCACTGGGAAAAATGAAAGGATCAAAGAGAGAACTTTCCACACTCCTACCATCTACCCATCTTCCAGTTTCTCAGTTCTGTTATGGTGGATGAACTCTGTCTGCTCTCAGCTAAGTAAACCTTGTCACTTCTATCTTCCCAACATCACCAAATTTTCCTTCTCTATTTGAGTCATTCCCATTGTAGCATGCTGTTATTCCATTTTACTGAAAACCCTCTTTTGACCCCCCCTTTCCTCTATAGCTAGAGCCCCCATTTCTCTTTTTTTTTTTATAACAAAATGCTTCAAAACAGCAGTCTATACTACAGTCACTGCCTCCAAATACTATCTCTCTATTCTTCCTCCAACTTATTCCAATCAGATTTTGTTTCTCTCCAATAAAACATCTCTTATGACCTCATGTTGGTAAATCTAATGGGAGGTACTCAAAAGATATTTTTGAAAGATTCAATGAATGACCCTCCCTAAACCTCATTTCTTCATATGTAAAATGAAAATAATAATACCTACTTCTGAGTTGTTATGAGGATTAATCGATACATTATAAGCAAAGCATTGTGCTGCACAAAGGAAGTATGGCACATATTGAGCTGAAATACTTATCAGCAAAGCCTATGTAGCTTCTGCCAATGCTAAATCATAAAAGAAAGGCATTGATCTCATAAGGTAACTACCCCTTCCCTTACAATAAGGTGTCTTCCAGTTTCTATAAAGAGGGGGAATTTCATTTTCGTAAGTTGTATATTAAACATTTCTCTTATTGATACACTGAAAATTCTGAATTTATATTGTTTTTGAATGAAATGGTGAGACTTAGTTCTAGCAAGGGGAAGCTTTAGGTATCTGGGTAGAAGAGCTATCAGCACTTTGAATTTGTTCATTTGTTAGATCCCAGAATATGTGCAGCCATATGAAAATAATTGGAATCTGTTGAGGAGGGAGCAGGGTAGGGAGAGAGAAAGAGAGAGAGAGAGAGAGAGAGAGAGAGAAAATGCAATAGAAAAAGAGGTGTCCAGAAACTGAGCACTCTCTATTTGAATGGACATTTTGAAAGGACGGGTTGGCCAAGCCAATCTCACAGGACATGGGTGAGCAAGGGGAAGGATTCGAGAAGATTCAGAATTCCTCCACTGAGAAGAATCATACTCTGCTGGAAGGAATATATTTTCCTGAAACTTTGAGGACAATTTAACAATGTGTACTAAAAAGATTTGACACATGCATGTCCTTTGAGCTACTCATTCTATCTCTAGGAATTCATCCTAAGGAAATAATTGAGGATATTGATTTAGTTAGGGTTCTCTAAAGAAACAGAATCAAGAGAGAACACTCGCAAATATAAAATTTATGAAAGTGTCTCACGTGACAGTGGGAATGCAGAGCCCAAAATCTGCAGGGCAGGCTGTGAAGCCAACGACTCCGATGGAGGGTCTGAATGAACTCCACAGGAGAGGCTCACCAGTTGAAGCAGGAATAGAGCCTGTTTCCTCCGAATACTCCTTAAAAGGCTTCCAGTGATTAGATTAAGCATCCCTCATTGCAGAAGACACTCCCCTTTGGCTGATTACAAATGGAATCAGCTGCGGATGCAGCTGACGTGATCATGATCTAATTCTATGAAATGTCCTCATTGCAACAGACAGGCCAGCACTTGCCCAACCAAACAGGTACCACAACTTGGCCAAGTTGACACATGAACCTGACCATTACAGTCCACCCCTTGTCAACTTGGCAACTTTACCATACCCAATTTCCAAATAAAAACAATAAAACACATTTTTTCTTTTACCTAACAAAATTCAACTGTCCTGCATATAACTGGAAACACATTAAATCTCTCCAGAATAGGGTGCAAATCTTTGGGCAACATTCATTCTTAAACTTGATATCTTATGACTTAAATAGTATAACATGAACAAAACAGCATTACAGTCCTTGTTTCTGTAACTGATCATGTGGTCGAAGTTCATATTTATCACTACCTTCTTCCACTACCCATTCCATGTTCCCTTTACCCTCAGCAGGCACTTCAGCTGGCCATGGTTCTTTGCCTGGTGGGATGACCCAAACATTCATTCCTGAAGTTTCAGAGCCATTGGTAGTCCTGCCTGGATTGGGTTGTTGCAGTTTTCCATTGATTTTAATCACAGGGCATGGTAGTACTAAAAGATGCCCTAGGGGATCTCCCATATTCAAAGAAAACTCTTCTTTACCTCCATTATGTAGTTGCAGTCCTACTTTCTCCTGATAGTCAGGGTCAATCACCCCAGACAATAATGTAATCCCCTTCTTGGCTTGCTGATTCAGTGGCAAAAGTAGCCCAAAGTGACCAGGTGGTAGTCTTAACTTCCAGTGGAATCATTGTTGTTTCTCCTGGAGGAAGCATTCCCTGTTTTGGAACTAAAACCTGTAGAACAGCAGAGCTCAGGGTCTCAGGGACAGGAAGCAAAAATTTTCCTAGTGGATCACTAGGGGTAATAGTGAGTGGTACCACTCCCATTGCCACCCCTTGGTCCTGGACCCATGGATCCTGGCTATTAGAGAAAAAGCACCATACAGCGGATGCTGATTCAGAGCATATACAGTTTCCTGGAGAACATTACCCCAGCCTTTTGAGGTATTGCCACCTAGTTGGCACTGTAATTTAGTTTTCAAAAGGCCATTCCACTGTTCTACCAATCCAGCTGCTTCTGGATGATGGGAACATGGTAAGACCAGAGAATTCCAGGAGCATGTGCCCATTCCCACACTTCATTTGCTATAAAGTGTGTTCCTTGATCAGAAGCAATGCTATGTGGAATACCATGATGATGGATAAGGCATTCTGTAAGCCCACAATGGTAGTTTTGGCAGAAGCATTGCATGCAGGGAAAGCAAACCCATATCCAGAGTATGTGTCTATTCCAGTTAGAACAAATCGCTGCCCCTTCCATGAAGGGAGTGGTCCAACGTAATCAATCTGCCACCATGTAGCTGGCTGTTCATCTTGGGGAATGGTGCCATATCGGGGGCTGAGTGTGGGTCTCTGCTGCTGGCAGATTGGGCACTTAGCAGTCACTGTAGCCAAGTCAGCCTTGGTGAGTGGAAGTCCATGTTGCCGAGCCCATGCATAACCTCCATCCCTACCACCATGACCACTTTGTTCATGAGCCCATTGGGCAATGACAAGAGTTGCTGGGGAAAGAGGCTGACTGGTATCCACAGAATGGATCATCTTATCCACTTGATTATTAAAACCTTCCTCTGCTGAAGTCACCCTCTGGTGTGCATTCACATGGGACACAAATATCTTCATGTGTTTAGCCCACTCAGAAAGGTCTACCACATATTTCTTCCCCAGACCTCTTTGTCACCAATTTTCCAATTATTGTCTTTCCAAGTCCCTGACCATAAAGCCAAACAATTAGCAACAGCCCATGAGTCAGTATACAAACACACCTCTGGCCAGTTCTCCTTCCAAGCAAAGTGAACAACCAGGTGCACTGCTCGAAGTTTTGCCCACTGGGAGGATTTCCCCTCACCACTGTCCTTCAAGGACACCCCAGAAAGGGGTTGTAATGCTGCAGCTTTCCACTTTCAGGTGGTACCTGCATATCGTGCTGAACCATCTGTAAACCAGACCCAAGTTTTCTCTTCCTCAATCAATTCACCATAAGGAACTCCCCAAGAGGCCATAACTCTGGTCTGGGAAAAAGAAGGTAATGTGGTAGGAGTGGAGACCACGGGCATTTGGGCCATATCTTCATGTAACTTACTTGTGCCTTCAGGACCTGCTCTGGCTCTATCTCATATATGCCATTTCCATTTTATAATAGAGTGCTGCTGCACACACCCAACTTTATGGCTTGGTGGATCAGACAACACTCAACTCATTTTAAGCAACTCAGGTCTCATGGTAACTTGGTGGCCCGTGGTTAAGCGTTCAGTCTCTACCAAGGCCCAACAGCAGGCATAAAGCTGTTTCTCAAAAGGAGAGTAGTTATCTGCAGTAGATGGTAAGACTTTGCTCCAAAATCCTAAGGGTCTGCATTGTGATTCTCCTATAGGGGCCTGCCAAAGGCTCCAGACAGCATCTCTATTTGCCACTGACACTTCCAGCACCACTGGATCTGCTGGATCATACGACCCAAGTGGCAAATCAGCTTGTATAGCAGCCTGGGCCTGTCGCAGAGCCTCCTCTTGTTCAAGTCCCCATTCAAAATTAGCAGTTTTTCTGGTCACTTGATAAATGGGCTGGAATAGCATACCCAAATGAGGAATATGTTGTCACCAAAATCCAAAAAGACTAACTAGGCATTGTGCCTCTTCTTTGGTTGTAGGAGGGGCCAGATGCAGCAACTTCTACTTTATCTTAGAAGGGATATCTTGACATGCCCCACACCACTGGACACCTAGAAATTTCACTGAGGTGGAAGGCCCCTGTATTTTTGTTGGTTTTATCTCCCATCCTCTGACACACAAATGCCTTACCAGTAAATCTAGAGTAAATGCTACTTTTTGCTCACTAGGTCCAATCAACATGATATCATCAATATAATGGACCAGTGTGATGTCTTATGGGAGGCAGAAATGATCAAGGTCTCTGTGAACAAGATTATGACATAGGGCTGGAGAGTTGATATACCCCTGAGGTAGGACTGCGAAAGTATATTGCTGACCTTGCCAGCTGAAAGCAAACTGTTTCTGGTGGTCCTTACTAATAGCTATTGAAAAAAAAGCATTTGCCAAATCAATAGCTGCATACCAGGTACCAGGGGATGTATTGATTTGCTCAAGCAATGCTACCTCCCCTGGAACAGCAGCTGCAATTGGAGTTACCACTTGGTTGAGCTTACAATAATCCACTGTCATCCTCCAAGACCCATCTGTTTTCTGCACAGGCCAAATAGGAGAGTTGAATGGGGATCCTTCAAGTCCTTAAAAGTGGCAGTAATCTATGCAATCCCTCCAGTAATCTGGTATTGCTTCTGATTTACTATTTTGCTTGGTAGGGGCAGTTCTAGTGGCTTCCACTTGGCCTTTCCCACATAATAGCCCCCACTTCATGAATTAGAGAGCCAATGTGGGGATTCTGCCAGTTGCCCAGTATGTCTATACCAATTATACATTCTGGAAATGGGGAAACAACTACAGAATGGGCCCTGGGGCACACTGGACCCACTGTGAGATGGACCTGAGCTAAACCTCCACTGATTACCTGGTCTCCATAAGCCCCCACTCTGACTGGTGGACCAGAGTGATGTTTTGAGTCCCCTGTAATTAATGTCACTTCTGAACCAGTGTCTAATAATCCCCGATATATCTGATCATTTCCTTTTCCCCAATGCACAGTTACCCTGGTAAAAGGCCATTGGTCTCCTTGGGGAAGGCTTGGAGGAAGATTAACAGTATAAATTTGTGGCAGTGTAACAGGGTTCTCCCCCGGAGGAACCTGGTCTCCCCTTTATTCAAGGGGCTCTGGGTCTGTAAACTGTTTCAAGTCTGGAAATTGATTAAGGGGCTGTGACTCTGTGTTTTTGTAATTCAAGTTAGACTTCTGTTCACTTGACCTAGAACTCTTTTGTTTATACAGCTCAAACAAGAATTTAGTAGACTGCCCTTCTATTGTATTTCTAGGTACCCCATGATTTACTAGCCAATGCCACAAATCTCTGTGTGTCATATAATTTTGACACCTGCTTTGAGTTTGCTATCTATTATAATAGCCACGTATACTCTGTTTTTGGCAATTAAGTGCTGCCACCTGGTTTCTGCCAACTCCTGTCATCCCCATTGTGTTTAAGGATTCCAGCTCAGTGACAGCAGTTCTCACAGTAATATCTGACCTACAGAAAAGTGCAACTACAGAACTCTTTAGGGATGATGGTGCTAGTCTCACAAATTTATTTCTCATTGTTCTGGTAAAAGGTGCATCCTCCAGACATTCCTGGGGTGTAAGAGCAGGCTTTGCATGATAAATCCACTCTAACATTCTAATCTCTCTAAGTCTCTGGATCCCCTCATCTACATTATACCAGGGCAGTTCTGGCATTTCAACCTCAGGTAATGTTGGCCACTTTTTGATCCATGTTTCAACCAAGCATGCAAACAAGCTGTTAATACCTTTTCTAACTGCTCGAGCTGTAATACTGAATGCAGAATCTCTGCTTAGTGGGCCCATATCAATAAATTCAGCCTGATCCAGGCTTATATTCCTCCCACCATTATCCCACACCCTTAAAATCCATTGCCACACATATTCCCCTGATTTCTGTCTACATAAATTGGAAAACTCGCACAGTTCTTTTGGAGTATAACGTACCTTCTCGTGTGTGGTACTTTGTACCTCACCTTTAGGGGCCTGTTAGGACTTTAGTCTAGCTATAGGTCTGGAAGAAATGAGGGGTGGTAGAGGTGGGTTATGAATAGAATTAGAAATATCTTCCAAACCATTTGCTTCAGAGCCTTCATTTGCTTTTTCATCTGGTGAAACAGGATTAATTACTCAAATTAATCCCTTTAATTAATTAGAGTAGGCCATCCAACTCTAATTGGATTAGGGCTAATCCCTTCAGGAGGAAGTTGGATGGCCAACTCCTCAAGGCAGGCTGGAGGTGGGGCAGTTATGTCCCCAGGGAAAACTATTACAGGGTTATCTAGAGAAGACTCAGCATGATTTAGGGTTTCAACCTCACCCCTGACATCATTATCAATCTATATATTACCATCCCATTTCTCAGGGCCCCACTCCCTTCCAATCAATGCCCTCACTTTAATGGCAGACACCATGCAAGATTGAGATTTCAGTTTACGTTGTAAAATTGCTTCTCTAACAATAAGATTCTGAGTCTGATTTTCAGACATCTCAAGTCTATGGCTACAGGAAATAAGATTTTCCCTCAGGATACTCATAGAAATGTCTACATCTGTCAGATGGTGCTTAAGATTCCCGTTTGAAGCCTTACGCCCATCCCTTTTACTCCTTAATGTAGCCAGTGTATCTAACAACAACCAACCGACATCTCTATACCTCTTATTTCTACAAAACTCTGTAAAGGTGTCAAAAATGTTATCCCCCAGAGCCTGGCTTCGTACAAGTGAAGTATTAGGAGAATCGCATGGCTATATTTTGACTATCTCTTTTGCCAACTCACTCCATGGATTGGGAGTGTCATTCTGATTATGGGAATCAGAGATTTTAGTGTCTTTGAGTCTAGTCAGAGTAGAAAACCATTCATAAAAACCCATTTTTAAGATTCTGTTTCTTAAGAACTACTCCTGGTACCAAGATGTATTAGTTAGGGTTCTCTAGAGAAACAGAATCAACAGAGAACATCCGCCAATATAAAATCAATAAAACTGTCTCACGTGACCGCAGGAATGCAGAGTCCAAAATCCGCAGGGCAGGCTGTGAAGCCAACGACTCTGATGGAGGGTCTGGACAAAGTCCACAGGAGAGGCTCACCAGCCAAAGCAGGAATAGAGCCTCCTTTTCTGAATCTTCCTTAAAAGGCTTCCCATGATTACATTAAGCATTACTCATTGCAGAAGACACTCCCTTTTGGCTGATTACAAATGGAATCAGCTGTGGATGCAGTTGATGTGATCGTGATCTAATTCTTAAAATGTCCTCATTGCAACAGACAAGCCAGCACTTGCCCAACCAGACAAACAGGTACCACAACTTGGCCAAATGAACCTGACCATGACAGATATGCACAGACATTTAGTTACAAGGCAGTTTGTTATGCCATGGTCCACAAAATGGTGAAAATTAGAAAAACCTAAATGCTCACCTATAAGGATATGGCTAAATAAATTATTCCATAAAATAGCATTCAATGCAACCATTAAAATATGCTGGAGATTATATTTCTTGATTTTGAAGTATTTTCACAATCTATTATTAAGTGAAAAGATAAACTCATGAAACAGTATGTAGAGAAGGATTTAAATTTGCATAAATTTATGGGAAAATATGTGCACAAAATTTTTCTTCTTTTTACTTATTTATATTTTGTAATTTTCTGCCAGTATACATTATTTATGTAATAAAAGTTGCATAAGCAAAGCGATCTTTCCAGTTAGTATAGGACCCAGAGTCTCTTTATCCCTTATGGGGTTCTAATGACCATAAGCAAAAAAAACCTGTAAATAGAGATGAGATATTCACAGGTTTGGATGTGCACAGAGAAGGATGGAGTTTTGTTGCATGAAAGACCCTTCTGTTCTGATGGGCACATGAATAGACTTAGGTCTTCAAAGTTGGGCCAGAGTTTGTGATTAGGAGCTCTGTCTGGGAAATGAGCACAGTCCAATATGCCACCTGCCCTGCTGCCCCAAGAGGCGAGCCGGTCACCAGGTTGGCAACTTCCCCCTTCCCGATCACTGCTCTGGAATTCTTTCCCTTCCAGTATGATCTTTATTTCCTTTTAGCACTTTTATCCTCTGTACTCTGCCCTCCTGTGGGCTTTTACACCTGCTATTCTCCTTGCTTGAACTCTCTTTCCTGGATATCCTTGTGGCTCACCTATTTTCTTTAGGTTTTCTGTCTAATTATCACTGTCTTAGTTTGCCGTGGCTGCTATGACAAATGCCATACAATGGGTTGGCTTAAACAATGGAAATTCATTGTCTTACTGTTTTGGAGGCTAGAAGTCCAAAGTCAAGTTCTCAACAAGCCATGCTTTCTCCTGGAATCTGTAGTATTCTGGTGCTGGTTTGCCACAATCCTTCAGTTTCCTTGGCTTGCATCTCTGCTTCTGTCTCATGTCTTTTCCTTCTGACTTTTGCTTCTTTGGCTTAGTTGTACATGCCTGTGTCTAGATTGCCTCTCCCTATAAGGACTTCAGCCATATGGATTAAGCCCCACCCTGATTCAACTTGGCTTCATCTTAACAGGATCTTTGAAAATCCTATTCACAAATGAGTTCATACCTTCACTAAGAATAGCATCTTCAAGGGTCCTATTTAAAAATGGGCTCCCACCCAGAGGAACACAGGTTAAGATTTGAACATGTCTTTTGGGGGGACACAATTCAATCCCCAAAAGTCACCTTATCATCAGGTCATGTAGAATTGTAGGATGGCACTTCTAAAATGGCAACCACTGAATTAGTTCAGTTCCTAGACTGTCTTATCTTTCATGTTTTGTGGACACCAAAATACTTCACAGTGACTCAGAGACTGGAACTTTGTCTCTTTCTCTATTTTTTCCCAGAAAACAAGTCACCAAAACATTTTTGTCTATAGCCGAGTTCACTCAAATTCTGGGGTAAGATGGGGTGGTTTACATCACAGCACAGTAAAAACTATGAATTGAATATTGGACATCTTTATTCTTAAGAACATTTGACCACCTCTGGGGAAGTTCTGTGGGCTGCACCATCCCATTTACCACCCTCTCCTCTGTCCATACTGCTGTCTTCCTTTCCCTTTCTTTCTTTTTCTTTCATCCTCCAATATCTTTCTCCTCCCTCCCATTTTCTCCTTAGCAACTCTGAATTTTTCTTACTCTCTGCTATGCAGATAAGTCCATCTGTCTCTAGCACCTACTCACAAACTCCAGGCCCACCTCTGCGCATATTTAAGCTCATGAAAGTGTCCCTCAGAATGAAAGGGTCTTCCATTTAACAAAGCCCCACCCTTCTCTGTAGGTGGCTGTGCCTGTTAATATCAATCTCTGTTATTATGGCAAAGAAAGATTCAGTAGATTAAGAAGCTGAGGGCTTAGATTATATAACAGGGTAGTGGGTGGGTCAATTCATCTATTTTTTTTAAAACCAAAGAAGCCCTACTTCACTTGGTATATCGTCATTGTAACCCATCCTGAACACAAATGAGGTGACTCCGTGGGGAGATGGTTCTGTAGTTAAAAATAATTTGACAAATTTTATGATCATCAAGGCAATAATGTCATCAGTGCCCCCAGGTAAAGAAGATAATGGCAGAAGACATCCAATTGAGTCAGCCTTAGAGAAGGAGACATTTACTTAAGCATTGGTTCACGTGTCTTGGAGTCTAAGGTGCAAGGAGGGCTGTGCTAAGACCCTATGCCTATTTGGTGGAGGCTCTAGGCAGCCTGCAATGCTTAGCACATACTATGTGCTCAGTAAATATGATAGAATGAATAAAGAGATAAAGAGGTGGATGGCCCCACTCCTTTGAGTATGTTCAGCCTCACTTGGGAGTTGGATGATGCCCAGGTTTTGGTGGGAAACCACGATGTAGACCATCTACACTTTCTATAGTTCAGGGAGAGAGGAGACAGTGCAGGACAATGGCAGGTAACCTAGGGCATTAAAACCATTGGGCTGTACCACCTCCTTCAAAAGAAATGTATCCAGACAGGCACAGGCATGAATAAATCATTCTCAGTTCTCCACCCAAGGGTTCTAAACCAATGGCACAATGGCAGCTGTGTGGGATTGATTTTCAGCATTTCAAAAAGCATAATGAAAATTAAACGTGTACCTGAGCCATGGAAGACTAATATAAAATTATTTTATCATTATTTTATTTTTGCTTTTGTCTGGTGTTTGAACTCTGGTAACATTGTTCATTTCATTCTTCTCAGATGCTGGCTAAAGCATGGGTTTTGGAAACAGAAAGAATCTGGATTCTCCACTGATTGCTAGGTGATCTTCAGCAAGGTGCTTCACAACTTCTACACCTCTATGTCCTCAGGTGCAAAGTACAGAGACTCCCACCCAGCTGATAGCTTTACTGAGGGGTCAGTAAGAGGGGTATGAAAGTTTCTAAGCAAAGCTCTGGTCACAGAGTGAGATTCCAATAAGTGATAGTTCCTTTGGATGAACAAATGATAAAAGCATTAGTTATTACATCGTGATCTTTCAAAATATTGCCGCAGTAAAGATATGTGCAGAGCTCTACATTCAAAGCAACCAAAAGAAAACACACCTAACTGCATCTCCTCTAGTAGGTGCCAGGTGAGCTGAGGACTGATGGAGGAATAGAGGGGAGTCCAGTGAGAAAAAGCAAAGGTCAGGAAGGCAGAGGGCACATCACAGAGAAGACCCAGATAACTTAAGTATTTTTTCAGATTCTGGAATGAGAGGGAAGTTTCATGGGACTGGAAAAAAAAAAAAAGAGTAGGTTATGGATGGTGGGGCTGGAAAGGAAAGTAGGGACATCCTGGAACGTGTGGACACATTGTGAGCCAGCCACTGCCATGGCCAGGTCTGTTTTTAGGGGAACAATGGCAGACTGAAGAGGATGACTGGAGTGGGCAGAGGCTAGAGACTAGGAGACTTTAGTAATATTTATTATTATTGCTAACGACCATGGCAATATTTATTATTGTTGCTAATGACCTTTTATTGAGCTCCTGTATTCTGTAGGGCAGGGCACTTAGTTTCCATGCTTCATCTCTGACCCCACAAGAACCCTATGATTTAGAAGCAATTACCCCCAATTTACAGATGAGAAAACTGAGATGTCGAGGTTAAGGAACTTGCCCAAGGTCACATAATCAGTAATTTCTGAAGCTGCAATTCAAACCCAGGGGTGTAAGTCTAACTCCCAAACCTCTGCTCTCTACTTCATCTTCAGTAAAACCGGTGGGGAAGAGAGTTCGCCTTTGAACCACAGGCAGTGGGGGGGACTCTGCTGCTTTTCCCAGAAGTCCGATGCCTTTCTGCCTGTTCTTGGTCCACATTCGTGGCAGTGGAGACCTGCCCACCTGCAGTGACATTGTTCCCTTCCATTCTTCCACCCTATACACACACTGTCTCCTTTCTGTCTGCTCTACCCTAGTGGTGCTCCCTGAAGGCCATCCTGAAATAATGATCTGTCTATTAAACTATCTTGAAATAACATTCAGGCTATATTGATCCAGTTCCAAGATATGACAGGATAATTGTGCATTTAGTTCAGCTTGAGTGTTGAGTAGAAGAAAAGTCACAAAGTTGAGACCCAGAAAAACCATGTTCAAATCCCAGCTCTGCCATTTCTGGCAGCATGCCTTAGACAGATTATAGAACCCTCATGAAGGCATTCATCAGGATACTCTGACAGCAAGCAACAGAAACCTACTCTTGTGCACATAAACAAAAGAGGCTTTGTTGAAAGGACACAAATTGCTCACAGCATCGAGCAGTCAAACGACCTGGATTGAGGAAGGACAGCAAGCAAGGCCCCTGTGGGGGTCTCAGCAGCAGGGATTTAGGGACAGTCTCTCCAGGATGGGATGGCCACTTAGATTCTAATCTCCAGGAGATTACTTGCCTTAAGTCATATGCCCACGTGCCCTGACATCACACCAGAATTACATGGCACCAGGAAGGAGCATTTATGCAAAGGAAAAGCAGAGTGATACCACCAATATAAGAAGGAAGGTGGAAATCTGGGCAAGCACAAACAACAATTGTCCTCTACTTTGGCATTCAGCTGCCACATAAAAGCAGGGAGGTATTTTAGGAATATAATGCCTATTTAAAAGGTTGCTGTTTTGAGAATCACATCAACTATGAATAGACTTTTAACTCCAAGACCAGACAAAATGCAAAGGTTGATACTTTTTCGAAAGAAAAATTGGAGCTAGAGTTTAAAGGACTTCTGATTTTAAATATTTTACTGAAGCTCATTTTACCCACTTTCCCTCCCTGAATCTAGCTTAAAACTAAACAAAGAATGAACAACAGAGAAAAAATGCTATCTTCAACTATATTAGGAAACAAAACATCCAGAAGTCCTCAAACACAAACCATTAAGAAAAATAAAAACTTTCAAGAAAAACACATACCTTCAGAAATACTGTGTAGGATAGCCAACAGTTGTGGACACAAAGATACATTAAACTTTCAAGGCCAGTGGGCATGAGAAGTCCTCAGAAGCATTCCTGAATTCCTTCCGCATTACAGAATGGCAGAAGAAACAGGACCAAAATTGTACTGCACAGGTGAGTCACTGCTGAAAGAAGCAAACTGGAAGTAGCTTGGAAGAAGAGAGAACACAAGTAGCAACAGACTTGCAACTCATGAGCAAAGTTAACTGAAACAAGATAAATCAGTAGAGAGAACACCTGTTCCATAAAGGGCTTAATTTTACATCACTTTCACTTTATGCTTACTGTTTCTTGGCTGCAAAAAATGTAACAGGTTGACTTAAACAATGGAAACTTATTGGCTCATGGTTCTGTGGCTAAGATATGTCCAAAATCAAGGTGATGCTTTCTTTATAAAGATTATGGCATTGCAGGGAGGACTGCTATGAGTCTTTAGTCCTGGACTTCTCTATCACATGGCAGTGTACACGGCAACATTTTTTTTCTCCTCCGGGTTCCATTGACCTCCAGGTTCTCACTGCTCCCTGTGGCTTCTCTTCTATGTCCAATTTCCATTGCCTATAAGGACTTCAGTCATATCAGGTTAAGGCCATCCTCATATTCATGAAGCTTGGGCACATCCTATCTAAGAACATTTTAAAAGTTCCTATTTACAAATATGTTTGCACCCACAGGACCAGGGGTTGGGGCCTGAACATGTCTGTTATGGGGGACGTGAGTCAACCCTTCACACTTACCCTGAAGGGACAACGTTTAAAACTGAGTTAAGGAGTTTTATGTATTCCCAAGAACAGGAGGTAGCATATTGAGTGAGAAGTCATTGCAAGACAACATACCTGAATTGGAGCTGCCAACTGGCCCCTTCTCACTGCCTCCCAGCACTGTTCTCTAGTAAAGAACTCCCCCAGATGGATTGAGCCCCATTCAAGAATGAGTAATTATAAGAATTACTCATTCAAACATCAAGTCTATTTTTAGGTAACAACAAAAGAGGAGAAAAGAAACTTATCAAGCTCAAATACAGATGAATAGACCTTCCCCAAAACAGCTCACCAAACAAGGAAATCTCAGAGAAACACTTTTCTCATGGGTCTAAATTGAAGGGAGTATAGGCTCTTGAAGAAAGAGTTTAAGAAAGAAGGAAGAGATGACAGGACAAAATAGTTAGTTAAGAGTGTACAGGAAGACAAGGTATCTTTTCCTGGATGCCTTTAATTGACATTTCTATAGACTTGTTTTAACTGGGACACTTTCTCGGCCTTAGAACTGTAAACTAGCAACTCATTAAATTTCTCTTTTTAAAAGCCAAAAAAAAAAAAAAAGAGTGCACAGGAAGAGCTCAGGAGAGAATTTGAAGAAAGAAATGAAGCCATATAAGAAATTAAATTAAATTCTATATCTGGTATTTCAAAATAGGTTCAAAATAGCAAAATATAGAAAACACACCAATGTAAAACACCGAGACATGGAGAACAGACTTAAAAATTACAACAACAACAAAAATGCCAGGGTCATGAGATAAAAGCAATTAGAGAGTAAATCACTAGTATAGGAGACAGACTAAATAAAGTGATCAATTTTTGAACTGGGGTTAGTAAAAAAGAGAACAAAAAATTAGAAGAGAAAAAATATTCAAAAATACCTGAGAAGAAAATTTTCCTGAAATAAAAGGAAATCTGGAATTTATACAGATTAAAAATTATATATCTCAGAAAAAATGATTTTGAACAATCAATACTAAAATATATCTCAATGAAGTTATCAGACCTCAAGAATAAAAAGAGAATTCAGTGCAACCCAGCGCTCCCCCACCAAGAAAATTTCACTTACATTGAAGAAAGGATGTATCCTCAGTAGTCATTGTTAGAAATTAATAATTGATCTGAATTATCTATCAAGTATAAAAGCAGTAGACAGAATTTTTCAAATATGCAAGAAATCGAGGAATAGAGAACCCATGAGTCCTTCTGTGTATAACCAGGTTGGCTAGACAAATAATACATAGAAGGCTCAACATATAAAATAATCATAAAATATAGACAAAAAGATCCCATTCATAATTTCCATAAAATATCTAGAAATAAACTTAACAAGAAATGTGTAAGACTTTTATGAAGAAAACCTACATGAAGAAATCTTTTCTGAAAATTGAAAGCTTTAAAATAAATGGAAAGACATATTTTTATAAGAATGCTCAATATGATAAAAGGATCATAATTCTTCCTAAATTAATATATAACTGCAATTTTATCCCAATCAAAATATTAACAGAATTTCTTCTGGAAGAAGCAAGCTGCTTCTAAAGTTCACAAGGAAGAATTAATATGGGGAAAAAGCCAGAAAATTCATAAAATGAAGCATAATAAATTTGGGGGAACAGCTCTAAATGACCAGAATAGCTCCAGTAATTTAGGAAATTTGACATTGCCACACATGTAGACAAGCAGATCAGTGGGATGGAACAAAGAATCCAAAAATAGACACAGACCCGTTTTTGAGGGAAACTCAATCACGATGTTGAGACTACTGGGTAGCTATTTGGCAAAAAATAAAGCTGACTGCCAGCTTCACTTCTTTCACCAGAATAAATTACGGATTGATCAAAACTTAAGTTTAGAACATGAAACTGCAAAAGTACTAGGAAAAAAATGGGGAATGTTTAAAATAAAATCTTAAAGTGGTGACATTCTAAATGTGACATAAAAAAACACCCAGACTGTCTGAATGTCACTTGATAAAGCCCACCACAAATGGAGCCAGATGACAAATTACAAAGTAGGGGGGATATTTACAACATCTATCTCTCACGAATGGTGAATTT
The DNA here is from genome assembly GCF_023851605.1 of Tamandua tetradactyla. Classification (NCBI taxonomy): domain Eukaryota; kingdom Metazoa; phylum Chordata; class Mammalia; order Pilosa; family Myrmecophagidae; genus Tamandua; species Tamandua tetradactyla. The sequence goes on along the minus strand of NC_135334.1, from coordinate 30,401,936 downwards.
ACTTCATATCCAGAGTTTTACAAATCAACAAGAGAAAGATCAACCATTCTATAGGAAAATGACTCAAGGATAACCATACATATAAAAAGAAAATAAAAATCTGTACAGAACCCCAAAGGATACTTGACATGATGTGGAGACCCAGGACCCAGGCTCCCCCTACATAATGAGAGTAAATTACCTCATGTAGCCACCTACGTGACCCGGACAAAAGTTAAAGGGCAACAGCCCTCCTCAAGGAGGAAAGAATGTACAGTTGGTATCATAAACCACCTATCTTGTACAGCATTAAAACTCCTCTTCCTTGATCACTGCTGATAACAAATCTCCAAACCCTTGTGTCACGAGACCTGCTGAAACTCTGTTCTCATACCCTGTGGAATGTCTCTGTCGTAAACCCGATACGCTGCCCTTTGCAGCCCCCACTTTAGCACAGCGCTGACTTCCATTTCCCAACCAGCTGCCATCGGAAAAAAATCTCCTGTTAGTAAGTCCTAATAAAACCCGCTTACATGTTCTTTGGTCTTGGGGCTGTACCAACCCCAGCCTTTCTAGAGCTGGGTTGAAATACATGGCTCATAATTAAAGAAATGAACTTCAAATTTAAATGAGCTACCATTTTTAACCCATCAGATTGCTAAAGATGAAAATATCAGATAACACTTGTTGGCAGGGTGTAAATGGACACCATGGTGTGCTAAGGGGGCGTGTATGACAGGGGCATTTGGCATTATTATTAACGGTAGAAAGTTACAGGCACAAAAAGTTCTTTGCAGCATGCTTTGTAGTTACTAGTTTGAAAGCAGCCTAATCATGCATTAAAATGAGATCGGTTTAATATGTTAGGTATGTTCAGATAAAAGAGCTTCATATGACCTTTAAAAGAATGTGTTGTTGATATATGTAAATATCTACTACAAAAAACAACAAGTTGCCGAGCAGCATGTATAAAGTGAACTTATTTTTGTAATTTGAGAAAGGGTACATGCTGTATCGGCTTTTATAATTATTTGTTTGCCCATACAAAAAAGTTTCTGGAGGATTACCAAAGAAACTGGTAGTAATGTTCATTTTTGGTGAATGGTCTGGGGAATGGAATGGGCGGAAGATGCACTTTCCAGTGCACAGCCCTTTGTACTTAAAAGAGAAAAGTACCATGTGTAAGTGTCAGTTTGATAATTTCAATAAGTACCAAAATGAAAAGTAATGCCTTGAGAGGAAATTGATTTTTTATGGGGGAATAAAATGTTTTTATGTGCATTTCTGCCAGAACAGCATACAAGCGTCTATTTTATTCCCCAGAGGAACACTGACATGTATTTTTACCTCAATGGACTCATTTGACAGCAACAAGAATTTCACAGTACATTTTGAGTGGAAAAGGTTGTAGGGGGGGCACACAGACAAAAGAGAGGCTTGAAGAAAGCGTTTTTCAGTTCACCAATTTATGAAAAATAACAACTTTTCTCCCCTCTTCTCTGCAAAAATAACTAGGAAAGTGAATTCATATGCAGTTTAGGATTAAATACTTGAGGTTATCATTCAAAGAGCAAGAGACCAATTTGAATGTTACATTCTGAGCCAATTTGTGCTGGGCTCTGGAGCTATGAGAAGAATACATTGTTCTCCGCAAGCAACTCAAAGCTGGTAGGGGATGCAGAGGCAGACAAATAAACAAATAACTTTTAAAAATGTTTCAATAAATGCTATAATAGGTGAGTTTGCTAGAAGCAAGAAAAAGGGTGCAGAATAGAATTAGATCATCATATGGATTCGAGTGGGCTGTCTTCCCTTTTCCACCAAAGCCTCTCATCAGAAAACTGAAAGAAGGGGGGAAAAGACAATTCTATGCTTTATTTTACTAACATAACCCATAATCCTTTTCTGTAGAATTACTTTCCAAAATCTATTCCATGATCAAAACAAACATCCCTTGGTTAGCAGATATGGTTCAGCAGGAGAATTTCCTTAGCACCTTTCATGAGAAATTTCAGGACCAGATTCTGCCTGCAAAAGAGCTCTTCAATGGAGGCACCTTGCACGCACCCCAAAATACTGGATTTGAGGCCATTTAACCTAATCTGAGCACTTGGGCCAACATTGTTTTTTATCTGTCATTGATTGACAGGCCATGAGATCTCCTTTCTCCCTAAAGAATAAGAGTTTTAGTTTCCAGAACGCTCTCATATATGATATCTCATCTGATCCATGCAAAACCTATCAACTGAGTGTTACTAGTACTCCTATTTCATAGATAATTTCAGGTAAATGAAGTATTGAGGCACATACATTATTTAATTTGATCTTCAGAAACCCCAGTAGGATGGTATTGTTAATTATCTTCTATTATAAGATATTTGATATTTGCTAATAGCATTGATTAAGGACTATTTATTCTCCGGAGCTAGAGTGCATTCAAATCCCAAGTTTGCCACTTAGTGACTGTGTGATCTTGGGCAAGTTGTTTAACATCTCCGTGCTTCAGTTTCCATGTCTGTCAAGTAAGCTGATAATATAGATTTTATAAGGTTATTGTGAGGATTAACTGAGTTAATATATGTGAAATACTTGGAACAGAGCATGGTACTTAGGAAGTAGTTATTAAATTTTGAAGTTATACTTCAAATCAAGAGATTGGGATGGAGTCTTGATTTATCATTCTTTTTACTGCTCCTTCCAATATTTTGTGGAATGCTTCTAGGATTTATGGGGAAAAAACAAAATGGGATGGCATTGTTAAATATGTTTGGGAAACACTGCATTAAGTGAAGTTGGATAGCTCTCTTTTCTGAAATATTTCTCAGAGCATTTAATAGACTTAACTATGAATCTCTTTAGTGCATTTCCCACCAAATATTGGCATAAGCGCTTTTCCTTCCTCACCTCCTTAGCTCCTCCTGCCACAGAGGCTCTTTGTTTGGGAATGGAGGATTTATAAATATGCTGGGCCTCTGAAAGGTGAAGGGCGGGGGCAGTTTCAGAGGGACTTGGCCATGTGCGGAGGCCCTGGCTGGCTTGCTGCTGTCGGTGATTCAAAGGCAAAGTACAGACAGCTATGCATGCACAGCCTGCACCTCCCAGAGAGGAGATGAGAGCCCCACAAGGCTACCTGGCCCGGTGAAGTGTGGCACTCCCTAGAGGTGAAATGAAGGATCAACCTATTTTCACAAGGTGGCTCAGTTCCCATGTGGCCCCCTGCAATGGCCCATGGATGCTCCTGAGCAGTCTCTTGTTGATGCCTCGCCTCCTGTCCTGTGCGTGGGGTGGGGTGGGGGATGCCAAAAGGTCTTGTTCTTCCTCCAGACCCCATTCATCTGTTCATCTCAATGTTTCTCATTTAGCTCTCTTTTTCTGGAAGTCAAAAAACTGAAGGTGAAGTGTCCCATGTTCTTTCCACTCCTGCTATCCATCCTACTTCTAAGACAGAAAAGTTGTGCACACAGAAGGGAAAAGAAAACCACAGGAATTTTTAAAATCAGGGTATTATCTTTCTACATTTCCCAATTTCACTGACCACAAAACCCATTTTTCCCTTTTCTTTCTTCCCTCCATCCTTCTTTCATTTCTTCTTTCTACTCTCTTTTTTTCAATGAGGACACTTTGGAAGAGGCTGCCTCATGCCGAGCTGCCTCACTTAAAACCCTGTTATTTCCTCCCCCACTATTAGGCAGATGCTTACATGGTATGATTTTTAAGTTGTTGATTGAAGTATCTTCTCTCTTAAGTACCCAGATCCCCAGTTGTCTGAAATATTCTGTTTCACATTTTTAACCTGCAGGCTGAAATCTGACACCATCCAGACCCATTTGAGTCAATAAACCCTAATTAAAAATCAGACACCCAAGAGGGAAAATATTATCCCCATCACGTTCTCTTCGTGATGTGAATTGATCATCTAGGTTGCTTTCTTAGTTAGGTCAAGAGCCCAAGGAATGGTAAACTTTGCTAGAGATGGAGGAGGGGGAAAGGAAATTTAAGCTTGATATGAAAGCATAGCAGGTCTTGGTGGATAACAGGTAGCTTGAGACCATCAGAATTAATAACAATAATGCAACCACACTGGTGAAATTCTTACAGTTAGCAAACCACTTTCATGTGCATCATCTCTATCAGTCTCAGGACATCACTATAAGTTATGTATGTGCTTATTTTGCCCACCTTATAAATGAGAAATGAAGACCCAGTGGAATGAAAGGTTTCTCTCAAGTCACTTAGCTAGTAACCAGCAGGGCTGGTCCAAAACCAGGTCTCACGACTCTAAAGACCAAGCTCTTTGCATCATGCTGTGCTGTCAGGCACAAGGGCCCAGGGTCCCTGGAGGACAGAGCACCAGCAGTAGACAAGAAAATAAGAAATGAAGGCAGGAAGGCAGTTTCTCCACAGCATTGCCTTAGGGAAGGCTCTGAATAAAGCTGACAACCCGACATGCCTGATAAGACAAAAACCTGCCAAGAGTGAAAATCCATCCGGCTGAGGAGTTTAAGAAATAATTTCAAGCTGGAAATTACATTTTCCCTTTTCATCCCCTTACGTTCAAAATTCAACTCTTCACAGTTGCCTTGACTTAAAAAAAAAAATTTTAGCATCGCGATTCAGTATAGAGTGAGTCAAAAGTCCCTGTGCATCCATGCTGAAAATGGCCAATTGAATTGGCACATTTTGGCAAACAAGTCAGGAGACCACGCATTTATCAGGCATCGGGGCCCATTTTCATCATTCATTATTATGGAAGAAGAAATAGATTTGTGCTCATGTGCAGACAGTGAATAGTACTAATCACCGTGAAAAGATATCCAGGGACTAGAAGCTAATGCATTATCACTGGCTTCCTGGGAAATAGCTTTTTCTAAATCTAAGGGCTAGGAGGACAAAGATAATGGCTACTGAGAACCTTTCTAAATTTATTTCTGCCCAGAAAGCCACAAATACAATCAGAGAGAGATAATATATTACATAAAAAGAAACCATTGACTTTGAAGTCACTCAGACCTGGGATTATGTCCTACCTCCCCCATTCACATACTTTATGATCAGTGGAAACTTATTTTTCCTTTCTGCACTTTAGTTTATCTATCTATAAATTGGGAACGATGATATACACCACAAAGATTTTTTTGTGATGACCAAACAAGATAACCTATGTAATCAGTGGTGGCTTGAATTTATTCTGTGCTCCACTATATTTATTTTAATCAAAATCATCATAATTTAGTAGGAAAAGAGAGGCCCTGGTTAGATGAATAGACCCAGCAATCAAACCAAGAGGTGTGCTGATCAGAAACAACCTAATGCAGAAGCACATGAAGGTCAGAAATGAGCAGGAGTTAGACTAGCACCTTGGCTCTTTTGTGTTTCTCATTCAGTCAGCCCCAGAGCCTTAGGTCTGAGAAGCCAGGATGGGGGCAGAGCCCCTGAGTCCCAGATTCATGAGCCAGCTCCAGCAGAGAGTGTTGAGGAAGTGGACAGGAGAGAGGCCAGAAGATAGGTCCCTACTGTGGTGCCAGCCAGAAACATGATGGGCTAGAATGCCTGAGAGGAGCGTGTTGTCAAGGATGTGAAAACTAGAACCAGAGGCAGCCTGGGGATGTGCAGCTATGGGGTGGAGAAATCACTTGTTTTAATCTCCATCAGGGCCATCACAGGGGCAGGAGGTTACCAAGGACTAGGGGAGTTGCTTCCATTAGGAAAGTCCCCCTCTCTCCTTCATGATAAGACCCATTAAGCTATTACAAATACCATAAAACACCGTATGTGGCCAGCCTGGGGTTAGGGGCTTGGGAGTAGATGGAGAGTCCTGCTTCTCTGTTTACATCGGGTGAGCTCCCTGTAAAACTGGACTTCAACCTGGCACCTTAAGAAATGATCTCCCTAAGTTATGTTCTAATGGTTCTCTGGGCGATTATTGAGGGAGTAACAAATAGCCCCAGAAAGTCTGCTTCCCACAGTGCACATTATGTCATTCAATACACTTTAAAAATAAACACAAAGCACCCCAGTTGGCAATTTCCTTTTAGAGTTGAGAGAGAGGGTAGAAAGGCCATAGGTTTTGTAGCCAGAGAGACTTAAAGACCTGGATTGGAATCCTGGCTCTTCATATACCCGTGACGTTTTAACAAGTGCTATAAGCTTAGTTCTTATAAGGAGATATTAACAGCTTCCTGGAGGGATGGTATAGGAATCACAGTCGCTATTTATTGCATGTTTACAGTGTGAAGGCACTCTGCTAAAGCTCATAAACATCTCACTAAATTCTCACAGCAAACTTAGGAGGCAGGGATGACTCTCCGCCTCAGTTCACAGACCAGCAATCAGTACCCTGAGATGTTGGGCAACTTGCTTGATGTCTCCCAGCAACAGGGGAGCACAGATGAAATACATGAAAGCTCCTGACAGCTACGGAGTGGGTGCCGATCAGACAACAGCTTCCTTCTCTCTTCTTCTCTGATTTCATTTAAAGACCTGAAATACTCCCTTTTTTAAAAAAGAAAAAGTTAATTAGAGCAGTTATAGGTTTACAGAAAAATCATGTAGAAAGCACAGAATTCCTATATACCTCGTCACACAGTTTCCCTATTATTAACATTTTGCCTTTGAGGGGTACCTTTCTTACAATTGGTAAAACAGTATTATTATAATTATATTATTAGGAATAGTCTGTAGTTTTACATTAGGTTTCACTCTTTGTGTTGTATATTTCTATGGGTGTTTTTTAAAAACATTCTTATTCTGGTAGCATATATACAACCTAAAATGTCCCCTTTCATAAAATTCAGTGCTGTTAATTGCTTTCACAGTGTTATGCCACTATCACCACCGTCCATTACCAAAATTTTCCATCACCTCACACTGAAACTCTGTACCCATTGAGGATTAACTTTCATTCCTCCATCCCACTCCTCCACCCCACTCCCCCACCCCAGGTAACCTGTATTCTAATTTCTGACTCTACAAATCTGCATATTTTAATTTTTTCATATAAGTGAGATCATACAGTATTTGTACCCTTTTGTCTGGCTTATTTCATTCAACATGATGTCTTCAAAGTTCATCCATATTGTTGCATGTATCAGAACTTCGTTTTTACACTGAATAACATTGCACTGTATGTATATGCCACATTTTGTTTATCCATTCATTGGCTGATGGACACTTGGTTGCTTTCATCTTTTGGCAATTGTGAATAATGCCACTATGAACACTGATGTGCAAATATCTTGTCAGAGTCCCTACTTTCAATTCTTTTGGGTATATAACTAGAACTTTGGGGCATATACCTATCTACTTAACTTTCTGAGGAACCACCAAACTGTTTTTCAAAGTAGTTGAACCATTTTACATTTCCACCAACAATATATGAGGGTTCCAATTTCTCCACATCTCTTTAGCATTTATTTTCCATGTTTTTAGTAGTAGTCATTCTAGGGGATGTGAAATGACATTTCATTGTGGTTTTAATTTTGTGTTTCCCAACTGGCTAATGATACTGAGCATTTTTTCACATGCTTATTGGTCAGTTGTTTAGGTTCTTTGGAGAAATGTCTATTCAAGTCCTTTGCATGTTTTTAATTGAGTTTGTCTTTTTGTTGTTGATGAAATGTTCCCTTTTTAATGATAGACTAAATTTTAGTTTTTTGTGTTTTTCCTCTTTGGCTCTCGGGCAATTGAATTTATTGTTCAATAACAGCAACTCTAATTGCTTTTATGAGTCTTTTATTCTACCTAACTTGATGATTTTTAATTTCCTATTTTAGCAGATTTTTAAATTTTATTTTACATATTTTTAATTTAAGAAAACAGTGTTCTTAGAATCAACAGCAAAGAATCTTAGTTAGCTTAAAAGAATCTTAGTTAGCTTAACCATAGGCATAGTTAAATAAAGTATCTATCTAATCATTGCAAGGCCTGTGTTTGCATGGTAAGTTTCATAAACCAATTTAAAGTTAAGGCAACAACTAAAATATCTATGTATTTGGATAGCAAAGTTCTTAAATTCTAAGTATGAAAACTACCTTAGATGTCATTTGATCAGCTGTCAAAACTTCGGCAGATTTTTTATAGACATGTTTATTGTACACCATCTTAAATCTTTTTAGACGCAGATAGGTTTACAAATCCAGGATCCCTGGATTGAACATGAGCTGGAGAATGGACACAGTAGAGATTAGAAAGTGGGTTACTATTTTAAAACTTTAAACATATTAGAAAATTTGAACCCAAATGAGTGCTACCCCTTAAAAGGGAAGCCTTCAGAAGCTAAACATATTTTCCAATTTTAGGTAGTTCAAAATATTTGAATGGCTTTTAATATCTATGGCATAATTTTCCCATCCTTTAAATGATGGCAAATTCATATTTGGGGCAGGGGACTTAATTTTTGGAAATGGATACAAATTATTCAGAACCAAACTGTGAACTATGATGAGTGTTTAAACTGGGAAAGGTGGGCTTTGATCTAAAGCTTGACAACTATTAAAATGTAAGACTGACAAGCTTTCTCATGGCTCTGATAAATTGGTTAGAAAGAATCTGTCAAATCTTAAATAGCAGACACCTCTGAGGGAGCTGCCTAAGAAGCGACTGAAAAGAAGGTGATTACTTTTGAAGGAGGGAACTGCCCTCTTGTCAGGATGAAGACTTGGAGGAAGGACAGTCACAGCAAGGGAGGCCAAAAGACCTTGTATGCTAGGCTTGGGAAGATGAGTTTAGGTCTAGCCAGAAGGCATTTGAATTAGGCTTCTGAGAAGCAACTGAGTTTGGACAAGACAGCATTTAAAGTCATATGACTCCTGTTTCCTTGTTGAGTACAGATCAGATTGCTATGGAAAGAAACATTAGGAGCTCTCATTTAAAGGGCCAACTTTGGGTGGAAGAAATGGCCGAAGAGTGACTGTCCAACCTGGTGAACAGGTAAGTCTGAAAGAGGCAGAAATAGCGACAGAAAGGCAACATAAATACAAAGGAAAGGAGGATGAATCTCAGGTTAATACTTGATAGTTGCTGGTAGCTGAACTGTCACGGCATCTTCATCTATTCTAAGATACTCAGTTTATTATGCCCAGATCTGGTTGAGCAGTATTTCTCCTTGTTCAAATGATTTTTTTTCTTAAACTTTTAATTTGAAAAAATTTCAAGCCTGCAGAACAGTTGCAAAAATAATAGGAAACTTATATGGAGAACACCAGCATTCACCTCAATATCCAACTCCACCAATTTGACATATCATTCTATCCATCTACCTTACTATCTATCCATCTATCTATCATCTATCAATCATTTATCTGTTTTCTAAATATTTGATTGTAGGTTGTATATAACATGCTCCTTGAACACATTATACCCCCATGTACATTTCTTAAGAACAAGGATATTCACTTATGTAACTGCCTTCAGTACAATTCTCAAGTTCAAGAAATTTAACATTGATAGAAAGCTTACAATCTTTATTCCAATTTTTTCATATATCCAAGTAATGTCCTTTGGGTATTTTCTCCTCCATTAATAAATCCAGTCTAGAATCACATATTGCATTTAGTTGTCACTGTTTCTTTAGTTGCTCCTTTTTTTTTTCTAATTGTGGAAACATGTACAACATAATCTTTCCCATCTCAAACACTCCCAAGCATATAGTTCAGTGGATTAATCATATTTACAATCTTGTGCTTCCCTCACCATCATCCATTACCAGGTATTTCCCCTCACCCAAACAGATACCCTATACCAATTATGCAGTAACTCTCCATTCCCCCTCACCTCTGCTCCTGGTATTCATTCATAAATCTCTGTGACTTTACATATTCTAGCTGTTTCACATAAGTGGAATCATGCAATATCTATGCATTCATGTCTGGCTTATGTCACTCAACATGGTATCTTCAGGGTTTGTTCTTATTCCAATGAATCCTCAAACCACCATTGTGATGTGGGTGGGGTAGGTAGTAGTATGGAACCCATCTGATAATAATAAGTCAAGACTCAGATAAATCACTTATCTAATTCACTCAACTTATTAGGGACTAAAAGAACTCCAGAACTTTAATCTACTGTCCTCAAATTCTGAATTAAAATATCTACCTTTCTACTCTCTCTCATAAATTCTGAGCTATTTTTCTACAAAGAAAGGATCATGGTGGCTTGGGAAATCTTTGTTAACATCTGAGAAACAATATCAAAAATAGTTTTAAAAATTAGAAGCTATCCTGAAAATTTAAGAATACCTGTACACACACTGTTACATTTGGTGCATCCTGAAGTCTGTCTCTTCTTCTTGAATGAAACACAAAGGGAACAAATAACATTGCTAGTGATTGCAAACTATGCCTCTTTTTTTTATACTCAGTCTTCAGCTATTGGCCAACTATTCTTCCTAAAACGTTCACCGTGGCAGAAACTCCATGAGTCATATTCATCAGCACTACCTAGCCAGTTACCTGGAAGACAGATGCAGACCAGCAGATTTCTCTTAAGCTCTCCTGACTCGCTTTGCTGTTCACCTCTCACCAATCCAAAGTGGGACCAAATCAAGTCATTTTACTCCCAAACTTGAGTTTGATCCAAATCCCTAAAGAATACAAGGAAAGGCTAAAATGTATACTCTTCCAGGACCAGAACTTCTCATTTGTTTTCTCTTCAGCATTAAGATGGTCTCTTCTACTCAGTATTTATTTAAGAAAAGCCTGAAGAAGATGAAGGAAAGAAAAAGGGGAAAGATGAAATGAAGGAGGGAAGAAAAACATGAGGAAAGGAAGGAAAGAGAGAGGGAAGGGAGGAAAGAAAAAGGGAAGGAGGTAGACAATGAGAGAAGGGAGCAGAAGGGAGTAAGGAGTAAACTCCCATCCTTTGTCCCTCTGCTGAGCCTGGTTCTCAGTCTCTGTTTCTGGACTTCCCATTTGGTCATGTGGACACAGGCAAAGATGTGTAACCCCTAATGATAATATGTCAGCTCCAGCCTGCTTTTCCATTTTCAGTCAGCCCTCAGTGATTTTAATGAAAAACAGTTATAAAAATACTTGGTTTGTGTTCATAAAATCTGCCAAGGAACAGAGAGAATGAAGACAGGGAGTTGATTCTATCCAGAGGCATTTTTACCAATAATTTTTGGCTTGCTTTTCTCTATGAGCTATGCCCACCTGAGGAGATCTCATCTGGATAAGATGGCTGTACACACACACACACACACACACACACACACACACAAGGGAAGAGAAAAAAGAAGACTCCCACTAGGCCTCAAGGATGTCTTATTGTGAATTGAACTGTTCTGGGCCATATGTTTATGGAGGAGATGGTGGAGTATTCCAGTATTCCTCCAAGCACATCTTCAAGCCCAGTACACCTTCTCTGTGAATTCTGCCAATCTGCCCTCAAGACCTGGCTGACAAGGTGAACTACAGCCAACTAGCTCCCACTAGGGATTTTCCAGGCTATGGATATCTAGGGTTTTGCCTCATATGTTCATTTTGCCAATTTTTCTTGATTGTCCACCATATGCTGGGCTCTGTGTATTATTTCCCATCCCTTCCTTCCAAATAGTACCACGAAAGTAATCAGAAATTTGTGACCAAGGATGATGCCTCCCAATGTGCCTTTGCTCATTTAGAACATCTTGGACTTTTTCCCAGCACCTGTGGCAGGCAGCAGAACCCTTGAGCCCACTGGGAGTGGATCCACAATGGTTCATAAATTACTAACACAATGAGTTAAGACTCCATTTCCTGGTTTTCAAGACTTTCATTATTTGACTACCCCGGTGTTCTTGTCTGCTAGCTGCCGGAATGCAATATACCAGAAACAGAATGGCTTTTCAAAAGGGGAATTTAATAAGTTGCTAGTTTATAGTTCTAAGGCCAAGAAAATGTCTCAATTAAAACAAGTCTATAGAAATGTCCAGTCAAAGGCATCCATCCAGGGAAAGATACCTTGGTTCAAGAAGGCTGATGAAGTTCAGGGTTTCTCTCTCAAGTGAGAAGGCACATGGCAAACACAGTTAGGGTTTCTCTCTCAGCTGGAAGGGCACATGGTAAGCATGGTGTCATCTGCTAGCTTTCTCTCCTGGCTTCCGGTTTCATAAAGCTTTCCGGGAGGCATTTTCTTTGTTCATCTCCAAAGGTCCCTGGCTCATTGGACTCTCTGCTTTGTGGTGCTGCAGCATTCTCTGCACTCTCCAAATCTTTTTTATTCTCCAAAATGTTTCCTCTTTTATAGGACTCTAGAAACTTATCAAGATCCACCCAAATGGGAGGAGACATGTCGTCTTAACAACCACTCTTGACTAAATCACATCATCCAGGGAGATAATCTGATTACAGTTTCAAACATACAGTATTGAATAGGGATTATTCTACCTTTATGAAATGGGATTTTGATTAAAACATGGCTTTTCTAGGGGACATACATCATTTCAATCCAGCACACCTGGCCAGCCTCTCCAATGATCCATTAGTATGACAAGTTCCTCCCAGCTTTATTATTATTATTATTTTTTACATGGGTAGGCACTGGGAATCAAACCCAGGTCCTCTGCCATGGCAGGCAAGCATTCTTGCCTGCTGAGCCACCGTGGCCCGCCCCCTCCCAACTTTCTGTACCTCCTTTCATGCCATGGTTCCTGCTAGCCCATATAATGTCCATATACAATTTAGAAACAATTCTCCCTTCCTGAAAAGACTTTTCTTTCATCTGATACAAGATTGTTAAAATAGTATATTATACTCTCATCTTCCGCAAACATGGCATGTCTTTCCATTGATTTAGGTCTAATTTCTATAGCAATTTCTTTTGACTTTAAGGGTATGTCTTGCACTTTCTTGGTTAAGTTTATTCCTACATGTTTTATTTTTTGATGCTATTGTAAGTGAAATTGTTTTCCTAATTTCATTTTGGATTTTTCATTGCTACTGATTTTTGCATGTGATTCTTATAGTGTGCAATGCTGTAGAATTCATTTATTAGCTCCAATAGTTCTTTGGGTGGATTCTTTAGGGATTTCTATATATAAGATCATGTAAAAAATAGTTTTACCTCTTCCTTTCCAATTTGAATGCTTTTTATTTATTTTTTGATTTAATTATTCCAGTTATACCTTCCAGTATATTTTTTAACAGACATGGTGAAATCAAGCATCCTTGTGTTTTCCTGATCTTAGGAAGTAGTCTTTCACCATTGAGCCTTTCACCATTGAGTGTGATGTAAACTGTGGGTTTAAAAAATCCCATTATTATGTTGATGAAATTTCCTTCTAGTTCTAGTCATTGAACATTTTTATTATAAAAGGTTGTTGGAGTTTCTCAAATGCCTTTCCTTTTTCTCATGAGATGATCATGTAGTTTTTTCCTCCTTTATTCTATAAATGTGGTGTATTACAGTGATTGATTTTCATTTATTGACTCACTCTTCTTTTCTTGAAATGCATCCCACTTCATTGTGGTGTACAGTCCTTTTTTTTTTCTTTGTATGTTGTATAGCAGGGGTCACATTTCATTCTTTTTCCATGTGAGTATCCCCTTTTCACAGCATCATTTGTTGAATTTTTGTTTGATTTTACATTTGTTTGCTTGTTTGGGAAGTGCAAGGGCTGAGAATCGAACCTGGGTCACCTGCAAGGCAAGCAAGAATTCTACCACTGAACCACCCTGCACACCCTATATAGTCCTTTTAATATGCTTTTGGATTTAGTTTACTAATATTTCATAGAGGATTTCTTCATCTATATTCATAAGGGATACTGGTCTATAGTTTTCCTTTCTCATGTTGTGTTTTTCTGGCTTCATTATCAGGGAAATGTTGCACTCATAGCATGCGTTTAGGAAGCATTTCCTCCTTTTGAAATCTTTGGTAGATTTACCAGTGAAGCCACCTGGTCCTGCTTTTCTTTGTTGGGAAGTTTTGGATTACTAGTTGGTCTCTTTACTTGTTATAGGTATATTCAGATTTTCTATCTTTTCTTGAGTCAATTTGGTAGTTTGTGTGTTTTTAGGAATTTGTCCCTCTTATGTAATTTGTTGCCAAACAATTGTTACTGGTGTTATAATATTTTTTATTTCTGTAAAGTTGGTAGTAATATCCCAACTTTCATTTCTTATTTTAGTAATTTGACTCTTCTCTGCTTTTTTCTTGGTCTGTCTTGCTAAACTGTTTTCACTTTTGTTAATCTTTTCGAAGAATCAATTTTTGGTTTCATTTTTCTACTCTCTATTTCATATATCTCTACTCTAATCTTTATTATTTCCTTCCTTCTGCTAGATTTATGCTGCGTTTGCTCTTCTTTTTCTAGTTCCTCAAGGTGGAAAACTCGGTTGTTGATTTGAGATTTTTCTTTTTTTTTTAATGTAGGCATTTATAGCTATAAATTGCCTTCTGAGCTCTGCTTTTGCTATAGGTTTTGGTATGTTGTGTTTTCATTTTCATATGTCTCAAAGTATTATGTAATTTCTCTTGTGACTTCTTCATTGACCCATTGGTCAAACCCTTTAGCCAAACATTTGGGGAGCCACATGAATATAAAAACACACAACCACAATTCTTTGACAATGAGGTACATGTTGTTTCCTGTGGTACCAGCAACCTGCACCAGGAATGCAAGCCAACACCTTTAAGGCTGCCACCAAGCTGTGGGGGAGAGATTGCAGGTGGGTAACATCGCTGAGCTCTCTTATCAAAATTCAGCAGTTTTTTCTGCATTAAGAATTCCATGGTTGTTTTAAATTAGATTCCAGAGTTTTGTGAAAGTTGATTCAGTTATCTTTTTGCTATCTTATTCATTGCTTTTGTGGAGGAATGGAGTTTTGGAGTTCCCTACTCTGCCGTTTCTGCTGACATTACTCTGATTAAAGTTTTAAAGAATCCCTTTTCTTCTCCTTTCTGCTATCTCCACCGAACATAAAGCTCATATTCTCTTAAACAACTGGTTTTCTTTTTCCTTTCCCAACTGTAATTCTTTCATTTTGTGCTTCTAAGGTTTAAAATTACTCCATATTCCACATCTTCCAGACTTCTTTTCTCTACCTTTAAGCCTCTTTCCCCTAGTTAGCAGAAGAGAAGAACTGTTCATCACTTTCAGTGAGCTGTCTGGACTTTCCCTTTGCCAACCTACAAAACCAGATAAAAACCCTCAACCAAGGAGGTGCACCTATTGATCAATCCTACCCCTAGGATTATGTAACTCAGAGGACATAAACTCTCTTTTTGTCTTCCGTATAAAATCTGTTTCCCCAGCCCACACCTACTGAGGACTAGAACTGGAATTGCGGTAACAAAACAATTTCTTGGGATCATCCCACACCCAATCTTCAAGAAGGCCAAAGCCCTTGAAACTCTTCCCAAACAACAAGCTAGTGCTTTGGTTTTTACCTGTCTGCCCCTGCCTTCTCCCCACTTTCTCTTCTGCTCTGGATCACAGCAATGATAATTTTTATTACTGCCCATGACAAAGAACAGCTGTGCTGCTGGCCTCTGCCAGCACTGCCGGTGCCTCTGCCAAGGCTGCCCATGCCCATCCATAGGGGGTGTATTTCTGTGCCAAAGGCCCTGATGCCCTGTCCCTGACCACAGAAGATGTTGCTGCTGCTGCCAACAAAAAAAGCTATTCTCATCAATGTCCCCACTGTGTCTGCTGACTGTTTCTCCCCAACACAACCAAACCATTTCAGGGGCACCGATGTCACAAGGATGCTGTCTCCTATTTCTGCTGGCACCAATTCTGTTGGCACCCTGAGCTTTCTATAGCCCAGGGAGATTGTACCAAGCCAATATTATTAGTTTTTATTTATTTTTATTGCATGCTCCTAACTCTAAGACTTGACATGAATCCCTCGTTGCTGGATCATTGAACAACTGAGCAGTAAACGCTTATGGTGAATTTAGACTCACTCATCACCTGCTGCACTTACCCAGTATGTACTTTAGCTAAACATTTGCTGTTCCATTCTCCTTTCCTTGGAGTGTATTCTGAGTCTCATGTAAACAGACCTCTGGAAGACCTACCCTGCCAGTCCCACAAGCATGTCTAAATGTAATGTTAAAAGACCACTAAAAAGTGCAGGAGAAAACCTAGGTGAGAATGACCAAAAAGTAGAACAATGGTCCAGAAAAAGAAAAGCTCTGGCAATGTTTCATACATATATATGGCTAACAAAGTGATTCCCAAATGATGAGCTGCAGCAGAAGGAAATGAATTAGAAAGCTCACTCATTAGAATCCTGTTTATTCTTCCAGCCATTTGTTTCTTCTGAAAAATAGTCTTATGCCCTAATTATAGCTTTTAGTAGCTGTCGGTGACAGGCTATTTATCTATTGCACAATTTCTTAGAATTCACTCCCTTGTGACTGTAAACAGTCAATATTTCCACAGAATAAAAGTTTTCAAGGTTGCTTAGGGGCTCACATAAAGTTAATAACTGAGCTCCACAGCTGCACAAGTTCAAGACTACGAACTACCTCCTCATGCCCATTTCTTCTGGAAGTCAGTTGCAGGAGGGCAATCCCCTATGTAAGATGCAAATCTTTCAGAATTCTGTGATTCTTCCAAGGTGCTAGCCCACTGTGCTCATTCAAATATTGACTTCTCTGTTTCCTAGGAAAATCAAATTTCCCCTAAACATTTTCTCATAAGATACATTTCTTTCTTTCAAGGAGTTCTGGTGCTTTGTAAACCATCTACACTTCTCTTTGGTCAGGCTCTGGTTAAGCCAACATATCTGTTTCTACTTTTTTTCCTACCTTTTGCTTTGTCCTTCACGCTCTTTCAGCTGCTGAACTTCTCAAAATCCCTTCTTTCCCTGGGAGTGTTGCATTGTTAATGCGAGCCATGTTCAGCCTCTTCAGCCAGGTTTTATCTGTGCAGGAATATCTTGATCAGAGATTGTGCTTCTTGTCTACTGCTTGTGTGACTACAGAGGTTATTTGATTTTATTCTGTTTGATCAAGTTCACAGAAGACTCTCTTCTCTTTCTATGCTACACTGATTTTATTCTGTTCTTTTAATGGCCAGTGATTCTCATCACTACCACATTTAACCTTTTCCCAAAGAACATGCCTTCAGTAATTTCTCATAAAATGGCACACTGTACTGAGCTTGAGTTTATTCTAGTCAGCTTTTCCTTTATCAAAATTGCTGTCCCAAGTTGCAGCCATCTGAATCAAGAGCACAAATAAGAAGGGGAAAAAATGGCAAAAACAAGCATTAAGAGTCGAGTATAAATTGTGTTTATGAGGAAGAGTTAGGTTAAATTCAGTTTTCCTTAAAAAAATTATTTGAATGAATTCTGTGTGATAAGTCGTGGCATTTTATTTCAACTGCTTAACTAGTCATTTGTCTTGAATAGTCTAATTTCTCTGTGTTTCAATTTCCTTCCCTGTATCACAGAATAATACTGTCTTTCCTAGTATGCTCAGAGTTAACATCTTATGAGATGATTACGTGACATGATTTTAAAATGTATAAAACACCATTCACTTGTAATTTGATAATATTGTCTTTAGAAGGGTAGAAACAACATCTCTAGAAAATTAAGCCACTTTTTCATTAAATTACCTCCCCTTTACTCTCCAGATTAGCCTTCTGATGAACAGAATAGATGTTTACTGTGTAGTGGAATTTCAGGAGACTTGGAAAGGATCCATGACCCAGAAGATGCCTTTGCCACCCGCTCTCTGAGATTGGAAATACAATCAATGACCAAGGACACATTGCATTGTTATGGGTTGGGGCTGGCAATAGAAATACTTCTGAAGAAGGGACAAATTGACATAAATGCAAATCTATGGTGTATATTAAAAACTGGTTCTAGAACTTGTCTTAGGGGCAGGTTTGAATATCAGGAGTCAAACGCTTCCTTGCCCAGTGTACCAGTCTGCTAAAGGGCATTTATCTTGGATTTCTGCAGACAGTTTCTCACTCTTGGCTCAACAGTTCATTATCAAAATGGCAGGAAAAGGTGATAAAACAGCAAACACGCCCATCACCAATGATAGAAGTCATCTACAGTGAATGGTCACCCACTCCCATAGACGAGACCACAGTTGAGTCTATAGGTAATAGGTTCACAACTGTGCTGGGATCTTCAAGCTTACTGTAATTCACAGAATTTTAGAGCCAGAAGGATATTTTAGAAACTCTAATCACCAGGATGGTAATAGGAATGTAGAAACCAGGCCAGTGTGAGGCAATAAGGAGCAGAACAGTCTGAGGCAAACTGCAAAGAGAACATATGTCCCTACAACATTGACATTCAAGTTTAATTAAAGTGTGCAATTGGTTAAGCCAAATATAGCCACAGAGTGACTATATTTGACCTCAGGTTGCCAGTCTGTGGCTTCTAATCCTATTCCCTCATTATAAAGGTGATCTGTGGGTACAACAAGAGTCACACGAGCATGGAAGGCACTAATTACAATGACTCGGCTTCATTGTTAAAAACTTCAACCTCCTTCCTCCAAGTGAACCCCAGCTATTCCTGGGATGCATCACCACTTTGTCTGTCTTCTAGTCACCATTTACTGTCTACTCTGCTCTTCCCCTTTCTCTCCTGCTCTATCTCCTCTTAGGCTGCTGATCTCAAAGCTGCTGGAGAGATCTCGTTGAAGCTAATCCTGAACGTACATTTGTGAAGACACCAATGTCGATTCCAAGGTGCTGTCTCAGGACCCTCTGCACCACCATCACCAGGGTGCAGTGAGGGAAGAATCACCCTCTCACTAACTTGTCACACTTGGACACCTGAGTCCCAAAGACAGCAAGGCCTCTTATGAAAGCACCCTGTCTGACCCCTCTTCTCTGTGCTCCTCCCTCAGACACAACTCTAAGACAAACATACAGATATCATCCACCTCTGTCAGAATGATCCACAATCCAGCACAGTGCTTATAGCACCTAGAAACATTTTCTATCCCCAAAACTACCAAATAAACAACAACAAAAAATCTGCCTAGACATTGCTTTGACTAAAACATACACAGCAGTTTACACTAACCAAAAGAACAGCTTCTCTGTTTAAAGACTCAACATTAAGGAAACTGACAAGTTAGTAAGTGAATCAGGACTTGGTTTATATTTGTGCAGCTCAAGGGCCTATTCAGGTGCTCTTGCCAGAGCAAAGGACTTAGCTTCCCTAAGAATTATTGAGTCTCTAACCTCCAAGAAGACAAGCAACTTCAACTTTCAACTGAGATTTCTGTTTCTGCCCATTGTACCTTCAAAAATTTTTTGGGTTGAATTTCATTCATTGTATCTTATGATGGTTTGAAAATGTCATTAGTCATCTGGGGAATGTAGCATTAGTCATCTAGGGAATGCAAATCAAAACCACTATGAAATACCACTTCACACCCACTAGGGTGGTTATAATTAAAAAGACAGCTATAGCATGTATTGGCAAGTGTGATGAATAGGTTCTGATGTCAATTTGGCCAAATGATTATGCCCAGTTGTCTGGTCAGGCAAGTGCTGGCCTGACCATTGCTGCAAGGATATTTCATGGCTGATTGATAAACTGGAAGGCTGGTGTATTAAATCATCAGTCAGTTGACTGCATCTGTGGCTGATTACATCTGTGATCAACTAAGGCATGTCTCTCATAACAAGATAATCCAATGAGTTGAAGGTTTTTAAGGAAGAGGAAAGACTCTTTCACTGCTTCTTCAGCCAGCGAGACTCTCCTGTGGAGTTGGCCCAGGCCCTTCATCGGAGCCACCAGCTTCACAGCCTGCCCTACAGATTTTGGGCTCTTCCATTCCCAAGGTTGTGTGAGACACCTTTATAAATCTCATAATTACAGATCTCTCTTGTTGGTTCTGTTTCTCTAGAGAACCCTGACTAACACAGCAAGGATGTGGAGAAATTGCTGGTGGGAATGAAAAATGGTATAGTCACTTGGGAAAACAGTTTGGCAATTCCTCAGAATGTTAAACATTGAGTTAACATATGACCTAACAATTCTACTCCTAGGGTATATATCCAAAAGAAACAAAAACATGTGCCCACACAAAAACTTATGCACAAATATTCATAGAGGCATTATTCATAGTATCCCCAAATTAGAAACAACCCAAATGTTCCTCAACTGATAAACAGATAAATAAAATGTGATATATCCAAACCCTTGGCAATAAAAAGGAATGAAGTACTGAAACATACATGACTGAATCTTGAAAATATTATGTTAAGTGAAAGAAGCCAGCCACAAAAGACAACATGTTGTAAGATCCCATTTATATGAAATGTCCAGTAATAGACAAATCCATAGAGAAGAGAATAGATTGGCAGTAGCCTAGTGATGGGAAGGGGTGAAGGGATGGGTTGTGGGTAGGGAATGACTATTATATAGATGCAGAATTTCTTTTGGGGGTGATGAAAAAGTTCTAAAATTAGATTATGGTGGGTTTCAAAATTCTGTGAGTATGCTAAATGCCATTGAGCTGTACATTTTTTTTTTGAGTGGTACACTTTAATAAGGTGAATTGTATGTACTTGACTTATATCTCAATAGAGCTGTTAAATGGTATTTAAAGGGAGAAACTTTAGGTTATGTATATGTTACTAAAATAAAAATTTAAAAAAGCATTTTACAACACAATCAGTGAACCGTAATGTAAACTATAGACTATAGTTAATAGTAAAATTACAATAATATTTTTTCATCAATTGTAACAAAGGTATCACACTAATGTAAAGTTCTAATAACAGGGAAAACTGTGTGTAAGGGGGTTTGTGCCGGTTTGAAAGGATGTGTGTCCCCTAGAAAAGCCATGTTTTAACCCTAATCCCGTTTTGTAAAGGCAGCCATTTCTTCTAATTCAGCATTGTATGTCTGACACTGTAATTAGATCATCTCCCTGGAGATGTGATGTAATCGAGAGTGGTTGTTAAACTGGATTAGGTGATGACATGTCTCCACTGACTCGAGTGGGTCTAGATTAGTTTCTGAAGTCCTTTAAAAGAGAAAACATTTTGGAGATTAGAGATTTAGAGAGAGCAGAGAATGCTGTAGCACCACGAAGTACAGCGTCCATGAGCCAGTGACCTTTGGAGAAGAGGAAGAAGGAAAATTCTTCCCAGGGAGCTTCATGAAACAGGAAGCCAGGAGAAGAAGCCAGCAGATGACACCGTGTTCACCATGTGGCCTTCCACTTGAGAGAGAAACCCTGAACTTCATCTGCCTTCTTGAACCAAGGTATCTTTCTCTGGATGCCTTTGATTGGACATTTCTATAAACTTGTTTTAATTGGGACATTTTCTCAGCCTTGAAACTGCAAACTAGCAACTCATTAGATTCCCTTTTTTAAAAGCTATTCCATTTCCTGTACATTGCATTCTGGCAGCTAGTAAACTAGAACAGGGGGTATACTAGAACTCTGTATTTCCTGCATTATTTTTCCATAAGCTTACAACTTTTCTAATACAAAATTATTTTTAAAACATATATTTTCTTTTTAAAAAGAGAGGGGATGTGACGTATGACCAATTCAAAGTCCTGGGGTTTTGGTGGTATAACTAGTTTTCCTGTGCCTTCTTAGGACAAAATGCTGTATGGGCTATATTTATAGTTCCCTACTATAAATCTGCAGTAAAGTTGATATAGATATTGAGAAGGATATGAATAAAGATGTAGATATAGAGGTGGCTTATTTTTAATATTAGTTATAACTTTTTATATTGAAATAGTTCGATTCATAAGAAGCGGCAAAAACAGTGCAGAATATTGCCATATATCCTTCATCCAACTTCCTCCAATGAGTATTTTATATAACCATAGTGCATTGTAGATCCAGATTCTTAAATTATTTCTTATGTTCTTTCCTACTCTTTCCAAGATGTTTCTTTAGGGTGGAGAGTGTCCCATCTGCTTTGTTCCTGCCTACGAGTATGCCAAAACATCTTCCAAAAACCTCTTCCAGTACCAATACCAAAAACTGACACTACTTGAAATTTCTGAGTTTGTCTCTGATGCCCATAAGGGTTTTGTGACCATATTTCCAGTGTCCTTGGAAGTGGGCTTCAGGGAAGCACATCCCTGTGGCCACATGCACTGCAGGCTGCAGGGCCAAGCCCCAGGCTGGTGGATATAAGGAAGAGAGGATCTCCTGAGCCCACCAACTGTCAGCTGAATTGCATTCACTGGCCTTAAGAAGTAGAGAAAGAGAGCAAGAGTGAACAAGAGTGTGTGAAGGGCTGCACTTGAACATTCATCCCAAGCGTGGGAAGTGAGATACAGGGCTGCTGAAATGTCAAGCAAGGAGACAGTAAGTCAAGAGCCATGGATGGGCCACAGCAGCCAAACCAGATCTTTGGAATATGCAGGGATGGAACGCAGCACTCAAATGGCTAAATGCGTATGTGAGAAAATAAAAAAGTATTGGCTCAATGCCAGAGGTAACATCCAACCAATTCTAACTGCAAGGTAAAATGTATAAAAATACAAGGAAACAGTTGAGTCATTCAAATTTATCTGACTGGTAGAATAGGAAACTTCAGAGTGGCCATCTCAAAAGGCATTTGCAGGTTTCTCTTGCTAAACTTTCCTGGGGCCTGTCATCTTGTACATGCCTTTAAAGTTCAGCTAAAACTCAGACAATATACTTGTAGTGGCTAAATCAAAGCATTAGAGTCAAATTGATGTGGTTCCCAGCTATTCCAGCTGTGTTAATTTGAGTTAGTTGCTTACCTGCTGTGAGCTTTCACTTTAAATATGAGTAAGAAGAGAACCTACATCACAAAATGGGCATAAAGACATAGGACAATAAGTGCAGGGAGAGCTCAGCATAAGCGTAGGGAGAGCTCAAAAAGGTGTTTAATAATTGGTGGCCATAATTAATACGAGCATTGCTTGTCAGTGACCAGCCAAATCCATGCAAAGCTTTGGCAGATCTGAGTTCCTCCAGCTAAGGATGCCCAATGTCCCGCATGAACCCACCCTGATTGTTCTAGGATGTTATATTGAGAAGGGAAGGAATGGGGTAGGTTTGGCAGCTTTCACCTCTCTACTATTCTGTCCTCATCCATTTTGGGGCTAGAAAGGGCAGGGAAAAAAAAGCTTCAAGGGTGCAGCAGGTATAATTTCAGCAACAGTATATAAATGAGAGCCTCTGGGAACCAGAAGGAGTGGAGAGACCCTTTTCCCTCACTCAGACCCCCCTTCCCTACCTCAGAAACAGACACTAAGAAAGGACTGAAAGTGCTTAGACAAGATGCTGGGGATATGGCATTTAAAGTGGCCACAGGAAAGAAATAGATTCTGTAAACCATTCTGAAATGTGCAACAGAGATTTCAAAGTTCAAACCAGAGAATGGAAAGTACAAAGATTTTATTTTAGTTATGTGCTCCCTTATCTTTCTTCACTATTGCCTTCTTCTGTCTTCTCCTTTATGAAAAGCAAATAAACCAACCCAAAAAAACTCCTCAAAAGAGTTGTCTCTATTTTCCGCTCTAGTTGGTGTCCCTCACTTCCTCTGGAACTCATGCAAACCAGGCTTTCACCTCCACCACTCCACCAAAACTGCTCTTTTTGAGGTTCTTGAGACCTCTAGAATGCATGTAGTCTCTAACCACATCAGCTGCAAGGGAAGCTGGGAAGTGTGGTCTTCACTCTGGGCAACCATATTTCAAATAAACTCATCTCCTCCATTACTAAAAAGAAAGTGGAGGAATGTACAGTAAGGGATAGCTAGCAGTCTATAGTCTCTTTAAGAGTAAACCATTTAAACACTAGAACCAGTCAGTATGTATGGCCGCCAAACCTGTGGGGGAGGGGAGAACATTATATTAGAAAAACACTAGATTGATTCAATAGAAGATAGAAAAGAAAAAAACTCAAGAAAAAGTTGGTAAACAGAAAACACAAAGTAAGAGGGCAAAAATCATTCAAATCTAGAAGTAATTACAATCCTACAAATGAATACATTCACCAATTAAATGACAGAGGTTCTTGGATACTGTGCTGGTTTGAAGCTCTTATGCATCCCCTCAAAGGCCATGCTATCTTATTCCATCTCTGCGGGTGCAGACTTATTGCTGGGAGGAACCTTTTTTTCTTTAATTTTTTATTAATTAAAGAAAAAATTACAAGAAAGAAACACAAACATTCCCGACACATACACTCAGCAATTCACAATATCATCACATAGTTGCATATTCATCATCATGGTCAATTCCCAGAACATTTGCATCAATTCAGAAAAAGAAATAAAAAGACAACAGAAAAAAAAAATTTTACAGGCCATATCCCTTACCCCTCCCTTTCGTTGATCACTAGCATTTCAAACTAAATCTATTTTAACATTTGTTCCCCCTATTATTTATTTTTATACCATATGTTCTACTCATCTGTTGACAAGGTAGATAAAAGGAGCATCAGACACAAGGTTTTCACAATCACACAGTCACATTGTGAAAGCTATATCATTATACAATCATAATCAAGAAACATGGCTACTGGAACACAGCTCTACATTTTCAGGCAGTTCCTTCCAGCCTCTCCATTACATCTTGAATAGCAAGGTGATATCTACTTAATGTGTAAGACTAACCTCCAGGATAATCTCTCAACTCCATTTGGAATCTCTCAGCCATTCACACTTTGCCTCATTTCCCTCTTCCCCATTTTGGTCAAGAAGGTTTTCTCAATCCCTTGATGCTGGGTCTCAGCTCATTCTAGAGTTTTCTCAATCCCTTGATGCTGAATCTCAGCTCATTCTGGGATTTCTGTCCCACGTTGCCAGGAAGATCCACACCGCTGGGAGTCATGTCTCATGTAGACGGGGGGTGGGGTGGCGGGTAGTGAGTTTGCTTGCTGTGTTGGCTGGAGAAAGAGGTCACATCTGAGCAACAAAAGAGGTTCTCTTGGGGGTGACTCTTAGGCCTAATTTTAAGTAGGCTTGACCTACCATGTGTGGATTTAAGTTTCATATGAACAAACCCCAAGACTGGGGGCTCAGCCTATAGCTTTGGTTGTCCACACTGCTTGTGAGAATATCAAGAATTCAACTTGGGGAAGTTGAGTTTTCCCGTGTTCTCACCATCCCCCAAAGGGAACTTTGCAAATACTTTTCCACTCTCTGATCATATCACTCCAGGATTCAGCAGGGCATCACCAGAACAAACCAACAAAATCTCATGTCCTACCCAAAGTTCCATGTACTTAAGGTGTTCAACCAACTATCTACATAAGTTATATTAGGAGATGCACTAGTCAAAATATAAATTTGTACCAAATAAACATTTTTGCCTTAGTCTCACACATAAGTTGAAATTTTAAAATATTAATTACCATCTATTTTCAGCACACTGCAGTAATGACATTCTTTTGTTCTTCCTCATGCAAAAACATTTTTTTAATTAGTCACTATCATTTTATACTCTAGGCATTCCTAGATTATATCATCTCAATCTTTATCATCTACCTTTCTTTCTGATTTCATTTATGTCCCCAACCCTCCTCCCTCTATCATTCCCACATGCAGCTTCATTCAGTATTTTAACATAATTGTATTACACTTACGTAATATTGTGCTGTCCATTTCTGAGTTTTTATATTCAGTCCTGTTGCACAATCTGTATCCTTTTGACTCCAATTACCCAATATCTTACCCTATTTCTATCTCCTGATGGTCTCTGTTACCAAGGAAATATTCCAAGTTTATTCACTAATGTCAGTTCATATCAGTGAGACCATACAGTATTTGTCCTTTTGTTTCTGGCTAATCACACACTCAGCATAATGCCCTTAAGGTCCATTTATGATGTTACATACTTCATAACTTTATTCTGTCTTACAGCTGCATAATATTCCATTTTATGTATATGCCACAGTTTGTTTAGTCAACCACCTGTTGATGGACATTTTGGCTGCTTCCATCTCTTGGTAATTATAAATAATGCTGCTATAAACATTGGTGTGCAAACGTCCATTTGTGTCCTTGCACTCATGTCCTTTGAGTAGAGATAGCTTATAGATGCGTCCTGTTTTGTAATCCATTCTGCCAGACTATGTCTTTTGATTGGGGAGTTTAATCCATTAACATTCAGTGTTATTACTGCATGGATAGTACTTTCTTCTACTATTTTGCCTTCTGGATGTTATATATCATATCTAATTTTCCTTCTTTTTCACCTTTACTCATAGTCTTCCTTTCTACACTCTTCTCCACGACTCTCTCTTCTGTCTTCGTATCTGTCTCTAGTGCTCCCTTTAGTATTTCTTGCAGAGCTGGTCTCTTGGTCACAAATTCTCTCAGTGATTTTTTGTCTGAAAAGGTTTTAATTTCTCCCTCATTTTTGAAGGACAATTTTGCTGGATATAGAATTGTTGGTTGGCAGTTTTTTCTTTTAATAATTTAAATATATCATCCCACTGTCTTCTTGCCTCCATGGTTTCTGCTGAGAAATCTACACATAGTCTTATTGGGCTTCCCTTGTATGTGATGGATTGCTTTTCTCTTGCTGCTTTCAAGATTCTCTCTTTCTCTTTGACCTCTGACATTCTGATTAGTAAATGTCTTGGAGTATGTTTATTTGGATCTATTCTCTTTGGGGTACGCTGAACTTCTTGGATTTTTAATTTTAAGTCTTTCATAAGAGTTGGGAAATTTTTAGTGATAATTTCCTCCATTAGTTTTTCTCCTCCTTTTCCCTTCTCTCCTCCTTCTGGGACACCCACAACACATATATTCATGCACTTCATATTGTCTTTCAATTCCCTGAGTTCCTGCTCATATTTTTCCATTCTTTTCCCTATATTTTCTTTTTCTTGCCAGATTTCAGATGTTCCGTCCTCTAGTTTTGAAATCCTATGTTCTGTCTCTCGAAATCTACCATTGTAGGTTTCCATTGTTTTTTCATCTCTTCTACTTTGCCTTTCATTCCCATAAGTTTTGTGATTTGTTTTTTCAGACTTTCAATTTCTTCTTTTTGTTCATCCCTTGCCTTCTTTATATCCTCCCTCAATTCATTGATTTGGTTTTTTTTTTAATAGCTCAGATGCAGCTTCATTCAGTGTTTTAACATAATTACATTACAATTAGGTATTATTGTGCTGTCCATTTTTGAGTTTTTGTATCTAGTCCTGTTGCACAGTCTGTATCCCTTCAGCTCCAATTACCCATTATCTTACCCTGTTTCGAACTCCTGCTGGCCTCTGTTACCAATGACATATTCCAAGTTTATTCTCGAATGTTGGTTCACATCAGTGGGACCATACAGTATTTGTCCTTTAGTTTTTGGCTAGACTCACTCAGCATAATGTTCTCTAGGTCCATCCATGTTATTACATGCTTCATAAGTTTATTCTGTCTTCGAGCTGCATAATATTCCATCGTATGTATATACCACAGTTTGTTTAGCCACTCGTCTGTTGATGGACATTTTGGCTGTTTCCATCTCTTTGCAATTGTAAATAATGCTGCTATAAACATTGGTGTGCAAATGTCCGTTTGTGTCTTTGCCCTTAAGTCCTTTGAGTAGATACCTAGCAATGGTATTGCTGGGTCGTATGGCAATTCTATATTCAGTTTTTTGAGGAACCGCCAAACTGCCTTCCACAGTAGTTGCACCATTTGACATTCCCACCAACAGTGGATAAGTGTGCCTCTTTCTCCGCATCCTCTCCAGCACTTGTCATTTTCTGTTTTGTTGATAATGGCCATTCTGGTGGGTGTGAGATGATATCTCATTGTGGTTTTGATTTGCATTTCTCTAATGGCCAGGGACATTGAGCATCTCTTCATGTGCCTTTTGGCCATTTGTATTTCCTCTTCTGAGAGGTATAAGTCTTTTTTCCCATTTTGTAATTGGGTTGGCTGTCTTTTTGTTGTTGAGTTGAACAATCTCTTTATAAATTCTGGATACTAGACCTTTATCTGATATGTCGTTTCCAAATATTGTCTCCCATTGTGTAGGCTGTCTTTCTACTTTCTTGATGAAGTTCTTTGATGCACTTCATCACTAAATTAAACACTTAAAAAGTGTTTAATTTTGAGGAGCTCCCATTTATTTATTTAATTCTTCAGTGCTCCTGCTTTAGGTTTAAGGTCCATAAAACCACCTCCAATTGTAAGTTTCATAAGATATCTCCCTATATTTTCCTCTAACTGTTTTATGGTCTTAGATCTAATGTTTAGATCTTTGATTCATTTTGAGTTAACTTTTGTATAGGGTGTGAGATACGGGTCCTCTTTCATTCTATTGCATATGGATATCCAGTTCTCTAGGCACCATTTATTGAGGAGACTGTTCTGTCCCAGGTGAGTTGGCTTGACTGCCTTATCAAAGATCAAATGTCCATAGATGAGAGGGTCTATATCTGAACACTCTATTGGATTCCATTGGTCGATATATCTATCTTTGTGCCAATACCATGCTGTTTTGACATGATAAAGATAGATATATTATTGGCTTCCTAATATGCCTTAAAGTCTGGCAGTGTGAGACCTCCAGCTTCGTTTTTTTTCCTAAAGATACTTTTAGCAATTCGGGGCACCCTGCCCTTCCAGATAAATTTGCTTATTGGTTTTTCTATTTCTGAAAAATAAGTTGTTGGGATTTTGATTGGTATTGCATTGAATCTGTAAATCAATTTAGGTAGGATTGACATCTTAACTATATTTAGTCTTCCAATCCATGAACACGGTATGCCTTTCCATCTATTTAGGTCTTCTGTGATTTAACAGTTTTATGTAGTTTTCTTTGTATAGGTTTTTTGTCTCTTTAGTTAAATTTATTCCTAAGTACTTTATTCTTTTAGTTTCAATTGTAAATGGAATTCGTTTCTTGATTTCCCCCTCAGCTTGTTCATTGCTCGTGTATAGAAATGCTACAGATTTTTGAATGTTGATCTTGTAACCTGCTACTCTGCTGTACTCATTTATTAGCTCTAGTAGTTTTCTTGTGGATTTTTCCGGGTTTTCGACATATAGTATCATATCGTCTGCAAACAGTGATAGTTTTACTTCTTCCTTTCCAATTTTGATGCCTTGTATTTCTTTTTCTTGTCTAATTGCTCTGGCTAGAACCTCCAACATGATGTTGAATAATAGTGGTGATAATGGACATCCTTGTCTTGTTCCTGATCTTAGGGGGAAAGTTTTCAATTTTTCCCCATTGAGGATGATATTAGCTGTGGGTTTTTCATATATTCCCTCTATCATTTTAAGGAAGTTCCTTTGTATTCCTATCCTTTGAAGTGTTTTCAACAGGAAAGGATGTTGAATCTTGTCAAATGCCTTCTCTGCATCAATTGAGATGATCATGTGATTTTTCTGCTTTGATTTGTTGATATGGTGTATTACATTAATTGATTTTCTTATGTTGAACCATCCTTGCAAACCAGGGATGAATCCTACTTGGTCATGATGTATAATTCTTTTAATATGTTGTTGGTTTCGATTTGCTAGAATTTTGTTGATGATTTTTGCATCTATATTCATTAGAGAGATTGGTCTGTAGTTTTTCTTTTTTTTGTAATATCTTTGCCTGGTTTTGGTATGAGGATGATGTTGGCTTCATAGAATGAATTAGGTAGCTTTCCCTCCACTTCGATTTTTTTGAAGAGTTTGAGGAGAGTTGGTACTAATTCTTTCTGGAATGTTTGGTAGAATTCACATGTGAAGCTATCTGGTCCTGGACTTTTCTTTTTAGGAAGCTTTTGAATGACTGATTCAATTTCTTCACTTGTGATTGGTTTGTTGAGGTCATCTATTTTTTCTTGAGTCAAAGTTGGTTGTTCATGCCTTTCCAGGAACCCGTCGATTTCATCTAAATTGCTGTATTTATTAGCGTGAAGTTGTTCATAGTATCTTGTTATTACCTTCTTTATTTCTGTGAGGTCAGTGGTTATGTCTCCTCTTCCATTTCTGATCTTATTTATTTGCATCCTCTCTCTTTTTCTTTTTGTCAATCTTGCTAAGGGCCCATCAATCTTATTGATTTTCTCATAGAACCAACTTCTGGTCTTATTGATTTTCTCTATTGTTTTCAATTTCATTTATTTCTGCTCTAATCTTTGTTATTTCTTTCCTTTTGCTTGCTTTGGGGATAGTTTGCTGTTCTTTCTCCAGTTCTTCCAAGTGGACAGTTAATTCCTGAAATTTTGCCCTTTCTTCTTTTCTGATATAGGCATTTAGGGCAATAAATTTCCCTCTTAGCACTGCCTTTGCTGCGTCCCATAGGTTTTGATATGTTGTGTTTTCGTTTTCATTCACCTCGAGATATTTACTAATTTCTCTTGCAATTTCTTCCTTGATCCACTCATTGTTTAAGAGTGTGTTGTTGAGCCCCCATGTATTTGTGAATTTTCTGGCACTCTGCCTATTATGGATTTCCAACTTCATTCATTTATGATCTGAGAAAGTGTTGTGTATGATTTCAATCTTTTTAAATTTGTTGAGACTTGCTTTGTGACCCAGCATATGGTCTATCTTTGAGAATGATCCATGAGCACTTGAGAAAAAGGTGTATCCTGCTGTTGTGGGATGTAATGTCCTATAAATGTCTGTTAAGTCTAGCTCATTTATAGTAATATTCAGATTCTCTATTTCTTTATAGATCCTCTGTCTAGATGTTCTGTCCATTGATGAGAGTGGGGAATTGAAGTCTCCAACTATTATGGTATATGTGTCTATTTCCCTTTTCAGTGTTTGCAGTGTATTCCTCAAGTATTTTGGGGCATTCTGGTTCAGTCCATAAATATTTATGATTGTTATGTCTTCTTGTTTAATTGTTCCTTTTATTAGTAGATAGTGTCCTTCTTTGTCTCTTTTAACTGTTTTACATTTGAAGTCTAACTTGTTGGATATTAGTATAGCCACTCCTGCTATTTTCTGGTTGTTATTTGCATGAAATATCTTTTCCCAACCTTTCACTTTCAACCTATGTTTATCTTTGGGTCTAAGATGTGTTTCCTGTAGACAACATATAGAAGGATCCTGTTTTTTAATCCATTCTGCCAGTCTATGTCTTTTGATTGGGGAATTCAGTCCATTAACATTTAGTGTTATTACTGTTTGGATAATATTTTCCTCTACCATTTTGCCTTTTGTATTATATATATCATATCTGATTTTCCTTCTTTCTACACTCTTTTCCATACCTCTCTCTTCTGTCTTTTTGTATCTGACTCTAGTGCTCCCTTTAGTATTTCTTGCAGAGCTGGTCTCTTGGTCACAAATTCTCTCAGTGACTTTTTGTCTGAAAATGTTTTAATTTCTCCCTCATTTTTGAAGGACAATTTTGCTGGATATAGAAGTCTTGGTTGGCAGTTTTTCTCTTTTAGTAATTTAAATATATCATCCCACTGTCTTCTAGCTTCCATGGTTTCTGCTGAGAAATCTACACATAGTCTTATTGGGTTTCCCTTGTATGTGATGATTTGTTTTTCTCTTGCTTCTTTCAAGATCCTCTCTTTCTCTTTGACCTCTGACATTCTAACTAGTAAGTGTCTTGGAGAATGCCTATTTGGGTCTATTCTCTTTGGGGTGCGCTGCACTTCTTGGATCTGTAATTTTAGGTCTTTCATAAGAGTTGGGAAATTTTCAGTGATAATTTCTTCCATTAGTTTTTCTCCTCCTTTTCCCTTCTCTTCTCCTTCTGGGACACCCACAATATGTATATTTGTGCGCTTCATATTGTCATTCAGTTCCCTGATCCTCTGCTCAAATTTTTCCATTCTTTTCCCTATAGTTTCTGTTTCTTTTTGAAATTCAGATGTTCCATCCTCCAGTTCACTAATTCTATCTTCTGTCTCTTTAAATCTATCATTGTAGGTATCCATTGTTTTTTCCATCTTTTCTACTTTGTCCTTCACTCCCATAAGTTCTGTGATTTGTTTTTTCAGATTTTCTATTTCTTCTTTTTGTTCAGCCCATGTCTTCTTCATGTCCTCCCTCAATTTATTGATTTGGTTTTTGAAGAGGTTTTCCATTTCTGTTGTTATATTCAGAATTAGTTGTCTCAGCTCCTGTATCTCATTTGAACTATTGGTTTGTTCCTTTGACTGGGCCATATCTTCAATTTTCCGAGCGTGATCCATTATTTTCTGCTGGCATCTGGGCATTTAATCAGATTTCCCTGGGTGTGGGTCCCAGCAGGTTGAAAGATTTTTCTGTGAAATCTCTGGGCTCTGTTTTTCTTATCCTGCCCAGTAGGTGGCGCTTGTGGCGCTCGTCTGTCTGCAGGTCCCACCAGTAAAAGATGCTGTGGCTCCTTTAACTTTGGAAAACTCTTGCTGTGGGGGAGGTTCGCCAGCCGAAGCGGCTTGAGGGAGTGCCAATCCGGATCTCCCAGCCAGCCCGGGAATCCACACGTGGGGGGGGCGCCGGCTGCCGTGGCTTGGGGCAGTGCCAATCCGAATCTCCCAGCTGGCCCGGGAATCCGCTCGTGGGGAGGGTCGCCGGCCTCCACGGCTTGGGGGAGTGCCGGTCCAAATCTCCCAGTCGCCCCGGGACGCCAAGCATGGCGGGGGGGCGCCGGCTGCCGCGGCTTGGGGAGTGCCTATCCAACGTTCCCAGCCGGACCGGGAAGCCACGTGTGCGGAAGGGACCCCGTTCGCCGGTCTCCGCGGCTTGGGGGACCTCCGATCCAGTTCTCCCAGCTGGTCTGGGGGGCTGCGTGTGGGGGGGCGCCAGCTGCTGCGGCTTGAGGAGACCACCTGTCCAATTCTCCAAGCCGGCCCGGGAAGGAGGGAAGGAGGGACTTCGGCTGCCAGCCGCCCCGGCCCGGGGAAGCGCGCGCCCTTCGCTGATCTCACCGCTGCGGATTCTCCCTGCCGGTTCAGCCGTTCCAGAATGGGGTACGCTGTCTTTTTGGTCTCTGTCGTGGCTCCGAGGCTGTTCTGTGCTGTTTCTATTTCTTTAGTAGCTGTTCTGGAGGAGGAACTAAGACCCGTGCGTCTTACTAAGCCGCCATCTTCTCCAGAAGTCCTTGATTTGGTTTTTGATGAGGTTTTCCATGTCTGTTTGTATATTCTGAATTAATTGTTTTAGCTCCTGTATGTCATTTGAATTGTTGGTTTGTTCTTTGACTGGGACCTATCTTCAATTTTCGTAGTGTGATTTGTTATTTTTTGCTGGTGTCTAGGCATTTAATTACCTTAATTAGTTTATTCTGGAAATTGCTTTCACTTCTTTTGCCTAGGTTTTTCTTGCTGGATGAATTTGTTGTCTATCTTTTCTTTGACATTCCGTTCAGTTTTATCTGGACCTCTAGCTTAAGTTTTGTTTAACAGAGGAGAATTTTTCAGTTCTTGTTTTCTTGTTTCTTGTCCTGCTTGTATGGTGCCTTTCCCCAACCCCCACCCTTAGAAGGGTGTACTTAGGTATTATAGACCTCAGCCAGATTTTCCCAGACCAAACTGGCCTCCTATCAGGAGAAAAGAGTTACCTGAGTCAGTTTTCCCTGAGGGTGAGACCCAGCAGGTTGAAAGACTTTCCTGTGAAGTGTCTGGACTCTTTTTTCTTATCCTGCCCAGTATGTAGTGCTTGTCTGCCTGCAGGTCCCACCAGCATAAGATGACGCAGTACCTTTAACTTTGGCATACTCTCCCTGCTGGTGGCATGGTGGAGACAGAGGAGAGGTTGTAGGCTGGTTTTAACGGCTTCAAATTACCAAGTCCTGGTGTCTGACTTCCTTGAGGGAGGAATTCCACCTGGACTGGCCTTCACCCCTCCCTGGGGAAGGCATAGTCTCCAGACAAGCCCCCAAAAGAGCTCACTTCTGCTTATGCCTGGGGCAGTTGCAGCCTGAGAAGTCCTGCCACTATATCCAGAGGCAGTCAAGCCTTTGTAGAAACACAGCCACAAAAACCTGTTTCCTTCTTTTTTTTTTTTCCTTCTTCCATCAGCCCTGCCCCCTTGTCACCAGGTTCACCTAAGCTGGGGGCCTATTTTTAGTAGTCAGAGTTTGTTAATTAATTCCACAATTGGCGTTTGGTTGGGCTCAGCCCCTGCTGCTGGTAAGGCCTCTTTCCTTTCCCCTCTGGGAGGCAGCCTGTGGGGGAGGGGCTCCGGCCACTGCAGCTTGGGGAACTCATGGTTCTTGGGGGTGCTCGCAGCCAGTCCAGCTGGTCCAGACTGGGGTACACTGTGTGTCCGGTCACTGATGTGGCCCCAGGAGCTGTTCTGTACTGTTTCTGGTTATTTAGTATTTGTTCTGGAGGACGAACTAAAATGTGCACGTTGTTAAACCGCCATCTTGACCCAGAAACTGGGAGGAACCTTTTATTAGGTTGTTTCCATGGAGATGTGACCCAGCCTATCCAAGGCATGTCTTAGTCCCCTTGCTGGAGTTCTTTATGAGAGGATAAAAGATAGAAGAAACCCAGAGAGTTCAGAGAAACTAAGAAACACACAGAGACATTTGGAGACAGCCACTGAAACCAGAACCAGGAGAAAAGGCCCAGCAGACAGCACCATGTGCCTTCCCATGTGACAGAGGAATCCCGGATGCTGGTAACCTTTCCTCAGAGAACATATCTTCATCTTGATGTCTTAATTTGGACATTTTTATGACCTTAGAACTGTAAACTTGTAACTCAATAAATCTCCATTAAAAAACCAACTCATTTCGGGTATTTTGCATTTTGGAATCTTTAGCAAACTGAAGCATACAAAAATAAAATAAAGTTTTTTGCTTTTACAAAAGATTCAACTAAAGAAAAGTTTCCACCTAAAGGCTGAAAACAAAGAGATTGGGGAACAAAAGGACAAACTGACCAAGAAGAGCAGATAAAGTGGCATTAAATATCAGACAAAACAGAATTTAAAGTAGAATTCAACAGAATTAATTAACATTAAAAGAATGTATTTTAACCCTAATAAAGAAGATACTATACAATATTAAGTATGATATTCCATCAAAAAGGTACAACTATGAATGTGTATGTATCTATCAACCTTAAAATATGTAAAGCAAAAACTGACATAATTGCAAGGAGAAATTGATAAATCTACAATCATAGCTGAAGATTTCAATACACTCTTCTCAGAAAAAGCAAGCAGATAAGAAAATTGGAAAAATATGTAACTCTGAACAAAATATTTAATAAATTTAATCTGGTAGGTATATGCATATATGTATTTTTTTTTTCCCAGAAAGACACAATGCAGTTTCAAAAAAGTGTTCATCGCTTGTTTTTTCTGCCTAAGGAAAACTAGATTCTAGAATAGATTCCACAATAGAATCAGGTAGTTTTACTGCAGGAGTACAAGTGGAGAGGTAAGTCAAATTCAAACAAACAAAAGTTCCTTTAAAATAGTTTATTTATAAGGAGTACTTTAAAATAGATTTAAAAGGAGCACAGATTCACAAAGGAAGCCTCACACAAGAAACCTCAGTTAAACAAGAAACATGAAAAAATTTAACATCTCAAAATTGATTAAAAAAAAAAAGCAAAGCAAATCATGCAGCTTTCTCATTATTCTCAGGTAATAAGTCTTCCAATTACTCTGATCCACAAGAAAAGTCATTTTAACAATTCAAAATTCCTTCCTGAGTCTTAAACATAAAGCTCCGTATTCTCATCCAGTCCAAAGCCTTTACTGTTCTCTAGCTTAGAAGCTACCAGAGGGAGAGAAAGTGGCAGAATTTTCTCTCTCTACACACCCATCTCAGCCCCCCTCCCCAGCTGCCTCCAGGGCTGTAGAGTTGGATTCAGAAGGAGGGGCTGCAAGAAAGAGGAGGACAGAAAACACTGGGCCTGCCTCCACATTGGTAACAGATGTACCGTGGAGCTGGTACCCCAGGGTGTGGCAGGTGCCCTGCTAACTACTTAGTTGAGGCACTTTGTGGCTTCCTTAGAGATGCTCCCAGAGGGGGCCCTGGGCTGTAACTGCCCTAACACAGGCTGTGACTCCTTTCAGTCAGACATTATAATTCTTCCTTTCCTGGCAGTCAGTGACCCACTCTTTTTGGGGTCACGTGGTTCCTCAGGCAGTACACTTGGAAGGGATTCAGAAGGGCTCAGGTCCCCATTCTTCTGTGTGAGCCACATCTCATCCTTGCCCTACTGATGATGGAAGAACTCCCAGTGTAGCCCTTTCCTCTTGGCCACTCAGGCTGATCTGGCCACAGCTATCACTCTGCCCTTATGCATCCCCAATTCTAGGGGGCTTGTTTTCAAGGTGCTTGAGTTTGACTCCTGATGCACCCTCTTTCTTTTGACTTAAAGAGAGTCCGAAACAGAAGCATTCCCTTTCACTCGCTTGTCATGGTCAGGTTCATGTGTCAACTTGGCCAGGTGGTGGTACCCATTTGTCTGGTTGGGCAAGTGCTGGCCTGTCTGTTGCGATGATGAACATTTCATAGAATTAAATCATGATCATATCGGCTGCATCCACAGCTGATTCCATTTGTAATCAGCCAAGGGGAGTGTCTTTGGCAATGAGTGGCATTTAATCTAATCAATAGAAGCCTTTTAAGGAGGATTCAGAACAGACAGTCTCTCATCCTGCTTGGGCCACCGAGCCTCTCCTGTGGAGTTCATTTGGACCCTCCATCAGAGTCATCAGCTTCACAGTGGGCCCTATGGATTTTGGACTCTGTGTTCCTACAGTTACATGAAACACTTTTACAAATTTCATATCTACAGATGTTTCCTGCTGATTCTGTTTCTCTAGAGAACCCTGACTAAAACACTCACTTCAGAGGTGGGGCAGGAATGGGGAGGTGGGACACACGGCTCACTGATAATGCTCCACACAGGCATCTTCTGTTCCCTTGGCCTCTGACTTGGTCCCTCTAAATGGATGATGCACTAAGGATCATCAAATGCATTTTGTGACACCTTCTTTGAAAGCAGAGTCCAAGCACCTTGTTTCGGAATTAGGGAAACTCGGCCTTTTAAGTCAGAAACATGGCCATTTTAATAGCCTGTTACATGATTGTTGTAATTATTTAGCTCTTGGGAGAAATAAATCTAAAAGGAGATATTTGCCCACTTCTAGAAGCATAAAGTACACATCTTCCAGTACTCTCAGGTTTACTCATCTTAATCCCAAGGGAACAAATGTTATGGGGAGGCTAGGAAGTCATGTCAGCAGGGAAGGGGAATAAATTGGAGGTAAAAGACGAACCAGATGTTTCAGCTTTCCTCAAATTGAAGCTTGTAATTTTGAGCAATTGTTTAGCATTGTGAATTCACAAACTGTTTTTAAAAATTTTTTCCCATTTCATATTCATAGTGATCCTTGTGAGTCTGTAAATATCCCAATTTCTTTCTGCAGAGTGATATAATAACACCCAGAAAGTTAAGTATTTGTTGAAGGTTATGCAGCTGGTTTATAGCACAGAAGAGTTTGAACTTGTGCCCTCTCTCCAGTACACTACACTCTGTAACCTGTCTGCATATGAGACCCATATGAGCTGTTTTAGCTTCTTCTTAGCAAGAAGTAGAGATAGAGGACATTTTGTTTAAAGGCAACATTTCAAAAGAACAGACTGAATACTCCTGCTAGTCAGCCCATAGTTCAAATTAAGATGTTCCACTGGGTAATCACATATGTATTTGGAACTGTATATTGCAGAGCCTCTGAGATATATAGTTTTCTAAGAACCCATTTATCATAGTTAGTGTTCTAAGCTTGTTTCTGAGATTAGAGATAAGTTTCTGAAAATAATGGTCTAATAAGGAAGAAGCACTAAGCAAAGGCTCCAAATAAAGAGAGGCTCCAAGTTGGGTTGGAGAAAAGTTTTGATTAGTTTGTGATTTATCACATGTTTAATTTTAAAAACAAATTAAGATCTTTTCCCTACTTTTCATGTCCCCAAAGTCTGGTGAGTACTTATGGCAGTCTCCTTGCATTTTGGAAGCAATAAGTGACCTCTTGTAAGAGTGAGCGAGGGCATGCAGGGCAGTATCCACGGGAGGTGATGAGATTATTTGGCTTCCAGATGCGTCCCCATTACATGGGCTTTGTCAGGGAATGCAAACGCACAAGCGTGTTAGGTAGGCTCCAAGACCACTGTTAAGAACTCATTTGGCATGGTCTCTTACTGATTATCCCCAATCCAACTCAGCCAAGGACCAACCTGAAATTCTTCCACAAAACAGCAAAGCCTTTAGCTATTTCATCATGATTGTGCTGCTTGGTTTTATCAGAAATGAAATGAATTTTGTTTATTTAATTCATGCAAATTAGAGGAAAGGAATGCAACATATATGTGTGGGAAGATACATTTTTTTAAAGTCCTATCTGCCTAAAAGCAGAATCATATTTTAAAAACCTGTAAATAAAAATAAATGAGGGAGTAGTTTAGTCCCGCAGGCTAACCTATTCAGGGCTGAGGTGACTCAGGGCTGACATGTGAGCTTCAGCTTCCAGTGGTGAGCATCACAGGAGCAGTGCTGAGCTCACAGAGTAAACTGGGCCCTCTCTCACTCTCTGGGCCTCGGTTGTCCTGGATGCAAAACAGGGCAACCAGGCATCCAGCATAGGAATCAGTCAACTGTTTCACAAACTCTATTCAAAGGTTTACATTTATGAATTAATCATGAGAATGCACAACTACGTGATGATACTGTGAGCCAGTGATTGCATACTTTGGATGGTTTGCAAATATGTCTCAATAAACTTGCATGTTAAATGGGGTGCATGGGTGGGTCAGTGGTAGAATGCTTGCCTTCCATGTGGGAGACCCAGGTTCGATTTCCAGACCATGCACCCCTTCCCCCCCAAAAAAAACTGCATGCTGAAAAAAGTTTGCATTTATGGTTATACGATGTTCGTCCATGAAATTTCCTGCAGTGAATCGAAGGTGGGGGAGGGGGAAGGGCATGGTTCTTGGGATGTGAACCTTGGCAGAGCCATTTGTGGGACAGTGACACAGTCAGAGAGATCTTTTACCCCCTCAGTGCTTCAGATTCATCATCTGTAAAACCTCATAAGCTTGCTGTGGAGATTGAATAAGTTTGCATATGTAAAGGGTTAGGACAGTGCTTGTTGGATTAACCAGCGTCCTCCAGGAAAGCAGAAACAACCGGAGATATGTGTGCATGTTTGTGTATATTATTTTTAAGAAATTCATTTTAATATAATTTTTTTTACTAGAGAAATAGGTGTATAGAAAAATCATGCAGAAAATAGAGTTCCCATATACCACGCCCTTCTAATAGTAATACCTTGCATTAGCACCTTTGTTACACTTGATTAAAGATTATTATTATACTGTTAGTCTAATCCATAGCTTACATCAGGGTTCATTGTTGTATTGGACCATCCTATGGTTCTTTTTTATTTTTAAGAATTTAAGTTTTAAAATTTTATAAATAACTTATGTGTTGCAAAGATGTTTACCCAGCTAAATCACAAAACCATCAACTTAAGATATCCAAATTACATTTTATTAATAAAACAAGTAAAAACTGATTTATCAATCTTCACATAGAACTGCGATGAAGCTGAAAAATAGAGACTTGTTTTTAAAATAAAATGCATCAAATACAAGGGCTTCAGGGTTACTCTCTAATTAACTAGGATTGTTAATATTTCTTCCCCATGTACAAAATGCAAAGCCGACAAGTTAAGGCTTTGACATTCCTGGAGATCACTTGTAATGATCCCGTTTATTTTAGAAGATCCACCTGCAAACATTTACAGTGAGTGACAGTTGACATTATCTCCTAACCTTTGCTGGGGTTCAGCATTTCCCTTAGCCCCATTCTAAGCACTGATAACTTCATAATTCTTTCTTTTTAAATGCATACCGCTATTTCTTTTTCTTGGTTTCCTCTGGTTATATACATCCCTGATCATCTGAATATTTATTTTTCTTATAAAAATAGGTCATCAAAATAAAGAGATGCTTGAGGTTGCTTCAGTGTTCAAGTTTCCTTGTTTTTCTTTCTTTTTTTCCAGCTTTGCTTCAGTTGTCATACAGTTCTTTTTAATTTTAATTTTTACATTAGTAACACACATATAACACACATATAACTTAAAGTTTCCCTTTTAATCACATTCAAATATCTAATTCCCTGCTGGTCATCATGTTTCCCAACTTTGCGTTACCATTACCACCATCCATTACCAAACTACTCTATCACCTCAAATAGAAATTCTAATTTGCCTTGCAGATTACTGTATCACCTCAAATAGAAATTCTAAAAGATTTATTTAATAAGGAATGGCTCATGTGATTGTGGGGGTTGGCAAGTCCAAAATTTGCAAGGCAGGCCAGCAGGCTGGAAATTCCAAAAGGTGCTGATGTTGAAGCCTTGAGTCTGATATTCATAAGGGAGGCCAGTGGGTTGGAAACTCAGAGAAGAGTAGATGATGCAGTTCTGAGGCATAGTTTCTTTCTCTTCTAGAAACCTCAGTCCTTCACTCTTAAGACCTTCAACTGGATGAGGCTCACCCACCTTATCCATAACTTTCCTGATCGCAGACGTTCACCCCATCTACAAAATACCTTCCTAACAGCATCTAGGTCAGTGTTTGACCAAAAACTGGATACCATAACCTA
Organism: Tamandua tetradactyla; assembly: GCF_023851605.1. Lineage (NCBI taxonomy): Eukaryota > Metazoa > Chordata > Mammalia > Pilosa > Myrmecophagidae > Tamandua > Tamandua tetradactyla. The sequence continues at coordinate 30,361,503 of NC_135334.1, read as the reverse complement.
GCCAAGTTGAAACGTAACATTGATCATCATGCTTAATAATTATTAGCTGTTATTATTTTCCCTTTTCACACACATGCAGGTGTACACATCTAACCTACACTGTGGGAAAATGCTTTCCTTAAACAGCCCAGGCAACCTTCTTTTTTTATAGTTTTCACCAGCAACAGTGAGACATGAAGCATTTGAAATTTTTCAAAGTACAAGTTGAGCTGGCATTGCTAACAACACTCGGATATATTTATTTCCAATTATGCCAACTGGTACTCTGGCATCTTGCATAAAATGAGCCTCCTTCAGGCTGGAAGGCTGACCCACCACCTGTCAGTGCCAACTAGGAAGACTTTCCTGTTGCAGCCTAAAGTGCCCCAAGAATGCATCAAGGGCACAGTGTCCCCATCCCGACCTCCAACCACTATTCTGCCCCCACCCTGAGAAGGCAATAAGAGGGAGAAGACAGATGTATGCCCTAATTACCCTAACTAGCGGTCCCATCACAGCCCAACAGAAAGACATCTTTACCTAGGGGCACTGCCCAGGCTTGCATATTTATTTTAAATTATTCCCTCTCATAAAATTACAAGAAATTAGGATTCACCTTTTAGAACCATTTCTGAATGTTACTTATTCATGATGAGGTTCTCATTAGGCAGGCTGACCTTTTGTAGACCTCACACATCTCACGTTTGCCTGAACCAGGCAAGAGGCAGCCAAGTGCAGTCGCTGGTCTTTTGTTTCTCTTTGAAAGACTCAAAGGTTCATGGAAGTACAACAGAAATTAAGCATAAAGTGTAGGGCCAAGCTCTGCCAACAACCTGCTTAGGAACTAGTGTGGTCCCTTTACTTCCCTGGTCCTAATCTTTCAAATATGGAAAACTCTGAGTAAAATGGGTGATTTTTAAGGATTTTAAGGTAATTAAATCTATCCTCTGACTCTAGAAATAGCCATGCTTGAACCTTGACAAGGGGGAAGCTTCTCTGCTAAAATGCTCAAGAGAAATATTTCCCAGCCTCACCTGATAAACCATTTCTAGATTTGGCATGCTTTCTGATTAGCAAGGTGCTTCTCTGAATATTTTCTCTTAGCATCTATTCTCATTGTCTGTGGTTTCCAAAAAGATATAGCTGATTATTTGGCTGTTCCTCTGAGTATCCTAAAAGTCCAAGTCTCCCTACCTTAGCCTTCTCCAAGACTGGAGTCAGCTTCATTACTCACTTGTGAGTGTTCTCCATGGCCCAGGAGATTCTTAAGCCAATTTCTTTCATAGGAAGCCATTGATGCTGAGTTAGATGGAACATTTCTCAAAGAGCATTCCAGGAAACACTGTGTACCAGTGATATGAAGGTAAATGCTCTAAGCAAGGGCTCTGTTATCAAACATATTTTGGAAATGCTGAGCTAAACCAAGGTGAACAAGCCATCATTAGGGCAAGATTTCTCAGAGCCTTCAATAAGCTATATTTCCTTGTGACGTTCTAAGGGGAGATACAGTTTCTCATACTCAGTTGCCAATGGAAAACAAAACATTTCTTTTGGGAGTATCTTGTGAAACCAGCATTCCACAAAATATGCCTTTGTGGGTACTACTCTTCAATACCATTCCCTGAGATGAAGTTTGATAAATGGGAAAAGCAGTGAGGGGGGAAATGGTTTTATTTAAATTAAGAGTGCTGTAGGTTGGGTTACCCCCTGAAGCAGACACTGATGCAAGGTTTACAGTGCAATTGGAATATTTTGGAGGTGATCCATGAAAGCACCAGTGGTAGAGGATGAAATTGAGACAAGAAAGGGAGGGTGTATTAGTGAACAGGTCAACTCTTTAACCAACGGCACTTACTCCAATTGGCGCATCCTGGGAAGTTTGACAGGACTCACCTAGGAGCTGTATCACCTTAGAAAGAGGAAGATGGGGATTTATTCACCAACTTCTGTCTGGCATTGTTTGAGGCCACTTCTGGAGTATTAACACTCTAACCTTTTGTCTTTATAGGGTCTCGGGGACTTGCAGTCAACAGTCTTGGTGTGCAAGGGAATGGTGAGGGATGAGGGGACATGGGCAGGGGACAGTGGCATCCATCACAGAGATTCATATGGTTTTATTTCCTTTCAATCTTGAAAGACCAGGCATATTTCACAAAATATATTTCCACCCTTTCCTCCCTTATAGCCTATAATGAGTGTATTATCAATTTATTTAATTAGCTTACTTATATTTTCTACCACTAACAACACATTATCTTTTTGATGGGACAAATTTTATTGACTTGCTCCCCACTTCATATTACTTTTAGCTCCTATCTGTTCTAAGACTGAGTCAAGGTAGTGTGGGGGCACAACCAATAGGAGGGGATGACGATGGGCAGAACCAAGTGGTCATGAATGAATACAGAAGAGAAAGCATGCATTTTCCAGAGTAGTTCCTCATATTGTCCAGGAAAGTGATAAAAGGGAAGGCGGGATCTTTTTCCTTGCTTGGTATTGCTGCTGGGAAACGAGGGACAGAGGAATTGCCGCATCTTGCAGAGTTCTCTGAACCTTACAAAAGGAGAGGAAAAAACAGAGAGAGAAACCTTTCTCCATTCCTTTTCACAGGTTGGTCCTCACCTCTGCTTCAGGGGTTTTGTGGAGGAATGGGCGACATCAGAGACTCTGGAGGTACAACACAGACCATCCAGATTCAGTTCCCAGCTCTGGACTTTTTATGTGTGTGATAGCAAGCAAATTCTCTCTCTGAGCTCTGTATTCTCATCATTAGAATAAGGATAAAAAATACTTGTCCTCCAGGGTTGTTACGAAGAGTAATGAGAAAACATAAGGAGCCTTTATCCCTCAGACAATTCCAAGTTCTATCAGAACCAAATCCAGGTCCCTCTATTACCAGCCAGGCCCCTTCCCATTTCATTTTAAGATGGATTTGACCATTTCCTTCTAATCAGGGCCCCTCCTTTCCCGTCTTCCGGCTCAGAGATGGTGTTGTCCAGACTCCCGGAGAGACAGAGCCCATTGAGGGATGCCAAGATTGACTCTGAATAGTATTGACTGCCAATGCCTAACACAGGCAGGAAATTCCATGCAGGGGCAGCTTGTCAGCAGCTCGAACACTCTTGGAGACTCAGGGAATGGAATCTGGAGGGTGGAAAGGAGGCGCCTCTCCCCCTGGTGTCAGCAGACAGCCCTGCAGGGACCATCTCAGGAATACAGGCTCAGGGAGAAGTGGGGTGTCATTTGGGGACCAGTGAACAGTCACTTCCCACCTCCAGCCACTAAACAAGATGAAAACTGGCAGCCCTCAGGCATGTTTCATTTGGCCCACACACTGGTTTTGAAAATTCATATTAGTTGCCAAGATTTAAAAATGTGGAGAACACACATAGAAATTCAGACTTACAGCTTCTTTCTTTCTTTTACATCAGAAGATTCCTGTATAACAGCAGTTGCCCAGGATAGAGTAGTTGCTGTCCCTGGAGGGGAGGTGGGGGGCAGAAGCACTGTTCTCCTGTCTCCATCTTTCCCTGTTTTCTTATACCTCATCTCCTTGACTTATTTGTGTTGTTCAATGGCTCTTCCAGGCATCTGATTTCAAACTGATTCATTTAACAAATCTCCGTGGCGTAATACTTGCATACCAGATCCTGTGCTGGCCACTAGACGTTCAAAACAGTGCAGTGAGAGAGAAAAATATGCAAACAATTGCAATGAAACTGTGGTGCCCTGATAGATACAGACAAAGGCTATGGCAATCCAGCAGAGGGAAGGGCTCATTGCCTAACAACAACGCCTTCAATATCTTGGGTGCTTACTGTGTGCCAACCATTTTGCTAAGCACTTTGCCTAAGAAGACTTCACAGAGGTGTCTTCATAGAAGGGGTTCACTTGAGCAGCTCTTCAAGGATAAGAAAACTGTGTCAGGTTGAGAAAGGCGGTCAGTTAGAACTACAAGTTCAGAGGCTTGTGAAAAGCCAAGAGAGTTGCGTGAACAGTGGACACTGTGGCACTGCTGCACTTAAGTTGCACAATGGGTGGGGTGAGAGACAGGGCTGTAAAACTTAGTTTGAGGTTAGAGAGGACTTGAAGGCTGTGCTACAGCATTTGAGCTCTATGCTCAGCCAATATGGAGGCATCAGAAGTTAAACTGACTCCTCTGTCACCCCTCCTGAGGACAGACTTAGAGGTAAAGAAAAGGTCAGGGATCCTGAAAAGGAGGTGGAATGAAACATGAAGCCCCCCACCCCCACCCCAGTCCACTGCCCCAGTTGGAGCAGAGAGGCTGGTGTGAATTAGCTGGGTTGCAGCCCGCCACCCTACAGCTGCCTTTCCTGTAGAATATGTTCAAGGAATCCAAAGCTGCATTTACATTAGTCAAAGTCTAACATAATGCAGAGGGCAGCACTGATGCCAGACATACTGAGAAAACATTTGAAATCCAAATGTGTTTTATTTCTTGCTATCTTTAATTGATCATACTCATCTCACATCTGAATACAGGTTAGAAACGTTCTAAATTTTCTAAACGTCTACATGCATACATCTTTTTATTCAAAGCCATGCTCAAAATTCCTTTCATAAATATTTTTTTAATCAGTGCCCTTCCCAGAATCGTCTCTATCTTTTGTTAAAGCCCTCTTCTTTGTGAATCGCTTCTTTTTGGCAACCCCCATGCATGTTAATATGCAAAGGGTGCACGGGGCCAGGTCTGGGGCCATTTTGCCATGCAGATTATTTAGAAAAAGCAACACGAGAGCCCTCTGGGAAATTCTCACATGTAACTAAATCGGAAAGTAATATCCTGTTTTGTCTGCACTCAGCACTAGTCCTCATGTATCCTGTGGAGGAATCCTGGAGTTTCTCCCTGCTGGGTGAAAGATAAACAAAAGGCTGGCTTCCAGCCCTCCCCTAGAGCCTTCCTAGGGAATTACATGGAACACAAAGTGTCATCAAAACTGAACCAAAAAGATGGAAACAAGTCCTTAAGTGTGTTGCTAGCAGCTAATTTCAGTTCCCAGAGCAGACGTCTTGATTTTTGCCTGTAAGACAAGTGTTTATATACCACTCCTGGAGGTGTCTCAGGTGTCACCTATCAGAATTCCTACCATTTTGGTTAGCCCCATCCTTACCTACCACCTGCTTTTCAACTTAAAATAATTTCAGGGACTCTCCACAATACTGACTGTCAATATTCAGCAGGGGTGAAAAGGTATAGAGACAAGAATCCACCAGTAATTTAGAAAGGGTTTTTAGAGGAATTTTAATTCCATTACTCTTAACAGTAGGCTTTCCCATGGCAAAATGGCCACACATATCTGTGTGAGGCATCACTCCTCTGTTTAATCTGTTTAGTCTGCAGCACAGGCAGCACTTACTGGGTAAGCATGGTGACTATGGAGGCCTTTGCAAGAATTCTCTTCCCCACGCCCCGTCCCCAACAGGAGTCCTCCACCCACAGGTTGAAAATCATTGTGACTCAGATGAAGCAGCAGGGGTGCAGTCTTGTGTTGCTTTTAGGTTTGTTTTTTGTTTTGTCAGAGAGCAGAATTCACTGAGTTATCTGTAAAACACTATTGAGATGTGGTCCAAGTCCTATAAAACCGTTCTCTCTGCCTGTCTTCCTTCTGTTTGAATTAGCCACAGTCTCCTCAAAGGGCAGGTACTTTGAAGGTCTTTTCTGGTATTAACTTCATCTTTGGAAAATCTTTTCTTAGGATCTGTGTAGCCATGCTCAGTTCTTATTCTGCACAGTGAGACTCACTGAAGTTTCGATTCTGGGAATTAATACTCTGAGAAGGACCAGAGGGATGCGAAATTAACACAAGAAGAGGCATAAAAGGACTCCCCAGGTCATCAAGATCCCAAAGTATCATAAAGAAACTGAACACTCATTATTGTATCATTTATTGAGCATGGACCATGTGTTAGATAATGTGGAGCAAAGATTTTTAAAAATTTGACCTCAAGGAGATCAGACTCACCACTTTGAGGTGTTTTTTAACCTCACCCAAGAGCTATAGAGGCACAGAGACCTGGAAGAGCTCAGTTCAGAGAAGAAGATTGTCCTCCAGCCAGGTGAGATCTGGGTAGGCCTACAAAGGAGACAGCATTTGAGCTGGGCAATGAAAGATGCAGAGATCTGGACAATTCTTTAATTCCCATACCTGCTATAATGTTTGAGATTTGGGTCCAGGAATTTGAGTTGTGGGGAAAAAGTCCCTTGGTTTTCACTTAATCAAGGAAGGCTTTTCAATACAGAGCAGGCAAAGACATCTTTGAGGGCAAGTCACAAAGATCCAAGCTCCAGTAAGTCTGAACACATAATCCTCTCTATTTTTCAGTTTCTTGATCTTAGACTCATCACGCCTCATGAATTAGCATTTCTGATTAAACATCATTATGCAATGGCTGTGAATATTTTACACCTAACCCCCTCTCTGGCCTCATCTTTTACAAGCCTCCCCTACTTTCCACTCCCATACCAACCGTCTCCACTTTCACACTACAGACTTTATAGTTTCACAGTACCAATCTGCTTGGATATCCCTACACTCACAAGAAGGTCCATTACTTATGTTTTTGTATATGCTGTCCCTTGTGCCTGGAATGCCCTATGCCCTCTTGTTTATTTGGGTAGTTCCTCTTAATACTTCAAAACCCAATTTAGAAGTATGACCTCTAGGTAGGTTTCCCTGGCCTCTAATACTTTATCACACTCTCTCCCCTATTCTGAACATAATTGTATTATTGCATTTAGACCCATATTTTACCTTTCCAAATAATAAGTACTTTTTTGAGCATATCTGATTCATCTCTGAAGGTCCAACACCTAGCATAGATCCCGGCACACATCAAGTACTCAGTATTTGCTTATGTATTGAACAAGTAATTGAGTAGGTTTCTATCAAGTAAATTCACATTTCCAAAAAAGCAGTTCGTGTGCAACAAGCTTTGAAGTGAGATAGGACACAAAAATGCATGTCTTTTGCTTGAAATTACCTTGATATTATACTTACCTGCTTACCAAAAACTTCTACTAGCATTAAACATATATGATAGAGACTCAAAATGACCTTAGATCCTCAGTCACTTTTAAAGAAAGAAGATGAAGTTAAACAAAGGGAAGAAATGTATACAAATTCACACAGCTGGTCAAGTGGGAGACATAGAACGAAAGACAACCCAGACATTCTGGCTCAGTGTTCTACTTATCCAAATCCTAGCCATTGTTTCAGGCTGAAATCAAATCCAAGCTCTTTTGATTGTTCCAATCCATGTTAAAGCCCTTCTTCTCCAGAGTTACTATCGCACAACTCATGTAGGTGCTCAATCTTGCTCTTTCATGCAATGCTCCATAACTCTCTTTTCAGAACATAGGTTCTGAAATTAGTAAGACTTAAAGCCAAAATCCCAACTCCTTAGCCCTGACACACATACACACACAGGCACATAGACACACATGCATGCACACACAGACAAACTGGCATACTGACTACAAATAAACTGGGGTGGGTGTTAACATGAGGGGGAAGATTTCTGAGACACATGCAGGCAGGATTACACTTCTAGGACAGCAGAACAAGAGGTTCAGTATAGGGCAGAAGAAGCCTTGGTTCACGAAGTACAGACAAGCCCTGTAGTGATGATCAATGATCCTGAAAGAGATCACTGGTGTGATTAAATGTGCACTCTTTGGCTCTTGTTGCTGCCACAAAGGGGTGACATCCTTGGGCCACTTAGCCTTACCCATTTACCTGAGTGACTGTTGAAATACCACTAAGTTCTAGATGTGCTGTGACATGAAAGGGTCATTCCTTTCTCATCCTTGTTCTCTCCCACCCATCTTTGCTACTCTGCTCAGATTGCCTGGTGTTGGATTGTGGTCTCGACAGAAAGCTCCATGAAATCCCTGCAGTATGTTGGGGCCAACAGGGTGCTGGCACCTGGGCACATACTGTGACAGCCACTGGTGCCATGGGGGTCTGCTTCTGGTTACTCCTGGATGCTGTATAGAGTTTTAAGGTCATTACCTATTTGGGGACATTAGGTGGAAGATAGTGGTATAAGCAGCTAAAGGGAAAAGGAACTTTATTGATAGAAAGTGCATAGCACTTGATTTCCTGCTCTAGATTAAGAACAATTAAAACTTCTGTTAAGTTTAAATCTTTTTTGACAAGAAAGACTCTTTAGGACTGGAATTGCCTTTGATGGAGGTCATCTTTGAGACTAAGTCAACAAGAATATTGAGCCCAATGCAGATAGAAACTGAATAAGTCTGACTTTTTTTGAGGTTAAAACAGATTTACTAGAAAAAGAATTGAGAGAAAGGAAATCAAAATGTTTAGAACAAGTTAAGATGATAGCTGAAAGATATCACAAGAAGAACAGAGATTAGAAAATGGGAATCAGAATCCATCTAGTCCTATGTGCCTGAAGCCAAAACAACTTTAAAGTTGCATTAGAAAAGTGAAGAACAATTAAAAATGCATGGAAGAAAGATATAGATGAAGGTTCCCAAATTTAGGCAAATATAAAACTAATTTTACAAGAAGCTAAAGGATGGAAAAAAAGAATGAGTGAAATTAACAACAACAACAAAAAATGGTTGTCCCCTCTAATGCAGGTGCAGAAAACATTAATAGGACGAAATAACAGCTCAGGTTGCTGATGGAATGTCAACCAAAGATGGCAGATAGGGCATAAATCCTGGTCACTGGGAGCTGGGCAAAAGAAAGAGTCAGAAATTAGAGACCACTTAAATGATCATTTGAAAAGGGCTTGTAGAAATTGATTGGTACCCTCAAGATAAATGTTTCCTTACAAATCTTTAAAGAGAAAGTAACTAAATATATCTTAAATTTGATGAAGAAGATAAAAAGAAACAAAATGTAAGGACTATATCATAATGCTTCTTAGGAAGAATGCATGCTTGCATTCTTCAAAAGATGCAAAGATTGAATGTGAGCTTCAAAAGCTCAATTTTAAAATAATAACTGTACTATAAGAAGGAAATTAAAAGAAATCTTACATGTTGAGGGAAGAGACAGTTTAGAGATGGAAGAGAAATGTCTGAGTAGATAAAAATACAAGCCATGCCCCTGAGCAAGCTGAACATCTCCAGAAAGTATGTCAGTACTAGAAGAAAAAAATGCCATGGCTCATTTTTCCTTTGAAAAACAGACTATTGCTATTAACAAAGCTCATAATATATGGTGGATAGTTTAAACTTCAGTGACTCAGGAGAAGAAAGTGCACATGGGGGAACGAAAATTAACACTGAAGCAAATATTACAATTGGACTTTTAGGAAAGGGTATTCATGACCTTGGTAATCAATTACAATATTTGGCAAGCCAGGGAAGACCAGAGAACCACTGGACTATCAGATCACCAACACAGAAGCCATGTTCAACTAGGAGGGCTCAGGACTCAGGGCCCTAAGAGCTCACAATATACCAGATGCCCCCTCCACAGGATCCAGATCCCAGGATGATGATCTTTCCTGTCTGTTGATTAAATTCTGGATGAGATAGACAAGACAACACTTACCCTACCACTCATAGCTGTAGTAATCTCTCTGGACCTAACTCTTAACTCTTAAGTTTTAGCATGCCTCCTTTTGATGGTGCCTAAGGCCCCATGACTACTCAAAATTAGAGCCCAGTGGAAAGGATACTAAAATCTTCTTGGTAATTTATGTCCTTCAGATCCATCTTTCCCAACTGAAAGTGAAACACTATCCCAGGCTTCTTGCCTTCATCTCACTGTCTGAGCAGGGTCTCAAATTGAGGCATTCGTGGGGCAGTTCATGCTCCTTAGTTTCTTACAACAAGCCCATAAAAAGCCCCCTGAAATTACTTTCCACCAGGATTTTGCCTTCTCATTCCATCCTCCAGTAGCACTGAGGAACATCTGTCCATCAAAGAGGTTTCCTTGTTATCCTGTCTAAAACCTATATTTCATCTTTATCACTACTTTCTAACAGAAAGAGTAAGAACTTGTAGTGCTCATTCCATCTTCAAGTAAGCCTTCTTATGAAGATCTACAATCAGGGAGAGAAAGCTTGTCTCTTTTCTAGAGTCAGTCTGAATTCTTTCTTTTTAGTTTAATTGCTATTGTTTAGGTGATTATACATTTGTGCAACTTGAAGCTTGATAGAATTCTAAATCATAAGGTGACATTGTTGTAAGTGGAGATGATTTGAAATTAAGGTCTTTTTAAATAAATTATTATCATTTTTATTACACTCTCTAGGTAATGTAAGTATTATATTTTGGTTTGGTTAATGTCTCTACCATAACATAAGTGATAAGAAGCATTTTGTATGTGCAGTTCATCAATTAGAGACATTTGAAGCCTTAAAGGCCATTTTTGTTTGCCAAGATTTGTATTTACTGCATTTATGAAACAGCAGTGAAAGTAGCTTAAAGTTTATGTCAGTAAATTTTCATTGGTTTTGAATAAATAAATTTTAGTTTTACCCTCCTCCCTTAATGCTCTCACCTTATGTCTGCTCTTTTATACCGTAGCTTGAGTGGAGGACAGGAATGATGACTGTTCCATTCATATCTTCAGCACATATACCTTTCATAGTGGGCACAAGGACTTCAAAACTACCCTTTCCTTCTAAATTCTTTTTTTATTTTTAAATAACTTCAGAACTTCAGAAAAGTTGCAAAGTAACACAGCAAGTTCCTACATACCCTTCAACCAGATTTCTCAATGAGTTTTTTAATTTGTTCTTGTTTTTATTATCTCCCTTGGTCTTATTTCTTATTTATCAACAAACAAATCCCTAAGTTATTAGAATCAACCATTCTGAAATGTAACATTTGCCATTTCCTGGGTAGATTCATGGGCAAGACCAGTCTTCATTGCTCAGTTTCCAAGTCCTACACTTTGCTGCTGCAAGTGTGCAATAGTTGACTCTAGCCATCTGCCTTGGACTGCCAAATATAACTATTTCGGCAATGATGATAAGAGCTAACACTTAATGCCATCTTACATGTATTATTTCATTTAATTTTTTGTGTGCTTTAGAAGATAGGCATGCTTATTTGTACCTTTTTAAATCTAAGACACATAGAATTTAAATTACTGGCTAGTAAGTAAAGATAAAATAAAGCTTAAACTTAGTTTTCCCTCTCTCCTCTCTTCCTTCTTCCCTCCCTCTCTCTCTTCCTCTTCTTCTCACTAATCTCTCCCCCCATTTCCTCTATCACTCTCTTCAAAGCCTAGGCTCTTATTCATGATGCTATATACTCACCTCAATAATATGGAAAAATACCCATTCACAGAGCATATTTTCCTGAGCATATGAAGTACATTCTATATGACCCACCTTCAAAAGACCTACACTTTGAGTCTAATTATTTGAAAATAATTATGGCTTGGGGCCAAGTCATTTATACTCCTTTGCTTAGGCTCCATCCCGATGCATGGTCCATACCCATTGTTTAGGATTAATGTAATGCTGCCTTATAAACCCTGATGGTGCATTAACTCAGACTTTCAGCTTTGCAATATGGATCATCAGTTTGTCTAATCCTAAAAATTATTCCTTCTAAAGAGTTGCCAAACCCCAATACCAAGGATATCTGCTAGTGTAAAGCCATTATAGATTAATTCTGGAAAATACTCAAGAAGTTTAAATCAAAATTCTACAGAAAAGCAATGAATCAATGCTGCCTGTCTCCTAAGGGCGTCATAAATTTGAATGTGTGATGAGTTCCAATATTAGATTATTATTTAATCTCATGCCAAATAAGAAGTTCCAGATGAATTTCCAGGTTTCATGTAAGGAAAGTCTAAGAAAACTTATATGCTTTCCATATAGCAGACAATGTTGATTAAAATTAATTGTTATTGTTTAATATTGTTTTCCTCACTGATGATTTATAATTTCTCTGGAACTATTACGTTCCAGAATTTAAATAGAAAATTAATCATGGATTAGAGAAGGGGCAAATAAAGGGCAATGTGAGCTATTTTTGGTTTTCCCTAACCAATTTTTCTATTCTAGGAGTCAACTACCAGTGATCAAAGAAGTCTACAGCTTCAGATACCGCCATTTTCTCAAACAAAATTAAGTCCTAGCCTAGAAATTTATGGATAAGACAAATCCCGAAACAGGACATTTAAAAAAGAGATTTTTTTTACATGGAACTGGAATCTTAACAAAGCCTAACAATTTGTTTCTTATGATTGAGAACTGACTGCCACAAGGAATTGAATATTTGGATCACAATGCCTTGGAAATCCACAGAAACCTCAGCTCCCTGAAAGGGCTAAGATTGAATCCTACAAATTAAATAAATCTTTCTAGAAATCCTTGAGTGTCAGAGAGAGTTACGATTAATGTTAAAGTAGCATAAAATTAGCAATGTCATTTCATTCTAGATTAATGCTTTCTTAAACGCATTGTTGTATAAGATCCAGGAAACTGCCTGTCCAGACAGTGTCCACATGCAGCTATAGCCTGAAGCTGAATCTGTGGGTACAATTACTTTTTCTCTTTCCCAATGCTGGATGGAGGCAGGAACTCAATAGTAATAGAAAAGTTGCCCAGCCATACTGAACCAAAGGTAGTGAGTTCATCATGAAGTGAATGGAGAGAAAGGCAAACCTTCACCCTTCTAGTTCCTTGCAGGGGGACCTATTATTACTCCAGCCTGTCGCATGGATGCTGGTGTGAGACCCCAGCCATCCTCCCATCTCTCTCCTTCCTTGCTAAAATCCTTTTCTCTAAGTGTTAGTGTGTTCATCCCCTAGAAAAACAGACAAGATGCAGCAAAATTATGAAACATGGGAAAATTACAAACATTCTAGAAATTTTATAAAGTTATTTATTTTAAAATTCTCAATTTTCATTTTGAAAGGATGCTCAGTAACTTCTTTCCAGCCATTCTAAATGCTGGCCTTCAGTGCCAACTAGATATTAAGCACATAGCTATTGGTAGACAATACTCCACAGGTCTCTTGCATTCCTGCACATTTTGCAAGTAGAGGCATTGATTATCCTTTATTCTGAACTATTTATTTCAGTGTGTGTGCAAATCAAACAACCTTGGAAGATACAGTGTCTCCCTCTGGAGCTAAGGGCAGGTATGCTTACTGATAATTTTTTAAAAGACTCAGATTCCATTGGCTCCAGGTTCCTCTTGCATAATAGAACCTACTGCATTTGCCAGCATTAGCTGGGTCATTGGTGTCACCACCCATGGGATTTGGGCACTGGGAACTGGTGCAAATATGCTGATGCTCAGGCTGTTCATTGTGCCATGAGTCTCCAGTCTCCAGTTTTCTACCCGCATCCATGAAGCTGGCAGGCTAACTTGTTGTTGTGCAAGGGTAAAACTTTGGACCTTTCCCAGTTCTTAACAACAGCACAGTGGCTGGAACATAGAAGGAGCTTAATAAATGTTGATGTCCTCACTTAGGTTTCCCCCTTGCAAACACTGGTAGGTGGTGAGCGGTCTGGAACTTGCAGGGGTTCACCGCCCTACCTCCTTTTGTGCTCCCTGCTTCTCCTTCTTGCTCTGTGGGCTGGTCCTTTGGGTCTCCCTAGTGAAGGAAGGCATCTGCCTCTCTAATCCCCTAAGTTTTCCTCCCTCAGCAGGATTTCTTACCCTCCTGGGGGTTTCTCCAGCTTCACCTATTAGAATGTCTATTATCATGTTTAATACCATCCATATCTGGTTCCTGAAGAATCTTTCTTCAGGTTTCAGACTCTTTTCTTTCCATGCAGCCTGTTCTTCCACCCTCACATTTAGGGGGGGATTTTTCACCTAGCCAGGCCACACCTCGACAGCAGCCTTCCAGTCTGAAACAGCACGCTGTTCTCCTGAGGCTTCAGTTCGCACTAAGCCCCGACCCTTCCATCCCTTCTTTATTTCTCTCTTGTATTTCTTGTTTACTAGTGTGTCTTTCCCTTTGTAAATAATTCTGGGGGCAGGATGTAATTCTTCTTTCATCTCCTTATAGACTACACTTTTACAAATAATACATGGACAATCAAACTGAATTATCATTTTATATTTTTAAATAAAATAGGCCCTTAAAACCATTAGTACCTATCACTTTCACAAGGGAAAGGAGAGGAGCATTTTGTCCCATGGGCAATTTCCTCCTCCTTGCACCTACTAGCCATCACTGCTGTTACCTTTGAGTGTCTCTGTGGTAGTTAGATTCAGTTGTCAACTTGGCCAGGTGAGCACACCTAGTCTTGTTGCTGCGGACATAAGCCAATGGTACGTGAACCTCATCTGTTGCTAATTACATTTGCAGTCGGCTAGGAGGTGTGTCTGCTGCAATGAGTGACGTTTGACTTAATTGGCTGGTGCGTACTTAATTGGCTGTGCTACGTTGCATACATGACTGCAACGTAGCACAGCCTAAGCAGCTCGTCATTCCTCATCTCAGCACTTGCAGCTCAGCCCAGGCCTTTGGAGATGCAGAAAGAAGTCACCCCAGGGAAAGTTGTTGGAACCCAGGGGCCTGGAGAGAAGACCAGCAGAGACCATCCTGTGCCTTCCACGTAAGAAAGAACCTCAGTGGAAAGTTAGCTGCCTTTCCTCTGAAGAACTAACAAAATAAATCCCCTTTTATTAAAAGCCAATCCGTCTCTGGTGTGTTGCATTCCGGCAGCTAGCAAACTAGAACAGCCTCTTTGCATACGTTACTTTGGCAAGACCTAGAAAAGGTGGTGTGGTAACCCAGGTGCAGTTCTGAAGAAGACTCAGAGGCAGGAGTGGAGTTGCCAGATGAAGGCGGTATTGGAGACCTGAGTGGCACTGGAGGAAGTAATTCAGTCAGTAAGAGACAAAGACTTAGTCAAGGTCATCCAGAGCCTCCACAAGGACAATGGGGATGAGAAAAAGGAAGGACTCATTTTGACTTCTTTTTTAGAAAGTTTCTGCATTTCTGTTCTAGAGGCAGGCAGAAAAATAGCCCTGCTGCAGAGGTCTCTTAATGAACTCAGATGTCTGTTTCTATCCTCCACTCTGTGCCCATCCACACCCCACTTTCAGCCTTCAAAGTCAAAAGTTCCCCAGTCCCACCAAGTCCAAAACCACTATTCTGCAGCCTCTCTCCAGGAGAGTTCCAGTCTGCAGGAGAGAAGAAATAAGGCTTTGGAAGAACAGCTGTTCCTTTCACTGCACCACTCTCCACATGCTGGAGATGAAGACACAGGGCGTGTACAGCATCTTCATTTTATTTTCTGATGTGCCCGGCACAAATGCCAAAGACAACTACAAGTAATTGCTCTCCAAGCTCCAGTGAACTAGAACATCTTCATTTAAGTCATGCATAGCCTGGACTTTTTTTTTAAAAGGAGAGAATGATGATTCTATGTGGTAGTTGCTAGGCAGCCAGGCTCTCAGGGAGCTTAAACATACATGCAGCTTTGCAGAATCTCAGCAGGAAGGCTGACAGAGGGTAGCGTGAGCCAAACTGTCCTCTTTAGAAAGCTTTCCTTATGCCGCCCTTGCAATCTTCTACTGCATCTCAAAAAACAAGCTTCTATCTTTTCTTGGCTTTTAACTACCTATCACTCCCAATCCCATTAACTAATGATAAGCCAGGAGATGATTTGTGTTAGCAAGCACCATCCTGCCTCACTGAGAACCTTAAAACAGTCCAATCTTTGGGCAGAACTCCAGTGAAAGTAATTCAAAGAAATGAGATTTCATAGCATTTCATTTATTGCTTTAACATTTTAATAGAAGAAATTTTGGAAAATACAGTGAAGCAGATGGTATTAAATAAAAAATATATAATAATCCCACCAGTCAAACAACCAATGGGAATATTGGTGCTATTTCCTTCCATAAATATATAATAACAAAATTGGGGTCACTGCATACTCAGAATTTTACGCAACTTGAAGGAAATAGGCATTTAACACTTAATAAATAATTTTAATGAATGGCTGGACATATGTCAATTTTTTCAGTGACTATTCCAATATGAGGATTTTCATATTAAAGGTTGCTTTAATGCTTGAATAATATTTCATCACATATAAATATTTAAACATTTTGTCTATTTTTATCTATTCTACTGTGGTTAGGTATTTAATGTTTTCTAATTTTTAGCTAGATTAAACAGTGTCATTATGGAAAGGCTTTACATAATTCTTTGTCCATTGTTCAGATTTCTTTAGGATAGATTCTTATTAATAGAATAGGATCGAAAAGTATAAATTATTTTAAATTCTGTAAAAGGTATTTTTTAATTGTGTTAGAAAAAAAACATTGTAACAGTTCACATTTCCATCACAGGTAATGCCAATTCCTATCTTACTGCACCCCTGCCACGATGGGATATTGTCATTTTTTAATTGTCAATTTTGTTGAAATTTTATTCTATAAAGATATAATTTGTTGTTGGAGAGTACATCTTATTTTGATTTGATGCATATTTTTTCATATATTTGGTTGCTCTGTATATTTATTCTTCTGTGAATTTTGAATTAGTGACCTTTCTTGATTAATTTTCAGACTGAGGAGGAGGCTACAAAAAGATACGACCACCAGGAGGTGGGGCTCATGGGGGCTACTTTAGAATTTGTCTACCACATCCATCCCTTAGTCTCACTTAGCCTAAAACAGATGTACAAAATGTTGGCCACATAAATTATTACAGATTTTTAAGGCTCATGTGGAACTGATAAATTTACCACGATGACAGTTAATTAGTAAAGCTATATATATGTTCAATATTTGGAATTGTAGAAGTGATAGATTTTTTTTAAGATTGTATGATAATAGTGGCAGCTAACATTTTTAGCACTTGTGAGCATTTTGGAAAGAATAAAGTAACCACCAGCAGCCAATATTTGCTCACTAAGAATAACATACCAAATGAACCAATCTAATTTTTTCTTCTTCTTTTTTTTTTTGAGAGGGCTATTATATGAGGGTAATCTAGTAGGCAGAGTGAATCTGGATTTCTTTAATTCATTTGGCAAAGCTTCTCATGATATCCGTATAGGTAGGATGGCTAAATATGTCCTGTAGCATATTTTTGCACCTATTTTGAATTAGAGTGAGAATAGTTTTGTGTTCTGTGTTCCTTGGAGGAGTCGTGAGGAGAGGCTCTTAATGTGTCCTATTCAATATTTTTATTAGTTATTGGGATGAAGTTGTAGGAGGTATGCTTGCTGAACTTAAAATGTCACAGAACTAGGAAAGAGAAGAGATCAAATGCCAAAAGAGTGAAAATTCTTGGTAGCTTGAAACATAGGTAGGAATCACAAAAGAAAAAAAGAAAAAAATTACATTTTACATTTACATCCAACAAAATTTACTTCCAAAAAAATCTATCACACAAAGATAGGATGAGTCAAGTGGCTTGGCAGCCGAACACATCAACACCATCAACAAACGTTTCCTAAATGTCTTAAAAAATGAAGACTTCTGGTCAATATAGAGTGAATGACTTAATATGGGTTTCACAGCTCCCCCAAGAAGCAGAGGGTGAAAATGGGCTTCCAGCAAAGGGAGAAGTTGGGCTGTGAAGCAAATTCAGTGACTTCCCTCACTAGACTTATTAGGAACTTTAGAACTACAATGGGCCAAGAGTAGTCCTAAACTGGGCCAGGATGGGCAGGACTTCATACTCCTGCATTCATCAGCAACAGGATGTGGGCCTCTCAGGGAAGGGGCATGACCGTGGAAAGGTGGCTCTCTGTAGCTGAGGGAATCCCTAAAGGGGCTGACAGCTGAAGACTGTCTACAGACAGCACTACCAACACCTGGGTCAACAAACCCTTCATTGACAGGGCGCTGGGAAGTGTATCGCAGTGTCCACCACAGTGGGAAACTCCAGTTTCTGCTCCAGGCCCATAGAAATGCTGGGAAGAATATTTTTCAATGTTTTCAATACATGATTAAGCATAAGAAAGCAAGAAACTATGCCAAAAGTTAGGAAGAAACTGACAGTCAAAGCATAAGAACCAATGAAATGCTTTAGGGAAACATGGTTTGTAAGCCCAATGAGAAGGAAATTAAGGCTTCAGGCTCTCTTCCAATCACCCACTAGAAATGAGAACTCCAAACTCACACCATTTTGTGGGTGGGTGGTCTAAATTGGTACTATTTTCAAGGTGAGAGAATTCTTAAATTTTATGATATTAAACTTGGTCTAAAAATTGTTCTAGGTATAGAAACTCCCATGGGATGTTCCCATCCCCAGTACCAAGACTCCCAAGCTAAACAATGCCAGCTGAAACGAGCTCACGGGCAGAAGGAAGATGTTACAAAAGAGAGCATTCCAAAACCAGAATCTACAAAACTTTGGAGTATTCTGAAAGACTTAAAAATAAGTAGATTTAAGATATTCACAGAAATAAATGAAGTTACAAAACCCCAAAAGCAAATAGATTAGGGAAAATAGCAAACAAATTCTAGAAGGTAAAAGTACAGCTATTGAAATTTAAGGAAAAAGATCTCAATAGACTAGCTAAACACTCCACAGTACTCAAAGAGAAAAGGAATTACACTGGAAAACTCATATGCAGAGATCACTAGGAATGCAGCTCAGAAAAATGAAATGAAAGATATGAAAGTGCTACTATGTTCAAGGAGTCCTATTGGATGCTGAACACCTCTTTTCATTAATTATTTATTGAACACCTACCACATGCCAGGCACTGTGCTAGATATGGTTCACCCTTTTCTAACCCATGATTAACCTAAAAATTTAAATGAATAAATTAAACGATAGAAAGTAGGAAGAGACATCTGGTAATAGAGTCTTGGACTGTGTTAAAGAGGAAATACTTGTCCCATTAACCATGGCTGGAGTAATGAGATCCCTTCTGGACACTAAAATTTAAAGGTGGATTTGACAAACTACTCAGATTCCAGACTCAGGAGACAAGAATGTAGTATAGCCTAGAACAAATGTCATTTAAGAATAGTTGAAAGGTGCTTTACCCAGGGAAGGAGAGAGTAAATAGGCACAAACCCTCCAGCACTTTCCAGCCCTAAGGCATTGTAGTTTAAGGTTTCTGTGGCAGTGATTAACTGCTCACCTGTTCCATACCCCTGGCTACACCTCTAGACTCTATTGTCCAGGTTTTCTTCCAGTTAGAGAAAGTTATGTGATGAGGTGAACTGACCTGTGCTAAGTGTAAGCCTGGACCACAGGAGCATCACAAATGCAACTACTCATACCCTTTCACCATCTGCCTACTTGGTGCAGAACGCAGTGACCTTGGAAGCCAGAGCTGAAGGTGGTAGAGCCACAATATGGAAGGAGCCCGAGTCACTGTTTGAAGGAGAGCTTTCAGTAACCTGGTACATTCGTTTTGCACTTTACATGATTGAGAAGGATACTTTTATCCTGTTTAAGCTACTGTACGTTTTGCATCTTTTAATAATAATGCATTATTGAATAATGCTACTTAAACCCAATACAGTTTCCTTAAACAGGGCTCCCCATCCAAATTTCACTCCCAGTTCCTGGCTGACTCATTCAAATATAATTCTATTTACCACAATTCTATTACCCCTAGGGAGGCAAGCTTGGAGAGGAAGAGCTTTGTCCCTACCTTGAATTCTTTTAGTCACAGAGGTTGATGCATAATCTTGTCAAGATTCTCTCAAGGGGAGGGCATTTTGTACTTCCTTTTCTCTACCAGAAATTCATTTAAACATCTGCTCCTCCACTAGATTGAGCTTCTTGAAGGCTGGAACTATATCCCCAAGACTTACCACAGTGCTAAGCATATTAGATAATGACTGACTGAAGCAATAAACAAATTAGGCAATAGAGGATACTTATAAAACGTGAAGCTATGCTACAGATCCTTTTGGCTCTCAGTGAGAAAACGAAACACAGCAATATTTAATAAAAAGAACTCCAAGAGTATGTCTGCAAACCGATATAAAACTATTTCAGCACAGGCTACACATGTTTGTATATAGGGGAGAAAGGGTTGATTTCAAATCAGTTATTTCTGGGTATAAAGCCAACAGCTTCTTTTTTGTTTTCTTTACAAGATCAAAGAAACCTGAATGTGTAGCTATTTTTAAAATGCACACAGGGTTCCCCAGAACAAACGGTCTCTCACTGAATTAGTAAATGAGTAATGGTAATGAGATTACTCTGGGAATAGCACATGTCACAAAACTGTAGCACTCACCCAGGAAAAACAAGCAACAAGGCTTTCAGGAATTCTTAATCTTCTGCTACTGAGCAAGCACATTTGTCCAGCTCAAGGCCGAATATCTGCTAGATCCCTGATATTTCTGAGCAGGACTAACAATTTAGGCAATGCTCAAGGGCAATGCATTCTTACCTTTTTCTGGGGATCTGCACTGGAATCAGAATTAAGGAGATGAAAAGAAAATATGGTCTTTCTTCTGATTTTGAGAGACAAAGAGAAAAAGCCAGTACTTGCTAAACAGAAAATATCTAATTATTGTGCACTTCAGCCAGTTCTCTGGAAACCCAAACACCCCCCTCCTTTGACCTCTTCCCCTGCCCCCCATCTTGCATTTATCGCACTGCTGCTAGGCGCAGTAGCTAAGCACTTCCACACCGCCTCTTTCTCCCTAGGTAAGATTTGTGAGGACAGGAATCATTGTTTACTGCACCTTTGGTCCCAGGGACTTGGCACAACATCAGGCTTTAGTTAGTGTTTATTAAATGCCTGTCAAATAATCTTGGGATTTCCTAGAAGTAGCAAGCCAGTTGTGATGATTTCTCTATGGTTGTCATTAGACTGGGAATAACAGAACACAAAAGTAACCAGTAGCCACACACTCTCCTTTTTGACTAGAATGTGTGTGTGATAAGGACAGAGGAAGGAAGAGAAGCTAAAATCTCACAGTCTATTGTGTCAAATCAGTGTAAAAAGCCTAAAAATGATGAATTAAGAGGTAGCAATAAATATGCTATTTAGAGACATGAAGAGTAAACGTGAAATACTCAGGCAAAAGTAGTGAAAAGTGGTTGCTTCTGGGATGGGGAAATGTGAGCATGAGGAGACTGCCATGGTGAACAAACCTTATAGAGTTCTCTGACTTTTTAAAACCATGTACAAATATGCCTTTGATTAAAATAATGGGAAAAGATAACAGAAGGAAAAGAAGAACAAATTGCTTATCCAAAGAAAATTGTAAAAAATCATTTGCACCCAGTGAAAACAATGTAATGTATCTCTAGCTGAGACAGAAAAACCATGGCCCAAGAAATACTAAATAGGATGCAGAAAATGAAGAGAGATGATAATCGATTCAGTGGAACAGCAGCCATCTGTCTGTCCAGGCATGCACTGAAGTTGCCTTGACCCATCCTTGAGGTCAGTGACAAGCAATCAAGGAGGCCAACCCAGAATCAGCCTCTTTTCTGCTACCCGTGTTTCCTGGTCCGGCTCAGCTGCTGCCTGAGGTTTTAATTCTAGACATCAACCTGGCTTCCAGCATTTGGGGTTATTTTTAATGTAAATTTTGTAGCTTTCGGTCATCTGAGAGACACTTCAGTCTGTTCCTACGCCATGAGCATTTCTATCATAGGACCTTGGCACCTGCAAGGATGGTCTAAAGCCTAATGATCCTCTGGATGTCTCCTCTTGTCATTAGTGCCTCATTCAAATGTTACCTCCTTAGAACTTTTCCTGACCACCCAAACTAAACATGTACCCTTCCACAGCCCTATCACTGCCGATCATATCATCTAGCTTTGTTTTATGCATAGCATTTGCCAGAATCAGAAATTATCTTTTTCATTTAATTTTGTCTCCTTTGTTTTATTCATTATGGCATCCCTGATACCTAGAATGGTTAGTTTTCCAAACAATGATGGTCAGCTATCCAAACAATAATTGTTGAATGGAAAAAATGGAGTGTATTAGTTAGTGTTTGTTGCAATAGTGCTGAGTAATAAACCACCCTAAAAATCGATGTCTCAAAGCAACAAGCATTTCTTTCAGTCCATGGATCCATGAGTTAGCTTGAGTTCAGCTGATCTTGGACAAGCTCAGCTGGCCTTTGCTGATTTGTGTTCAGGGTGTTCAGTCTGCACTATGGGTTTCCTTACGTTTCTTGGACTAGTCTAACCAGTTGATTTTGAGGATGAGAAAACAGACCAAGAGAAATGAAAACAGGAGAACACTGCAGAGTTATATGGCAAAGCATATGTAATCCCATTAAAATAAGGTGAAGAGTTAGGATGAATATTTCAATCTACTGCAGGTATCACTGATTACGATGAATGAACAAATAAATGAAATGGATTGCCAATAGTCCATAAGAAAGGAGCCAGTAAAGAGAGAAATTGAGATGAAAGAGGGAAAAAAAGGGTAACTGATAGAGCAAGAGCCTGGGGAATGCTGGAGGGGATGGCATCAAATGTGTTGGTGGAAAGTAGCTTTGGAAGGTAGGAGCCTGCTTGAAGGAAGGAAGAATGCAGATATACTTTTGAAGCTATAAATAAGGAAAACATGAGTGGGCCACATTCATATTTGTGAGATAAATTAGAATATGACACTTGATTAATACACCCCACAATAATACACCCCCACAATGACTCAACTTTAGATGTAGCAAGATTGGTGATGGGTTCCCAGACCCAGGACCGCTGGCTGGCTAGCTGCCCCACTTGGTAGTATTGTGGCCAGGTTTTACTGTCTGTAGAGCATTTAACTATATTCAACATAAAGTTAGTGAATGCTAGTCTCTTTCCCCTGGTTTGACCTCAGTTTTCTCAAAGATGTAGGTGTGGAAAGCATTTGCTTTAAAGAGAAGGCAGTGATGGTTGTGTACAGAGCTTGTGGCTAATTATGAAGGTTTGGAACGGTATCTAAGGGAAATGGAAGAGAAGTGACCAAAAGCACCTGCAAAACTGACCACCAGCCAAGATAGCTGATTGCTCTGGGATTAGAGTGTGAACTGGAAGCAGTACCAACTTCCTCAAGCGTTCCTCCATGCGACCATTTATGGAATACTTATTGCTGGACATGAACAACAGATATGGTCCCTAATCTAAAGCAGATTACAGTCTACTCAGCACATAGGCAGAATGAGTTAATGACTAGTGGAAGGAGTCTGTTAAAATTCAGAACTTAAAACTGAAAGTTAAAGCATGAATTCATGCAAATGTAACCTTTACCTCTCATCTGCCTGTATAAAATGTCACTGCCATTTAATTTTCTAATAAATTACAGACATATACAGTGTTTAAATGCACCGTTTAATGAAGTCAATAAAATTTCGACATGAAAGTAGAATGTAAATTCCATTGCTGTCCTTTACCGCCTAATTGGGAAATAAATGTCATTTACCTTGAGATAATATTTTCACAAAATCATTTACAAAGAAGACTTTCAGCTCCAGTATTCCAAAAGGATCACTGCTGGCCACTATTTTTGTGATAAAGACACTAAATTGAAGACATATATGGATAGAAATGTCCAGATCATTGCTACTGATGAAATATTAAGTCTGAGTGTCACAGAATGATAAAACTGTAAAGAACTTTTTTGGTCCAACTGCATCATTTAGAGAAGAGAAAAAAAAGACCTGAAGAAATGAAATAAGTTATTTTGCAAAAGTTGCATAACAAATTAGTGGCAGAACAGACAGAAAATCCAGATCTCTTAATTCCTACTGCAGAGTCATCTCACTGCACATGCTTTCTTCTTATCTGTGCTTGGCTGTCTTACTGGGCTCCCACGTTGCCATGTCAAGCAGCTCTGAACAAAGAAAGGAAAAGACAGACGTTGAAGGGCAAATTGTACACGGTGTCGCTCTGCCTGTCAGGCAACCAGGAGCACTTAAGAGGAAAAGCTCAGCAGATAGAGGTTGAGGGGCACACAGTCCACCCTGATAACTGCAGGGTAAATCCACTAAAAGATGCTTTCTAGCAAGAAGGATCTACACCACCTAAAAAACCTGAATGAATACGATAATTACAAGGAAGCATAAAGTGACATTTTCTTTATTTTGTAAATTTTATGAAATCACTCGGCACTCAGCCACCCAATAACCAATCTGTCAGAAAGAATATTTCTTTTTCTTTTTTTTCACAACCACACAGTCATGTTGCAAAAGCTATATCATTATACAATCATCATCAAGAAACATGGCTAACTTGGAGCACAGCTCTACATCTTCAGGAAGTTCCCTCCAGCCTCTCTGTTATGCCTTAACTAAAAAGGTGATATGTATTTAATGCATAAGAATAACCTCCAGGATAACCTCTCTACTATATTTGGAATCTCTCAGCCATTGACACTTTATTTTGCCTCATTTCCCTCTTTCCCCTTTTGGTCAAGAAAGTTTTCTCAATGCCTTGGTGCTGAGTCCCAGCTCATTCTAGGATTTCTGTCCCACATTGCCAGGAAGGTCCACACCCCTGGGAGTCATGTCCCACATAGAGAGGGGGAAGGCAGTGAGTTTGCTTGTTGTGTTGGCTGAGAGAATGACCACATCTGAGCAACAAAAGAGGTTCTCTTGGGGTTGACTTTTAGGCCTAATTTTAAGTAGGCTTAGCCTATTCTTTGTGGGGTTAAGTTTCATATGAACAAACCCCAAGATTGGGGGCTCAGCCTATTGCTTTGGTTGTCCCCACTGCTTGTGAGAATATCAAGAATTCTCCACTTGGGGAAGTTGAATTTCCCCCCTTTCTCACCATCCCCCAAGGGGATTTTGCAAATTGCTTTTATTCACTGTTCAAATTCTTCTGGGATTTATTGAGGCATCATTCTGGCCAAACCTACAAAATCTCATGCCCTACTCAATGTTCCATGTACTTATGGTATTCAATTAAGCTATCCATATAAGCTTATTAGGAAATGCAGTAGTTGAAGTATAAATTTTATACCAAATAAACATTTTTTTTGCTTTAGTCTCACACATAAGTTAAGGTTTTAAAATATTAATTACCATCTATTTTCAACATCCTGCATTATTGACATTCCTTTATTCTTTCTCATGCAAAACATTTTTAAATTTGTACATTTAATCACTATCATTATACACTCTAAGCATTCCTAGATTATACCATCTCAGTCTTTATTTTATATCTTTCCTTCTGATTTAATTTTGCCCTCAGGCCTCCTCCCTCTATCATTCTCACATTCGGCTTCATTCGGTATTCTAACATTATTGTATTACAGTTAGGTAGTATCGTGCTAACCATTTATGAATTTTTATGATCAGTCCCACTGCACAATCTGTATCCTTTCAGTTCCAATTATGCAATATCTACCCTATTTCTATCTCCTGATGACCTCTGTTCTTAATTGAAATTATCCAAGTTCATTCATCAATGTTAGTTCATATCAGTGAGACCATACAGTATTTGTCCTTTTGTTTCTGGCTAATCTCACTCAGCAAAATGTCCTTAAGGTCCATCCATGTTGTTACATACTTCATAACTTTATTCTGTTTTACAACTGCATAATATTCCATCGTATGCATATACCACAGCTTGTTTAGCCACTTGTCTGTTGACAGACACTTGGGCTGTTTCCATTTCTTGACAATTGTAAATAATGCTGCTATAAATATTGCTGTGCAAGAAAGAATATTTCTGTTCACCCCAATCTTCACTGAACTGGATGCAAACCCATGAAGGGAAGCCAATGGGCTGTGTAACTCTTCTGGCTTCCATCCTCTGCAAACTTCCCCAAAGACAAAGTCCATAGTCATCTTGAGTTTTTGACATTTTAGATTGCTTTTGCCCCTGTTTATTTCTCCAGACATCCAATGTTCCTTGTTAGAGTTTTTAGAGAGTGACAGGGAGCAGCATCTCAAGTTCTTCAGGATAATATACAAAAAAAAAATTATTGATCTTGTCAATGTCAAGCCATTCATAGGGCATTGTATTCATTTACTTTCATTTCCAGAAGGTCATGGCAAATCCAGGGTGCAAACTGACAGGTCTAAAAATTGTTATATAAGAAACAATTAAACAAATACAGAATATTTAGACTGCAAAAAAAAATTCTACTATTTTTACAAGCATAATGGCTCTGCATTTATAAAAATAATATATATGCTTGTCATTTAAAAAAATCAATCAATACTGAAAAGCAAAATAGAAGTGTTTAAAATTCATCCACAAGTTCACCACCTCCAACAACCACCACCGCCAGTGGATGAATGCAATTACAGATAATTTTCTACGTGCTCACAGAAAGAGATGAATAAATATGTAGAGATACAGATGGACAAGAATATTTTATAAAAAAGTAGGATCATACATCATGCACATTCTTGAAAAAATGAATGTAATAATTTTTTTAAGATGAAAAGAAATGGAATTAAATCCAAATAACTAAATTTCAGAGACATTGCACAAAAAACAACAGTTTCCAGAAAAAATTTTTAGTGGAGTTAGAAGAGGTAATTTTTATTTAATTCTATGTTTCAATCTAAACAATATTAACTCCCTAATAGGAACGATGAGGAAATTAGTACATTACCTTTCCTTCTGCTCCCTCCCCTCTTCCCACTTTAAATTGTTGTTGGCTCTTGTATTCATTTCCTGTGGATGCTGAAGCATCATCGTAAACCTGGTGGCTTAATAAGATAGAAATTTTTTCTATTAGTCACAGTTGTGGAGGTTAGAAGTCCAAAATCAGTTTCACAAAAATGAAATCACGGCAGGGCTGCATTCTCTCAGGAGGCTCTCCGGAGAATCCATTCATTGCCTCCTCCAGCTTCTGGCCGCTGCCAGCATTCCTTGGCTTGTTGCTGCAACACTCCAATCTCTGTCTCTGTGGTCACATTGCTTTCTCTTCTTCTGTCATATGTGCTGAATTTCCCTCTGCTACCCTCTTACACGTATGATTTCATTTAGGTCCCAAGTGGCTAATTCAGGATCATCTCTCCATCTCAAGATCCTTAACTTAATTCACATCTTCAAAGTCCATATAAAGTAACATTTCGGGTTTCCAGAAGTTGAGACATGGACATCTCCTGAGAGAACATTATTCACCCAACCAGTTATTATTATTCCAATGATTCAAGGTTTAAAACATTTGCATTCTCTTCTGTACTCATGATTCTGCTATTCAATCTTGAGTCCACAATTAAGTAGATTTGGTGCCCACTCCCAGTTCTCCTTTCCTGAATTTTTAATTTTGTTTCAACTCTTATTTAGTAGTTATTAGTTGTCATTCTCTAATTCACTGATTTCTGCCTTTAATGTTCATTACATCTTTTTTCTCTCTCTTTTTTTAAAAATTTGCTCTGTTTCTCATTTTTCTGCAGCTGAATATTTAGCTCATTTGTTTTCATCTTTCTTGTTTTCTGACAAATATTTTCAGGACTATGCAGTTCACTATGAGTACTGATCTGGCTGGGTTCCATAAATTTAACATGTAATATTTTCATTTGCTCAATTTTAAGTATTTTGAAATTTTCCTTATGATTTTTCTCTTTGACCAAGGTTAGTTAGTAGTGTGTTTATATTTTGCTTGATCTAGCAGTTTCTGTAAGGGGTACATTACAATGTTGCTGCTGGAAGTGTGGTTTTATTCACTTTACTTAATAATGTTGTGTGTGGCTTTCATTTGAAGCCTGTTTATAAGGCACATGTATGTTTTTAATTAGCTCATTTTCTAGATAAATTGTTCTTTTACATATAGTAAACATATAGTTACATATAGTCTTAACCCTTATAATATTTCCATCTTGAATTCCATTGTTAATATTATAATTACTATCACAACTTTGTTTAGTTTGCATTTTTCTGTACACTTATTTTCAATTTTTTTTTTTATCCTTCTGTTTTAAGTGTGCTTCTACCAAAAACTGAATTCATGGGCATTTTTTTTTATGGGACACGTTTTTAAAATAAATCTCTGAGACTCGTTTGTTCAATAAGTTAAATCCATTTGCCTTTACTATTTTTTAAATAATAGAATGTACTTTTGTTTTTCTTTTCATATTTTCTTTTTTACCAGTACTTTCTTAGTTTCTTTTTTTTCTCTTTTCCTACCCTCCAAAACACAGGTTACGTTCATTTTTGCTACTATGAAAGGTACACATTTTACTTTTACTATTTGGTGATTATGAATATACATTTTTGGGCCTTCTTTTGAAACAATAATGAATTTTGAAGTTACACTTCCCCTTTTATCACATGTATTGCATCATTTTCGTCTGGATTTATTTCTCTTCTCATCAGAAAATTTCCTCTAAGAGTGTTTTCAAAGAGGATTTCTGTGTAGTAACCTTCTAAGTCCATGTATGCTTGGGGATCTTTACTGCATCTTAACATTTAAATAATGGTATACCTGGATACAGAATTCACGACATCAGAAATATAGCTTTACTCCATTGTACACCCAGTGTTACCATTGAGGAACCTGATGTCAGTATGATTCTATTCCTTTGTAAGTGATATGCTCCTTTCCAGTGGAAACTTACAGACCTTTCAGTTTGCTTTTCATGTACTTAATTTCTCTGTGCCAGGTGTGGACTGCTTTTCCTTATCTAACCTGTTTGGCTCCCTATGAGTCCACTCAAACTGAAATTCAAGGAAATATGTGATTATTTTCTTCAAATTTTTCCTTCCCTCCAGTTATTTCTTTCCTTTTGAGCAACTACTATTTGTATACTGTCACTTCTATTCTACCCCCCCCCCATATCTCTTACCTTTTCATTTTATACTATTAAGTTCTTTACACTCTCATAATGCCTTTTGGAAGAGTTAGCTTTGTAGTGTAGTCCAGCAAACTTGTTTTTTTTGTTTGTTGTTTTGTGTTTTTTTTTTTTTTTTGCATGGGCAAGCACTGGGAATTAAACCCAGGCCTTCTGCATGACAGGAGAGAACTCTGTCGCTGTGCCACCATTGCTCAACTATCTGTTTTTCAATTATATTCACAGGACATTCACATATTTAATGAGCTCTTTACTGCAATAATTATATTTCTCTGACACAGTGCTTTCCACTTGGTTCTGCTTTATGGTAGATAAAGTCATATAGCCCAGGAAAAACAGCATGCTCTTAGTCTTAACCCATTTTGTAAGAAGGACGTTTGACAATATTGTTTTTAGATAGGGGAAAGCCAAATAAATCAGGATGGGTCTTAATCCTTTTATAAGAGGACTTATGAAGAGAAAGCCAAAGAAAGGAGCCAGTAACTTGCAGTAGGCAGAAACCCAGAAGAACACAGGGGTGGGGAGGGCGGGCATCACTATATGATAGGACAAGAAATACAAGCCAGGGAACCCCAAGAATCAGACAGAATTAGAATGCCAAACTCTAGGAGAAAGCAAACTTTCTAGCCTCTGAAACTGTGAGATAATAAATTCCTATTATTTAAGCCAACCTGTTGCATGGTATTTCTCATATCATCTTAGGCCAAACTAGACATGCTTTATAACTGCTTATTTCTGATTCATTCAACAATATTCTTCTATGTCTCTTAGAAAATATAAATTATGATTATTTAAAATGTTTGACTTGTTGAGTCCATAAACTCAGTTGTACATGGCTTAGGTTATCCACCTTGCCATCATTTTAAAAAAATAGTTTATCATTTTTCCCTGTGAGTTCATAGTTCCCAGGTTAATGAAGTTAAATGGAAGAAGGAGCCAAATTATCCCCTGGCTGGTATGTGTTCTGGCTTGAAAGGATTTATGTACCCTAGAAAAGCTATGTTTTAATTCTAATCAATCTTGTGGGAGGAACCATTTCTTTTAATCTCTATTCAATAATGTAGGTTGGAAACTTGATTGGATTATCTTCACAGAGATGTGACTCACCCACTTGTGGGTATTAACCTTTCCTTAGATATGACTCCACCCATCCCAGGTGGGTCTTGATTAGTTTACTGGAGTCCTTTAAGAGATTAAGCATTTTGGAGAACGACGAGATAGCCACGAGAACTACCAGAGCCATGACAGATCCATGAGACAAAGTCCACCAGCCAGAGACCTTTGGAAATGAAGGAAAACATCACCCAGGAGAGCTTCATAAAACAAGAAGCCTAGAGAGAAAGATGGCAGATGCTGCCATGTTCACCATGTGCCTTTCCAGTTGAGAGAGAGACCCTGAATATTATTGGCCTTCTTGAACCAAGATATCTTTCCCTGATGCCTTAGATTGAACATTTTTATGGATTTGCTTTAATTGGGACATTTTCAAGGCCTTAGAACTGTAAACTAGCAATTTATTAAATTCCCCTTTTTAAAAGCCATTCCATCTCTGGTATATTGAATTCTGGCAGCAAGCAAACTAAAACAGTGTGATGTGCTTAAAGAAAAAAGGGACATGCCCCAAAGTGGAAGGTCCTGGCTCAACAACTGGAGCCCATCAATTTGTGCACAATCCTCCCTGTGCACAAATAAGACCATAAGAGGTTTGCTCTCTATTGTAATTCTCTAGCCCTTAAATACATGTGTGTGTGTGTGTGGAGGGGCAGGTAGTGAAAACATGCCCAGCACAATCCATCACCTTCTGGTACCTTTCCTATCCACGGTGAGCTTCCAGCATGGCCCTGGTTTTCCCTGTGGACTTAGCTACATGGGCCAGTCCTGCTGGGGGCCTTTTTTTGTGTTTATTTACTTTTTTAATCCACTGCTGAAGGGGCCGGCAAAGGTCCCTGAAATAAAGCGGAAGGAGAGCATGGAGTAGGAACTGCAGATTAAATTCCATGGCACCTAAGAGAGTCATAGCAGGAGTAAGGAGACTTGATGAACCTAAAAGAGGCTTTCAGTCAGGAATGTTTGACACCTCAACAGCAACCTGCAAAGACTGATCATGGACAACGAGATATAAATAAGGACATCTTACAAATGTCAGGATTTATAGATGACAGCACCACGGCCAACCCTTGGTACTAGATTGGTCCCCTAAAACTCAGACACAAATCTGGAGAAAAGACTGGGGGACCTCAAATGTCAGTGGTAGGGAGGCTCACTGTAGAAATTTCTTTCTGTTCTAGAAATTCACATTTCTTCCACCTGTCAGTCTGTGGTCTGGATATGTGGTCTGTCACATATGAGAAGCTCTTCCTTACACAGTTCAGCTAGTTTCTTCTTTTTAACACCTGGGTATTGCTAATGAGCTGGTAACAATCTTTCCTTAACTTGAATTCTAATGTCACAGGAAGATTTGCTTGATCTTTTATTTCCATATAATTATAGAAGGAACTACGCTGGCGGCTTCTTTAATATACCCAAATAAGAAAAACAAAAGCCTTCAAAAAAGGGCATAAATCAATGCAGAAGTTAGAACCACCACTGAGTGATGCCTCTGGCTTGAATAAAGAATTTAAACCCCATGGAATAAGAAGGGGTGTATGCTGCAATGAGAGGACCAGGAAAATTTGTTAAGGTTTGTAGCACTGGCTATCAAGATGTACATATTTTTGTATGTAAAGTTCATTTAATTTCTACCTCAACTATTACAATAGGTAACTTTTTTGGCACTTAACTAAGTATCTTATACTTTGCCTAGATTAGTTTTCAGGTATTAATTCATTTGACCCTTGCACAAACCTATGAGCTAATGACTGTTATCCCCATTGAACAGTCAGGATCTGCTGGGTAGAGGGGAAGCAGCTCGCTGAAGGTCACAGAGGTACTGCTACCCCACCTGGCTCTTCAGACCTCCAATACCTATTTTCTTAACCAGTAAGCCAACAAGATATTTTTTCCCCAAGTATAAATGGTTCCAACAAGTATGATCTAGAAGAAAACTATCTGGTCATTCAGGGATACAATTAAGTGTATTTATAAATCAGAAAGAGGAGGCGGGGGAGGCCATTCCCTACCAACCACAGTGAGCAATCTGTTCAGTCCCAAAGCATGAAGTTTGATTTTCTTTTTATCTAGCTTTTATGTTCAAGGGAATATAAATGTCAGGAATCAAGCATTCCCTCTAGATGGTAGAGTAATAAATAACTTTCATACCATTTGCACAGATGCTGTGACTAAATTGAGACTAGGAAAGATATAGACAACTATAGCAACAAAGTGATGATGAATCTATTTTTAAGAGCAACTGTTAAATTAGAAAGATTTGTCAAATGAAAAAAAAAACTTAGGAGGAAATCATTTGGGCTCAATTCTAAGAACTCCAAAGGAGATTCAAAGTTGAAGCATGTGAAAAATCCACTCAGAACAAAAAGGACTGGTATAATCATATTGCAGTTTTAAAATTCTGAATATTTTTAAGGCATAAAAACAAAGGAAAATTGTATACCTTGAAAGGATTAAACTATTACGGGGCATAGAAGAAATATTTCTGAAATAACCAAAACTTAATTTTGTAAATAAAATATAACATAAATAAAAAATAATATCACTTATCTGTCTTTAGGGAAATTGACCCTTTAAACTAAGATATAAATATTTACTCTATTTAGCAAAAATTTGAACCCTTCAGCAAAGTCATACCATTCCTAGGTATTTATCCTAAGGTAATAATATGAAAATGTCAACAACAAATATTCAATGGAACATTATTTTGTAATAGCAATATATTGTAAATGGAATCAAAACAAAAGAAATTGGTAATTTTCTGAATAGTTATTATGTCAGGCATTATTCTGGCATTTTACTTCTGTTATTATATTTAACAGTAATAATCCAGACATTCATTTCCTAATGAGGAAATGAGTCAAAGATTAAACAGGTGGTTAATAAAAGGGAAAAGTAAAATTTTAATGACAGTGGATAGAATTATTCTATTATTGAATTATTGGTGTATTATTATATACACCAATTTAATACTATTTAATGTTATTTTTCATACTACTATTTAAAACTAATAGTTCTGAAGATGATGAAGCAATGGTGCAGAATGGAAAATGCTTAAGATTTAATATTTGGTTAAACGTATATAAAGACATATGTAACTGCCTCTATGCCATAAGTAAATATTTGAAATTATATTTACAAATGGGCAATGAGTAGAACATGAGGACAGCTGATTTCTTTTAGAGTAGTGGCATTGTGAATGGTTTCCATGACATTAAAATTGCCACTGTTCATTCATCCATTTAAGAAATACTTATTGACTGCCTACATTACTGAGCAAATTAAAGTCCCTACCACAAAGAGATTATATTCTAGTGGGGGAGACAAACATATAATAAATAAATATATTACATGAAATCAATTAGTGATAAATGTTCTGAAGAGAAATAAAGTAGGATGAGAAGATTAAAAGTGATAGCACTGCTCTCTTAAGAATGATGGTCAGACTGAGAGGTGGGGCAATATGGGGGCATAGAGAGGTGTGGGACTTAGCCCATCCTCTAGTGCAGCTAGTAAACAACCAGGTACTGTCTGGAACAACTGTTAGAGGGACTCCCATGACTGGATACACATTGTACACCAATCTGTAATAGGTGGAGGGGCTGAAATCACAGCACAGAACTTAAGCCTCCCAAGCTGAGCAGGTAGGCACCCCTCCCCCACTGGCAGGGTGGGCTCTTGCAGTTACTTCCCCATGGGAGAAAGAAGCAGTTTCTTCTGCTAGGAATAAGGGAAGGTAGCTCAACCAAGCTCCAACTATGGAATTAATGAACAACTATGCACAGCTGAATATGAGCTCTGAGCACAGATAAATCTGGAGCAAGCATAAAAGGAACCTAGAAGTTTCTCCAGGCAAAGAGGAGGAGAGACTGCCAAAAAAAGGGGGGGGGGGAGGAACAGGGGGCTTTTGGAGTTCGCCGAGTTCAGGATACTGCAAAAGGGCTCTACCCCAAGAAAAGGGGAAAATGGAGTTTGGAAGCAACTCTGGCTCTTGACTAACAAACCAGGGCTCTGAGGTCTGGCTCTAAAATGGATCCATCTTCCTTCCTTCCTCCCTCCCTCCTGCCCCTCCTTTGCTCACTGAATTAAGCAGTGAGCCATTCTCAGGTTTCAGCACTGCCTCAGGCAAGTGTGAAGTTAAGAGAGCAAACATAATTACTCAGGTGAGGGAAGTAATTCTCTAAAGGGCATATTTTCCCCCAAGAAAAGGTGGGGAAGGGCAGGGCCCAGCACAAGTGGTGGTTCTCATTTAGAAAATTCAGACCCCAGGGCCTGGAAAACAGAAAGAATTAAGGCACACCCTCTACCTAAGCTTCTGTCTAAATCATGTCCCTGGCAGGAACAAAGTTGCTGAGAATTAAAGGCACAACAACACTTCACGCCAGTGGGCAGCTGAAAGATGACAAGTGCCACCTGCTGGAGAGGACAGGTAAGGCACAGATTCAGGAGGCCTCATAGGAAAGACTAGTACCCTGCTGGGAATCCCCAGGGAAACTTGACACTGGTTACAATCTCATCCTGAGTGTTAGGCCTGTCTCGTCTGGGAAAATCTGATTGGGGTTGATCCTACTGGGCAGAGCAAGATCCAGAAAAAGAAGAGCTGAAAAATTCTGACTAGTTAAACAGAAGCTAAGCTAGAGGTCCAAAACAAGTTGAACTGAATGTCAAAGAACAGATAGAGAACAAAGCTAACCAACAAGAAAACCTTAGATAAAAGAGAGAAAATGACTTCCAGAATAAACGAATCAAGGAAATGAGATACCTAGACAACAGCAAAAAATTATGAGTCATACTAGGAAGAAAGAAGATATGGCCCAGTCAAAGAAACAAACTAACACTCCAAATGAAATACAGGAGTTGAAACAACTAGTTAAAGATGTTCAAACAAACATGCTAAATCAAACCAACAAGTTGAGGGAAGATACAGCAAAAGAGATGGATATAAAGAAGACACTGGGCAGCCATAAAGACGAACTCAAAAGCTTAAAAACACAGCTGGCAGAACTTTTGGGAATGAACGGCACAATAGAAGAGATGAAAAAACAATAGAGACATAAAATAGCAGATTTGAGAGGCAGAAGAAAGCATAAGTAAACTAGAGCACAGGAAATCTGAAATCCTACACATAAAAGAACAGATAGGGAAAATAATGGAAAACTATGAGCAGGATCTCAGGGAATTGAATGACAACATGAAGCACAAGAATATACATGTTATGGGTCTCCCAGAAGGAGAAGAAAAGGGAAAAGGGGCAACAAGAAAAATGGAGGAAATGATCATTGAAAATTTCCCATCTCTTATGAAAGATGTAACATTACAGATCCAAGAAGTGCAGCATACCCCAAACAGATTAGAACTGAATAGACCTACTCCACGACACTTATTAATCAGATTGTCAAATGTCAAAGACAAAGAGAAAATTCTAAAAGCAGCAAGAGAGAAAAGTGATCCACCACACGCAAGGGAAGCTTGATAAAACTAAATGTGGATTTCTCAACAGAAACCATGCAGGTGAGAAGGCAGTGGTGTGATGTATTTAAGATTCTGAAAGAGAAAAACTGCCAACCAAGAATTCTATACCTGGCAAAAACTGTCCTTCAAAAATGAAGGAGAGTTTAAAATATTTTCAGACAAACAGACACTGAGTTTGTGAATAAGAGATCTGCTCTACAAGAAATACTAAATGGAACACTACAGATAGATAGGAAAAGACAGGAGAGAGACAATTAGTGAAGAGTGTAGAAATGAAGATTATCAGTAAGGGTAAAAAGAGAGCACAATAATTATAAATATAATGAAGAAAGCTGAGTATGAGGATGGTTGAAAGAGAAGGCTAGACACCAGAAGGAAAGATACAGGATAAAAAAATGGGACTGTAAAACTTAGCAAAACCTAGAGTTGCCAATGATAGTGATAAAATATAAAATATAAGAAAATATTTACATGACAGAGAACAAATGAATGTCAACATTGCAAGGAGTTGAAAATAGGATGTTATATGGAAAAAATACAACCAATGCAAACTAGGGTCTATTACATAGAGTAACATTATAATTTGCTTACATTAATTGTAACAAAGGCAATAAACCAAAGCTAAATCTTAATAAAAAAGGAATATAAGGGAGTGCTATGGTATTCTTGGTGTTGTTGTTGTTGTTTCCCCTTTTTATTTTTTTAACCTTCCTTTTTTTTCTTTTTTCCTCTTCTTTCTTTGCAGAAGAAATGGAAATATCCTCATATAGATTGTGGTGGTGAATGTATAACTATGTGATTATACAGGAATCACTGAGTATTTACTTAGAATGGACTGCACAGTGTGTGAACAAAACTGCTCAAAAAATAAACAGAAAGATGCAAGTGCTGGAGAAAATATGAAGAGAGAGATGTCCCTGTTCACTGCTGATAGGGAAGCAGACTGGTGCAGCTCCTCTGGAAAGCAGTGTGGTGGTTGCAAAGGAGGCTAATTATAGGGTTGCCACATGATCCTACAACTCCACTATTAGATATATAATTGGAGGAACTGAAAGCAGGGTCACATTTGCACACTTGTTTTTATGGTAGCAGTATTCATGATTTGCAATGGATGGAGGCAGCTCATCGACTGACAAATGGAAGGGTGAACTGTGGTGTGTACATACAATGGAATATTGAGTGGATGCAAGAAGGAATGAAGTTGTGAGGCATGTAACTAGGTGAGCAAAACTTGAGGACATTGTGTTGAGCGAAATAAGACAGAAATGAAAGGATGTATATTGTAAGACCTCACTAATATGGCCTAACTATAATGTGCAAACTCTGAGATTTGAAATCTAGAACACAGGTTGTAAGGTGATAGAACATGGGTAGATATTGGGCAGTTGACAATTAAAGAGTACAGAATGTTCAATAAGCCTCACTGTAACGGTTCCCAGATTGTAAGCTCTTAAAGAAGTCACATCTATTCCTGATATTTAACTGTTATTTCTAAATTTTGAGAAGCTGAGCTCTTTGTGTATAACCTGGCAAAACCCTGAAACTTTGGGTATCAGTGTGATACCTGAGTCTCAGAGCTAGAGTTCTGTAGCTCTGAAAGTCAGCATTGCCCCATACAGCAAATGTTAAAGAAGCTGAAAAAGAGATCAGACTTTAATTAGAGATACGAATGAAGCTGATCTGATTAGGACTAAGGTAAATCAAAATATGGAGTAAAGGATGATATTGACTGTATTTTTAAAACTTCTGTGTGAGACCAAAGGAAGAGAGGTTTATTTGGTATAAAATTTATATTTCTGTAGCACACTATCTAATTTAACCTGTATGATTAGTTTATTCAAACAGCATAATTATAAGAATATTTGAATAGGGAATGAGATCTTGTTATTTTGACAGGTTAATGTAATACTCTGATACACCCAAGAGCAATCTGGGCATAAAATTTTAAAAGTATTTGCAAAGTCCCTTGAGAAACCCAGGGACAATGTGGCAATAGTAAACTTCCCCACCTGGGAATTCCTGATATTCTTACAAGCATTAGGGACTAACAATTTGATAGGTTTCATAAGAATTGCCCTCATGAAACTTATTCCTGCAAAAGAGAAGTTAAGCCTACTTATAGTTATGCCCAACTCACACCCAGAGAACCACTTTTACTGCTCAGATGTGGCCTCTCTCTCTCTAAGCTAACTCTGCAAATAAAATGCCCACCTATGTGGGACATGACTACCAGGGATGAGCCTGGCCCTGGCATCATGGAATTTCAAAAGGTTCTTGACCAAAACAGAAAGAAATGAAGCAAAATAAAGTTTCAGTAGCAAAGAGATTTCAAATAGAGTCAAGAGGTCATTCTGAAGGTTATTCTTATGTATTATTGTTCTAGTTTGCTAGCTGCCAGAATGCAATATGCCAGGAATGGAATAGCTTTTTAAAAGGGGAACTTAATAAGTTGTTAGTTTACAGTTCTAAGGATGAGAAAATGTCCCAGTTGCAACAAGTCTATAGAAATGTCCGATCAAAGGCATCCAGGAAAGATACCTTGGTTCAAGAAGGCCGATGAAGTTCAGGGTTTCTCTCTCAAGTGAGGAGGCACATGGTGAACACAGTCAGGGTTCCTCTCTCATCTGGAAAGGCATATGATGAACACGGTCAGGGTTCCTCTCTCATCTGGAAGGGCACATGGTGAACATGGCATCATCTGCTAGATTCTTCTCCTGGCTTACTGTTTCAAGAAGCTTCATGTTTTCCTTTTTCATCTCCAAAGGTCGCTGGTTGGTGCGCTCCACTTCTCATGGCTATGTCGTTCTGCTCTGCTCTCTCTGAATCTCTCTCGTGCTCCAAAATGTTTCCTCTGTTATAGGACTCCAGAAACTAATCAAGACCCACCCAAATGGGTGGAGACATGCCTCTACCTAATGCAGCTTAACGACCACTCTTGATTAAATCACATCTCCAGGGAGAGGATCTAATTACAGTTTCAAACATACAATACTGAATAGGGATTAGAAGAAATGGCTGCCTTTACGAAATGGGATTAGGATTAAAACATGGCTTTTCTAGGGTACATACATAATTTCAAACCAGCACAATTATATAGATATTACTTTTCAATTTCTAGTGTATTAGAATAGCTAGAAGGAAATATCTGAAACCATTGAACTGCAATCTAGTAGCCTTGATTTTTGATAACAAGTGAATAACTATATGGCTTTTAAGGTGTGACCATGTGATTGTGTAACCCTTGTGAATGACACTCCTTTTATCCAGTGTATGGGCAGTTGAGTAAGAAAGTAAAGATAAATAAATAAATAAGTGATACAGGGGATAAGGGGTGTGGGTTGTTTTGGGTGTTCTTTTTCATTTTCGGAGTAATGAAAATGTTCTAAAGTTGATTGTCGTGATGAATACACAACCATAGGAAGATACAGTGAGCCACTGATTGTATACTTTGGATGATTATGCGGTATGTGAATATATCTCAATAAAATTGGGTTAAAAAAGAACAATGGTCAAGTAAGGCCTCTCTGAGGCAGTGACATCTGCACAGTAAAGTGAGAGGAAATAAAGCACATGGATATATGGAAGCGTCTCACAGGCAGGGAGAATAGCAGGTGCCAAGACACTGAGGCAGAAATGGGATATCATACTGCCGATTTAATGATATGGGGGGGAATGCATTAATGCTAATCAGAAAAAATGATTTTTTAAACCTAAAAATTACAGCCATAATATGAACACAACTATGTAAAACGTCATAGAAACAAAAAGTTATTAAAATAAAAATTCAATAATATGTTGCTGGCATTAGTGTAATTTTAAGAGCAAGAAATAGATTAACTGGGTTCAAATCCCCATTTCGTGACCTCAGGAATTCACATAGCCTCTCTGTGCCTCATCTGCAGAGTGAGGTGAAAATAATAACAGTACCTGTAGGTACTATAGCACTGTTGAGAAATGTGGTAGTGTCCCAAGTGAGGCGAAGGCCTGTGGGAGAAGACAGCCTTCCATCAAACTACGAGGGATACAACAGAACAACGAATGACTCAAACAAGTCCAACTTGGTGAGTAAGACAGAGCATTTATTGGGGGCTTACATGGGGTCCTCGAACCCAGCAGTGAGAGGACAGACAGCAATTCTTTGCCATGATGGCCTGCACTGATGGAAAGTGGGGAGGGGACCAGAGGCAGGGTTTTATAATGGCCTAGATAAAGAAAGCACAGAGCCAAGAGTAAGAGAGTGCATACACATTGCTAACAAAATTAACCATTTCTTAATGTTTGTCTCTCTGGGCACAACTTCCCATAGAATTAACCTTGGGAAAAGATAATGAAGGCACAGAGCCGAGAGAGTCTATGCAAGAATTGCATAATTGCTGACAAAGTTGGAAGAGTTGGGGGATACTGGAAAATGCAAAAACACTATTATGTAACATGTAGGCAGACTAATAGCCCCCTTAAGGTCCATATCTTAATCCTTGGAACCTGAGCATGTCACCTTACATGAAAAAGGAGAATTAAAGTTGCAAATGAAATAAAAATTGAGAGATTTTCTGGAATTATCCAGCTGGGCACAATGTAATGAAAAACATCCTTAAAAGTAGAAGAGGGAAGGAGAAGGGAGTCAGAGAGAGAGAGAGATTAACAAGGGAAGCAGGGCCAGAGATGCTACACTGCTCTCTTTGGAGATGAAGGAAGGGTGCCATGAGCCAAAAAACACAGGTGGCCTCCAGAATCTGGAAAAAGCAAGGGAACAGATTCTCCCTGAGCACCTACAGAAAGGTGCTCAGCCTTGCTGACACCTTGATTTTAGCCCAGTGAGACACTGCTGGACTTCTGAACTACAAAACTATAAATTAATAAATGTGGATTGTTAACTCACTGACTGTGGTAATTTGTTACAGCACCAATAGAAAACAAATAAAAGAGCATTAAATGAATAAAATATTTGGGATGGTGAGCATTCTATAAGTTATATTTTGGGTGATGTTTCCTTTTTTAACACTTTTTTATTGTGAGATATATATACCAAAAAGCAATAGACTTTAAAGTAAAATTTTAACAAGTAGTTATGGAACAAATTTCAAAGATTTGAATAGGTTTCTACAATTTCAGGTTTTCCTTCTAGCTGCTCCAAGACACTGGAGACTAGAAAGAAATATCAATATAACAATTCAGTAGGCATACTCATTTATTAAATACTAACTTCTCTGTAATAACTCCTCCTTCTCCTTTGCTTCTTCTTCCAATCTTCAGGGATATTTGGGCTATGCTTATTACAATTTTTCATGTTGAAAAGGGGTGTCAATAATATGGGATAAGGGAACAGAACTGATTGATGTTCTTGGAAAGACTGGTCCCTCTGGGTTTCGGGACTTATCTGGTATAGTTCTAACAAAATTATCTGAAGATTTCAGGATTCTGGAAAGTAAACTTAGTGCCTGAAATTTCTGTAGAATCTCGATAGAGCCCTGGGTGTTCTTTAGGGTTAACAGGAATGATGTTGGTTGGGATTTGGCAAACTGTTGCAATTAGCAATAGCTAGCTTAAGCTTGCATAAAATAATCTCCAGAATAGCCTCTCAACTCCATTTGAAATCTCTTAGCCACTTATTTTGTTACATTTCTTTTTCTGCATTTGGTCCAGGAAGCATTGCTGATCCCACAGTGCCAGGGTCAGGCTCATCCTTGGTAGTCATGTCCCATTTTGTCAGGGAGACTCACCCCTGAATGTAATGTCCCATAAAGGGGGGAGGGTAATGAATTTTCTTGCTGAATTGGACTTAGAGAGAGAGAGAGGCTGCATTTGAGTAACAAAAGAGGTTTCCTGGGAGCAACTCTTAGACACAAATATAGGTAGTCTTAGCTTCTCCACGACAAAAATAAGTTTTGTAAGGGCAAGCGCCAAAATCAAGGGCTTGGCCTATTTTCTTGGGAGTCCCTAATGTTTGAAAGAGCATTAACGATTTCCCAGGTGGGAAACTTTAGTAGTTCCATATTTTTTCTTCAGTCCCTCAAGGGGCTCTGCCAATACTTTAAATTATCAGTTCACGGTAGTCCGGGATATCCAGGTATTACATTAAGATATACAGAATTATAAGGCCTCATTCCCATCCTGGGGTCCATGTGTTCCGGTTGTTTAAATAACCTATACAGGCAGGTTGATTTAGATTGTATGTTATGGAAGATTTAGGTTCTAGACATAAAAAATCTTTCTGCCTTTAATCTCATGTAGGAGGTAAAGCTCTAGAATATATATACTATCATCCTTTGCCCTGTTCTGGTTTGTTAGCTGCCAGAATGCAATATACCAGAAACAGAATGGCTTTTAAAAAGGGGAATTTAATAAATTGCTAGTTTACAGTTCTAAGGCCAAAAAAAATGTCCCAATTAAAACAAATCTATAGAAATGTCCAATCAAAGGCATCCAGGGAAAGATATCTTGGTTCAAGAAGGTCAATGAAATTCAGGTGTTTCTCTCTCAAGTGGAAAGGCACATGGCAAACACAGTCAGTTTCTCTCTCATCTAGAAAGGCACATGGTGAACACAGTCAGGGTTCCTCTCTCATCTGGAAGGGCACATGGCAAACACAGCATCATCTGCTAGCTTCTTCTCTTGGCTTCCTGTTTCATGAAGCTCCCTGGGAGGCGTTTTCCTTCTTCATCTCCAAAGCACTGGCTGATGGACTCTCTGCTTCGTGGTGCTGCAACATTCTCTGCTCTCTCTGAATCTCCTTCATTCTCCAAAATGTTCCCTCTTTTATAGGACTCCAGAAACTTATCAAGGCCCACCCAAATGGGTGGAGACATGTCATCATCTAATCCAGTTTAACAACCACTCTTGATTAAATCACATCTCCAGGGAGATGATCTGATTACAGTTTCAAACATACCGTATTGAGTAAGGATTATTCTGACTTAATGAAATGGGATTTTGATTAAACCGTGGCTTTTTCTAGGGGACATACATCATTTCAAACCAGCACACCTGTATTCTGATTTACCTTAATCCCAACCAAGTTGTATTCATTTTTATCTCTAATTGGACAGTTGTCATATGCAGCAATGCTGACTTTCAGAGCTGCAGAACACCAGCTCTGAGTCTTAGGTGTCACAGAGATACCCAAAGTTTCAGAGAAATACCTGAGCTCATACATATAAAGTCCAGCATCTGAGAATCTAGAAATGCACTTACAACTCCAAACTACATGTGACTGCTATAAAAGCTTACTATCTGGGGTCCAATTTGCTTATAAGTATTTTCCAAAAGAGACCATAACACATTTGTTCTACTGTTTATGGCTTCTTTTGCCCAACACAATTGTCCCCAAGTTTCATTCCCTTCCTTGTGTGCCTCACCACTTAATTTCTTTTTGTAACCACACAATATTCCATCATGTATATACATCATAGTTCACCATTCTGCTTCTCAGTCATTGTACTCTTTGGCTCCCTCCATCTACTGGGTATCATGGATAATGTTGAAAGTAAACAATCCATGTCTTACAATGTCCTTGCGTAGTTGTCCAATCATCATCACTCTCAATTTTAGACAATTTTCATTTCTAAAGAGACAAAGAACCAATAAATACAGCCTCACCAAATATCAAATCT
Source organism: Tamandua tetradactyla (assembly GCF_023851605.1). Taxonomy (NCBI): domain Eukaryota; kingdom Metazoa; phylum Chordata; class Mammalia; order Pilosa; family Myrmecophagidae; genus Tamandua; species Tamandua tetradactyla. The sequence continues at coordinate 30,318,708 of NC_135334.1, read as the reverse complement.
AAACCTACCCTTATCACTTGTCCCTCACTGCCCACCCCCCACCCCCCAATTATTTACTCCCGGTATTGCTCTGTCCCTGATGTCTTCCTGTTGACTATAGTCCATAGTGTACAATAGAAGTTTTCTCCATATACCCCTTTATTGTTGATTCTTTGTACAAGATCAAACTGCTGAAGTAGTTCCACCTATTCAGATCTTTTTTTTTATTTCTTTTAGCAACATTTTGTAGTTTTCTGTATATGGGTCCTTAACATCCTGGTTAAGTCTATTCCAAGATATCTGATTCTTTCAGTTGCTATTTAGAATGGAATTTTTTCCTTTATTGTCTCCTCAGTTAGGTCATTCCTTGTGTAAAGAAACATTACTGATTTTTGTACACCAATCTTGTATCCCATCACTTTGCTGTAATTGTTTATTAGCTCAAGTAGCTTTGTCAAAGATTTCTCAGGATTTTCCAAATATAGGATCATGTCATCTGCAAATAATGAAATTTTTATTTCTTCCTTTCCTATCTGAATGCCTTTTATTCCCTTCTCCTGCCTGATCACTCCAGCAAGAACTTCTAGTACAATGTTGAATAACAGTGGTTACAATGGGCATCCATGTCTCATTCCCAATCTTAGGAGGAATGCTTTAATTTTACACCACTAAGTATGATGTTGGCTATGGGTTTTTCATATATGCCCTCTATGATATTGAGAAAGTTTCCTCAAATTCCCATCTTTTGAAGTGTTTTTATCAGAAAAGAATGCTGAATTTTGTTTAATGCTTTTTCAGCATCAATTGATATGACAGTGTGATTTTTCCCTTTTGGTTTGTCAGTGTGCTGTATTACACTGATTGATTTTTCTTGTGCCAAACCACCTTCACTTTCCTGGTACAAACCCCACTTGGTTGCGATGTATAATTCTTCGTTGGATTCAATGCAAAAATTAGTATTTTTCTTCAGAATTTTTGCATGTATGTTGATTAGGGAGAATGGCCTACAGTTTTCCTTTCTTATAGTGTCTTTATCCAGTTTCAGTATTAAAGTAATGTTAGCTTCATAGAATGAGTTAGGTAGCACTCATTCTTCCTCAATTTTTTGAAAGAGTTTGAGCAGGATAGGTGTTAATTTTTTTTTGCAGTGTTTGATAAAATTCCCCTGTGAAGTTGTCTGGCCCTGAACTATACTCTGTAGGAAGATTTTTGATGACTGGTTGAATCTTTTTTACTTGTAATGGTTTGTTGAGATCTTCTACTTCTTCTCAAGTCAGTAGAGGTTTTTTGGTGTGTTTCTAGGAATTTGTCCCTTTCATCTCAGTTGTCTATTTTATTGGCATACAGCTGTTCATAGTATCCTCATGATTTTTAAAATTTCTTCAGGATCTGTAGTTAATGACCCCCTTTCATTTCTGATGTTGTTTATTTGCATCTTCTTTCTTTTTTTTTAGTATACTTGGATCTAAGATGAGTCTTTTGTATGCTGCATATGGATGGATAGTGTTTTTTAATCCATTCTGCCAGTCTGTATATTTTAATTGATCAGTTTAGTCTGTTAACATTCAAAGTTATTACTGTAAGAGCAGTTCTTGAGTCTACCATCTTATTCTTTAGTTTTTATTTGTCAGATCGATATATTCTTCACCTCTTCTCAATTTTATTCTTTAAGTTACCCTTATTGATACTCCTCAATTCCATGCCCTCCTCCAAATAGCCCTCTCCTATCTCTTTTTTTTTTTTATCCAAGAGAGCTCTCTTTAGTATTTCTTTCTTTTTTTTTTTTGCATGGGCAGGCACCAGTAATCAAACCCAGGTCTCCAGTATAGCAGGCAAGAACTTTGCCATTGCACCACCATCACCTACCCTCTCTTTAGTATTTCTTATGGGCAGGTCTCTTGTTGACAAATTCTTTTAGCCTTTATTTGTCAGAAAATATTCTAATCTCTCCCTCAATTTTGAAGGACAACCTGGTTGAATAAAGAATTTCTTGGCTGGAAGTCTTTCTCATTCAGGATCTTAAGTATATCATACCACTGTCTTCTCACTCCATGGTGCCTGTTGAGTAGTGCAGACTCAGTCTTATGTGGTTTCCCTTGTATGTAGTAAATAACTTTTCTCTTACTACTTTCAGGACTTTCTGCTTCTCTTTAATATTTGATAGTTTATTAGTATGTGTCTTGAAGTAGGCTTATTTGGATTTATTCTATTTGGGGTTCATTGGGCTTCTCTGATTTGCATATATATATGTCTTCTATAATAGTTGGGAAGTTTCCGCCCATTATCTCTTCAACTAGCCTTCCTACCTCTTTACTCTTCTCTTCTTCTTCTGGGACACCAGTTATTCTTATATTTTTGGTCTTCATGTTATCAATTATTTCTCTGAAATCCCATTCCATTTTTTCCATTTTTCTTTCCATTTGTTCTTTTGTGCACTCAAGTTCAATTGTCCTGTCTTTTAGCTCACTTATTCTGTCTTCTGCCTCCTCAAATTTGCTGCTGTGTGTCTCCAGTATATTTTTAATCTGGTCTATAGTATCTTTGATCTCTGTGAGATATGCTTTTTTTAAAAATTTGTTCTTTCAAATTCTTCTTTATGCCTTTCCACTGTCTGATTGATTCTTCACGTCTTTATGAACGTCCTTGATTAGTTGTTCCAAATTCCATGTCCCCTCTGTAGTTTTAATTTTGTTGTTTGGCTGGGCCATATCTGCCTGAATCTTCATATGCTCTGTTATTTTATATTGTGTTTGGGACATTTGATTATCATGATACAGTTATTTTGCAAGTTGGTTTCCTTCACTTATCTAAGGTTTTGTATTTGCTTAGGTTTGCATTGAAGGCCTGCTTTTGCATTTGGTTTGTCAGTAATTCCCTGCCAAACCAAGGCCCAGATCTCATGGAGGGGATACAATTCTACTTGAGGCTTCCTAACAGTGCTCTTGAGCCACCTCTTCTCCTCAGGCCTACCTCTCCCAGACTGCAGCAGCCGGCTGAACAAAATGGAGACCTGATGTAATTCCCACCAGGGCTACTGATCTCAGTGTGTGCTGAGCCTCCAACCCCAGGGCTGGGAGTTGAACTGGCCTCAGTGGAGACTCCACTTATGTACCCACTGTCTGTTGGCCCCCAGATTCCCACTTGATGACTTTGGGCTGTGGGACTGGGTATTTCAGCTGCCCTTGCCCACAGCCAGCCCATAAATGCCTGGTGGCTGGTGCTGGCACATGGCAGATGCTGGTTCCAGCATGGGGTGAGATGGCTGGTCCTCATGTGGGGTGGGGTGACTGCTCCAGCATCCTTTGGGGCAGCTGTTCGCAGTGTCAGGTGGGGTGTCTGATCATGGTGCCTGGCAGGGCAGCAGTTCATAGCAAGCAGCTGGGCACACTTCCAGATTCCTCACTGAAGCTCCTGGCTGCAGAGCTGTATGGGCATATTTCCCAAGCTAGCTGTGGGGCTAGTCTGGAGTGAAGGGATGATCTGCTCCTTCAGACCCACACTTTCCATGTGCTGTCATTTGCCCTTGGTGGGGTCATGCCCAAACTCACTCATCCCATACTCTCCATCTCAATTTCTCCAATTTTTTTGTCTGGACTTCCCTCTGGGTGCACTTCCTCTTTAGGTGAAATGGGTGGCTCTTTTACTGAAGCCTTTTTCAATTTTTTGTTATTTTTCTCTGTCACTTCAGTAACTTGTCTCTTCTGTTTAACCATCCTATGTACGAGTGCCACAGCCCTGAGGTGGTGCTTTCTACCACATTTTCTAATAAATGATAAGTATGTTTTAGTCAAATTTTTACTTTAAAAATAAAGGAGAAAAAATTAACTAAAAGGATAAAACTTCATGGTTAGCATTACTAATACATGAAAAGGAAGATTTAACTGCAGAGAGAACAGAATTAATTCAACTATAATATAGGGATAGCAAAACTCTTTCCTAAATTAAAAAGAGATTTTGTTTTCAAGGTAGTTTCTTTAGTTGATAACAAGATACTGACAAATGACTGGGGCTGGAGCAAATTAAAAGAGGTTTCAGTTTGGATGTATGATTTACAGACTAGGAGGAGAACCTGTGAATCCTTCCAGAATTCAGATGTAAGTCAGTAATCTAAGGCATGGAGTCTAGTAAGTTCCTTTACAGACAAGGATCATAAAAGCTTGGAATTTCACTCCTAATAAAAGCCTCTAGGAATTTGTGAATTTCATTTTCATTCCAAGAGAAAAGTGAGAAATCAAATTGTAGCCATCAACCAAGAGCACGCCCTTCCTTAATTCTTGGCTCACTCAGGTCTCCAGGGCACTCAAAAATTTCATTTCTATCCAAACTCTTAGCAAGCATCCCCCAAATATATAGCCAGACCCTGTGTTAAGTAGCATTGAATTTAAATACAGACAGTACATAATTTGTAACTGTTGCAGCTGAAAAAAACACAGCCCCATTATTTTAAAAAATTAGAACATTTACTGTTCATACTCAAATTCTTATTGAAAAATATTTACCGAGTATCCTTCTGAATATATTTAGATATCTTGAAATGATTTCAAATAAAATACATGATTTCTCAAACAATTGGCAGGGAAATAATGGGGAACATTTTGGCTTTTCTACTTTATTACTTGTATTATTTTCTGATACTTCATCATTTAGATGTTTGGCAAAAAAAGAACATAATATTTATATATGCTGCTCCCCCCAAATCCCCCATCTAGGCCATTAGACCAAACCCCCAATCGTCTTCACACACAATAGGTCCTTAGAATTTTAGTGTTTTGGAGAGAATAATGCTCTCCAAAAATCATTGGTTTTTCTCATTTAGCCAGCATCAGAATTGTTTTTCTTTATGTAGGGAATTCCTAACTCTGGTATGAGGCAGAACCCATCTCCTGCTATGGAAACTAAAAATACCCCAGTAATATGTGTATTACTGATACTACCTTTCCCAGACTGGCTAGCAGGTAGGGCACAGGCACATGCCCTAAGCTCTGCCAATCAGGCATAACTTCCCCAGGCTTGGTATTGAGCAGTAATAATGGAAAGAAGCAAAAAAAAAAAAAGGGGGGGGGGTGGACCACAAGAACTGCTGTTGGTAGAAACAGCAGTCAAGAAGATCAAATTCACAGTGGCAGATGTTGGTACTCAACATCCAGAATCCAGGAGCATAGGCAGGGCAGGCTGCAGAATCCAATGTTCAGTGGAATTAGCAACGCTGTCCCCAGTGGACCAGATCTGTGCTATGATTTGGGACATTTCTCCTAGTGGCATAACCTCAAGCCTTGTTTTCCATTCCTTCTAGTGATTCCATAAGCTCTACAGTATTCTTTTTTTCTTTCCCATTTCTGATTTATTTATTATCAGTTACATTTGGAAACTAATCACATCAAACGGCAAAATTAGCAGATGTCTTAAAATCTTTATATAAAACATGAATCACCTCTAGTTCCAAACTCATTTGTTAGTGTACCACCCAATGTAAAGATTAAACAAATGCAAAAATAATAAGAAGCTTTCCCCAATCTTAAACATATCATTTAATTATTCTGGTCATGGACATGATCAAGATGAGATCTTGTTTTTCCCTCCCCTAGATTCTGATTATCAGAAAACCCATGCTTTCCTTTATTGGAGTTTGGACCTGCTGATATTTACATGTCCCTTCCAATATTCTTCATCTTCAACTTTGCTTCTAGAGACATTTATTCTGGCTGTTTTCATCTTCATTGAAAGCTGCTGTTATTGAAAGTGTTTTTGGAGAATAGTTGGGACAGTTTCTTTATTCCTCCCTGATCCAAATGTGATGGATTTGACTGACGTTTCCTTTGTCAACTGACTGCAAGTATGGTTATTCCAAATTTGAAGGTCTTTGCAAGCTTCGATGGGAGATCACTTCTTGAGGTGATTGCTTCTCAGTGCTGTGACTGAAAATTTTTTCTCCATTCCTGGGTGAAATAGTTTTAGTTTTCAAAGGTTTCCCTTTCTTACAGGTTTTGATGAAAGTGAAACAACTGATCAATGAGAACTATTTTTACAAAGCAGATTGATGGGGGCAACAGCTTCAGAAAGCTTTACTATAAAGAAGGTACCTCTGCAGTGTTCAACTCCTCACCCGATGGTATTCTTCCACGGCGGGAATGAATGACTGAAACTGTGAGTGTGCGGTCAGAGAAGAGGCCCCTGTAACTCTAACTCGCTGTTTCTCTGCTTTTGCCCTCCCACCTTCCCATCCACCGTTTTCCTCACCACTTCCTCTTCTGCAGCCACACCAAGACTTTTGAATACATTTATTTTTCACTCACATCAACCAGGGATGGTTTCAATGTACCACTAGAACCTTTGATTGATACCGTGGGGATGGTGGAAGAACTGGAGAAATAGTACAAACTTCTTACAAGATGCAGATCTTAAAATATGCTTAGATATATATTTAAATCCTAAAATATATATACACTTCCCATAGTGACTTGTTCAATATTTTTCATTAAAAAAAATATTTTCAAACTAACATGAAGCTTGGGTCACACAATAGGGTAAGTGAAGAAATTACAGGCTTTTCCTTTATCATAAGCTGCATGGTTGCCTTAGAGCTGCAAAAACATAACATTTCTGAAAGAAAAGGATGTATCAATGATATATTTCACTTTCTGATATCGATTTTTATTATTTTGCTGTTCTAGATTTGTCTTACCACACCCCAGAGAACTGTTTGAATGAGAAATATTGCAATGCAAAGCTAAGAAAAATGGTCACAAGATGCAGGTAAAACATTTAATCCGGTGCCTGGCATATAGAAACTACTCGCTTAATTTTAGATTTCTTATTTCAATTAAAATTCATATAAAGTGCTAAGTGATTGCACTAAAAGAACACATCAAGGTAGGAAGAGCACTAAATCCTTCTTACACAGTTATTACCTCCACTTCCGGCAGGAAGGTTCCCAGATATTCTTGTGCTAGGTCAGGCATCTTTCCTTTGTGTTTCTATAACATTGTATATAGCTTTATCTTTTCACTTATCCACAGGATATTATAACTATCTATTTATGAGTGTTATGGGGATAAGACTGTGGATTCCTTAAGGTCAGTCTTTCCACAATGCCTAGTACATGGGCACCACTCAATAACACTTTGAGGGATGACTGAAAGCACCAAAGAATAGAAGCAGAAATGATTATTGTATCCAGGTTGCTGCGCTTGGTTCGGCTGGCTGGGGCATTCATTTCAAACGGTGCAGAGTGGTGACAAGAGTGTCAGCAGTAGTCTGGACATAATCCTCTACAACTTATCAAAACATAAATTTTAAAAAGTACACTAAGTCAGTGTAAACATGCATCCAAATAAAGTGCAGTGCATGGCCAGTTCCCTTCTCTCCCTTGTATTTCATAAAATTGTGGTGTTCTAGATGGGCCCTGAAACTCTCAGGGTACTCAGCAATGATCTTGCTTCTCTACTGGCCTGTACAAGAACAGCCTCTTCTTGTAACTCTTTGGGTTTTCCATAGAAATGAGCTTACAAATAGAGTAATCCCACTCTGCTGTCCTTTAGAATTGAGGCTCAAGACCATGGGCCGATGCCAAGAGTTGCCCATTAGGGATATTCTGTTATGGATAGCAACAAAACTGGAGCAACATATTCCTTTAAATATAAAAAGCCAAGTACAAAATGGAGACAAATTCAAATATGAATAAGATTCTAATCAAACTGTTAAAAAGCTAGTTTAAAGCAAAGCATATTTATGGAGCAGAATCCTGGGGTTAAATCAATTTCATTTCAATAGCCCAGGATACGGAAGATCCTTACCTCTAACCTCTGGCCCCAGCAAATAATCCTTCAAGATGGAAGAGTTTGCTGTTCATATTACCTTGTGAAATGCAGACATACTGAGGTACCTACCAATTCTCACACATAAACTTACACCTCTCTTCTCTTGACTCTTAGGATGATGTCATGCAGTGAGAAAACTCTGGCCTGGAGTCAGGGGAAATCTGTGACCACTCACTCCCTGAAACTTGGACAAGTCACAGCTTCCCTGGACAAATCTGTCTTTTCATTTGTAAGGGGCATAAATTGAACTTAGTCTCTACATGAGTCTACTTGATGAGTGGTTGTTGTTAGATCTGTTCCCTATCTGAAGAGTAGGGTATGGCAGATAAAATGATTAATCGCCCCCCCCCAAAAAAGATGACTATATCCTAATCCCCAGAACATGTAGATATGTTATCTTACATGGCAAAATGGAGTTTGCAAATGTGATTAAGTTAAGGGTCTTGAGAGGGGGAGACTATTCTATATTAGCCAGCTGGGTCCAATGTAATCATAAGGGTCCTTGTAAGAGGGAGGCAGGAGGGCCAAAGTCACAGAAGATGTGATGTCAGAAGCAGAGCAGGCATGTTATGAAGTACCAACTCTCCTACTAAATATATTTTTTTCATATTTTATGTAAGGAACATGTGTTCTTTGTTTTATAAAAGACACATATTTTTAAAATGTGTTCTTACCAGGCATCTAATTTCTATGGCACTGTGCTCGGTTGTTAGTTTCTGAAGATTGAATTCTGTAATTATTTTTAATCTTGTTCCTTAAATTAACATTCAATTTAGAAAAGATACAAATTGAAAATAGTCCAAATTATACATCTTTTAAATAAGAAGTCATTAAAATTACAGAACATTAGAGCTGGAAAGATCTTCCAGTATCATCTGGTCCAATAATTTGCACATTGTCCGTATGAATCTTAGAGATCTGTGAATAAGTCTTGGAGCTGCAGAAGAGGACAACTGGGAGATTAAATGGGTAAGGATCTAGATTCCCCACCTCTTCTTCAATGAAATTACCTCCCCCTTTTATCTATTTTTTTATATAAATGGAGTGTTTCTTGCACCAGAATATATCTGGAGCCCATTCACTTCTTCCATCTCAATTGCCATCACTCTAGTCCAAACATCATCTTTATATTGGATTATTACAGTAACCTCATTACCTAGTCCCCTTGCTTCTTGTCTCTTTCTCAAATTTAATCTCATATCACTCCCAGTCTAAACTTCACCTACTGTATTCAATTATACTTGCTTTTTAAATTTATTCTCCAAACACACTTGTCTTAGACAAAATAGGACAGGATATGCTTAGGTAACAAGCAACCCAAAGGGCCTTAATAAAATGATTATTTATTTCTCCCTCATATCAGAGTCTGCTGTACTCTCCTCCAAGAATGACTTGGAGATCCAGGCTCCCTCCATCTTGGAACATATTCCTTTAAATATAAAGGACATTGGACATCATTGTGGCCATGAAAATGGAAGGGAGAGCACAGGTGATGCTTGTGGTAATCACAGTGGAGCTGGGGGAGGGTTTGTCCTGTCTGGCCAGAACTCAGTCACAGGATTTCAACCTAATTACAAGAAAGGCTGAGGGTCGTAGCCTAGTGTGCCTATAAAAAGCAAAATGCCATTGGATTTGGCAAATAACTCATGATTTCATAACATGATCTTTATTATACCAATTTGAACCAATTGTATTTCTGTTACCTCTTCATAGAATATTCTTTCCATAGGTTTTTGCATAATTGATTCTTCATCTTTCAAGTTTAAGCTCAGTTTTCATCTTCTCTGAAAGGCCTTCTCTAATCACCTTACCTAAAGTAGTCTACTATGGCAGAGACTGCTAGTTATCTCTCATTATTCTTTCTCCCCTTCACCTTGGTAAAGAAAACTCTTTTCTTTAGCAGGATGCATTGTTGCCCAGATAAAAGAGGAACTTTCCCATCCTTCTTTGCAGTCATGTTGGACTTTGAGACTAAATTTTGGGCAAACCAATGTAAGAAAAAGGTTATATAGAAATTGAAATGTCCTTAAAGAGATGAGGTGGGCCTTTCTTCACCCCCTCCTTTCTGGTCTCTGAGCTGATGGAGCCTGGATTGATTCAAGCAGCCTTCTTGGACTATTAGGCAGCACTCACATAGGATGGAACATAAAGTTAGAAGAAACTTAAGTCCCTGGTAACTCTGATGCCACTAAAGCAAACCTGAACTGCTTACCTCAGGATTTCTTGCATGAGAGAGAGAGAGAGAGATAAACTGCTATCTTACTTAAGACTATCATTTTTTGTAAGCCACTGATTTAGTACAACTTCTTTATTTTACAGATAAGGAAACAGACATTCTGATTAAGTGGTTACAAAGATGTAAGGACAGAACAAAATTAGTTCTCTGACTTCCAGTCTAGTAAACTAAACATATCAACAGTCCTAACATGAAGATTTCAGGAAACATAAATACCAAAAACCTAGCATTCTGAATCACTTGCCCTTGTCACAATGACAAATGCATAAATAAGTAATTATGATACTACACAGCTTGGTTCTTGCCATTCGCAAGCCCACTTGTCCTTCTTCCTGTTAATTTTTTCAATCTTCGTTATTCTTCTAACATATTTATTTTGCTTAGGTTAAAAGAAAGATTAACTTAATCATTAGAGCAAAGAAACATTATTGACTTCCTCTGACCAACGGAATGTGTCAGAAAAGATGCTGTGTGGCTTCCAGACCTATGCCTTCAGAGCCTGGCAGATTCTGCTTTTACATTCTTGAAGTCTTGAGCCACCATATAAGGAAATTCAGCTATCTTGCTGGAGAAAGAAGTCATGTGGAGAAGCAGAGGCTCTGGAAATAAAGAGAAAGGAAGGAAGGAAGCAAGCAAGGAAGAAAGGAACATAAGGAGAGTAGGAGGGAGGGAGGGAAGAAGAAAAGAAAAGAGAGAAAGAGAGAGAGAGAGGAGAGAACGAGAAAGAGAGAGAGAGGCCCAGCTCTTCAAGGTGCTCTAGTTGAGGCACTAGACATGGGGGTGAAGCTATCTTGATCCTCCAGCCGCAATCAAGCAGCCCAGCCAACACACTGGAGTTCAAAGTGCAGACTTTGATAAGAAAAACAAACATGTGGGGGTTGTTTCCAGCCAGTAAATTTGGAGTATTTTATTACACAACAATAACTAACAGATACAATAGCTCTGTGAACTAGGACATGTTACATACCCTATCTATGCCTTAGCTTCCTGTTCTGTAAGTTGAGCACCGTAACTTTTTATAAGGTTGATGAAAAGATAAAATGGGGAAAGACATGTAAAAAGCTTAGTAGAGTATTTGGTACATTAACTACTGAACGCTGTTAAGTAAATACTGGATAAATGTAAGCTATTATTATTATTCCAAATCAATTAATTTCTTCCTTATTAATAATCAACAGCAATAAGAACAAACAATTGTGAAGTATTTTTCAGAGCATGTATAACAATGCCAGGAGTAAAGTCTCTCCCTCTCCCATGTTTTCCATGGGGAGGGAATTTTCCTAAACTCTCCAGGTCTCATGCCTCTCCCTTTCCCTCACTAGGGAGATGATTTAACTGGTTGATCACTCATGGTTTTTAATGCAGTGAAGCTAAGGTAGCAAAGGCTTTGACTATGAAGGATTTGTTCTCTTTCTTCTTCCTTCCCTGTTCAGACTAGAGAAAGAGGATCAACCTGAACTTTCCCTGAAATGTATTGGTCCCAGGCTGAGGCTAGAGAGCCAGGAGTTGGCACACTGATTTTGGCTCCTCCACTAACTACATCACCAGCCTAGGTTTTGTCAGGAAAAGCTTACTGCCTCTTTTTATCTTATTTCTCAATTGGTTCAGAGCTTAATCATGAAAGATAGAGCTATTTTGGGGGCTCCCTCAAAGATGTCAACAACTTGTATTACCACAGTTAGTTACTTCTCTAACAGAAGTATGATCAATGTGTCTATCATATCTCAGGAAACTATGGCCAAGTGACAGAGCCAATGCCTAGAATCTCATGTCCTAGCACAAGATCTTTTTTTTTTTCCCCTATAATGGGCTGTCCAACTCCTCTGTGACTCCTCTGATTGCTATCCCAAAACCTTTTCTCTAGCTTACAAATTTGGAGTTGATGATCATCCTGCCTTTGTCAAGGAAGGAAATTCATCCTTCCCATGAGGAGTCTTTTAGGACTGACCTAGATAAAACCAAATGGCCTTTATCTAGATTTTTACATTCCTTTGGATTCCTAGGGCAGGAGCAAATGCCCAGAAGGAAATGTGCTTTATTACATGGTACAATGGACTTCTTAATCTTCCTTAATTAAAAGGGGATTTAGGGAATTTATTTTCATCAAGATTCTCAGATGATTCAAAGAACACATTTTTGAGATAAATGATCAAGTTACCAAGAGTAATAGGAGATTTTATTAAGGGTTCCATAAATATTTAGAGAATGACAATGAATTTAAATGATGTAGGATAGAAAATTTTCCTTCTAACAATAAAATGGAATAAATTGAAGGACCTCTTGACCAACTGAAGGATTGACCTCATTCCAATCCTTGAACAGAAATCTGCAGATAAACCATTAGATGGAGCCATGAGAAGGAGGACAAATAATTTACTTCTTTCATACTCAATCCTGATTTTAAATATTAAATGAAATTCAAGTGTGTTGAACTTCCCAGCATTATCTTTCTGGATTCATAGATCTATAAGTCCCAAGAGAGACTGCAGTTGGCATTTCCAGCCTTTATGTCATCTTTATGAGTAAGGTTTTGCTATTGTTCAGGGATTATTTACAGGGTGCCACTCTGTAAATCATCAAATCACATATTGCAGAACAGGGACTAACTTCATAAATTATCTTTTTCAACATACAGCACTTAATAGAAGATAAACTTAGGTCAAGAGAGACAAATCACTTGTCCAGGGTCAACCAGTCAGTTAGGGGAAGAGTCAGGTCTCATCTTCTGCCTCTGAAGTTTGTTGGTTTACTACACTAGAATACATGATACTGAAAGGAGGAATTAAATTTTTCTCTGTCTGTTGTAGATTGGAGTGGAGATGGATAAAAATAGGTTATCCTAATAGCTGGAACCAAAATTCCTTTTGGTGCCCCATTGAGGGTGACTGCTTTTATTTAGGAAAATACCTTGGAATGGCTTTGGGAGGAAGGTGAGACCCTAAAGGCACATATAAGCTGAGACATCAAAAATAATTAAACTTATATGAGGAAGAACTTTTTCACTTGGGAAAGATCAGTGGTGGTAGTGGTGGGTGAGTGTGAGAATATAAGAAAGAAACAACCCGAAACTGTGAGATCCAAGAAGAGTGGAGCTGGCCAGTTGGTTTGAAGTTGGGGTGCTTTGTGAGGTGCAGAGATTGGGGGATATCGCTAGTGGGCTGCACAAAGAACTTAAATACATGGGATGCCAAACATTCACTTTTAAGCCTATATTAAGCTTTGGTGTTAACCCTGCTTCTGATCCTCAAAGTCCCCAGTTGATCTAACTTATGCCCTGATGGAGTGGGTCTTTATTGTGGGAATCAAGGAAGGAGTCTAGTTGTATATCTTGGCTTTCTGAGTCGGAGATAGATATACAGCTGACAAAACAATCCATAAATTTAGAAGACCCAAAGATGACCAGGAGAATGCAATTCCTCACATAGATCCCCAGAAATCTTGGGGAGGGCTTTGGGCTTTGACAGAAGAGTGAAGCCAAATTTATCTGGCTCTCAAGAAACAGGGAGAGCCCAGCTAACATGGGATACCATGTGGGATTTATTTAAAGACACCATTAAAGTCCATCTTTATAGGCTGTTGTGTGGAGAATGATCCCCTCACTGAATATTTTAATGTTATGTCAGGGTTCCCAGCTCCCTGCTAAGCAATTCCTAGCGAGGCAGCCTGTAATCTGATGTGTCAGCTGTCCTCTCTTTCTCCCTTAGTCAGCAAGAAAGGCTGAGGGTTTCTTTTTTCTTTTTTTTTTTTTTGTAAAGCTAGCATACACATGGAGCCTTTCTTTATTTGAGAGTGGGGAGGACAGAAAAACCTTTAAGTCATTTTTTCTTTCCCACAAGTGATCAAATAGTCTATACAAGACTTTTCAAAATGGTTATACTTCAGAGGCTATGGGTATCTTTCCCCTCCCAATCCTGATGAAACATGACTCCAAATATAATAAAGTGGGCTCCAGAGAAGTCAGTTTGTTTATTCCAAATATTTCAACTAATGAGAAGGCAAACGTGAACGCCCTTTCCTCAGGGGCTCCCTGACAGTGCTCGTGGTGCGTGCACCCTCTGCCCCTGCGGTTCTCCAGGGCCCACCTTCTCTCCCGGTTTCTCAGCCTAGAAACCCCATCACTCCCATGGGATGCAGATGCCACACACATGTGGACACCTTTATTGTGCTCTCCCTGCCAGCCCCTTCAGTCCCCTGCCCCCACTCCACCAGCCCCCGCTTCTCTGCAGGACTCCCTCCCCTTCTGTCATCCTTCTCTGTGGCAGCCAGCAAGAAGTTTCCTTTGATGGATTCCATAGACCCCTGACCTCACTTTGAAGTTTCCACAGCTTAATCATACAGGCCCGCCTCAAGACTCAATGCTGCCCCCTTCACTGGCTTACTAAACTTATTAGGCACCTAGAGGGGCTCAATTTCCCTGCTGTGAGACAGAATAATGAGTGGGCTTGGGGGAAAAGAAGAGACATGAGTGTTATATTCTTGTACACACACCACATCTTAGAAGTAAATGGATAAAGCTACTGCTTATAGTCATCCTTCCCCCATCTTTGGATTCAGTCTTTGGATTGAAGTGCTGAGGCTTTGGACAGAGAGCTCAGATCCCAGCTCTGTTTGGCTGACATTGACCTTGGGCAGTTCACTTTGTCAGAGCTTATGACTAGTAAGCACCCCTTAAAGTCATTGTGAAGATTAACTGACTAAACAACTTAGCCCAGTATGTAACACAAAGTATGACCTCAGTAAATATTAACTATTATTTTTACTTCCACTGGTCAACACTGGTAAAAGATAAAGGGTTTATTGTTCATCCAATGTAGCTCCACTCTTGGTTTTAATTTACTTTGAAATAATTTCAAACTCACAGGGCAATTACAAAAGTAATACAAAACCAGTACAGAGAAATCCAATATACCCACTACCAGATACTGAGATCCACCAATTTTTAACATTTTGCCACATTTGTTATATTATTCTGCCTGTTTGTCCATCCATCCATCCATCCATCCATCCATCTTTCTACTAATCTATTTTCTAAACATTTCAGATTAGGTTTTCTACATTATGTTCTTTGAATACTTTATACTCCCATGTATATTTCCTAACAAGCATACTCACTTCTGTGACCACCTTAAGTACAGTTATCAAATTCAAGAAACTTAACATTGATATACAGCTTACAGTCTAACTCCTACTTTCTCATATATCCCTATGATATCTGTTCTAGTTTGCTAGCTGCCAGAATGCAATATATCAGGAACAGAATGGCTCCTAAAAAGGGGAATTTAGTAACTTATAAGTTTACAGTTCTAAGGCTGAGAAAACATCCCAATTAAAACAACTCTATAGAAATGTCCAATTTAAGGCATCCAGGGAAAGATACCTTGGCTCAAGAAGGCTGATGACATTCAATGTTTCTCTCTCAGCTGGAAGGGCACATGGCGCACATGGCGGCCTCTGTGGGCTTTCTCGTGGCTCTACCAAAGGGACTCTCTTCAAAATGTTTCCTATTTTAAAGGATTCCAGTAAGCAACTCCACCTTTGATGGGTGGAGACACACCTCCATGGAAATCATCTAATCAAAAGTTACTACCCACAACTAGGTGGGTCACATCTCCATGGAAACAATCAAAATACACCCAGCCTGCAATACTGAATGAGGATTAAAGGACATGGCTTTACTGGGGTCCACCACAGATTCAAATCAGCACAATATAGTTTTGGGCATTTTCTTCTCCATTATTAGATGGGATCAAATATTGCCTTTAGTTGTTATTTTCTCTCTTTTTTTTATTTTTTAATTGTGGAAATATAGATACAATATGAATTTTTCCATCTCAGCTACTCCAAAGCATGCAAATTCAGTGGGATTAATCACATTTACACTGTTATGCCACCCTCACCACCACAGTTACCAGAACCCCTCCTCATCACCCCAAATAGAAACCCTGCACCCATACTGTGAATTCAACACCCCATCTCCCTCCTCCCCTATCCCAACAACGTGCACTCTAATTTTGCTCTATGAGTTTGCATATTCTAGCTATTTCATACAAGTGGAATCACATAATATCTATACCTCTCCCTTGTGTCTGACTTATTTCACTCAACATGATATCTTCAAGGTTTATCTATATAGTAGCTTACATCAGAACCTCACTACCTTTTAGAGCTGAATAATATTCTACTGTATATCTACCTTGTTTACCCATTCATCTGTTGATGGACATTTGGGTTGCTTCTACATTTTTGCTATGGTGAATAATACTGCTATGAACATTGGTGCACAAATATCTGTCTGAGTACCTGCTTCCAACTCTCTGGGATATATGCTTAGAAATGGGTTTGCTGGGTTATATGGTAGTTCTACGTTTAACTTTTTGATGAACCACTAAATTTTTTTCCACAGCAGTTGCCACCATTTTACATTCCCACTAACAATATACTATGGTTTCCATCTCTCTGCATCTTTGCCACCACTTTTTACTCTGCATTTTCCCAACAGTAGTCCTTCTAGTGGGTGCATGCTGGCATCTCATCATGGTTCTGACTTGCTCCTTCCCAACGACCACTGATATTGAGCATCACTTCATGTGCTTATTTGGACATCTTTGTGTCTTCTCTGGAGAAATGTCCACTCAAGTCCCTTGCCTATCTTTGGAATGAACACTTTAGAATCCCTTCTCACTTCTTTCTTGCATATTTTTTAGTATTTTTTTTTGTGTGTGTGTGATTACCATGGGGCCTAAATCTATAACAATTTCATTTGGTTTGTGTGAGTTGAGTGAGTTGCTGCTGTATGATGTGTCATGGGAACACAGGATCAAGCACAACAAAGACTTTCATAAATGATCTCCTCCTTACTTACACAGCACAAAGGATCTAAAAGAAAAGGGGAAGAGATCCTTTCATGGCCAGTCTCCCAGGGAGGCCAGATGCTTGGGTAATGGTCAGTTGGTGGCAGTTCCACATGCCCCACTTCCTTCAGAGAAGAGAGACAACTCTGTGTTGCCTC
Source organism: Tamandua tetradactyla (assembly GCF_023851605.1). Lineage (NCBI taxonomy): Eukaryota > Metazoa > Chordata > Mammalia > Pilosa > Myrmecophagidae > Tamandua > Tamandua tetradactyla. Next base: position 30,301,667 of record NC_135334.1, on the reverse strand, counting down.
AGGGCAGGGTATTTATAAAACCTATGGGGAGGGGCTCTGCCACTGAGAGTTCCCACCCTCACAAGCAGCTTGGGCTGCTTGTTCTCTGTTTCTGATTAAGGTATCGTCAGGCCACTCCATTAGACTTAACATCTCTCTGGAGCTGCAGAATAGAATATATTGAAACATCTACACATACCAGAAGGGGGTGGGGGTGCTGTAGGTGAGGGCTGGGAGATGGCTGCTAAATGTGTCCATGACTTCCCTAGCAGTTTTGATACCAACTTCACTTCAATTGCATGCATGCACTATGCCCCCAGGCCCCTCCATTCCCCCATTTTTATGTAGCTCTTGTCACAAATTACATGTTTTTACCTTATAAATCCCAAATGATTGCTTTACCATGACCACTTATGAATTTGCATTTGTCATCATACAAAGTAAAAAGTGGTGATAAAACCAAAAATGTAATACTAGCACTTCAATTACTCATGCTGCTACCTTTACTGGAGATCTTTATTTTTTCATATGGCTTCAGTCTATTGCCTAGTGTCCTTTCCTTCAATCTGAAGAATAATATTTAGCATTTCCTGAGGGCTGGTCTAGTGGTGATGAACTCCCTGAGCTTTTGTTTATCTGAGAGTGTCTTAATCTCATCCTCATTTTTGAAAGACAGCTTTGCTGGATAGCATTCTTGGGTAGCAATTTTTTTGCACTTTAAGTATGTCATCCCACTGTCTTCTTGCCTCCATGGTTTCCTGAGAGAAATCAGCATGTAATCTTATTGAGGCTTCCTTGGACATGACATGTTGCTTCCCTCTTGCAGCTTTCAGGGGTTTTGGATCATCTTTTTTTTTTTTTCAGTGCAATTTCATTGAGATATATCCACATACCATATAAACATCCAAAGTGTACAATCAATGGTTCACAGTATCATTATAGAGTTGTGCATTCATCACCATAATCAATTTTGGAACATTTTCAATAATCCAAAAAAAATTAAAATAAGAAGGAACAACCAAAACATCCCATATCCCTTATCCTCCCTATTATTTATTTATTCTGACTTTATTTTCTCACACATCTATCCATACACTAGATAAAGGAAGTGTCAGCCACAAGGTTTTCACAATCACATGGTGTTCTAGTTTGCTAGCTGCTGGAATGCAATGTACCAGAAACAGAATGGCTTTTAAAAAGGAGAATTTTAATAAGTTGCTAGTTTACAGTTTTAAGGCTGAGAAAATGTCCCAATTAAATCAAGTCTTTAAATTTGTCCAAATAAAGGCATCAATAAGAAGTTACCTTCACTCGAGAAAGGTCAATGAAGTTCAGGGTTTTTTTCTCCCCTGGAAAGGCATGTGGCAAACACAGTGATATCTTCTCGCTTCCTCTCCAGGCCTTTTGCTTCATGAAGCTCCCCCAGGGGCATCTTCCTTCATCTTCAAAGGCTGCTGACCAGTGGACTCTTTAGTTCTCATGTCTCTGTTGCTCTTATCATTCTCAAGCTTTCTCCAAATGCTTCCAGTAAAGTAATCAAAGCCCATTAGGAATGGGTGGAGTCACATCTCCCTCTATTCAATAGTTAATACCCACAATTGGGTGAGTCACATCTCTGAGGAGATAACCTAATCAAGTTCCCAACCTACAGTACTGAATAGAGATTACAAGAAATGGTTGCTCCCACACGTGTGATTAGGATTAAAACATGGTTTTCTAGGGTACATAACTCCTTTCAAACTGGCACCCGGTCACGCTGTAAAAACTACATAATTACATAATCATCTTCAAGAATCAAGCCTATTGGATTAAGTCCAACAGTTTCAGGTATTTCCTTCCTGCTATTCTAAAACACTAAAATCTAAAAAGAAATATCAATATAACACATAAAATAACCTCTAGAATGACCTCTCGACTTTGAAATCTCTCAACCACTGTAACTTTATTTTATTTCTCTTCCTCCTTTTAGTCAAGAAGTCTTTCTCAATTTCAGGCTGCCAGGCCCAAGTTTATTCCTGGGGTCATGTCCCACATTGCCAGGGAGATTTACACCCCTGAGAATCATATCCTACATAGCAGGGAGGGCAGTGAGTTCACCTAGAGTTGGTTTAGAGAGAAAGGCCACATCTGAGCAACCAAAGAGGTTTTCTGGGGGTGACTCTTAGGGATAATTATAAGTAAGCCTAGCTCCTCCTTTGCAGGAATAAGTTTCATAAGGGCAAGAACCAAGATCAAGGGTTAGCCTATTAAATTGAAAGCCCCAATGCTTGACAGAGAACAAGGGATTATCCAGATGGAGAAGCTTAATAGATCCGTATTTTTCCCCCAGTCTCTGAAGGAGACGTTGCAAATACTGTTTTATTCTCTGCCCAAGTTGCAGTAGGGATATATTGAGGCATCATGCTAACCTACACAAACGAACAATATCTCACTCCCTATTCAAGATTCCATGTAATGATGGTGTTCAAATAAACTGACCATACAAGTTACATTAGATAGTATGCTACAGAAAATATACATTTTTTTACCAAATAAAAATCTCTTCCTTTGGTCTCACACAGAAATTGAAATTGAAATCAGTCCATATGATTTAGTCTGAGCTACAGATTTACTTTTTAGTCTGAGCTACCTTAGCCCTAACTAAATCAGCTCCATTCATATCTCAAATTGAAGTCTGATCTGTTTTTCAGTTTTTTAAACAGTTTCTATTGTGAAGTAATGCTAACTTTTAGAGCTGCAGAAGTCTAGCTCGAGTGTCAGGTGTCACAGATACTCGAAGTTCCAGGGGACAATCAGAGTTCATCACAAAGAGTTCATCATCTCAGAATTTAGAAATAACCATTACAACTCAGGAATAGATATGCCTGTGCCTGCTGTAAGAGCTTAACAATCTAAGAAACTTTGCAATAAGCCTTCCCCTGATAACCTATGCTCTCAAATTCAATTCTCAGAGTTTGCACATTATAGTTAGTCCATAACTAGTTGAGGCGTTATAAATATTTGTCTTTTAGTTTCTGGCTTATTTCACTGAACATACTGACCTCAAGGTACACCCACCTAGTTGCATGCCTCACAACTTCATCCTTTCTTGCAGCCACTCAATATTCCATTGTATATATACATCACAGTTCGCCCTTCTGTTCATCAGTAGACGTACCCTTTGGCCACCTCCATCCATTGCGAATCACGAATGCTGCCACCATAAACACAAGTGTGCAAATGTCCATTCATGTCCCTGATTTCCGTTATATACCTAATAATGGAATTGCAGGATCATATGGCAACTCTATACATAGATTCCTGTGGAACCACAACACTGCGCTCCAGAGGGGCTGCACCAGTCTAATTCTCTATCACCAGTGAATAGGTACATATTTGCCTCCATATATTCTCCAGCATTTGTATCTTTCTGTTTATTTTTTAAACAGGGTTATTCACACACCATACAACCCAACCTAAGTAGACAATTAATGGTTCCCGGTATAATCATTAGGTATACATTCACCACCACAATCTATATGAGGACATTTCCATTTCTTCTCAAAGAAAGAAGAGTGAAAAATGGAAAATAAAATAAAAAGAAGAAACAACAACACCCAGAATCCAACTCCTCCCTTATATCCCTCTCTTACTGACATTTAGCTTTGATATATTACCTTTATAACATTTAATATAAGCATATTACAATGTTATTGTTAAGTATTGACCCTAGTTTGCATTGACTGTATTTTTTCCAAATACCATCCCATTTTCAACACCTTGCAATGTTTTACATTTGTTCTCCCTCATTTAAAAAGATTCTTATATTGGTACATTTACTCACCATTATTGTTCATTCTAGGTTTCACTAGGTTATAAAGTCCTAGTCTTTGTCTTCTATCTTTCCTTCTAGTGCCATACATGCCCCTATTCCTCCTATTTCAACTATACTCGCACTCAGCTTTGTTCAGTGTACTTACAATATTGAGCTACCATAAGATAGTATTGTGCTGTCCATTTCTGGAACTTTCCAATCAATCTTGTTGAACATTCTGTACTCCTTCAATCTCTATCCTCTTTCTGTCTCCTGATAATCTGTGTTCTCAACTTTAACTCTCAAAGTTTGTGCATTAATGTTAGTTCATATTAGTGAGATCATACTGTATTTGTCCTTTTGTTTCTGGCTAATTTCTCTCAATGTAATGTCCTCAAGGTTTATCCACATTGTTGCAAGCTTCATAACTTTATTCTGTACCGTTACTAAGAGTCATCATTTCTAAACCTCTCTCTCTTGTCTTTCTCCTGTCTTTTCCTATCTGCCTTAATATTTCTTAAAATGCACGTCTCTTGTTCACAAACTCTCTCAGTGTCTGTCTGAAAACATTTTAAATTCTCCTTCATTTTTGAAAGACAGTTTAGCCAGATTTAGAATTTTTGGTTGGCAGTTTTTCTCTTTCAGTATCTTAAATATATCGTACCACTGCCTTCTCACCTCCATGGTTTCTGCTGAGAAATCCGCATGTAGTCTATTTGTACAATGCATCGCCTTTTTCTTGCTGCTTTCTGAATTCTCTCTTTGTCTCTGGCATGTGACAATCTGATTAATAAGTGTCTTGAAGTAGGTCTCTTCATATCTATTCTGTATAGGGTATGCTGCACTTCTTGGATCTGTAATTTTATGACTTTTATAAAAGGTGGGAAATTTTCAATGATTATTTCTTCCATTAGTCTTTCTGCCTTCTCCCTGCTCTTCATCTGGGATACCCATAACATATATATTCATGAGCTTCATGTCGTCATTCAATTCCCTGAGACCCTGCTCATATTTTTCCATTCTTTTCCCTATCCGTTCTTTTGTGTGTAAGATTTCAGATGTCTTGTCCTCTAACTCACTAATCCCTTCTTCTGACTCTTTTTGTAGTCTCCATTGTGTTTTTCATCTCCTCTATTGTGTTTTTCATTCCCATAAGTTCTGCCAGTTGCTTTTTCAAACTTTAAAGTTCTTCTTCATGTTTTTGCCATATCGTCCCTCAACTCACTGATTTGATTTAGCATGTTTGTTTGAATATCTTTAATTAGTTGTTTCAACTCCTGAATCGCATTTGAAGTGTTAGTTTGTTCTTCATTTTTCTTAGTATGACTTCAGTGATGCTTTGCTGGTGCTAAGCATCTGATTTCCTTGATTCATTTATTCTGGAGGTCATTTTCACTCTTTTACCTAAGGTCTTCTTGTTGGTTGGCTTTGTTCTCTTCCTGTTCTTTAGTATTCAGTTCAACTTATTCTAGACCTCTAACATAGCTTCTATCTGATCAGAATTTTTCACCTTCTGTTTTTTGGTTCTTGTCCTGCCTATATAGAACCTTTTCTTTTTTTCTTTTTGAGGAGGGTCTCCACAGATATGATCAACCCCAATCAGATTTTCCCAGACCAGACAGGCCCAGTCTCAGAACGAGGGTGTAATCAGTATCAAGTTTCCCCAAACATGAGACCCAGTTGTCAGACATTTCTGTAAAGTCTATAAATCTGTGCTTTTCCTATCCTGCCCAACAGGTGGCACTTGTCAGCCTGCAGTTCCCACCAGCATAAAGTGTTGCAGTGCCTTTAATTCTCAGTCGGCCGTGTCCCTGCCAAGGGTGTGGTTGAGACATAGGCTGAGATAGAAGGAAAGCTTAAGCTCTTTCTCTTTTCCAACCCCTGGGATCTTAATTCTCTGAATGAGGGCCACCACTTACTTGTTGGGCCTACCCTCCCTTTTCTTGGGGAAAACATTTGACTTGGTACTTTGTCTCTCAGACCTATGTTTACTCCACCCTTGTGTAAGTCAGTGCTGACAACTGAAAATGCCTGAAGTTTTCTCTAATGAGCTACTTAGAACAGCTTTAAAATAATAATAATAAAGACCCTTTTCAGAACCAGTCCCCAGGTCCCAAAGCTTGTCAGTCAAGAGCCAAAGTTTTTCTTGGGGCACAGCCCTTTTCCAATATTCTGAGCTCAGCCAACTACAAAAGCCTTCAGTTTTTGTTTGTTTGTTTGTTTGCTTTTTTCATCAGTCCTGCCTCCTCTTTGCTAGGAGAGACCTCAGGGTTTCTTTTCTGCTTGCTCTGAGTTTATCTGTGCTCAGAGCTTGTATTCAGCAGTCTAAATTTGCTAATTGAAACCACAATTGAAGCTTGGTTGAGCTACCTCCCCTTGCTCCTAGTACAGCCTGCTTTTTTTTCCTATGGAGAGGTGTCTCCAACACAGCTTGCCATGGCAATGGGAGAGGGGCACCAGCTTCCACAATTTGGGGGCTTTATTTATAGTTCTACACTGTGATCTCAGCCTTTCCACGTGTTCCAGGCTGGTGTATGTGTGTCCAGTCACAGATGTCCTCCAAACAGTGTTCCAGACAGTTCCTGGTGATTTACTAGCTCATTCATTATCTTTGGTATTTGACATTTTGATAATCTCATGCGTGTCTGTCTTTTTCAGTTTACCCAGTTTGGAATTTGTTGATTTTCTTGGATGTGTTTATTCATGTCTTTTGTTAAATTTGGCAAGTTTTCAGCCATCATTTCTTTTGAATATTCTTTCTGACCATTTTTTCTCTTTCTTCTCCTTCTAGGACTTCCATAATGCATATGTTGGTAACTTGATGGTATCCCACAGGTCTCTTGAGGTCTGTTCACTTTTGTCTTTTTTTTTTAAACTTTTTAAATGGTGTAATATAACTTATATACAAAGGACAGAATGAAAAAAGCAAGAATTTTAAAAGCACTCTTCAACAAGGAGTTACAAGGCAGATCCCAGAGTTTGTAATGGGCTACAAATCAGCTTCTCAGATGTTTCCTTTCAGAATACTGGAAGCTAGAAGAAATATATATATATATATATATATTTTTTTTTTATCACAATCAACTTTTTTTTCCCTTTTTGTGCAAAGGATCATATATACAAAACAACAAAAATTTCAAAGCACAGTACAACAATCAGTAGTATAAAAGATTTCAGTTTGGTATGGGTTACAATTCCACAATTTTAGGTTTTTACTTCTGGCTGCTCTAAGACACTGGAGGCTAAAAGAAATATCAATATAATGATTCAGCAATCATACTGAATTGTTACTCATTTGTAACAATTGACAATAACAGTTTACTCATTTGTTAAACCCTACCTTCTCTGTATAACTCCACCATCACCTTTGATCTTCCTCCCACTCTTTAGTGGTATTTGGGCTATGCTCATTCTAATTTTTCATGTTCAAAGAGGCTGTCAATAATATGTGGTAGGGAAATGGAACTATATGATGCTCTGGAGAGCCTGGCGCCCTCTATGTTTCAAGACTTATTTGGTCCAGGGACCCATCTGGAGGCTGTAGCATTCTGGAAGGTTACCCTAGTGCATGGAACCTTTGTGGAATCTTACATATTGCCCTAGGTATTCCTTATGATTGGCTGGAATGGTTTTGGTTGGGGTTTGGCAAGTTATGATAGGTAGCAATTTCAAATTGAAGCTTTTGCAAGGGCAACCTCCAGAGTAGCCTCTCGACTCTATTTGAACTCTCTCAGCCACTGATACCTTATTTGTTACACTTCTTTTCCCCTTTTTGATCAGGATGGCATTGTTGATCCCACAGTTCCAGGGCCAGATTCATCCCTGGAAGTTATCTCTCACACTGCTAGGGACACTTTCACCCCTGGATATCACATCCCACATCGTGGGGAGGGCAACAATTTCACTTGCAGAGTTGGGCTTAGGAGAGTAAGGCTACATCTGAGCAACAAAAGAGGTCCTCCAGAAGTAACTCTTAGGCATACCTATAGGCAGGCTAAGCTTCTCTGCTACATACATAAGCTTCACAAGAGCAAGACTCAAGATCAAAGCCTTGGTCTATTGATTTAGGTGTCCCTAATGTTTTACATAGTATCAGGAGTTACCGTGGTGGTAAAGTTTAATAGTTCCACATTTTTCCCCCATCTCAGGATCTGTTCACTTTTCTTCATTTTTTTCCTTTTAGCTCCTCAACCTGAATCATTTCAATGGTCTTATCTTCAAGATTACTGGTTCTTTCTTCTTCCAGCTCCAATCAGCTGCAGATATCCTCTATTTTTAATAATGCCTGCTAATTTTTAAATGTCTGCTACTGTGATCTTCATCTCTCTTGCTCCTTTTTATGATTTCTATCTCTTTATTGACATTCTCTTTGTGTTCATCTATCATTTTATTGATTTCCTTTATTTTTTTTTGTCCATGTTTTCCTTTAGAGCTATGAGTACATTTAGGGTCTTTTTTTTTTTTAGTTTTTGTCTGGTATGTCCAAGCTCTGGTCTCCCTCATTGAAGGTTTCTAATTCTTCATCCTGCTGTTTTTCAAAGGCCATCATTTCCTGTTTCTTTGTATGTTTTGTAATATTTTGTTAAACCTAAACTTTTTTCATTATTTAGAGAATACTTTATAAGTTTCTGTTATCAAAACAGAAAAGACTTCACATCTTTAATAAAGTGTGTTACCCCTGTACAAATGGGAAAAATTAATTTTAATGTTTCTAGACCAGTATGGCTGTTAATTCTTGTACAATGCCAACTCAGAACAGTACAACTGGGATACTTTTTCCAAAGTTGACAGCACAGCTAACCTGGACATTTTAATATTTTTGTTTTATCTCTGAAATTTATATATGTGCATCTATCTGGTCCTTAAACTTGTGTCAAGCTAGTTATGATAGAAATTTTGTTGAATGCCAGGAGCCAACAAAATAAAGAAAGATAAGAAAAGAAAGAAAAAGAGAAAAACACCTTTCTATGTCTTTGCAGATGAACTTGAGCAAGTGCTCTCCATCAGAGTTTAGTTGTCCAACAACAAATTTAGAGAACAGCCTGAGGCAAATGTGTAAGGTCTTCCTTTGTCTTTTCTGTTCATGTATCTTGCCCTGGGTATGGATGAATGGCCTTAGGAATTCCCTTATTTACCTGAATCTGAATGGCTCCTTAACCCTAGGTAACAGTGTTTCCTCATGGACTTGAACATCGCCCTGTATGTGCCACAGACAGTAAGCCTTTGTTCCAGGCAGCTGAAATTTGACCATTCTTCTACAGCACTCTGCAGGAGAGGTTTGTGAGGTGCCTTCTATCTGCAGGGCAAGTTCTGGGATTGCAGGTCACTGCTGAGTATCCTGGTTCAGTCCTTTGGGTTGCCACCTGACAGACTGGCTCAGACATACATGCTGTTGATGTGTGCACTCTTCTTTCTCTGAAACTGGGACCAGATTCCCACAATGGTAGCACAGGCTGGCTCCCTGACAAGCTGGTGAGGGAACAGGGGTGGAGCTAGCCAGGGCACAATGATATCCGACAGCTTTTAAGTTGTCTTCAGTGCTTACCCTGTTAATGGATCCCTTTGACTGTTTTCGTGAGCTTTGAGAATTATGGTTCTGTCAGTTCTTGTTTGTTGCTTAAAGTATCTATGGGGGAAAAGGGTCCTGAGTGACTCATTCTGCTATTTTGATGACTGGACAGAAATTACAAGCTTTTGACAAAATATGCACTCAACTGTTTTTTCTCCTCTGATACCAGGGGCATGTAACTAGAAAAGTTAGAGACTCACTGTCTAGATATTGGGGTTTATTGCAAGGTTACAAGAAAAGAACAGATAATACAAGGCATCATATATTTCTCTATTCAGCTGCTCTCAGTCCCAGTACTTCCAAAGCTGAGATATAAAATATCTCATGGAGAACTGGGTCATCTTTGGGGATAATAACCCCAAGCTCATATGATTAATCCTTCCTGAGTGTACTTAGGAAGTATTAGTTGAATTTGATTGCCAACATCCAGTATGAATTCCTCTATTGGGGAAAACTTTGAAAAAAGTCATCTCAGAGGCAGTAATCACCCTTATATAGATGCCTTTGGTTTTGTGCTATATTACTCAAAATAGGTCAGATTACACTGTCAACAAATGAGCTGAAATCCAAGGAGCTTAACATACAAAGGTTTATTTCTTACTCACACAATATCCACTCTGGGTCTGGGCAACCCTCCAGAGCACCTCTTCTCCATCAGGTGACTCAAGGATCTAGGCTGCTTCCATCTTGTGACTCCACCAAGTCAACACAAGGCTTCGTTCTCAATGGTAGAAGATGGAATTGAATGCAACTTCAAACCTTCTGTGTTGCAGCCTGGAAGTGATGAGTCTTACACTTCTGCTCATAGATCACTGGCCAGATCTTGTCACATGACCCCACCTTTGGAAGATGGGGTCATGTGACAAGTTTCCTGACAGGAAAGAAAGAGAACCAGATGACGGAAAGCATTAGTGATATCTATCAGAAGCACTTGCCCCTATTCCAGGGAGATGGGCCAAGGCAGTAAAATGGTTTTATTCTATGCATGTAGTATCAGCCTAGCAAGTTCAGAGCTATTCTTCTCACGTGTCTGTTACAGCTCCCTGAACAGCTTTCCAGTACATACCCCACAAAAACACATGGCTATAAACTTCCTGTGAATTCTCTTTGAACCAAAAGAGGCAAATGTGTTTTCTTAAAGAGATAGGCCATTAAAATTATCATGAAAACCATGTAGCATATGTGCTGGTTTGAAACTGTTAGATACCCCAGAAAAGTCATGTTCTTTTAATCCTGTTGCAATCTTGTGGGGGCAGATCTATTGTTTGGGTGGGACCTTTTAATTAGATTCTTTCCATGGAGATGTGACCCACCCAATTGTGGGTGGAACTTTTTTATTAGATGGAGAAGTGACCCATCCATTCAAGGTGGGTCTTAATCTTTCACTGGAGCCCTAGGTGAAGAGAATAAAAGCAGAAAACAAAAAGAGCTCAGAGCTGAAACAGAGAGCAGAAAAATGAAACCAGGACATAGAGGTTTGGAGATGTTAAGCTAAGAGAAGAAATACAGAGTTTGCCCTGGAGAAGCTAAGTGAAGACCCACAGATGCTTACAGAGAGAGCCATTTGAAACCAGAAGCTGGAAAAGAAGGAGAGCAGATGTTATCATATGCCTTTCCATGTGACAGAGAAGCCCTGGATGCCAGCTACCTTTCCTCTGAGAAGGTATCCTCTTGTTGGTGCCTTAATTTGGACATTTTCATGAACTTATGACCATAAACTTGTAACTTAATAAATCCCCTTTATAAAGCTAATCCATTTCTGGTATATTGCACTCAAGCAGCTTTAATAAAATCATACCACCCAAAAGCAAGGACTGGCTTCCTTTAATGATTATGTTGAGCAAATGAACAGCTATATAAATCACTCATGACCCTTGATTACTGGTATCTGGTAGTTATTAGGTTCCCACAATTTTCCATTAGTTGAAAACGGCCCTCTAGGAGACAGAGAGTCTAATTTTTCTTTATCACGTTCATTTTCCAGCATTATGATAGCATCCTCACCTCCAGCTGTTATTTAGCAGTCTTAGCACTAAAACTCGCACCATGGAAAAGTTTTGATGAGTGGAAGGGAATGGGAGATAACTGCTCTAATTCAATCATTAAAAGTGATAAATACCTCCTCATCATTTCACCTAAAGTGGTGATATTACTATTCAAAACACCTGCTGTCTCTAAACAGCATAAAATCTAACCATACCAATTTACTCTAAATGTTGACAGCTTCCACATCTGACACTTCCTTCATCAGCACCACTTCTCCTTGTAGCCACCTCTTAGTTAGTAGGTGCTCCGTAATTGCTTAATGGGTTTTCTGATGTTACCACCCATCGTCAAGAGGGATTAAAACTTGAAGGTTGAGAATACGTTAGGATTCATGAACTGGCTTCAGTGGGGAAATAAACCTAGGGTGAACAACAGTCACAGTCTGTCCAGAACTACCCAGTTTTAGCACTGCAAGTCCGGTGTCCTCAGAAACCATTCACTTCTGGGCATAGTAAGATGGTTGATTGGTCAGCCTACATAAACCCACTAAAATTGTGTGGAAATTTTGGTATGTGTGTAAACGTATATTTTCCTACAGAGAGAGTCTGGAACTTTATTGAGATACTCAAAGGGTCCAGGGCTCATATAAAAATGAACAAACCCCTGATTACAGATACTAAGGAGGTACAGAGGTTTACAAACCTCTAACACCCCTTCTCACTCTTTGATTCTGTGAACGGGCTTATGGTTCTGTTCTTGTTAGTGTTAGAATTATATTACAAATAATATGGCCAGTACAAATACACTGTGCAAATACACAGTGATACTTCCATTACTCATATTCATTCATTTATTTCACATTGAACAGTCCTAGTCACAAGACATAAGTGGGTAAGAAGACAATCTTAAGGGGAACATAGACATAAATAAGTAGCAATGAAATAAACAAGATATTTTCAAACAGTGATACATGCCATGAAATTAAAACAGAGTAATGTGATTTATAGATACTGGATGAGGACTACTTTTAAAAGGGTGGCTAGGAAAGGCCTCTCTAAAGTGGAATATTTGTGCTAGACTAAACGTTGATGGGTGGATGGGGGAGGGAACAAGCTGGATGCAGTTATGAAGTGAAAGAAGTCCAGGGAGACCTGAGTACATTAAACAAATGGAATGATGTGAGACAGAGTGGAAGAGGCAGACAGAGACCAATGATACCTTATAGGTCAATGTAAGGAGCCTGAAAAAATATATATACATATACACGCTAATTTTTTAATGTTCAGTGGAGTCAATTGGAGGGAATTCTGCTGGGTAGTGACATGATCTGATTTACATTTTTAAGAATCTTTCTGGCTGCTTTGGAAAAGGGAATGCAGAGAGACAGACAGAAGCAAGAGGACCTGTTAGTCCAGATGAGAAAAGGGAGTGACTTGGACCTAGGCATAGGCAGTAGACTTAGATGATGCAGATAGAATGGGGATGCTTCCTGGAGGTGAAGCCAACAGGACTCGATGTTGGCTATGAAGAAAAGAGAACAATCAGGGTTGACTCTGTAATTGACTGCTTGCATGGCTGCCTCCTCTATGAGCTTGATAGCTCCTTGCTGGCCAGAAGGATGTTTTCATTTCTTTATCTCCACCAACTAACACAGGGCCTGGCATATGGCTCCTCTTAATAAATATTTCTTGGATGATGAATGGATAAGTGAATGCAAGAACAAATGGAACTTGGTCTCTTTGCTCTTGAACAAAGAACGGAAAAGAGAAATGGGGTGAAAGGAAACTCACAATGCTTATAGCTGGAGTGACCACTGTTCTGAAATTAAGAAAACATAATTCCTGAGATCTGATCTTGTGCAAAAGGGAGATGGAATGTGTCTTGTGCAGACATAAGAAAGAATGAATTTGTTTTATCTTGTTTTAATCCAGAAGTGAATCACAGAGGAACTTGGATTAGATTAGCACTATGCCTACTAGGAAGTACCAAAGCTGCTATGCACCTGTCCGTGGACTGGGCTCATATGTTGTTTGCCCCTGCTGTCTCCCATCTTCCCTTCAAGTTATCCTTCTAGAACATATGGATTCCTTCCCCCAAATAAGGTCATCTAATTGCTCTTCTTTGACATTATTTTTGAGATCTACATAAAAACATTTTCCAGTTTCTGTCTGCAGACTTTGGCAACAAGATTTTTTTTTTTCAACATTAACTCAGTTAATTCCTATAAGATTTTAAAACACAACAGCTTAAAATTGAGTAAGGAGATTTTACATATCATCGCCAGGGAACTTTCCTCGTTAAATTTTTTTAAGTAAGTAATGATGAGTTTTCTCTTATTACAACAGATGCAGTGTTGTTTCATGGTTATGGAAATCAGTACTTCATACACCACAACAGTCAATTCCCCAGCATGGAAATGCTTTAATATTTTGTTGTGGGCCTTGTTACACATAAGTGATAATCCATTTAATATTTAAATCATGCCCATTGCCTAGAACCTAGGAGCTCAACAAATGCTTGCTGAATAAATGAATGAATGAATCAATCAATCAATGCATATTTTTTACATAGACATATAATTTTTACACCATTTCAACAGACACATTAACTAGGCATCAAACATATTTTGAATTGATTGTGGATGAAGCTCTAGAATTCTCACTCTTGCTTCAGGCCAGGGCAGCACTTCAATACCCCTCTTTCTTACTCCTGTATCTGTCAAGCACAAGTTCTCAAAAATGTTACATAAGAACTGGTCACCCTGATGAAGGTCATTAAGTTTTAGTAAATACGGGATCACTTTGTGAGCTCCCAGTTCTTTCATATGAGTTGTGTCCCTTCTAACTAGACTTCACTTCTTGCCAGATCTTTTTAAGACCAACAGTCCCATATCTGGCGTGTTTGCTGATATATCACAGATATCCATGGAACAGGTAGCACAGAAATAAGGTGTAAAATATCTAAAAACATCAAGAATCAACAAAATCAAGGCAGAATACAATGGATCTGGGAGCCCAACACTGTCAGATGGTGTGTGGTTACTTGAGAGGTAAGTGTTTCAAAGCCCAATCATTGCCTCTGTATAGAAGTCCTCTTTACACCGATCAGATCTAAACAGAAAATAAAACTATTGGGAAGCTTTCACAACATTTGTTTTTATAGCATTATAAAAGGAACACATGTTTATTTTAACAAAAATAAATAATAAAGCATATATAAAATAAAATTAATGGCCACTTTTCAGCTCCTCCCCCTTCTCTCACTACCTCTCATACCCTATTCATTTGGCCACAGTGGTCACTATTATCACTGACAGCTTGGCATTATCCTTTTATCCATTTTCTATGCACACATGTTCTTTTCCTTTTTACTAAACTAGACAACTATATATTTCCTGCCGCTTGCCTTGTTCAGTTAACAGAAAGCTGGGGAAACTATTCCAAGTCAGAAAACAAAGATGTGCATCTTTTTAATGGATTCCACATATGGTATTGTAGGTTGCCTCTAGGTTTTTTTACTATTAAGCAATGGCCATTTTTGTACATATATCTTTGCATATTTATTTGTAGGAAAATTTTCTATAAGTAGAACTGTTTATTTAAAGTTTAGACACATTTTAAATTTTGATTGCTATTGCTAAGTGCCCTACAAAATGGTTGTACTGATTTGTACAGTCAGAAAGTTCTTTAAATTGGTCATTTTTTTCCTAAAAATGAAAGTGGAAAAGTTGGAGAATGTGATAACTTGGAGTTTTACCCCCCAAAAACATCTTCTTAACCTTAATCCGTCCTGAAAGCGTCAACCCATTGTAAATAGGACCTTTAGATGAGGTTATTTTTAGTTAAGGTGTGGCCAACTGAATCAGAATGGGTCTTAATTTTAATACTGTAGAACTTTTAGAGAAGGCCACAGAGAGAAGACAATGGAGAAGCAAGAATGCTATAGTCTATGGAACCCAGAAAAGAGAAGACACTGGCTGCCATGTGCCCTGCCATGTGATGGAATTGCCTGCAACCAGCCACAAAATGTCAAAGTCTTCAGGGAAAAAGCACTGTCTTGCTGACACCTTGATTTTGGACTTCCTGCCTCAAAACCATGAGCCAATAAATTCTTGTAACATGCAATGTTAAGCCAACTCATTTATGGTTCTTGTTTTAGCCAGGAAACTAAAACAGAATGAAAACCAGGGACCCTGACAGGGGAGATAGAACAAAGGAGCCGCTGCAAAAACAATTGGCATGTCACTTGCCCATCTTGCCTCAGGCTAGGTCTGCTGAGCCTAAAGCACAGTAGGAGAGATCTTAAAGAAGGAGCTGCTGATCAATAAACACCTCTCAACAAGTCAGGACTTGAGAAGCCAGTTTCTCAGTAATGGATACTTAAAAAAATAAAAATTAAGGTTGAAGAGAGAACATCTTCTAATGTACCTATCTGGTTTTGTTCAAGGATCTCTGTACCTCACCCCGGGAGATGAGCAGCCTTTTGGACAAGGCTTTCTTTCAAAAGCAACAAGTACAAAATGTTTGAGTGGTGGTAATTTAATTCTCACACCCCTCAAAACTCCCAGAAGAAACTAGATCCAGTGCAATAACTGATTGAGTCATTCAGGCAAAATGGCATTAAAGGGACAGATGTCGATAAACTGGCTCTTTCTGCCCTTCCCAAGCTTTATTAATAAAAATCTCATGGAGCATCTTAACTCTTGTTAAGCTCTGAAGCATTCATTTCTTTTTCACTCCTTAGATTTTCCAAGAGGAGACCAAAAAGATATCCAATCCCAAGATAAAAATTCCCTAAGAATTTTCACCTGTGCCAAGAAACTTTCTTCTTGAAAAGTAGGAATAACATTATGTTTGTAAAGGAAAAATAAATACCAGAAGTAGTAAGGCTTGCTGCTGCTATTTTCTCAAAAGAATCACCTTCGAAGTGTGGAAAAACTAGCAAGTCCATTTGCATTCTGCTTCTCCCTTTCTTGATAGCAAGTCTGCCAAGTTCTTCCCTCTTTTGATAAAAGTATTTTAGTCTTTGAGCTCCATGGCCCCCTTGTTGTTCACACTGGCCTAATGAATTATCTATCACAATCTTAGAAATGAGAAATATCTAGGCAATATTTCCTTCTCAGGCCAAGCTCCAGTCAGACCTCCCCACTGAGCTCTCTTCCCCTTCCATGTCCCAACTCCTCTCTCTTGACATGCTCCAATTTGGCTTGGGAAGTTCCAGGAAATAAAGCCTCTTTGTGAAGGTACTGAACTGTCACTGAGGAGAGGTGAGAAATAAGATGTGCAAATAACCCTCCCCTTCCTGTTACTGCTTATCTTCTACTGGGGGGGGGGAAATAGACTCACAAGCAATAATGATTTAAGATCCCATGTGGTAAATGGCATTAGAGGTCAAAGAGGTGAAAGAGACGGTAGATTAAGAAAGTATGAGAGTACTTCCTATCGTTTAATTAAGGATATTCTTTATCCCTAATTAAACCCTGTATATCACAGCACAAATATAATCATCCTTCAGTGGAGATAGTGGGAATAAGGGTTGCCAGATTTAGCAAAGAAAAATACAGGACACTCAGTTAAATTTGAATTTCAAATAAACAACCAATGATTTTTTAGTATAAATATGCCCCATGCTTGTATGAAATACTTTATACTTATCCTTTACTATAAGTATGTCCACTGCCTTGAACAGAGATAGGCTGAACAGCTGAGAAAACAATGAGAACTAGGAGGTGGTGGACACTCTGAAGCCAGGGACAAAGGCAAGGTTAAGTTTGAAGGACGGTTTCCCTTCCTGGCTACACCAATTTCTACCTAAACTTCATCAGAATTTTGCTAAACATTGGTTTCTTTAACTTTTACATGGGTATGATTACTTCTTTTTGGTAGGTAATTGGGGTGAACAAGTGATATAATGTATGTAAAGCCCCTGCACCATGACAAAAAAATAAGTCATTGCTGTTAATGTCATTCCATACTCAAGGCAAGAAAGAAAACCAACACCTCTGCGACCATCAAAAGCTCTGGGTATTTTGTTTTGTCCTGTTTTGTTCTTGCTTGTTCCCCCCTCCCTCAAAGGCTGTGTGGCTTGGGAAAGACAAACATAGAAAGCTGTCAAAAATTGTCATTTATTCAACATAAGGGAAAACAGCTTGTTTTACAATTGTTTTTCTCTTTTCTTTAAGGCTAAGTCTCACTATGTAAAGTAAAAATATCAACTTTGTATCTGTTTGTACTACATCACATCTAACATCTGGATATTTGAAAACTTCTAGACAACAAATCTTCAGATTTTAAAAAGCATGCTTTTTGACTTTGAATAGGTGACTGCGAACTCAATCTGCATCATGTTATATACCTTTGTTAACATTTCTAAAGCGACTTAGCCACAAACTCTATTTACTTGTTGCTTACTCCCTTTGCAGGATCCAGCAACCGTCAGTTCAAATGGCAAAGAACTAATCAAGAACCTTGGAAGCTCACTCTGTAATTTCTTTCAAATGTAACCATTGATTTTGTTACTTACATTTCATAACTTAAGAATTCAGCAATGGGCAACAAAGTCCTTAGCAATAGCAGTGGCTTTCAATTCCTTAATTCAACAAATATTTCTGACTCCTTAAATAATTATATAAGTGATTATAATGTGTCTGGCACTGTTCTAGGCACTGGAAAAACAGCAATGAACAACACTTCAACAAAAGTTGAAAACTGAAAATCTCTGCTCTCTTGGAGCTTACATTCAAGGAGCATGGCAATAGAAAGATAAATAGATGTTATCAGTTCACTCAGTTACTGACCAAAACATGACAGATCTATCAGAAAAGGACCTGTTGAGCTCAAGAAATAAAGGGATGAACTAAGAACATGGACTACGTGACCTACTCATAGGTATGTCCTGCTCCAGGATGGTACAATCCACAGATGGCTATCTAGCAGTAGGCAACTGTGGAGGAAAATGGTCAGGATTAGGGTGAGGCAGGGTGGGCTAGCAGAGGAATGCAAGCAGGGTCAAAGCAGCACAGTTGGTAGAGGAAGGGCTAGGGGGTGTGCAGTAGGTATCAGCATCTCACCCTGGCTGGTTGTTTTGGTTTGCAAGCTGCCAGAATGGGATATACCTGAAATGGAAAGGTTTTTAAAAAGGAGAATTTATTAAGTTTCAAGTTTACAGTTCTAAGGCCTTGAAAATGTCCAAATTAAGGCATCAGGGAAAGATACCTTGGTTCAAAAAGGCTGATGATGTTCAGGGTTTCTCTCTCAGCTAGAAAGGCATGTGGCCACATCTGCTAGCTTTCTCTCCTCATTTCATAAGGCTTCTTCAACAGCTTCCCTGAGGCTCTGTCCATTCTGCTGGCTCTGTCAGTTCTGGTGGCTCTAAAGCTTTTTTCAAAATGGTTCCCTCTTAAAGGGCTCCAGTAAACAACCCAACCTTGAATGGGTGAAGACACATCTCCATGGAAACCATCTAATCAAAAGTTACCATCCACAATTGGGTGGGTCACCTCTCCATGGAAATAATAAAAAAGCTCCCACCCAGCAATACTGAATGAGGATTATAGAACTTGGCTTTTCTGGGGTACATACAGATTCAAACTGACACAGTAGTTTTTAGAGCAGCTCGGCAAAGCCCAGCCAGGGGAGAGCAGGCTCCTGTCTTAGATGGCCTGAGGTGGTGAGGAGGTCACCAAGATAGGAAGATGGGCACAGGGAATAAGACAGAGGCTCAGGATCTACAGAGAACTATCACAACCTGATCACAGGGGTCAGGCATTCATCAGGTCTATCAATATTCTATACATCATTCATTCTAGCAGTATTTATTGTTTGCCCGCTATGTATCAGGCATTGTTCTAAGTACTAGAGTTACAGCAATGAAACAGACAATGAAAACTCCCTTCCTAATGGAGTTTTCACTTAGAGGTAGATAATAAGCACCATAAGTAAAGCAAAGAAAGAAGTCAGGGAGCACTGAGAATGGCGTGGCTAATGATTTTAAGTAGAGTGGTGAGGGCAGGCCTTACTGAGAAGAAAACATTTCAGCTATAAAATGAAAGCAGTGAGGGAGGGAGGCATGTGGCTAAGAGGAATTAGCAAGTACAAAGGCCCAGAGGCAGAAATGTGACTTAAGAAGGATGAGGAGGTCAGGGTGGCTGGAACCGAATAAGCTGGTAGGAGAGTTGTAGGGGCCGAGGTTAGAGAGGCAATAGATGAATGTGCGTGAAGGGGGAAGGGTAGGCAGGGAAGATGTTATGGGTTGAATTGTGTCGTTCAAAAAGATACATTCAAATCCTAACCCCTGCCCCAGTGAAGGTGGCCTTATGTGGAAATAGGGTCTTTTGAAGATGTGATTAAGATGAGACCAAATTGCATTACGATGGGTCCTGATCCCAGTTGACTGGCATCTTTACAATGGGAGGAAATTTAGATACAGACAGGGGAGAAAGCCATCCAAAGAGGGAGGAGCCAGAGATTGGCATGACTGCCGAGGACCACTGGCAAA
This sequence comes from Tamandua tetradactyla, assembly GCF_023851605.1. Taxonomy (NCBI): domain Eukaryota; kingdom Metazoa; phylum Chordata; class Mammalia; order Pilosa; family Myrmecophagidae; genus Tamandua; species Tamandua tetradactyla. The sequence continues at coordinate 30,281,844 of NC_135334.1, read as the reverse complement.
CACCAAAAGCTAGAAGGGGCAAGGGAGGAGTCTCCCTTACAGGTTTCAGAGGGTGCGTGGCCCTGCTGACACCTTGATTTCAGATTCCTAGCCTCCAGGCCCATGAGAGAAAACATTTCTTTTGCTTTAAGCCCACAGTTTGTTTTACTTTGTTATGGTAGCCCTGGGAAGTGAATACAGGGGCGTGCAAAAGCCACTGAGTGAAATTCGGTTTTTACCCTCAACGAAATGGGAAACCCACCGGAGAATTCTGAGTAGAGAAGGGCCACAGTTTGACGTAGATTCGAACATGGTTACTCTGGTTGCTGTGTACAGCGTAGACTATAGAGGAGCCCGGGCAGTTCCCAAAATTAAGACATTAGTTGTTAGGCAGTCGATGTAAGCACAGCATGGACATGATGCTGAGTCAGCTGAGCTGCTGCCCCCTGGTCTCTTACATTCCTTTGTCTAAGAACAAGATTGATGGCAGAGCTGGAACAGAACAGCGGCCACTGCAGATGGGATGAAGCCACTCCAGCTGTGGGGAAAACAAGCCAAAAGGCCAGGAGTCATGGAGATTAGTGACTCTCAACCCTGGTTGCACAAGCATCAGCAAGACTGTATCCATAGAGATCCCTATTTAATTGTTTTTCAATGAGGTATTTTTATTAAGCTCCCTAGGTGATTCTAATATGCACCCAGAGCTGAGACCCACTGATGAGGCCCACTGACACCTCCAAGGGGCAGGTGAGTACTCACCCCTCCATCAAGAAATTCTTTAGGATGTATTATGCTCAGCTAGGAGCTGCTCTACCCAGTCAAATAGAAAGCACTCAAAAAGCATCACCTGTTATTGTTTGTAACAGCGAGGAAGGGGGAAGGTCTTTGCCCTAGAAAGTGATACTGTCGTTATCTGTGCTTTGGAAATTTTGCTTTGTGGTAAGCTAAATAATTACCATTGAAGAGAGAACATGGCCAAAGGGAGACTGGTTAAAGCAGAGGTTGTCAATCTTTGGTATGTATCAGAATTACCGGGAGGGCTTATTGAATCACACAAATTGCCAGGTTCCATCCCCAGAATTCCTGGCTCAGGAAGTCTGAGGTGGGGAGTGAAAAGTGACATTTTAAACAAGCTCCCAGAGGATACCAGTGCTACTGATCTGAAGACCACACTCTGAGACTTACACTGAGTTAGCGTTTGCTGTGGCAAATGGTTTGGTGGAGAGAATGGTAACCCGACCCAGGTAGGCATAATCGAGGGGAAGGAACAAAGTAAGAAATTCTGGGCAGGTAGATTCAATAGGGACATTGCAATTGATTGGCTGCAGAAAGGGCTATGGGAGGGTCAAAGAAGACGTTCATGCTGAGGTCAGGATGCTAAGTTGGCCAAGACTATGGGCAGCTCTTTTTATAAGGTGTTTTAGCTCTTGTGCTAAAAACAGAAGAGGCTTGTTCTAGTTTACTAGCTGCTGGAATGCAACACACAACAGAGACGGAATGCCTTTTAATAAAAGAGGATTTATTTTGTTAGTTCTTCAGAGGAAAGGCAGCTAACTTTCATCTGAGGTTCTTTCTTACGTAGGAAGGCTCAGGGTAATCTCTGCTGGCCTTCTCTCCAGGCCTCTGGGTTCCAACAACTTTCCCCGGGGTGATTCCTTTCTGCATCTCCAAAGGTGTGGGTTGAGCTGCAAGTGCTGAGATGAGGTATGCCAAGCTGCTTGGGCTGTGCTACGTTGCTGTTTCCCATTTAAGCACCAGCCAATTAAGTTAAACTCATTCATTGCAGCAGGCACGCCTCCTAGCCCACTGCAGATGTAATCAGCAACAAATGAGGTTCACGTACCATTGGCTCATGTCCGCAGCAACAAAACTAGGTGCCTTCACCTGGCCAAGGTGACAACTGAATCTAACTACCACAAGGCTCTTTGTTTCTCTGCACAGATTTTCGTCTTTTCCCTCCCTAATAAATAGGATGATAAATTCCACTGCCTTATTTGCTTTAACAAATAAAAGAATGTGTGTCAATACCTGTTAGGCTAATATTATAGCTCAATTCCAGAACATCCTGTAGTGGTTATTTCTAATATGTTCTGGAATCTGTTTTTAGGGTATTCAGGTTCTCAACCAATCCACATTTGAAGTTGAATTGCTAGTGCACAAGCTTATCAAGGTTATTATGCCTGCAGAATAATTCATAGCAGGAGCAGACCAGGAGAGTACATTCTCTGATATTGCAATTATTTCAGTAATCCATAGACTCAAAGGCTGATGACAGAACAATAAAGGCTCTGAAAAGTGTTTCTATTTTTGACTGACATTTCTGGTAGATGAAACAATACAAATGTCTTAAAATTTGTTGATCACAAAGGATATGAGGTTGAAAGAGCCATGCCTGTGGTTTAATAAGCTGGTATAGTGTTGAGGAGATATCTAATAGATTTAAGAGTTTACAATCTGGAGAAATGATAGAGATGTAATTGTTTATCTAAAGCATGGTCTTCAGGCCCTCTGCATCATACCAACTGTTTATAAAATGCAGATTCCTAGGCCTGCCCTTAGATCTTCTGAATATATTGGCTGGGACCCGAGAATCTTTAAAATAAGGATGTCAAGAGTAAGACTCATTGAGAGTCCGGACCCAACAGCAGGATGATATGCAAGAAATTGAAGTAAAAAGGTTTTATAAGAATTGGGGTTTTCATACAAGCTTATTTCTATATGTCATTATTATACATAATCATCAAATTTCAGAGCATAAAAAAGTGGTCCATCCGGTTCAGCACCAGCAGCTGGTCAATAATGTGTTGGGGGAAGCTTTGGCCAGAACTCAGGACCTCTTTCTCTTAATCCAGTGCTAGACTTACCTACTGTGCTAATATGTAGGTAGTCATTTGATTAACTGACTATCACCACACTAAAGCTGTTATGTTCCTCATACAACCTATCTTGCTTACCAGGCCCAAATTAAACATTTGTTATCTGAAAATGTATAAAACCAATCTGAGCAGGGATCATGGAACCCTGAAGAGTCCTTTGCATGTGCTGTTGGACCACTAGAGATGTTTACTGAGATACCATCTGTCTTTTCCCAATGCTATTGGTGAAAGGTCATAGTAATGTTTTGTTTTGTTTTTTACTTTTCATTTAACTTGACTGAGGCATAATTGAAATGCAATAAACTGTACCTACTTAAAGGGTACAATTCGATGACTTTTGACATACATATGCACCCATGAAACCATCACCAGAATCAAGATAAAGAACTTATCTATCACTCCAGAAGTTTCTTCGTTTCCCTTTGAAATCATTCCCATCCCTCCCTGCTCACCCTTGTCACCAGAAATCACTGAACTTTTTTTCTGACACAATAGATATTTTTTTGCACTTTCTAGAATTTTAAATAAATGGAATAATAGCACATACTTTTTTCTCTGCTTCTTTCACTCAGCATACTTGTTTTGAGATTTATCCATACTGTTGTGTGTATCAACAGGTAATTTTTATTGCTGGGTGGTATACCATTGTATAGATAAGTCATTATTTGTTAATCCATCCACTTATTAGTGGGCTTCAGAATTGTTTACAGTTTTTGGTTATTACAAATAAAGCTACTATGAATGTCTGCACACAGGTTTCTGTGTTCATTTGACTTGGTAAATACCTAGATATGGAATGGCTGGATCATTTGGTAAGCATATGTTTGACATTTTAAGAAACAGCCAAACTGTTTTCCAAAGTGGTTTTAGTTATTTCACATTTCCACCAGGAGTATATGAGAGTTTCAGTTCCCCCAAATCCTTGCCAAAACACGGTATGGTCAATCTTTTTTATTTTAATCATTCTAATAGGTGTTAATAGTATCTCACTGTGGTTTAAATGTGCATTGCCCATAATAACCATAACTTATGACTGGAAAATGTTATTCTGCTTTTCAAAGAAAAGGAAAGAATGGACTATAAATATGAGAAGCCAGGAAAGTTAATACCAGAATAGACAATCAACCAAGTAGTTAATAAATATTTAGAAAAGACTAGCAGAATCACTGGCTGTTAATCTGGGCTCAGTAGGAGCGATTCATATTGAGCAAAAATTATTCATATTTTGTTAGGACTTTATTTAATCAGCTGAGAAGAAAGATAATGTAGAATGTCACCAGTAAATACAGTCATCAAAATATGACAATTGCTTTTCGTTATGGGAAATATGTGCTCCTAAGTTTTTAAATCATGAGCAGCTCTCTGGCCCCTTGAGTTTGCCAACCTTGCATGTCTCCTAACTCACATTTTGCTGCAGTAGGGGTCTCTTCATTTGTTGTTGGGTTAAATCCCAGTCCTACAGCGACCTCATGTTTGATGACATTAATTTTTGTTTCAGTGAGTACTTTTCCATTCACAATGGCCCTCTTCCAATTGTCTACATGTTTTTCCATTTAATCTAGTCGTCAATTCAGGATATTTTGTGACAAATTACTTGTACATTGCTTGCCATAAATTTTTATAATTTTCCAACTGGATGGCTTAAACATAATGCCCTATTGCATATGCTTATTCATTACATTATCCATTGAATGCAAAGCTTGGAAGCAATCTTGTTATCCTAGTGGAAAATTTCACATCTGCTGATACCTAATGGGTGTTGTGCCAGTTTGAAAGTATCATGCACCCCAGAAAAGCCATGTTTTAATCCTGATCCAATCTAGTGTGGGCAGCTTTTTCTTGTAATCCTCATTCAGCACTAAAAGTTTGAAACTAGATCAGATTATCTCCATGGAGATGTGATATGCCCAGTTGTGAGTGTGACCTTTGATTAGATGGAGATGTGACTCCACCCATTCTAGGTTGGTCTTGGTTAGTTTACTGGAATCCTTTAAAAGAAGAAACATTTTGGGGAGAGTCAGAAAGGACAGAAGCCTTAGAAATGACAGAAACCTCAGAAATGACAGAGCGGAGCTGACAGAGGTGTTGCAGACCCACTGGCCTTTCTGGAGTGAAGGTAACCTCTTGTTTGTGCCTTAATTTGGACACTTTCACTTCCTTAGAACTGTAAGTTGCAACTTATTAAATTCCTCTTTTTACAAGTCTTTCCAGTTCTGGTATATCACATTCTGGCAGCTTGCAAACTAGAATAGTTGTGTTCATCCCTTCTTGAATTTCTTAAGAGGGCCAACCAATGGTATTAAACTTAGTTCAATTTTAGGCTTCTTCTCAGTTTCATTTCTGCCTCTTAATCTTAAAGCAATTCTGAAATTAAGAAGGTTTTAATTTACATAGAATCTCTTAAATTATTAAAATCAAACAGCTTCCCAAACCTGCTTCAGTTGTCAGCAGGAAGCAAAGTAGAGTGAATTTTCCTAAATGGGAGAAGAAAAAACATCTCCTTATGGATAAGACATGGTATGGTAATGGGTTTTCCCCAAGAATGCCCCCAAGATGCTTCCAGAAATCGAAGTGCCCTGTGTCTTGCTGCATATTTCTCGAGGAGAAAAATAAGCTTTTAGCAGAGTGAAGAGGGGTAATTTTTTTTACCTTCACAGTTAAAAAAGATAATTGAAAGATAGGTTACCATTCTCTTTCCTTCCCAAATCAGGAAACTATCAGCAAGATGGCTCCTGTATGCATTGGAAGGAGCTAATAAAGAATCTACTGAATCTCAGAGTATTAATCTCGAGGAATAAAAAAATAAAACTTTTGGGCAGGCCACGGTGGCTCAGCAGGTAGGAATGCTTGCCTGCGATGCCAGAGGACCCGGCTTCGATTCCCGGTGCCTGCCCATGTAAAAAAAAAAATAATAATAATAAATAATAATTAATAAAATAAAACTTTTATGTGGATGGAGAAACAAGATCAACTTGGAGACTATCTGTATGACTGGAAATGTAAGGAAATTGTGTTTTCCATGTTTTCTATCAAGATTATTTTCCTCAGGTTATACATTACCACAAAGGCTCTAAATGTATTGAAGAAGCAAATTTGGAATACCTGAAAAACAAGATCACATCCAAGTAAGCTCACAGGCATACCAATTGCCTATTCCCAGCTTAGGAGGTAGTAATTGCTTTAGTTTCCTTTGCTATTTTTGTTTTGTTTTGCTTTGTTTTAATTAACGCCCTGCAATTTGAATGAGCAGAGTTTAGAGCATCATTTCCAAACCATAGTTTGTTATTATAATCAAGTCAGAAGCTTTTTAAATGCCAGGGCTCATTCCAGATCTCATGACTTTCTGGGGATAGAGTCCTGGAATTCATATTTCTGTCAAGCTTCTGGGTGATCCATGTGCCCATCAAAATTTGAAAAATCACTGTTTTCACCTTTTGTTGCTGTTTGGTTGGTTTTTGTGTGTTTTTTTGAGGGGGCATGGGCAGGCTCTGGGAATTGAACACAGGTCTCTGGCATGGCAGGTGAGAATTCTGTCACTGAGCCACTGTTGCACTGCCCTGCTTTCACCTTTCAGTAAGGCTCTTGTTTACGCCCACTCTACTGCTAACAGGCAGGATCATTTCAGATTCAAGAGTAAACTGAATAGTTTCTTAAGTTTTAGAATCAAATTGTGGTTTGCAATTCAACCTAATTGGGGACCTTGCTCAAACCTACTTATAACAGGAATTTTCTAGAGTCAACTAAAGACTTTCTTTAGCTGAACTTCTCCTATACGCTACGGAAAGCCTCCGTAATAATGTGCATGTGGGGATGCACATTATGATCAGCCCTCACACTGTGGTCTCTTGTGAGCAGACCTTTGACGTGGCCATGGGACTAATTCATCTTAGATTTACCCTGAAAACTTTCTGCAATATGCCTAGTATATTACCTTGCAGATAGTTAGCACTTGGTAAATATTTATTTAATGAGGAAATAAATGAATGAATAAATGTTTGCTCATCTCATCTTTTCTACCCTTTCCTGTCCCTCAAAACCTCCTATGGGTCCTATCACAGTAATTAATATTTCTGCCCAACCAGATTTCCAAACCCAAAATTGGATTGTTAGCCATGAAGCCACCTTCTCATTCACATCCGATTGTTCACTAAATGCCCTCATATTTGAATCATCTAAAATTTTCTCAATTCCCTGTTATCCCTAAAGCTGAGTTATGGGAGATGCTATATATTGGTAAAAAGAATAATCAATCAAAAGATAAAAGGATAATGAACATATTTGTATCTAAAAATATAACCTATAAATATATAAAACATTCTACAAAGTGAAAATCAATCATTGTAATTCGAGATTTTAATACACCCCTTTCAAAAACTTTTAGATCAAATAGAAAAAAACAAGCAAAGACTATAAAGGATTTGAATAACTTGATTAATAAGCTTAAAGATAAAGAAATCTATACCCAACTACGCATACATATTGTTTTTTGAGCAAATATGGAATATTCAAAAAACTCTTCATGTATTAAATCACAAATAATCAACATCATCAATAAAGAACAGACTGTACTTTCTGTTCATAAAAATCAGAATTCAGTAACAGAAGCTTTTTTTTCTTAATCTCCAATCTAAGTAACATACTATTAAGTGACTCTTGGTCTAAAAATATAAGGAAAATTACAAAATACTCAGAACTGAGAGACAAGAAAATACCACATAGCAAAACATTTGGAACACAGCTAACTGAGTACTTTGAGGGAAATTATCTAGCTTGGAATACATTTGCCAGCACATAAGAAAGACAGAAAACAAATGTTAAGCATTCAATAAAAGATGTGGAAAAGGGAGCAACAGCACACACCCAAAGGAAAGAGAATAGGAAAGAATTAGATAAGGGAAAGAAGTCAGTGGAAGGCAGAACCAAAGAAAAGTGCAGAAGATTAGCAGTGCCTGAAAATCGTTAAATGAAATACTATGGAAGATAAACAAACCAATGGTAAGACAGAGAGAGGAAAGAGAGAGTGCATGCAAGCACAGAGATAAATGAATGCAGATTGAATAGGATTTATTTCTGTGAATAATATATAATGTAATGTTATAACTTGCATTTATTTTATATGTAGTATATGTATTATATATTTATTCTATTATACATTGCATTTCTGTATTTTTATTGAAAACCTTATATATATCAATATACATATAGCAAATATATAATACAATGTATTTTTAGAGTTTATGTATAACACATAAACATATTTATTATATAATACATATTACATAATATAAATATTATGTACATATTGCATGCAATATTAATATAGTATTGTGCATATATGTTATGTAGTATTTCCTAATTTGTATGTTTATATGGTATATATCATATAATATATAATACATTTATATGGTATTTATTATATAAATATTCAGTACACAAGTTATTACATTATAAAAGGGAAAATAATAATAGCTCCAACAAAACAAGGATGCTGACTATAACCATTAATGTTTAACAAAGTCCTGGTTAGTCCTATTAGACAAGAAAAAAGCTATGAAATGTAAGGTTTGGGAAGGAAGAGCTACAACTCTCATTACATACAGATAATACCATTTCATATCACATAATGTCATATCACAGACATTACATACATATCATCTAACTAGAAAATACAACAGACAAACTAATAGAAATAATGTGAGAGGTTAGCTTTCTTGCCAGATAGATAGACGTACAAAAATCAATAGCATTCTTCTACAACAGTAATATCCGATAGGAAAATATTATACCATTTACAATGCAACAAAACCCATACATTATTTAGGATTTCATATAACACAGAAAGCACCTTTAAATGAAAAAAAAAGTTTTATATTATAAAAGAAAATCTAAATGAATAAAACAAAAATACCATGTTCATGGATAGAATGATTTATCGTAAAGATATCATTTATTCTCAAATTAATTTTTTAATTCAATGAAGTTTCAATCTAAATTTCAATAGGAGTTTTAAGCATCTTACCCTTCTAAAACTTATAGGCAGAACACAGTTCTAAAAATGCCTAGGTCAACTCCAAAAATGAAGAGCAAAGAAAGAGGCTCTGTCACATGTGAGGGAATAACTGCCAAGCCGGATTAATAAAAACAGTATGGGAGGAGCATAAAGACAGACAAACAGAGAAGCAGGACAGGAACAGAACACAGAAATGGATCCATGTGTTCATGGAGACTTGTTAGGTAACAATGGAGGTCCCCAAAATCTATGGAGAACAAGCAAATTGTTAAGTGTTAGGAAAATCGGCTCATGATAAGTAAGACAGAATTCCTACCTTGCACAACATACAAAACTGGATTCCAATTGTATGTGAGAGAGAAAATTGTAAAGCGAAAGACGACAATATAGGAGAAGACCTTGTGACCTAAAACTACAGAGCAAGACTCCAAAGTAGAAACCATGAGACCAAAAAAAAAGAAAATTTTATTTGACTACCACAAAATTAACTGTTAAGATAATGAATCCTAAGCAGGTCAAAAGCAATTTGAAGACATTGTTTTTATAATGCTTATTCTTAATAACAAAGGAGTCATTTTTAAAAGGCTAAGATGTAACTTGGTTGGGGCAAGGACCACGTGTGTCTTGTTCTTCCTTATAGTTTGAGGACCATTCAGTATGCCTGGCACATGGTAGGTGCTTAACAGACATTTGCTAAATGAATGAATGAATGTTTGATTGTATTTCCTATTCTACATAGTAAAACAATGAAATATGCAATCCATTTTAGAAATATTTCTATCAAAATATCTTGGATTTTTTTTAAAGCTTTAGTAATTAAATAATATTCAGTTATTTAGAAAATGCACTTATGGAGAATACCTCATTTCTTAATTATGGTAGCTAAATAAGGAACTACTTCATCGTTGTTTTTATATATTATTTTTTTGTGGTACTTGGGCCAGTTTTCAGTGTCAGCTTGAGTCATGGGATTTACCCCTTATTTAAAGTGAGTTAGTTACATAAAATTTGTGAATATGGTTTTATGAGAAACCATTGAGGCTAATTTTTCTCTGGAGTCCAATTATATTATATGACCTGAATTCCTAATGTCTATAATTTGGTAAGCCAGATAAAGGGAGAGGGGAGGAGAGCAAGTCATTTCTGCCACATGCCTTGTCCTCATTTCCCAGGATTTTACCAACTCTCTAAAATAGTTGTCTCTTATCCTTAACAAAAAGAAAAGCATAATATTCCTACAACCGAACAAATGAAAAAGCAAAGGACTTAGCATCAGTCTAGAGTATTTCTGATTTATCAGTCATGATTTTTTCTGTGGCCACAGGGAATGGCGTAAAGCCTTAGGCAGACGGTGCTTTCAAGTGGCCTAAGCAGGCAGCTGTGAATCTGGAGACACAAGAGTGGCAAATCAAGCCTTCAAAAGGCAGAGCAGATTTTAACCACTGAAGCTAATTTCCATTTATCCAAAGAGAAAGAATTAAATTTGATAAATACTTCCAAATATTGTTACAGTTGTATAAAGCCTTAGAGTGAGACTAATTCAAATTCTCTTTAATCACTCCCTAATCATGCATATTCTTTTCCATTTTTGCTTTCTTGACTGTTCTGTTTATCTGGAGAGTTTGGGTTCAAGCCCATAGCATGGTTTTTCACAACTGGTACTTACTAATTTCAGGTTTTGCACACAGTGGCTTTGGACATAAGCCAGAGATAAAGCTTTGTATGTACACACTACAGGAAAAATACTTCTCCAAACACCCTTGCTCACACAGAGTTAACCTGACCCTGCCAATTCCCAAATGGCACCATCTACCATCTTATTTCTTAAAATCCCAGAGTAGAGCTGTAAGGGACACCAATAAGCTTGACGCTGAAGTTCATATTCTGAAAATCACAGCCTGATAGCCTCTTACAGCCTAACTGGCTAATTCGTAGCTGAACATGTTAACAGCTCTTTTGGTTACATATGACAGAAATTCAACTTGAATTAGTTTGAGCAAGGGTTTGGGGTTGTTGTCTCATAAAATACAGGGAAGAGTGGGACAAGCAAGACCTCTAAAATTTCAAATACGCAGCACAACCCATAATTCAAAGGCAAAAGGTGAGAACACTAACATTGAGTCACAGCCTTCCTGGTGTCCCCAAAAGTATGCTCTTGCAATATTAAGAGAATCTGTTACAGTTTTAACTGATACCTTGATGATCTAAGCCCAGATGGTCTTTTGTTAGCCCTAAGCCATTCCTTTGGAACCCTCTGGGAGCCTAGTTTATGTTTATGTTTATGTTTATGTCTATACATTATTTCTTATCAAGTACAATTCTAAGTAGCAGTCAGGCCTCTGTCAAAGCTAGCACATGTAAATGGTTTAAATAGTATTGGATGCCAGAGCTGCTACTTGTTTTCTGTTTGTTTGTTTTTAATATTCCACACTTAAGCTTTTCTATGAATTCAGACTTGCTTTCTGGGCACTCATGTAAATTAGTGAAATTTGAGAATTTTATTGGCCATTGAAAGGATTTTATCATCCCATAACACATAACATATTCCTTAAACACATAGAGTAAAGGAACATTTAGATAAAATGATGGCAGGACGGCACAACTGGGATAGCCACAGACCACTCACTCTCAGAAGGGGATGTCTACCCTTGCCATCAGAGGGGCAAAAACTTGACCCAAACAGATCAATTCTTCTGCTCGTCCTCTAACACCTGAAAAGAGGATGTATTCAAGAAATGATTTTCCTCTATCCCCAGGCTTCTTGATGCTGATTCTTTTTTTTTTTTCAATAGAAGAAACTTAATTCTCATCTCTTCATTTATTTCTTCATAATTCCACGCAGTCAACACTTGCTAAACATCTATGCTCCAAATTACTAGTAAAGCTGGGGAAACACCAAGCAAGGAGCCCCTGGCCCTATCCTGGAGAAGCTATGTCCATCAGCCAACTCCAGGGTAAGCCTAGGCAGAACAGCACGCCTGTTCGGGAAGCACACGTGTTTATTTAACTTTCTTGTATAACTGCATATGCTAGGTCTCTACTTTCTGTCCAGGCTTAGGTTCCCAGAATTCACATAAATTTTCATAGTTTTAAGTTTCTCTTAGCCCCCAAATATAACTGTCTTCTATCAAAGGAAAACACAGAGGCACTCAGAAAAATAATAGGTTACATCTTTGAAAACTGTAAGAAAGTGGAGTAGCAGCAGGGGAAAATGGCATTATTAATACCAACGTTATTATCTCAGCTCAGTTTGAAATGGAAGTGGGAAGCAGGGAGTAAATTTGACTTTCTAGAAACAGATGTTGCTGTCATTTGGGTGCTAAAATTTGAAAACTGCTTTTGAATGTACCAAACAATGACATATAATTTATGAAGCCAACACTTAGTAATTATTATTTGTCAGAAACTGTACCACTAGTGATACATAGATAAATATGTATCACATCACTAGTGATACATAAATAAATAAGATGCCCGTCCTGACCTCGAAGAACTCCGCTGATCAGCTTCTTCCTAAGTGAACCCTTATCCACTGGTTCTCCTAAGAATTAGTACTGACCACACTATTAAACAAAAAAAAGCTTGCTGGATGGCATAGTCAGGACGGTACTGCACCTCTACCCTATGCCTAAAACCAAAAAAACTCAGGAGCTCATGGAAATCTGGGGATAATAAGAAACAATCAGGTAAGAGCATCACAGAGCAGACTCTGAGTCCATAGGAAATGTGCAGCCTGCTTCTTAATTTGGAAACCAAGCACAGATTGCAAACACTTAACTCAAAGAGAGAAACACTTACAGGAGGTTATAAAGGTAAGCAATGAACAGAATATGACTTTGAGAGTTGTGAAAAGGCCTGGGGAGTGATGGGTCAAATTGTCCTAACAAGATGTAGGACAGCCAGACCTGATCAGTCTCACACATCTCCCCTAAAAGGCCTAGAGAATGGAATGGTGCCATGCAATTCCATCAGCACCATGTTCATAATGTTGATTAAGCTGTCCATCATCCTCAGTTAACTATGTGAGAGAAACCAATAGCATAAAGAACAATGGGAAAGAGCTTTGATAGCAGACGGTCTAACCTGAATGCTTAGATCTCTTTTTTAACCTGCTCTATCATCAGTTTCCTAACTTATAAAATGGGGTTAATTTAGTTGTTTTTTGGATTGAAGGAATGTTGAGCACCTAGATGACATATGTAGAGCATATTGCCTGGATCAATAAATGACAGTTTGCTGGAGAAAAAAAATTAATGATTCCCAGAGCGCATGCCTGAGGGAATATTTGTAAAGGTAACGATTATGCCTATAGCAGCCAAGACTTTCTGGCCAATAGTGGATAAAGAACAGATTTGTAAAGCTTAATAGTAAAGACTGAGATATAAGCTAAGTTGTAGGCAAAGGTCCCAGTAATAAGAACAGAGCATTATTTGGAATCCAATGCTTCCTAGGAGAGACTCCCAAATGGACATCTCTTACACTTTGTGGCCACCCAGGACTTTTTTTTTTTTTTTTTTTTTTTGGTGTGGGGGTGGTGCATGGTCCGGGAATGAACCCAGGTCTCCTGCATGGAAGGCGAACATTCTACCACTGAACCACCCTCACCCAGCACCTTTTGAATACCATTCCTAGGGTTGGGGAATTTACTTCCTTGTGAGTTCTACCTCCAAACAGAGAAGCCAGGAACTTACTTGCCTGGCTTCCCTTGAAGCTAGGATGCAAGCGTTTGACCTGGGCTTGGCTGGTCAAATGCAAATGGCAAGACCCTAATTCAGAAGAGAAATACATGAAGGGAGACCTCTCCATGAAGAATCCAGTCTGGAGGAGATTGAGAGAGAACCAGCTTTCAGAGGCAGCAGTGGCAGAGACCATATTGCTAGCGTTCTTGGCCCAGCATTCATGAAGCAATCTGAAATATTTATACCAAGCAATGACAGCAGCAGGGTCTTTCCTGGAACCGGAGATAGTACAACTGGGTGTTGTTCCTGGCTGCATGGCTGCCAAGCCTGATTCTCTGGCCGTCCCAGATATTCTGTAAATTACTTCCATTGCTTATAATAAATTCATTTTCAGCATAAACTAACTAGAGTGCATCTGATTACTTGTGACCAAGTACTAGACCTGATATGGGGTCTTTAATATACCTTCTGCCTGTGCTTGGACTGTACCCAGAAAAGGCTACTCAATGGGAATGGTAGGTAATTACACCTGGATAGAGAAGGGAATGAGAGGAAACAGCCTCTGACCCTCTGAGCAAATCTTACCAACTTCCTCTCAATCAGTCTTCCATTTCTTCACATGATTGTCATAAACTTTCTGCCACATCAATTATCTTTATGGTACCCTTGAATTATGGATTGAATTATATCCCCCCAAAAGATATGTTAGAAGTCCTAACTTGAAATACCTCAGAATGTGACCTTATTTGGAAATAGGATTGCTGCAGATGTAATTAGTTTAGATTACTGAATTAAGATGGGCTCTCATGCAACACAACTAATGTCTCCCTACGAAGAGAAGAGACAGACACATAGAGACACAGAGGGAAGACAAGCATGTGACGATGGAGGCAGAGACTAGATTGCTGCCACCACAAGCCAAGGAATGCTGGAACCACAGAAAGAGGCAACAGGAGGGAACATGGCCCTACCAACACCTTGATTTCAGACTTCTGGCTTCTGGAACTGTGAGGGAATAGATTTCTGTCATTTTAAGTCACACAGTTTGTTATGGCAGACTCAGGAAACTGGTAAGACAGATGCTTCTGTTTACCTTCTTAAGCAGACCCTACTACCTGGGTTTGCCCCATGTCCTTGATTTGATCCTTTCAACATTCCTTCATAAGATATTAATTAAGCACCTACTATGTTCCAGGTACTGTTGTTGGCATAGGAAACATCGTGAAGAACAGGTCAGAAAAAGTCCTCGTCCTCTTGGATTATATTTTCAGGATACATATAATATACAAATGTGCAAATAAATAATATCACAAAGAACAAAGTGTTATGAAAAAAATAAATACCAATAGTATGCTTGAGAATTATTTGCAGGAGGGTCAGGGGACAGGGGCTTTGCTTAACAGCATGCAGAAATCCTTTTTTGAGTGGTGCCATTTAAGCTCAAACCTCAGTGATGGTGGGCAATCATTCATAGGAAGATCTGAGGAAGACTCTTCCAAATAGAAGTACCTGTAAGTGCAAAGTTCCTGAAGCAAAAATAAGCTTGGCAGGCTCAGGAATGGGTTGACATTTTGATGTTGAGGTGCTCCTGAGTCACAAAAGTGCTTTCTGTCTAGCAAGAAGTTGGATTTGTCAACCTGAAGCATAAAGAACTAGACAAGATAGAAAATGTTGTATGAATCACCAGGATACTGGTGGTAATTAAAACCATGAAAGTAATTGAGATAACCCAAGCAGAGCAGGTAGACTGAAAAAGAGATGGAGCCAAGGATGGAACTCCGGAGAACTCAACTATTTAAGGGTTGTGTAGACAAAAAGAATCCATGATAAGAAAGAGAATGTAACAAGAAGGAGGAGAAAAACAAGTAGAGGAAAGTGTCACAGAATTCAGAAAAATAGAGATTTCAAGCTTGTGCAAATTTATCACTTCTGTGTTAAAAACTTTTAAAGAGTATGTATGCATATGGATATATATATATGTACATATAAGTAAATACTATTTTCATAATTTTTGTGGGGGCAAGGATCCCAAGTGATCACTGCAATAGATGTCTGTCAATAAGATGAATGGAATGTGCCTGCCAGTTCTGGTAGTAGTGACAGACAGTTCACCTTCTCTGGACGTAGAACCCTAAACCAAGACTTTTGAGGGAGAATCCTGGATTTCAGACAGAATTTTTACTCCAAAAGCAAAACGGAAATATTGTGCATAAAGAAACATTTCTCTTGTAAATACTAGCTGATACTTAACATCATAACAAATGCACATCCTTTCTCTGTTCATCTCAACCACCCAAACTTGAAATGCCACTTTTTGAAGACAGGGTGTTAACTATAACATATACTAAGTCTATGTCCAGGCAGCATTACTTATAGAGCATTAAAACCAGTTCACTTATTCCCAAAAAAGAATAACCTTTCAGATTGCAAATTCCATGGAAGAAGGGAAATTATATAAAACAAGCAGGTATTCAATTTTTTTATAACATACTGAATGCCAACATTATGTGTACACCAAGTAGCATTTTGCTAAGAAACGGGGCAGAGAAAAAGTTACAGTTAACAGAAGATGAAAGAGACTCTACAATAGAGGAGGGCCAAAGGGAGCTATGGGACAATGGGTAGACCAAACAGTAGTTTGACCATGAGGCTCAAACTCTCCACCCCGAGACTCCACCCAAATGATAGTGATACCTCCCAGAAGAGAAGTGAGAGTTAGAATTAGAAAAGAGCCTCTTAGAGAAATGGGAGAGGGAGCTGACTGCATAAGTATAAACAGGATTCTGTGATATATCTTTCATTTCTGAAACTGACCAGTCTCTGTATCAGGTCATATGAATGGTTTAATATGCTATAGGACTCTAGAGAAGGGGAGAGTTCACTTTCAGCTGTATGGCACCTCACGGTAAGAACAACTTAACAGAAATATGTTGTTGTCATGGGCTCAATTTCAAAAAGCAGTTTTGAATACAATTTGAGTGGAAGAAAGCATAATGGATAATATTATATCAAGTACTAGATTATGGAACTAATGCAGTTCTAACCACTGAGCTACAATAAAGGATTTGCCTAAAGTCTTTGATAGCTAACAAAGAAATATTAAATAATCCACAAATCACCACACCACATGCCAATAAATAAATTGCTTTTGAAATGTTGCTGTAATAAGGTAAAAATAATAAGCAAGATTTTATTGTGAGCTCACAGCTCAATTTGTTCCATGAAATGTTAATGTTGAGCTGTCACAATGTGTTCTAGCTGCGGCTTTTCCCCAACCAGTTCTTTGTGCTGGGGAAAACAATTGTAGTTATTATCACTAATTAAAAAATAGTTATATAAAAGGAATTAGGAAGTAAAGTACCCTTTTCACAAGTAGGGAAAACAGGAGTGGTAGGTGTTGGTATTACACTTGGGAAAATCATCCTGAACGAGGACTCGGAAGGAAACCATTGTAATCATCACACCGAATGCAAAGCAGGCTTTTTAAGAGAAACTTTGGGGAGCCTTGTGGAAAGTGTTTCTTTCAATGCTATTGACATTCTTTTACAAATGTAGGAGTTTCTAGAACCTGGACTTCCAACATTTCTTTTATTAAGGCTTTCCAATATATGAATTGACTTTCTTTATACAGGCTTATAATGTGCTTCCTTTGATTTGCCCCCTTATCAACCAACTGTATAAGAAAGAGTGTAGGCGAATGGACGTTTGCATACTGGTGTTTGTGGTGGCAGTGCTCAATTCGCAGTGGATGGAGGTGGCATTAAGGGTACAAAGACTGAGGAAAGGAAGAGGGAACTGTGGGGTGTACATACAATAGACTACTGAGCGGCCTCGTGAAGGAATGAAGTTGTGAGGCATACAAATAGATGAATGAATTTTAAGGACTGTATGTTGACTGGAATGGCAGAAACAAAAAGACAAATATTATCATGCCTCATTCATATGGACTAAATATAATGTAAAAAATTGGTGAATTGTAGTTGAGAGCATGGGTTATCTGATTGGGCCTATTGTAAAGGATCATAAATTGTAAGCTCTTACAGCAGTCACATATATTTAGGAGTTGCAACTGTTATTTCTAAATTCTGAGATACTGAGCAATTTGTATATAACCTAGTCGTTCTCAGAAACTTTGGGTATTTATGTGACAACTGAGACTCAAGAGTTGAGCTCTGAAGCTATGAAGGTTAGCATTACCCTATACAGCAACTGTCAAAAAAGTTGAAAAAATGATCAGACTTCGACTAGGGATATGAAAGAAGTAATCTGGATAGGAGTAAAGTAAATCAGAATACTGGGCAAAGGATATCGTTCATATATTAAAACTTCACACTCTGTGTGAGACCAAAGGGAGAGATGTTTATTTGGTGCAAAATTTGTATTTCAGGAAGTGCATTACCTAATTTAAATTGTTTGGTCAGTTTAGTTGAATACCCTAAGAACATGGAATCTTGAATAGGGCGTGAGATCTTGTTGATTTGTACTGGTTAGTGTGATACCCAGATATATCCCAGAGTAATCTAGGCAATGAATAAAAAAAGTATATGCAGTCCCTTGCAGGACTGGGGAAAAAGGAGGAACTATTCAACTTGCTCATTTGGAGAATTCCTGATATTCTTGCAAACAGTAGAGACAACCAAATCAATAGGCTGAGCCCTAGATCTTGGGGTTAGCCCCTATGAAACTTACTCCTGCAAAGGAGAAGCTAAACCAACTTATAATTATGCATAAGAGTCACCCTCAGAAAACCTATTTTGTTGTTCACATGTGGCCTCTCTCTATCTAAGCCAATTCAGTAGGTGAACTCACCGTCCTCCCCACTACCTAGGACATGACTCCGAGGGATGTAAATCTTCCTGGCAACATAGGACGAAAGTCCCAGAATGAGCTGGGAACCAGCTCAGAAGATTGAGAAAGCCTTTTTAACCAAAAGGGAAGAAGAGAGAAATGAGACAAAATAAAGTTTCAGTGACTGAGATTTCAAACAGAGTCAAGAGGTTATCCTGGAGGTTATTTTTATCTATTATATAGATATCCCTTTTTAGTTTATGGTGTATTGGAGTGCCTGAAGGGAAGTACCTGAAACTGCTGAGCTGTGTTCCAGTAGCCTTGATTCTTGAAGATGATTGTATAACTATCTAGCTTATACAACGTGGCTATGGATTATGAAAACCTTGTGTCTGATGCTCCTTTTATCCAGGGTATGGACAGATGGGTAAAAAAAAAATAATAAGGATAAAAAATAAACAAATAATGGGGGGGGCGGGTAAAGGGTAAAAATTTGGGCAGACTGAAATGGTCGTGGTAAATGAGAGGGAGGGGTAACAGGTATGGGATGCATGGTTTTTTTCCTTTTCTGGAATGATGCAAATGTTCTAAAAATGATCATGGTGATGAATTCACAACTACATTGTGATAATGTGAGCCACTGACTGTACACCATGTATGGATTGTATGTGTGTGAAGATTTATCAATAAAAATATTTAAAAAAAGAATATAGGCTTCCAGTGAGATGGTCCTAAACAAAGGAAAGCATATGCTTTACATTCCTGCAGTCACCTGCCCACGTGCTAGCATACTGTATCCACACAGCCTGTAAGATGCAAACAGGAGCCCATCTTGGAAACATAGATACTTCCTCAACTTTGGTATCTACCTGCGTGACTGGGTTATCCCTACTGACAGCCACACCAGGAAAGACAGCCGTCTCTTCCAGTCTCCATCAAGTGGAATGGAAAATGTCTGGGCTCTTCTACCTCTCCCCAAGTAGCTGTACTTTTCTTTATCCACATGCAAGTGGGTTCTAGGAACTTTCAAACAGATGGTCTGATGAATTTAGGCAGTACAAATAAAAATCCAAACAAAACTTTAGCCTTAATGTCCAGATGAACTATGGTTCTACAAGCTTGCAGATGTCTAGTTTCCCCATTTTGGTTAAGAAACCTGGGGTCAAAGCAAGAAAGGAAGGTGACAGAACCCCATGAGCAAAATATGTGCAGGGCTTAGGCAAATTGTCCAGCTCCCTAGCAGAACATTTCCATTTTAAAAATTGAGGTGTAATTTATGTACTATAAAATGCACAAATATTAAGTGTATATTGTTTGAGGAGTTTTAATAAGTGCCTATACACACATACACACACGCCACTTGCATTCCTAGCAGTATATAGAACAGTTTCATCATATTGAGAAGTTCCCTTTGGTACCCCTTTGAAGTAAATCCCCCTCAACCCTCATCACAAGCATCCACTGATCTGATTTCTGTAAATATGGATTCAGTTTTTCTGTTGTAGAACTTCATGTAAATTGAAGAGTATGCTATACACTTTTGTTTATAGCTCCTTTCACTCTGCATAATGTTTTTAAGATGCACCTATGTGGTTGAACCAGTCAGTCATTTCTTCTTTTTATCACTGTGGATTATGTTATTGTATAAATATACCACATTTTATTTATCCATTCTCTTGATAATGGACATTTGGTTGTTTCCAATTTGGAGCTCTAAATACTCATGAGTAGGTCTTTTTGTATACATGTTTCCATTTCTCCTCATAAGATGCTTAGAAGTGGTATCGGTGGGACATAGTGCAGGTATAGGTTTAAATTTATGAGAAAAAAGGCAGAATGTTCTTCAAAATGGCTGCACCATTTTACATTCCCACTAGTCATATCCTGGCCAACATTTGTGTTGTCGTCTTTTTAATTTCATCACACAAGTGTGAGTATAGTAGTAGCTCACTGTGGCTTTAATTTGCATTTCTCTGATGACTGATGATATTGAGAATTTTTAGTGTGCTTATAAGCCATCCAAATATCTTCCTTTGCTTATTTTTAAATTGTTTTCTCTTTATTACTGAGTTTAGGAATTCTTTACATACTCTAGATAAAACTCCTTTATCAGGTACATGTTTTACAAATATTTTCTCCCAGACTGTGGATTCTCTACTCATTTTCTTAACAATGTCCTTTAATGATCAGAAGTGACTAATTTGATGAAATCCAATTTGTCTTTATTTTTCCTTAAAGGTTCTCTGGGTCTATCCAAGAAATCTTTGCTTACCCCAAGGTTTCAAAAATATTTTCCTATGTTTTCTTCTAGAACAGCATTTCTCAGCCTTTTCCTCATTATCACCTCCTAAGGAGTCTTTTTAGACTTTTTTTCCTTTATTAACCCAGTCCCCAATATCAAACATTAATACAACAGATCTAATATACTATGACTCTGTGGAGGGTCTTCTCTCCATTATTCATGATCAGTCTGGTCTGAGCTTAATCAATTATGTTGTTGTTCTCAAAAAATTAGTTTCTGATTTAATAGATTTTCTCTATTGCATTTGTTTTTTCAATTTAATTGATTTCTGCACTGATCTTCATCATTTCCTTTCTTCTGCATACCCTGGATTTTGTTTGCTCTTTTTTCCCCTAGTTTCTTAAGGTGTAAGCTATGTCATTAATTTGAGATCTTTCCTATTACAAACATTTAGTGCTATAAACGTCCTCCTAAGTAATGGCATAGCAGCATCCCCCAAATTTCAATATGCTGCAATTTCATTTTCATTCAGTTGAAAATTCTCCCTAATTTCCCTTTTTATTTCTTCTTTGCCCCATGGAATATTAAGATGTGCAGATGGCAAGAAATTACATGAAAAGCTGTTCATATAAAACGTGCGTACAGATTTTCATGGGAGTTTTATCTGTAATAGCAAAGAACTGGAAACAGCCCAAAGGAACATCAACAAATGAATGGATAAAAAAATCGTGGTATATCTAACTGATCAACAATAAAAAAGAATGAACAATCAATATATGCAACTATATAAATGTTCAGGTGAGTGAAAGAACTGGACCGAAAAGAGTGTATGCTATATGAATCCATTCATATAAAACTATACAAAATGCAAACTATTTTACAGTGATACAAAGCAGATCAGAAATTTCCTGGAGACAGTGGAGGAGTCAGGGAGGGGTGAGAGGTGGGAAATACAAAAGGACAGGAGGAAACTTCTGGTGGTAAGAGACGTGTTCATTTTCTTGATTGTGACAATGATTTAAGTGTATACATATATCAAACCTATCAAACTTTACAATCTAACTGTGTGCTGGATACTATGTGTGAATTATATCTCCATACAGTTCTTTAAGAAAAAAAAAGTGCAAATCCAGAATGGAAACAATAGTTCCTCACTGTAGTGAATACTGTGACAGTTCAAATGATTGAGCAACCTAGTCAGAGGTTGTTTTTATCCCTGTTTCAGGATCTCGGCAGACATTGTGACTCAGTTTCTCTGTCCCTCCACTACTACTTCTATTTGTTTGTTGTATTAAAACTCCCCAAGAGAAAATCATAATTGATAGTCATTTGGAGCCTGGCTAACTCAAAGATCATGAGAGTATGAGAGTCTCTCTTATCTAGAGTATATATGTTGGCCCTAATTAGATGAGTGTACCCAACTATCATTCAATCTGTTGTGGTCACA
Organism: Tamandua tetradactyla; assembly: GCF_023851605.1. Lineage (NCBI taxonomy): Eukaryota > Metazoa > Chordata > Mammalia > Pilosa > Myrmecophagidae > Tamandua > Tamandua tetradactyla. The sequence continues at coordinate 30,259,823 of NC_135334.1, read as the reverse complement.
GAGGCAGAGTTTCTTGACAAGAAGTCCACGTCACAGGAAATGTCTCTGGCTACTTCCCTGAGAGAAAGAACGTGGCTGAAGGGGATTCTCACATTCTTTTCCTCCTTGCTGGTAAGGTGACCACCTTTTTTTCCCTATTCACATGGACCTCCAGGAGCTCAGGCAACCCTCCCATGGCCCAGGTTCCTGAAATGGGCATAGCAGCTACTTCTAGACCTTCTCCTTAGTGGCAGGAGCGCCCAAGACAGTGAGCAGTTCAGCATTCATGCCAGACAGGAGCAGCAGGGAGAGACTGACACATTGCTGAGATAGCTACACAGCACAAACGGTTCTCAGGAAAAGTTCATTACATAATCAGAAGATATTCCTGTATTCTCCCTGTGCTCAACTCCTGGATGGTAGGGCAGGTTAAGAGTATAATATGTCTGCAGATCTTCTGTCTCATAAAAATGCGTGGCAATGAACAGGGAAGGGGGAGCATCATTTAAAAAACTAGATAATGTTGTACTGTCGCCAAAGGCTGCATGCCATAGAAAAGGTCATATTCAGATGGAACAGACCAAGCAGAGGCTCTCCATGATAAAACGTGGAGCTCTGCATCTCAACTATTTTCTCCAAGGTCCAGAAACAACATAACCCTGTGAGAGTTTGTTTTAGTTCTTTAGGCTGCTGCTTCTGCCAAGAAACTCCTTGCTGCCTTTTTGTCCTGCTTGTTGTTCCCCTTGTCATTTCCACATAAAGAACTGAGAGCCCATAGCTGAGCAGAAAAGAGCAGTAGAAGCATGAAAGTTAATTATTGCTAAACTCTCGTGTCCTTTCTGAAAGCAGAGTAAACACGTGCAAAAGAACAGACATGAAACAAGAAATTCTCTAACACAAAGGCAACAAACCTGTGGCTTTTCAGACAAGCTTGTTTCTTCTCACTTACCACCTCCTTTTCTCATTTCAGCGACTTTGTTTTTCAGGTCTATTCCAGATTCAGTAATGTGACATATGGTGGACATTTACAAAGTCAGAGACAAAAGATGCAGCAAGAAATGTGAACAAACCTCCAGATGGGTCCCCGGATCAGCTAAGTCTTGAAATGTAGAGGGGCCACCCCTTCCAGAACATCAACTAGTTTCATCCCCTTATCCCATACTATCAACAGTCCCATCCAACATGAAAAATTTAGAATGGACATAGCCCAAATACCCCTCAAGAGTGGGAGAAAGATCAAAGGTGATGGTGGAGTTATACAGAGAAGGTCGGGTTTAACAAATGAGTGCTGAATCATTATACTGATATTTCTTTTAGCCTCCAGTAACTTAGAGCAGCTAGAAATAAAAACCTAAAATTGTGGAATTGTAACCCATACCAAACTCTGAAATCTGCTCTACAACTAACTGTTGTGATGTATTTTGAAATTCATTGCTTTTATGTATACATGTTATTTAAAGAGAAGGAGGAATAGATCAGAGAAGACAGGATTTAACAAATGAGCATGACTGCTGAATCATTATATTGATATTTCTGTTGGTGGCCAGTGTCTTGAAGCAGATAGAAGAAAAAAATGAAAAATCATGGAACTGTAAAACCTATACCAAACTTTAAAATCTGTTCTATAACTACTTGTTAAAATATACTTGGAAATGTACTGCCTTTTTGTATATATGTTATATTTCACAATTTAAAAAAATGAAAAAAATGTGAACAAATATAGATCAAATAATCATGTAGGCTGACAACAAATTGTCGACTGTTTTGCACTGTGGTTGGCTAGCAATCACCGAGAACTGGGGTGCTTCACTATGTGCACACACACGCAAACAAACACACGGATGCACACATACTCCCTGGAACAGCAATTTAAAATGGTAAGGCATAAGATTTACAGTCATCTGACTGGGGTTATATCTCAGACTTGCACTTAGAAGCAGTGAGCAAGTCTTTGCAAACTGAGTTGCAGTTTCTTCATCAGCAAGAAAAGGATAACAATGACACCTGACTGCTCATTTCACAAGGGGATTGTCAGGATGAGGCAATATAGAAAAAGTAGTTACTGTTTGCCATTATTTTTTTTAATCACAAATACAGTTCTCTATTGCACAGCAAAGGGCCTTTACTAAAGGAGGAGGGTCCCTTATTCATTCATTCAACAATTATTTATTGAGTTCTAACTATATGCCAGGCAGTGCTACTTCTCATTTGCAATTAGTCTTCCAGATTTCAGATTCTGTTTGGGAACAGGGTTTGTATTGTTTCTATATGTTCTCAGTAATTTCTATATGTAAACTTCTGTATCACAAAGAGGTGCATATATGTTGCACCCACAAACAGAAACAGATTATTTCAACATTATCAAGAAAGGTGCCAATCAAACCAGGAAAAAATAAAAGCTTTATAATGATAACAATGACTTACTCATGAAGATGCCATGCTAAAGTATTTTAAAGAAAGAAATCACTAGCAACTTTAAAATCATTGTTCTAGAAAGGGAATATATAGTTTTCAACCTTTTTCATTATCATCATCATCACCATCATTTTATTAGAACGTCCAAGCTATTGCAGTCCATCATCCCATACTGTAAATCTCTTCTTAATCTTCCACATTCTAAAATATCTTATAGTTTAAGGATCCTGGGCTTCCAAGTATTTCATCATGCTATTTATGTCAATTTTCTCCATCACTATACTGTCTACTATAGTGTCAGTATCTAAGCTCAAGAAGACAAACACAAGAGGGAAGAACTTATGCTCAGAGTTCCTACCCTGTTTCAACTTGAGCACTGTTTTATTTCAATAGTTTAAAAGGCTGTAGCTGCCTTGCTGAAAGTTCTTCATGAATAAACAGTAATAATTTATTGGAGGAAATTGGAGAAAGATTTAGATTCCACATTTTTCCTCTTGCATAATTTAGAATTTGAATAGACAAATCAATTTTTTCATTCAAAACAAAATAATCACTGCTCTAGCTTGACACATTCATTAGATGTCTTCAAGTGAAAATTTTGAATAAAGTATATACTATACTATTTTTTTTTTTTGCTCTTTCATGTTCCTCATTTAAATGTGGGGGGACTGGCTTCTTTCCTTTTAAAGTGTTTTATAGCACCTATTGTTTATACAGAATTTTTACAATAATATATTTACTGTATTTTTTTTTTTGCAAATCCAAATTAGAAAAATAGTAAAAGAATGAATTGACTGTAATGGAACTTTCCAAGGACAATCTGTAAAGCATTCAGAGTCTAATTTTTAGTCCTAGGCTGGATGGAGTGAGTTGTCATATGCCTACTTTAAGCTGCTGACACACAGTTGGAGAATTTTAGTTTGTTAATTCTGCTGGAAATGCAATATACCAGAAATGGGTTGGCTTTTATAAAGGGAATTTATTAAGTTACAAATTTACAGTTCTAAGGCCATAAAAATGTCTAAACTAAGGGATCCAGAGAAAGATACCTTGATTTAAGAAAGGCCAATCTGGGAAAGCGCATGGCTGGCTTCTACTGGTCTTTTGGCTCCTGGTTTCAAACAGCTTGCCCAGGGGCATTTTCTTTCTGCATCTCCATATATCTTTGTCTGTGTCAGTGTATCAGTTAGGGTTCTCTAGGGAAACAGATCAACAGGAAACACTGGCAAATGTAAAATTTATAAAAGTGTCTCATGTAACCGTGGGAATGCAGAGTCCAAAATCTGCAGGGAATGCTGTGAAGCTAACGATTCCAATGGAGGGTCTGAACAAACTCCACAGGAGAGGTTTGCCAGTTGACGCAGTCAGAAGTCTGTCTCTTCTGAATCCACCTTAAAAGTCTTCCAGTGATAAGATTAAGCATCACTCATTGCAGAAGACTCCCCTTGGCTGATTACAAATGGAATGAGCTGTGGATACAGCTAGCGTGATCATGATTTAATTCTATGAAATGTCCTCATCACAACAGACAGGTCAGTACTTGTCCAAGCAGACAAATAGGTATCACCATTTGGCCAAGTTGACACATGAACCAGACCACGACAGTTGGCTTTCAGCTTTTTCCAAAATGGTTCCCTCTTCAGAAAGTGGATCAAGAAAGTGGATCAAGACCTACCTTGAATGGGTAGAGACACATCTTCAATGAAACCACCTAATCAAAAGGTCCCACCCACAACAGGTTGGGTCACATCCCCATAGAAACAACTTAACTAAAAAGATTCCACACAAACAATAAGTCTGCCTTCACAAGATTGGATTAGGAAAAAGAACATGACTTTTCTGGGGTGCACAACAGCCTTAAACCAGCACAGGGCACATCATCTTCTCTCTCCACTTCTTCCTTGCCAGGAACACAGGGTTACACTGGTTCACCTGCCACCCTGTTTTGGTATTTGGTCACACTGCCTGCAGCAGCCAGCCCTCTACACTTGCTTCCATCCCATTCCCACAGCTATTGCAGCTCTACTCTCACCAGGATACATTCAAAAACTACCCAAGGAAGCAGCTTTACTGACAGCCTATGAGTCTGACAGCTTGGATAAGTGACAGCTCTCCACTTCAGTTGAGCTTTGGCTGGGTTTGAATGGAAAATTCACCAATGGTGCTGGAAGAATGGTTTACTTCTCCAGTTTCCAGGATGTTCTTTGAAGATCTCCAAGACCAGCAGGAAAGAGACTGGGCTACGAGACTTAAGAGAGAAGAGAAACAGCTTCTGTTGATAACTCTGTAGTTATCAACAGAATTGATATTATGGGGAGACTGCTTCTCACTCCTGGACCCAACCCCTTCCAGGCTAGCTCAACTCGAATATGTCTTGGTTCCCCCCACCCTAATCCAGCTTCACAATCACCAGCACCCTTGGAAACCTCATGTTCTCCACAGCATAATGCCACTGTGGATAAATAAGACTCTCCTTTTTTTAAATGGGGCATAGAAGCATGCCTCAGTGACCATATATCACGGTCTCCATTTTGGTAACTGTTTATAAAGCAATCATCACTGTGTCCTCCTTTTTATCACTGCAGCAAACTACAAAGGCAAGGAAGGGTGGTTATAGAGACATTACACAAGCTGAGCAGAACCATTTTATTGAGGATGAACTATGTGGAAGGAAGGAAGAGAGAAGACAAGAATCATACATTTTGCTAAATCTCAATCATTTGTTCTTAGTTCAGTACAAATAATCCTTTAAAACCGGCTAACTATTCTGACTCTTGGATTTCTAGGTACCATGGGCTCTTAAACAGGCTTCTGATAGATTATAAATGAACAGATTAAGAAAAATAGATAATTACGTAGAAGAAATGTTCCAAAGAATCAATAGATTGAAATCCAGTGCTTCCTCATTAAGTCATTGTAGATAGATTTGACATTCATTGAAACCCACAGTCTGGTCATGATTTTGAGCCTGGAACACCTCAGTTTAAAAAATGGTCCAAAAAAAAAAAAAAGCTTACACCAACACAGTTTATCAGAGACACCATCAGCATAGGCTATTTTTTCTATGCATAATCTGTCTTTCGGGTGAACAAATCCTTCTCTAAATTAGATCACCCTGACCCAACCTCCTATTATCTACCAAGGAATGAGAAGAAATAGCAAAACTGTTTTCTGAGATGGTGAATGTGATTCCATTTTTATAATGAGCCCAGAGAAAGCTAACTCTGTTTTGTGTTCACTAAGATGTAAATCTTTTTTAAAAGCTCAAAATGACTTAAATTGTGAATCTTGTTCCCAAGAATTAGTTGATAGGCTATTATTAAAATGATTCATTTTGACATGTTTTGCATATTATACATTCTTTTACAAGTCTATCAGAAGTTATACCACAACACACCATAAAATATGGCTTCAAAACCGGAGGACAACATTGCTTAAAGTTGTCGTAAACACAGGTAAGCTCACCTTCAGATCTATGAGACTACACAACACCACAGACATTTCTACAAATACAAAAAACTGAGCCATTACTATTTCCTATTAAAAACATGTTTTAGAGAAATCTTCTTGACACAGTTACATTGGATTTATAGAAAGCCAACAGCATCTTCTGCAAAACAACAGCAAATTTAAAAACAAACGAACAAACAAAAACAATCCTCTTCCAAGCAGAGATTAATAGTTTTCTTACCAATAACTCTCCCTTCTTTCTTCCTTAGTAACAGAAGACAAGCCTTGCATCATTAGATGTGGCAATTTGTCTAGTTATAAAACTAAATTTCTAAGCCTCTCGTTAATAGGGCATATCTTATTTACCTATGAGATATGAATGGAAGCCATTGAGTATGGTTTCTAGGAAAGAACGCTGACCTAGCTGGGAGACAGAATGGGATAGCTGCAGCTATAGCAACCATCTTATGACCATGAGGTTACCCTAAGGATGGAAGAAACTTACTAAGAATGGTGGAACAAAAAGATAGAAGGATATTGTGTCCTTGATGACCAGAGAGTCACCATACCAGTCCTTAATTGCCAACTTCAGGACTTGACTTTTATGAGAAAAAAAAATCTGTCTTACTTAAATCACTATTACTTTTGGTCTTTCTTACTAGCTGTCAATCTTCATTCTGTACCAGTATTTATTTCCCAGTTGTTAACTAGGAGCCAAAACTAATCCTATATCTCTATTTCTTTCCCAAGTGTGTTTGACAGACATAGTAATTGGGATAGTAACCTAAATTATAAAAATTTAACTTAGGTGATTCCAACTACGGAGAAATAGAATCCTTCAGTTCCTAAACACAATTACTTCAATGAATAAGAATCTCTGGGATGTAAGAGAGTCAAAAAAACAAGTAATTTAGGAGGGATTAGGACGCTTTCAGTGTATCTCAGTTGTCAAAACAAAAAAAGGACTCATTATAAAAAGCAAATCATGGACATCTGACTTTCAGAACAGGAGAATCACACATATAGTATGATAAAAACCCAGAAAAGCAGGAATGAGAAAGGGGAAAAGGAGAAATATGTATGTGTGTCTGTGTATGAATCATTTTATAAGAACTTAAATGAAATACAGATTTAACAACTAAATGGGGATATATGAAATAAGAAATAGTGTGTACAACAGTAAAGTATAGAGGAAAGAAGAAAAATAGCTTCTGAAATGGGAATCTGAGATCCATTTCAGATGGATAACATGTACCTATGGTAGAGGGAGACAAATTTAGCAGACTTTAAAAAACATACTGGAATGAATTATGTTCTGGGCTTGCACCAGAGAATTAGGGTTTTACCTAGTTTTCAGGAACAAGATTTAAACCACCCTGCAGAACTGGCCTAATGGGGTGACTGCTAACCTGTCACTGCCTCATCTGAGCAGTTCATGCCACTTGACTTGAAGATACCACCGATTCTGCTATTTCTGCAGCAGGAGCTGACCTCAGCTGAATCACTTGCTCAGTAACCAAGTTTCTTCACAACACTCTCCCCTTATGTTTGTCATGCATCCTTCTGCAAGTGTGGAAATTTAAGTTCGTGTTCTACACTGGGAGGCAAGTCTCATAACAAAGGTATTTCCCCCTATTCACAGACTTTTCAAAGTGTAATGGAAAGCTATGACTAGGATAGATTTGTATAATGCCACTACTCAACATGAAGAATCTTGGAAGTTCTGGTTGTTAAAACTGAGAGAAGAGGTAACTGGTCAAATAATTCAGGTGATTGGAGAAAGTCCAGTTTCAGTATGAAATTAGGGCCACCCCTGGGATTGACCTAATCACTCCATGGTGTCTGTGACAGGGTATGAATTCAGTGTTCCATTCGGCAAATCATTATTGGACACCAAACACTCTCCAGGCCTACTCTAGCTCTAGGGTTTCAGCAGTGAAAAAAAGTGACAAAAATCCTTGCCCCCACAGAGCTTGCATTTCACCAATAAACAGAGGGGACCTGAAAAGCCAGATTTAAAAGTAAGGCATTAAATACCTATGATTTTCTCAATTTCCTTTCCCTGTATGTCCTAAAGTTATGTTTTTCCAAATGCAAAATATGCTACAAGATAAAAAGATCTCAGTGATCAAATAACTTTGGGAAATGACAAGTAAACAAGAGTGAACAGGTTTGTTGAAGGCAAGACTTCTCAGAGGCTTTAATGTATGCACTGGGACTTTCCAAGCAGGAGGCAGACTGTGTGCGCTGTCCCCCAAACTTACGTGACCACAGAATCTTTCTTGTGAAGCATCTGGCAGAACTAGTATTGCAAAGAACACTTGGAAATGCTTCCTTACTCTGTAGCAAGATTGATTTTTTGTTCTCTAAAAATAACTGCCAGAGGAGGTAGAGCACATAGCCTCTGCTATCAGGAGTGAGGTATTAAATTGGGTCCCAATGTAGCAGATTAAAGATAAGACTATGCTTCCTCCCCAGGTGAAAACCGTGAGATAATTAACGCAACAGTGCAGATGAGAATATTATGCTTTGGGAAATCGTAGGCAGTTTTCACATAAGAGAATTAGCTAAAGAGAGAAATAGAAAAAGAGTTTCTATTGAAACTGGTTGAGTTGAGAAGGGGATCTAACAATAGAGAAATACATAGAAGGGGGTAATGAACCATCTTATATCCTACGAAGGGCCCCTGTTGCAAGAAAAAAATTAACTAGGGATCACATACCAAGGAAACTTTTTCTCTCCTACTGAGGGAAATATAAAATGTACAATTCATATGCTTTTCAAATTACCAACAGGGAACACACCATTGAAAGCAGTCATTGTAATCCCTTTCTTCAACAAACCTCCCGTAAGAGCCCTGAAAAAAAGTAGCAAAGAGCTCTAATTTTCATCAGACCTGTCTACAACTGTCTGGGGTACTGACGAATATATAAAAAGTCAGACTATAACACACACATGGAAGAAACATAAGAGAAATGGATAACCTCTACAGGGTGGAGGAAAAAACCTTCAGACAACTGACAGGTCACAGAAACCCTAGAAGGAAATAATGAGAAGCCATGAACAGAGAAGGCACCAAAAGTAGGGAAATATTTTTTTAATTCTGTGAATCCTACCTCCTTTCCCCAAAGGCCAAAGTCAGATGAAACAGATCAGCATTTTGAACTCTGAGCCTTCCTCCATCTTTTAAGAGCCCTGATGCAGAAAATCAAAGATCCAGGAAATGTTTCATTCCTTTCCTTCTGTGTCAGTAGATGATGCAACATCACAGTATTTTTGAAGCTCTGCTCAAAATGGACATACTGTGTAAACCACTGGGGATGTGAGATTAAACAGTTTATTTTCTAAAACTCAAGAGGTATTTTTACAAGGTCAGATGAAAAAATAGTCAGCCTTGAAATACACAAACAAAATAATTTCTGCTTGAAAAATCTCCCTGGACCAACCCCCTCTCTGCATTACTGGCTCTCATCAGATCTAGAATGTCTGATTAGGCAGGTGAAGACTGAGGTTATACTGACGAAGCTAAATTCCACAAATTATTATGGAGTAATTGCCACAATATCAAAACTGTGTTGATTATTATGACAGATGTATTAAGGAAGTAAACGGCATAGCTCTGCCCTCAAAGTGTTGATCATCCTCTTGAGAATATGAGATCCGACATGGGAAATAAACACATTTCTAGCAAAGGTTCCTCTCCCAGAGTACTGGGGAAAAAGTCCAGCTTCACGGATGGAAAGAAGCAGTTTCAACACGTGGCTTTTAACCGTGCTTCAGAGAGGCCAATAGGGATGGACAAATGGGGCAGATTCTCCCGGAACCCAAAGCAGAATGACACTAGGAAGAAGAGAAAGCTCTAAGCCAAGGGGAGGGAGGCCTTTCTTTCCTCAGAATGTGCACAAATAGTCCAGTCTGTTGTCCTTTGTTCCCCCAGCCTCCTGTTTCCTTATAATATTTTGTAGGTTCTTCCACTCACCACATATTATAATCATTTTTTTCCGTGTCTTTTTTCCCTGCTAGACAATAAACTCAATGAAGGTCAGGGGCCAGGTCTTACTTATCTTTGGAGCATAGCTGGCAAAGTACAGTGGGCACCTGTTAGAGGGTCTTCCCACCTGATCCACAGGGACTGGGAACAGCTGCAGAGGCACTTCTGAGCAGCCTGGGGACAAGAACAGAAGGGCCACATGAGAGTAAAGTCTAGGAGGGTCTAGGAGTCAGGTCAGAGATCTGGGTAGGTGAGCCTGAAATCCACAGGAGACAAGGAGAAGAAACTTCCTATGGGTGAATGAACCCATGCTCCATTCCACTCCCATTTCACTTTATCACCTGAAATTGCTGTTTTTGCCTGATTTCCTCCTTTAAAAGATAATAGAAATGGCTTGAAATATAGCTCTTGTTGGACATCAGCCAGAGTTCTTCTAGCAAATATATTTGGTATTGCTGAGGAGCTCACTAATAATGTTTTATTCTAGCCAAAATAGGAAAGGGAAAGAAAGTGACTCATTTGTTGTCTTATCATGAAGTTTCCATCCAAACCACAGTTATTAGTTAGGGTCTGTATGACTGGAAGAAGCTCTGCAGCTGCTCACCCGGATATGCTGGACATGCTGGTCCCCTTGTTGCACAGCACCACACTTGCATATGGGTTTAACAGCCATGCTTTGCTATCTGGTATGCACTGGATGGATAGTTTTATAACAATATAGCCACAGCTCTGGCTGCTCTGTCCATGTTGGTGCTGCCTTCTCATTTCATATGCTGGGCCTTTGTATAATTTCTCCTTTCAAGACTTGATAAGAACTCTGTTTTTCTTAAAGCTTAATAATACATGTTAGTGATAATAAAAAAACTAAACCAAATGTCTCAATATTTATCCAAGCCACACATCAATTATTACACATCTTCAGGAAGATAAAAAAAAATATGAAGAATCAGATCTAAGAAGAAAAAGCTTTATCAAATCATACATTTAGAAGACATTTAAATGGTAGATCCATTCATTCAATGCCTGGACTGTGAGTTATGTGCAACCCCTTGTCGAATCAGATTCAACACCCTATACCTCACTGTGTCACTGTGATAGCCATCTGTCTGCTTTTTGTCTCCCTTACTAGGCTATATGCTACCAAAGAGCAGGAGCTCAATCTTGTTTGTCTTTGTATTCTCTGCCTCTGGAAGACTCATCTCGTAACAGACATTCAAAAAATACTGCTGAAAACAAACAAGCGAAAAACACTAAAATATGCTATGCTGCAAGAACCAGATCACCCATTTCCTAATTGGCAAAAGAAATAATCTTGAATTCTGCTCCTTGACACTGCCCCATCATCTTTTCCAGAAATCATTTCTCACCTTTTCCCCAAAGAAGATACAAAACCAGTTGTGCCTTACGCATGGATATTTTTCCTCAGGGTCTTCAAATAGTCCCCTATGCAACATGTCTTGCAGCACAAATTAAATCCTAACAAAAGTTGCACCAAATTTTATTTGGATATTTAACTTGGCAAGTGGCGTGTTTTTTCTGTACCCTACTGTTCCAGGCTGAATTTATGGCGGACCCCAGAAAGCCACATCCTTTAATCCTCATTCAATATTGCTGGTTGGGAGCTTTTTGATTGCTCCCATGTAGACGTGGCCCACCCAATTGTGGGTGGTAACTTTTGATTAGATGACTTCCATGGAGTTGTGGCTCCACCCATTCCAGGTAGGTCTTGATTAGTTTACTGGAATCCTTTAAAAGAGAAAACATTTTGGAGAGAGCCACCAGAAGCAGCAGAGCCATGAAAACCCCAAGAGCCCATGCAGCCAGAGACCTTTGGAGATGAAGAAGGAAAATGCCTCCAGGGGAGCTTCATGAAAGAGGAAGCCTGGAAAGAAAGCTAGCAGACATCATGTTTGTCATGTGCCTTTCCAGTTGAGAGAGACACCCTGAACTTCACTGGCCTTTCTTGAGTGAAGGTAACCTCTTTTTGATACCCTAATTTGGACATTTTTATAGACTTGCTTTACTTCGGATGTTTTCAAGGCCTTAGAACTGTAAACTTGCAACTTAATAAATTCCCCTTTTTAAAAGCTATTTCATTACTGGTATATAACATTCCAGCAGCCAGCAAGCTAGAACTCCTACCAAACTTTAAATAAAACAAAAATAAAACCAAGAAAAAAAAATGCAGCTGAATGAATGATGATTGGATTCTCCCCTCAAGGAGTTTATTGAGTAGTACTATAGGAGAGTTGATACATAATATAATATCTTTAATGCAATGTAAAATTTAATAAATATTATAAAGGAAGTCAAAAAGCAAAGTACTGTGGGGATGAAGTCAGGAAGAGGGTAAGTTCTCTCACAAGATTGTTTTGAGAATCAAATGAGGTAATACAAAGGTCTTGGCCCAGTGCCTGAGGTACAGGTAGCACTCAACAGATTCTTATGATTATCTGATAAAATGAGGTCACCCTTAAGAGAAGAGGTAACCCTTAAGTTGGGGTCTGAAAGACAGATAAGCTATGGACATACAGGGATAAGAAGAATAATCTAGGCAGAGAGAACAGTTTAAGCCAAGGCAAAGAGAAAGGATGTTGAGGAATGTGCATAAGACAAAATCAAGTGACTACACTTGGTTGAATCCATAAAGGAACATGAAAGAATTTGAAAAAGCAGGTTGGGTCCAGCATATAGAGTGCCTCAAGTTACAGATTCAAGGATCTGGATGTTATTCCATAGGTAACAGAATAACTTCAGTGTTCTTTGAACAGGAGAATAGTTATCAGAGCTGTGTTTTCAGAGGAATCATCTGGGTATGATGTGTAAATCAGTGGTGAGAGATGGGAAAGACAACTCTGGAAACTAATCAGAAAGTAAGAGCATTACTGATTGCACTAAACATGTGGTGATTTTGTAATTTTAGAAGAATTTAATAGGAGTAAAAAGGAAGAAAGAGGAAGTGTTTCCATTAAATGTTTTGCAAAACCTCCTTGATCTGAGTTTCTCATTAATAATACAAATTCCTGGGCCCCAGACCAAACCGATGGAATCAAAATCTCCAGGCCAGTAGCCTGGGCAGTCTTTCTGTTTACCAAACATCTTAGGTTATTCCTGGTTATTCTTTCCATCGGGAAGTTTGAGAAACACTGTCTCTAAGCAGCAGGAACTGAGCGTTTTGCTTCTGGAAGCTGAGCTATGGATGAGAATGATACTTGTCCTTACCCTAGGGCTCACCTGCTCTTCCCCTAGGGCTCATATTCACAAGGATGGACTTGGCACAGAGAATGTGTGCTTGGATCTAAACTTCATTATTGTTGGCTTGTTTTGTCAAGCAAGTCTGCCTACCTTTCCTGGGGAAACAAACCAACTACCATGGGCCTTGTAGTAGGAAAGTACAAATGCTTTCATGAATAAATCAACCTCACAGAGGAATTTCATTAAAAAGCAGAGACAACTGATTACATTAATTTGAAACATGTTTTGTGGATTCCAAATGCTAAGGATAAATTCATTAATTTGTAATTCTTTCTTTACTTCCAAATCACATAAATCTCTGAAGAGTTTAATGTGAATTCCACCTGTTAATTCCAAAGCAGAAATTTAAAGTATTTTCTATATTTGCACATAATAAACTTAGATGAAGCGTATAAAAATTTGCCCACAATTGATTTAGAGTCTACTAAGGAAGTATGGAGATCTACCTTATGATCTCTAACTTAATTAATTATATGAGACATTGGAAGAACAAAAAGGAAGAATTAAAATTTTCTATGAGTAGATATCACATATGGTTAAGAAGCCACCAGAACCCAATGTATTTTTGCAAGATATTAGTAATACATTGCAAGGCCACATTAGTTGAATAGATTGCACTACATTGAATAAGTATCTAGAAAATAGAAAACGGGCATGCGTTTCAATTTGCTAAAGCTGCCGGAATGCAATACACCAGAAATGGACTGGTTTTCAGAAATGACATTTATTAGGTTACAAATTTACAGTTCTAAGGCCATAATAATGTCTGAATTAAGGCACTGACAAGATGATACCTGGACTCTGAAGAAAGGCCACCAGCATCTGGGACACCCTTGTCAGCTGGGAAGGCAAGAAGTGACTGCCATCTGCTCGTCCTTGCTCCTGGTTCACTGCTTTCAGCCACTGATTCCAGTGGCTTTCTCTGTGTGTCCTGCAGGTCTTCTCTTAGTGTCTCCAGGGCATTTCTCTTTCTTAGGGTTTGTGGGTCCTCTCTTAGCTTTTCTGGGGCAAACTCTGGATTTCATCTTAGCTTAGCATTTTCTGGGGCAATTTTTTCTCTCGCTTATAAAGGGCTCCAGGAAAGGATTAAGACCCACCTGGAATTGGGTGGGTCACATCTTTATGGAAACAATCTAATCAAAAGATCCCAAACATAATAAGTCTGCCTCCACAAGAATGGATTAGAAGAACATGGCTTTTCTGGGGTACATAAATTCAAACCTGCACATTATGTAATGGGCTGAGTTGAGTCCTCAAAAAAGATATGTTCAAGTCCTAACCCCAGTACCTCAGAATGTGATCCTATTTGGTGTTCTAGTTTGCAAGCTGCCAAAATGCAGTATTCCAGAAACAGAATAGCTTTTTAAAAGGGTATTATTAAGTTGCAAGTTACAGTTCTAAGACCAGGAAAATATCCAAATCACGGCAAGGCTATGAAAATGTCCAAATTAAGGCACCAACAAGAAGTTACCATCACTCAAAAAAGGCCAATGAATTAAGGGTTTCTCTCTCAGCTGGAAAGGCACATGGTGACATGCTAGCTTTCTCTCCCAGCTTCTTGTTTTATGAAGCACCCCCAGGGGTGTTCACCTTCTTTAACTCCAAAGACCTCTGGCTTTGTGGGCTCTGCCAAAATGGTTCCCTCTTAAAGGGCTCCAGTAAGCAACTCCCCCTTGAATGGGTAGAGATGCATCTCCTTGGAAACCATCTAATCAAAAGCTATCACCCACAATTGGGTGGGTCACATCTCCATAGAAACAATCAAAAAGCTTTCACCCAGCAATACTGAATGAGGACCAAAGAACTTGGCTTTTCTGGGGTACACAACAGATTCAAACCAGCACATTCAGGAAAGGGTCACTGTAGACAGAATTAGTTAAATATAGATGAGGTCATCCTTGAACAGGGTTAGCCCCCAATCCAATATGATCAGTACCCTTATAAGAAGAAGGAAATTTTCAGACAGACACAGGGAGAACAGTATACAACCTCTGAGGCAGAGACTGGGGTCCTGCAGCTGCAAGCCAAGAAGGAAGCTAGAAGAGGCAAAGAAGGATTTTCCCCTCACTTTCAAAGAGGGAGCATGGCCCTGCTGGCTTCTCAACTTTAGCCTCCAGAACTGTGAGAAAATAAATTTTTGTTGCTTAAGCCTCCAGGTTTGTGGTATTTTGTGTAAGAGCTCTAGGAAAACTAAGGGTACAAAACTTCACTGAGGACTGGATTAGAATTAGTTTCTTATTAAGCTTTCCCAGATATTATTTTTATATTATTTATTTCTTTTAAAAATGATCAGAACTAATATGATATTGTTGCCTCAAAAACTGAAAGATGATCTAGTCCAATCTCCTCATTTGGTAATGAGAGAAAATGAGGCCCAGACAAATTAAATGACCCAAGATCACACAGTTATTTGCAGAGCTTATTCTACTGCACCATCTCTTCTATCAGCAAAAGGGAGGAAATCAAGATAACTACTACACATGGCCCTATTTGTATCCTTAAGATAGACTGTTAAAGGAAAATAGATGGAATATTGTATTCCTTAATAGGAGCCATCACAACGATGAAAGGAATAAAGGACAACCATGAAAGTTTGTGTTTAAAAGCTTAAGCAACACCACAGACCTCTGATCAAAACATTTTTTTGTGAGCAGTATTTTTTGTGTGCAATATTACAATTAAATACATTCTACTAGTATATAATACGGGATATGAAAAATAAAATGCAGAATTTACCAGTGTGCTTATGAAATCTGTGTAATTTGCTATTTCTCGTTTTTCTGGGGCAACAACATGATGTCATAGAAAGTGCATGAATTTCTAGAAACCAACAAACCTAGACGTGAATATCAGTTGCTTGACCAGGGTTGTGACTTTACGAACATTTACTTAACACTTCTCAGCTCCCACTTCTCCATCTTGACAGTATGGGTAGCAACTACTACTACACAGAGCTGTTGTGAAAATGAATGGAGGAAATACATAAAGAGCAGAGTGCAGCATTGGACTGTAGTAGCTACTTAGTGAGTCTTAGTTTCTTCTTCCCATCCCCATTCTGGATTAGGTTATGACTAGTGCTTTCCAGACTGGGGGATCAGTCTGCATCTGTGGCTCTTAAACTTTGGGGATACATTCTTTGCGCATTAATCAGTCTGCATCTGTGGCTCTTAAACTTTGGGGATACATTCTTTGCGCATTAATGAAGGTTATGGACCATCACCTGAAACAAATGTATACACTTGGCAGACAATTTCTCACATTTCCCTGATGCTCACTGAAGGATCTTTTAAGGGTCCACAAATTCAGATTAGGAATATTGGGCCTAAGTGATCTTGGGGCACTTTTAACACCAATAAAGGGTGTTGGAGCACTAAAGGTCCCATACGTCTCCAAGACAAAATCTGGCAAGCTAGATGTAGCTGGATTCTCAAACGGTATGTACAAGTCCATCTTGCGGAATCATTAATAGTATATATACACACATGTTCACACAAACACACACTCAACCATACCAAGTATCCATCACTGATTTATATAGAAACTAGGAGCCTCCTTAGAATCAAAGCTTGAACAACGTCCAGTCCTGGGGTTCAGATATCACAGCTATGCAGGCTGGAATAGGAGTGAAGATGCAGTGGAGACCACAGTGAACTAAGAAAAGGAAAAGAGACTTCACCAGGAGGAGTAGACCAGCCAAAAGGCCTAACAGACCACAGCATGAGGTAGTTTCAGAAGGTAGCTGCTTCTTAAACCCTGACAAATCAAGCTATCTGGACACCAGGCATGACCCTGGAGAGAAAGGAGCCTATGTAAGGATGGAAAGAGCCATCATACCAAGCTACACAATTTTCCGGCTGGGTGATCCACTGGAGCTCATCCTGCCTCAGTTAAGTGTAGCACAAGGTGGGAAGCATTTTCCTGCTCACTCCCACGGAGGACTGATGGCATTAGTGACTAAGTTGAGCCAGCGGGCACCTGTACCTCACCGAGAGGCCCATGCAGAGCAGGCAAAACCAGCTGGAGCCTGATGCAACTGATGTGGCAGAGGACAAAATAAGAGCAACCTAGACCCATGGGCACAAAGCAAAGCACCCCTTGTGGATGCCAAGAAATTCTTTTGACACCAGCAGGAGCTCAGCTTCAGTGTAAGCATACGTACATGAGTACCTGCAAGTGTGAATGGGTATGTGTGTATGTATATGTGGCAAATTCGAAGTGACAGTTAACAGATTCTGTTTCTTAGGTTTTGTCTCTGGTACAGACTTTTCTTCCTTATTTCATTCTTGCTTGCACTCTGGTCCAAGGTGCTTGAAAGAATAGTCTCAAGAGTCAGAATGCTGGGTTCCCAGTCATGGCTCTACCACATAGCATTGTGATTTCAGGGAACTGATTTAACATTTCAGTGCCTCGATATTCAAGGATTAATGTTAAAATGACCTCATTCACACAAACCTGCTCTTAAAACATAGGAACATTCAAGTTACATATGAAAGGAAAAGTGATCACTGATGTATTATAGATGCCTGATTCATTTTCTCTGTTAATTAATCCTTGCCCTGCACATATCTCCTTTCTCAGAGAGTCTCCTGAGTGGGCAGCGGGAAAGTCACAACTAATTGGACCAAGAAGAACACCTAGCCCAAGCATCAGATGCTCTTCCACCAATCTAAACTGAGATACTGAGATTCTGAGAGTCAGGTCAGACTCAGTTTTGCACCTGATATAAAGCAACAGTCGGGTCTGATATTTGCAAAGAAGAAAGAGCCATTGCATAAAAATGGAGAACAATGATGGAGGCAAAGTGAGGAACGAAGTATACCAACTCAAGAGAGAGAGGAGAGGAAGATTGAGTGCGCTTTCTGCCTCTGGGTTGCACAAGCCACTCGTGTGTCCTTCCAGCAATGGTCCCTTGTATGCCTAAGCTTGCTGGGGAGGGTTTCTGATCCTTGGTACCAAACAGTCCCAACTAAGACAACTGCTCCCCTACAGAGGTTTAGATAGTTTAGGTGACTCTCCAAGTCTTGTCCTTAAACAAGGTGTGGCCACAGATAGGACTAGAAGCCAGATCTTCCCAACTTCTCCATGGCTGTTGCTGTTGAAGCAAATTAAAGTACTGAGCTGCTCGACTGTGATGATGAATGCACAGTTATATGATGAGGCTATGAATCACTGGTTGTAAAACTTGTATGATTGCATGGCATGTGAATAAAAAATAAATAAATAAAATATTGAGTTCCTGATTGCCTCTGAGGGCAGTGGGTAAAAATAATCATATTCTCTACTTCAGGCTGAAAAGCCTCTCTATTTTCTTTGATGTGACTCTCTATATCATCAGACCACACCATTTACCTAATTCTCCATTAGTTTTGCATTTTCAAGTTATCTTTTAATTATCTGTTTAAAACTGTTAGAAATAGCAAATTGAACTTCTACAGGTAGCAAACTGAAATTCTAGAGATGAAAATAGTGTCTGACATGAAAAGACCAAAAAAAATGCTGCATTTAAGAATTCTCATTTTTAATCTATATTTTGCTGCAAGCAAAAAAAAAAGGGTATCCATAAATAAGAAAAAGTATAAAAGTAACTGTGATAGCACTCTTTTTTCCTATTTTGACTTGCTGGGATATTTGGATACTGCTTCTAGAAATAATGAAAAGGCCAAGCCCAGGTATCTGCTTTTCCATGTCTATGTAGAGGTGGGGAGGTGAATTTCTATACACACGTGAGTGCGTACATGTATACATATGTGGCCATATATGTATGTGTATATGTGCACAAGTGTGCACACGAGTATGTCCATGTGTGAATGTCCATGTGTAAATGTGTATGTGTGTGTGTTTACACAAGCATGTGTGGGCACATGAGTATGTGGGTGTGTATGTACATGTCTGCAGCAATTTATAAATAAGCAAACAGCCCTCTTGCTTCATGGGTTCTTTCTCTGCTCCAAAGTCTTTTTGTTTGTACCCTTGGCCCAAGATGCTTAAGAAAACAGGCTCAGGATGTTGGGTTCTCATCTCAACTTCCATCACTTAACCCTATGACTGTAATCAATTGTTTCCATCTTCCTTTACCTCAGTTTCTCATCTGTAAAAAGGAGCTAATAATCGTACCTTTTCATAGTTTTGTCAAATTAAACAAGTTAGTAGATATAAAACCCTTAGAACCATGCCTGGCACCACACAAATACTCATACTGATTGGTATTGTTAGTTAATCGTGTTTCTTTGGAGCTAGAAAAATAATTTCTTCTTTGATTGAATCCCAGAGCCATCCCCTCAGTTTCAGGTTGAAGCCCTGTCTAAGTAACCCCAGCCTGTAGTACAAGATTCACAGGTTATTAAGCTCTGTTAAAATGGATCCTTTAGCTCTTAAGGAGTCATCACCTTAGGGCTGCTGCCACCGTCAAGAATTTATAATCTGCCCCCGCACCTCATTTAGGCTCCAGGGTTTCAGATCTCACCTCCCTTTTTTCTTAAGAGCCCCAACTTCTCTGCTCCTAAACCTCAACAAGCTTCTTCACATGTTTATCATCCTGGAGATTCTCCTCTCACTTAGGAAAAATTCTGCCTCCTTTTACAAGAAAAAAAAATCAGCATTTTCAAAGTCCTTCTCCAAATTACATAACCTGCTCTAATACATCTGCTTTTGCTCTCCTAGTATATTCAGAAGTCCTGTTAGCATTTCATAATAATCACACCTGCCACCTTGGGTTGCACTTCAGTCTGCAGATTTTTTTAGGGAAATGTGAAGAAGTAGTTTCATGTGCATGGATGAAAGGTTCAGGAGCAACAAAAAAAATTCACTGTATGTAGGAGGAATGACAGAGAGAGTGCTTAAAGATGCTGAAAGGTCTTCATGTGTCAGGTCAAGAAGCCTGAACTTTATCAGTAAGAAGACACTGAATGATTTTAAGGAGGATAGAGTTGTGATCAAAACTGCATTTTAGAAATATCATTCTGATTACAGCAGGAAAAGGGTGAGAAGAAAGAAAAAAGACTGAGGACAGGTAAAAGGCAGTTTTCAAAATTACCACTGAGAACTACTAAGTGGCTACAAGAAGGAATGAAGTTGCGAGGCATGCAACTAGGTGAATGCACCTTAAGGACAGTATGTTGAATGAAAAGACAAATATTAACATGCCTCACTCATATGGACCAACTATAACGTACAAACTTGGAGAACTGGAGTCCAGAGCATGGGTTATCAGGATGGGGCCTAATGTAAAAGGTCCTATTGATTGTAAGTTCTTACAGCAGTCACATCTATTCAGGAGTTGTAACTATCACTCTTAAATTCTGAGACACTGAGTTGTTCATTTATAACATGGTTGTTCCCTGAAACTTCGAGTTGAAAAAGAGTCCAGACTGCAACTAGAGATATGAATGAGGCTGATCTGGATAGGACTGAGGTAAATCAGAATACACAGTAAAAAACGATATGGACCATGTTTTAAAATTTCAACTTCTATGTGAGACAAAAGGAAGGAACGTTTATTTGGTGCAAAATTTATATTTTGGGTAGCCTATTATTTAATTTAACTTGTATGATCAGTATATTTGAACACTACAATTATATGGAATCTTGAATAGGGCATGAGATTTTGTTGGTTTGTACAGGTTAATGTGATGCCCCATTTTATCGTAGAATAATTTGGACAGAGAATAAAAAACTATTTGTAAGTATCCTTGGGGGACTGGGGATGAAGGAGAAAATACTCAATTTCCCCGTCTGGGGAATTCCTGATATTTTTGCAAGCAGTGGGGACAACTAATTTAATAGGCTGAGCCCTCTATCTTGGGGTTCACCCCTATGAAGCTTATTCCTGCAAAGGAGAAGCTAAGTCAACTTATAATTGTGCCTAAGAGTCACCTCAAAGAACTTCTTTTGTTGCTCAGATATGGCCTCTCTAAGCCAACTGTCCTTCCCCCTATACGGGGCATCACTCTCAGGGATGTAAATCTCCTTGGTAACATGGGACAGAACTCCCAGGATGAGCCGGGAACCAGCATCATGAGATTGAGAAAGGCTTCATGACAAAGAGGCAGAAGAGAGAAATGAGACAAAGTTTCAGTGGCTGAGAGATTTCAAACAGATTTGAGAGGTTATCCTGGAAGTTATTCTTATGCATTATACAGATATCCCTTTTTAGTTTATGGTATTTTGGAGTGGCTGGAGAGAAGTACCTGAAACTTTTGAGCTGTGTTCCAGTAGCCTTGATTCTTGAAGATGTTTGTATAACTATATAGCTTTTACAGTGTGACCACATAATTTTGAAAACCTTGTGTCTGATGCTCCTTTTATCCAGGGTATGGACAGATATGTAAAAAATATATGGATAAAAAATAAATAAATTATAGGGAGGATAAACGGTAAAAATAATTGGGTAGATGGAAATACTAATGGCCAATGAGAGCGAGGGGTAAGGGGTATGGGATGTACGGGATTTTTCTTCTTAATTTCGTTTTCTGGAATGATGCAAATGTTTTAAAAATTATTATAGTGAGGTGTACACAACTATGTGATGATATTGTGAGCCAGTGATTGCATACCATAAATGGACTGTATGTGTGTGAAGATTTCTCAATAAAAATATTTTTTAAAAAAACTACCATTGAGAAATGACAAGAAGTGGCTTCAAGGATAGAGAAGGGGGGCCAGTTTTGAAAGATTGGCTACACTAAATAGGAATTGAATTATGAGATTTTGAGGGTTAACGGGATGACTCTAAGGTTACTGGGTTGAGAAATCAGATAAAAAATGACATACCTTTAATTAAAGTAGGTAATATAAGAGAAAGATAAATGACATGAATAAAAATTCACTGTAGAGCATATTTATTTTCAGACAAATACAGACATCTAAAGGCACATGTCTATTGGGTACTTTGAAATTTAGGTCAGGCAGTAAGAGAAACATCTGGAAACGCAGATTGGTATAAAACACCAATAAAAATGTTGGTATTGTCTTTGTATACCAGGGCTACTATGATAAAACACAACGGACTGGTTGGCTTAAACAACAGGAACTTGTTGGCTCACAGTTTGGAGGCTACAGGTCCAAAGTCAAGGAATCAGCAGGCCATGCTGTCTTCAAATCTGTAGCATTCTGGTGTTAGCTTGCTAGCAATCAATCTACTTCCATCGGATGCTAACATCTCTTTCTACATCTCCCTGCGGCATGCACTTGTATGTCCAAATTCCCTTTGCACAGAAGGACTCCAAGCATACCAGATTAAGGCCCACCTTGATTTAATTTGACCTCTTCCTAATAGGATCTTCAAAGATCCTATTTACAAATGAGTTCACACCAACAGGACTCGGGGATTAGGACTTATCTTTGACGGGGGCATGATTCAATTAACCACAGCCATAAAAGGGGCAGTTTCAAGCCCCAGCAGTAATGGGACTAACCAAATAGATTAATTAAATAGAACATGTAGCATAAGAAAAGGAAAGAGCTAAAGGTGGAGCCCTAATTAACACTAACATTTAAGGAATGGGCAAAGGAAGATAGAGATGGGAGTGAGTGACAGAATGGTTGGAAGACAAACAAGAGAAAGGAGTATCTCAAAAGTTAAGAGAAGACCAATTTAGGAAGGAAGTGGACAGAAGAATGAAATGCCACCAATGTGTCAAGCAAAACAAGGACTGAAATATGCCCATTGGCTCTAAAAATTAGGGGAGAAAATTATAACTCTTAGCACAGTGGTGCTCAACAGTGTGACTGTGTCCCTGGTAGGTGGGGGCAGTTATTGATTGGGGTGTGCATTACTGAAGATTGATTACATCTGCCTTAACAAGAGCAGTTTGCATGGAAAGCTAAGAGTAGAAGCCAGATTCCAGTAGATCGAAGAAAGAATATGTTCCAATTTCCATAGAATAAATGTATGGGTATATGTGTAGAGCTTGTCACAGAGCAAAGGCCTAAGCTACATATCTAATATAATGTCAAGTAGGTCCCAGCCCAGGAGTCCAGTGAACTCTGGAGAGAGTAAAAATATAACATGTTGGGGTTGACATCTGGTCTTCAGAGCCAAGACAAACACTGAGGAATAATGGCTACCTCTTAAAAAAAAAAAATCCTGGGTGGTACACCAGATGGACAAGGAACTCACTCTGAGGGGAGCAAAAGCAGGGGTACCACACAGGAAAGGGTCCATTTTTAATATATTCATAACAGGGTCATGTATATAAAAGTCTCAGAAGTGAGAAGCAGAGTAGGAATACACCAAGAGCAAGTCAAATTAAAGATCAACCACGAGGGACTGATAAAGAACTGATGTGCATGGCCCCAGTAAAAATGTTCCTAGCACCAATGGGCAGGGAACTGGATAAGTTAACAGCAGAACTACACCAAAATCAGGGAAAATAAAAGACACACAAAGGGTCAATAGCAATCACAGAGACTAGGAAGTGATGTCATAATAGAGTGACAATGAAATACCACAAATGCAGAAGAATCTAATGGCCTCTCTGAAACCCACGTTGATTTCCCACATGGACCAGGAATTGGAAACAAGTGGTTTTGCTAGAAAGGACTGTGATTCAGATATACCACGACTATAACTGTTTCTATTAACTCACCCTCAGGCTGGTGTTATCTGGGTAAATATGTGGCATATGTATAAAGACATTTTCCTCCATTCAGCAAAACTGAGTCATAAGAGGAGTCAAGCACTGTGGGGCAGACTGTAAGCTCTATAAGAGCACAAAACATGTCCAGTTACTTACCTTAGCATCCCAAGGACAGTGCCCTACACATAGTCCCAGACTTCAAGAAGCGACTTTCCAGAAGGAAAGTATTTGTATGTAAAGAGAGACAGAAAAAAGATGTATAATTGCTGGCATATAATTCAGTTTGAGAGATAAAGAATTGGACAATGGATAAAAAGAGAGAATACTGCAAAGCACTTTATGCTATACCTGGCACATAATAAGCACTCAGTAAATTATTGGAATTGCTAATATTACATAGTGTGTTTCTTTTAGACAAAACCTCCAAAGACAGTCATGGGAAATACTAAATCCTTCAGATTTATAACCATCCTCAAAGCTGGCTTTGGGTACAGTTTCAACCTTCCTAATAGAGCATAATTTGGTCTTTTCAGGCAAGTAGAGTGTTTTTTAAGACAGATGGTTTAGATCAGTTATTTTATTATTCAAAAGTCTGCCCCTCAACAGGAACTCACAGAAGTTTAAACTGAGGATGAGTAGTCATTCTCAGCCAGAGTCATTCCTATCTTGAAAAATACCTCTTCCCTTATGTTTTGGTTACATTTTCCTTTGATGGACAAACAACTCCAGCTGTTTCAACCGTTTCAACCCTCAAAGTGCCTCAAGCCTTCCTGGGCAAACTTCATATCCCACTCTTCCTACAGTGAGAAGTGCATTCAAGAAGCTCTGCATTCAGCTCTTAAGGAGTAGAGTAGGAAAACCCTTGTCTTTCCTCTGATCTTAGGCTAATTCTTTTTGGTAAATATAAATACAGTCCCTTAGAGAGATTGGATGGATCCCATTCAGCCAGCAAAAGGAAACCTCCAGTGCCTGTGTACTGGGTACAGTTTAAAAAAGAGAAGACACAGAAAATTAAAAACACTAGTTGTTGGATATGGATGAACAGAAGAAAGATCAAAACTAGGACTCCTCCTAAATTCATACTGACAAATATTTCGTAGTGTCAGCAAAACATTGTTAATTTTATTTTATATATGTTTTATAAGGACTTGTGTCACCTATTTTTTCTAAACTTCTGGCCTTGTTCTATTCAAGATCACAAGAAGCAGGTGGTAACTGGCCCCCACCCTGGTGAAGGACAGTGTGTTTAGAACATCATAGTAAAGACATAGCTTATGTCACAAACACCAAGATAAAGTTTCCTTACAACAAAAGGCCAAATGCTGCATTTCTCATTCTATACAATGTGGTAACTTCCACTCTGTACTTACATGACTGTATTTTATTCACTCATTTTATATTTGAGACTGAAAAATCTATGTCCTAATAGCCTTGAACCTGATGGATAGACCTTGGTTCCTTCTATCAAGTGGAACCTTATGTGCTGCCGCAGAAGACATCCAACAGCACATACCAATCATTTTAGTGACAATCCTTGAGAAAAAGTTCATTTTTCTTGCCAGTAGTAAGTCTACTTGGAAGAGCTTTCTGGTTTAGGGGAAAATAGCTATTTTCATCACACACTTCTTGTTCAGCTTTTATATACACACCATTCCTACAAATGGAAAGAATTGAGGAGGCAGCCTTCAAATGTTATCAAATTCACAGGTGCATTTGTTTTGAAGTATAATTTATAGTAGAAATTATAAAGAACCAAGAAAGAGTTAAGACTTTCCTCACATGAATCAGAATGTCTCATTGCAAAAAAAAAAGACTGATAGTTAGAGATGCTTCCTCTGACTGGTATGACAGTCCTCATTACAAGAGACAAACTCTCACAGGCATATCGAATTTATGAACCCCAGCTCATCACCACACTGTGATCCAGAACAAAAGCACAGAGGCATTACTTTTAGGGAAAGCAGATCTGTTGAAATGAATGACTTTGAGTTATAACAGCTACTTTCACACAGTTAATAACAGTAAAAGTGAAGGTGAAAAGTCTAAGATGTGCCAGGGTTGAAAGTCTCCCTGGCAACGTGGGATATGACTTCCAGGGACAAGTCTGGCCCTGACACCTAAGAATTGACAATGCCTTCCTGACCAAAAGGGGAAAAATAATTGTTACAAATAAGGTATCAGATGGCCAATAGAGTTCAAACAGAGCTGAGAGGCTATTCTGGAGGTGACTCTTCCACAAGCTTCAGCTAGATACTGCTATTTATTTTGGTTTGCCAAACCCCAATTAAAACCATTCTTGCCAACCCTAAAGAACATCCAGGGCTCTATCTGAGATTCTACAAAGGTTTCATGCACTATGATTACTTTCCAGAAAGCTACAAACTCCAGATGGGTTTTTAAGTCAGATAAGTCCTGAAACCCAGAGGGGCCAGCCTCTCCAAAACATCAACTAGTTCCATACCCTATCCCATATTATCAACAGCCCTTTCCATAATGAAAAGAGTTTGGGCATAGCCCAAGAAAGATCAAAGGAGAAGGTGAAGTTATAACAGAGAAGATAAGATTTCTTCCCATCTTATGAGCATGACTGCTGAATCATTATACTGATATTTCTTTTCATCTCCAATGTCTTGGAGCAGCTAGAAGGAAAAACAAAATTGTGGAACTGTAACCCATATCAAACTCTGAAATCTGTCCTATAACTAATTATTGCAGTGTACCTTGAAATTTATTGCTTTTTTGTATATGTGTTATTTTTCACAATAAAAAAATAAAAGTCTAAGATGTGGTCATTCAAGGATTATACCCTCTCCTTGATGGAAAACACTTACATATTGAAGGGGTTTTTTTTTTTGCTACATTCTATAAAATTGTCAAAATATCAGTTTTTTGGCCCTATTTATTTTCTAAATAGTTTAATAAAGGTAGTCTCCTCTAAATATTACGTGGCTCCCACATCTCTAAAGCACTGACTTCCATTATCACCTTGCTCACTTGTCAACATCTAAGAAAAAAAAAAAAAGCCAAGACTAAAGGACCCAACTGGTTGTATTTATAATAAAAATTTTATTCTACTCCCAAGTAATTGTGCCAGATATTAAAAGTGTCACATTTCAGACTGGGAAGGGATTCAGAACAATATTTCTCAAACTAATCACTGTGTGATTCCAACATACAGCCAAATTTGAGAAAGTGCTTTAAATCAATGTTTCTCGAACTTTAATGTACAAACAAATCACTTGAGGATCTCATTAAAAATGCAGATTCTGGGGGTGGGGCAAGGGTAGTCCAGTGGTAGAACTCTGGCCTGTCATGCGGGAGACCTGGGTTCAATTCCTGGACCATGCACCTCACAAAATAAAAATAACTAAATGAATAAAAATGCAGATTCTGATTCCCTGGATGAGGACTAGGATTCAGAATTTCTAACAAGCTCCTGGATCTATACACAGATCACACGCTGAGTGGCAAAGTCTCAAAAATCAACTAGCCCAGTGGTCAACAAACCGTGCTCCATGAGGCATGCTAGAGGGGCTCTGTAAATTCTAGATTACCCATCTGTGCCTCCATCAATCAATTATCCGTTCTCCACCACCACCTCTAACAGTTTAAATGTGTCCACTTATTAAAGCAGAATTCATATCAACTGACTTTATAATATGTAAATGTTATAAATGTGAACTAAACAATATATAGTCTTACTTTACATTTATTTTATTTGAACAACAGGATGCACTGCTAAAAAAAAAAAAAAAAAAAGATGCTTCTCTGTTTCCCTCTACGGATGAGGAAACTGAATCCCAGAAAATACAATTGACTTTATGGAAGTCACATTATACTCAGAGGCCAGTCAAGTTCTCTTTCATCATAGCCAGTTTTCTTGTATAATTCAAAGGAACCAACCTGGCCAGGAAAAGTAACATAAATGGGATTTGGGCTTCATACCTACATATTTATATACCACTGACAGAACAAACAAAGAATGGACTTAGACATGCTGACATAACTCACAGACTTTCTGGGGACAGTTACACTAATTTGGAGGTTGTACATCCTGAACAAGACTATGTTGAAAATGAAGGAAGAAAACATTCTTAGAAGCTGCAAGAAATTGTGATTTAAAGAGAAAATCCGGGACTTTGAAGAAATAGAACTCATACAGACAAAAAAAAAAATGCAAAGAAGGACTCACAGAAGAAACCAAAACAGCTCTCAGAACTGTATGGGTGCCAAAGGAAGAGACTACAATTCAGGAAGAGTGCTGTGACCAGGGAAGGAATCCACAGAGTCTGTCAGCTCAGAGAGCTATAGAAACCACTGCTCTGATCTGAAAACAGGGGTATATTTTGGAGCAACAAGGCCTTAATTCTTTGGGAATTAAAAAAGTGATGAAAATATCTCTGGTTTTCATCTGGTGTATATAATAAAGGTGAATCAGATGTAAAACCACAGACATGGTTAAAGGTCTGATAGTTGTATACACTCATGCCAATTTTTTCATGATTACACTTTATACCTTTATACTCTTTTTTAAGGGCTGAGTGTGAGTGAGCTAGAATAAGAAAACCGTTATGGGAAACATATTGCCAGGGAAGAGGAGAGGAAAGGTACAGGCCAAGGAAGAGCAATTGTAGGAGAAATTCTTCTATTATTGTGATGGCAAAAAAAAAAAAAAATTCAGCTGGAAAGTCTCCTATATGGGATCCAGAGATTTTGTTTGTTGTTGCAATGCTAGACAATGAATTTAATAAAAGACATCTCAAGGTCAGAGAACATGGAAGAACATATATATTTTTTCAGTGTCTCAGCATGAAACAGATGCCATACTCAAATGGGATAATTGAGACAATTTACAAAGAAGAGGGTAGGATTAAGATAAACCAACAAGGGGTGGTGGAAAGCCTTAGAGTTGGCAAGAGAAGGGAGCTGCTATCACCCCTAGATCTGAAGGGGCAAAGAGAGCAAGAGTTTAGTGTAATCCAATAAGATCTGAAGCTGAAAAAAAGGTCTGTCCAGGGTCAAAAGGTGCTGTGGCCTCTGGCTGAAGAATAGTCACTGCAAACCTGCAGACCCTCAAGAAAGGCTACTGAGGAATAAATATCCTAACCTGGATCTCCTCCTACCCTCTTACCTCTTGCCAGTCTTCCCATTGGCTGAACCCAACTGGATACCATAGCAGTCCATCTCCCAAGCACAGGGCAGAGAGTGGATCTGGAGGGGTAGAAGAAGAACACAAAGCACAGGAGACTTTCCCATTAGCTCTTGACATCCTACCATCAGAGTGGGCTCTTCACTCTTCCTGCACTGTTTTGCACTGTTCCATCTTACCTCTTGCCTCCATGCCTGTTTCCCCTACTTGGAATATCCTGACTCTAGCTCTGTTATATACTTAAATCCTACTAAATCTTTAGGGCTCTGACTACACAGATGGGTTATCCTAATGCCCAATAACCTCTCATCTCTAGTACAAAAGTTTTTGACACTCAATAGCAAGCTTTTTGAAGGCAGGAGCCATGATTGTCTTTAGCAAAGTGAAGATACTCAATTTCCATCAATATGCTCAGCAGAAACCATCAAATGGCTCTCATTGCCCAATGCAGTCTAACAGTTTATCATGCAACCAGGGATAGAGAAGAGATGACAATGGGAGCCCTGAGCTGTGCATTCTATGTTCACCTTGCCTGCCTGTCTCCCTAGCCACATGACCCTTGACTATCCATAATATAAATCCAGCCTGCCTATGGGTTCATAGTCTATACAATGCATTAACACTTTAAAAATTTCAGGAGATGCCACAAAATCTGGATATACTACTTCTTTTGGAAAATAGGAGAATTTGGCAACACTGAATCCATTCTCGTGACGGTCATCAGTTGGATCTGAGTAGTCTACTTCTTTAGATTGAGCATATGACAGACATTCCATTCTCTCTACTCTCACTGACATTGCTAACTTTTCCCTATGGCATTCAAGTTTGAGATCCCTGCTCTGAGAATCAACGTTATAACTTTCACTTCACCCCTTTTCTTGCCCCTCTGGCCAGTCATCCCCTTACTGAACCCATGTCTAATCCTTTCTGCTTAACTCTATTATAAACAAATTCATCTCTTCTCTTAGCTTCATTACACCATGTCTCTTCTATTCCCTTTCTTTGACTGAAACCTGGATTTTTCAGAGAAAATCCCAAGAGAAAGATTCTCAAGAATTGACATTCTTTTGGTGCCAGACTGCCTCGTGTCCATTCAGCTTTTTGCCCCTCATTCAGAAGCCCTTCTTTTTCTTTTGAAACTTATGAGTGGTGCCCGCCCTTGCCCCTACATTGCCTCCTGACTGGCATAGAGGATTTAGGTCTCAAAGCCACATGTTTTTCTCCATCCCAATTTTTGCCATTACCTCTGGGAACTTCAATATTCCTGTAGCTGGATCAGGTAGCACACTGACCCCTGGGATCCTGGACACCTGGGTTCCTCCCCTCCAGTGATCTTCCCAACTATTTTATTTCAGCCAGCTACACAGCTAGAGGTGGCTGCTCTGTCTACAAAATCTTAAATTTATATTCCCCATTCTTTAATTACAATCACCTATTTTCTGCATTATCTTCCCCCAGTTAAACCTGTTCTTCACCTTCACTGAGACCTGTCAGCCAGAGGGACTTTAACCTGGAGTCCTTGGTCTACTAGATGGATTTTAGGATGTCTATGAATAGCCTAAAACTGTATTCAGATTATTCTCCCAAGCTGCAATTTACTTTTATGTAAAAATTACACGTCCAAGCAAATTAGGGGCACCATAGGTGTTATTTCTCCTCAATCAATTCTATTTGCTCTCCCCACGGAAACTACATAAGCCTCACCACCCTGCTCAAGCCCAGCAAATCACCATTTTTCTCTTTTCCTCCAACAACCTTGTTTACTGTTTCGCTACCCTCTTAAATGTATATATTAATGTACCATTCTTCCTTCCTTAACTCCTGTCTCAGAGGAAGAAACTCTGTTGTAGCAAGAAAAAAAGACTCCTGGTGGAAATGGCCATCACCTGGACATCCTGCAAACAGTAGCAATTGTGGTCGCCCCTCAAAGGAGGATCGACCCCCTACCCAAAATTTGGTTTTGCTGTGGAGACTGAAGATGTGACACATATACAAAGAGGGCATGTAAAGGTTTATTACTCACATAGTGAAACTTTCTGAACAGAGCAGGACAGCTTTCCAAGCAGGTCCAAAATTGACTGGAAAGAACAAGGGAAGGAAGCTGGTTTGGCTTTTATTGTGATAAGGGGGTCAGGCTAGGGTGACGGCTCCCATGCGTGGAGCTTGGATTTGCCTGGTTTGGACTTCTCAGCATGTAAAGGAGGGAATACCTAGGCTTTCTTCTTGCCCAGGTGTGGGGGAGAAGGGGAAAAGGAAATAGTGGGGCTTGAAAGCTGTCAGCAGTCAAACATCAAAAATGGAGTCAGACTTTTTATTATACTCTCTCAGAGGCACTGGATTTGGATCCTAAGTATATTACTTACTAACTGCGAGACCTTAACAAGTCAAGTAATCATTCTGAGCCTAACTTCCCACACCAATTATATGAGGCCAACTGCACCCTTTCCACTGAGTTGTGAGAGGTAAATGAGGTCATGTATACTCATATGCCTAGCATATGACAGATACTCAAGAATGTTGCAACCCTATCCCCCCTTCCCCTCTGCCATGTACTCTGGTCCACTGATCCCTCCTCTAAGTCCATGCTCTGTCCCTTCCATCCCTTTTTCCTGTATCCTCAATTTCTTTCTCTCCACCGACTTCTTCTCGACTATAGGACACATTCAGAATGTACAGCAGGCACCTCCAACAATACATTCCAAACACAGAGCCTTAACTCCTCCACTCACACACATACCACCCAACTACGAACCTGTTCAGTTCTCCAGAAATGTTGGTGTTGTCTTTAATAACCAAAAGGATACTGTAGAAGTGATGGTGTATGACTTCCAAGTCTGCCTTATACATATCTGGGATCACTCATTCTTGGAGAAGCCAGCTACCATGTCATGAGGACACTCAAGAAGCCCTCTCGAAAGGTCCATGTCATGAGAAACTGAGGCCTCCTGCCAAAATCCAGCCCAAACTTGCCAGCTGTAAATGTATCAGCTATAAATGAAATCAACTGACTAACGATTTAAGTTCACAAAATGTGACTGAGGCACCTTAGAAATGGATCCTCCAACCCCAGTCAAATTTTCAGATAATTCAGCTCCAGTGGACACTGTGACTATAACCTCAGGAGGAACCCAAGTCAGAACCATCCACCAAAGTCAGAAACACCCATCTTGCTCCCAATTTCCTGAGTCATAGAAACTGGGAGATGTTTATTATTTTTAAGTCACTAAAAATTTTGAGGTAATTTTTTACACAGCAATATATAACTAATACAGTCCCCAAAACAGCTAATGTCCTTCTAACTTCATCTCCTAAAACTCCCTCTGTACTCTATATTACTTCATACTGTACTAGTCAGGGTTCTGTAGAGAAACATGTAAATATTATGAGATTTATTGTAGGAATTTATTCACATGACCATGGGGAATGGCAAGTCTGAATTCCATAGAGCAGGCCACAGATTGGGAACTCTGATGAAGGTTTCAATGAATTTCCCAGGAGAACCTGGCTGGCTGAAGTAAAAATAGAAATTCTTCCTTCTGATTTCTGAAATCATCAGTTCTCCCTTAAGGCCTTCAACTGATTGGATGAGACTTGTGCTACTGGAGGCAGTCTTCTTTGTTGATTTTAGATGTATCAGCTGTAAACGAAATCAACTGACTAATGATTTAAATCCACAAAATACCCTTGCGGTAACAATCAGATCAGTGCTTGTTTGAACAAACAATTGGACACCAGAACTTAGCCAAGTTGACACACGAACTTAAAAAAGCACTTATACTGAACTTCAAACCACTTCCTACGTACATTCAGTATTTCACTGCTTTGCATTTGTTTTCTGCTGCTTAATTCTCCTTCTTTACAAAGTAAATGACTTCGAAACAGCTCAAAACTCACCTTCTTGGTGAAGGAGAATTAGTTTCTCACTCCTCTGCCCTGGCTTTCTATTCTGGTCTCTATAATGGCATCTTTCCTATTTCACTGTAATAAATCTGTGAGCATGTTCCCACCTCCCTCTAGACTGAGAGATGGTCAAGGTCAAGGCCTATGGTTTAGTCATCTTTATGTCTCCAGCCTCTTATAGCGCCTGATACACAGAAGACAAAAAATAAATGATTGATGAGTGAACAAAGAAACAGGTGCCAGTATGACTGACCTGATGAAGTATTA
Source organism: Tamandua tetradactyla (assembly GCF_023851605.1). NCBI lineage: Eukaryota > Metazoa > Chordata > Mammalia > Pilosa > Myrmecophagidae > Tamandua > Tamandua tetradactyla. The sequence continues at coordinate 30,226,840 of NC_135334.1, read as the reverse complement.
TAGTACTGTAATTGTCATAGAGAAGTAAATCACTGAAATATAAAATTCTCTGTATGTTAATCCAGACAAGAGGTTACAAATTATTTGTATCAGAGCAATGATCCATAAACCAAGGTAACAATCCACAATCACTAATTAGTGGAGTCAAAATCACTTAAAGTGTGGAGTTATCTAATGAGAGCATGCCAAAGAATGAAGGAAAACAGCAAGGCAAAATTTAAATTCTAAAGAAAAAACAGTTGAATTCCACCTTAGCTGGGCTCATTAAAATGTGGATTTAGATACAACTTGAGCCAAATTGTGTCTCTAGAACATTTTAACTACCAAGGACAGGGTGACTATGACACAATGTTAGCCATATGGCTGATACCCACGAATTCCGTGCAGTTTGTAAATATTTTGCATTTGAAGCCAGTGGCATGAATAGATTAGTAAAGTTGGTTAGCAAAAAACACATTTATCTGGAACACTTACTGTTTCCAAACCAAGAAATGAAGAAACCTCTAGAGTAACCTGTTATTTCCACCACTAAAGCTATGGGCTCAATTACTTGTTTATACAAGATTTTAAGGAACCAAAAATGTTACTTCCATCTCTCTAAGAGTTTTTGATACTATTTTTGAAGAATTAAGAATTTAAAATAGGACATGTCCAAGTTTATCTGGCCATGGCTCAACATTACCCACAAAGTAAAGTGACTTTCAAAAAGGAAATGCGGAATAATAGAAAACATTTATATAACAATGAGATTATGTGATCCACGTTTGCTACGAGTCCCCTGTAAAATCCTCTGGGCTTGGTGGGTTTTTATTCATTTTTTTGTTTGTTTACTTGTTTTTATTTGTTTGTTTGTTATAGGTAGATATTATATTTTTATTATTGGTTCCATTTCTTTAGTGATTTTAAATCATTCAGGAATAGAAATCATTCATTTTCTATTTCTTCTCAAGTCCATTTTATCAAATTGTTTTTCCAGGTAATTATGTCATATTTTAAATTTATTGGCATGACATGTTCAAAAATGTTCTTTTTAAAAATATTCACTGGGTCTATTGTTGTGTTCCTTTTTTTAGTTATCTTAATTGTTTATTTGTTTTCTCTCTAATTTTTTTTCTTAGCCAGCCTTGCTATAAGTTTATCTATTTCATTAATATTTTGAAAGAAATCATTTGTTTTATGTTGAGCTCTGTGTTTAATATTTGTGCAGTTTTCTGTAAGCTTGTTAAACATCAATAAATATTTATTCCACTTGGATTGATTTATTTAGATTAAAAGATATCAAGGGAATGCTGAATGCAAGATTCAGGATGATTATTATTTGAGTTGAGAGAGGCAAGGGGATGGGATGGTGAACCACTCTTAGATTTAGGTTATTGCTTGGGGTGGTGGTTTTGTGGGTTCATATTATATTATTAAAAATAAATATATAGCCCCTGCAAAGAGTAATGTTGAATATGATGAGTGTGTCATGAACTGAGGATCATAATTAACCTTGTTCTGTGAACTGGTGTCCAAAGTTTTGGTGGGGAGTCTAACTTGACCAATGCAGTGGCATTGGTGCCTTCAGGGGTGGTAGATGGCTGAATTCTCACTTTCTTTTTCTCCTAGGATTTTCTTTGGGTTCCTCACAGATTTCCTCTTTTGAGAACCTACATCTGTATTTTCTTGATGTGCACAATCCCTTTCCAAAGACCACTCAGGAGAACCCCTGATTCTTTTCCCAAAATCTTTCTACTGTAACCATCCCACTTCTCCAGATGAAATCCTTTTTTCAGATTCTGCCCTCCATCCATCCACATCTGACCCACAAGAACCATTCACCTCTACTCCCACTCAGTGGAAATGCAGCATATTCCCATTGAAGCCCTCTATTCTCTGCCTCAAAATATCTGGCCACCAGCCTCTTGCCATTATCTATTCCCAGGCATGAAATAGATACCAGTCCCTACAACTCGTAAATACGATGAGTGTCTGAGTGGCTAAACTGACACCCCCTTCCCAATTGGGCTGAGAGTAGGAACATGTATCTCATCTATAATTTTCTCTTCAAAGAAATCCTCACTCTAAAATTTCTTCTTACCAATATTCAAGCTGCCTCTTACATATTCTGGTGACAAAGAGCTAAAGATCAAAATTGTGCTTCATAATCTCTTAGTTGGCCCTTCAACAATGGTCTGACACATGTTCTCAGCCTTTGGGCTTCTGTCAAAATTCCAAGACAAAAAGAAATATGAATTTAACATGCTATTACCTAAATTTGGATTGTGAGTACCCCTTCAGTGGGGAATTTTACCTGTGGGTGTAAACTATGGAAAGGATTTGCCCCTCCTGAGTCCTTTTGCACTCACTCTTGCCAGGATATTATTGGCCCAGGGCAAATTTTTATGCTAATTTCTTAGCAAATGGCATACATTCAAGCCCCAAGCCAGCATGAAGTGCAAGCCTGTCATTAAAAATTCTCAGGAATTTTTTTTCTCATTCAAAGCTCAGCCCAACTTAAGCCTCAAAGTGTCACCAAAGTCCTTCCCTGTTCCTGGAGCCGACATGGATATTAACTTTACCATAACCCTACTGCAGTCCTTAAACTACCTGATTATGTCTTGCCTTTTAACATCTTTTGTTTCATGTACTCATATATATAATAATCCATCTCCCTTCTTCTTCCTTCCTTCCCTCTGCCTTTTTCACAAACACACACACACGCCTTGTTACCATTGCTCAAAACAGTTTTCTAGTTCAGACACTTTTCTTTATGATCATATTCAAATGTCTTAAACCTTCAATAAAAGTTCTTAGAAGGCAGAAAATGTACATATTATATACTCCTTTTTTAAACTCCCTACACAAAATGAATGAGAGTTACTAAATAAAGGAACGCTATGTCTAGATGAAGCATGAGGAAAGGACTGGGGAACTAAGATAGGTCATCAAAGATCCAGGGTATGGCAAAGAGAAATGGCACTAGGGCTGATGTCAGAAGTGAGATAAAGTCATGGAAGGAAGGAGGACAGGGTCTCTGATGGTTATATCTTTGTTATAAATCAGCCACTCTTCCCACCCAATTGACAACTCTGCCAGGCTTTGGCTCATTAGGGAGCCCTTTGATCAGCAAGGATTCTCAATGCAAATAAAGTGAATTGCTTGCACCTTGGTTCAGCCTTGCCATTAGCAAAGACCAATGGAAGCACTGCTGCACTATGAGAAGACAAGGAAGTAGGCTGTCTGGTTAAATGCATTTCAGTACAGAATATAAACTTGATTAGAGTTTTATTCCCCATTGTATCTTCAGCATTTCCACAGTGCTGGCACACACAGTTAGGCACTCACATGTTAAATGAATGAATGCTTGTAAATTAGAGGCTTTCAGAAAATAGTACCTATCTTTGGCTAACTGGCCAGGGCTTGAGCACTCACTGACTTGACCTGAAAGCATGAGCTAGATACATGCTTCTTCAGTGGAAATGTCTATTTCCTTGAAAAGTCGTGAACTGAAAAATCAGCTTCTGGTGTAAATATTGGAAATTCAAGGGAAATTTATTGAATATAAATTGGAATAAGACCCACCATTCTTGAATGATGGCTCTCTAATTTCTACTTCAAATAGTTTTGATTTATTTTTAAGCAAAAGATAGATGCAGATACCATAAATGTATTATCTCAGCATAACAGATAGTCCATATAGACAAGAGATCATGTAGTATTACAAAAACTCCAGAAGCAGGACATGTTTCTGCATTATCTGAGGTGGGTGATGCGGAGCACTGGGTCAAATAAATTCTAATTGTCTAAACTCATCCCTGACTTTTTGGTAAATCTGAAAAGACTTCACTAATTTCCAAGAAACTATGAATACTATGTTGGTTAAGATAATCTATGATTTGTGTAGTTTTCAAAATTGCAATTATTTCGCTGTTACACATTTAATGCTACACAACAGAAGAAAACTTAATTTTTATAAGTATCAAATATTCACAAAGTGTATCAAATTTTGCTGTTTGTAAGCATCAAGTGCACTCCTAGTAACAAATGTTCCCAGAGCCTATCACTTTAAATGCAGATAAATGTTCATAAAGTAAACACACTTTACTTTATACAGAATACCAAGACAAACAATCATTCAGAACTGATGTTTACATAAAATGTAATCCCAGTGGAAAGCCATGTTTAAATAGTAAAAATATTTCCTGGTGAAGTTTTTGATAAAGGCTAAGCCGAAAAGAAAACAACTCATATTTATGCAGCTAAAACAGAGATATAGTTCCTTAGTGAATTTTATTACTAAATTCTGAACTCCTTTTGTGAATCTTCCTCTGGAAACAGGAACTATCAAGTTTTTCTGGCTTTAGTTCTGGTGGTACAGACAGCTGTGACTTTTAGAGGGCCAGATGCATAAGAACCTGTTGACTCAGAAGAAGGCAGCATATTACATTCTGGGGACCCAAAAATGAGTAAGAACAACAAACCCAACCACTCTCCCTGGGAGCTGCCATACTGCTAAGGGAGAACCACCCAGTGCAACAGGTTCCCACACTCCTCTGTGAGAATATCAAGAGCAGTCCCATCATGCCTCACACCCTATTATCCCAAGCTCAAATCTCTATACTGTTCCATATATGCCAGTTCTGATCCATTCTCTTGCCTCACAAATCTTTCAGTTTGGGTCCTTGTACCCAATCTGCAATCAGCAAACTCTCTTATATTCTCTTCAACTTCCTCTCATGCCTTAATTAAAACCTGGCTCTCTCTTGAGGATACTCCCTCACCCCTTCCCCCCTCAGCCCTCTAGAAACAGCTCCACGTACTTAAAGTAAGGGTATTTGGGGTCCCCAGTTTCACTTCCAAACCTCCTTCACATGTTGCCGATCTTAAGAGAGTCTTGCCATTCTCTTCCCCTCCTCACTGTTGATGGCTACTCAACTTTTAATCACTCTCCTCACTCTTTATGGAATCCTACTCCTGACCATGGAGACCTCTGCCAGTGCTGCTCATCATCATTCTCTGTGACTTTAACCACCACAAAGAAGAAAAACTATATGGAAAGATGCACGATCTGACTAGTAATCAAGCTAATGCAAATTAAAACAAAACGCAATAGCTTCGATATTCAACAGATTGGCAAAATTTTTTTAATTAAAGTTTAACAATATGAAGTTTGTTGGAGATGCGGATATACAAGAATCCTCACACACCAATGTGAGTGTAGACTGGGAGAGTCACAGGGGAATGCAATTTTGTAATCATCGTCAGGTGGAAAATAAACATGCCCAGAAATGCTACTTCTAAATGTATTTCCCTGAGAGTTGTCGCACACATGCATGAAAAATTAGCATAGCAAGTACTATTAAGAGCAGTACTGTTCATGCTGTTAAAAAACTCATCAGCAGACAAATGGAGAAGTAATTGTGGTTTACTCATACACTCAAATGTACATAGCAATTAAAATATATAAACAAAAATAAAAACATGAAATTGGATAAGAGAGTATCTCTGGGTTAAGAAAGAGGGTAAAGGGACATAGAGTGGGTACAAGTGGGGCTTCATCTATATATAATACATTTTATTTATTACATTAAAAGAGAGAGAGAAACATGAAATAAATAAGGCAAAAGTTAAACCTGAGTAAAGGTAAATTTTTTTAAAATAGCCGATTTTTCACAAGAAGATTGGAAACCTTGGATAACAATTTCAAATATCTCCTAGCAACATAAACGTTGTCTACATTAGATAAAGGAAAGGTGTTGGCAGTTATTCAGTTAATTTTTATCAGTGCTAGACATCCAAGCTTAAAATTCGCATGAAATTAATGCACATGAAAAATAAATTATTCAGCTTAAGTATTGAATGCTGATCATAATTAGTAAATAATAGTCAATCCCCACCACACTTTGTGCTATATGGAAACAATCTTATGCAAGTTCAAATATCTAAAAAGTTCAGCAAAAAAAGTAATTTGTTTCTACACCTGGCCTTACTTAAGGAGAGTTAATGCTTTATTTATTCTACATCATTGTGAAATGAAAGCTTTCAAATAATTTTATGCCTTTAAGTGCCAAGTCTTTTTTTTTTTTTAATAATTTTAACCATTTGAGCTGGAATCATTTTTGGAAAGCTATTACACATTTGGATGTTTTTCTCTACTTTCTTAAGAGAGTAGACAGATATGATTAAAGTTTTCATGTTCACCTAGGGTCAGGATCAGTTAGGCTTCTAATCTCATTTTGTCCTGTAATTCCCAAAGACCTTTGTCTCGAGGAAATATATGCAGTAAGAGTTCCCTATATACTTGGGCTGGTAAACAATTGCTGAATGTTTTTCTTGAAAATTGATCTTTTTCAATAACCAGATAAGTCACTACTTTGGTTAATTTTACTCAGCTTGAGTAGCATCTATTCACAAACACACATATGCCAATATCCCTTTACTTTCACAATGCTTCTAGATCTATTGATCAGTCCATATTTCTTCAATATCTTCACCAAAATCAATAGCAGAACCTGAACGTATGAACTGCTTATTCCAGTGGTAAATGACTTCAGGGATAGGAGTTTGAATTAGTGTATCTGTTTTACGTGAATATCCTGCTTTTCTCTCAGTCTGTCAGCCTCCTCTAGCAACTTTCCTAGTCCTCCTTTTAATATGCTGGTTCTGATCCATCCTGGGCTATAAATTAGGTAATTTATTCTAAAGTGAGAATAAATAGGCTGACACACAGGCTGGAGTCTGTCCTATGAAAGACATGTACAAGCTTAGGTACAGGCACCATTTTTAAGCTCTGCATGTGTGCCTATCTCTTGCCCCCTTGCAATGGCCCAGATAACTGAGTTGCCAGAGGCACTTTGAGACACTATGCCATTCCGAACCACGGGGCCACTTGGGGCAACACAAAGGCAAAGCAATCCCACAGGTCCATTTGTGCCACTGTAAAATTTACCTTTTTTTAATTTCTCCTGTGGACAAAGATGGGATTTAATACTAGTTCCTTTCTATTCTTGAAAATTTTCCAATCAAATTCTAGCATTTGTGAAATTTTCTTACTGGTCTCCTGATAGGCAGACTGATACAGTAAAACCATCAATTTAAATTACTACTCCATGCCAGATTTTATAAGTTGCCTATTAACATTTATTTAATTCCACTTACTCCCAAACAAAGAAAAGTTTGAAGTGACAGTCTGCCTTCCAAGCCAGGGATGGGCAAACCACAGCCTGCAGGTCAAATGCTGTTTTTTAAATAAAATTTTACTGGAACACAGCCATGCTCATCCGTTTGCATTTTGTCTACAATTCCTTTTGTGCAGAACTGAATAATTGAGACAGGAACTATATGGCCCACAAAGCATAAAATACTTATACAAAAATTTTGCTGACCCCTGTACTAGGCTAACTAGTAGCCCACAAGTAAATAGGCTCACTTTCACAAATAGGTCAACTCCAACCCTATGCTCCTTTTTCTAAATAGAAGTATGAAAAAGATGCATAATATTCAAATAGACTTCCAGGCAAATTCTTTATAGGTTCTGAGCTACTTTAAAGTTATTGGTAAATTCTCAGTGGCTGACAGTGTTCGCAGCAGAAAAGGGAAGTTAGAGGCAACTGGAGCTTACTCAAGCACCTCATGGCGATACCAATCATGACATCCTCTACTGCAGCCAAAGTGCAGTGAAGAGTGCACATAAAAATTTCCTATCAGACATACAACTAGATAAGAGAACATTTCTTAAATAATAAATGTGCCATACAATGCAAGGTATAATTGATACGTATTACAGTCACAGTTTGGGAAAATTATAAACACTGAAAAATCACTTGTAATTAACAGACTGTAATGTTATTAAGGTCATCTGAAGTTGAAATTTTAAATGAAAAAAACACATAACTGTTATTTCTGAACTACTTACATTTTATCTAGGTTATATCACTACAATCTTAAGGAAAGGAAATACAGCAAAATTCCTTTATAAATTTGATATCAGAAAAGAGAATTAACATCTCCTCCTATAATTTAACTTTTATTTAATGATATGTATCAAGTGTTTGCTTGCTAAATACAGATATTATGTTTAAAGGGACATGATTTGATTCATGTTCACCCAAAATCCATGAAATAAGTGTTTAAATGAGTTCCAACATATTTGTGTGTGAACAGATTTGTTTAAATGAGTTCCTAATTATTGATCTGTATAATAGTAGGTTGAACAAGACACTAGTGGGATTTCACTAAAATTCAACTTTATTTTGGTCTCCTAATACCCCTTTAAACTACTTACTGTGTATATCCTGACCCCTGCACTGGATGAAACCTAGCAGGTGTGAAGACTTTTCTATTCACTCTCCATCATAGCCAACAGCTGGTCCACAGAAAACACACAATCTTAGACCCTTTACTCTCTTCTCCGCACAGTTGCCATTGCTTTCTCAGGTGTGAGCCAGAACCTGTCCCAAATGTTCCCTACCTGCAGAAAATGCACAGCAGGGATTCCAAGGTATTGGATAAAGCTCCATCTCTCCCCAACACATACACAATTGGGCTTGAAGTAAGGAAGCAAAGCACAGCCCCCACCTTTCTGCTTGGGGACGACAAACAGTAGGGGGGGTGGGTCAAAACTCAACTTTTTTGCCAATGAAATCCTCTCCACCAAGTCTAATCCCCATCCTCTGACCCTTTCTAATAACCTTGATCTGATTAGGCGGTCCAAGAATCATGCGAGCATTCTTATTTTCTTTTTTAAATTATCTATTTTTCTCACGTCTGAGTCTGATAAATAGTATCTTAATGTCTCAGTTGAAACTTCAATTTTAATGTTCTGCTATATATGTACATATATGAAACTGAAAAAATACCTATCAGATGGCTTAGCTATAATAAAAATTCGAAATATTACCTACTAACATTACCTCTCTAAGTAGATTATAAATTCCTCATGTGCTATAATCATATCTTCTACTTCTTCGTACACACATACACAAACACACAAAGAAACACATTTCCCATCCCCAAATTACTCAATAAATACTGGTAGCTTACTTGTTTATGATGAATCTCTATATATTTAATTCTAAAAAACACAATGAAGCCTGAATCTGAGGTTGTAACACATAATTTGGAGCCAGATCTTGGACTGCTCTGTGTGTCCAATAAGCCACTGGTTGCCCGTGCAAAGTTGGCGCCAGTTATCACACCTCTCAGCAGCCACGGAAGGATCCATTCAGACAGTCAACTCTGAAGATTAACGGAATGACAAATGTTGCATAAAGAGCAAACTGAATATCCAAATATACTATCACAATGCATCACCCTGGCAAAACTTTATTTTGTATTTTGTAATTCATTTGAATATGTAAAAACAACAGCATCCTCAATTGGAAGATCAACTACTTTATAACTGGGAGACACAGAATTTCAAATTCAGTTGAGATGCATTATTTTTACCCACAAGTGAGCAAACCAGTTCAGTTCACAATCAAGTATATAACAACGGGAGCATGCTGATGGCATCTATGGTTCAAAGGGAAATTTCCAACTAGCTCTGAATGATTTATCCTTGGTTGGGAATGGCATTTTCCTTTTCCTTATATAAGGTGTCCTCTTTTAAGGTGCCTCTTCCTCATATAAGGGGTCCAAGTTCCTCACCTTCTGTGCAGGAGCTTGCAGGGACCCAGGACTGTACAACAGCAGGTTGTGCAGAGGCAGTGGACACTGGGGGGTGCTGAGAAACAACCACTCGCAGCTCACAAAGAATGATTTTCTTTCCCTCCCCACTTCAACCACCCCAGTCTGCACTGTCCTTCTACCTCCTCTTCCCCCTTCCCTCTTGTGTCAGCTTGAATCTGTTGTGGACCCCAGAAAACCCATGTCCTTTAATCCTCATTCAGTATTGCTGGGAGGGATCTTTTTTATTGTTTCCATGGAGCTGTGTCTCCATCCATTCAAGGTGGGGTTGCTTACTGGAGCCCTTTAAGAGGAAAACTTTGGAAAAAGCTCTAGAGCCCACGCACAGAGACCTTTGGAGATGAAGAAAGAAATCGCCCCCAGGGGGAAGTTCTTGAAACAAGAAGCCTGGTGAAAAAGCTATGTTACCATGCTTGCCATGTGCCATTCCAGTTGAGAGAGAAACCCTGACTGTCAATGGACTTCTTGAATCAAGGTATCTTTCTCTGGATGCCTTAGATTGGACATTTTCACAGCGTTAGAACTATAAGTTTGCAACTTAATAAATTCCCCCTTTTAAAGCTGTTCTGGGGGCGGGGGGCCATGGTGACTCAACAGGCAGAGCTCTCACCTGCCATGCCAGAAACCTGTGTTCAATTCCTGGTGCCTGCCCATGCCAAAAAAAAAAAAAAAAAAGCTGCCGTTTCTGATATATCGCATTCCAGCAACTCACAAACTAGAACACCCCCTGCTCCAGCTTATCGATTCTTTGGGAATAGAATATTCTCACTAAAAACAAGTCTGCATGAGAATCTTTCTCTTCCCAGATTAATCTTTCTTTTCTGCTTCTGTGTGGACTGAGGAGAGGAAAACAGCCCCAGGGTACCAGTGAGAGCACAGAGGGGAAAAGACATACCAAACACAGAAAACACATAGATTAATACTTTGAGCTACTGCTCTACTATTAAGTGTTTTCCAGCCAGTTAAATTGCTATCCTTATTCAATTTCCATGTTGTGTTCTTCAAAAGCAAAAAATAAATAAAATTTAAAGGGCTTTAAAACAAAAAGTAAGATGGTTTGAAAATGCTTAACGAAGAACTAGACAGGAGGGCTTATGAGAGAGCAAAGGTCATGGACAAACAAGAGAATTTAATAAGTTAGGCTAAGTTGAGGTCATGGTCAGGGGCAACAGACAGGGGACCCATAGTCCAGCAGAATTAAGGTCACTGTTGGTGGCCAATGACCAGGCAAAGAAAATAATCATCAGGCCAAGAGAGCCAGGCCTAATGTCCAGACAAAAGTGTGATGCACACCAGGGAAATGGAAGGGAGGTTACTAAAGCACTGCAAGGATACGCTCACTAGAGAGAATGAACTGGAGCTCCAGGAAGCTGAATGTTTGAACCCAATCAAATCAAATTAATGTGGATTCCAGAACAGTTCCCCAAGGTATTCTGATACCTAAACTGGCTCTAAGGAATTTTTAATTGACATGATTTTTAGAATCCTTGGTGGATTTTGATTCTACTTCAAGGAGCATAGCAAGGGAAATTTAGACTAGTAATCCTAAATCTTAATTCCCAACTTTCTACTTTAAAGCACACAAAAATCTTTGGAAGGCCTAACATCATGTAACTCTTTATAATTTGCTTTTGATTAAGACATTGGTGTTAGAAAAAAATCTAGGAAAAAATCTATTTGATACCAGAAACTCTTGTAACTTTTCACTGATAAAAGCATCACCAATTTATACTATAATTTTTTTTCTTTTAAAGATGCCAATGTTCCATTATTTGACACATGATTTGGGACAAATCATGTTTCAAGGACTTGTAGCCTGGTTTTTGGTCTGTTCAACTAAGTGGTATATGAACATGAAGCAGTTTTATTTTTCTCTAATTTAATTGCAGTCTTCAACCAAGCTCAGACATATCTAACATGTGCATCCCTTAATGACATCCTAGGCACACTGCAAAACTTTTCTGGTTATTTTTCTATTATTAAATCTCAGTCCAGTTGACACTTTAGTCTCACATTTGATTTATATTCTCATATATCTTCCACCTATTTGCAGAGTTTTGAGCTGAGACCCTTGATGTTGAGAGAGGAGTGGAGCATGGGAGGCTCTGAGCTGCCTTCCCCTACCGGGTCAGGGCCTAGTTGCTCCAGTAACATTGGCAGGAAGGAGACAGGAGGGAAGACCCAAAAAGTGTCAATTTAATTGACTGCTGAGGTTCTTCCTGTTAGTCGCTTCTCATGGTTACATTTGCTAGCTACAGTCACCCTCAATGTGGCTAGTGTTCAAACACCTGCTCTTTCAAAGAGTGGGTGTGAATTCTTCTAGAATTGCCTCCAGGACCCAGCACACTTCCCTGACCCTACCTCTGCCACGCACCCACAACTTCCATTTCTGGATCCATGTGCCACAGTCACAAATTGCTTGGGTATCCCTTTCAGTGGACGCTGTCATAAGGGACTCAAGTCCAGCTGCCGTCCAGTGTGTCCTTAGGTGCATAGGAACGCATAAAACTCGCTGTGGACACACCCTCCTCAGTCCAGCCATCTCCCTCCACTTCTTCACTTGCTCAGATGGGCCCAGGGCAGATCAGCAAGTCACTCACCTGGGGAACAAAATGCCAATGACCCCAGCTTGGCGGTACCTCCAATTTTTACAAGCAACTTTCTCGGAGCCCCTTCTCACTTGGCTTGAAGGGAGGGGGGTAGGGAGTGCAGGTCCATGGCTTCTTCCTCCATTCCTTCTCACCCCATTCTCAGTTTTCTTATACAGATTTGGGGGGCTGAGTGGTTGTGCAGGTGGCTGGAAGTAGAAGGAACTATTCATTATTTCCTAACAAATCTGAGGGACGTGGCTTCCTGCAGCCTCCAAGAGTTAGTGGCTCCCTTTACAATGGAAAGTAGTTGGTATCTGTTGTTTTCAGCTGTGGGATCTACAGCACATTTTGGGGTATCAGAATGGCAACTCAACATCCTCCAGCAGGCTTCAACAAAAAAAATCACAAGCTTTAAAAAAAAAAATGGCAAAATATTTTCACCACAGAATCCAAAGCACACATCTGTCCATCAAAGATGAGTAAGACTGTAACTGTATGTCTTAGTGTGTAGCACAGAATTCCTCTCCTAACCAACAAGTTTATCTATCTTGTGAGCTAGTCAGGAAGAAAGGATAATATCTCCAGTCAATAAAACCAAACAGCTGCTTAGTGGCAGGGAAGAGACCCCCCAAAGTTTCAGGACATCTGTGCCCTCCTCTGGCACCTGAGCAGAATCATCTACAAATTCCCGAGTCCATGGAGATTCCATGTCCCCTGCACCATCTGCCGGTTAGTCACTAATCAGAAGACAAACCTGGAAGCACCTAGCACACAGATAATTTGGAAAAATCTGAGCAATAAAGACAGTTGTTATCAATATCTGTTATTCCTTCTCTCTGATTTTCAGAGTAGGCCCCTGAGGAGAGGTGAATTTCATTTCAGAGCTTGTTAGAGAATAGGGGGCCATTATGACCAGGGGACTGTTCTCTCCCTTCACAGCCCTGCATTCCCAGTAGTTACATGCTATAAGAAGATACAGAGAAAAAGAGCTGGTTCCTACTCCTAGATTGTTGGGAGTGAAATACGCACTCTTGTAATAATACCCAAACAGATACAAAACATACTATACAGTACCTGGCCATAAGAGCCACTGAACAAGTGTACAAACCAAACTGATTTCAAAGATTTTTATATCTAGCAGAGGACCCAGAAATATAAAGGAAAAAATGTCAAGTTAGATACAAAATGGTTACTGAGGGGAAAATGCCAAGCTCAGGTTCATGGGGAGCAGCCAAAGTTGCTGGAACACTGCTAATATGGTGTGATGGTTTTGCCTCCAAGTATATGGTCAACTGGAAAGAGCCCCGGACCAGGAAGCAGCTAATAGTCTTGTACCAGCTTAGCTTTGTGGTCAGAGGTAGCGTTCTCCCAGCACTGGGGACAGGTAGCATGTCAAGATCCATTCTTGGAGAAAAGACTAGAAAAGATATGGATGATGTTCTGTCACCAGGGCATGGCAAATTGATCCTGCCAAGGCCTAAAGTTTGCATGGTCTGATCGCATATCTAACCTGGATAAAGCTAACAAATAATATCTACATGACCACAATTTAGCAATCCTATGTGGCAGGTCACTCTCCTTAGACCCACTTTATAGATGAGGAAACTGAGGCATAGAGAAGTTATGCAAATTGCCCATGTTTACACAGTTTATAAGACATGGAACCAGGATTCAAACCTAAGCCTAAGACCTAAACCCTGCATCTCCCAGACTGCTATGACAAATACCACACAATAGGTTGGTTTAGACAACAGGAATTTATTGGATCACGATTTGGAGGCTAGAAGTCCAAAATTCAGACATCCACAAGGCTCGCTTTCTTCTGAAAATTGGTAGCCTTCTGGTGCTAGCTGCTAGCTGCTGGCAATCCTTGGTGTTCCTTGGCTTTCCCATCACATAGCAACCTCCTCTCCTTTCCCTACTGGGTTCCCGTTGACTTCCAGCTACTGGCTCCTCCATGTGGCTTTCTCTTACTCTGGCTTCCAGTTTCTTTCTCTTTATAAAGCCTCTAGTAATCCAGATTGAGACCTAAACCCATTCAGTTGGGTCATATCGTAATCTAAAATAATATCTTCTAGAGATCCTATCTACAACGGGTTCACACTCACAGAATCTGGTTAAGATTAAGAGCGTGTCTGAACCAGGGTACATAATTCCACCTACCACACTCCGCTCTTGACCTCTTGGCTCTGTCCACTTCTAGTGAGAAGCTCCCTCTTCCAGGAACATCAGAAGAAAGAGGTACCTCCCCTATTTGCTAATTAAGGGAATAATGGGGAAGCTGGGGAAATGGCCATTTTCTCTGCAGTCTGCCAAGGGAGAGGAAATTACTTAGGGGGCACCTATGGTAAGAAGAAACATTCAGGTTGACTTCCAGGATCTTCAGGAAGAAAACAGCACAGTCCTTTCATGTCACTCCAGTGCCCCCCAAATTCTTGCTTCTTAGCTCCGTGGTCAGATGGCTCCCCTTTGCTGCGCTACTTATAAGGCTGAGGCGCCACCTGGTGACTCAATCTGAAAATATTCCCAAAATAGCACCGTGAGGAATCAGAGGCCAGGAGGGAAACTTTTGTGTCCTAGGCAGGAAAAGAGAAATGAAGCAAAAACTATCTGTGCTACAACCCTTTTCCTGGAACCACCTGTACCTATAGCCGGATATCATTAAAATGTGTCTTTTTTAACTATCAGCCTGATTCAAGGGCTATACATCTATCCAGTGTATCAGTAACAAATCAAGAGCTAGAATCCAGGGGACCTAAACCCCAGACCCCAATCTCTTACTCTCCAGCAGATTGAAAAATTGTCTTCTAAAATCTCCCCCCAGGACTGAAACTATCCTGGATATCTATGGTCCCTATTCAACATCTAGGGATAATTGAATATAAAGGTTGGTGGTCAAGAAGGAGCAAAGAAAGAAAAGGAAAATGGGAAAGAGGTTCTTTATTCCATCTAGAATAATTTTTGCTGAGCTTAATAAAAAACCCAGAGTAACAGAGGGAAGGGCCATGGAAGGGCATTATTGCCACGTCCCTCTCTCCTTGTATCTTCATGATTTTTTACTGGCTACCTATACGCTGTCCCTTATTTGCCACACTTTAAGGAGCTGCCTGAGAGGGACAGACGAAGCAGAAGCAAGGCAGTACACCTGCAGCTGAAGTGTCAAGGTCAAGTCACTCAAGTTCAAAGTCCCCACATAATTCTAGTCTGGTTCAGGGCTGTAGAGATGGAAGTTATAGGAAAGGGGGCAGATAGCAGGTGTGATGGAAGTTATAGAAAAGGGGACAGATATCAGGTGTGGCCTGAGGACTCGTGATGTAGGTACAGCTTCTAGAATTCTAAGCAATGTTTATGCTTGGTGGCAGATGCAGAAGAGGCCAACTGGTGAAGTCAATCCAGGGTGGTTAAGAAGAATTTGCTGCAGGGCTTAGTCCCAGGAAACCAACCAGCTAACTGGGATCTCCCTACCCTACCTCTAGAAGCCTGGGGAAATGGAGGAATTCCAAGTATTCAAAGAATCAAACAGAAAAGGTCTAAACAGACAAATCAGATTCAGGAAGCAGCCAAGTCAAGTGTCAACCAATGCCAGAGTTGGATGTTGGTCAATCGATAAGGTCCTGATCCCCCATCAGTCAGGTTAGCATCACGCTAGGTGTGCTAGAACCTTTGACCCTGAAAGAGCCAGTACTGAGATATGTGTTTTTAAAATGAGCCTCCAGGTGTTCCTTTCTGTCCCTAGGCTTCATTACATCTACTCTGCAGGTACCACAGTCCTTCAAAACCCCCAGTATTCAGACAAAGGCAAATGATGGCAATTCTCCTATTTGACCCTCAAGAATTCCTGCCCTTCAAACAAATCCATGCTGTCACTGCAGGGTACTCCCTCACCTTTCTATCAGTCTCTATATTCAACTAAAACTAAAACTCCAGCCTGCCCTAACCCTGCTCTCTCTGTCGATTTTGGCTCAGCTTGGCTCACTTTTCAAGGTTTGTTCTATTCCTGGGTCAAGTGTGGCTTCTTCAACCATTTATCTAAGCTGATATCAGGGTTCAATCTCACCAGGGGCCATATGTCCTTATGGGCCTAGATCATAACGTCAGGAGCCCCTCTGCTTTACGTCAAATCCCTGGCACTGCTATCAGACTGATGTCCCTTCCTATCACAGAGAATCAGGGCACTGAGGAGCTCCCTAAGCTTGTTTAGGTTGGAAGTGACACCCTTAGGTCTTCACTTATTTGCCATACAGAACTGGTTAGCATCCATTGAGATCAATGAATGAATGAGCCTTCCTTTGCATGTGTTAGCAACACCAGCTACTTATTTATGCTCCCCATGGTATTTGTTTTAAAGGCTAAATTGCTGTAACAAAGGAGTTACAGAGGCTTAAAAATAAAGTTTATTTCTTTCTCATGATACAGTTCAGGCAAAGCAGGCATATGTTTTGCTTGGCACAGCCATTCAGGGACTCTTCTATTTTATTTCTTCACCATCCTTTAGAAAATTGTCCTACTGTCTTGGCTGAATCTGGCCACAGGCATAGTCACATTTCAGCTCATGGGAAGGGAAAAGGTATGAAGGCACATGTAATGTTGTAAGTCAGACCTGGAAGTGGCACATATTGTTTCCACTCACTTTCCATTGCAGAAAACGTTATCACAGACTACATGCCACAAGGAAGACAGAAAAATGTGGTCTCTGCTGGGTAGCCACTGGCCCAATTACCATTCAATAACTATGGAGAAAAGCAAAGAAGAATTTGGACAGATACTCAGCATCCCCAGAACCACTGTTTTTCTTTCCTACCCTCTTTTAAAACAGAATAATCTTGAGAATCCCATGCTTTTATAATACGAATATACGTCAAACACTCAAAAACAAAGGCAGTTTCTACCAAGAAAAGGGATGAGTCAAGAAACTGCCCTATGACCAGAGTGATCTGGGAAGGTTTTGTAGGGGTTCAATAAGGTTGAGCTGATCTCTAAACTAGTAGACAGAGTTTAAGGGAGCAGAGATGAGCCTTTCCAGGAGAGATGGCTCAGAGGGACTAGTTTGTCTACCGGAAAAGGGTTCTGGTAGACATACAGTGAGGGTTAACCCAGAACAGATTGGGCCAGAGTGGTTCACCCTCAAGGGCCAAAATAAGGAGTTTGGATTTCTCTGTGTAGGCAGCAAGAGGTCACCAAAGGCGTCTAAACAGGAGTGACACCAAATGATAGAATGACAGCAGGGAGTTTTAAAGACACTGATCTGGCAGTATAATACAGGGTGAAATTGATAAAAAAAAAAAAAAATGGGAGGAAAATTAAGGCTTAACTTAAATATTCAAAAATATTTGAGTACTTACTATTTAAAAGGTGTCACTTTCTTACTACCTTGGGTTACCTTCCAGGGTAGATACACAGTCTTTGTCAGAACTCAGCCTTTTCAGCCTTTGCAGAATTCATGATCTAATGGGAAGATAAAGTAAGTAAACAAATAAGTACAGTTAAGTGAAGAAAAACAAGCGCAAAAGAGAGATCTGATGAAATCAAGTGAGAGAGAAATTGCTTTCAATTCAAGGGGGACAGGAAGTTATACGTGAGATGGGTTTTGAAAAATAAAACTTTAATAGGTAAACATTAATAGAAAGAAGAAGACATTACCAGTGGAGAAAATTGGTATGAACCAAAGTGCAAAGGTAAAGAAAATGTAGGAAATCTAGGAAGCAATGAGCATAACAGTACAGAGTATTAGCAGAATAAAATTCCAAGGGAAGGTCATAGCCTCATAACGGAGGACTTGGATGACAAGTAAGGAACAAGGCCTTCATTTGGCAGACCATGGGTAGTTGTTGGGATTCAAGTTAGGGGGTGAAAGGTCAGAGTTACTCTGAGTTAACTGAGAATGGTGGACTGAAGGGGAGAGATCGGAGATAGGGAAACTGATAGAAAACCACGATAGTCAAGGAAGGTAAAACACAGGTTGGATCAAGTTATATGGGTGCAGAGAAGGAACCCAAAGAGAAGCCCACTGTCCTTGACAACTGGCTGAAAAGGAGATAACCAATGTAACTTAGAGTTATCAAAGTTTAGGTGCTCAAAAAAAAAAAAATGTTCATGCTGCTAAACGAGACATAGAAGTGAGGGTGTCAGCTGAGATTGGGCAAGCCAGGGGAAATAAAGAGTTCAGTTTCAAATATGAAGTTTAAATTCCTGGCAGAGCTAGACCCAAATAGAGATGTCTAGCAGCAGTTAAAAATGTAAGGCTGAAGCTGAGAAGATAAAACTATTTCTAGCATCAGATATGGATGCAAACGTAATTTGTAGGAAGAGAGATCTGAAGAGATAAGAGGATAGAAGATTGCTAAGGAAGAGGACAGGAACAAGGGGGTTGGCAGAACTCTAGGAAACCCACATAAATAAATTGTAGAAGGAAGAACTTCAGGGAAAAAAAAAGAAGACCACGTCTGAAAAGCTGATAAAACAGACACATGCAACATCCTGGAAGATAAAAGAAGTGATTCTCAGCAAGCATCAACTATGTCAAAATGGACAAATAAATAAAAACTCCAGGATCATGCAAATTATAGAAAAGCTGTTGAATTTGGTAACAGGTTTCTAAGTCATAATCTGCAGGACAGGAATTTGAGTAAACTGGGAAGGGAAAAAAACCAATGAATTAAGCAGTGAGTTAAAATTAGGAAAAGAACATAGAAAACTAGGAAAGGAATATAGAAACCAAAGGAAATCAGAAGTAAATAATTCATAAAGCAGAAATTAATAAGTTAGAAAATATAACAAATGTATTTAAATGCCATATCGTTTAAAAAAAACTAATCTACTTAAGAAAAGATTATAGCACCAATATAAATGACAAGAAATCACCACATAAGAAATTAAAAGACTCATGAGTCTACTTTGCTCAATTCTACACAAATAAATTTGAAAATCCTGACTAAATAAATAATAACTGCGGATATGGAATTTACCTAAAATATCTCCAGATGGTATGACTGTATATTTGAAAGCCACAGAATAATTGACTGTAAAAATACTAAATTCAGTAACATAGAGGGGTGCAAAATTAATATATAAAAATCAATAGCTTCCATAAATACAAACAATAATCAGTTCGACTATAACAGAAGAAAAAATTCCATTTTCAGTACCAGCAGCATAAATAAAATACTTGGAATAAATTTAATAAGAAATGCAGAAGACTTACATAAATAAAATTTAAGCAATACAGTAAGACACAAGATAAAACCTAAACAAATAAAAATAAATTAACTTATAAATGTAACAAGGACCCAATAAATAATATACTAGAAGGTTTTTATCTTTTCTTTTTTATATGTAGACAGCCTAATTCTAAAGTTCATATGGAAAAATAAGCAAATTATAATAGCTAGGAAACTAGGAAAAGTAAAGCAAAGAGGAGTGATTAGTCCTACCAGATATTAAAACATAAAGGCTCAATAATTCAAATGGTATTGGTTTGGTATTTAGACTAAAGGTACAGGAGAGAAAGTCAAGAAATACACTGAAATATATATGGGAATTTAGATTACAATAAAGGTGTCATCTTAAATCAGTGTAGAAAAGATAAAATATTCGATAAATAGTTTGCCATATGGATTACATTTGGATCCAAGACTTAAATATTTTTAAAATGAAATAATAAAAATGCTAAAGGAAAACGTGAGAATTCCTTTAAAACTGGCATGAACAAAGGCCTTTCTCAGTCTAACTCAAGACCTAAAAGCCATAAAGAAAAAGATTTAAATATTCCACTAAATAAAAATAAAAACTTCTGTGCAGAAAAAAAAAACCCTGCAAAAAATAAAGCCATGAGCAAAGTCAAAAGATAAATGACAAACTAGAGAAATTATCTGCAACTCATATGACAGAAAGCTCCAATTTGTCTTAGTTTTGACAGGTTCCTATGTCAAATGCTGCACAGTGGATTGGCTTAAACTATAGGAAATTATTGGCTTACCATTTTGAGGCAAGGAGAAGTACAAAGTAAAGTCATGTGCAAGGCAATGCATTCTCTCCAAAGTCTGTAAAATTCTGGTGCCTATCTGCCAACAATCTTCTTTGTTCCTTGTTTCAAATCCCCCCACCCCCACCCCATGTGCCACACAGGCAACCTCCTCTCCTTTCTCTTCCGGGTCCCGACTTCCAGCTTTCTATTCACTTCCGGCTTCCGGCTTCTCCTGACTTCAGATTCCCTCACAGCAACTTCGTCGAAGTTTGGCTTCTTCGTACACCGCCACTTGACAATTAAACAATGGTAGCCAGTCAGTGAATATGTGTGGATAGTTATTTCCAGTGTCGCCAGCTATTGAGGGGTGAGTACAGCATAACTGCCAGGCCTCCCACCCTCCCCACCCCCATCCAATCTGCTGCTTTGCACCTGATAAATGTGAAATAAATCCTTATTTAAATAAAATTCACTAAATCTGCTTCTTGACTTATATATCAAGATCTCCACTGTATCTGTCACATTAAGATGGAAACCTTGTGATTCTAAAATCTTGCATTTTGATAATCAAAGAGTGACTAAATTTTATTAAGAAAAGGGTTTATTTTATTACCTGCCATCACTGCTTCTTCTCCTCACTACACCATAGTTAAGGAACTCAGAAGCAGGCTCTTTCACCACAGAAAAAGTTATTCAAGTGAGGGAGTGGGAATGAGCAGTCATTCACCTTTGGCACCACCATAGCAGCTCATTCAGCTTTTGTACCAATTCCTAAACACCCTTCTCTCCTGGGCCCTGGGAGTGGGGTTGGAAAATTGATGATTTCTCTAAGTGTAAGGCTCAGGGTCCAAGACCCTCTTCAGCCCCTATGCAGCACTTAGAAAATAAACCCATCCATCTCCCCTACCCAAAGAGATACCTTCAACTCACATTACTTCCTAGAGGAATAGTGAATGCCACAGAATGGATTAGTCTGAGAAGTAATAACTGCATCCCTAAAGGCTGCTGTTAGCCATCTCATTCACCCACCTTCAGTAGCTATGGATCAGCCCCTCAGAAGCAATTCCTGCCATCAAAGCAATGCATGCAGACGACTCTGTGTAGCTCCAACGTGCCTGCTCTAACAAACAAAACACTAGAATCAATTCAATCATGTTCCAGTTGTGGTGATTTATTCTGATCCAGCAGATCTAAGACTGAATTTTCTCCCATGCAAATAGAGGAATTTAATCTGACTGATGTCCAACATCTCTTCCAGTGGAAAAATGTATTCTCTTGCTGAGCTTTCCTATGTCCAAAAGCCACGGTATTTGCAAAACAGCAGTTTTCAGGTTCGAGGGAAAGCTTATGGCCATGAAACTGGTTGACACATAGAAGGATCCAGGTGATAAGGGGCCATTTCTCCCAAAAAAATCTCAGGCAAGTCCCTCTAAGCAACAATTCAGCTCACTTAGTGGGGCCATAATTGGCACCTTTCATGCCCTTTGTTGTGCACCAAGGTCACCAACTGGTTAAATTCCCAAACCATCTTCTCCTATACATAGCAAACTATGGTAGCCAAGCTCCTCCTCTCTGGACAGTATTCACCAGCAGTCACTGAATGCTCTTTCAAAAAGCATGAAGACTACAAACCAGACCCAGTATCTTGAGTTTGTGCTACATAAGGAGACACTGTCAGCCCCTCCAGGGTGCCTGAATCACACCAGTCTTCATACATATTCCAAGGTTAGGGAAGAAAATGTGAGAATCCCACTGGGCTAACTGGGCATGTGCTAGTCCACGTCCATTATTTTCTCCATTTGCTGGTCATCTCCTACATTACTAGACTATTTCCCCTGTGCTTCCCAGTAGAGCCTGCCCTTCTCCTCCTGCGCTGTGGAAAGGGTCTCTTGGGGCCCCTGTGTTCTATGCAAAAGGAAAGTGATATTGACCTAAACCACTGAGCATCCCTAACCATTCCCTCCCTCCCTACCCCATACAAAGGCCTGGGAAATAAGAAAGCTTTAGAACAAAGGCAGGTGGGGAAAACGAAGTGCCTTGGTTCCCACCTCAGTGTACCTGCTCCAGGGTCCCTCCCACCTACTCTCCACACCCTCTCCTCCGACAGGACTGCCTCGCAGCAAATTCCTCCATGAAACTCCTACCAAGTTGTTAGGAGCCACCCAACCTGCAATACAGGTGCCAGCTTGGAATGAAGATCTAAGAGATGTTCTCAAAGCAAGATAAAGGAGACAAATACTAATCGTGCCTGCACTGTATGAATTTGTGTTTATTTTACCCGTCTCTAGTCTTGTTTCCCCAACCCCTTAGCAGACGTTTTGAGATTGTCATTAAGTTTATTGTGATCAGACAACCTGTCTGATAGCACAGGCACCATGTTGCTGACCTCGCCAATGACTGAAACAACCCAGCTAAAATTTATCATCAACTCCATGCTCCCAGCAACAGCCATCCATCCAGTTCAGTCAAAGATTTGTTTCCTTGGTATAAGAACACAATCTTTACATGACCATTATTTTATCATACTCAGTTGCATGTAAACAATTCTGGAGTTCTAAAACAAATGCAGAAAGTACACTAAAGATTATTTTAAAGAAAAAGCATGCATCTATTGAAATTCAGTTTCTCAGCTTAAATGCATCTCAGCTCCTCTGATGCTCTCTAATATCTGAAACCGTTCTCCAGGATTCTGGACATTTCTACATTCAACTTCCTCTTGAAAATCATTGTCTTTGAATTTTGTATGCGAGACCACCCTCCAGGGAGATGGTTAAGAACTCTTCAGCATTCTATTCAGCTTGGGAAAGAGAAAAGTTATATACTTAGTAAAGTTCCTTAGCATGAAAAATAATGGGATCCCCTTTGCTTTATATTTTACATAATTCTGCTCACGCCAAGAAATCATCATCTCTTACAGACTCTATGGACCGTTCAGCGCTTATTGGGAACCCTGAATGTGCCACAGAAATATAAACACAGCGAAGCGCTGTGGGAATATAAAGAAAAGAGACAATCCTGTAGGGGGAGGCGGGTGGGGGAAAGAGGTGCGGGACATGGATATGCAACAAATAACAAAAATGAAAAGCAGCATGTAATCAGTGCCTTTGCAGAATTTCAAGCAAGGGGTCCCATGAAATGGGCCGTTGTATTCACTTTGGCAAACATATGAGCAAACTACTTGAAGAAAGTAACATCTGTACTAAATTTGGAAAGAGCTGTAGAACTTTACTCAGCAGAAAATGAGGAAAGTGTGCTGCCATTTGAGAGACTACTATAAGCAGAGGCCGAAAGGTGTGAAAGGCCGTGACTTTTTTGAAAAATACTGAATAATCAATTGCAGCTACGGTAGAGTCCCTCAGCTAAGTATATATTAAGAATCACATAGGGGGTTTATTTAAAATGCAAATTGTCTGGCATGATTGCCAGATATTCCGATTCAGAAAGTCTGGGATAGACTGCATTTCATAGGCATCGCAGATGGTTCTGGTGCAGGTGGTCCAAGATGACACTGTGAGAAGTTCTTCCTGGGGCACAGGCCATGTGGAGGTGAGCAATGACAAACAAGAGGAAAGGATGGGACCAGGTCAGAGAGAGCCTGGAATACCATGCTAAAGAGATTAGACTTTATTCTATCAGCAATAGACAGTCATTCTGTGTTTTAAGTGTCCTCTGCTGCTTGAAAAGTTTAAAATGTTCCAGCCTCTCTGAAAAAGTGCAGTATTTAGAAGAATACACATCCTGTAGGAAGTTACTATAGAAATCATAACTAATTGACTTAATTTTATAAAATATTTTGATATAGAGCCAGTAGTTGAAACCATAAACAAGGATGAATTAGGATGACTGTTAAGGAAATCCTAACTGAAAAGGGGCACAAGGCACTGGCTATAGGATCATTGTGGCTATGCCCTTTCTCTTCTAATTTGCTTTAAGGAATAAAGGAAACAAGTGGTGGACACCAGAATATGGGCCAAATTTTGTCTTTTTTTTTCTTTTAGCAGTGCAAAGAGACCATAAGAGGTGCATTCTATTAGTATGAGAAGCTTAGATAGAAATTTCTCAAACTTGACTCTGCATTAGGGTACTCTAGAAGCACCTTTAAACTACAGATGTCCTTCTAGAGCATCAGTTCTCAACCTTTTGTGGTCTCAGGACTTTTTATTCTCATAAATTATTGAGGACCCCAAATAGTTATTAGTGTGGGTTATATCTGCATTTGTTTATTATATTTTTAATTTTTATTCTAATTTCTAATTATTACACTAGAAACAAAAAGTAATAATTTTTGGACGGCATTGGTTTGAAGAAGACTTTCAGCATTGCCCTGGCGGAGTGGAAACAGAACCTCTAGTTGGAGATATGTGTAACACACCAACCTTCTGTGACCTGGAAAAGCTGCCAAAGAAGTCTTCAACAAAGCATATCAGTTTGGCTTAGTCAAAATAGACCTGAAAAACCAAGTCTTGTAGTGGAATGGAGTTTCCTACTTCTGGTTATGCTTAACACTGATACAGGGAAAGTGTTAGGCAACCTAGAGACCAAATATGAAATATGTAACTATGCACTTGCATTATCCCAAAAGTGGAACACAGATAATACTCTTGGGACAGAAATCTTTTTTTGGAGAATCAGTTGGCTGAAGGGTTGAAAGTGACTCTTGATACCATATTTGTACTGAACACAGGAATGAAAGAGTGGGATTAAAGGCCGCCTATAAATGGGATTGTTTCAGTTTGGGTAGTAATGTTTATATAGATTTTTTGGGCCAACCATACATGGCTGGGCTGTATTGGCCCTTGACGGTTGGCTTGCCAGCTATCATAACCAAATCCAAACTGTCACAGAATAATTTCACCCATGGATACAAAGCTGCAGACTTCTAGCTGTACACTCATGTGAATTTAGGGGCTCTGTCTACCAGAAAGTTAATGAGAAGATTGATGCTTCAGTAAATCTTGCTGGGACAGCTGACTAACATTTTTGGCATTGCTGTTAAGTACAAGCTGCATTGTAGATTTTCTTCATCTGCTAAAGTAAATAACACCAACCTAATTGGACTTGTTTATGCTCAGACCCTTTGACCAGGAGTCAAACTGTTCCCTTCAGTTTTAATTGTTGGAAAGAACTTCAACGCAGGAGGTCACAAGCTTAGGTTGGGATTTGAACTAGAGGCTTAATATGATTTTAAGTAAAGTATCGGTTTTGTCCCTGGAGATGAAGAGAAGTAAACCTACTGCTTTGGCTTTAAAATTCCTCTGTGAAATTCCTAAAGTGTGAACTTTTTATTCTTCCAAAGAATTGTAATCCTCTCTACACTGAAGTCTAGAGGTTGCAAGTCCATCCTAAGTGAGGTACTTAAAGACATGCATGGAAGTTGTCACGTTTGTGCCACATTTCAGTTCAGTTCCTCAGTAGTACTTTAAATGTGTTCATCAGTGACAATGTATGTCATGTTACAGAAGAAATGACCCATTCCTCTAGTTTGCACATTATGTTCTGTATGTCCTACACCACTTTTTTTTTTTTTTTTTTACCTTTTAATATGTTGGTCCCTGTGCTGTAGTGCAATCTTTGGTTTTGCATCAGAGTAAAATAAATCCATCGCATTTGGAACATAAAAAGCTAATAATTTTTAAAACATTTATTTATTAATTTAAAATAAACCTGTCACATATTAACATAGGTAATATTTTTATAAAAATAACTTTATTTTTCAAATCAACAAGTTTTAATGAGAAGAGCTGCACCGTGTAACATTTTTGCAAATCTCCTTAATGCCAGGCTTTGTAGAAACAGCTGGATTCTCATATCTGCTTCTTCATTTAATCTATCAAGATATTACAAATCATGTAGTCTCTAAAAAAAACTCTTCTATGTATTCATAAAAGTCTGAATAGAAGGCAAATAATACTTTTATTAAGAAAGTCGAATTTTGATGAACCTATCTCAGGGACCCCTGGGATTTCCAGCACACCCTTTGAGAACCACTGTTCTCTAGATTCCATTGGTCTGAACTGGGATCAGGACATTTTATGCCCAGCCGGTTTGAAGATTACTAGAAGCCCTGAAATGCCAAGTGTTGTAAAAACCCAGAGCAACTGGGAAGGTGTCCAAGAACTAAATCTATGTAGGACTGGAACAGAGAACCAAAATTAGGTTTATTAGCAACTGGGGGTAGTTGAAGAAGAATGAGAGAAATGTCAAAAGTACCTGAAATTCAGCTTCTTTAAATTTTACTCTAGAGAAGTCCACAACCTTGCTATAAAGACCATGTTAAAAAATCAGGACGTTTGTTTGAAAATGTAGCTATCTGGAGCATACTCCCAAAGATTCTGAAGTAGTGAGAATGGAGCGGGGACTGGGCAGAGGTATTTTTAACCACTTCACAGGCGATTCTGCCAGGTTTAGGAACCTCTGCTGTAAATCCTATATTTATGTTATGTATATAATAAAAAGGTGATCAATTGTATTAAAATGACAACCATTTAAATTCTATTCCAAAATAAAAAACATTTTCCTAGAACTTCACCTCCACCTGAGAGATGGTCACCTTTTAAAACCCATGTACCCATAATCTGTTACAGGCATAGCACATCCTGGGAAATAGAGGCTTCTTCATGCATACTGTTTTTTTAAAAAAAAATCTAACTCTAAATTAAAGGGATGGAACTTGTCACTGCTGTTCATAAAGTAAATAATGGAGTCCTTGTTTTCATAATAAACTTTTAGGATAGTTTGCTCCTAATAGAAACTCATTGTTACCGAATAAAAATCTTCTTAGGGTGGAAAAAAGTACCTTCATACATAGTCTACATTGAGGATGCAAATTGTAGAGAAACAGACACCAAAGGATTTGCATTTAATCAAATCTAAGGCAAGTCATTTCAGAAGCATCACCACTGTGCACAGAAGCCTTTCCCATCGGGATCAGATCAAGACTTTCCAGGATTCCAGGGTCTGTTTCCGCTTACCAAGAGGGTACACCATTTGCCAGAAATCCTGCATTGCTGTTAGGAAGGAAACTTACCAGAGAAATCCAGAATGGAAAGTGGTAAGTTAATGTCAGTTACTTTTTTAAAAAATTAATAATCTTAATATTTATTTTTGAGATCACAGAGTCATAACATAAAATAAAGGAAAAGAAGAAATAACTCTAGCTAAAATACACAGAAATATTAAAACAGTCCAGAGACCAAACTGTCTTGAATTCTTGGTAACATGTTTTTCATTCTAGTCATATTTAATTACTAGCTGCTTGATTTATTTTTGCTGCATATGGGTAGTTATTTATTCTGAGAGATCAATTCACTTAAACATTTTCATCAAATGAGAGCTTGAATAGTAAGTATTCTTTTGCAGTACAGTGAAATATTATTTTAATTGTAAAAGTTTCAGGTAAGTCCTCAACAATAAAGTACAGAAGAATCCACATTTACGTAGAACTTGAAGTGTCTTTTATTCATGCATCTTGCTTTAAGCTCTTAAGGCTAAGGATGAAAAAACTTCCATTTATAGATGTTAAGGAAGAGTCTGAATTGTTATTTCATGAATTCAAACTGCATGTTGATCTTTCTGAGTTTGGTCATCCTGAAGATACAAATGTTAGTGTCGACGGAGAATAAAATCCACCCATTCAGTTGAGTTTTAAAAGTCAGCATTTTAAATGTTAATAACCACAGAAAAAAATACCTCAAAATGTCTCATGAGGTATCTGGAAAGGAAAAGTAATATTTTTTTAAGTGCCACAGATCTTCAAGTTTGAGTTCAAAAGATAAAAAGTTACTGTGCCCACAAGAGCATCTGTCTTCCGTATTGGCTGAAATATCAAATTGATTTTTGACGGTAGCTCTAAGTAGAAAACTTTTGGATCCACCTGTGTGGTTTTGCAGGTCCAGGGGTGAGGACAGGTATTGGGGAAAAGGTGTGACTACCTATGGATTGGCCAAATCGAGGCTTCTACAAAATATTAAAATACGCTAACTAATTTGGCCTCATATCTTTGAAAGTTTAAAAATCGCTGTCTTTATTTCAAGCTGAAGATTTCACAAGTATTAAATATGGTCTCCTGCTTAATTAATATTTTGAACATTTCAAGAGTGATTGTTGAATTTGAAAGTCAATACATTGCCTCTCCTTGTATTCTCCAGGAGGTTTCCCACAATAAACTAATAGGGCATCATCTCCCTAGATCAGAAGTGGAACCTCAAATGCTGAGCGCTTAATGGGTGTAGTGCTCACGTGCTGTTTTCCTGGGTGGGTAACTCTGCTCTGCCCTGTGACTCGGACCCTCAGGGAGTCAGGCTGAGCTGGAACTGCAGAATCAGGCGAGTGGTGCACACAGCCCTGGGGCTCACACGGACATCTAGGACGTCATTTTTGGCACTTCCCTGACAGGCAGGGAAATGGAACAAACGCAGAAGTCGTCCTCTAATAATCTATCATTCAGGATGTGTATTCTGCTCAGTCTAGAGTGAGAGTGTGCCTACATTCCAGTATCATGTGGGACTATGATTCAGAAAGATATTTTCTGTTATCTTAATTTTGCCATCGTCTGGTTGTGTCATTCAAAATAGAAATTGTTCTTTTCTAAAGTTACAGGATTTTTTTTTCCTTTTTTAACTTTGAACTATCTCTCTAAGACCAGATTTCCTTACCTTAAGTAACAAATGCCTGCTTATGGACTCTAAAATTTAAAAGCAAGAAAATATATTCCAGAGAATGTCATCAAAAATAATAAAATAAGGTGCTTAAAAAACATAAATGTATTTGATATTTAAAAACTAAAAACAACTTAGGAATCACGTTTTTTAAACTCAGTCAATTTCAGAATATATGAGTTGGATTTGTTGGAGAAAAAGCTTAATTTTCTAAAACAATATTAAAGCAACAGCACCGTTAAATCTGCTATGGCCCAAATTCTTCATTAAAGTAGACAGAAATGAGGAAGAATATGACCGAGACAATTTGCTGCATATACATGATCACAATACTACAGTGCAAAAAAAAAAACTTTCCAAATTCTAAAGGATAATTCATTCCTATTGATAAATTTGCTGTGCCTTCTCCCCGGACACACATGCCTTTGTTTTCTCAACAACTGCTCTGAATGCAAGTTTGTATCTAGCGTATTTGAATAAAACCTCTTAAGCATCTCCCGGTTTATACAGGTGTGGGTTCTTTAAATAGACACAATGCACAGGGGAAAAAATGTTTTAAAATAGGAGCATTTGCAACATTTTTTAAATCCTAAATATCAATCCTGGTGAAAAAGGAGAGTGGAGTAATTTGAAGAACTTAGAAAATTCTCAAAAACAAGAATAGTCCAGGTGATATTTTAAAGAATTTGCACTAGGTTTCACTGTTTGGTTAATATTTATTTTAACTCACTTTTCGTACTGTTCTAAAATGTAGGTATTTACAGTCCTGTAGCCTCCTTTAGAATGGGCTTGTCCCCACTGTGTCTGTTTTCCAAAAATCCATTCTCTCATGAAGTCCCAGTGAAAGACTTACATTCCCACCTCTTATGAAACTGCACTTCCCCATGTTCTAAAGATCTTCGTATGTTCAAACCTTTCTGAGCTTTCGTTCTCCTCAACTTCAGTAAGGCATTTCATCTACTCAACAAATATTTATTGAGCAACTACTAGGTACCAGCTACGTGTTGCCATTAATCATCCCTCTTTTTCTACCACACTCCCTTTCTTTCATTTTCCTGGTATATCCCTACATTTCTGACCCCTCCTGTCTTCCCCCCTGGTCTTCTGTGGCCCCTTCCCCTACACATCACAACTGCACCCAATTCCCAAAACTCAGTGTTTGAATTTCTACTCTTCTCTTGCTGCAAAGTCAACCTTGGAGACCTAACTTATTTTCATAACTTTTGTCGTGGTGTTAAAGCTGTTTCTTAGATGTACAGTTCTAAGTCCAGTCAAATTCTTGTCCATACTCAAGAATTTTTACTTGAGTGTGCCACCACAGTCTCAAATTCAGCATATTCAAACTTAACTCCTCTTTCTCCATTGAAATGTACTCACTTCCTTGCATGCTTGATTTCTCTTCTTAATCGTCACATTCTTTTTTAGTGTATGTGTATGTCTGTGTATGTGTGTGTTTCTTTGAAAGGCCTCTTGAATCTGTCCTTGTCATTTCCACTATTTCAGGCTAGCCTGTTTTAACCATTCTCTTTCTCTCTGCTTCCACATATGCTATCCTTCCTAGGATCTACTCTCAAACCAATCTTCCAAAGTTGTTCTTCTGTCACAGCACTACATGTTCAAAAATGTTTGGTGGTTTTCATCACAAAAAGTATACATTTTTACAGCTGATTTTCAAGACCTTCAATATTTCCAGCACCCTCAACTAATAAAACAAAAGATGCTTTCAACAAATATTTATTAAGCACCTACTATGTGCCAGGCAATGGCATTTGGGATGCATAAATGAGTTAAAATAGTCAAAGTTCCCTACCCATGTGAAGCTTACATTCTAGCAAGGGGCAGACAAATAATAAACTTAATAAAAGTAAAGAATATAGTATATTAGAAGGTGACAAGTGCTACAGAGGTAGAAAAAGTAGAACAGGTTAAGAGGGATTGGGAGTATCCCATGGGGAAGGTTGTGATTTTAAATATGTTCTCATGGAGAAGATGACATTTGATCCAAGGCTTGAAGAAGACAGGGGCATTTAGCCTGTGGATAACTGGAAGAAGAATATTCGAGATAGTCAGCACAAAGGTCCTAAGGCAGAAGTGTGCTTGGTGTGCTTCAGGAACTGGCTATAGTGCAGTGAGCATGAGGGAGAGGGTTAGGAGGCAAGATCAGAGGTATCAGGGAACAAGATCATGTAGGACTATTGTAAGGACTTTGGTTTTTACTCAGAGTGAAATGGGGTGCCTTATAAGGTTTTGAGCAGGGGAGTGACATGATTAGACTTTCTTTTTTAAAGGATCACTCTGACTACCCTGTTGAGAATGGACTTGAGGGGGAGTGTAGGAGAGAGGTGTCAAGGATGGAGGCAGGAAGACCAATTAGAAGATAGGTGTAATCTACATGTAGTAACAGTAATCTACATGAAAAATAAGAGACTGAACCTGATGGTAACAATGGAGGTGGGTAAAAGTCAGCAGATGCTGCATCTATCTTACAGGTAGCCCCATCAGGAATTACTGAAGGATTGGAATGTGAAGTGTGAAAGAAAGATAACTCTATAGCTTTGGACTCAAGCAACTAAGGATGGAATGGCCATCGACTGAGTTAAAAAATGTTTCAGGTAAAGCAGCTATTGAAGGGAATAATGGAGTTCAGTTTTGGACATGTGAAATCAAAGATGTCTATCAGGTATATCCAAGTCTAAAGTCTGGGACAGATCACAGCTGGGGATATCCATTTAAAATTCATTTAACATGCAGATGTTATTTAAATCCACTAACTCCAATTACACTAGTTCCTTTCCCTTCCAGCAGCCTTGCTCCTTCCCGCCTCTTTGCTTTTGATCTTGGCATGCCTGCCATCTACATAATATTTCTCTCTCCTCCTGACAAATCCATATCTTAAGTCCCATACCTTCACACAAAGCTTCCACCAACAATTTCAAAGTGTACTCTTTCTCCTCCCCTACTGTTTCCACGTGAATGTCTTTTTTCTCTCACTAAGAGAGAATCTCTTTGAGGACATCTGCAATGTATTTTTTAACTTATTTTGCCTCCCTATGGCATATGGCCCCATATTTTGCACTAAGTCAGCTGGTACCTAAGTTTATTTTATGATAAAACTTCAGAAGTTTTGACCTAGTGATTTGTCATCTTGTAAACTTTATTCCTCTATTAATCACTGTGTGGTTATTTGTTAAACTTATTTAGAATGGGTAAATTTCCCCTAGGCTCTTCAGTATAGACATAGAGCATAAATTGGCAATTCAAATCAAAATCACCAATTACTTCAGAAAAAAGTAAAGTCAAGACTGTTTGCAGATTCACTAAGAATCCAGCCTGGACTCCATCAACTTCCACCCTCTCCCCCTTTGCAAAACTAAATCCACATCTGCCAAATGTTCCCCTGCCTGCTCAGCCAGGACTTCCTAGGCCAGAGTCGGTCCCCATCGCTACAGTAACCTTATAAAAGCCTTACCCTGTATGTATATAGCAATGGTACCCAACCTTTAGCATTATCAGAATCACCTATAGGGCTTGTTAAATCACAGATTTCTGGGCCTCACCCCTGGAGTTTCTGATTCAGTAGGTCTAGAGCAGGTGGATGTTGATACTGTAGGTCCACGCTTTGGGGACCACACTTTGAGGATCACTGCTGTGTATTCTCATTTTGACTTGCCTGTCTGCCTTTAATCCCTGCCTTGTTCTGGCTTGAGTCAACTCCAGGCTTCTCAATGCTGACTACAGTTAGTCACTGGCCATACCACCTTCAGTCTCATTACTGAATGGCTAACTCATACCCTTGATCCCAATTTCTGTCTTCCTCTTTTACAGCCTGGTCCCATCAATCATCTTCACCTTTCCTTCTAAACCATCCCTCTCTGTGGTTCAAAATCCTCAAGGTTCTCCCACCCGTAAATACATAAATAGTTATAAAAGCATAAACAAACCCTTCCTTCACCCTATATTTATTTCATTTTCTTCCAATGTCTTGCTTCCCTTTCTCATTCAAACTTCAAGAAGTAGTCTCCCCTGCCTGTCTACACTCCCCCCCTTGTCATTATCTGATGTAGCCACCCCACCCCATACTTCTGAAATTGCTCTACTAAGATCTGTACCAACCACTTAAAGGAGAGCAATGGATGCTCTTCTGTCCTTGTCTCCTGAACCCTTCAGCTACATCTAATACTCTCTTTTATGCTTCTTTCCTAAGGTCTTCCCTGAATTGTAAGATGTTTTATTCCCCCAGTTTTCCTAGTTTCTCTCTAACCACTCCTTTCAGGTATCCTCAATGGGATTCTCTCTTCCTCTGACAACGCTTCAAATGTAAATGTTCCCAGGCTTTCATCTTTAACCATTTAGCCAAGAGCTTCCCAACCAGTGTGGCAGGAATTGGCATTAGATGTGTTCCCAAGATAATGATCTTCTCAGCCCTTGGAAATAGTCTGATCTGCTTATCCCAGTGTTCCAGACACATAGTATTGTATTCTACATGTGCTATAATGTGATTCCATCCTCCAAACACTTTCCCAAGGTATTCCACCCTCTTTCCTGGTTCCAGTAAGATCAAGATCATGATGGCTGCAAAATTTATGTAGCCAGACCAATCCCAAGATGGGAACTTGAGATTCACGTTTGAATCTTCCCTCTCCTTCACCTCCCACATCTAAGTAATTTTCAAATCTCTCTGTTCCTTGTGCTTCCATCTATCGCTACTCAGACTCCATTATCTCTTGCCTGAATTACTCTAGAATCCTATGAACTAATCTCCATGTGACTTTGTTATTCCCATATCCACCCTCCACACAGCTGCCACAGAAGCCCATATAAAATGCAAATCTATCCACACCACTCCCTTACTTAAAACCTCCAAAGGTTCATTGCTAACAGGATCAAGTCCAAACTCCTTCTGCTCATAAGAACCTTCATGATTAACCCCTGCTCTTTTCTGCAGGCTCACCTCGTGCCACTTCTCCTCTCACACACCTCTTTCTGTTTTTGTCTCCAGGCATTTGCTCAAGCTGTTCTCCATTTCTGAATGTTCTTCATTTTGCCATCACCACACACCCCTTACGTCTTCCATTAAGCCTTGGCTTAGGTATCACCTTGCCTTCCCGACTCCTTCTCCACCCCCCACAAGGAGGTGCCCCCATTCTTTGTTTCTCTGAATATCCTAAACATATTTAGGTCATCGAATTTACCACTTTTGCATTATAATCATTTTTTAAGGATTTCTCTCATCCACTAGATAACATGTTCTTTTGTATCCGCAGTGACTGGCACATAGAAAGTATTCAATAACTAATTGATGAATAAATATAGTCTTAGGCTTTTCCAAAAAATAAGGCAACACAATGCAGTTCTAGGAGTAACATTTGTAACAAACAGGGAAAACACTTTGGAACAAACATAAGGTCATTAAGTTTTCAATCTGAGGCTAATTTGAAAGGAGTACATTAAACCCATTTAATGAAAAAATATAATAGAGTAAATCCCGTCAAAATTTAAAGAAACATTCAGATACCTTTATTTGGCTGAAATCTGGTTGCATATGGTTTTTTTGAGTTACCTAATACATGTCTTGGATCCTAGATTTTTTTTTTACTCCATCTTATACAGGTATTTTATTCATTTTGTATAAAACTTAGTAGTTTTCAAAGCAGTTTCATATGCCTATCTAACTTTTCCTTATAAAACTCTGAAGTTAGCAAATGAAGAAAATGAGGCTGAGAGATTTTGGTTTTCCACTGTCGGTGGCTAATATATGACTGTGCAAATCCTAACTCCCAGGCCAGAAACCTCTTTTGTCCTAATACTTCCTCTGCCTCTGGCTTTGGTTTTGGTTTCTTCCTTCCTTCCTTTCTTTTTGTAATGCAATTTGACTCATAAACCAAATAGATCCTAGAACATCTACAAATTTAACCAGATTAGAGAATATTTTTGGTGATATGCCTAATAGACACATATTTTAGTGTATTCTGCCACATATACAAGATACTGAACTCAGTGCCAGCTAAAATTACTGGTAAGCCAGCAATGTCTCAACTAAAATGAACTGAAGCCATCCAACCTACTGCAGAACAACAGTTTTAGAGTTAGAAAATATCTTAGAATTCCTCTAGTTCAGCCAGTGCTTAAGTGTTTCCTACTATAGTCCAAATATAAAGGTTGTCCTTTCTTTGTTTGACCATCTTCATTGATAAGGAATTCACTGTCCCTAAAAGCAATACAATTTCAGAACCTTAGGGAAAAGCTTTCCTTTATTGTTGGTTGACTCTCTCTAATTTCCTCATAGTGAAAAATCACAGAATTTTCTAGTTAATGCTACAGTTTGACCACAGTCTGGAGTTCAGCTCTATTGTTACTGAACTGTTTAACTCTGACCTCAGTTTCTCCATCTATAAAATGGATTAAATGAAATAATGCATGTAAATTATCAGCATTGTAGTATCCTCAGTAAGTGCATGTGGTAAGTGCTCAATAAAATGTTAAGTGAATGAATAGCTCTTTTCTTATCCTTAACCTAATTTCAAAGCAGCTCTCACATTAAATCACTAAATTTTAGGGAGCAAATAAAAAAACTTATTTAGCGCAATAAACAGATAACGAAGTACTTTCTTCCGAAGAACATTATCTTAAAATAGTCCAGTTGACCTACTCGCTCACATCAGGTACAGATAGGATGGCGGAAGGAATCCTGTCACACTGTAACCTGAAACATGCAAATCTAACTTTGGCATCATGTAGTAAATAGTATTATTTCAAGCTTATCTTGTGATTAAAGTATAAATGGTAACTCTTGCTGAAGTAAACCGTGACAAGTCAGAGTAAAAAAAAAAGAGGGCACCAGGTTAGCAAAGAGTGAAAATTTTGTACCAAGAGGAATCATTGAAGGAGCAGGGATGCTTTGCTTGAAGCAAAAGAAATACTGTCTTCAAATGTTTGATAAAATGTTGTGTGGAAGATGGAAAATATTCAGTCTTAGTTTCCCAACAATGGGTTGGCTTCACAACAGGGATTTATTGTCTCATGGTTTCAGAGGCTAGAAGGTTTTTCCTTCTAGGGTTGACAGGATTCTGGCTGGTCTGCAGCCCTCGGGTTCCCTGACTTTCCCATCACATGATCTCCTCTCCTTCCTCCTCTGGGTTTCGGGCTTCTGGCTCTCCCATGTGGCTTTCTCTCCCTATGTCTAAATTATGTCTGTTTATAAAAGATTCCGTAAATCTGGATTAAGGTCCAACCTCATTCAGTTGGGCCACACCTTAACCAAAATAACATAATCAAGAGATCCTACTTACAATGGGTTTGCACCCAAAGGAATGCGAAAGAAAACCTAGAACATGTCTAAATTTGGGGTATTTATCTCAAGCCACCACAGATCCTTGCAGTGTGTTTTCTAAGGCAAAACTAGAATCAAGTGGAAATTACAAGGGATATCTTTAGACTGAAACTAAGAAAGAACCAAGAACTCTAGGATAACCAGACATAGGCTGCCTCTCAAGGAAGTAGGTTTCTTTCACTTAAGCAGAGCTTAGATAAGTTTCTATCAGGGACTGGGAGATAGTACTAAACACTGTCTATTAAAGCCGCTTCAAACTCAAGAATTCTATCATTCTAATGAGCAAATAGCATCACAATAATCATCCTTCGAAGACGTCCCTCAGGAGGTTGATCTCATTATTTCAACCACATCTGGTTGTTAACTAGTCCATTTGTTTAAGTCCCAGGAGACTGCAGCAAACGAGTGTATCAAGGTGTGAGAGTGAAGCACACAGTCAAGGATCTACTGGCCGAAAAACGATCCAGGCAGACAAATAATTCAAGATTTCATGTAAGTCCCAATTTAATACATTCTGAAGTGTCGAGGGATTTAAGTCCTCTATTAAGGTTAATTATCTCCACCAGCACCCCTTATCCACACGCCCGTCTCCCATCCCTCAGGGCTGATATTCTCAATAGCAAAGCCCTCCTTTAACTGTCACACGCCATATAATTACTTCTATTTTTCAGTATTCTCCTCGATGGGTAATCTTTCCCTTATAAGCAGGCCCTCTTAGTAGCTCCTCTTTCTCCCTTAGTGGTGCCAAGTTTGTGCTTTAATTACCACTCCTGTCTGTTGCTCCTCCTGCTGGTCTGTTTTTCACACTGATTCTCATGTCCTTTTGGAAGAGGTTTTTTTTAGTCTCTATTTGTCCGCTACTGATTGTCTGCCTTAGGAATGGAATTTGCTTTTCCTCACATAAACCATAGTCAATAAATGCTAGCTCACCGCCTGACTGAGGCCTGGGGGAATGGAAGGAATGGAAGCAGAGAGAGCCCTGCCACGAACCAGCCATGAGACCCTGGGCAAGTCACTTTTTTCTCTGGGCCCCACAAGAAGTGAGTTGATTGAGATTATCTCCACGTCCCTTCCAACTGTAAAAATGTCTGATTATTATTAGCATGTGACATATCTACCAAGTTATAAACAAGATTCCAAGAACTCTGTGATCTTGTTGGTTGGTTACTTTGGCCAATGGCAGTGACAGACTGACATGTCTTGTCTGTTTTATTTTCACCCTAATAATGATTAACAGAGGCTCAGTCAGTTGAAATAATGTCAACCTTCAGGCAGAGTTTATTCTAAACCAGATACAAAAAGAACTTAGAAAAATCCTCTCTGTAATATGCAAAATCAGAATTAAACAGTCCTTATAGGAGATGAGATACGTCCAAAGCCTCTATCTGCCATTTATGTCTTTATCAGTAGCTCCTGTCTGTGTGTAAAATATTTTAAGTAGTTGCACCTGGATCTCCAAAAGTGGTTCTAGAATGGAAATAGCATTTAGCTATCAAGATTAGTATATAACCACCTATTTCATTGATGACACAAATGTCAGGCATTTGTTAGGCATTTTCTGAGTACATGTCATAAAATCAGGTATCCAGGAACAAGTGAGGCACCCATGTACAGGACACAGTGAGGGGTCTGCAGGCTTGGGCCCTGGTTGCTCCCTCGGGTCTGTACCGGGCTCGACTCAAGGCAAGCTCCTCAGTCATATTTCAAGTGAAACAACTCCAGATTCAATTTCCTGCCATTCAAAATCACGTATCATGAACTTTTTGCCTTCCTTTCTTTTAAACTACCTCCCCTCTCCTACTTCAACAAATGCAGTTTAGCAAATACAGGGAAATCTCAATAACTGGCTCTTTGTTAACCCCTAGTGCCGTGTGTCTCGTAGTTTCAGCTCAGAGTCAACTGGAATGTGTGTTAAAATTTCAGAACAAACCTAGTTTCTTTGAGAGAGAGAGAACAGAAAGTCTTTTCTAAATGAAGCTCAGCTTTTAAGTGGTCTTAATATGGATTGCTTGGCTGCAACCACAGCTAATAGAGGAGAGAGCAAATGAATTGTGTGAAATTGGATGAAAGTTTCAAGTAAACTGTCAGTTGGGAAGATGAGTCAAACATAAGGATAATACCCACTGTTGAGGAGCAAACATTTTATCTGCCAAATAAGGCTGTGACTCCCTCCTTAGCATTCTGTATACAAATGATAAGGCAAATTTATAGAAAAAGACAGGAAGGTATATATCCAATTGGTAGATGTAAATACTTTTTTCCTTTAAAAAATCACCTATAACTTCTTGCTCAAGTTTGTAACCATCATATAGTGTATTTTCTCTATTTTTGATGTTTTCGTTTTTAAAAAGTATAATGATATAAACATAGTTAGTAATAAGCCATATTATCTGATTTAATTTTTAAATGTAGTTTCCTGGGCTCCATCCCATGACTATTAAGATAGAGTTACTTAGGCTGGGGCCAGAAAATGGTCATTTTTAACCAGCTTCTTGAGTGTTTCCTTTGCACATCACTGTTTGAGAACTTTGCCACAGAGAAAAGAGTCAGTGTCCATCCCTCACCCATCACAGATGAGATTAGCATCTCTACCCAGACAAGAACATCGTGAGCTAATGATATTGGCCCAGTGACTTTGTGTTATAGAGAAAGTGAGTACATGAAACATACAATACATGTAATAAATAGTCCATGCCATTAAGCACCAAACAACTTCGTGGAAAAGAAAAATACTTATATATTTTAAAAATATAAGATCATATAACCAAGCTCTAGATTGAATGCTAAAAATAAAAGACTAGGAAGCATAGCCATGAGATATTTAGGCTGTAATAATATTTAGATGTGGATGGTTTAAAGTATACTTCCTTGTGTATTATCTCATTTGATAGACACAGTAATCCTGGGAGATTGAGATTTATGTGATGTCCCATTTTACAGATTAAAATGCTGAGAACAGAAGAAGGGAAGTAATTGTTTCCACATTGCACTATTAATAAGCGGCAGCTGTTCTGACTCAACTCCATATTCCTTTTAATCCTGTGAACTGAAAAGGGAAAGATTGATGTGGACTGGAGTAGAATATTTTGATCCATGCAAACAAAGGAAGTCAAAACATAAGAAAATATACCATTTAAAAAGAATCTGTGACACTACAAAAGTGCAGACCAGCTCTAGCCATGTCAGTAATTCTCAGGCATCCACAGTATATGAGTATGAACTTGGCCTTAACTTCGTATTCCAATCTTGTTGCTCAGTGTCTGGATGCTAGTATCTTACTTTCATCTTCACTTCAGTGACTATTTAAATGCACAGAATCCAAAATGTGGCAGACACAGGAACATGGTTATTTGAACTTAGGCATCTTTAAGTAAATAGTCCGTGAATTGATTTTATTATCTGCCCACCATGTTTCAGTCTCAAGCCACTATTCTAGAATATCTGTGTATCTCAAGAAAGATATATTACTTAACCATCCACTTGAGAAAAGGGCCTATTTCTGTCCCTGTTTCAAATGCAGCCAAATGAGCAGAAAGCATGGAGAATCATATTATTGATGGTCACAGGTAGGGTTCTAGTTGCATGGGTAATACCATGTCCACATCCAGTTTTTCATATCAGTGCACTAGGCAATGAGTTTAATATCTTAGATAAGGTTTCAATAGGGAATCCATCCATGAGACATGTTCAGAATTTGCCAGTGACAATATGGATAGTGACCAAAGCCTAACTTGAGGAGAGTAGGTGCCCTGCCATGCAGTTTGGGCATCAACATAGACTAGAAAAAGGGCCCCCAAAAGTTTCCATGTTTAATCCCTACAACCTGTGACCCCTACCTTATAAATGGCAAAAGATGTGATTAAATTAATGATCTTGAAACGAGGGGTTGATTCTGAATTTTCTAGTTGCACCCTGAATGCAATCCCATGTGTCCTTAAAAGGGAGGCAGAGGGAGTTTTGAGAGAGAAATACAGAGGAGAAGACGCACAAAAGAGAATGAGGCAATGTGACCACATTGCAGAGATTGGAGTGATACAGCCACAAGCCAAGGCTGCTGGCAGCCACCTGAAGCTGGAAGAAGCAAGAAAGGATTCTCCCGTAGAGCCTCCAGAGAAGTATGGCCCTGCCTGAAGCTTAATTTCAAACTTCTGGCCTGCAGATCTGTGAAAGAATATATTAAGTTGTTTTAAGTCACCCAGTTTGTGGTAATTTGTTACAGCAGCCCTGGAAAACTTATACACATTTATTATGAACACAATGTCCCCTTGGATAAATAGCCCCATGGAAGTATCTGTTTGATGCTCAAATTACTGACCTTCAATTTGTGACCACACATTGATGTTTACTCAGGAGCATATTGATCTATCTTTAGCAAAATTTCCCTCAAGAACATCTATTTTGTTTGGTTGGTTGTTTGTGTTTTTGTTAGAGAAGTTGTGGATTTACAGAACAATCATGCATAAAATAGACTTCCCACCAGCACTTGCACTGGTGAGGAACATTTGAAGAACATCTGTTTTTGAGATCAGGAAGTGTTTTTCACATCTTTGTAGTAAGAATCAAAGAAAAAAGAATCTCTTGTATCAAAAGAGGCTTTCACCAAAGACTGGAAATTAAACAACTTCTATCATTTTAACTATAATTATATGTTTTCACAACTATTATTGTGTCTATCTGTTTTTAAATAATAACTTTTTTCTCAGATTTTT
Source organism: Tamandua tetradactyla (assembly GCF_023851605.1). Lineage (NCBI taxonomy): Eukaryota > Metazoa > Chordata > Mammalia > Pilosa > Myrmecophagidae > Tamandua > Tamandua tetradactyla. Next base: position 30,185,921 of record NC_135334.1, on the reverse strand, counting down.
CTGTGTTATCCTCTCTATACTACTAATTTTTTTACCAGATAATTTAAAACTATGAGCCATTCACCAACATCTAGGACCAAAAATGCATAATTAAACTTTTGAGGTTAGCTTGTGTTGCACTTTTTTCAATTACACTATTTCATTTGAGTTCCATAAAAGTTAATCATTGAAAAATTTTTAAAACATCACAAGTTCAGTGAACTCTATTATCTTATAGTGATAAAAGAAAGTGGGATGCTAATAACCGCAATTCTTTCAGTTTTGTTTTGAAATTCAGGGAAGAATTTACAGGCTTTTGAGCTTTCTAATCAAGTTTTTCTTAAGCTTTCATAAAGATTCATTTAAAATTATTGAATGTACAGTAACTGGCAGGGAAAAACTTGCTGAGTGGGAAATGGAGATCAGTTTGGAACTAAAATTGTAGAATGGGGAGTGCAGTGCATTTTAGAGGAGAGTAACAACAGGCCTGGGAAACAGGCCTTGATGTTAAATCTGTTTTATTTATTTATGGATGCATTAATAGCTATTCTGCTCTCCTCATTCAGCTAAATGCTATAGTAAGGAACAATAAGTAAATAGAAATGAAAATTCTTTTCAATAAGGATTCTATATTAATTAACATGAGGAAAAATAAGATTTCTGGTTCTGTTTTTGGAAATTCAAAATTGAGGAAAATGTTGGGGAGAGATATCCTAAGTGGGAAATATATATGGATTATATCAGCCTTGAGTTATTATATCTATTACACATATACAGACCAAAATTTAACTATTTCGACACTGGCGTGATTCTTTTTGCACCAGCCTCAAATATTTGCTTTTTAAATCAGAATCACAGTTATTTTCTTCTACATTTTTCTAAATCCCCCTAATTAAGTTAGCTGCTAAAATATGTACTTTAAGAACATACAAGATAAGGCCATATTGTCAGCTAGGCTTCTTTGTTAATCTTTCCTAATTATTCTTGGAAGGGAAACGTAAGCACAGAAATAAGCATTATAATAGTGGTATCTGATGGGAAATTTTAGATGAACAGAAGGTAAGTGGGAGTTTGTGGCACAGAGTTATTGAAAGTGTTTGATCTTTATTGAGGGATGGGTAAATTCTAACTGTGGAACAGATGTGCATTACCTAGCTCTGTCCCTAATGACTTTCTTTCTTTCCATCAAGACTGTTAGTTGGAGATTTGTTTAGTTACAAATCCAACTGCTTCTTCACTGCCCCAGTCACACACACACTTCAATTACCACCAGGTGTAAATACGGTGAGGTCCATGTCTGTGATTTGCATTTCAGTTTCTTATGAAGTTCTAAGAAGGAAAAGACACAATTGAAAACCATAATTGTATCATCTCAAATGATAACTGAAATTTTGGAAACTACATCAGAGACATTTTTTTTCTACACTAAAAGATAAACTGCCCCTTCCTCAGTCTGTTTAAACTCCTCTTCTGCCTAAGTGCTCTTGGACAATTCACTTTCTCCCTGCTAGGACTCAGGGTTCTTGTCTGTAAAATTAGAGAGTTGGACCATATCTGTAAGTCCCTTTCATTTCATTATTCAATATTAAAACTTGATATTTAAGCAGTTTATTCCATTCCTTTTCCTTCTTAATTTTTGCTATTCACATATCAAATGTTCCCTTCTTACTGTTTAGGATTTAAAATCGCTCTAAATCTCTGAAAACCAGCTCATGCATTCCATTTGATGCTACTTGGAACTGATATTTCTTCCTCTAAGAATCACTCTATGACTGACATTCAACTTCTAAAGACACAGTAAGGGAGGCAGCATAGCAGGGAAAAGAATTTGGGCTCTGGAGCCAGATGATCTGAATTCCAATTCCATCTCTGCCTCTTGCCAGCTGTGTGATGATGGGAAAGTCATTTAACCGTGGTTTTAGGTTGAAAATCCTATCTGCCCTATAAGGTATTGGATTTAATATTTGACAAGGGCTCAGTAATCTCTTGTTATTAAATGTTTCCTGCATGCCAGGAACTCAAAGCAATATAAGAAATCTTTTATCCTTAAAAGGTATACAGTTCAGTTGACCATTTTGTGAAATAAGTGCTTAAAAATGAAAAGGGAGTTTTTGTTCCAAGTGCCATATAATTCATACTGACCATCATTGAACACTCTCAGAGCAAAGCATGGACTGAATGGATAGAAGAAGACTACTTGGAGGAGGGTGAGCCTTGCACTAACCCTTGGAAGGAAGAAGATAATTTAGGTGTGCAATGAAGAGGGATGGAGTCCAAGCAGAGGACACAAAGTAAGCAAAGGTCCCAAGGGAGGAAAGGCACTCCACACGTGGTATGTGGTGAAGAGATCAACTTGTCCACAGTGTGGAAAAGTGAAAAAAAGACAAAATGAAAGATAAGTTTGTATACACCATACTGCAAGATTCAGTTCCAGCCTTGCCTGCAAAGTCCTCCCAAATGCTTCTCTCTGCTCCCAGAGATTCCAGCATATTTTTTGCTAAAATACTTATTACAATGCACCATATCTGCTTGCTTTCTAAATCTCTTCTCCAACTGATTATTGTCTTGATGTCTTTGTTTGCTCCTTCTGGAGCTTCCATTTGAGGAGGAGCAGCAGTGTGGTTGAATGGTTAAAGGCTCGCATTTTGGAGTCAGACAGACAAACACTCTCACAGAGTTTGGCAGAATAGATTTTAAAAAGCTATGACCCAAGTATGCTGTAAAACATAGAATCAAGAAAACCAGAAGTTGGTTGTTTGAAAAGAACTAATAAAATTGACAGGCCTTTAGTTAGACTGACAGAGCAAAAATAAAAGAGAAGACAGAAATAACTAAAATCAGAAGTGAAAAGGGGACATTAAAACCAACCCCCTGATATAAAAAGTGAAATAAGAGGATACTATGAGCAACTAATTGCACACCAACAAATTAGGTAACCTAGATGAAATGGACAAGTTCTTAGAAACACGCGAACTGTCTACACTGTCTCAAGAAGAACTAGATGATCTCAACAAGCCAATCACAAGTTAAAAAAAAAAAAAGAATCAGTCATCATGAAGTTCTCAAAAAAGAAAAATCCAGGACCAGATGGCTTCACATGTAAATTCTACCACATATTCAAGAAAGAACTGTACCAATCCTGCTCAAACTCATCAAAAAAATTTAAAGCAGAGAGAAGGCTACCTAACTCATTCTATGAAGCCAACATCACCCTAATACCAAAGCCAGACAAAGATACTACAAGGAAAGAAAATTGCAGACCAATCTCCTTAATGAATATAGATGCAAAAATCCTCAACAGAATTCTTGCAAATTGAATCCAGCATCACATTAAAAGAATTATACACCATGACCAAGTGGGATTTATTCCAAATATGCAAGGCTGGTTCATCATAAGAAAATCAATGAATGTAATACACTTTTCTAGTTTGAAAGCTGCCAGAATGTGATATACTAGAAACAGAACAGTTTTTAAAAGGAGGAATTTATTAAGCTCCTAGTCTACAGTCCCAAGGCCATGAAAATGTCCAAATTAAAGCAAGGCTATTAAAATATCAATCCAAGGCATCAAGGAAAGAGACCTTGGTTCAAGAAACCGATGACATTTAGGATTTCTCTCTCAATTGGAAAGGCACATGGCAAACATGGAGACATCTGCTAGTTTTCTCTCCAGGTTTCCTGTTTCATGAAGCTCCCCTGGGGGCACTTTCCTTCTTCATCTCCAAAGGTCTCTGGCTGCTTGGGCTCTTGTGGCTCTTTCCAAAATGGTTCCCCCTTAAAGGGCTCCAGTAAGCAACCCCAGCTTGAGTGGGTGGAGACACACCTCCATGGAAACCAGCTAATCAAAAGTTACTACTCACAATTGGGTGAGTCATATCTCCATGGAAGCAATAAAAAAAGCTCCCACCAAGCAATACTGAATGAGGATTAAAGGACATGGCTTTTCTGGGGTACACAGATTCAAACCAGCATATACACTATATCAACAAATCAAAATGAAAGAACCACATGATCATCTCAACTGATGCAGAAAAGGCATTTGACAAAATCCATCATCCTTTCTTGATGAAAACACTTCAAAGGATAGGAATAGAAGGGAGCTTCCTCAACATGATAAAGGGAATGTATGAAAATCCACAGGTAACATCATCCTCAATTAGGAAGGACTGAAAGCTTTCCCTCTAAGACAAGGAATAAGACAAGGATGTCCACTGTCACCATGTGCTGGACATTGTGCTGGAAGTTCTAGCCATAGCAATTAGACCTGACTTTAAAGCATATTATGACGCTACAGTGGTCAAAACAACACAGCACTGACATAAAAATAAATATACTGACCAGTGGAATGGAATTGAGTGTTCAAAAATAGACCCTTTCGTATATGGATTGATCTTTGAGAAGGTAGTCTCATCAACCCACCTCGGACAGAGCAGCCCCTTCAATAATTGGTGTTTGAAGAACTAGATATCCATATGCAAAAGAATGAAAGAGGATCCAAATCTCACACCCTATATAAAAATTAACTCAAAATGGATCAAAGACCTAGATATTAGAGCTGAGAACATAAAACTCTTAGAAGAAAATCTAGGGAAATATCTTATAAATCTTGAAATAGGAAACAGTTTCCTAGCCCTTACACTCAAAGCATGAACATTGAAAAAAGAAATAGATAAATGGGATCTCCTCAAAATTAAACACTATTGGGCATTAAAGAATTTTGTCAGGAAAGTAAAAAGGCAGCCTACACAATGGGAGACAATATTTGGAAAGCACATATCGGATAAAGGTTTAGTATCCAGAATATATAAAGAGATTCTTCAACTCAACAACAACAAAAAACAAAACAACCCAATTTAAAAAATGGGCAAAAGACATGAACAGACACTTCTCATAAGCGGAAATACACATGGCTAAAAGGCACATGAAAAGATGCTCAACTTCACTGGCTATTAGGGAGATGCAAATCAAAACCACAATAGGGTATCATCTGATACCCACTAGAGTGGTCATTATCAAAAAAACAGAAAGCAACAACTGTCGGAAAGGATGTGGAGAAAGAGACATTCTTATCCACCGTTGGTGGGAATGTAAGATGGACAATTGCTCTGGAAGGCGGTTTGGTGGTTCCTTAGGAAGCTAAGTATAGAATTGCCATATGATCCAGCAATCCCATTACTAGGTATATATTCAGAAGAACTGAAGGCAAGGAAACAAACGGACATTTTCACACTGATGTTTATAGCAGCATTATTTATGATTGCCAAGAGATGGAAATAGCCCAAATGTTCATCAGCAGATGAGTGGCTAAACAAGCTGTGGTATAGACATATGATAGAGTATTAGGCAGCTGTAAGAATAAAGCCATGAACCTTGGGGACACCATGCTGAGTGAAATTAGCCAGAAACAAAAGGATAAATATTGTATGGTCTCACTAATATGAACTAACATTAATGAGTGAACTTGACAAATTGAAGTTAAGAATACAGGTTATCAGGAGATAGAAATAGGGTAAAGATTGGGCATTTGATGCCAAAGGAATACAATTTGTGCAACAGGAGTATTGTAAAAATTCAGAAATGGCTACATGATTGTATCACAATAATATAAATACACCGAATGACGCTAAATATGAGTATGACCGAAGGAGAAGGGCTGAGAGCACGTGTGAAACCAGAAAAAAAGGTAGAGAATAAAGACTGAGATAGTGTAATTTAAGAATTCCTAGAGTGGACAATGATGGTAATTCAATGTGCAAATAAAGAAAACATTTTTGCATGAGGGAGAACAAACGAATGTCAACATTGTAAGGTGTTGAAAATGAATGGTATACAGGAAAAAGTGCAATCAATGCAAGCTAGGATCCATGGTCAACAGTAACATTGTAATATGTTTCCACTGAATGTAACAAAGGCATTATACCAAAACTAAATGTCCGCAGGTGAGGGGCATGGGGGAGGGGTATAGTTTGTGGAAAAGAAGGAAATGTCTTCATATAGATTATGGTGGCAAAGGCATGTCTATTAACTTAGGTTGGATTGTGTGATGGGCAAATAAAATGTTTAAAAATGAACAAAGAGAAACAAGTGCTTCAGAAAATGTGGAGAAAGAGATGTAGCTATTGACTGTCAGTAGGGAAACTGAGAGGTGCAACCCCTTGGAGAACAGTGTGGTGGTTCCACAGGAGACTAGGGGTGTGTTTGCCATAAGATCCTGCAGCCCCATAGCTCAGCATATACCTGGAGGAACTGAGTGTGGGGACACAAATGAACATTTGCACACTGGTGTTATGGTGGAGGTAGCCTAAGGGAACAGCTGAGGAGTGGAAGGGGGAACTGTGGTTTATATGCACAACAGACTACTGAGCGAAGGAATGAAGTTGTGAGGCATGCAACCAGGTGAGTGATACTTGATGACTGTATGTTGAATGAAATGTCAGAAACAAAAATACAAATATTATCATGCCTCACTCATATGAACTAACTATAATATAAAAACCAGACCAAATCCAACAACACACTAAAAGAATTATACACCATAATCAACTGAAATTTATCCCAGGTATGAAGGGTCGGTCAACATAAAATCAGTTAACATAAACCAGATTAACAGAATGAAGAAAAAAAATGTATGATCATCTCAGTTGATACAGAAAAGGCAAAATCCAGCAATACTTCTTGATAAAAAAAAACACTTGGAAAATTAGTAATAGAAGGAAGCTTTCTCAACATGCTAAAGGGCATATATGAAAAGCCCACAACTAACATCATATGTTTAGGACTGAAAACTGCTTTGTAAGATCTGGAACAAGACAAAGATGCCCACTTTGACACAGTTATTCAACACTGTACTGGAAGATCTAGCCAGAGCAATTAAGCAAGTAAAAGAAACACAGTCCAGATTATAAAGAAAGAAGTAAAACTTTCCTTATTGCAGATGGCATATAGAAAATCCTGAGAAATCCACAACAGATCTTATATACAGAAAATCCTGATATATCCACAACTAAAACTCCTAGACCTAATAAATGAATTCAACAAAGTGGCAAGATACAAATTGAGCAGCCAAAATCTAGTTTTTCTATGAACTAATAATGAACAATCAGAAGAAGAAATGAAGAAAAATTCCATTTACAATAGCAACTAAAAGCGTAAAATATCTAGGAATAAATCTAACCAGGGATGTAAAGGACTTATACACAGAAAGCTATGAAACACTGCTAAAAGAAATCAAAGAAGACCTAATGACATTCCATGTTCATTGGTTGGAAGATAAATATTGTTAAGATGTCAGTTCTACCCAAAGTAATTTACATATCCAATGCAATCCCAGTCAAAATTCCAGGAACTTTTTTGCAGAAACGGAAAAGCCAATGGAAAATTGCAGAAGGTTATATGAAAGGGTTTCCAAATAGCCAAAGCCAGCTTGTGAAAGAACAAAGTTGAAGGACTCTGTTCTAGTTTGCTAGCTGCTTGAATGTGATATACAGAAACAGAATGGCTTTTAAAAGGGAAAATTTATTACGTTGCAAGTCCACAGCTCTAAGGCCATGAAAATGTCCCAATTAAAGCAAGGCTATAAAAATGTCCAGTCTAAGGCATCCAGGAAAAGATACCTTGGTTCAAGAAGGCCAATGATGTTCCGAGTTTCTCTCTCACCTGGAAAGGCACATGGTTAACATGGTGGCATCAGTTAGCTTTCTCTCCAGGCTTCTTGTTTCATGAAGCTCCTCCAAGGAAGTTTTCATTCTTCATCTCTAAAGATTTCTGGCTGCACAAGTTCTGTGGCTCTCATTGATCTTTCCTCTCATGTCTCTTTCCAAAATGATTCTTTCTTAAAGGGCTCCAATAAGCAACCCCATCTTGAATGGTGGAGACACACCTCCATGGAAATCATCTGATTAAAAGTTACCACCCACAATGGGGTGGGTTACATCTCCATGGAAAATCAAAAAACTCCCACACAGCAATATTGAATAAAGATTAAAGGATATGGCTTTTCTGGGGTCCACAAATTCAAAGCAGCACAGACTTCACATTTCCCAATATTAAAACTTATTACAAGCCACACTAATCAAACAGCATGGTTCTTGCACAAGGACAGACATGTGGACCAATGGAATAGAACTGAGAGCTCAGAAATTAACCCTCACATTTATGACCAACTAATTTTTGACAAGGGAGTAAAGATCATTCAGTTGAGAAAGATTAGTCTTTCTCTTCAACAAATAGTGCTGGGAAAACTGGATCTCAATTTGCAAAAGAATGAAGGTGGACTTCTACCTCACACATAAACAAAAGTGAACTAAAAATGGATCAAAGACCTAACCATAAGACCTAACTATAAGAACCAGAACTATCAAACTCCTAGAAGAAAACATAAAGAAGCATCTTCAGGATCTTGTGTTAGACAATGGTTTCTTAGACTTTACATCCAAAGCACAAGCAACAAAAGAAAAAAAAGATGAACAAGACCTCATCAAAATAAAAAACTTTTGTGCCTCAAAGTACTCTATCATGAAAGTAAAATGAAAACCTACACAATGGAAGAAAATATTTGGAAACCACATATTTGATAAGTATTTAAATACATCTGATAAGGTTTAAATATCTAGAATATTTAAAGAAATCCTTCAACTCGACAACAAAAAGACTGATCATGCAGTTTAAAAATGGGCAAAACATTTGAAAAGAAATTTTTCCAAAGAAGATATACAAATGGACAAAAACACATGAAAAAATGCCCTACATCATTAGCCATTAGGGCAATGCAAATAAAAACCACAATTCACCTTCACTGGAATGACTACTATTTTAAAAAAGAGAAAATTACAGTGTTGGAGAGGATATGGGAAATAGGAATGTTCATTCATTGTTGGTGGGAATGTAACATTGTGCAGCTACTGTGGAAAACAGTTTGGCAGTTCCTCAGAAAGTTAAGTATAGAATTACCAAATGACCCAGCAATCCTACTTCTAGGCATATACCCAAAAGAATTGAAAACAAGGTCTCGAACAGATGTTTGCACACCAGTGTTCACAGCGGCATTATTCACAATTGTCAAAAGATGGAAGCAACCCAAGAGTCCATCAACCAATGAATGAATAAACAAAATTTATTATATACATACAATGAAATATCATTCAACATAAAAAGGAATGAAGTTCCAATATATGCAATATCATGGATGAACTTTGAAGACGTCATATTGAGTGAAATAAACCAGACACATAACAACAAGTATTGTATGATCTCATTGATATGAAATAATTAGAATAAACAAACTCAATATATTGTTAGAATCTAGAATATGGGTTACTAAGGGAAAGGGAATAGGGAATTAAGGCTTAAAATGTACAAGAGTTACTTCTTAGGATGAAGAAAAAGTTTTATTATGGATAGTGGCGATGATAGCACTACATTGTGATCATAATTAACAGCACTGAATTATATATTTGGACGTAATTAAAAGTGTAAATTTTATGTTGTTCAAATGTTACTAGAATAAAATTTTTTTTTGAAAAGTTCATGGAACTGCACACCAACAGTGACCCCTAAGTTAAACCATGGATTCTAGTTAACGGGACAATTATAAATATATTTTCATTAGTTGTAACAAATGTGTCACATCAAGGCAAAATGTCAATAATAGGGTGGTATATGGGAACTCTGTATTTTATGCAGGTTTTTCTGTAAACCCACAACTTCTCTAATTAAAAACAGAAAGGCAGATGGGAGGGGATCAGTGCTCATAAGTATGCCCAGTTTGACCCCTTCTCCCTCCTTAGTGCAACTGTTTTCCTTCTTGACTCACTAGCTTTTTCCAGACCTCAGACCATGCTCCCCCCACTGTCACATCTACCCCAACCTCCAAGGCCAAGCTGAATCCCCCTCTTTAATACCTTGTCTTCTAGTTCAACTAAAGTTCTTCAAATTGAATTTGCAAGGAAAAGAAGAAACAGGAAAACCACATAAAACCCAAGAATGATTATGTGTACTGCCTATTTCTAGACACTAACTTTAATATGGTTGAAACAGTCGGAGTGATTTCTAGGTCTGGGTCCCCTTCTATAATCTCACTTCTCTCCGAGGTAAATAAGAATTCTTAATAATAATAGTTACCATTTACATCTGGGCTCTGAAACAGGAACTTTACAAGTAACTTCAGTTATTCACTTTAAAATATAGTTCATTTATCAATAAGAAGTACAACAGTCTTCAGAGGCTTGTGCTCTTTTCTATTTTTCACATGAGGAAATTGAGAATTAGGTAGAAAGCAATAGGGCTTAAATCTGTAACCAGGCTTGTTAGACTCCAAAATCTTTTCTTTTACCCATTCTGCAATAATATTGCCTTCTTACATTTGTATCTCTGGTCCAAGGAGGAACTAACTTTGGAGTAAACACTTTGCTTCAAGCCCTTCTGTTTGGTCCTCCTCTCACTCTTCAGATTTAATACATGATATTGTGTCTCATTTACAACTTTTGCTCCCTTTCCACATATCTGTCTCTCTGTCCACCCCTATAGTGTATCTGCTCAGGTGATGCCACACCCAGCCCAAACCAGAACCCATGACCTTCTTTTCCTGTGATACCAGACATCATAGAAGAAACTAGACATACAAAGTTCTTCATTTCCTTCTAGAACTTATCTCTAGTTCTCTCCCAGAACCTGCTTCCAATATACAGTCCTTCTTTGGCAGTCTGTGCCGTAATGCACCCAAATGCCCTGGTCTTCTTTGGACTCTCCATGACCCTGGCCCTCTCTGTACAAGACAAAAACATACATGCTGACCCAGCAGAAGCCTCTTGGCTCTCTCCTCAAGATCCCTAAGGCCTACCTCATCCAGCGCATTTCTCTCTTACCTTTCCCTCTTACCTGAAGTTTATTGTCCTGCTGTGCCTTTTGGTGAAGTGTGATTTCTGTACCAAATATTGTCGGACAGGTCTGAGAGCCTTGTATCATATGACTGTATGTTGAATGCCATTTTCCCCTACTTGAGAAGGCAGGGATCACAGCAGCTCTCTTTTGACTGGAAGAAATTCTTGAGCTTAGTGAAACATAAAGTTTACCAGCTCAGTTTACCTGGCTTTCTCTGGTGTCTCACCAATTAGATGCTCTTTCAACACCCGTGGTGTTCAGAATTCTCTCAAGGTTTTACATACTAAAGTAAGGAAGCATATCCTTAATAAATATAAAAGCCACTAAGGAAAAGGGAAGGTAATTTCCCCATGCTCTTGCCTTTTTATAAAGAGATGGGGAAGGATGGAAAGAGGGAGTCCACAAATGTTCTCGTTTCCTAGGTACTAAGCCAAATTTTACAATTCCATGTTTAAAATAGATGTAACCCTTTACTAATGTAGATTCCAATTTTAATCAAAATAGACACTCCTTCCCTAAACCTACTAAAATTTGGACAATTTATTTATTGTGCTACTCTCTTTGGTGTTTTAAATGTTGGTGTTAAAACAAACAAACAATTAAAAAGACAAAAGAAAAAAAGACGCTGCATGTAACCAAGTCCATAACTGACTATCCATACCATAAAAACAAGGAGTTAAACATCCATAAATTCAAGGAAGAACCTGCAGCCATTACAATACAATCATCATGATATTCTCAAAACTAAGAACAGCACATGTACATTATCTTGACTCATTTGTGAAAGAAGAGTAAGCTTTGGATGCAAACATCCAAAGAACTGAAAACATATGAATGAAAGCTGATACCACTGCTACTACTGCTACTATAGAAAATACCCTTGTTCTTCTATGATATCTTAAAATTTGCCATAAAATTATTTTTCATCTCTTCAGTTCTCATAAACTCAATCCATCCCACAAAGTGTTCTGGTTTTAGCAAGATTTTTATGCTTACTTGGGTGCAGCAAATTGCCATCAGATGGTCCACTGTGTGTCTTCCTGCTTTGCTAGCATTGTATTTTTCTTGGACTTTTAAAATATTATCTTTAGTTTTCTTATATATTTTAGAAGTGTCTGTTGTTCTGTTTGTGTTTGATTAATAAATATCTTAGAAGTACTGCGATTTTTTAAATTACCCTTGCTACTTTTTCTGAACTGCCTGCAGAAGAATCCGTTTATGTGTAATTTGGGATATTATTGATAAAAGGAACCAATGTCTACCCCAGGAATATCCCCCCTCCCCCAACTTTTGCTTACTCTCATTCTGCATTGCCAACTGACCCCCTCCATGTGCCCAGAAAGAATTTAAAAAAAAGAAGAAAAACATTTTCTAAGCAGGCAATGTCTTGTAAACTTAAAATGCCAGTGTATTTGAATGAACATTTTCTTTCCTAATGCTTTCAAAATGGCCCTTTGCCTGGCTTTAATTAGCCTACACTGTCCTGCTTGGTTTTGAGACGTGAACCACAGTTTCAGTGCCTTCCATGTTCCCCACCCAACCACCTGCTCCTTCAAATTCACAGACATTTTCTTTAAAATGCTTGTGAAAAAGGTGAACCTTTTGCAAGCAACTTATTTTTTCAGCTGGTCTGTTGGTTCTGTAATGTTTTCTTTTAATGTCATGAAACTTAAAATATTTTCTAGTGGTGAACTCTTTCACACAGCTTGCAAAAATAATCAGGTTTTGCAACAAAACGCCACAGCAAGCTCATCTGGCAGGACAGAACAAAGTTCTGTGCAGACTCTGTTCTGGCCAGAGAATAGAGGACCATTTAACAACAGTGCATCTCAGTCACTCCTGTTGTTCTAGCTTAGCTACATAAATACAAATAGCATTCCAAAGGCACTCCAAGACCCAGGGCTAAAAAATGTTTCACTTTGTACCTTAGGCAATAGGAATAATTTTCTCACAGAGACAGCTTGGACATAATTTTGTGCCAAGCAGGAGAGTTTAGCAGTAAAATTTCAGGAACCTGCCAGAAGGTTAAAATTCTGCAACCATGTTGGCCTTCCAGAGGACATAAAATAGTTCATATGCCAGAAATTTGAAACACTTAGAATCATACTTTTTTTTTAATTGGAGGTTAACTAATAAAAATACAACATAAAACCCACTTATTAATTTTTATTGGTTGTTTTTTAAAAAAGAAATTTTACTGTGAAATATAATATATATACAAAACAGTAGTGAATTTCAAAATACATTGTAACAAATAACGAGTAACAAGTAGTTATAGAACAGATTTCAGAGTTTGATATGGACCTCAGTTCCACAATGTCAGATTTTTCCTTCTAGCTGCTCCAAGACACTGGCGACTAAAAGAAATACCAATACAAAGATTCAGCAGTCATACTCATTTGTTAAATCCTATTTTCTCTGTTATAACTTCTCCTTCTCCTTAGATCCTTCTCTCTATCTTTAGAGGTATTTGGGCTATGCCCATTCTAACTTTTTCATGTTGGAAAGGGCTGTCAATAATATGGGATAAGGGGATGAAAGTAGTTGATGTTCTTAGAGAGGCTAACCCCTCTAGATTTCAGGACTTATCTGCCTAGGAACCCACCTGGACGTTCTAAGTTTCTGGAAAATAATCTTAGTGCGTGACACTGTTGTAGAATCTCAGATAGAGCCTTAGGTTCTTTAGGGTTAACAGGAATGGTTTTAGTTGGTGTTTGGCAAACCATGGTAATTAGCAATATCTAGCTAAAGCTTGCATAACAGAAGCCTCCATAATAGTCTCTGTACTCTATCTGAACTCTCTTAGCCACTGATTTCTTATTTTGTTTTGTGTTTTTGTTTGTTTTTGCATGGGCAGGCTACCAGAAATCAAACCTGGGTCTCCTGCATGGCAGGCGAGAATGCTGCCACTGAGTCACCATCACACCACCCTGATTCCTTATTTTGTTACTTTCCTTTTCAGAAAGGTGTGGATCTCACAGTGCCAGGGCCAGACTCATCATGTCACACATTGCCAGGGAGAATTTCACTCCTGAATGTCTAAATAGTTGTCTTAATTACAAAAGTAATACATGCTTGTGGTAAAAAATGTCAAACAGTACAAAAGAGTATAAGCTGAAAAGTAAAAGTCTACCGCCTTCCCCTCCTCCTGGCTCCCTCGTTTTACCTCCCAGAGGTACTGCCATTGAGTTTCTTGTGTATTCTTCCAGAAATTTGCCATGACAATTTATCAAAGAGAAATTAAGTTCTTTCACCCATAAGTTAAATAACATCAGACTCTGCGTTAGATATTTACACGCAATGTTATAGAAATGCATACATTAATGTGTTCATGGTAAGTTGCCTCCTCCCTCCCCTCCAGGGATTTAAACATGGCTTTTAATCATCATTTAACCAATACACATTTGGAAGTCCTAAGCAAACCACCATAACTCCTCTTATTTTTCAGTCATACATCAGTAACATATCTACTGTTGCCAGAGGCTGGTGATAATGGGGACATGGTGCACAAAACCACGATGAGTAAGATAAGTCCTCTATAACCTAGGCTTTGTAGAAACAAGGTTAAGTGTTTTGAGGATAAATGCTTCAAGTAAAAATTCTTACTGGCCTGGGGTGGGCCACAGTGGCTCAGCAGGCGGAGTTCTCACCTGCTATGCCCGTGACTTGGTTTCAATTCCCGGTGCCTGCCCATGCAAAAGAAAAAAAAAGGTTTTATTGGCTCTAAAATTGAACCTATATAATGTGTTTTTAAATCATTTTTTAAATGTAGTTTTTATTTTTTTGTGGATGAAGTAGTACGAACAAGAAATGCCAGCCCCCTCCTTATACACAGGAGTCAGCATTGGTGATAAAGGAGGAAAGAGAGAGCCCTGATAATAGGCTCTGCTACAGTGCAACCCTCGGGACAGTGGCTAGCAGCCTCTGCACCGACCAGGCGAGTAGCAATCTTTGGCAGGCTGAAAAATGATGCCAAACAGAGGAGAATATAAACATCACCTGCTGGCCTCCTCCTAGACTCCTGAACACCCACAACCTGGCACACTCAGACCCTCATCTCTGAATCTCTGTTCAACTACAGAAGCCGACACGCTCACCCACCACCCACTTCCGACCCTCCTTTTCACCACCAAGTTAAATTTCCTGCAACGTCACTTTCAGCACCTGGCTACGCTGCTCAGGCATTTCCAAAGAACCACTGCCTGTAAGAGGGCAATGTCCACTCCTCAGCGTGGCTCATAAAGCACTTTATAATCTGGCCCCAGCCCACTTCTCCCGCTTCTCTTCAGCTTTCCCATCTTCATGCTCCCTGCCCGCATTTCCGTGCCTGTGACATGCTGTTCCACATGTCTGAGCCTTTGCTTATCTTCCTGACTTTGACAACCCTTATCCTATCTGCTTTCTGATTTCCTTTCATGCTCCCAAACTGGACTCAGATATCACCCACGATATGATGTGTTCCATCATGTTCCCCCCAGATAGTAACTTACCTCCCTTCTCCCCAACCCCAGTTGCCCACCCCGCCCCTGTGTCTGTACTATGTAGTGGTTGGAATAGATCTATCTACAGGGGAATCTGGGCTATGTCACTTACTGGCTTGGTGACCTTGTGCAAGTCCTTCAGACAACCTATTAGTACCCCAACCTATAATCCAGGTTTAAAATTTTTCAACATTCCTGGTGCTTGCCCATGCAAAAAAAAAAAGAAATTTTACAACAATCTGTCTCATTGGCTAATTATGAGAATTCAATGAAATAATGCATGTAAATCATTTAGCACAGCACAGAACACATAAAGCAAACAGATGTTAGTTGTTTCAAAAAGTGATGAAACACACACACCCCCACACAAATAACATATGTGAAGTGCCCGATACAGAGTCTGGCATGCAGTAGGTATTCAGGAAATGTGAGTCCTCTCAACTCTTATTTTTATTATCATGTTATTTTTCTTTTTTGTGAAAGTTTTTCTTTTTTGTGAGAAATAACATATATACAAATAAGCAATAAATTTCAAATGTGAAATATATTTTATATATTTATGCAGCTTTCTTCCTGAAAAGGAAAACTATGTGCTGAGAACAGGATCCATGATTTATTGCTCTTTATATTTCCAGAAATTGCCACAATACTAGTACAGGGTAGGCATGTGATACGTTCCTATTCAATCACAGAAATGAAACATCCTGATAAACCAACGTACATATTATTCCTTGAAGAAAGGCTGCATTTTCCCACCACTGTGTTTGGCTCACAAAATTCCTCGCATGTGGGAACTTCTCTCCTCTCTGCATTGTCTCATCCTTCAGCACCCATTTCAAATCTTCTGCACATCAATTGCCCCTTTTTGTGACTTCCAGAGTACATAGAGCTTGGGACTCTCAAGCACATAGTACTCTGTGCCATGACTAATTTTTTTTCTGGATATGTCTGTATCATACTGTGTAAGAGTCCACTCCAAATCTTTACAGTTTATAACAACGATGTGTTATTTCTCACAATGTATTGACTGGAAATTCCTCTGCCGACTGTCCTCAGGGCTCACTTGTGAAGTTGCACTTAGCCAGAGGCTCAACCAGGCTGGACAGTCCAAAATGGCCTCCCTCTAGTGTCCAGTATTTGGTGCTAGCAGCAGAAGCACCTCCATTCACTTCTGCCTGGTCACTCATTCGCCAAAAGGCTAGACTGACTTCCTTAAGAGAAAGTGGTAGGGCCACATGTCAAGCAGGCAAAGGTGAAATCAGCAAATCCTCCCGAGGCCTAGATTCCAAAACTTGCACAGCATCACTTCCACCACAGTCTATTGGTCCAAGTCATAACACCAGCCCAGATTCAAGGGATGGAGAGACGCCTCCATGTCTTGATGGGAGGAGCTGCAAGAACTTGTGGTAAGATTTAATTTAACCCAAAAGTCTTGTCTCCTTAAGTAGATTCAAACTTAAGCCCTATAATTGCATTTTTTCTAGCACCTGTAGCACCTACCTGTGCCTTGCACATCAGAGGTGCCAAAAAAAAAAGATCTGTGGTTTGATTGAGGAGCTAGTGCAGAGAACTTACTTGTTAGGTCCTCGAGAGGTAGAAGGAGCATAAACTTGGGAGTCAGAGAGTCTTGGGTTTTTTTTTTTTCATTTTTTTAATATATATTATATATTCACATATCATGTAATCAACCAAATTGTACAGTCAATGGTTCACAATATCATAGCTGTGTATTTATAATCACAATCGACTTGTTTTCTTTTTTGTGAAAAATAACATATATACAAAAAAGCAATAAATTTCAAAGCACAGCACAACAATTAGTCGTAGATCAGATTTCAGTGTTTGGTATGAGCTACAATTTCACAATTTTAGGTTTTTACTTCTAGCTGCTCTAAGATACTGGAGACTAAAAGAAATATCAATATAATGATTCTGCAGTCATACTCATTTGTTAAATCCAACCTTTTGTGTATAACTCCACCATCACCTTTGATCAGAGAGTCTTGGATTTAAGCACTAGTTCTGTAATTTACCAGATGGGTGACCTTGGGCATTTAACATCTCTAATGTTTAGTTTCCTCTTTTGTAAAACTGAGATGATAATACCTACATGATAAATAAGAGAACACTATCTAAACCACCTGGCACATAGTAGATGCTCATAACTATGATTTCTGTTCTCTACAGAGTATTTTTCTTAATTATGATTAAATTACTTTGCAGTTTAGATAAGTGGCTCATAAGTCAAAACCTGTTTCAAACTTTGCAAAAATAATAAGATGATTTAGAACATGTTTGGCATAGTTTAATCACTGTAATCCTTTCGCACCAATCATAATGCTGCTGGTTCTAGTACATGTCACATTAACTGTGGCAAATAATTCTCTATTCCCGTTTTCTTCCAGGGGAAGGTGTTCCAACCTAGAGTGGGTATCTTCTTAAAATCTAATTGTCACATTTGGCATTAATGTTACATTATTTTAAAAGTTAGGGTAAAATCATATGACCTACTTTGGGTCTAAATTAATAGAATTAATTTAGATTAAATTAAATTAATTAGATTAATCTAATTAAATTAATGTTAAGTTGTTCAATATAATATCAGTGGCTCTATCTGCCCCTCCCCAATCATAGATAGGACAAGAGTGAGAAATTAAATATATAAAGTATAGTGAATTCCTTGAAAAGAGATACCAGGTATTGACAAGTGGCTATTATTATTCAAGTATTTTCATGCTAGTCAGAGAGCCCTTCCCTAGTGCATTTCAAAATATTCCTTCAATTTAGGTTGGTGCCTACAAATATTATTACAAGGTCATAAAAATGACTATAAATGTGTTCAAGGAAAACTTCTAATCTTATCACTTTACTACCTTGGTGACTTATTAGTTCAAATTAACTCATTTCCATGGAGGGGTTTTTGGGCAGCTGTAAAGCTGCTGTGCTAGCTACAGGAAGTTGCAGACTGGCAAATTTAATTCAAATACAAACCTCTAAATTTGGCTACCTGGCATTACAGGATCCTGTTGTTTGCAGTATGCAAAATAAAAATTATATACCATCTTGCTTGACCAGAGTTATGGGCTCTTTAATATTAATTTCAATCTTATTTCTGGAGGACCCATATGGTGAGAGGCAGATGTGTGAATTTAACAGCCTGAACAACAAAGAAAGGAATGTGAGTTTTCCCTTCATATGGAGAATGACAACTAGTGGGCATGCTGATGTTTCATGTTTTAGCCTGTTTTTTTCCCCACCCTGTAAAATCTGAGAAAGAGATGGGGAGAGTAAGCACCAGCCATAAAATCTGTCTGGTGAAAGGCTTCCCGGTCCCAACACAGGCCCTTTAGAATGCTTCTGTGGTCTCCGAGATGAACTGAAGTGATGCATTATCATTGCTCTTTATATTTATTCATCTAAATATTTCCCAAGACACCATAGAGGGGGCAGCATTAATTAGAGGAAGTATACAGGTTGAATCACATGAAATTGCAGTTATTATAGCTCCAGAATAATCGACTGTGATGGAAATGTTTTGTGTCTTGATTGTGGTGGTATGTATACAAGTGTATGCATTCATCAAAAATTCATCAAATTGTACACTTAAAATTGGAGAGTTTTATTGTATGCAGATTATACCTCAAAAATAAAGCAGGCCAAAAAAATTAGAATATCTGTTGAAGGATTTGGACAGAAATATATATACCATATCCCAAATATATGTGGTATCCCAGTCCCACCTGACTTTCTTGGTGAACTCATAAACAATTATACAATCTCTCTTGATGTCCCCCAAGTGACTGTTATATTTTTTAAAAATTTTAAACTATGATGCTTTCCTATTTTAATTTTTGAGTTATTAAAATGCTTGAAAGGAGTATGGGGTGGTGGTTATGTAGCAGGGTCTGAAATCAGAAGGATCCATGTTTGTTCCCACCCAGCAACACCACAACCAACTCCATCCAGAGAGGAGCTTGGGCTATTATCTCTGTACTTTGGATTCCTCAGCAGTAAAATAGGAGTCACTTTGTCTTCTGGGGTTGTCATGGAATTAAATGAGATAATATATTTAACACATTTAGTCACGTGTCTAACAAGATGTTTATGAAATTATTACAAGTGCTTATGAATTGCATCCATTATCATTTTAATCTGTAATGGAAAATGGTAGAAATTATGGAAAAATCAAAAACTTTGTGCTGTTTTTTTTAAAAAGGAAGATTTCTGCTTCTAAGGCCAATATTTAGGAATAAAATTTTATTTCATGGGTGGGCCATGGTGGCTCAGCAGGCTGAGTTCTTGCCTGCCATGCTGGAGACCAGATTTAATTCCCAGTGCCTGCCCATGCAAAAAAAATTCTATTTCAGGCAAACTAGATGGTTAGGGAATGGGGCACGGTTGTCCTACAACAAAACTGATGCTGCAAAAAACAAATTTTAATGGGTAGTTGAGCTGGCAGAAAGAAAGGGAAATCCCCAGAGCTTTAGGGTGGGAGATGACATGTGGAGATTGAGCTGAAACCAGGCAATGAATAATGAAGAGGTAAGCATACCATAAAGGCTGGCTGACACTCAGATCAGCTTTACGTGTGGAAGAATGATTCTTGAGCTGTTGGCAAGGTTGGAGAGCTGAGCCTGGAACTCCACGATTAATCTGGGGTACCAGGAAGGGAGTTAGCTCCCAGGAATATAAACATAAATCCTCTGGAGGAAAGCAGCCTTAATTTAGGAACCCCATATTTTCACAGATTAAGGTAAATCCGATATGGGCTTCAATGAAATACCACCAAATACATAAAGAAACAAACCATCATGAATGAGAGTCAGCATAAACAATAAAACATAAATTTAAACTTTATTTTTAAAGTTTAGCTCAGATATTAGATTTATCAAATACATAATACAAATAACATAACAAATAATGAGCACTCAATAAAACTATAAAAAATTACCAAGGAAATTTTAAAAAGAATCAAAAGGAATTTACAGGAATGAAAAAATATATATATAATTGTTGATATGATTGATATAACTCAATGTATGAGTTAAACAGCAAATTAAGTACAACTGAAGAATTAAGGAGCTGAATATCAATCTGCAGAAATTACCCAATATAGAACAGAGAATCATGGATATAGAGAAAATAAAAAAGGATAAGAGATGGGATAATAGTCATCTAAGTAAAGTCCCAGGAAAGGAGAACCAGGAGAATAGAGACAAGGCAATATCTGAAGAGATGATGTTTGAACATTTTCCAGAATTTATGAAAGACAAAACTCCCCAGATACATGAAGCATATTATGCACCATGCAGAATAAATAAAAAGAAATCTACTTCTAGATGAAATGTGCTGAAATTGAAGAACCCTAAAGACAAAGAAACTATATTAAACAGAGAATATATTAAAAGCAGTCACAAAGAATAACTGTGGGATTAATTGAGGACTCCTCAACAGAAATCATGGAAGCCAAAAGACGGTGGAATAATATCTTTAAATTCTGAGGGGAAATAATTTTATAAAGCTACAGTTGTGTACCCAGAAGTATTATCTTTCAAGCACAAGAGCAAGATAAATGATTTTGCAGATAAATAAAACCAAAAGAGTTTACCACCAACATCACCTACACCAAAGGAATTTTCTAAAGGATTGCTTAAGAAGAAGGAAAGTGAATCCAGAAGGAAAGTTCAAAATGGAAGAAAGCTAAGCAAAGAAAATTATGAACATGTAAATAAACCTACAGAAGCAGGTTATTAAGTAAATAACTTAATAAAATGATGATGATGATGTCTAATTTGTGAAGGTTTACTAAAAAGAACCAGGCTAAAAATAGCATAAGCATGTAAATCAGTAGGGTGTCATAAGAGTTAACATTCTGAAGCTCTTATCTATCCAGTAGAAGTTTCAAGATATTGTTTGTAGACTTTGTTAGATATGCATGATAAAATCTTATTGGTACCACTAAAAGAAAGAAACCGAGTGTATAACTTCCAAAGCAGGTAGAGGGAAAAATTATATGAGACGCAAACATAAGAGTCTTCTTTTCATCAAATAATAAGTAAAAACAACTGGACTTGTAATTGCATAAGTTTTGTGGTATTTTCAGCTATTAAAACTGGGCCAGCAAGAGGGCAGTGCTAGCAGTTCTGTAGTATTAATGAATCTTTGGCAGAAGAAGAGAAATGTAAGAAGATGCTAGAGATTATAGATGGTGGAAGAAAACTACTGGAAAAATGACATAGCAGAGATGTCAAAAGGAGAAGGGGCTGAGTCAGTCACAGTGGCATAGACTGGGCTTTATCCACGCCAAGGGCAGAGGCAGGAGGCAGAGCTGTGACAGTCAGTGAACACTGATGTTCATCAGGCTGGGTATGTGTATCATCGCCCGCATAAGCCTTCATCCTAGACCCAGCCTTGAGCAAAAGAGTTTAAGGGAAGCAGAGAAAAAGAAAAGATGGAAGAAGAGCAATGACACATCTTCCCAGTCAGCCTCCAGCTACCACCTGCCACACCCTACTTAGAAATGGAAGGGGGCTGAGGCAGAAACCTGAAAGTATAGGATTGGCACAGGCCTTCAAGGAGAGACCCAGACTGACGAAGTTGGGAACTGGACGGCAACACTGAATAATAAAGGGCCCTTGCAACACAGAAAAATGTGCCCAAGCACAAGAGCTCCTATGCTTTCAATACTGCCTCCTTTCCTTCCCATACAAGGTATTAGGGGACTCTGATCTGCCCTCTCTAAGGGCCCAAGAGTTTCCTTCTGCCCCTTCAAAGTATTAGCTTATTAAATAGGAATATACATAAATTAGAACATATTCAGAGGAATATATTACAGATTTAAAAGGACATAAATTGCATCTTAATAATAATAGCTAATACGTATGTACTACTTAGTCTAGAACAGGCACTATCCTAAGTGCTCCAAATATATGATCTCACTTAAATTCACATGCCCAAAATCCCACAGCTAATAAGAGGCAGAGCTAGGAATCGAATACAGACACACTGGTTCCTGAGTCTCCATTTCCTCCAAACTAGGCAATTATTTTCAGCCTGATATATATATATCAGGCTGGAAAATTGTATATATATATATATATATATATATATATATATATATATATATATATATATATATGAAGGGCTTTTTTTAACAGTCACAGGTCCCTAAATAAGAAATAGGCTTCCTCAGTGGGTGCTGAGTTCTCCACCACTGGAAGCTAAATGCTCTAAGTGCTAATACTATGGGGAAGATTTAGGCACTGGACGGTGGGGAGGGGTCCAGTTGAATGAGATGGTCTATAAAACCTCCTTCAACTCTGCAGGTCTCTAGGGCCCTAACAGACAGGGCGCAGAATATAGCGAGGACTCTTAACTTGAATAACACGACATTTCACATTTACTTAGCTCCTGAGCATCTGGTATCCAGAATTTGTATTTGTGTATTTTAAGGCTTTGCACCCTTCCAGTTCTCCATCACGCCGTACGCTTTCTTCAACGGACACATCACCTTCTCCAGGATATGTTCCCCAGGCCCTCTGCACCTAACAGCGGCTTAGGTGCCCCCACAACACCCCATCCTTCCCCCACCAAGCCATTTATCATACTATAGCAAATTGTCTGCTTCATTGTCAGTTACAGCCTGTATTAGTTTCCTAGGCAGTTGTAACAAACAACCACCAACTGGGCAGCCTAAAACAATAGAAATTTATCCTTTTAACAGTTTGGCTCAAAATCCAAAGTTAAGCCTTCTTTTGGAGGCTCTAGGGGAAAATCCTTCCTTGTCTCTTTCTAGCTTCCTTGGTGTTCCGTGGCTTGTAGCTGCATCACTCCAACCTCTCCCTCTGTATTCACTTGGCCTTCTCACCTCTGTATCTGTAGCTCTGTGTATCTCCTCCTCTTCTTACAAGGACACAGTCATGCTGGGGTCCACACTAGTCCAGTATGATCTCATCATCACTAATCATATCTGAAAAGATCCTGTTTCCAAATAAAGCCACATTCACAAGTACCAGGAATTAGGACAACATATCTTTTGAGGGGGTACAGTTCAACCCACCAGGTCCCCCAACCCCTCAAGCTCACCAGACTAGGTTCTTTGAAGATTGTATCCTTATTCCACATGCTCTATTGTGGGCACTTGGACAGCTTAGTCAAGGTCCCTACCCTTGTGAAATATATCCACATATTTATATGTGGACACATTAAAAAAACAACCAATGCTAAAGCTATTTTCCCAGCATAATGCTCTCTCTATATATACGTATATATCACTTAGTACAAACTTGGTGAAGAAACATTAAAGCAAACAATAAAAAACACAAAGGATAAATCATTTAATTTCTTCTGGCCAGTGTTTTTTGGCATATTTACCAGAATCTAAAAGTTTGGTTTCAGTCTGCCCCTTGTAAAACTCTGTTCTCTGGTTCTTGAACTCTCACTCTCAGTTGACCTTGCAACCAATCTCCAAATAATAATTCTGGAATATCAGAAAATGAAGCTTATAAAATACATTCATAATCATTAAATTATTAAATTCATAATAATTTTTTTAAATTAAAACTTGCACCTAACAAAGGAAAAAAATGTCCACTCTCTTTGCCTTCCAGGGCAGTGTCAGTTCCTCTCAGTCTCCATTTGTCCCAGTGCCAGGTGAGTACTTCAACTCAGTAAGCAATTAATTCATTCTGTTTTAAGCTTAAATGGGCATTTATACTTTTTAGACTTTTATTCTTATATAACCGCCTTACAACACTGTCAAAATTTGCTTCCTTAAAGTAGTTATTTTTGAAATCCGAAATCAGTGAAGACAGATCTCATCAGTCATTCCTGAGTTTAGAAATCATGTCTTAAAGGCAGCCTTTTTGATCCCTTACCTGGCAGAAGCTTATTGGGCAAAGGCAAAAGCAATGAAGCCCCTGATATAATTTTAAAATGCCTAAAGTCCTGACGCCACGATATGATGGGTTGTGCATCTACTTTAGAGAGGGAAAGAGACCTGAGGGTGGAGGGGAAGCTACCATTTACTGGGACCTCACTATGTGTCACACTTAGATTAGCGCTTTATTTTCATTTCAATAC
This sequence comes from Tamandua tetradactyla, assembly GCF_023851605.1. NCBI lineage: Eukaryota > Metazoa > Chordata > Mammalia > Pilosa > Myrmecophagidae > Tamandua > Tamandua tetradactyla. The sequence continues at coordinate 30,161,502 of NC_135334.1, read as the reverse complement.
ATAGTCTCATTAAATATTCCAGTGAGGATGGAAAAAAGGGTATTTTTAAGAATAATGTTGAAAACTGTCATACACAGTCACACACACACATAGACACAATCTTCCAGATCCCAAACTCTGAAGTAGCACAGACCTGCCCCATGGTTTTAAGCAGGCAGGGCTGGACAAAGCAAAGGAGTAAGAGCAGTGTATGGGCCTGTGTATCTAAAGGTGTTTCCCAGTGATATTTATTGTCAGTAGAATCTGGTTACATCGGCTCCCCACTATGTAGGGAAACTTCTGCAACTTTGCTTCCTAGAATTCTCCCTTTTTTGAAGGAGAAAAATATACAGAAAGCCGAGGTTTTTCTCTTTGTGGTTGTTTTCATTTGAAAATTGGAATTATAAATCTGAGAGCCCGGGAGCATTGTTTACATATCTTCCTTCTGTTCTCAGACTTAACCATTCCCGTGGACCTGAATACACTGCATGAAACAGAACCTTATTTATTGATTTGAATTTCACTTGCACAGATGTTGCCTAGGGAAGTATGCTTATGATGAAAACCCCAACTGCAGCCTTCAAATTCATGAACAGATTAGAAGGTTGGGCTATAGAATTTAAGATGAAAGTGGAATATAGAGAATCGTGCATCCCTACAGGGAATCTTGACTTCTTCTGAATGAATAAATTTACATGTTATTTTTTAACACTATATTATACAACTGGGTTTACAGAAAATGTATGATACAAAGTGTACCCCTCCCTCTGCTGTGGAGCTTGCAAGTCAATTGCAAAGATGACTATAATTCAGGTGGAAGAGCAGTAATTAGAACTGAAGTGCTACATCACGTGGTGAGGACCATAGTTCTCTCTATATAGGATCCTGTATGACAACAGGACAGGGGTCTCCATGAGTCTTGGCTCCCTGAGGAAGAGTGGGGGGTGGGCAGGGACAAAACTCAGTAGTATCCTCTCTGGTTGGGAGGAAAGTCAAGGAAGACAAGCACTCCCAGCTCAGCCCTTTTGTGGCCACCACTTACCCACCACCAGCTGGAGTAATCTGTAAACCACCAGTTACGCAGACCTTGAGTCTAAGCCCTGAACATGTTCTAAATCATATTATGATAATTGCTATAATGATGCTACAGGGTCAGAAAGAGTTTAGCAAACACAACTCTTCTCTTCTGTAGCGTTTGCACTGGCATGGCCTTTAAAGAGACCCTTCTTAGTTGCAGGTTTTCCCTGTTTCCACTAAGACCCGTGTATGTACTGGGTACACTCTTACTGAGCTTGCACTGCCCTAGTGGGCTGAGCGAGGGGATACGGTGTGACCACAAGAGGGCGGCAAATAACACAATACTCTCTAAAGCCAGAAAATAATATTTTGTGGTCCTCTTATCTACAGAAGCCATATCGCCCCCAAAGCAAACCATTCATTGAATGTCTGCTTAGTGCAAGACTCAGTGTTAAAGATCAGTATGCAAAGAATTACAATACAGAGCTCAACTGGTCTCGGATTTGAGATGGATTTATACATATTACCTTATCTAGAGAGATTGAATCTCACATAACAAACAAAATCTCTTCTGGGGATGTCCTGCAACTCAGAACAGCCATTTGTTAATGCTCCTGTGTATATGGAGACATAGCTCAGAATAGGATACTTCGTTTGATAAGATGTAAATGCTAAGGGATTCTTTTGTTTCTCTCTTTAAGCCTGGCCCCTTCCTAGCACAGTACCCAGCACATAGAAGGTGGATAAACAAATGTATATTGAGTGAATGGATGAATGGAAGGAATAGATAATTGAACAATAATTGTGCCATCTAAAATGAATTCATCCCCAGAGGAAGATGAAAATATTAGTCATGAAATAGTTAAAAGAGGTAATGCAAGGCAACTTCACAGTTTTCAAGACATTAATGTTTATATTTTAGCCTTGGTCTCAAGCATGCATTAGTAACACAATTTCAGATGTGGACAAGCTCAGCTGCACCAGAGATGCTTTGTCCTCGGCAGGAGGAATCTTTTGCTCATTTGTTTTTCATTTGGCAGCAGGTTCACCGGTTATGTCAGGTTACTATGGTGTCAGAAGATCTTTCTTATCTGATTCAGACTTTCACAACACCAAACAGTTTTCAAATGACGTCTACACCTCCAGCGTCGCTAAGCACTTTTCCTGCGAAGCCTCGGCAGGGCAGAGCTACACGGCCCTCCTGGAGTCCTACTTCCCAGAGTCCTACGGAGACTACCACCCCCCGGCCCTGACTCCCAACTCGGGCTCTGTGTTCAGTGCCTCACCCCTGCCGCCGCTCCTGCCGCCACCCTTCCCCAGCGACCCTGCGCACTTCGTATTTGTGAGTATGCAGATGTTTCATTTCTCGGGAGCAATGTAAGGTCGGGACTCACTTGGATCTGGCCTGGCCCATGCGCTTGGTAGGTAACCAGACTAAAACCATCAGGTCTGGCTCACAGTGGAGAACTCTGAGCTGCCCTGCAGCTGCCCATGAGGTGCCAGGACAGGACGCACTCTGGAGGGAACCTTCCTCAAAGATCCGTGTCAACCACAACAGCAAGAGGTTTTATCCAGGGCTTGGGGTAGGGAGGACCTGCCAGAATGAGTGGTAAATGCAACTAAGTCAGGACTCCCATCATTATGTTCATTCTCTACTGGTTTTGCGAGAGGTTCCCTTCCCTGGGAGTGCAAGGTCACGGTCATCCCTCCAGTGCCTAAGAAAAGCACATGGAAGTCACCTCTTAGACAGGTCTAGCCCGTAACATAGGCAGGCACAACTGTTCCCTCATCAGGGCTTCCCCTCCCACCCAGCTGCCTTTCTCCCTCTTCTCCACAATATTTCTACCCTCTAGAGCTTTGTTCTCCCTCAGTCCTGCCATAGAGGGGAGTTCATGAAGATCTGAAGAATGCCAGTACCGTCCTTACAGAGTTTTAGCCACAAAGGAATGAATCTGTAAAGATGGAATTTTAGACACATGGCGGGGGGGGGGGGGGGCGGGGGCAGCAGTGAGAATGAACACTGAGTACCTTACTCCCTGCCAGGAACTTTTATGTGCCTTCATTCTTGTAGTATAACAATTCATGATAAGGTTACTTAAAACTCCATTTCACAGATGAACAAAGTGAGGTGCCCAGAGATTAAGAAGGTAGTAAGTGGCATGACCACAAATTGAACCCAGAGCTTTCCAGCTCCAAGCCTATGAGCTGCCCGCCTCTTTTGGCCCACTGGGAACGAAATGGCCTTGGTGGCACATTTTAAAGCTCACCATGTGTTTGGAGGCCTCCTCCTTCTGCAGGTGAGCCAGCTGCCAGCTGTCCCCACTGTGTAAATGGCATCAGAGGAGGCAGAGTTGTGAGACTGAAAGAATGCAAGATTCTGTAAAATGCAGCATAAATGTAGCTTTCATAATTCTCACATCAGCACTAGACCCATTTAATGTTGTTTTCTGGGATCAGACATTTTAATGTACATAGGAAATGTAATTCTGGAGTAGGAAGGAAACTAAAACTTTAAATGTTAAGGTCAGATAAACACAGGAAGGAGAAGCTGCCTAGTAACCAGGCTTCGGACAGTATAGGAGGGCGCTAAGTCTGCTCTGGATGCCACAGTCCAGCAACAGGCCCGTGTTCAGAAGCAAACCTCTCCACCTCAGAGGTTCACCTCATGTATAACCCCAGTGACCTTTCCGTTCTCCGCAGAGGGACTCATGGGAGCAGACGGTGCCCGACGGTCTCAGCCAGCCCGACCCCGGGCCGGCAGACGCCCTGCAGACCTTACCACCCAGCGCAAGTTGCCTGTCTCAGCTGGAGTCGGACAGCGCCGCCCCACACCGGAGCTTGAGCTGGGGGCCTGCGGTGGCTGGGGCCCCGCCCTACCCGCTACCCCCGCTGGAGGATCTGCACTACACGCCGGGGTACCCCAACCCCCCTTACCCCTTCCCCCCTTTTGTGACGGTGGCAAACGAACTAACGCCCAAGCTGGTGCAGCTCTCCCCAGATGAGGGGGCAGACGCCCCTTCCCTGCAGGGCCCTTCTCCATGGACCAAAGAAGACGGAAGCCTGGCCTGGGGGTCCTACGAATGCCGCAGAGCTTACTGAGGGGGTGGACAAAAGGACTTCTAATATGCTTTTCTTTAGGTCGGGTTCTGTATTCCACAGACTGTTCTAGGCGTGTCAGCTCTTTCAGAACTGGATTTTCAGGATAAGCCATAATGCAACCCTTTGTTAATGGACGATAGCATTTATTTGTAAACCCACCCCACTCCCAACACACACATATAACCCCACTGAAATACGACACAATGTTAAATAAATATATCATGGACGTTATTGTAGTTGAAACAACTGTGCAGTGAGGTCTTTGGAGAACTTTAGTAACCCACTACACGCTGAATCTTCTACTGTCCTTGATGTATATCCTTTTCAGCACTGATTTTTTTTTTTCTTAACTTGCATTAAGAAATTTGTGCAGATCATAAAGCATACTGATTTTCCTGTTTGTTTTCTTAATTATAAAAATATGTATTATTTAGTAAAAGAGAACATATAGGATATAATATAGGTTGGGGTCCATAAAACAAAACTCATTTTAAACCATGCAACTTTCAAGAATAAACTGTTACAGGTTATATTCTTGTCCCTCCTTTTGGTGATTTGTAAAAGCCCAGTAACAAATATGGCATCATACCTAAATGCTTTATTGTCATTAAAATAGGACAAAGTCGGGAGACTGTGACTTCATAAATATGTAGTTTTGACCTTACCCTAAAGCCCTAGATAACCAAAAATTAGTCCAATTCAAAACAAATTTGGCAGAACTTTTTCTTTGATCCATGGTAGCCTTAAGTAAACTGGTCATCATCTGTCTGGAGGAACAAGCACACAGTGATCGGGGTGGAAGAGCAAACATCAGAGTGTGTGTGCTCAAAAGAAAATATATTAAACAGGACTAGGCTTCTGGCATGATAAAACAGACCACAGAGCACAGAGAAGCAAAGAAGCATTGGAGAAGGATGTATTATCAGGTAGGAGCATCTCTTGACTGTTAGAAAGAAGATCTTGCTGGTGGCTTGTAGGTCAGAAATGGACGGTTCTTATATGTATAAATGGAGAAACTGACATCTAAAATAGCCCATATTGTGTAAGCTTTATAGGCATGGGTTCCTTTGCCAACAGAGTCCCCTGAGTAATTCCCACCAAGCAGCGTGCCTACCTGCAGGCCAAGCCCTCCATGAATTCCTGGCTCATACTTTGAATTGGCCATGCTGAGTCCAGGCTCACAGGTGACACCCCACACCCTTCTTCCCATGTCCCTACTACCTTCCTTTCTTCACTCCCTTCTTCATCTTTCTGAGCCCTTCCATTGCCTCCAGGTATCATTCCCTTCCATCTCCTGGGGGCCTAATGCTCTCCTTCTCTACCTGTTTGCTAAAGCTCCTCATTACAGTCTCCAGCACATCCTGACCCACCTCTATTATAGTGCCCCCCACTCTATACTCAGTAGGCAGGAGTACAGAAATTCAAGTAAGGGATTTAATTCACACTTAGAAGTAGATAGTTGGTATTCCTCTTCTCCAGGCTCTTAGGGATATTTTCTGGTTAAGCAAACAAACTCCTAGTGTATGGATTACTACCAGAGATGGTTCCTAGTGAGCCTTCCTTTCCCTCACATCCCTCAGCTCCCTCATGGAAGAGCACTCATGAAGGAGCAGACCAAGGAGAATTTGTGGTCTTCAGCTCTAGAAGGTACCCTCCAGATCTCTGCTCTATTGTGCTCTCCCACCTGCTCCTTTTCGGCAACATAATCTTTAGTTTGCTTGATACCTGCTCTTGAGCGGAGGGCGCCAACTTCCCCTTTGGGAGAGAGGAGCTGCTCTTTCTTAAGTTCAGGGTGGCTTGAGACCTCAGTCCTAGGTCCCGATATCCTTAGCAGAACCATGTCACCCAGCAGGCGCTCATACCTGGCATCAGAAAGAAGAGATCCGGGTCCTCTGTACAGATCCCGGGGTCTTCACAAGGGTCTCAGAGGCATTTCTTTCCCCAAAAAATGTGGGTTTGGATCAGCTGTGTAAAACTCATAATAAGTACAGTCATCTGCTGCTTAGCATTTGTCCCTAAGTAGCAAACACACAATAATGGTTGTGCAAACATAAATACATGTACATACTTTTTGTTTGATCAGGACACTGTTAGCCATGCTCACTTCTCTTAGTTGACTGCTATCTACTCATGTATTATGTTCATCTCCTAATAACTTGAGGCTGCACTGGCTTTCAGATAAGTAGAGCTAAGCAAGCAGACTTTGAAACAGAGTTCAGTATGGGCTATATTTTTCCTAAGCATCCCATCCTTTAAATAATGTTTAACAAAATTAATTTACAAAAAAGGAGGCATATGCAGCCCATACTCCATCTAGTATCTATTTCAGTTATCTAGTTTAAGTGGCGGGGGCGGGGGGTGTATTAGTTAGGGTTCTCTAGAGAAACAGAATCAACAGGGAACACTCGCAAATATAAAATTTATGAAAGTGTCTCACGTGGCCACAGGAACGCAGAGTCCAAAATCCACAGGGCAGGTTATGAAGCCGACGATTCCAATGAAGGGTCTGGACGAATTCCACAGGAGAGGCTCGCCAGCCGAAACAGGAAGAGCCTGTCTCTTCTGAATCCTCCTTAAAAGGCTTCCAGTGATCAGATTAAGCATTACTCATTGCAGAAGACATTCCCCTTTGGCTGATTACAAATGGAATCAGCTGTGGATGTAGCCGACATGATCATGATTTAATTCTATGAAATGTCCTCATCACAACAGACAAGCCAGCATTTGCCCAACCAGACAAACAGGTACCACCACTTGGCCAAGTTGACACATGAACCTGACCATGAGAGGGGCTTAACACTTTCAAATGATTTTTCAGAATTTTATAGAGCTTGAAAATGTTTTCTATATATATATATATATTTTCAATTTGGTTCCATCTTACTGTTCTGGGAATTTTCAATACTTTGCTAAAAAAGTGAAACCAAGTTGCAAAAACTATGACCTGGAAATTATGTCTTCCACGCCTACTTCCCCTTCAATTACTCCTATTTTCTACTACATGCTGGGACTACTGTACCTTCTCATATTAATGCACCTTCTTCTCTCTCTCCTTCCTTAAACCTACTCTATTTTGACTCACAACATTCCTGGGAAAGCCAGAGAAACTTAAGAGTTTGCATTCAAAAACCCATGTCTTTCCTGCCAGGATATAGGAGGTTTTTAAAATTGAAAGTAAGCAGAGATGATGGCAAATTCAAGCTACTTAAGAAAGCTGACTAGATGTCAAAAAGAAGTTGAAAACAAGAAGTTGACCATGCAAAAGCTGCAATGCAAATAATCATTGCATAAATCCCTGGAAACAGACATAATAGTATGTACTGAAAGCATTTGTGTTTCTCTTACAATGTTATACAAACCACATCTTTACCTCCTTTATTTAATAAATGCTTTTAAACTGTCATGAATTGCTACAGCACAGTTAACAGTACAATGATGATACTATTGTGGTAGAAGGCTGAAATATTCCAAAAGAAATTCCACAAGGGGAAAAGAATTACCAACCCCAATAGTGTTATATATACACATATACATATGTATAGGTTATATATGTATCCATAGTCGGTTAATGGCTGAGAAGCATTGCCCAAATGTTTTATATGGGATTAACAAGGAATAAAGAAAGCATTGGTTACATTTTTAAAAACTAATATATCAATTGATGTTCAGGTCACATTATATTATATTTATTTTACCAACTGTATACCAAAAATATACTCTTTACTTTAGCTTCTATCATTAGGCTCTAACTAAAGTATCCTCTGTATTCAAAACCATATCATACTGTTCATCTTACACACGAGATTCAGTAACTGTTGACTCGAGAAAGGTTCACTGCAAAATCATACACTTTAGCTAAAGCATGGATCTCTAACTAGAGACTCAAGGGTAGATGCATAAATGGCTCACGTGTCCCCAGCACCTGGCTCAGTGCCCAGCATGATGTAGGAGTTCAGTAAACCTGTTACAACACCACAAATATGAGTAATTATTAAGACCCTGACTATGTGAGTGACAACTCTTTGAGACCGGTATATGAAAAAATCCTCATATCTGTCATTCTCTGTGTATTGTGAGAGTAGGGGATATTGGAGTTAAGTGGAAATATACTTAACTGATTTACTCTAATCAAGTTGACTAAATGTCTTTAAAAAGGTGAATTACTGAACCTTTGAAGTGGCACAGAAAAAGTTTATATAGATTCATTTAGTTTTTATGTGTAGCTAAGAAGTCTTAAAAGTAAATTATTCAATGTTTGGTGTTATCTCTGGTGTGATTAAAACAAATATGATAAACAGTTCATGACCTAGAATCCCCACTGATCAGGCCAAATAAATATAATAAAATGTTCTTTAATTATTTGTATATGATGACATCATGCTCTATTTGATCTTCAATACAAAAGTATCCTCCCAATAAATGAGATGTGCGAGTTTGCAATATGCACGGTTATTGCCAGTATATTACAAGCCAAAAGGAGAATAGTAAAAGTTTTTCCAAGTTCTAAAAGGAATGTGGAGTAGACAAATAGTATCTAAGAATTAGCTCTTTTATATAAAGAAAATTGATAGATGGCCCTGTTAACCTTTCCCCTAACCAAAATTCTTGAGTGCAATAGTCAAAAGTCTTACTATTTAAGAATTACTTTAGTCATCAATAAAAGATCACTGCAACTGTACTGATGTTTTATTTCTCAACCTTGGCTATATATAAATAGGTTTTATCACTGTGTCCTTATGTGTTTTTGGATGTCTTAAATAGTGTATAATAAAATTTTTAAGTGAAAGATGACATTTTCTTACTTAAATGATATATTTTCAAGTGTCTTCATGAGGAAAAATTAAAACTTTGAGTATAACTTAGGGGAAGAGACTGGCGACACATAAATAACACTCATCTACCAGCCTTCCTGGTCATTTTCATATAAACCAAACTTTCACTCTGGGGCCCTATAAGTACATGTTTCCTCTATGTATTCAAGTTTTTGGAATTTGATAGTTCCCACAAGGTTTGGTAACAGTGTCCCAGAGTCAAGATGACAAAAGAACTTTGCATTAATAAAGAGAATCTAAAGCTTATAGTCAAATTTGGACAGAATAAACGAACCCTTTTCCTTATACTGAAAGTCTTTCAATATTCATGTGTCTAGATTCAATAAGCTCTCCTACTTTGGGGAAAAAATATAATGCTCTGTAACATCATTTCAATACAAAAGGCTGCCATAAGATTCCTGTTAAAATATTCAGTTTAAAACTTTAAAAAGAAACATGTTCTATAGCCATCATTCTAGCTTTAAGAAAGTCAGACTGAAGGGTTTCTGAGCTCAGTGGCAAGTCACCAAAGATGGTTAGAGATCTGAAAAACTGATATGTGAATAAAAACTGGAGAAACAGCAGCTGGTCAGCCTCAAAAAGAGAAAGCTTGGGGTAGGGGTGATGGGTGGGCATGACAGCTTTTTCAGGACCTAGCACCGGGATTGGCCAGAATAATCAAAATATGCTTACTGAATGAATGAGTGAATGAGCAAGTGAATGAAGCAAACAAACCCATACCGGAAATGCAATAGTGTGGAAGTGGGAGAACAGGTATCCCATGTTGTTTATAGCACAGTGGATGGCAGAAATCAGGACTGACTTATCTTTCTATCCCTGGTACTTGATAACATGACTAGCATATAGTAGGTGCTCAATAATAAATACCTAGTTGAATTTGGGCTTAATCAATGAATATTATATTTAAAGCATTCCTATAGTAAAGCAGGCTCCTTACAAATACTGAGCTCTGTTTACTCAACACACATTCTGCTGTGGGTCAAAAGCTTAGCCAAGCACTGAAACAAGAGGCTGGACCACCAGAAGCAGAGATATTGGAAGGAAATTCAGTTAAATTCATCTGAGCACTCAATGATCCCTTCCAGCATCCAAACATGTGGATGCTCTATTTTCAGGCAAGTTAGCCTGTAGGAGTCTTCAGTCTTTTATCAAAACCCAGAGAGATTGTCAGAACTTCATGGCAGATACCCTAGGGGTGACAATGCCCCAACAAGAGAGAAGAGTTCCTAGTCTGAGAGGCACAAAGTGTAACTGGCAAAATTAACAGCCTACACTCACCTCTAGCCAGCCTCTCCTTCCCCATCCTGTCCTAGGGTTCCCAGTTTTTACAAAATACTCTCAAGGCACTGTGGTGCATTCTCAGCCGCCTTACACATATTGATAGTAAAACAAATAGCATACCTAAACACTTTCAATATTGAAAAATAGGAGCGTGCATCTTGCAGGCAGTTTTTTCCAATGCTAGTCACAACTCAGTGGGTTCATTATATTAAGTTGGTGACCAACCAACACATATTTTTAATAAATAGAATGAAACAGAAAAGATGGACTAGAAAAAAAGAAAAGATGAAATAGAATAGATAGGACAGAAAATATCAGAGTGCTGCACATTCATAGGTGTTTATTGTTACAAGAACTTTGCTTAACAGATATATAAATAAATATATATTGTTCTATTTATAGTGGGTGACCATGTAAAATGAACTCTGGATTGAAGTAAAAAAAAAGTTTGAAAGCCTCTGTAATAACAGATCAGGAAGGCAAACTACAACTATGGTTTAGAGCAAGGACTTCGGAATCAGATTTATCAAAATTTGAATTTCAGTTCTGCCTTTTATGTGCTCAATAATCTTGGGTGAGTTGCTTAACCCTTCTGTGCCTGTGTCTGCCTCTGTGAAATGGGGGCAATATACATTACAGTACCTGGCATTCAGTAAGCTCCCAATAAATGACAACTTTCACAAGTCCTCTATGAGGAACATCTGATTGCATGGGTGCCTGGGAGGCGTGGAGTAGACCTGGTTGCTCCAGGCCTCACTGTACATGCAAATCTGTAAGGAGGATTCACAGGATCCACTTAGAAAGGATTCTCCCTTATAGCTAAAAGCATGGAATTTGGCTCTTAAATACTTGTAGTTATAGAAACTGCAGGGACCAAAACTCCCTGAGTTTCCTGAAGTTGCTGGGCAGCAATGGCACTAAGGGGACATCCATCCCAGCAACAGGGGACAAGGCACAAGTGCTCAGGACTGCAGCCACAGTTCAGGCAGAGGCTCCTGGAGAAGAGACAGAAGAGTTCTTTGCTATCTCCACAGATCCCATCAGCTCCAAAGAAGTCACCCAGTCCAGTCTTGCCTGTCCCCGCACAGAGTAGCATTTCAGCAGTACCAGCTTCAGTGATAGTGCCAAAGGAACGTAACAGCCTCTTGTCCATCTCCACCTGCAAGGAAAGGCTAGGAAGGAGCTTAAGCCTGAACACAAGAGGCACACCCCAGGAAACGGAGGCACACATCAGGGAGCCAGTGAGAAAAAAAAAAAGCACCATATACAAGAAATGGAGACAGTGCAGAGATAGGAAGACAAAGAAAAGGAAACACAGAAAGAATTAAGGCAAAGGAAAAAAAAATCAAGAAACGGGTCAAAGGAGAAGTTTTTTAAAAGTAAATTGGAGGGCAGGCCACAATGGCTCAGCAGGTAGAGTTCTTGCCCGCTGTGCTGGAGACTGAGGTTCGATTCCCGGTACCTGCCCATGCAAAAAAAAAAAGTAAATTGGAAAGAAAGAATGAAACAAAAAGGGAAAGGGAAGAAAAAGAAGCAATGGACGAAGCTATGAGCAAAAGAAATTGTCTCTAACTCCAAGCTGCGGGGCAGGTAGAAGTCTGGCTGGGGTGGTCCAGATGCTGTTTTGCTCACTGTTACCCCCAAAGGAGCAACAGAAGAGAGAAAACATGGCTCTCTTAACTCCCAGTGTCCTTTCCCTCCTCAGGAATCTGGTACTCAGGCCTGACTCCATCAGAGAAACTCAGAATATAGGCTATGGGGACTTTGGACAAAGAGGCCCTGAAAGCTGACAGATTCCAACTGGGCTAGGGACAAACACACCCCATCCTGCTTCACATGGCCAAGTGTTCTCACCCTTGAACCCCTCCTCTGAAGAGATGCCTTCAGTTGCTGAGAAATTCCTACTTACACAAATTCTAGGGTCTTGTTACTCTGAGGGCTCCTTTCTCCATCAATGTATGCTCCACCCTGCATCAGACAGATTCAAGGACATTCAGATATTTTTCTAGTCACCCATGCGGCTGAACTACATTTTTTTTTGTACTTTCAGAGAAGACAGGGAACAGCACAGGGGTCATTACTATTGCCTAGTACCATGGTAATCTCTTAGCTTATTTGTAAAGGGAACCCCTTGCCTCGCCTCCATCTTCTCCCTCTGCCTTCTAGGGTGAGGAGATTTGGCCTGACAATCACTCCTTCTCTGAACCAATCTTGTCTCCTCCAGCTTCCAAGTCACAGGGAAGAAGCCCAGTAAGTGCTTGGGGATCAAGCAGCACAGTCTCAGAGCAGCTGTAAGGGACTCGGGCCTCGACCATGGGGGCAAGCTGGCCTCAAATCGCTCCCACCTTGCACCACAAAACTAGAAGCTAGGAACACAAATCCACGACCTTCTTTTGGCTAAAATGAGCAGGAGCCAAGCTTGTCACTGTTTCTCAACACATGCTCCTGCAGCAAAAAGGAAGGGAGGGCTCCAGGAGGAGAAAGGAGAGAAGGAGGTGCGGTAAAGATTTCACAGTGAAAAAGCTCCAGCCTCAGAAAATCTGCAGAGGTTGAGGCCTGTAGGCATCCCCTGCTCCATGGGGAGGAGCAAAGGGTCTTAATGGTCAGGCGATTGGTGGTTGTTTGGGGACCAGGCAGCAAGCGGAGAGGAAAGGGGAGGGAAGCCGGCACGTGGCCAGGCGGGGCCAGGAGGAGACGAGGCGTAGAGCTAAGGCCTCCCCTGGGCCTCTGGCCTGCAACTTGGGCCCAGCGGGACTCCTTGCCATGCCACACCCACAGGCTGCCATGTTCATTCCCCAAAACCTGAGGTTTTCCCTTAAAATGGAAAATGAGGATGTGAGAATCAGTCGGGCCAGTCAGCCTGGCTCAGATAGTCAAAGGGGGCAGCCTAAGTCACTCAGGGCCCCTGGAGCTGCCTCTGAGGCAGAAATACAGAGCATCTTTGAAAACACCTGCTCTGTCTGTGGGAAGGTGGACAAAATGCTCAAAATGCAATAAAAGCAAGGGCCAGAACCCAAAGGGGTCTTACTCCCTGTTTCTCTGGGCTCTCTGTGGGGTGCCTGTGTGCAGGATTTCTGCAGAAGATAGTCCATTTTGTTAAGCCTTTGAATATTCAAATTGAAAGTATCGCGCAATCATTGATTGTCAAATCAAGGGTTTCTAGAGGTTTTAAATACTTGGCATGAGGGGGAAAAAACTCAAACCTATACCCGAAGGTATAAAACATTAATTCTGTTTGTCTCCTTCTCCAGGGACCTGGGTGCAGCCGGATGCTTTGTGAAACTTTAAAAATGTTGCATCTCTGCTTCTCTCCTTGCACAGGAGCCCTGCCAGGCGCTGAATCCCTGCAGCTGCAGCATCCAGCCACCGACTCAGCTTCAGCTGATCACGATGTCCGGTAACTCGGCTACTTCTCCTGGGTAGGGTCTTGTGGGCCAGGGGCGTTTGGATCTGGGTGTATTTCCACACTTTTTCCTGCACAGAACAGAAACGCACAAAGTCAGGACATGCAAGTAAGGGCCGGGAATCCGGAGAGGGCACGGGCCAAGCACGCTGTGGCCGCTCCCACTGGGCGCCGGCTCCCGAGGGCAGAGGTCCAGAGGACGAGTTAGCCACTCCGGACGTCTGCGTACCCCCTGTCCCCCACCCGTCCTCCCACTTTTCCCAGTAGTGTCCCTGGAACTTCCCGGCATAGACCCTATGCGCCCAGAAGCGGTGGGAGGCGGGAGCTAGAGGCTCACCGTGAGCCCGGGTGCAAGCCGGGCGTGCCGGCCGCAAAGAGCTGAGCGGCGGAGGCCCCTCTGCGGACCCCGCGGCACGCTCGCTGCCCGAGGAGCCCTGAACGCGGCGAGGAATTTGGGGGGAGAAACAGGACGGCGTAGAGGGCGCGGAGCCCAGGCTCTAAGGGTTGGACACGGGATTCCCTGTATCTGGGAGAGGAATACCGCAGCGTCGCTTCCCGGGGAGACCCCCAGCTCCCGGGACTCGGCCTGGGGGCGGGGGGGTGCTCCCTGTTGTCCGGCTGCGGTCCCCACAGTGACCAGGCGAGGCGCTGCCGACCTGGGCACCAGCGCTTGGCACCCACGCTGAGCGCGCGCGGCCGGCCCAAACCGCAGGGCCCAGCCCCTCCCGGCGCGATTCCGCGGGCGCTAACTCCAGGGTCGAGGTCAGGGCCGTAGTCCCTCTGGGCTCCTGCATCCATCCCCGACCTCGAAAGCTCGCCCAGCCCGGCCCGCTTTTGCCTAGCAGCCCAGCCGGACCTACTCACTGCGGCTCGGTGGGACACGGGAACGCCGCTACCCTCGATCCGGCATCCCTAAGGACCCCTCCAGAGCGTGCTCTGCCGCTCCCGCAAACCCGGGTAGTCCGGCGCGTTGCCGCCCGGCCGGGCCATCCCGCAGAGCGGCCCCTTTCGGAAGGCAGACTCCAAGCCGAGTGAGCAATCCCCGGAGTCTCGGAAGGGCTTACCCGGGAGCTCGCGCTGCGCGAACTCGCCCGAGAGCTTCCGTGCGCCCAGGCGGCGGCGCGCCGGGGAGAAATGCCTGCACGACAAAGAGAGGGGGGTGGGGGAGAAACGGACCGAAGGGGAGAGCAGGAACGGGGGCGGGGGTGGGGAACAAGGAGGGAGGAGGGAAAGATGGAGAGCGGGAAAGGCGGAGAAAAAGAGCAAGGGAGACACCTCAGAAGAAGATAGATGAGAGGGAGGGAGGGTGATCCCTGAGCCTGACCTCTTTCCTAGGGTCAGTCCGGCGGGACCCTCGCTGGCCAAGTACAACCCCCGGCACCCCCACCCTGCCTTCCGCTTGCCCCAGGATTGACTTCCAGAGCAAGGCCACACAGAGGTCAGAGCCTCGCTAGAAGCCACGCCTGGCCTGGTGTAGAAGGAAAGGACTCAGAACTTCCACACCAGTGGGAACATTGTGGTGGAATGGGCTAGGTCAGCCGCTATAGATCAGAGAATGCTCCCCAGCGCCTGCCGCAAGTCCTCCCAGGGTCCCTAATACCGTCTCACAGGCCATTAGGCCAGACCCAGAACTCCAGGTTCCCCCACTCAGCTAGCCAAGGTGGTTCTTGCTCCATATTCCTGAGCAGGAAAACCTGTGTCCCATTGGTCTAGGGATGAGCCAGGGGTAGATGGCCCCACATTTCCATAGGTTCTGTACCCACTGGGGCCCTGAGCCATGCTCAACCTCTCCTCATCCTTCCAAGTTTGACCGATTTAGGTTTCTCTCCCAGTTGACTTTGAGCATTCTCTTTGTGTTCTCCAAACCTTGAAACCTGCCCTCAGGTGCCATCATCTATAGAGAGAACTCCCACTCCCCAGCCTGACACCTACACTTTGCACACGAATTCTGACTCAGTTGCCTTTCCCCAGAAAAACCAAAGGTGTATCAAGGTGTCCGAGTGAAGATCACGGTGAAGGAGCTGCTGCAGCAGAGAAGGGCACACCAGGCAGCCTCCGGGGAAACCGTAAGCATGAATCCCTCACCTGCTCCCCAGCCCTGGCTAGGCCTCATTCAGCCCTGTTGGGAATGTGTAGAGGCCTTGCTAGGCCCCACTGACCATCCCCAGACCTGGGCTTCCTCAGCTCTTTTTATCACTTCCATGTCCAGCTTCCTCCCAGTTCACCACTGGAAGTCACAGAGAGCAGCAGGGGCAGGTAGGAGGCTCAGAATTGGAGGAGCCCGTCCCTCACTGATCATAGTTGTGTGTAAAGGGCTTGTTGGTTCTGTGCAGGGAGAGGAGCAGCCAACAGGTAAGTAGGTTGTTATTCTGTTAGGGAGATATAGGATGTACCTTCATATACCCATAGAAAATCTCTCAGTAATTCACTTCAACTTAGGCAGCCCTTCAAGGTCAGCCCATCTGTGGAACATCCCCTTCCTCCCCATTCTTATGGAACTCAGCCTCTGAGGTCCTTCACCTATAAATCACAAGTCATCAAAAGGAGCAGAAAGGAGCCACTTCTCTGCAAAGGAGACAGATTGCAATATAGAACCACCTCCTTAAATTGTAATGAGGCCTTGAATCCAGGTTATCACAAGATGGTCACAAGGGTACCCTGACATATATTTATATATATATATCATCTTAAAGCAAATAAGTATGCCAAGAGCACTCAGGGTAGTAGCAACAGAATCATATAAACCATGTGGGGTTATCACCAGGGACAGCATAGTTCATTGCTGAAAGCCCCTGATCCTACAGTGGCTTGTGGGTTAGTTTGGGCATGAATGTAGGATCTGACAGCTGGGGCCTGAATTGCCTGGGTTAGGATTGGTCCGGTTTCCAGCCTGTTGGCATCTGCCCCACAATGGGTTTTGTGTCTCGTGCTGTTTGTGTGCAATGGACGGCTTCCATTTTTTCATGAAAGAGACCTCTGCAGAAGGAGGCAAATGATGTAGTGGTTGTGAGCACAGGTTCAGCTCTCAGCAACTCCATGGTGTGTATTCTCAAGCAAAGTACTCAATCTTGCTTGTCTCCATTTCCTCCTCTTTAAATTGGGGATAGCAGAGTTTTGTGAGGGATGAATAAATTATTGCATTTAAAGTGCTTAGAAGAGTGCTTTTCACATAGTAAATGCTCAGTAAATGTTAGGTCTCCTTATTATTATTTGTAAAAATCAACTAAAATAAAATTTCCACCAGGGATGGGAAGTCAGCTGTTCGGTAATGGCCATTCATACTCTTTGCTCATTGAGTTCATGTGTGGCTTTGCTGTAACGTAGCATGGATAGCGCTAATTTTACCTTTGCTGGAGAAGTTTCAGCTAACATAAGGTGCAGAATTTCAGCTAACACAATAAAATTTCCTTATATTTGTAAAGCGCTACAGTGGCCCTTCCTTGAAAGTACTTCTGCATGCACCTTCTTTCATTTCATACCCATAACAATCAAGGGAGGTAAATACATCAGGAATCCGTATTATCACTATTGTATCTGAAGCTCAAAGTCTTGAACTTACTAATGGCAGGACTAAAAGTAGAACCAAAGTCATCTTTTTCTTAGTGTTAAAAACCCTTCACACTTATTGCTCCCTGAATACATCTTTCTACTAATTCAGTTGTTCTGAGCAGGAATTGCCTCAACCCCTTCAGTTCAAAAATAGTTATAGAATTTATAAAATCAGACAGAAGGGAGCTGGAAAATGCTTCCAGAGGGGGGAAAATCATCAAGATATTCATAACAAAATATCTCTCACTTTGTGGTACATGGTAGAAACCGGTTTCAGATGCACCTGAAGAAGTCCTGTATGAGCATAGCTATTTTATCTCTGTGGTCCCTTAAAGATAGATTTGGCCACCATTCATTCCCCTTTTAGTCAGCTTCAGGAGATAAAGTAAGGGTGAAACATGTCACTTTGTGTATCTGACCAGTTTCTGATCTCTGGAATGGTTTCACTTATCTAAGTCTTTTCTCACTTTCCTCCTGAGAAATAGTAATGTAGTACACCGAACCAGTGCCTTGCAGGAACATGCCGAGAGGAACCTGCTTCACTTTGCTTCCTGGAAGATGGTATCAGCCCATGGCCCTCACAGGCACATAAGAGCAACGCACATCTAACTTAATGACAAGAGCCAAATGCAAAATCCCTCACCGGAAGCCATTTACCAGGGGATAATTTATGCCACCTCTTTCTGACTTAATATACATGATCTCCAATTTGGTCAATTGTTGAAGAACACAGCTGGGAAACTTTAAACCAAAAGAGGAAAGAGTTTTATCAAATATTACAAAGCAGGAAGAAGTTCATCTTGGTTTGTTAAAGTCAGAGTAGTGTAAAGTTTTCAGGCAATCAGGAATGGGAGGGATTCAAATAGTAGGGATTCAAACAGTGCCGGGAGGAAGGCATATATACATGCCAGAGTTGTAAATTTGATTAAAAAACTTATTTCAGCCAGATTAATTTGTAGACACCACACACGGACGCGCGCGCGCGTGCACGCGCGCACACACGTTTCTTTTGCCTTTAGGTTAAACAGAAATTTGAGTTAGTACTTATCAAAAGACTAAATAATTTACCCTTTTGGTTTTTTATCAGTAATTTTTTTTAAAACAGCCTCGATGTGTTTTTATAAATTGTAGACTGTAGATATTTGTGCTGTTTGAAATCTGAAAGAGAGGTGCCTTTCTTTGTATTCTTGGAGCAAAGTAGAAAGTGAACCCATGACTAGGGAGATAATATCAAATAGGATATTGTAAACATACCTCAGGGAGATAACATGGGGAGGCAGAAAAACAGGCCAATCCGGGGGAGGAATGAATGGGGTTAAGGAGGGCTCTACAATGAAGCAGAATGTTTTAAAACCCACTCCTTCCAAGTCCTTTAGCTCGATCTGCAGCCAAATATTTGCATAAAGAGCTGGTAAATGATTCCAGCTTCCTGGTTCATGACATTACAACATGGATCATTTTCAAAATTAACATCACGTCCTATTTCAGCAGTGGCTGATTGTGCAGCTCTCCAAGTGGCTCAGCGCACAGCAGCAAGTCTACCCTGTAACTCAAGAGTGAGGTGTGGTGAGCAGGGCTTTCCAGCACAGAATCACAGAACAATGCTAGTCCCTTTAAACTTTAAAGCCACCGCCTGAAACCTAAAACAAAACAAAACAAAACGAAAAACTAATTACTCGATTAATACGATCATCAATTCAACTGGAAAATACAGGCTACATTACTCTTAAAAGTTAAAAAGGAGCAGTCTCATAAACTTTAAGTGTTTAGATATTTAGATACGATAGTGAGAAAAACAACTTTTACAGAAAAGTTTTTTTAGTACAATTTGAAGTATTTCCCAGCCATTGACTAGAAATGTAGATAGGTCCCTGCTCACCGTTGACAGTTTTAAGAAAATATTTTCTATTTTAATATTTCAGAGAATAAGAACGTGGATATTTTTAACTATGCAGGATTTACCAAATTAGGAATTGTTTCCTTTTGTGGAAATAAATTCCTGATTTTAAGTAGTTAGACCATATGTATATGAAGATTTGGGGGGGTGGAATGTTTATGACTAAATCATAAACAGTTGGGATAAAAAAAATGTTAGATCTTATAAATGTTACATTAAGTAATTTCATCCAAAGGCTCTTTGCTGAGCCTTCTCAAGCTGTTACATTTCTGTAGTCTTAAAAAAGTATTTGCTAACATTTTTATTAAAACTGACTTTTAAAATTGAAGTGGGAGAGTCTCAATTAAAAATATCCCCAAGCAAACATTAAAGTTGAATTTGAATACAATATATCATTGGTTGTATTTAATGACAGCAACTTTTTTAGAAGAAAGAATATGGCTTACCTTGTAGCAGGAGGAAACATAGTTCACATCAAAATGTCTTAGCATTCCCTCTAGAGAACTTTGATTTCACTTTGCTTTGTGATTATATTCTTGCTTTAGCAGCCGTCTGGAAGCAGCAACGTCCACCTTTCAGACCCGGTCACACCATCTCCTGCAGGTCAGTAAAGCCAGCACTACAGTTCCCTTCTTTAAACTATTTCCAAAGTTCATCTCAAAAGCCTCTCAGGGCTTGATTCAGGGGTTAAGATAGGCACCACCATTTAATTGGAATCGACCAATCAGAAGGTGAAAAAGGCCCGGTGACTCCAGATTTGAGCACACAGCTAAGGAAACAAGTGTAGATTTTCTTCCCATTTCTGAACTATCCTGTGCTTTCTTGTCTGCCCAAAATGTGGAGAGTTGGCTCTTCACATTTATTCTAGCTCCTCATCTCCGAGTAACTGAACTTTACTGAAAAATGAGAATTGCTTTCAGAAATTTATCTTTTTTTAGCATGCTGCTTATGATGAAAAGGCTAGAATATGCCTTTGCTACAGTTCACTTGGTTTCTAGCCGACAGGGGCTTCCCTCCCCTTCTTTTCTTTCTTCCCAGGAGGTTCAAACAAGTGTTGGTTTTCTGAGCCCAACACGAACAACTCTATTACGTAAACACTCCTACCTAGGCCACTCAACAGTTAAGAGTCTAAGGAGGTTATTTATAAAGAAACCTGTTCTTAGGGAAGGGCCCCATTGAATATGCCACCCTAACTTACCTGAAGGGAATATTGAGACTTCAAAAACCCAGTGTGCCACAGCCCCTCTGATGGGCACACTCTAAACACGTCTTTTTTGAGCATTTAAGGAGACTAATCGCAAGTTGGGTATATTAATAAGAAAACAGGAAAGGAGTAAGGTTTTCAGAATTATTCTTGTTTGGCATTTAACAACATATTTTAATTTCACTATTATGTTAACATGTTTACCAAGAAAACATTTTTGCTTTATGTAATTTAGAACAGGTAGTACTAATTTGTACTCTACATTCCTGATTTCCATTTCTGAAATTTGCATTGCCTTTTATACCACTTCTCAAAACTCTCTCCTCAAAATTTAAGTTGCTAAGTGTGAAAAGTTTAGGAAAGCAGTGACTGCTAAATCGAGAGAAATATTTCCCACAGTGTCAGAAGTTTTCTTAATGCCTCAAATAATTCTATAAGTTATCTCTGAGAGGTTTACTTGAACCGCAGATGGGGACTGGATGTTGACATTCTATAGTCCAAGAAAGTCGAGGCTGGAGCCATTTTTTGACTGATGGGATCATTGTTCTTTTTTTTAATACCTAACCATATTTACAGCAAATTTCCACATTACAAACCAGATTCATTCCACGGGGGTTTGAATTCACTAAGACAACTAAAAACTCCAAATCACCTGCCTATTTACTTTTCTGAAACTCTTAACTCCCCCCCACTCCCCCCCCCCCAATTTCCCAGACATAGTAAATATTAAGAATAAAGAATAGAACTCCATCAGGATCTGTAAGTGCAGTTTCTAAACAAAAGTCTTTCTTTTTCCTTTCTCCTGCAGGACTGTATTTTGAGCCTGAACCTATTTCTTCCACACCTGATTATCTTCAACCCCGAGAATTTTCCAGTTGTGTTTCTTGTGATGAAAACCCAAGCTGCCTAGACCAGATCTTTGAGTCCTACCTCCAGACAGACACACACCTGGATCCTTTGTCCAGTTCCACACAGAGCACTCTACACTATTTCCCAGACAGCTTCCAGGCTGCCCCTTTCTGCTTTAACCAGAGCCTGGTAATTCATTTCAGTTCTTTACAAAACCTGATCGGAGCTCACTATGGGTAGTAATGAATCATCTCGTGAGAAATCACAGTCTCAACAAGGAAATGAACAGAGAACTCAAGCAGAGAACTGTTTAAAATTCAGGGGAGGTAGAAACAACTACACCTTGCAGGGCACAAACTTTGAATACACACATAATTATGGTATCCCAAAGAAGCTCTCCCAAGTAAGCTGGTGTGTGGCAATGAAAAGAGATTTCCTGGCAATATTCATTTAATGTTCTTCTAAACTGTAAAATTTAATTTAACACCTACTAATTGGGAATCACTGATGTGAGCAATGGCTCTTAGGAAGCTCAGTATAGATTGACTGATGAATTTTTGAGTTCTTGAAACTGAAATTAAGACTCTATCTACACAGTACTGAACTGTCATTTGGAGAGGGGGAGGATTTGTTTTGGGTTAGTTTGGTTTGTCCTTGAATTGGTTCTACAAACAGATTGGTTTGGTCTACTTAGGCACCGGAATTCATCTGGGTCTGAGATGGTTAGTAAAAATGCAGCTCTAATACTTGAAAGAATTTGGATTAATGTCTGTTCTTGATGGACCTCAAATGTTTAAAAATGTGCTGCCCTTCAAAATGAAGGAAGGTTTCCATTAATAGATACTAGTGACTTTAGATGCCTTTCAGAGACTCACCGTATAGCTTTTTAAACCTTATAAAGTAAGGGGGTTCTTTTGGACTGTAAACCCTTATTTTGGTTTGATTTGTCAAAAGTCAGTGCAGGTGTCAGACTAAATTTTAGAGGGGAAAGGAAAGTAACTCTATGGAAAATGCAGATCATCATCTGCCATCACCCCGTTCCCTTGTAACTTCAGGGGAGGCTTCCTCAGTAACAACAGTAGACTTGCTTGTGGGAAAACAGAAGGTATCTTTCTCCTGAAGAGACAAGACTGTAGTGGCAGTAAGAGCAGTTTTGAGTCTTGCAGTATCCCAATTCCAGCCTGCAGGGTTACCTAGTCTCCACATTCAAGGATGTGCAGAAACATCCTTGTGCCACCTGCAGCTTATATTGTGCCGCCCAGCAGGGTCTGATGTGCAGGTGACTTGAAGTACAATGGGATTTTGTGGTTTAAGAACAAAGCATCCTCTAAAGTATGGTTACAACAAAGGGAGCCAGTGAAGCAAGGCAATTTATTGTTAGGTTAAAAATAGGTAAATATAGAATATGGTGTCATGAAATCAGGTAGTCAGTAACTAAAATTACTTCTGCAGACAGGTTGGGTTGGATTTTTTTTTTTTTAATCCCTAATTTTCTTTCTCTGAGTTAATAAATCCACAGTCTTCAGTTTTTGTTTTCGTTTTTAATCCTAATTTATCAAGGTCTCTGTTCCTTGGTTTTCATTTCCCTAGACCCCAGGATCGCCTTCGGATTCCTCCACTCTTTCTGGCTCCTTAGACTACAGCTACTCGCCAGCTCAGCTGTCTTCATGTGTTCCAGAGAATTACAATTCTCCCCCTCCTCTGGACACCAGAAACTGTGGTTATACCTCGGAAGACTGCTCCTACCATCACCTGCCCTCGCACGCCCAGTACAACTGCTTCTCCTTGGCCACTTCCTCGGTCTGTTACTGTGCCTCCTGCGAGGCCGAGCACTTGGAGGCTGTCAGGGCATCAGAGTGTTTTCCCTATCCAAGCACAGACTATGTGGGCTTTGCCCCATCAGCGGCAGCAGCCAGCGATTTCTATAAAAGGGAAGCAAACTGCGACATCTGCTATAGTTAATAGAAATTGCATTAGTCTGGAACATGGCATGTGCGTCTTTTTCTACCACATCTAGATGACACCTCGAAATACACAACCTGTTAGCAGATTTTCGCAAGGGCGGTTTACATGTCACCACTTTCCATTTTCTGAAGCTAACCTTTGGCATTCACATGATATGAAATCCTCAATCCGGTCAGATTTCCACCCCTACTTTGTATGCATACAGTTGAAATTTTTAGAGGGAACTTTCAGTTGTTTTGCTGTTCTGTATAACGAACAAAGTCTCTTTCATTTTTTTTTTTACTAATAAATAATTTTATATTACTACTTGTTGTTTTAATTTTTATTTTCCAATAGCAGTTATCAGTCGGCTTGAATATTATCAGTTAATTCTGGAACTCACTAATTAATTACTCTTTAGCAATTTGATTTCACTTATTCCTGAATTTGAAACTATGCAGAGATATCTGGCTCCCATGGGATGGAAGTTAGATAAAAAAGTGACAGCAGAAGAGGGAAGGTCTGCTTCATCTCCTTTAGACTTATACCTTGGAGCAGCATCAGAGAAAGACATCTGTGAATCATTAATTTCTCATAGCTAACATTAGTCAACACGATGTTAATATGACCAAAAAGCATACCTTACCTACAGCAATGTTAAACTGAAGATAATTATTTTTCATTTCCAAAAGTACTGTTTTGTAAACCTCCTGGGTAAATACTTGATCTTCTTTCTCTTGACAGCTGCTATCAAGTTGAAGTATCACATATTTAGAATTTGTTGGTACCTCGTATTTCTGACTTTCTGCTTCCATTCCTTGAATATACACACTCATGTTTACAGATTGATTTATAGGAGGAACCATGTTGATTACAACTGAATTTTGGAGTTTACTTTCCCTGATAGTCTATCTGAACAAGTCCAAGTCCCTTTCAACTTGAAGAGTTGGTACTTAAGATGCCTATGCTAGAACACACTATGGTAGAATAAATGGATTGGATAACCAGCTTATCTTTTGCAATCCTGTTTGCTAAGGGTGTTAAGGCACAAGGACTTAATCCTGAAAGTGAAGTCCGGGAGGTGCTATTTTCCACGTCCCGCTATTCCAAGATTCAGCTCAGTGGCACCACTGCTGGCCTCGGCGACCGTTTTCTGAGCTACTCCCTGTCTGCCAGAATTGCACTAGGAGGTTTATCACACATTATCTCATTTAATCTGCACAGAACATTGATAGCAAAATGAGGAGTCAGGTGCTCAGAGAAGTTAATTAACTTCCTTCACATCGCCCAGCCAGTGAGCAGCAAAGCCTGGTATCTGAAAGAAACCAAATCCTCCAGTTGTGGAGACCCTTCAGGGAGCCTGTGGAATCATCTCCCAATAAACCCCAACTTCCTCATACATGCAAAGGTGTATCGCTAAGACAACTAAGGCCAAGCTGCCCAGGAGGGCCAGGATGTCTCTGGGATATATGGATAGGAGCTCCCAGAGTCCCTCACTTTGGGAACCCAGACAAAGAAGCTGACTAACTGCCGCTACAGTGTGCCTCTTCCAATCAAGGATGACACCGGTTGAGTTTCCTCTCCCTGGGGACACAACTAAGGCTTGGGCAAACAGGACAAGTTGCAGCCTGCCTCACTGGGGTAGCTATGCCAGGAAAACAGAACAATGGCTGCCTTTCTGAAGTGCCAATAAAACTAAACTGTTAATAGTTTCGAACTAAATTAAAACTGGCCTGTTGTCAACAAATTTCTATTCACACAGACCAAAGTCTCTATGTACTATCCACCCCTCCCCAACAGCTCTCCATAAATGACAAAGAGCATAGAACCCAAATATGTCCAGTGGTTGGCTCCAAAATATCCTTTTCCTGGATGCCATTCTCTCTTTTTTTTTTTTGTCTTTCCTTTATTATTGCAAGCAATCTGCATTGGTTATCTTGCAGCTCTAACAGAGAACATTTTCCTACCTTCTTATTTCTTGTCCTTTCTCTGCATCCCTCTTAATTTTTGCCTAAATCTGGAATGGAAAAGGATTCATGCAGGAATCCTAATATAGTTGATATAGCTACTGGGCATCATGATGTATCACTCCACCTTAAAATGGCTTTTCAAAACCTTTCCAGAAATATGGGACACCAGATCACCTGGCATTTACTGATGGGATTGACCCAGTCTCTCCACAGCTACAGCTCACACAAAATACCTCAAGAGACCGGAAACAGCAGGTAGAAGTCAACCAGCAGCCCTGGAACTATCTAGTGTGGCTCTCATCCACATATACCCAGGAAGCGAGGTAAAGCACGGATGCTGATGCCTTCGTGTGAGAATGGCTGTGGTAGGGCCCAGGCATCTGCAGTTTTTAAAGGTATCTAAGTTGATTCTAATGCAAGTGGTCCTCTGTCTGTGCTTGAAAAGCACTAATCTATTCTATGTCTGAACTGTTCACCTGAAGGACCCAACACCACGATAATTATAGAATACATGGATAGAGCTCTTTCTACGGGCCAGTGCTCTAGGCATTATCTTATTAAATTCTTAAATTACTTAATATGTTTAGATAATTATTAAATTATCACTGCCTTCATTGTTACAGATGATGAACATGAGGCTTGGAGAGGTTAAAGAACTCAACCAAAGTCACATAGCTATATATCAGTTTTCCTGATGCTACAGTGTGAATTTCCAGTTGCCGCAATATGCTTTTGATGAATTATATCTGGAAGAATAATTTATTTGGAATTGAGCCTTTTGCCGAGAAAATCACATGTATATCTGCAGTGAGAACCTCATAAAATTGTAAATAGAAGTTTAAATGAATAAATAACTTTGCTATTGTGAAACAGTAAAGAGATCAATAAAGCAAAATATTAACTAAGTGCTTACCATGTGCACGCCTGATTAGATGTTTTCAAAATGCAAAGCCAAAGGCTAAAGCTTGGGGGAGGGGTGATTTTTTAAAATAGAAAACTGATAATTCAATAGGATAGAAGGATGAACATGGAATATTTTTCAAATTCTTTGGAATCTTAAGGGTCAACCCTTGAAACTTGAGAGAGATAAGATGAGACAAAACTGAAGGTAGTAAAACATTTAGAAATTATCACCTCAAGCAATGGCCCAGAGAGGTGATGTTTTGGCAGCTGGCCCAGCTTGTCCTTAGACATCAAGGAGGCAAGGTATCAATAAGGACAATTGAAAGCAAAGGACAGGGGGTGTGCTGCCTTCTCATAGAAAATACTTTTAAAACCATTATTCAGTCTAGAAAGAGGAATGCTACAAAGAAGTTATGATCAAAGCCAGTAAAATTTTGAATAACATAGATTAATATAAACAGGGACTTACCATCATTTCCAAGTCCTCAAAGCTACATAATTCCCAGCCCAAGTCCCTGCCAGGGCTGCTCTGGAAAGTAAGTAACTCTCATGCTGCCTCCTTCCTCTGACGAATAATGGTGTGGCGATGCCCTGGCTAGAGAAGATGATTTGGTCTATGGGATCCCTCAAGGTGTCGAGGGCTGGATTCTCATGTGGCCGGGGGCTTGCCATTCAGGAGCAGGTGGTGCTGTGTTTTAAGAGGCAGGATAATTGGCCCCTTTTCTCCTGTTCCTATAGGTCTCTGGGCAAGATGTGGGAGCTGGGGGCTGAACAAATCTGAGGTTGACATAGCTTTGCATAATAATCAAGCACCAAACTCGTTAAGAACAAGAATCTGTGTCTATTATGCAGTACTTTAGGAAATAGTTTTTCTTGCTTAATATGCATGTTTGTCCATGGGTATTGTGGGATGGTGTGTGTGTGTGTGTGTGTGTGTGTGTGTGTGTGTGTGTGTGTGTGAGATCCATTCGTTAGCAGCTGGATAATCAAGAGGAAGTGCCTCTAACTTGCCAGGATTGGACCCAAAGCTCATCTAAGACTGTCCTTCTTAAACCACCACCTCCCTCCCCATTGTGTAATTCTTCACCAATTCCAAGAAGAGCTCTGCTATGCGTTACTGAAGTCCTAGGGTCTTCCCTGATGAGGGGAAGGGATGAATCCTAAAAAGGGATCAAGTGATGAGTAGGACATAACTTTGCCTAAGGGTGTGTGGTGGTAAAGAATCTCACTGTCTTCATGCAAAGAAAGGGACTTCTCTGAAAGGACGATGAATCTGAGGACAGGGAATTTAAACAAGAATTGGGGTGCATACTCAAGTTGGCTCTCTGTGAAAGGTTCCATTTTGGGGTGCTTTGCTTTTGGACTGTGAAGTTATTTAGTATTCTGTTTGAACTTTTCCCATCAATAGTTAACTCCAACTATTCAGTTAAGTCTGATATACCATAGGCCTTTGGGCAAAGTACAAAGAATAAAATGAGGGAACTTTAGGGGGTGCTAGGGGAGTTCAGTGGTAGAATTCTCACCTGCCATGCGGGAGACCTGGGTTCGATTCCCGGCCCGTGCACGTACCAAAAAAAAAAAAAAAGAAAGACATGGCTCTCACACTTGTCTACTGAGACCATTATGGAACTGGTAGTATCTTATTTCAGGGGTCAGAGTTCCAGGGGTCATAGGAGGCAATCTGTAGCCAAAGACGGGTAGCCCACATGGGAGGTGCAAATCATGGAAAGGGATGTCTATTGAGAAGCAGCAGCTCCAGGATCTAGCTTAAGGGTAGCAATGCTTGAAAACTGAGAGAAGCTGGAACTTGGGTCACTCAAAATGATGGATATCTTTGGGACAAACAAAAGAACATTTTTACACAATAAGTAGTAAGCCTGAAAAACGTGTTACCCCTACAAGCTGTACATTTAAGTAGTTTCAAGAAGGGTTTAGATAAATTTCACTGATAATAATTTAGGACTAGAAAGGGACCTAAAGATTATCCAGGTCAGTGGTTCTCAACTCCTGACTGCACATTACAATCACTGGGGAGGTTTTAAAAAATACCGATGCCCAAGCACTAACAAATCCCTGTCTTGAGATGGGATTTGGACGTTGGTATTTTTTTTAATTTATTTATGAAACATAACCGCATACAAACCCATTCTTACCGTATGATCATTCCATTCTTGTTATATAATCAGTAACTCACAATATCATCACATCATTGTATATTCATCATCATGATCATTTCTTAGAACATTTGCATCAATTCAGAAAAAGAAGTAAAAAGAAAACAGAAAAAAATTAATGCATACCTTATCTCTTACCCCTCCCTTTTATTGATCACTAGCAGGTATTTTTTTTAACTCTTATTTTGAAATTACAGAAGTTGCAAAAATAATATGTGGAGTTCCATGTATCCTTCCCCCAGCTTCCCCCAATGGTGGCATCTTACATAACCATAATTCAATAACAAAACCAGGAAATTGACATTAGTACAATCCTGTTAACTAGGTCTTAGTTTTGACCATTTTTTATATGCATTCATTTCTTCAGGTAGATGTGTATGTGTGTATGTGTTTTTCTATGCAATAGGCATAAGTAGTTTTTAAAAACTCCCCAGAATATCCTAATGCATGGTCAGGGTTGAAAATGAGTTGTCCAATTCAATCAATCCCCATTTTCACAGGTGAAGAAATTGAGTCCAGAGTGGCAAAGTGGCTCGTCCAAGGCCACACCCAACTTTGGGCACAGAAGGCAGTGGGAGTAGCTTCGTGCCCTTTACTGTACCATGGCCTCTGCTTCTCTGTGGATTGAAGGTCAATAACATGCTTCTGGAAAAGAGCTGGTTGTCTGCAGACAGGAACAGGAGGTGGACGGGCTATGTACCTAATTTTTGAGATCACTTTAAGGGACAGACACAAAATGTAGACCTTGATATCTCTCCCAACCTCATAAATTGAAGGATGTTTTTGAAACATTTGTGAAAAGTATAGTTCCCAGCCAATAGCAAACATTCCTCCGTGCTTTTTGTTGTTATAGTAGAATTCTGGCCTGGAGGGATCACAGGTGGAAATTGTCATATTCTTTAACTTTCTCTCTGTGCAGCTCCTCTTACTTGCTTCCTGTTGCAGAGGGAGTTTGGGCCTCTGGGGAGGACACACAATCAGATAATAATATGGCCCTGGGGAACTTTCCATTCTTCTCCATCTGAACCATCGAGCCAGACAGGTGGGGTTGGGGGCTGGGGCTCACTTACTTTCTGTGAGACTCAGTATCTTCATTCTAAGTGCTTTTCTGGCCTATGAAAGCAACAGCAAAGTTTCTTCCCCCTACAGTAGGCTGCCGCTCACACAGTGAGATGTGCAGGTGGGTGCGTGGAAGATGGGTGGGTGCATGGAAGATGTGCAGGTTATCTCTCCTGTGGGGGGTAGATAACCTGAGTACCCTATCTGTCATACATTTTTGTACCACCCTTTGCCTGAAACAGGAAAATACGGCAAGGACAGACTCCAGACGTACACTTTAACTGGAGTCTGCGCCCAGGGTTGCTGCAGTAGATGGCAACTCTCCAGAGATGGGTGTGGCCAACAGAACCCTGGAGCAGTTGTCCCCCTATGCCACTGACTTACTAAACAGAACTAGACTGAAGACTGATGGAGATTCTCCATGCAGGGGCTTCAGCTCTCTTTTTCGAGAGTTTTAACACTTACTCTTATTCCTTTGTGAATAAGGAAATGAAAAGGTGAAAGTTTTCTGTCTATCCTCAATATTTCTCAGGGGATCAGAGGAAGGTTCAAACATATAATGGCTGCCCTTCTCTAAGGCTTCATCTCCCTTCCTGCCCAAGGGTTCACATCCCAGAGTCACTAAGGAGTGGCTAGAGGAGGACTCTCGGCTTGGTGAATAGCCATTTGTGTCACATAAGGCCAGGGAGCGGGAGTTCCATGATGAACTGGAGGAGGCCATCTGTGAAGACATAACTGAGCCTTCCAATCGGGTTAGCCATGTGGGACCTGAGTCCTGGTATTTCCTCCCACTCCCACTGCCAGGCAAGGGTCAGTCCATTTTTGCAGTCCTCCTTTCTCCTGCAGCAATAGGAAGTGGGAGTCCAGGCTTCTCTGACACTGACTCCGTTGTTGCCACACAAAGCAGGACAGCCCAGGGTCAAAGGCTTTGCAGCCAGCAGACCTGGGGTGGATACCTGGTTCTACCACTTATCAGCTCTGTGACATTGGACAAATGCCTTGATCTCTCTGGGTTACAGTTTCCCCCAAAAGCACAAAAACCATTGAAATAAAACATACTCAGAACAGCTCCTCAAACTGGCTTCATTCTGGGAACAACTTTATGGGAACACTATTTTTCTTACACTGATGACAAGGATGTCACACCTGATGTCATCCCAAGAAGTCAGATCACATCCTTCAGCCTGAACAACGAAGACCTTACAAATTCTCAAAACATTGAGACCAGAGGCCATCCTGTCTTGGAGGGCATGGGAATTGTGAGAGCATCATCCATAGCATAGAAGTCTGAAAAGAATTGAATTCATTCTTTTGGAAAAGGTTTCCCTGTCTATCTGGTAAAACAAGAAATCATGAAGTCATGTTTGACTTCAGCTGGTCACTGCCGTGGATGAGTCCCCCAGTTATTTGTATGTCTCGTGAACCAGCTCCTTTGATAGGCCACCTACCACTCTCATTTGTTTCCCATGACCACCCAATGGGTAGGTGTTGTTATCCCATTTTATAGATGAAGAAACTGAGATTCAGAGAGATTGAGTCAAACTCCCAAGCCAATAAGCGAAAGGACACTAAGTCAGACCTAAACCTAATTCCATAGCTTAAGTCCTTTCTTACCCTAGGAAAGATCCTGGATGCAGTTGGAATAAAACTTTACTGGGCTGAATGGCTCACGCTACTGACCCCTCTCCATCGCTGCCCAGTATGGTCCATCAGTGGAACGAAGGCCTCTTTGACTCTGACAACAGAAGGCTGAATTGGAAAGTTCTGCAGTTTAATGGGTATAGAATAAGACAGGAACTGAGAGACTTTGACAAGGTATTTCCACAAGGAAACTGCTCCAGCATAGCTTTGCTTCAAAAGATGCCCCTGAACTATCATTTGAAATGTCCTAAGAAATGTGGAAAGGCCCCTTTAGGAAGTGTTTTTGGAAAGGGCTTAGGGTTGCTAGACTGTTCCACATTAAATGCACATTTATTGTGCAGTTATTGTAATATAAATCACAGAGCCAGGGATTCTGTGGGCGGGAAGGTGATTAAGACATGGTCCTTCTTGACAAATCCTCACAATTCTACATTAAATTATCTTTCATAAAGTAAATTAGAAGAGATGCAAAAATAGAAGTACCAAAAAAAAAAAGAAGAAGAAAGAAATACAAGTAGAATGCTGTTGAGTCTGAGTGGAAGCACTTAACAAATGGTTGCTATTTTTGTTCTCTCTAATAACTGCACCCAAGTGGCTGAATGCTTTTGCTGAATTACTTTCAAGGACCTCGTCCCGTGAAGCAACTCAGAAAGTCTCTACGTGTTAGATTGAAACAGGTAATGATCAGTGGTCAAGGTTCTTGTAGTGTGCCTGGTTGTTTGGTTTTAGGTAAGCTCCACTGCTTAATAGAAGTACTTTTAGATCATCAGTTCATCATTATTATTAGTTACATCATGGGTAGTTAAATGTCTTCTTAACATTTTTATTGTGAAATATAACATACACAAAAAAGCAATAGATTTCAAAGTACATTGTAATAAGTAGTTATAGAACAGATTTCAGAGTTTGGTAGGTGTTACAGTTCCACAATTTTTAGTTTTTCCTTCTAGCTGTTCCAAGACACTGGAGACTAAAAGAAATATCAATATAATGATTAAGCACATACTCATTTGTTAAATCCTATCTTCTCAGTTATAACACCTCCTTCTCCTCTGATCCTTCTCACAATCTTTAGAAGTATTTGGGCTCTGCCCATTCTTTTCATGTTCAAAAAGGGAGTCAACAATATTGAATAGGAGGATGGAACTAGTTGATATTCTGGAAAGGCTGGCCCCTCTGGGATCCAGGACTTATCTGGCTCTAGGAACCCATCTGGAGGTTATAGGTTTCTCAAAATTAAACTTAGTGCATGAAACTTTTGTAGAATCTCAGAGAGAGTCTTAGGTGTTCTTTAGGGTTAGCAGTAATGGTTTTGGTTGTGATTTGGTAAAGCACAGTAATTAGCAATATTTAGCTAAAGCTTGCATAAGACTAGCCTCTAGAATAGCCTCTCGACTCATTTGAACTCTCTTAGCCACTGATACCTTACTTTGTTATATTTCTTTTCCCCCTTTTGGTCAAGAACACATTGTCCATCCCACAGTGCCAGGGTCAGGCTCATCCTAGGGATAAATATGTTTTAAATAATAAAAAAGTATGTTCCTATGGATAAAAGGATGGACTGAATTGTGAATCGCTTATCTCTGATTTCCATTCTGTTTAGGCCCCACCACCATATCCTAAGGCCGTGAGTGCTTCTCATACTTTCCTGGGTGCACGAACCACCAGTGATCTTGTGGAAGTGAAGACTCTGGTGCAGTATGTTAGAGGGTGGGCCCCGAGCGCCCACCTTTCTAACAAGCCCCCAGGTGATACCCAGACTGCTGACCTGGACCACATTTTAAGTAGGAAGGTCCAAAGGTGTTTGTTCATCTGGTGGCAGCTACACAAATTATAGTAACGGTCCAGAAGAAAATAATGTATGCTTATGGGGCTAAGTGTTTAAACTTAAACGCCAATAATCCTCATGGATGACATTAATCTGAGAGCTCATTCTAGATTGGATGGCTTCACTCCAAGGCCTGATTCCTGAACGCTTTCTAGCAAACTAGAAAACTTTCAAGTAAAGTCTGTCTTTTGGAGGTGGTATGATAACAGGGTATAAAAACCTGAGCACTAGCGTCAATCCCAGGTTTGAATCCCTAGGAGGTAGGCTTGGGTGAGTGATGCATCCTGTCCTAAGCCTCAGTTTCCTCCTTTGCAGAGTGGGCATAAAAATAATACTTACCTCCTATGGCAGTTAGAGGAGTCAATGAGCAGGTTCTTAAAGCAGCGTGCCTGCAACCGGGCACACACCAAAGGCACCACCAGCATTAGCTAGTTACACTTACAGTTTCAATCCAACCCTCCCATGAAGACCTCTCGTCCCCCACTCCCAGTCAACTCTGCATTGTGATTACTGCCTGTAGTAACGAAAGGCTGAGATTTCATCCTTAAAGTCTGCATAATGATACTTGTTTGCCTGCAATACTGTCCTATGAGTAGAGTTCAGGGAAAAAACCTCGTTTTCGGTGTGCTTGCTTATTTTTTATTATCGTTTTCAGGCAGACTGTGATGAAAGTTTAGACTCAGAGAAACGTTTTAGTTTTCCAGCCACCAGAAATTCTTGTTACCAACAGAGGATAAGAAATAGAAGAGAAAGAGGAGCCCACGCTGGGCTAACTTGCTATCCAGGACCTCTTGCTCATTTTGAAAAAGGGTCTGTGCAGCAAAACACATCAGCTGTGGATGAGAATACTGGGCCAGCAAGTGGCAGTTGCCACGCAGGGAGCCAGAGCCGAAGCAGCCATCAGCTACCCGTGGCTGCCTGAGCGGCAGCAGAGCCACAGAGAAAGGAGCGCACAGGAGGGCTCGGTGAGGAGAGGGCAGTCCTCTGGCCTTGGTCTCGGGAAGAGCACAGCCTCCCTGAAGGGTCAGGTTGGCCATATTCATAGAAAGCCGCTGCCTATGCCAGGTAGGGTACCAGGGTACAAGCTCAAGGCATGGTCCCCAGGCTCAGCAAGCCCACGTCTTGTTAAGGAGACAGGATTGTCAGGCGCAGAGACCAACATCAATGCGTAAAATGGAAGAAAGGGGAAAGGTTAGGAGGAAATGAGGAAAGAGGAAGAAGAAAATCAAGGAGGCAGAAGGGGTTAAAAGAAAGAAAGAAGACAAAACAAGCAAAAGAGAAAGAGGGAAGGAGAGGGAGAAAGAAAACAGTTAGGACTCTATTACAAGAATATATCACAAATGCTGATTTAAAAGAAAGGGGAACAAAAACCCATAAAGATGCCCAAACTTCCACAGAAGCGTGCATTCTGACTCCTCCAGGAAAGGACACTATGAGGGCAACCAGCAGTGATGCCCCAGTCAGATGTCTCCAAAACCAGTCATCAAAACTATGTCTCCAGACTCTGGGCATGGCTTGTGGAGCCATGGTCTGTCTCTCTCCAACCTCCTTTCACCAAGTGCAGTGGGGATAGTACCCGGCTATGCAATGTCAGAGCTGGGCAAGCAAAGCTAAGGCCCAGGCCTTAGACACACATGCCACCTGAGAAATCGGCTCTTCCAGTGTGGCCCTCCGCGCAACCCCTCTTCTTCCCTGGCACCTCACAGCAATCACCTGCCACAAGCTCCTGCTAACAAGTGTGAGACCAGGTGAAGAAAACAATATTGAGGATGCACCCACAAAAGCCACAGCTTCTCCTCCAGCCGCTGTGAACTCTCCCCTTTGTTTAGTGGCTCCTTTCTAACCAGTTAAAAAAATCTTGTTTGATCCACAGGTCTATCCTTTACGCTCTCATCCATCTCTGCTTTGTGTTCGCCTGCCTGGGACTTCAGAGCTGTAGGCTGGCCAATGAGGTTTTTGAGAATAAAATTGATGTCATGCTGAATTGCTCAAAATCAAAACCCCAGGCCAACCTAGACTGTTCTCAGGTGAGACCCACCCACTCCAAAAATGGCTCCTCGGAAACACCTTTGCAGGTTATTCTGGAACCATTGTGGCAATAGCTGTCCAAAGAATTTTTACAACTATTTCAAAAACAATCTACCCCATCTGCTCCATGGCAACAGGCCAATGGTGCCTTGTATAATTAACCAGCTTCTCACAAAACATCAGGGTTTGGGCCTGAGATTGTTCTGGGAGATACATTATGCAAATATCCGGTTGGTATGACCAGAGAACAGGAATCTAGTTTGGAAAAGCTCTGTGATTTTGAAGCCAGGGGAGGGCCTCAAGGTCTCAAACTGGACGGCTGGGCTTGAGCCCCTTTCATAGGGTCCCGGGGGGGCCGGGCTAAGATTTACAGCATCCTGGTGCCACCCCTTGTCCCCACTCTGGCCGCCTTAGAGGAGTGACCCTGGGCAAGTCACTTAATTGGACTTGTGCATGCTCATCCTCATAACAATCCTAAGAATGAATACCTGCCTCACAGGGTGACTGCCAATCTCAAGGGAAAGAGCAGGGAGAAAGGAACACAATCCTCTGGACATAAGAAAAGGGGTAAAGAGAAGTTAAGGAACCTGCCCAGGTCACACAGGTGGGAAAGCTCGGGGGTTTAAGCCCAGGCATTTCTAATACAGCCTGTGTCCTCTTTCCAGTAAGCACTAAATATAAATGGGTGAGAAGCAGATACACACATGTACACATTATACAGCTGTAGTCTCTTTTTTGAGACTGAAGTCCCCAGCTGAAAAATATATGTAAGCTGAACTTTTCTTATGACTGGTGTCAGCCCAGCAGAGATTTTTTTCGGAGGCAAAGCTTTATCACTATCACACTACCCTTTCTGAGTAATCCTGTGAAGCACAAGATTTCCACATGCTCAAACTCAGTTCAAACACCCTCTCACAGCTCAGAGTCTAAAGTTGGTGCCCCTCTAAGTCCAAACAGAGATGATGAGATGGCAGCTCGCACTCCACTCTGTATTCACCCCTGCCCACCACCCCTCTCACTGCCTGTGATTTATTCTAGCACTCAGAACTCTCAATATTCCAGAAGCAGTAAGAATGCACCCAAATCCCATTGAGAGTAATAATTCTTTTTATGGAGCACCTACCAAGTAGGCCGGGCTTTTTATGACACTTAATATTCAAAACAAAATGGGAGGTAGAGTGTTATTTTACCATTCCCATTTTATTGTAAGAGAAACTGAAACCTAGAGAGGGGAGGTGACCTGCCCAAGGTCACACAACTCAGAAAACTGAGGCAGGATTCACACCCAGGTCCTCTTACAGCAGAACAGCAGTTGTCCCAAAATGCCCGAAGCCCTGTAGATTTTGGAGGGTGGCAGCCCATCATGCCAGCCCCCCTGTTGCCAGGCCAGACTCTCAAAAATGCAAAACCCACGGGACAGGCAGCGATGCAAATGCACACACAGTCTGAAGTGGATCTACCCTGACAGAGGCGACCCAGGTGGCCACTTGGCCGTGGAATGTGCCCAGCCCGATAACAAGGCAAATGCCTGGCGCCTTGTGGGGCCAGGCTGCGTGTCTGGTTTCATTGCTGGGCTGCGGCAAGGCAGAAGCCGTGTGTGGTCTCCGCCAGCCGGGACTGGCTGCCACTGACGCCCACAGCCTGCCAGGCATGACAAGCCCCATGGTATGACCCGAGGGGGGGATCCTTTTGCCCCAGACAACACTCCTAGTATCCTCCTAGTGGAGCACGGTCCCATAGACCCATAAAGGAGCAAACCAAGGAATAGAGCTCCCCTTCTGACTGCCCTCAAAGCCAGCCCACGCCTGTCCTCCATCCTAAGGTTCAAATGCCAGCTCCAGCCTCTTCTACTTGTGTGACCTTGGGTGAGTCATTTCATGTCTCTGAGCCTCACAGCCCTTGGAAATGAAATGGGGGTGCCAGGCCTACCTCCCTGGGCCATGGTAAGGATTGTGGCTCCCAGGCCTGTGAAGTCTGGCACATAAGTACTCAGGAAATGCTGGCCATCTCCTTGCTTCTCAGAATAGACTCTCTCCTATGCCTTTTCATTCCACTTGTCAGATGCCTTATTCAACTCAGCATCTTACTACTAAGCACAGGCTTAGAGCTTTAGTTCATCATTTTCTATTTGTGAATAAGTCTTATCTCTCCCAGAGCTCCTGGGAGCCAAAGCTGATCTTTCTCTTGCCCCCACCCGGGACCCTACAGCACCGAGCGCAGTTTGGGACCATATGACTCATCATTTGCTGGGGAGCTGGAGCTCCTAAACTTACCAATAATGCTAGAAACATACTTTGGGGCTCCCAAGTTTATTGATAGTACACTAAAGCATCCTTTGAGGGAGTTTTAAATGTCATGTAATGTACTGTGTGATTATACAATTAGGTATTGCTGCCTGACAAAATGAAGCAGGCGCTATGACTCTTTCCATTTTTCAGGTGAGATAACCAAGCTCTAGGGCAAGTGGTCGGAGAAGGTGGTCCATGGTCACAAGTCCAGGATTTGAATCCACATCTGCCCAACTCTAAAGCCCATGCTCTTAACAATGATAGCAACCCCATTCACTTAGTCAAGGGACCTTCTCTTATTGGACCAAAGTGTCCCAGAAAAGGCCCATGAGGAGTTAAAGGAAAAAGAAAAAAAAAAAAAAAAAGAAGAAGAAGAAGAAAAATAGGCAAGGAAGCACCAAAACAAACCCCGGGGGAGGGTGGGAGGTCGTGACCTGCCTGGACCCTCCCTGTGATCCAAGACTGCCCCGGCTGTCAGTCCAAGCAACAGCCCACAACCTGCTCCTGCTGAACAAGAAAGCAACATGCACATCCAAGCACAGGGAAAAGGAAAGCTTCTTCTTGGAAGGATCTTCTCCTTAAATGTGTTCCTTACCAACATCGCATTCTAACTGGACCATGGAATGGCAAGACCCAAATGATCTCTACACAAGGAAAAGAAAAATCTTGCTTTTTGGTACCAGCTCTATGCCAGGAATTAGCAGAAAAGTACTGGCTTTAGAGTGTTAATTCCACCTGTCTGTTGCACCTCAAATTAAAGCTATTTGCATATTTACCAGAGGGCTTTGAAATTCAGAAATCCATGTGCTGTAACTTAAAAGCCAAAAAAAAAAATCAATCAAAGCAAGCCAGGACTTGTTCTTGGAAGATATAACTGAAACTTACAAAAATCCACCTTTGTGGTTCTGGGTACTTTCCCTGCAGGGAGAGCATTGCCGCTGCCTGGGTCTCAGCCGAGCCTGGCATATCCTCTCAAGGCAGCTGCAAGGGGAACCTGGCCTTCCAAAGCCCTGGCTCCCAGCACTAGGACAGTGCCTGGGTGTTTTGGAGCCTCACTGATGCTTCTAGACCCAATGAAGACAGAGCAGGTGGTCAGAGAAGGTAGCCTCGGGACAGTGTCTTAAACAGACAAGAAGGGGTTCCAAGGAGAGCAGAGAAGGAAGGCGCTTCTGTTCTATGCCAAGCATAAGTTAGTACCTTTAACTGAACCACAAGCTCAGAAATAGTATTATTATTCCCATTTTATAGATGAAGAAACTGAAGCATAGAAAAGAAAAGTGACTTGAGTAGTGTAATAAAGTTAGTAAGTAGAGTCAGGATTTGAGCTCAGGCTGCTGGCCCCAGAGCTCACTCCATTGCACAGGGGTTTGCCTCCCCCAGGAAGCCATCAGAGGCCAGCGCAAGCCCAGCATAGGCATGAGTGGGTGCACAGGACACAGCCCATGCCAGTTTGCCCTATCCGTTCATTCCGAGGTACAGTGGAACAATGCCTGGAAAGGAAGGTCAGCTGGGGTGGCCTCAGGGATCACTGTGTGACTGGTTCCACATCCTCAGGATGGAGCTTGGCATCTGGCATGGTGGCGCAGTGGCAGAGATAGAGGCTGGGTACATGCCAAGGGCCCAGTCCAGGGCAAAGGGCATGCTCATAAAGGCCGTGAAGCTGGCTCCAGGGACCTGGGCTTCACAGACCAGCCTGGACCTTGTTATCTCTCTCCAGGTTCCGGGCCTGCTCAGGACTTGGCCCCAGTCTGACCTGGAGACACACAATGGAATGCAGGTGGTCTGTCTGGGCTCCCCTACCCCACCAGCCATCCCCTTTCATAGGCACACTTGGGGCACACACACCTCTTGCCCAAAGCATCAAAGAGGCTG
Source organism: Tamandua tetradactyla (assembly GCF_023851605.1). Classification (NCBI taxonomy): domain Eukaryota; kingdom Metazoa; phylum Chordata; class Mammalia; order Pilosa; family Myrmecophagidae; genus Tamandua; species Tamandua tetradactyla. The sequence continues at coordinate 30,122,685 of NC_135334.1, read as the reverse complement.
AGGTGCCTGACACTAATAATATTGATGCATTAACCAAGACCTCTTGTGACCTCATGCCTTGTTTTTCATAAGAGAAGGGAGAAGGGAATGAAGCATTTAGCACCTACTCTTTGCCAGTCACTGTGCACGTGTCTTTTTATCCTGCTCTAAACTCCTCAAGGTATAGGAAGAGTCATAGTAACCCCTTTTTACAAAAGCCATTTGCTGTAGTATTTAGGTGCAAACACTCTCAAGATTGCCTGAGTTCAAATTTTGGCCCCTCTTCTTACTACTATGTACTCTTGAGCAGTTACTCAGCCACTCGGTGCCTCAGTTTCCACACTTGTAACATGGGATAATAACAATACTATCTTCCTCATTTTTTGCAAGAAATAATGAGTTAATACATGTAAAGTTCTTAGGGCATTGCCTGGTGCCTACTGAAAGCTCAATAAGTGTCATTTTATAGCATACAGATAAGAACATGCAAAGACTGAAATCCAGGACCGACTCCCAGAGTGGATACAGGGGATGGGATTGCAGAGGCACCGAGGAGAGAATGACAACAGGCCCACAGGTAGGTATCCAGGCCCGGTGCAGGACTCCAGTGAGTCTGAGCCAAGGGCATCTGATTGAGCCCAAAATGAAGGAGCTGGGGAGAGGGGACGTGTTCCTTATCCCAGGCTCCAGGGAAGAGAGTTTGGGAAAGAGGATGACCAACTTGTCCTGGTTTGCCCAAGACTTTCCTGGTTTTAGTCCTGAAAATCCCACATCCCAGGGGCTCCCTTAGTTTCAGGTAAATTGGGAGAAAGAGAACCGGAAGCTCCAGCAACAGCTCGTCACACTCCGTGAGACCATTGGGTTCACCGGCTTTTTCTTTCTAACTCCTTAGGAACATAATTTCATGTAAAGAGAATATTTGTTAAACTCACCAAGGAAGACACAAGCTTTCTCTGCCAAAACCACTTATCTCACTTCAACCTCATACACTGCGAGCTGAGAGTCTCCCACACTGAAAGCTGGCCTAGTCTCTCATTTAGCAGATGAGGAAACTGATGCTCAGAGCCAAGGAGAATTACCCAAAGTTGCCCAATTGCTTGGCCACAGAGCTAAGTCTAGACTAGAACCTGGCCTCATGGCTCCCACTCCTGTGCTCCACCGTCTACACCCTGGACTAGAGCATTGTCCATGTTGGTTTGGGATTGGGCATCTCAGACACAAGCAAAGCTCCCGCAAGAAATGGTTTTCCTTCAAATAGCAATGAGCCAAATGCTATTGGGCACAACTGTCAGAGGAGCCTGCAGATTCCTACAGACCAAGAACCTCTGATGGTCAGGGAGCCCCACCTTCCTGCTGACCAGCTCCCCCTTGCCCCACCCTCTCAGGAACAGGAGTATCTAAGAAGCACCTGAGAAGGTAGTGCTCCCACCTGGTGCATCCAAGGCTGCCCAGGGATCAATCTGTTGACATTTCACAGAAGGAGAATTAAGCCTCAGAGTCCCAGAAATGCAGAGGTAGAAAACTGAGTCATCAAGGTAGGACTGGCCATATGCATAAAGACTTTCTTCAGAAGTGTCTTCCCTCCTCATCTCTGCCTCTGTTTGTCTCTCCCAGAGTAAATCTCCAAACCCCTTTCTGCCTGCAAAACTTAATTCTCTAGTGCCCCATTCTCTCTTTACTCTGACAGAAAGAAGATTGTGGTTTCAAGAAACTCATGCAGATTGAAGAGACCTGAATTTTGGTCCCAATCTGCCATGCAGATGTCATCTGCCTAGGACAAAGATCACCATGCTTTCCAAGAAGAAGATCTGGATGGCATGAGCTCCTCTGCTTCTTCTCAAGCGAATGACTGCCAGCCTTGGTCTCCTCTACCAGGCCAAGAGAAGGCCACTCTTCAGGAGAGCTACACCCAACCCTGATACCTGGGTCAATAACTGGTCTCTCAGTTATATTTACAAGGACAGTCACAAGGGCTGTGGTAGATGGAATCATGCTCCCCAACATAGACATGTTCTTAATCTTAATCCATATTCCTGTGGGTGTGAGCCCATTATAAATAAGACCTCTTGAAGATGCTAGTTTTCGTTAAGGTGTGTCCCAGTTGAATAAGCGTGGGTCTTAACCCATATTACCCATGGCCTTATAAAGAGAAGAAACTGGGAGCCAGATTGGAGAAACCATGCAGGAAGAAGCCAGAAGTCAGCAGAAGCCAGAAAGAACCCATACGAGGAGAGAGATATTGCCATGTGCTGGGAGGCAGAGAGTTAAGCTAAAGAACCTTCAGGATTGTCAGCAGCCAGCACGAGAATGCTACAAATTTGGAAGAAAGTCTCGTCTATCTTAATTTTGGACTTCTAGCCTCAAAATCATGAGCCAATCTATATACATGCCAATGAATTCCTATTGTTAAGCTAAAACTCACCATGTGGCATTGTCATACCAGTATGGCAGACTATGGCAAGGGCGTTTGGACCCCTGGCTTGTGGGCCAAACTCAACCCTATAAACTGAGCAGTGCCTGGTAAGAGCATCCTGTACTTCGATCGGGTACCTATTCCCCTCCTTCCTCCATCACAGGCAGGGAGGATCTCACTCATGCTCAGAGCCCATGAGCTATTTCTGAAGTCTTATATATCAGTCCATCAATCTTCCCAACAAAATCCCAGAAACCTGGAGACACTAGGTCACCTCCCAAGGCCACACTGCTAGTGGATTTCTACTAGTTTTGCCTCTAGGAACAGCCATCTATTCGTGATTGAAAAGTCTCAATCCTTCTTATTGAGAGGATTAAATCAGATAATAACACAATAACACACATAAAATGCATAATTAGCTCAATATCTAGTATTGCCATCCAGTTTTTACAGACAACAGATTGAAACTTTATGAAGTTTCTCAATTTTTTCGAAGTTACTCACTAAATAAATGCCAGCACCAAGTTTACTATATCATGCTGGTGGCAGGAAAATACACCCCCACGCCCTTGAAGAAAGCACTACTACTTTGCCAGAGTTGCCTTCATGACCTCAAAATCCTGCAAATGTACCACACAGAATGTTAAAGAAGTTAGGTGAAAAAAGTCAGGATATTTCAAAGGCCAAAACATTTCTTAAAAATGTACCTTTCAGGAACACGTAATGAATCCCCCATGTTGCACTGGTTTTCTACCTTTCTGAGGTTAAACTGGCAAGCTAAAGACCACAGCTTGTAGCTTATAGCTCAGCTCTGAAATTGGCTGGACACTGATGCCCTGTCAGTTGTCCAGCCAATTTCAATTGAATGACAATTGAATTGTCATTCAGTTCTCTGCCTCCAGAACACTGGTACCTCCAGTTCAAGTTTTCTGTCCCTAAAGATTTTCCAGGGAAGACAGTCCCAAGCCTCCTCTCTCTTAATCTCCTTCCCACATAGCTAACAGTAACGTTATCAAATGGTGGTGGCAGGAAAATACACCCTCTTTAGAAAGTCAAATGTAGTTTTTAACGTATCCTCTATTAATTCTGACAACAGCCCTCTGAGTTAATGAAACTGTTATCTCCATTTTGCAGCTGTGGACATTGAGGCTCAGAGAGGTTTTCATCTGTCCAACTAACAGATTGTGAAGTTGGTTGCATGGCTTGCTGCCGGCTGCCCCATGTCTGTCCTACTGAGGTTGAAGGTCATTTTCTCTTGTGCTGTCCTCCCTAGAGATGTTGTGCTTGCCTTCCCCCACCATGAGTGTAACAACCCTTAAAAGGTTATTTACTGGTGCAGCCACTTTGGAGGAACATTTGTCAGCATCTATTAAAATTTGAAATTTGCATATTCTATCACAAAGCAATGCCATTTCCTCTGCCCAAGAAAAATACTCACAAAAGTGCATCAGGAGCTATAGTCAAAGATCTTGACTGAAACATTGTGATCGTGAAACCCTGATAACAACTTCAATGTTCACCAGTTGGGGAATGAAAAAAAAAACAAGCAAACAGCTATGGCAGAGAGTCATAATACGGAATTCTATTTATCAGTAAGAGGAATGAGTGAATCTGTTTATACTCACACAGAAGGAAGATCAAGACAAATTGTGTAGTGAAAGAAGCAAGTTTTCAAATGATGAATACAAGTATGATTAAAGCATGCATTAAAATAGCAAATGATGTTTTCTGTGCACGAATACACAGGTATATAATTATATAGGGACTAGTCTGTCATATACACCAAATTGATGACAATAATTGCCCATTGAGTGGAAGGAAATGGCAGAAATAGGGAGTATTGGTCAAAGGAGATTCCAGCCTTATATAAAGTAGCTTTAATTTTTTCACAAGACTAATGTATTCATGTGCTACTTGTACAACAATAATAAATTAAAAATAAAGTTGTTATTGTTTTAGAGAAGCTGTAGCACATGGCAGTTAAGGATGCGATGCAGTGTGGACTCAAACAGATCTTGGCTTGACCTTCAATAGCTGTGTGACTTAAATAAGATAGTTAACCTCTCTGTGTCTTTAGAGCCTCAGCTATAAAATGAAGCTGATAATTATCCTTACCTCAGAAGAGAGAGTGAAGAATTAAATGAGGTAATGGATAAAGTATTTAATCCTATGTCTAAAATGTAATAAGTGATCAATAATTATTGCCAGCTTTTATTGCTCTTAGAGCCCTGTAAGGAACTTTGATTTGGGCCATGGAGCCCACAAAGCTCTGTCGGGGAGTACCACATATCCCATCACAAGCCCCAGGAGTTCTATCAGGGGGATATGGATAACTCAGTTCCATCCATCCCTTCCCCCAACCCCCCTTGCCCAACGCGCACACACACTCATACCAACAAAGTAGATAGGAGAGGAAACAGAAGGGCAATGATTTCCAATGGGAAATTTGGGTGGAGCTTGGAGGGTGTTTATGGAGTAGGGCCCAGGAAGGCAGCACCCAGCCTTGGAGCATCCAAACTGCCCCTTTGCTCTGAAGTCACCCCCAGGGAGACCAAATCCCTGGAAAGAATCATTTGGAGACAGAAAGGGACAAACATAGGAACTTAACGAGCACATTTTCTCCATCCTATAAGGCCACAGCTCAGTTTACCCCACAGAGCATCAGCTGAGCAGGGAAGGCAGCCAGCTTGGGGAGCGGTAAGGGGAACGTAGGGGGCAGGGGAGCAATTGAGGGGGTCTGGAAGGCTGGCAGGTCAGTTAGCCAGACAATAAGGACTACCAGCTCCAGGCCAGATGCAGGCTGTGTCCCCCACCCTACATAGACATTGACCCCAGCATTGCTACACAAGGCACGGGGTACAGGTGTCCGGGTGTGCTGGAAAGCACAGCACATTCATCTGAATTCTGTGACCCACTCTGAGGATCAAGAACCACTGACTCTTACCCTTAAGGCATGGGCCACAGGACTGATACTTCCCTTGGCGTTTAGCCAGAGTCTGCAAACGCAGGTCTGAGTGTCGCCTTCGCAAAGTCAAGTCTCGTGCACACTGATTAAATATTGACAATCCCTCTACCTGCCTTATCTTGATTCAGAGAAAGCTGGGCCGGGGAGCTGCGCAGGATGAAATATACCTCACATGGCACAGGCCAAAGACGCTCCCGTGATCCATCTCAGCAAAGCACCGCCTTAAGATCCGTTAAATCCAAATCCATGCTCCTTGGCCAAGTTAGTTTTGTGAATTGGGAGACCCCAAAAGAAAACCTTCTTTCAATCATCTGGGTTGGGGGGGGGGGCGAATAGCAGGAATGTCACCTGTGGAACTTAATAAATCACTCATTAAATTTCTACCAGCAGGTGGACTTGGGAGGGGGGTGGGAAGGGAAGGCAGCGTGGGGTGGGGGTTTGTGAAGAGCAGGGAACTCACCCAAGGCTTTCTGGAGCTTGAGGCTCCGACCAAACTCAGGCCCTTCCAGGCCAGGGGCCACTGGGGCCTGCCTAGGTCTGAGGGAGTCTAAGGACGCTGGGTCTAAGGGAGAAGAACAGCCTAAAGTGAGCTTAGGAAGGGCCAAAGGTTTGCCTCAGGCTCTAGCCTGCCCGTTCTCCACATCACATGGGCCCTTCCGAATCTTCTGTGCCTTCCAGGATCCTTACCTCTTCCGTGTGTTTTCCCCGGAAACATCGTAGGTCCCAGCCAAAGACCTTCGTTCTTTTCCCCCTCTAAAGAGGCAGGATTAGAATATGACTATCTCCTTGGAGAGGAGAAGGGGCTGATACCGTATCCTAGGGCTCCTCCTGGCAGGAATCTCCATAGATAGGGAGAGGGAATATTCGCAAGGACAGGGAGCCTCAGCCTTTTAACTATCTCAAGCAGGGGCCCTGCTCTGCAGATGTGAGCCAAGGGCCTCTGCTCCCCCAAGAAGAGACAAGAATCAGATCAGAAGCAGAAACGAAATGCATGGGACTGAGTTTCTGTTTGGACAGTGTCCTAACCCTCTTCTGGTAGGAATCTCTGATTCAAGGTCCACCCTTAATCCCTTTCACCCCACAACAGGCAGTGCATCACCTGTGGGGACTGGAGTCCCCTCCTCTCCTCCGCCTGATGGAGCGCCAGAGCTGAGTAAGCGGGGGCTGCGTCTCTATAGAACCCTATGGAAGAGCCTTCTGTTCCAGGCAGAGAACTGTGTTTAGCCACAGAGCATCAGGTCTCATGGGCTTTAGAGAGGAATGTCCATGAGGGCAGGTTTTCTTCCTCCTCCTCCTCCTCCTCCTCAGAACCGCCAATCAATCAAGATGTCAGGCCAGCCTGGCTAAGTGCTGTGCACCCATTATCTCATTTAATTTCCATGGCAACCCTCTGAGAACCCATTTTATAGATGGGGAAACTGAGACCCAGAGCCGCTAAGCAACTTGCCCATAGCCACATGGCTACTAAGTGATGGAACCAGAATTTGAAATGAGATCTGACCAGTCACAAATTTCAGAGCCAGGCTGCTGAGGTTTTCAACAAAGGGAACAAGTTAATACTTGTCAAGTACTTAGCACAGCACCTAGTGCATAGTGAGTGCACTCCAAGAGAAAAAAGAGCCCTGTGGGGCTATAGGAGAGGATAACCTTGACCAACAGGGTGGCCAGGATGATGTCTACAAATGAAGGAGCAAAACCAAGGCTAAATCAAAGGGCCCCCTCACCCTTCTCTGCCCCTTTGAAACTCCTGGTCTTCCTCCGACCCACATCCTGTGAGAAGGAAGGGAGAGTCATCTACAGCCTAATTCCTATGCCAGAAACAGGAAGTCTTCTGTATCTTTTGCTGTCCCTGCTGCGGGATGAGGGTGTTGATCCCCTACAAAGTCTCCCAGGGGTGGCCCAAGCCAAGCTTCCTAAGCCTCAGGGGGGTTAATGCAGCTGGGGTTCGTTTGCATTTGGATTGCAGGGCACTGCATCCTCCAGGAGATAAGTCTGCATTATGCAAATTATTTCTACCAGGATTCTCCAGAAAATACCAAGCCACAGGGAATTGCCTAACTGCTTAACCCTTTTCATCCAGCTATAGAACAGAAGTAGACACCTTAGTCAATGCAAAGAGGTTTCCCAGGATGAGACAACCTGATGAACAGAGGATGGTGTGACAGGCACACAACCCATCCCGTGGGCTTGTGCGTCCCTCTGGGGGATGGAAACCGAATCCCTGATCTCTGTATCCCTTCAAGGGGAGTGCATTTCCTCCAGGGGATCCTTAGGGTTCACGAGAAGTAGGATTCCTGCAATAGACCTTAGAGCTTAAAACCATGTACTCTGGCTGGCCAGATCATGGGGGCTTCTCAGGAAGAAAGTGGTTTCGAACTGGACATTGAAAGTGAGTCAGCAAGGAAAGAAGACACGTGTCGAAGACACAGTGGCAAGAAGGTCCACAGCTTATTTTAGAAATGGCAAGTGATTAAAGTCCAGATGATAAGGTTGGACTGGGTAGAAATGAGGGAAAATTGCATTTTTTTGTTAGAGAAATCTCCATTACACAGCTAAGAATATTTATAAAATCACAGGTCCATGTCTACCAGTTATAAAACTCCATAGTTGAACAAAAAACAAACAGATAAACAAACAAGGCTATTGTTCAAATTCCCCAGATTGATTCTCTTCTGGTGGGTACTGGAGGTTTAAAAGCAAGAGGTATGATCAGATCAGCAGAAACACATTCCCGTAATTGGCATTTGCATAGCTGAGCTCTCAGGCCCAGCTGGAGCAGCACGGCATCGGCATCGGCATCGGGAGGGCCAGCAGCTTGGCCACCTGGGGCTTAGACGGCCAGGTGAGGGACAAGGAAGGGTTCCTTCGGGGAAAGTCAGTTTCCCCATCTGAGCAGCAGCTTGAGGCACCACCTTCTCTCGTGACCTCCCTAACAGGGAGTCACAGGATTCTAGGGCAGGAGGCCAACCAAAGATCATTTCATCCATCTCTCTGCCCGTAGGCAGAACTGTACCACACGCAACATGATGAAGACAAACAGCCAATGCTCATTAAATATGGGTTGTGACAGCGGTATTCACAGCCTAGCCCCTCCTCTGATGACACTCAGAGATCTCGAAGATTTCACCTTTGTAACCAAAAGTCTTTTCTGTAGAGGCAACCTAAACCCTAGAGTGGGGCTGTGAACTTCTATGTCTTTAGATGATGGAAAATGAAGCACTTTGTCCACACAGGCTCCCTATATTTGCCCTCTCCTATCATTTGATAGGCCACACTGGGTCTCTCCAATTCCTTTTCTGTGAATCCATGAAGAAAAGCATAGCATAATAGTCAAGAGCTGAGGTACTGGAACAAGACAGAGTCCAGGCTCCGGCACACACTGACCACCACAAACTTGGGAAAGTCACTTAGCTCCTGTGGACTCAAGTTCATCACTATAAAGTGGAAAGAGCAATCTCGTTTACCTGTAAGATTGCTGTGCAGATCAAAGGAGAGTGTAGAGGCTAAATCCTCTTCATTAATAGTGCAAATTAGGTAAATATAATGTTATTGTATTATTTCTACTTACAAAGTAAAACCAATACCTCCAAGCAAATAGTGAGTATAAGGAGGCTTAAGTGGCTATATGCATAACAGATAAAATAGACTTCAAACAAAGAGTATAATCAGAGAAAAAGAGGAACAGTCGATAATGATAAAGGATCAATACATGAGAAATGCATAGCCATCATAAATGTATGTATACCTAATATGAGACATATATAAAGCAAAAAATGGCAGAATTAAAAGAAGAAATAAACAAATCCACAATCATAATGTGGTAGTTAGATTCAGTTGTTAACTTGGCCAGGTAAACGTACCTAGTTTTGTTGCTGCGGACATGAGCCAATGGTACATGAACCTCATCTGTTGCTAATTACATCTACAGTCGGTTAGGAGGCATGCCTGCTGCAATGAATGATGTTTGACTTAATTGGCTGGTGCTTAAATGAGAGAGCACAACATAGCACAGTCTAAGCAGCTTGGCATCCCTCATCTCAGCACTTGAAGCTCAGCCCAGGCCTTTGGAGGTACAGAAAGGAATCACCCCAGGGAAAGTTGTCGGAATGCAGGTGCCTGGAGAGAAGGCCAGCAGAGACCATCCTGTGCCTTCCCACGTAAGAAAGAACCTCAGTGGAAAGTTAGCTGCCTTTCCTCTGAGAGCTAACAAAATAAATCCCCTTTTATTAAAAGCCAATCCATCTCTAGTGTGTTGCATTCCGGCAGCTAGCAAACTAGAACACATAGTTTAAGATTTTACTCTGCTTTCTTGGAGATTGATAGAATAAGTATACGAAAGCCATCGGTAAATGCATAGATCTGAAAAGCATTATCAGACACCTTAATCAAATTGACATTTATAGAACTCTACACCCAACATTTACAGAATTTACCTTTTTTTTTTAAGGAGTAAATGGTACATTCACCAAGAAAGACTAAATGTTGAGCTATAAAATAAGTCTGAGTACATTTCAAAATATGGAAATTTTACAGTGTATGTACATTTTACAGTGTTAATCTGTCACAGTGGAATTTAATTGTAAATCAATAACAATTAGATATGCAGAAAAATACCAAAATATTTGGAAATTAATCAATACATATTTCAATAACCTATGGGTCCAAGAAGAGATCACTGGGGAGTTTAGATACTATTCCTATCAAAATTGGTCACATTAAAGGGAATTTAATTGGTTTAAATGTGCATAATATGAAAGAAAAACAAAGAGTATTGAAAAAAAAAATCAATGACCTAAGGATATATCTTTAAAATACAGATCAGTGATTCCCAGCTAGGAGGACTTTACTCCCCAGGGAACATTTGGCAATGACTGGAGACATTTTCGTTGTCCCAACTGGGTGGTGGAATGCAGCTGGCAACTGGCAGGCAGAGACCAGAAATGCTGTCAAACAGCATACATCTCACAAGAAAGAATCATCTGGTTCAAATTGTCAATCAATAGTGCCAAGGTTGAGAAACCTTCATCTAGAAAAAGAAGAATAAAATAAAACCAAATTTAGTAGAGGAAAGGAAATACTACGGGAGCAGAAATCAGTGAAATAGAAAATCGAAAAGTTATAGGCAAAATTTACAAAGATAATGTTTACAAACCCAAGTTGGTTCTTTGAAAAGAATGTTAAAATTTTAAAAGCTTAGCTAGACAGGATGAGAAAGAAAGAGAACACGAATTACCAATATAAAAGAAGAGATATCACTACAGATCTCACAATTATTAAAAGAATAGTAAGAGCAAATCATGAACAACTTTACACCCATAAATTTGACAACTTAAATGAAATGGACAAGTCCTTGAAAAATACAATTCACCAAAACCGATACAAGATGAAATTTACAATCTGAATAGTACTATATAGCTATTAAAGAAATTGATTTTACCATCAAAACTATTCCCACAAGGAAAGTCCTGAACCCAGATGATTTCACTGGTGAATTATATAAAAAATTTGAGGGGAAAAAAATAGCACCAGTCTTTAGACTATTTCAGAAACTAGAGAAGAGTGAAAACATCCCACATTGTTTTATGAGGCCAGCATAACATACTGATGCGAAAATCTGATAAATGCATTATGAGAAAAGAAAATTTCAGACCATAGCCCTCGTAAACACAGATGAAAAATCTTTAACAAAAGAATAATGTGTCACGACCAAATGAGAGTTATCCCAGGAATGCAAGGTTGATTTAGCTTTCAGAAACCTATCAATGTAATGCATCATATTAACACCATGAAGGAGAAACGCCACATGACGTTTCAAAGATTAAAGAAAAAAATGCATATGAAAAAACTCAACACTCTTTTTATAAAAACACAGCAAAGTAGAAGTAAAAAGGTGCTTCTCATGCTGATAAAGGACATCTGTGAAAAGCGTACACCTACCATCACACGGCATAGTGAAATGTTGAATGCCATCTCCCTAGTATTGAAAACAAGGCAAAAATGTTGCCTCTCATCATCTCTATTCAGCATTGTACTAGAGGTCCTAGCCAGGCAGGAAGGCAAGAGGAGGAACTTAAAGGCCCACAGACAGGAAAGAAAGAAAGAAAACCTCTGTTCATAGATTACATGATTGCTTACATATACAGTCCTAAGGAATCTACAAAAAGAAAGCTACTAGAATGAATAAGTGAGTTTAGCAAGATCACAGGATGCAAGATCAATGTCCAAAAATTGTGTTTTTAAATATTAGGTGCAAACAATTAAAAAATGAAATTTTAAAAATGTATTTAACAATAATATCAAGACATAAAATACTTAGGAATGAATTAAACAAATATATGTAGGATTTATGCACTGAAAACTAATGTTTTCAAAATCTTCATGAGAAAAAAATTTCAAGTACTAAGTAAATGGAGAGACATATCATGTTCATAGATTGAAATATGCCATGTTTTAAGATAGAATTTCTACAAATTGATCTTTAGATTTATTGCAATCCCAATCATAATCTCACCAGGCATTTTTTTTTTGTAGGAACTGACTGCTGATTCTAAAATTTACATGGAAATACAAAGGACCTAAAATATTCAAAGCAATCTTAAAAAGAGAACAAAGTTGAAAGACTTATAATACCTAATCAAGATTTACTATAAAGCCACTGCAATTAAGACAGTATGGCATTAGCATAAGGTTAGACAAGTAACTCAGATCTGAAAAAAGAGCCCAGGTATAGAATCACATTTAATTTTCAACAAAAGCCTCAAAGCAATCCAATGGGGAAAGGAAAGGCTTTTCAACAAATAGTGTTTGAAAAACGAAATATCCATATGGGAAAAAACAACGTACCTTGACTCCTGCCTTATACCACAAGTACACACATACACACAAACACACAAAATAGATTTAAATGTAAAAATTAAAACTAACGAGAATCTAGGAAAAAATAAAATAATATCTTCACAACTTGAGGGACAGGCCAAGATTTCTTAGATAAGTCACAGAAATAATTGCCCATTTAAAAAAAGATAAACTGTACTGCACCAAGTTTAAAAATCTATCCTCATTGAAAGATACCATTAGAAAAGACACCATACAAAAATTTTTCTCCACAGTCTGGAGAAAATATTCACAAAATATCTGACAAAGGATTTGTATTCAGAATATACGAAGAGCTCCTGTAAGTCAATAATAAGACAACAAACCACCCTAGAAAGTGATTAAAAGATACGAGTAGACATTTTACAAAGAAAGAAAAATGAACAGCAAATAAGTACATGAAAAAGCATCCAACATCATTAGTCATCAAAGAGATGCAAATTAAAACCGAACTGAGACAGACCAAATGTTGATGGGGCTGTGGAATAACCAGAAAGAACTCTCAGATATTGGTGGCAGTCTACAATGATACAACCACTTTGGAAAAAGAGCTGGCACTTTTCTTATAAAACTAAACATAAGCTACTGTATGACTCAGTTATTCTTAGGTATTGCTCAAAGAAAAACAATTCCCACTTGTACTTGTTGTTCGTAGGAGCTGTATTTCTAATAGCCAAAAACTGGAAACAGCTCAGGTATCCATCAGTAGGAGAATGGATATGCAAAAACTGTGGTATATTCATGCAGCAGAACACTACTAGGCAATAAAAAGGAAGAAACTACCCATACTGGCCACTATTTGGACGAACATAAAAACACCCTGATGAGTGGAGGAAATATCTCACAAAAGAGTACGTCCTACATATTTCCATTCATGTTAAGTTCCAGAACAGACAAAACTAATTTATGGTGCACAAAATTAGTGGTTGTCTCTAAAGAAGGGAAGGGGAGGATTGACTGGCATGAGGAAACTTTGGGGTTGGTTGTAATGTTTTTGTTTTTGTTGCTGTCTTTCGCAATCACACAGTCACGTTGTGAAAGCTGTATCATTATACAATCATCTTCAAGAAACATGGCCACTGGTACACAGCTCTACAGTTTCACACACTTCCTTCCAGCCTCTCCAATATACCTTAACTAAAAAGGAGATATCTATATAATGCGTTAAGAATAACCTCCAGGATAACCTCTCAACTCTGTTTGGTATCTCTCAGCCACTGACGCTTTATTTTGTCTCATTTCTCTCTTCCCCCTTTTGGTTGAGAAGGTTTTCTCAATCCCATGATGCCAGTCCTGGCTCATTCTAGAATTTCTGTCCCACACTGGCAGGAAGGTCCACACCCCTGGGAGTCATGTCCCACATAGAGAGGGGGAGGGCAGTGAGTTTGCTTGTCATATTGGCTGAGAGAGAGAGAGGTCATATCTGAGCAACAAAAGAGGTTCTCTGGGGGTGACTCTTAGGCCTAATTTTAAGTAGGCTTAGCCTATCCTTTGCTGGGGATAAGTTTCATATGAACAAACCCCAAGATTGAGGGCTCAGCCTATTGCTTTGGTTGTCCCCACTGCTTGTCAGAATATAAGGAATTTTCCACATGGGGAAGTTGAATTTTCCCCCTTTTACGCCATTCCCAGCAATGGTTGTAATGTTTTATATCTTGATAAGAGTTTTGGGTTAAATAGGTATGTGCATTTCTCAAAACTCATCAAATATACACTTAAGATAAGTAAGTTTTACAGTATGCAAATTTTACCTCACAGCAGAAATAAAAAAGAACCTTAAGCTAATAACTAGTTTAACAATATGCATACTAAAGTATTTCGTAGTGAGTACACTAACGTCTGCAATTTACTTTGAAATGCATCAAAATATAACATGGATTCATGGAGGGTGGAAAGATGGAGAGAGAGTTGATAATGCGTCTAGAGATAAGTGTTGATTGTAGACTCTAGGTAGCAGATACATGCTGTTCACTATATAATTCTTTAAACGTTTCTGTGTGTTTGACATTTTTCATAATAAAATATTGGGTAGAAAAAAGTAACACTCATGTGAAGTACAGAAATTGTCTAGTGGCCATAGGACAGAATCCCAAAGGAAATTCAGTCTCTCCAGGCTGCTTCTCAGCCTACCGGAGCTACGAATGGCTTGTCCAACACCCAGCTTCAAATAAGACCAGGTCATTGCATGTAATTTTGCTGGTAGAAAAATACATAAGGTTTGCAGATAGTCTGTGTTTTCATTTCAATCTCAAAAACTATGGCTACTAGTATGACAAAATCTAGCATAGCTACATTATTTAAGCATTTAAAAGATACTTTTATTTCACACCTAAAATGACTGCTATAACCAAGGAAGGTAGATTTTATCCAGCTAGGAAATTCTATTTTCCTACCAGTTACAAGAAAACTAATTTACCTTTCGATGTTGTGTAAAAAGTGTTTCTGTCATACCCATGTGCTATTTTTAATATCGAAAAGTTAGCAGCTGAAGATGTAAAAAAAATTTCTAACTTTCTACTTAAGAGGAAATAATATTTATGGAGGGCTTATGATACATCTGACAGTACCAGGAGCACTTTATATGTATTATTATCACCATTCAAACCTAGTTTTGTCTACTCCAAACTGTCTTTCTTTCCCCCCTGTTTCTCTGCTCAGATGAGATCATGCTGATGTTTGATATGTGAAAGGGCCTGTTATTCCATTTCAGAAGGGCATCTAATCAAGGCCTCGCTGCAGGACCCAGCAGTAAAAGCATAGTGATCTGAAGTCTCCCATGTCTGTTATGGCTGAGTCACCGTGGAGAGCTGGCAGGTTTGATCACAGCCTTTTAGCATTGCTTGGGTCTCCTCACCCACCTCGGTGTCCTCAGGTACACAGACCTGAGAGTCACTGCTCTCGAGGATGTTTCGCCCTGACTTTCTTACTCAGGCAAGAAAAAAAGCCCTTATCTGAGTTAACATGCATCCTGGCAGGGCTCTGCAGTCCAGAGCCCACTTCCCTACAGAAGACAGCATTGAGGGTGCCCCAGAGTTGCTTTAATGAGCAATCAGGATTCTCTTTCACCAGAGCAAGGAAGGATCTCTATGTTACAAGCTCCAGAGTGGAGTGCATGGATCATAGGGTCACGTGAGACAATCCACTGGGGCACAGAAAGGAAGCAAGAGAAGGGAAGGGTGGAAGAAGGGAGGGGAGGAGGAAGGAAGGAAGGAAGGAGGAAATGAGAAAAGAAAGGATTTAATATTTAATATGTGGACTGGAGTGACTAAACCTTCCAGTTTTCCCTGGACTGCGGTGTCTCCCAGAACATGGAACTTCCAGTGCTAAAAACACAGCTGATCAGTCATCCTGCCATGGACTAATGCTGGGCCATGTGACCATGTGACCATGGTTCTGAGAGAGTCCCCAGAAACAAGAGGGAGTTACACACTGAAGGAGGTGGAGGGGAGCTCTCACTCAGTTCACTCACTACCTTCATATTTGCAACATATTGAAGTTTACTTGTTACACAATGATAGCAATGTGATTACTTTTATAGACACACCTCTGAAGGGTGTAATCTTTATAATTACAACAGACACTTTTGTACCACACAGCAGACAATCACTAATTATGTCATTGCAAAATACTCCAAAGAACTGTCAAACTTAAAAATGAATTAAATATTTTTAAAAATATAAGCATATCAAATATGCTCATCATTTCTGGTTGATAAATTGACTGTCCAAAATATGCTACCTGCAGATATTTTTAAAATCATGGACGTAGTTCAGTTTTAATCTGGTCCATCAAAGTGAAGGTGGCGTTTTAACAATGGTTTCAGAAACTCATGCGATGAAGATAACATTTTGAAAGTAGAAGTTTAGTGGCAGCTTAGGAACATTTCTGACATAGCTGTATTGTTGCTAACGATGATGTAGGTGTGTTACCTATAAAAACTCTACTATCTGCACATGCTTTTAAGAAAAAGCAGAAGTGGAAATTTTTAGTTTGCTTACTATTTTTCCAAATAAAGAGTTTTGGAGGTTTTGAATCAATGTGTTAAAAATATAAAAACGCAACACTATCACTGAGTTTGCAAGTGTGGTCGGCATCAGCTACGATGGAAATTTACTAGCCCAATTTTTTTAAAACTTTGCATAATTGGTGGAAGGAATTTTTAATGACTTTTGTAATTTAGTTAACACAGTCAATGATACACTATTTCTGTTTGGATCCAAATAGCTTCTCAGGGCATCTTTTACAGTTATGACATCCATTCTAACAGAGTACTGAAATCAATTGATTAAAACCAGATCTTCAGATTGGTGCATCAAAAGGATTCTCAAAAACAATTATGCATATTCAATAACACGTCTCCTTTTATGTATTACTTTCAGTTAACGAAGTCAAAGGGGATACCACCCATAAATAAAATTATTCTTTCAAATAGTATTTGTTTTATATTTACCTCATCTTTTTAAAGTTTTGTTGTTGTGAGTGTTTTATAATGGATATTACATTCATAGTAGTTCAGGAATGCAATTTATAGGTAAATGTATAGTACATATATGAGAATGGGTATTCATATTGAAAAGAAGTCACTGAGCTAGAAAAGTATCTCAAAGCAGACACCTGAAATAATTCACCATGCCCGCCTAATCCAGAATGGGCACTCAATAAAATAAGTGTTGAATCAATCATCTTCTAATGTAAACCAACCATCCCTTCAGTAATCTGTATCTGATGTCAAGGGTAAGAGAAAAAATAGGTGCTTCATTTTAAAAAGATGAGCATGCCCATTGCAGTTAACCTGCCTTTGAGAATTTCAACGTCTAAAAAAAAAGTCCCTTATAAAACTTACTGTCCTAACAGGACTCTTATCCCTCAATACCTGCATTCCTAAATTTTAAAAATTAACATATGTATCTTAAATACACAGCTTGATGAAAATTTACAAAGTGAACATGTCCATTTAAATATCACCCAGATCAAGACTGGAACATAACCAGCACCCCAGAAACCTCCCTCAACCCCAACTCCATCACTACTCAGGTAACCACTCTACTGGAGTCTATTACCATGGGTAGGTTTTGCCTGTCTTTAAACTCCATATAGTTTAAACAATATATATATATATAGCTCAAACTCCCTGTAAGAGAAGAATTTGAGAAAAAACTTGTGTGCAGTAGTTTACTTGGGAGATGATCTGAGGAAGCAGGAGGGAGGAAATGGGGATTGAAGTAGCAAAGGAGGAAAAGCCAGTATAATGGCTTGTTTTTGAGGCTGAAAATATAATGCTTTCCAGAATTGTCTGAAAGATGGGAGAAAGGGAGGCTGGAATATTTATCCACTGCCTCCTGTTCCCCATAGGTTGAGGGATATACCAAAGGGGTTAACTTTTCTGCATTCGGAGCTATAACTGGTCTTAGATGGCTCATGCAGCGTTGAAGGGCGTCTGGATTCTTTTCAATTTAGGTTAATACTGCTATGAACATTCTCATAGATGTCTTTTGAGAGCACATTATCAGGAGCAAAGTTGATGTTTCACAGAGTATGTGTATATTTAGCTTTAATAGATATTGCCAAACACTTTTCCAAAATGACTGTACTAATTTATGTTCTCATTAGCTTTGAATGAAAATTTCGGTTCTCCACACATTTCCAACACTCGGTATTATTTATCCTTTTAATTTTGGACTTTTTAATGGGTGCATAGTGCGTCTCATTTTGTGTTTGTTTTATGGTGAACTTTTGTTAAGATATAATTCATATACTGAACACATGCAAAACACTGGCAAGAAATCAAGAAATGTCAGAGCAGCTGCACTCCCGAAGCCTTGCGCATGCCCTCTTCCAGTCATTATACCACCACCCCAAGAATATTAATCCAACATACTAGATTCTTTTTGCCTGTTTGTGAACTTTGAATGAATGGAATCATATATTATGTAGCCTTTTCTGTTTGGCTTCTTTGATTCAATGTTAATTGTGCAATTTATTTATAATGTTGCATGTTGTATTTGCTCATTCACATTGTTGTATAGTATTACATTATATAAATATATGACAATTTATCGATTCTGTTGGTAGGCATTTTGGCTGTTTCCAATTTTAACAATTATGAATAAATTTGCTGTGAGCATTCTAAGAAAAAAATAAATAAATAAGTGTTGAATGAATGGATGAAGCTCCTTCCACAGCAGCCGTAACCACGCATGGAAGAACTGACACATATATTAAGAGCAGCAGCCTATAGAAGTTCCTGTACAACCATTCAAGAAAAAACATCTGAGAAGCATCAGGTGTCCAAACGTCCAAGAAAGGAAACTCCACTATAATCAACTTGCGATCATCCATATCAATATTTAAGTTAGTGAAATGTAATAATCTCCCAAATTAATTCAATTCAATAAGGAGTTATGGAGTGCCTCATATGTAACTCACAAATGAAAAGAGGTTCTCCTGTGGTTCCTGATTTCAAGAAACTCATGTGTAGCTCTAGAATATGTCTTCAAACTTTCATTTAGCAATGAGTGCAGCCTGATGATTTGAGAATTTGAGCCACTTGGTAGTGCAATGTCATTATTCTGTTGTATGACCGGCTTCTTCATCTCACCACATATTCATCTCCTCCTTGCCCCCTTGCTCTTGATGGGAATGGACAACTCGTGGGTCAGAATCTCATAAAGCACTGCTCTACACCGAGCTGACCATTCTCTTCAAGTTGCAGATGAGGTGGCCCATGCTTCTATGACAAAAGAGGGCAGGTAATGCAAAGCACATTTCCTCCCTTTTCTCCACCCTCCCCACCCCGGGTTATGAGCTACACAGAGAATAAGCAATAAGGACAATGGTGCTGATCATCTTTAAAGTGAGCTCAATAACTGGTGGATGTACCCCTGTCCCCCAAAAGTCTGGAACAAGACATATCTGAGAATAAGGAAGATAATTGAAAGACAATTACCCCAGTGGTGATTAATGGTGAGTGCAATGAATTCAGAGGGTATCGGTAATTCAGAAAATCACCAAAAAAAAAGGAGATCCCTCCATACTCATTCCAGGGATTGGTCTTAGAAGAGACTAGCTTCTTGAAGTTCCATTGCATTGTGATGTCTGGCCCTCTGCATCATGCCACATGCCTCAGGGCTCTGAGAAATGTGGGAATGCCAGTGATGGAGCTGATCCTTAGACCCCCAACATCGTGAGAAGTTGTTCATGTAACAGGACTAGCAGGAAGATCAATAAGGTTAAAGAGATTTCCTTCCTCCCCACAGATCCTCTCTCTGCTGGAGACCAAGCCCATGGGCCTCACATGTGCTGCTGGGGAGAACAGTACGCAGGCATACTGGGGGCTGATTTTATCTTCTCCTGCAACAGATCAAGTTGCAAAATCAACAAGACTAGTTACTGTAAACTCTTCCCATAATGGCACTGCCTAACATGGAACTGAAAGCTAAGGGGGATTAATTCGATAAAAATTAAAACACTTTGGGATCAATTTGATAAAACATAAAATACTTTGGCGCACACACACACAAAAGTCACTGCAAATCTTTATTGAAAATGTTTCTATCTTAGCAAAATAACTCAGGAAGAAGTCTAGGTAAACTAATACAACCAGGACATTTGACCTCAAGATAAGAAGAGAAAAAGATATCATTTACATCTCAGAAAATACATACAGTACTTTATTTCCTTGTTAGTTTCTGCCATCTTACACTCCCTTATGCTTCTACATCCCCTCAAATCCTCAAATAGTACAGCTGAAAAGTCTTGCATAGTGTTTTTTATAGGAAACCAGGGCTTTTAATCACTCCTCTCCCTTGTCTTCTCACCATCATTACCTACAGAAATGTAAATTTATCTTCTAAAATGCTGCCTTGAGTAATGAAAATGTTCTAAAATTGATTGTGGTGATGATCGCACAACTATGTGATAATACTGGGAGCCACAGATGGCATACGTTGGATGAATTGTATGGTATGTGAGTATATCTCAATAAAATGGCATTAAAAGAATGTTGTCTGAATATGTTCCGTAACCACTTGTTCAAGTGTACTTTGAAAATAGAAAGAAATGCTGTCTTGAGATTTTAAATCTGAAAATTAGGTATGAATAAGATTACCCAAATTTTGTGCATGGGGATTTTAGGCAGATAAAGAGAAATTTGGGTCAAAATAAACTCAAAGCAGAAAAAAATCTGAGAAAGACAACTTGACCCAGAAGATTTTGTTAAACAACGTGAAGAAAATGTCTCAAAGTAACCGTCATGTCCCAGAGAACCCAGTACTTCTACACAGATTCCACCAACCAGTGTGTCCAGCTAACAGCGGGGGGAATGGTGTCATTAGTAGGCAGATGGCCAGGTCCCAAGGGGCACGTCCATTATCAGGAGCTAAGCCCCGCCAGTGACAACCGTGCTCAGTCCCCTGCAAATGTGATGTTTCTCCAGCAGAAAAATAAACACTGAAATGAAATGAAATCTAGAGGGACTTTTGGCCGAGACTCTAGGAGCCCCCAGGAAGGACATTGTTTGCATGGAGGAGGAGCTGGCTCCACCTAAGGGTGACCTGTGGGTGCTTTCCAGACACCAAAGACGCACATGTGACAGCACTAAGCAAAGACCCAGTCACTATTAGTGAGTGCGTCGACCTACACACAGCACCAGGAGGTCTGGAGATGGGACAGTGGCCGGGTAACCACCTCATTCAACCTGGTTAGAAAGGCTCTGCTTTTGCAGGCATCCCTATGGAGAGTAACAGAAACATCTATTAAAGCAATGTTTTTCTTAAGTTTTCTGTCATTCTTAATACCGAGTCATCCAGAGCTAAACCATTCAGCCCTCTCTGTAAAAGCCAACCGTCCCCCTGCCCCACATCTCCCTCTCACACCACGTGGACCACTCTCAGGTCACTAACTCTTCCCTACCCACCCTGATATTCCTTTTTCTTCCCCCCCCCCCCCCCACCCATCACTGCTGTGAGCCCCAGGTCTTGAGACTCTGCCACTTGGACTGTAAATCTGGTTGATGCTGAGAATAACAAACAAAGGAGCAAGTGTGGGAACTGGCAGCTCAAAGATTCTGGCATTGCTTCTACCCTTGGCTGCCTCTTCCAGGAGGTGCTGGCAGAGCCTGTCTCCCCGCAGGGCACCTATACATCTCAAAATGACAGAGGGCGGAGCTAGTGCTAAGCTGCTCAGCAGTGCTGCTGCTCCATGAAGATGCAGTGAGCACTCAAGAGAAGGTGACTTCTCTAAGGAATGAAAAGCGACAGAAACAAAAGAACCAGCCGCACTCAGCATAAAATAAAATCTTCAAAACCTTACAATCGCCTGACACAAAAGGAACAGAAATGGAAAAAGAAAGAAGGAAAAAAGAGGAAGAAGAAAAAAAAGAGGAAAAGGATGAAAGGAGGGTGGGAGAGAGGAAAAAGGAGTAGAGAGGTAGGGAGGTAAGAAGGAAGGAAGGAAGGAAGGAAGGAAGGAAGGAAGGAAGGAAGGAAGGAAGGAAGGAAGGAAGGAAGGAAGGAAGGAAGGAAGGAAGGAAGAAAGGAAGGAAGGAAGCCTACAGTTGGGTTGAAAGTGTAGTTATGAAATGGCTACTCCAAACAGACATGTATCTGAGGCTCAGTCCAGGCTCATTTTTAAAACCCCAGTTTTAGGGAGCAGGACACGCAAGAGAGAGCCAGCCCTAAAAGCCTTCCACGGGAAGCGTGTGGCTGAGTGTGTAGGCATCGCTATCCTCTTCTTCCAAAAGCAGCTTGTCGATGGTCAGGGCACCGATGGCTCTCCTGGGGTCTTCCATGTCCTGGAGGACAGGCTCCGGGATCGAGATGGGGAGCTGGACAAACTGGGGTCCAGGCAGGGCTGGGGCCGGAGGCTGGTACTGCAGGGTGGATGTGGGTAGCGTGGGCAGGGGCTGAGGCCAGGGGAAGTAGGTGAGGGGTGCCTGGTGCTCTGGGCTCTCCAGCTGGGGCCCCACTGTGGGTGTGGCAGCGCTTCTTGTCTGTGATGGGGGAGCACAGGACCAAGGGTTAGCAGCCTGGGATATCTACCTGCCCACTTTGGTTCTAATAAGGAGCTCCACTTCCCCTCCCCACTCTGCCCTCTCCTGTTCTCTCACTCCAGAGGGCTCCACCTCCACCTGCTCAAACTGCCCCCTGAGGGGAAGTAGGACCAACCTCAACTCTCCCTAACTCTGTCCTTTACCAGATCAGGCTACTTCCCCGCTCTCAAATCTCAGTTTCCTCATCTGTAAAATAGGATACAAGTAGTACTGAGGTCATAGGGCTGAGAGAATTAGAGGTGATTTTTCCATATGTCGATGAATATAAAATATAATGCAAAATTTCAGAGATAATAAAATGTGAAAAAAAAATGTGCAGCTTTAAATCAATGAAAATACAGCATGTTGAACAACCAGCCTGTCACCTAGAGTAATAGCTGCGTCACTGACGGAGGCCCTGTCGTGCCCAGACACAAGGACGGCCTGGCTCCACACAGCCACCTTGGCTTCCTGAGCTCCAGGTCCCCAGGAGCCAACACAGCCCCCTCCCCACATCCCAAGCCCAGCACAGGGGAGGCCCTGCTTGGCTAGCAAAAGTGACCTTCTTCCTGCTGCCTGGTGCCTTCCATGGCCCCATCCTCCTCTGTCTCCGAGCTGGAGCTCCCCCAACCATCCCAGGGCCCTCCAGGGAGCAGGGCTCTTCTCAAAGGTATCCTCGGAACCTCACCCCTCACCTGGACAGCAACTATCCTCCAAACCTCAGGTCAAGCCCATGAGGCCCAGATCTTTCCCTACCAGCCCTACCCCTACCCCATGTGTCTTAAAAGTCAACTATTTAGGGAACAGCATATTTACATCTCCTGAGGATCTCATTACAGAACAGATTCTGGTACAGAAGGTCCAGGGTGGGGCCTGAGATTCTGCATAGCTAAGATCCCAGGTTATGCAGAAGTGGCTGGTGCAAGGTCACACTTTGGGTAGCAAGGTTTTAGGTGTTTATCCACAGAAAGATAAAGCCGGAGGGGGTCCCAGAGGCCTTCGGGCTGGTGTGCACAATTCCACTCCCCCACTCCACTCCCCTCTCCTCGACTTAAGCCAGTGATTTGCATCCCAGTGTCCTGAAATCGGAGAGAATCTGGGAAGGTGTTATTGCTTCCAGCATTTCAAAAATTCAAATGGGAAGCCTACATTTTCCAATCAGAAGCCATCACCGGTCAACTGAAACTATGAGTTTCTTTGCTCAGGGAGAGAATTACGTCAGCCCAGCGTCATAGCAGGTCTTATCTCCTGCCCATCAGGAGTGCTGGGGGGAGCTCTGGTCATATTAATTAGCAAAATGGAAAAACAAATAAACTATATCTTAATATATGCAGTTTGTTTGATACACAAAATCTTTCAAAGCCAGGGGTGGGGCGATGAAAGGATAAATAGTGAAAGTAGCCTTGAGTAATGAAGTGGTTGGGAGCAATTATATCCCCACCCGGCCCCCACCCGGCCCCCTGATTGCAAATGAGATGTCTCCTTCCTACCCATTGTCATCCGGGGCCCCACGGTCAGTTTGCTGGGGAGCCAGATGAGCATGAGGGGGGAGGGCTCCTGCAGGTTTGTCTGGATAGTGTTGGGATGCAGAGGGCAGGTTCCCCTAGATGACCCTCGAGAAGCTCCAAAGCAAGCTCCTCCATCAAGAATGGGCTCTGGGGCAGGCCACGATGGCTCAGCAGGTAGAGTTCTCACCTGCCATGCCAGAGGATCCAGGTTCATTTCCTGGGGCCTGCCCATGTTTGAAAAAAAAAAAAGAACGGGCTCTGCCACTACTCTAGAGGCTCCAGCGCCTGTTCCCATAGTTTTCTTGGGACTGGAGCTGGATGTAGCTGTAATCATAGGTCTTTCCTCCTTTGAAAACTTAGGGGATTCCCATTCCTTTGGTCGAAACAAGCACCATTATCCACTCTCTCTTTAAGCCAACCTACAAGCAACCTCACTGCCCTCCCCCTCTCTACACGAGACTTGACTCCCAGGGGTGTAAACCTCCCTGGCGACGTGGGACAGAAATCCTAGGATGAGCTGGGACTCAGCATCAAGGGATTGAGGAAACCTTCTCAACCGAAAGGAGGAAGAGAGAAATGAGACAAAACAAAGTGTCAATGGCTGAGAGATTCCAAACAGAGTTGAGAGGTTATCCTGGAGGTTATTCTTACGCATTATATAGATATCCCCTTTCTAGTTTAAGGTGTATTAGGCTAGAGGGAAATACCTGAAACTGTAGTGCTGTGTTCCAGTAGCCATGTTTCTTGAAAAAGATTGTATAATGATACAGCTTTCGCAATGTGACTGTGTGATTGTGAAAGCCTCGTGTCTGATGTTCCTTTAACTATGGTACGTACAGATGAGTAAAAAATATGGATAAAAATAAACAAATAATAGGGGGAACAAATATTAAAATAAATTGAGCAGACTGAAATACCAGTGATCAATGAAAGGGAGTGGTAAGAGGTATAGAAAAAAATAGGGGGTACAAAGGTTAAAATACATTAGGTAAATGGAAACACTAGTGGTCAATGAGAGGGAGGGGCAAGAGGTATGGCATGTATGAGCTTTTGATTTTTTTCTTTTTATTTCTTTTTCTGGAGTGATGCAGATGTTCTAATAAATGATCATGGGGATGAAGATACCACGTGATGATTTTGTGAGCCACTGATCATACACCAAGTACGGAATGTTCGTATGTTAAGAATGTTTGTGTTTGTACGTTGTTTTGTCAATAAAAATACTTAAAAAAAAAAAAAAAAGCAAGCACCATTCACATCAAAACGATTTCTTTTCCTCCATTCCTGGGCGTGCAGGACCTTCCTTACATGTCTGGCATTGAAGGTGGCCCTTGGTTAGCACTGCTCACAGACTTCGAGACAACGATAATAGCTAACATTTATTGAGTGTGTTCTGTGGGCCAGGAACTGTGCTAAGCCCTTTACATGCATTAACTCCTTTGATCCTGGCAACCAGCCCCTTGTTAGCATTCCCATTGTATAGATGAGGACACTGAGGTTCAAAGAAGTTAAGTAATAATTAGCCTGGAGTCACATAGCCAATAAGGGAAGGGGGTGGGGAATTTGAACCCAGGCAGTATGACTCTAGAGGCAGAACTCAAAAAATCCCCTACAGTCAGGTCTGACTTCAGCACAGGCACAATTTTTGAAAAGTTGCGTTGGAGCCACCTGTTCCACTGTCTGGATACATTCTGGTAAATCCCACTTCCAAGTGATAACTCCCTAAGTCACCTGAGTAGAAAGGAAAGACAGGCTCTGGCATGATCTCCTGGTACCCAATCCACTAAAAATACTACATTCAGAACTGAGACTCACTGCCTAGGGAGCTGCAGAGATTTAGAACTGAAAGTCAAGAGAATGTCCCAACCCCAAGGAGCATAAGGCATGGCCGGGAAGTTATACTCCTTCTTTGCAGAAGATGTTTTAGTTCAATGGGAGTAGGCATAGGATGGGCTGGGTGGGCTGATAACCTGATGCTCCTGGGAATATGGGACTCAGTAACAAGGAAGATCAGGAGTCGGGAAGTTCAGCCCAGGCCATGTAAGTGTGCCCTCCACACGGGCAGCTGTGGCTCTGCCTTATGTGACATACCGTGACGTTGGTGATGAGTGGCTGGGAGGCATAGGTCAGCACTGAGGAGGGCCCCACGACTGTGTAGCTGGGGCACATGGGCTGCACATACATGTCAGCTGAGTAGGGGCAGCTGACAGCTTCGTGGGACACATATTCGGTGTAGGGCGTCCATGGGGCCAGCGGTTGCAGGGTGGCTGGGGCGGGCTGGGAGAGCCAGCCGGCACATAGAGCCCCCTCCTCGGTCACAGTGGAAGCAGACACCTCCATGTCGAGGCAGGAAGGACCTGCGGGAAGAAGGATGTTACGGGGCTGTGGGTGCCACCCCACAAGAGGGGTCTGGAGGAGACCCGAGTGGTGGGGAGCTCTTACCCACAGAGGTGTAGGTCGCCAGGGGCTGATGGGGCAGCACCACCTAGAGGGAAGAAGAGAGGGCCAGGGTCATTGTTCAGCCATCTCCAAGTAGCCTTATGCAGGGAGCATTCCCATAGGGCCCAGGGCAGGAGCGCACAGGGTGAGAAGCTCCCTTGTTAGGACGAAACCGGCCCCAGATCCCAACCATCACCACCTACACTTTTGAGGGATTTGTGTCCTCACTTAAGAGTCCACGCACTTAGAGTGCCTGCACCTTCCTTTTCCCAGAGGGCACGAGGAAGTGTGAGTCGTTCGATCACCCCAATAGCTTTATTCAGGCCAGGAGTGGGCCAGGCCAGACAGGTCCCATCCCTCAGCCCACTGCAAGGAGCACTGGCTCATCCGCCCCCCAGCAGCCATCGCCATGCCTACTTGCTGCCTCTGGGCCCCCAACTTGTCCCCATGGAACGAGGAAGTTCATCCTGCTTGATCCCTACGGCCACACCCACGCCACACGGTCCCCAAGGCCTCCTCACCGTGGTCGGTGCCCCCGCCGCCCCGCTGCTGGCATGCCCGCGCTTCCTCCTCAGCAGTTCCTTCACCGGCTCCTTCACGCGGACACCCTGGTACGGCCGGGGTGGGGCCGGGGCTTGCTCTGGAGCTGCAGCTGTGAAAAGCAAGGTCACGGGTGCTTATCTCCCATCTCAGACGAGGTGAGCGTGCCTGCTCACCTAGGTCGTGCCTGAACATGGAGGACCGCGTGGGAGGACAAGTGAGACTCCCCCAAACATTCCTCTCCACCTACCCTGGTTCCTCTCCACACAAAGGGTGAAGGGCCCCCCAGCGGCGGATGGAAAGTCCTCCCGTTTTTCTAACTATTTTGCACACTAACCATAACATAACCCCTGAGTCCAGCCAGAAACTGTGACTATACTTCAAGTATCACCTTGCCCGCTCTCACCTCCTCTTCTTTACTTGGGATTTCCCATGATCGGAATTCCCTCTCACTTTTTTCAGCCTCTCAATTCCTCCTGACCCAAGGTCAGCCCTCCTGGCCGACTGCTGCAGCCACGGAAATAACTTCATCCTGCAACCTTTCAAATCCTTCCAGACCTGAGCAGTACTCATCACAAGTGGCAGTAGAGGATGGTGGTAAGATCAGGGAACTCTGACCCAGGCTCAAATTCTGCCACATTCTAGCTGTGTGATCTTGGGTAAGTTACTAGGCCTCTCTGTGCCTCTTTATCTGAAATTTGTTTATCAAAGGAAGGTTGTGAGGAGTCACCGAAGTTGTCAACATGAAGAATATGTTTAGTAAAAATCAGGTACAAAGTAAGCATTTAATAATCATTTCTTTTTTTTTACATGGGCTGGCACTGGGAATCAAACCCGGGTCCTCTGGCATGGCAGGCAAGTGTTCTTGCCGCTGAGCCACCGTGGCCCACCCATAATCATTTCTTTATTAGAGAAGTTGTGAGTTTACAGAACAGTCGTGCATAAAGTAGAATTCTCAATTACCACCCTATTATTACCCCGTTTGCATTGGTGTGGTACGTTTGCTAAAACTGATGAAAGCCCTTTTTAATAATTATGCTATTAACCAAAGTCCATGGTTTAAATTAGGGTTTACTGTTTGTGTTGTGCATTCCACAGCTATTTTTTTTTGTATTTTTCTAGTAACATATATATAAACTAAAATTTCCCCTTTTAACCACATTCAAATATAGAATTCAGTGCTGCTAATTATGTTCCCAGTGTTGTGTTACCATCACTTCCATCGATTACCAAACCATTTCCATTGTCCCAAATAGAAACTCTGCACATTTTAACCCTTAACTCCAAATAAAATCTGAGGTTATTTATCCAAGTCTGCTATATAACAATTAGTTATCCTCTTTGGTTGCAAATTTCTTATATCTCCAACTAGCTTATAAATTTCTCAAGATGAGCTATTGCACCTTATTTTTCTAAGCGGCCTGTCTGTAATGAGCTCAGTAAATTATCTGCTGATTAATTGATGGGCTGATTATTTAAAATATGCCTTTCTTCCCCTTCCCTTTGCTTCTCCTGGACCTTTAGGCTGGGCTGAAGCAAGCGGCTCCCAGGACGAAGGTCAAACACTCAATGCTTTTGTCATCAGAGCCAGAAAACCAAAGCACCAAGCCGAATGCGAGCTTGAGCACAGTGCTCTTTGCTGCTCTTAGGCCCAGAGCAAGTCTAAAGCAGCCCTGGCAAGGCAGTGACAATCTGCCCACCCAGACGGCCCTGCCCAGGGGCCCTGGGTCCTTGGAGAGCAGGCCTGCATCTGCCAGGAGAGGCCCGAGCACCAGCACTCAGGACTCACCTGGGGACCTATTATCATGCGCTGATAAGGGCCCTGAATCAAAGGCCCGGAAGCTTGGGTATTGAACCCGGATCCGCAGCACTGCCCTGGCTGAACTTTGCCCAGTAAATACCCAGCTGATAAGACCCCAGGCCTGATGGCTGCATGCTCCAGGCACACACACAGGGCCTGGCCTCAAGAACCGACAGGCAGAGAGATTTGGGCACAGGTGGCAGCAAGAGGAAAGGGTTTTCTAACAGCCCCAGGAATAGTGGATGTGGAATCAAGGAATCTGGCATCTCAGGCTCAACTGGGCTTCCTGACCTGGCCATGTGGCAGAATCACCCACGGAGGAATGCAAGCATAGATTCCCAACCCTGCCTTCTGAGAATCTGATTCTGGAAGTCTCATGTGGGCCAGGACCCTATAAAAATCCCCGGTGATCCTGCTGATCTGCTCAGATTACAGCCACTGATACATCCCTGACCTACATGAGAATCTCCCACTAACACCCCAAAAGGAGAGTAATCAATCCTCTTTTTAATTTCTGTGATAATGAGGGATCTCTAATGTATTCATTCTCTCAGATATTCATAGGCCCTGGGACTAAGCACTGAGCAAGACAGACATGGCCCCTGCTCATGTGGATCTTGCAGTCCAGTGGGGGAAGACTTAGAGCAGTAAAACAGACAGTTGACAATTGGGCTGATTTTATAACTGGTGAAATTCAGCTGCAAGGAGAGCGTATAACAGAGGGGGCCAGCCTGGTGCCTGTGCCTGGGACCCTCTATGTGGCTTTGTTCAAAGCAACAAGTGAGAACGGATTTGAGAGCCCAAAATACCTGTCTTCAAGCCTGGACTCTTTACCTACTGGTGGAAAGGCATCAGATGATCTATGGATTATCTCTGGGCCTCAGTTTCCTCTTCCATCAAATAGGGATAACTCTTGACTAGCAGGGTCGTGAGGATTAACTGAAATAATACCTGGAAACCTCCCAAGGCCATTTCTGATGAAAGGCAGATGTTCGATGCATCTTGTTTTCTCCCCCTCACTCCACCCACCTCCACCTTCCTTTAGAAAATTGTTATATCAGTAAGATCTTCATACTGTGAAGCTTGCCTCCTGGCAACAAGCACTATTTTCCTTGCATGACCTCTAAGGAAACTCCCAATTCAAGTCCATTTACAGTTTTCTCATCTAATGAATGAGAATTATAATGGTACCCATCTTGACTTGAGAATTACGTGTTGAGTGCTTAGACTGGAGCATGTCACAGAATCAGTACTTAATATTACCTAACATTATCATTAATACCAACAGTAGCATCCCTTTTCCAGTATTTGAAGACAGCTACCAGGTACTCCTGCAGAGTCTGAATGAGCACCCTATTCCTTCAACTATTTCTCAATGACATGTTTTTCATCCCCCTAACCTCCCATCTAGGTGTCTTGCTCCTGCACAAGCTCCATTTGCTGATTCTGCTGATGTCCAGTGCTGACCCCAGGGGAGACCCGACATGGCAGAGAGAATAGGGCACCTGCCCTGCCCACATCTGCTCACTCATTCTTAAGGGTCACCCACAGCTACATCAGCTTTTTCCACAGCCATGTCACTCAACCTACATTCGTCTCCACTTGGTTTCCAGCTACCCTTTAGGCACAAAGTGTAGCCTGAGGCGTGGGAGAAACCCAGGGAAGAGGGTTATTTGTTATCCTGAGTATTATTATGGTCACCTGCTTAATTCAGTTGGGGGACAAGAAAGGTTTGATCCCGTCAGCACCTGTCTCTTACCAGATAAAAGACAAGTGTGTGGCTAATTTCACCACCACCACCACCACCCACCCAATTTGCATATACACTTCTGAGGAAAGGCCCAGAGGATGCCCTGATCCCACTCTCTCCCAGGAAGTGGACACACAACCCACCTGACTGGAAAACAGCCAGTAGGACACTTCCAGGATTTTGTCAAGTGATGGCTTTCTGCCTCCTGTTGTTTTTAAATCGTGAACAAAGCAGATTTGGAGGAAGTGCTGTGAGCAAAGGGCATCACCCTCTGCTGTCTGGACTACTTTGGAGCTCAGTGTCAACAGGCGTGCCCTGGCACAGCATACCATATGGGGAGCAGTTTCTAAGTCCCCACCACTCCCAACTGCAGGTGCAAAACTCCCATAGGGGGTTCCTGAGGACCCCCTGTCTGCCCACCCAGGTGTCCACAACCAGTTTCCAGGAATATTGTACCTGACTTCAAGGGAGCAGGCAAGACTGAGGGTGCTTCTGAGAATGTTTTGTGCAAAGTACCTGTGAAATGTCAGAATCCAAAGCCTAAGGGCAATTTCCAAGGAAGCCCGATAGCCAAGTATATTTGCCAGGTGAAAACCTACAGTTGATGTCTTTCACACCAACCTGTGTGAAGCAACAATAAACACTCCTAATTCCACAGTAAACACTGTACGCCCTACTGCCACCATCATGAGAACAGAGCCACAAGTACAAATTTTGAAGAAGAAAAGAAGTTTGTCTGAAAACACGATTGTCTCACCTTCAGGCTTCTGGGTCCCTGAACTGAGCTAACTTTTAAACAACTACACTATAATACTTTAAAGAAAAGAAAAGAAAGTATTAAAGTAATAATAAAAACAAAAGTATTCGACGAAGTAAAACAGGAGATCAAAATAATACACAAGCAAAGAAAATGACAGCCCAATTTCCCAAGAAAGTTGACCAGAGAGTATTTTTAATGACTGGCTGATCAAATTGCAGCACCTGGCACCTGGTCCACAAATCCCAAAGCTTCCTCAGCATTTATCATGCAATCCGAGGGCCCTTTAAGTCTCCTGTGGGCATCTGAGTCTCAGTCACTGAGGGAAATCTTTCCACGTGGACATGAGCCTCTTGGCCCTGGTTGAGGGCCTCCTCTTTCTGGCTGAGAAGTACAGCCATCTTGCCTTTCCATCTCACCGGAAATCGCCAGATTTGAGAAAATAACAAAACTCATTTACAGAAAAAAACACGAAAAATCTGAAGGATTAAAAAAAAATCAACAGTGGCCATTTCGGTTCCCCCTGTCACACACCCAGACACGCTCCACCTCACAAAAATAAGAATCCTGCAGCTGCTGTTCCGCTGGAAACGGCAGACCATGACCGAGAAAGTCAGTCCTCACCTCAGTCAGCCTCCTGGCTGCATCAGCTGCATCTGTGCTTGCTCATATGTCCCAACCCGAGGGAACAGATGGATTCTGATTTAAACAAACGTGGCTCACCAGTTCCTTGAGGAAGGTATAATAAAGTATCACAGGGGGTATATGCAAAATTGTCGGCACTTATTTATTTAATGACCCCCATGCAAACCACGTTCACACCGAACTATGGAAGCTGCTCAGCTAAGGAGGTGGGTCCTCCCTAACGACCCAAGAGGAGACAGACACACAGGTCATGGTAACTTCTTACAGTGGCTGTAAAAGAGTTCTCTTCAGACAGGCACTCCATAGATCAGGCTCTGAGATGCTCTTCCCGGAAGGCCCTTCTCCCAGGCTTCCCATGCCCACCAGGGGCAATGGTTAGGAGGGTTGTTCTAAAGGTCAGGTGGGGCTCAGAAATTTCCAACACCCGGGAGCCAGGGAAGAGAACCCCCTCAGGCCCACCTTGACACTCAGGCCTGCTGAGAGCGCTTTCCATGAGCAACTGACCCGTTGACCCTCTTTTGCAGCCACTCAAGGCCATTTGGAAAGATAAAATCTTCCTAGCCCCAAAGGACGCAGCATCCACTATCCACCATCGACTGTTCCAAGTCACCACTGTAAATATTATTCTCCTTCTCAGATGAATCTTCAGTTTTATTTAAAAAAAAAAAAAAGACCCACAAAGGAGAAATACAAATAATTTTCTCTTTACCCGTAGCACACCCCTAACCAAATAATTGAACAATAGGAATTCAAGCCTAGGTCTAACAAACTTGCCTTAGCTTCTAACTGAAAACAAAGTCATAAAAGTTACTGACACTTTTTATTTTAATGTAAAGAATCTTGTTTGTGTTTAAAGACTATGACAGCAGAGGACTCCTAAGAAACGTTAGCTCAGGTCAGCTAAAGGATTATTTACAATCTTAATTGAAGAACTAATTCCAGCTCTCTTCTTATGGTGAAGGTCTGAGTCAAAGTTTTCAAATGTGTCCTTTGCGTTCACGGTCAGTGGCTCATTTTTTTTTCCAAACAGGAAGAAAGTACTTGGGCTCTGGCCAAGGGCTGGACTTCACACGCTATAGAAAGGTTTTCCTGCCCAATTTACACTGAACTGTAATTTACCTTTTTTTTTTAATAGCGTCTAAGAGAGAGATCCCATATGCCTATAATGCGGACTTTCCACTCACTAATGTCTGAGCTGAGCGGACCCTGAAGCCAGGAAATAAAAACCTGTCACTCATGTACTGTAGTAATCTGGATAACTTCCAGGGCAGAGGAGAAAAGACAGGTGATAAAATAGTAGCTTTAAAGAAGGTGTTTTGAAAATATAAAAAAAATGGGACCTTGACTGAATTATAACTTGATGTTGCTTGTAAGACTGCTGGAGCAAACCATAAGAAATAAGTCATGGGGCCTTGTTCTGCAGACTTGGAAGTCTCTATCAGGAGACCTTAAGATGGTGGCTGAGCCTGTGTTTTTTGCTCTGGTCAGGGAGCAGTCAGTGGCATTTCCCCTCACCGTCTTCATCCTTCGGGGCATATCCCCAGCAGCTCCCATAAAACTCACAACAATCATAAACAGGTCAGCTGAGAAAGGCTGAATAAGGTCTATAGACACTTAGGAGAATTTCTACAACCCAAGAGGACCTGGAGGGAACAGTCCAATAAAGAGGAGCCAAGGGAAGCTCCTAAAGCAAGTTTGGGGTGATTACAGAGGGTTGCTTCCTTTTAAACCACCAAGCCCCATGGCAAAGGAGCCCAGGAGCCGAGTGACCATAGCCAGCCTGGAATTGGCGCCCAGAATGGTCACACACACTGGACTCCTCTCTAGTTCTGCCAGCCTTGAATAGACAGGCCACCATCACCTACCCAGCTCCCACCCCAGGTGTCCTCACACTTCAGTCTTTGGATCCCCTGATTTGTCCCAAAGCTCCAGATATCCCACCCCATGACCTTGGGCAGGGGCAGCCGAAAGGCTTCAGTGTGAAACCCTTCTGTTTGGAAGCATCCCTCGGATTCTTTCTTCACAAGAATTGCTGCTGAGGAATCAGTCCCCCCTCATTCTTAATATCTTCCACAGCAATTATCTATCCTTCCAACCCTCCTTCAGAACAAGCAGACCTCAGAAGACTGTCTGATTCCACACTCTCCTCCTAGAGAGGTCCGTGTTATGGGCCTTCTGTAATATGTTGAATGAACGTGTAGCAAAGGTCCATGTGTTTCCTGGTCACAATCCAAGAACCCAGTAATGCCCACGTTCATATTTGCATAATGTTCCGTGACTCACAAAGCCTTCCACACAGACCATTTCACGTAAGGTCTCACCACACCTCTGAAATAGGCAGGAAAGGTGTTCTCCTACCATTTACTGATGAGGAAAGCGATGCTCAGAGGTGTTGAGTGATTTGCCCGAGGGCTACATTTCTAAGTAGCAGCGTCACGAATTACACACCAGACCTCTGATTCCAAGCACGGTCCATTTCTGCCCCACCACACTGCCTCCGTCCTGCCAAGGCAACTCCCATTTATTTCTCTGGATGACTCTGGAGGTCAGTCATCAAATGGTTCCCTGCCCAGTTCTAACTCTCCTTCCTCCAGTAGGAGTCTGAGCTTGGACAACTCTGAGCCAACCAAACATTGGCCAGATTCCCTCAATTGCCAGCTCCCCCAAGAAATTTTGTTTCCCGGTGGAGGAGGAGAGAGAAGTCCTTGAGAAGCTTACCAGCAGTCTGCTCACATGAGGAGTGACGAGAACTGAAAGACCAGACAATTCCCCTCAAGGTTTTATTTTTGGTACTTTTCGTCTGAAATGACAACAGATAGGTCCACCTGAGAAACCAGCTGCACCAGCCGGCCTTTTACAGAAACCGTGGCCACCAAAGCAGAAAGGGCTCCCATCTCACATACAGCACACCCCATATCTAGAGATTCCAGGACAGAGCATTTCACCCTGGAGTACTTGTTGAGCAGAGTATACTAGGTCTCTCTAGTGGGTACATGGACATTAATCAAATAATCGCATGAGCAAACATAGAATTACAAACTATGATAGAGCTGCATTTGCCTCTTTATTGAAGTGGTTCTGGCTTGTTTGACTGGTTTCCACCTCCTCCTGGTTCAATAGAGCTTGAATAAGCAGCAATCTGGGGGCCCCAATCTAGGGGGGTTGTGTGAAGAAGGAAGCAGCAAGAGGCACAGTTATCTTGCCTCTCAAGTGGAGAGACTGCTCTGGGATCAGAGGCTTGGTTCACACCATGAGTGTGAGACTTGCCCAAGACACTCCAAGGATGGAAATCAGCCGGTTTCAAGGTCTTTTGAACTGAGTTTCAACTCTAATTTTCTGAGATTCAAATTTGTAGGGGCTTTTGAATCAGACTAGAGTATCCCTCAGTGAAATCAGAGCCCACCTCCATCTAAGGGTAGACCTATTTTAATTGTGAGAAGTAAAAGCATCCAAAAAGTTATCAATGCCCTCCTTGGCATTGGAAAATGGCTGTTTCTCCTTTGACCTAAGCCAACAATCCCATCTCTTATCAGCAAAGTAGTTTTGGTACAGTGATTCTAACTCTCACCTGTGCTGCCGCATCCTAATTTTCTTTTAATATTTTTATTATAAAAATGAACTGACATACCAACATTCTTGACATACCAACATTCTTTTTTTTTTTTTTTACATGGGCAGGCACCGGGAATCGAACCCAGGTCCTCTGGCATGGCAGGCAAGCATTCTTGCCTGCTGAGCCACCGTGGCCCGCCCCCAATATTCTTGACATGGTACAATCACAATATCATCACATAGTAGTATATTCATCACCATGATCACTTTTTTGAACATTTGCACCTCTCCAGAAAAAGAAAGAAAAAAGAAAAAACTCATACATGCCATACCCCTTACCACTTCCTTTCATTAACCACTAGGATTCCAATCTACTCAATTAATTTTAACCTTTGTTCCCCCTATTATGTGTTTATTTTTTATACATATTTTTTACTCATCCTTCCATACCATAGATAAAAGGAGCATCAGACACAAGGTTTTCACAATCACACAGTCACATTGCAAAAGCTATATCACTATAAAATCTTCTTCGAGAAACATGGCTACTGGACCATAGCTCTACAGTTTCAGGCACTTCCCTCCCCTGACTCCAATATGCCATAAACTGAAAAGGGATATCTATATAATGTGTAAGAATAACCTCCAGGATAACCTTTCAACTCTGTTTGAAATCTCTCAGCCACTGACACTTTATTTTGTCTCATTTCTCTCTTTCCCCTTTCAGTCAAGAAGGTTTTCTCAATTCCTTGATGCTGAGTCCCAGTTCATTCTAAATTTCTGTCCCACATTGCCAGGGAGGTCCACACCCCTGGGAGTCATGTCCTGTGTAGAGAGGGGGAGAACAGTAAGGTTGGTTGCCGTGTTGGCTGAGAGAGAGAGAGAGGCCCCATCTGAGCAACAAAAGACGTTCTCCGGGGGTGACTCTTAGGCCTAATTTTAAGTTGGCTTAGCCTATCCTTTGTGGGGATAAGTTTCATAGGAACAAACCCCAAGATTGAGGACTCAGCTTATTGATTTGGTTGTCTCTACTTTGCTTGTGAGAATATCAGGAATTCTTCAAATGGGGAAGTTGAATTTTTCCCCTTTTCTTGCAAAGGGGACTTGGCAAATACTTCTTTATTCACTGTTCCAATCACTCTGGGATTTACTGGGGCATCACACTAACCTGGAAAAAACAACAAAATCCCATGCCTTAATCAAGGTTCCATGTATTTATGTGTTTAATTAAATTTATATTTTGACTTGTACATTTCCTCATTTAACTTATATGGACAGTTTAATTGCACCCTAATGTTGAATGTCTCTGTCCTCAATACACCCAGGGTCTTCTGCTGACTGCAAGCACAGTTCCAGCCTGTCACAAATTGTCTTCTTCATGCCCCTAGACATCATCCCTCATCCACCTTGTCCCCAAGCAGCAGGACAGCCCAGTTTAGGAGATGGGAAGGCCAGTAATGTTGCTCAGCGCCTGGTCAAAGATCTCCCTTGCAAATATCAAGCTTGGACAGGAGACACAGAAACTCTGTCATTGAGCTTTTGTGAAGATACCAATTGCTTTCTTCAGAAGCCACCAGAGGACCAGGCTTATAGCTAATATGGGTTTCAAAGGACTACAGGAAGGAGCACCTTGGGAATTTTTGAGAGGCAGCAATAAGCAGCAGACAGAGTAAGATGGTATGCCTTTGTCATGACCTCACATGCAGCCCCTTTGAGGAAGCTATGTGTATCTCCAAAAAAACAAGGATACAGCCTCGGCTAAGGCCAGAGTAGTAGATAATCCTCCTATTAGGAGGCTAGAAACTCTGGAACTCATATCATATATAGAATGGAAACTTGGCACTGTACAAGGGACAGCTCTTTTGGTGGTCAGTGAGGGTAGTTGTCACCTGCTACAGAAAGACAGACACTTGGGATGACATATTGGAAATTGCCTGAGGGCCAATTTTATTGAGAGCAGCAGGTGTCAAGAGAGGGGAAGAAAGGTAATAAACTGAGAGCCCAAGGCCAACAGTCCCATAATAGAGATGAACATTGAGATTTGCCTACCCCAAGTGCTCACATCTTCCATAGCAAGATAGCACCACAGTGAGGAGATGTAGCATTAAAAAAAAATGATACAACTTTCCTTATTAGATCAATAACCATAGTCTGAATCTAGTCTTGCCTATCTGATCTAAGAAAGGAAAAACCTATGGTTAGGCAGCTGGAAGAGAGGAAATCCAATTGTTCATTCCTTGATTTAAGCAATATCTCTTTTTAGATTTCCAAGACCAAAAAGTTTTATGAAAGAAAGAAACTTGTCCTGGATCCTCAGTTAAGGACCACTTCCTTATAGGAAGGACTCTTCATACCCCAGCAGGTTAAGCATTTGGGGGTCAGACACAACTGCCCAAGCCCCAAGGCTGGTGGCAGCCTGAGTATGATCTGCATGAATGAAAGCAGCCCTGATAATGGATTCATGATGAGAAACAGCAGAACGAAAGGATGAACTTCATTGCTAATTCTCAGATTTCCTAATCAATGTCCTTATATTTTGTGAGGGATTCTCTTATTTCTTTAATTTTTAAAAATATTTTTATTGAAAAATCTTCACATACATACATTCTATACATGGTATACAATCAATGGCTCACAAAATCATCACCATAGTTGTGTATTCATTACTATGATCATTTTTCAGAACATTTGCATCACTCCAGAAAAAGAAAAAACTCATACATGCCATATAACTTACCCCTCCCTCTCACTGACCACTAGTATTTCCATCTACCCAATTTATTTTACCCTTCCCCCCCGATATTTATTTATTCTTTTTTTTTTTTACTCATCTGTCTATACCCTGGATAAAAGGAGCATCAGACACAAGATTTTCACAATCATGCAGTCACATTGCAAACGTTATATCTTTATACAGTCATCTTCAAGAATCAAGACTACTGGAACACAGCTCAACAGTTTCAGGTACTTCATGAGGGATTCTCTTGCAAAGGTCACTGGAGAAGGAGAGTGGTTGTTAGAAATTCAAGCCTGGGAAAGAAAGTGAGATTCCAGATGTCACTATGTCAGTTTTTGTGGGATTTGTTCCCTTCCTTCTTCACAAGAGATGCATGGAGACTGAAAACATAACCTTCACAGTTTCAAAGCTTCTTGGAGACCAAAGAAACATTCTTCACAGTGATGCATTCATCTATACGATTGCTTCAGGTCAAGGTTGTCAAACTGTCCTCTGAGAGTCCCTAGACTATAGGGGAAGGAACTCCAGGTGACCTGAGGGGAAGGGAGACAGCGAGTCTAGTGTGGTAGGTGAGCCATGGGAGCTACAGGAATCCCCCAAAAGTTGCTCCATTTTTATTTTTCATATTGGGGTTCTGCACTAGATTTGGTTTCAATAAAGGGGTTCATGACAAAAATGTTGTAAAGACACTGGCCTAGATGTGCTTGGATTTCCTTCCCAATATTAATATTCTGTGTCCTCAAGTCATCTTCAATGCCCATGATTGATGCAAGAAGTCTTATTACCATTCATTCTCCAAGAGCCACATTCAATACCACAGGTTCCATGATACCCTCCTTGATGTCATTGTCTCCCGTCTCTTGCTGAAGGTCATTTATTTCATTTGTTGAGCTCCCTAGCCAGAACCAATTCTGTATTGGGTAGATGCATACCTAGAATGATGAACGGAGAGTTGTTTTCCCTTCTATGACTTCCTTTCCTGAATTGGTGTTGCTTTCATCCAGCATTAAGACTTGCTCATATATTTTCAACTCACTTATCTCTCCTCTTTTCTTTCTTCTCTATTTTCCCAGCATTTTTCAGTCCTGGAAAATTATAGTGACCTTTGTACTCTTCCTCTCTTCTAATTAAATTTCATGGTTCTTTCTAGATGATTAAAAAGTAAGTCAACTCTTCTTACTGGTGGTCAGATTCTTTTAGGTCCTGACACCTGGTCTGAGAATAATTCTGTTTTATAATTCTTTGGCTACCCGCTCTTCCCAGAAAGTGGAACCAACAAAACCATTACTGAAAAAAGGAGGCAGAACATTGCTGTTTCAGTTTTCGGTATTGTTAGTGCTATTTCTTGCCTATTTCAAGTGTCAGTCTCTTTACAGCTAGATCATAAACACCTCATTCCAATCTCATGAATTACAAACGAAAACAACTTTGCCACTGTCAATAAGTACAAGCCTAGCTGTGTCCCCCCGTACAGGCTGGTAGGAAAATTATGGACCAAGTTCCAAGTTTAGTCCATAAGCTTTGGGCCTGATCACTAACCCCACTACAAGCTGTGAGACTGGGAATCTGTGTCCTGCCACTTCACAAGGAACACAGGGCTCAGAGACCATACAAGCTGTGATCTAATATTAGCTTGTATATCCCCTACCTGCAGAGGTAGAGTGAGAGAGAATGGAGAAATAATAGTACTAACTAACAATAAATGAGTGTTTACTTAATGCTAAGCACAGTAATAATCAGCTACCACAACCCACTTCTCTGCTATATTTAAAAGGAAATGGCAGCAGAGTGAGGAAAAGTGATGTGCCAGGGTTGCATGGCTAACAAGCATAAATCTGAGATCCAAACTCAGATCTGCCTACTCCAGAGGCTAAGAAAGAACAAAGATACCACCCAAACTCCAAATAAAACACTACACTCTGTACCTTGCTGCCTATACCCACCCACCCCCCACCACACACACACATACATGCACACAAATTTGAAAGGACAGCCTCACTCTTCCAAAGTCTAGAATGTTCCGATTGAAGGAAGTTCTAAGGAGGAAGAACCCCTGGCTCCCAGCATAGGCTGCCACACGGGACTCTCCATTAGTGTTGCCTGGAGGACAGACGAGCTGGGTCAGTTCAGGAAGATTCTAAGCCCTTCTCTCCCCTTTGGACCCTCCATTGCAGCTAAAATATCTGCAATGGACCCAGGGGAAAGGGTATAGCAGAAAAGCAAAGGCCTTCCTTTCTTTAACAAACAAGTTGAAACACAAGTTACATGCATCACAAATGAATTTTCAAAGTATGAACAGCCATCTGCCGGCTGGTTGCATTTAATTTTGGCGTTGGTCTTTTATCTAAGGACCTAGTGTTTTTACAAGAGCATCTTCCTTAGCCCTGTGAGTGAGACTGGAAGCACAGCAGGGAGATGGGATAGCTGGTTCAGATGCATTTAGCTGCATGGGTGAGTTACTAACCTAACTTCAGTTTCCCCAGCTGTGAAGTGGGGCTTATAACAGAGCTTACCTCACAGAGTTTTTAGAAAGATTAAATGAGATGATGCATTCAAAATGTAGCACAGGCTGGCAGTTGCCAAACCCAACATCCGTACTTTCTTTCCTTATTAACCCTTATATTGTGGGGAGTGGCAAGGTGCCCAGCTAAACAATTATGCTATTCTTCCTTTCAGGTAGGAACGGCCATTAGATGTCAGCAGAAGTTGTGTGTTTGTGGGGAGGGGCTCTTCAGTCGGGAGGTGTGATCTTTTTGCCCTTCCCTTTTCTCCTTCCTCCTGGTCTGAAACACAGATGTGATAGCTGGAGCTGCAGCAGCCAAGATGCAACCATGAACAATATTGAGGACAGAAGTCACACACCAAGGACAGCAGACCAGAAATGTAAAAGGAGCCCAGGATACTGTTGGCACCATGGAGCCACCAAACAATCCTGCACAGCCTACTCTGGACTATATGAAAGAAAATACACTTCTGTTTTTCTTAAATCTCTGTTATTTCAGGTATCTTCACTAGCAATCAAATATCATCCAAACTGTGCCACAAAACGTTTGCACTGCATGGCACAAAATAAGTGCTCAATACCTCATGGATGTTATTTATCACTATGAAAAGAATTCTCTACCAATGGTAGTATAATGCCCGAAGGCATTAGAAGCCACTGATTTTTTTTTCCTTTTTTAACATGGACAGGCACCGGGAATCGAACCCGGGTCCTCTGGCATCACAGACAAGCATTCCTGCCTGCTGAGCCACCGTGGCCCAGAAGCCATTGATTTTAACCTCTAGGTTAAAATCACATTAGATTCACCTGGGAAGCATTTAAAAATCCCAGTGCCAAAGACAGGTAAATGAGAATATCTGTTGGCATCAAAATTTCTTAAATCTTTCCAGGGTATTCAAATATATAGCCAAAGTTGAAAAGCATTGCAGTAAGCAGAAGCAAGAATTCTTTCTATTAAATTAAGGACTTGTGGTTGAAAAGCACATATTTACTTTTGCATAATCACTCATGAAAACTCAGAAATTAGAGTTGGAGAAGAACTTCAGTCAAGTTCAGTCTCTGCCCTTAGCCAGGAAAAGGCATGTCCCATTTTACAGCTGTAACATCGGAGGCCCAGAGTGATTAGGTGACTTGCCTAAGGTCCCACAGCTAAATAGCCATAGATGGGCAAGTAGAATCCATGTTCTCTGAGAGAACCACACTTTGTCCACAGGCTTATGCAGCCAGGACAAGAGGATTTCAAAGAAGGCCTCCCTGCTCTAGGCAGGCCCATTCCTGTTAGGAAGTTGTTCTAAAACAATGAGAAAACTGGAGTGTTGCTAAATATTTCATCAAGGTGAACATTTGGTTGATGATCTAATCGATCAGACAATTTTGGTTTGGTTGGCTCAAAGTGAGAAATCAGCAGGCATCTTCATTTAGTGGGAAAATAAACTGCTCTAGAAAGAAGTCAGAGGAAAAAAAAGAACCTGTTACATTTATTCTGTGATGGGGAATTTAAGCACGAAAATTTACAGGACTTCTTAGTGAATTAAATGTCCAGATATTTAGCTAACAAGTGTAGGAAATTTTGATTCTTTCTTGTACTGTACAACAATACAGCTTTGCAAGTTTAAATTGAAAGAAACTTTCAAAACCTCTGACTCAGTAACTTTTGGGGCCTGGAGGGGCACAATGCTGGCATTTTTCTTTAGTTTAGGGAAAAGGAGCTAAAGAATCCTCCTTGAGAACCATTTGGTCATTGCCAATTAAATCCTTGTGTTCTTGGGAGATAAGTGCGATTTATTTCACCTCCTTCTGTGCCTTTCAATTTCTGTCTCCCTTTTGGAGCCTATTTATGCTTATCTGCAGGAACCACTACATCAGTGGATAAACTTATAAGAAGTAAAGATTCATCTTAGGCTATAGGCTAAGGCTTTCCACAGACCTAAACTATTTCTTGTTGTAAGTATGCCTAACTTTATGCAGAATACAGGATTCCAAAAATTATATGTATGTCACATTTCTCCTTACCTAAATGCAACTATAACTATCCGAAAAAAGTTGACTATTTAGTGGAATCCTAAAGTAAATCCTCAGAGCATAGTTCTATGTTAATGCTAATGAGACTTTCGAGACCCAAATTTATTTGTTTGGTGAACCTCTGTTTTGCTCAAGTTATCTGAAAGCAAAGGCACAGTTATGTCACAATAATTTGAAAATACCTCATTCCTGAACCTAAGATGCTAGATGGGTGCTATAGCAAGGACACACCAAGGCCAAGTCTTCGAGACACCATGACAATCAGCCAGTCCAAAGAAAATCAGTCAAACCTTCCTTGCATTTTCCATTAAAACTTTCCCTAAAGCAAACACCAATGATAAATGGCAAGTTTTCAATTTGTTTATTTTCTAACAAGTGGCATCAAGTTTATCACACCCAGTTTCATCACTGTTAAGGATGAAGTCAATTAAATCAATTTTCAGCATTGCGCAAATCATTTAATCAATCGATCGCAAGCTTTGCCCACCACTGGAGTTGGCATTATGCCACCCCAGGAGATTGAGTAACCTCAGGAAACGAACGCCTAAAGTATTACCCAAATCACTTTAGACCAGAGGTCGGCAAACTTTTTCCATAGAGAACCAGAAAGTAAATATCTTAATCTTTGCAGGCCGCATGGTCTCTGTTTTACCTACTCAATTCTGCCATTGTAGCAAAGCAGCTGTAGACTCTATGTAAAGGAGAGCTCTGACTGTATTCCACTGTATTTACAAAAACAGGCAGCAGGCCAGAGTTTGCAGACTCACTTCAGGCCCTTGAGAAAGCTGTTTGCATCATCCTATTGTCCAGTATATTTTTGTTGTGCCTTTATCCCTATTCCAATGAAAATGTGGCAAAGGGAGCAGATCATAATAAGCCTGCTCATTTAAGATGTGCCCACAGGAGGTTACAATGGGAAGGTGCTCGTTCACCATTATCACTACTTACCAAGAAACGTGGTCACACTCACATTCTCTACTTCAGTTCTGATAAAAGCCTTGGAAGACAGGCACTAAAGGCCCATTTCTCAGATTTTTAAGAATGTGGGAAGGTTAATGATAAACTGGCAGTGCCAGCTGTCAAATCCAGACCTGTCTCACTCTGACTCTTATTCTGTCTCTACTGCACTGTCACCTGTGGGCTTTAAAGGGGGCTTCTTGTTGGCAGGGAGGTTAGTTCTTCACAGCTACCTGCAGCCTGCAGGACAATGCAGAACCGAGGTGGGAGAGGACCTGCAGCTAGAGCCACTTCTTTGTCCAATCGGCCGATCAGGCAAATCTTGAATCCATAGTTGGGGCCTAAGATTTCCCCTTCTGGGTGCCAGCAGTTCTGAGCTGTCATGCTAATCTCTGATCTTAACCAAAGCCCATGTTCACATCTACTCTACAAACAGAGGTCATGGGCAAGGTGGGGAGGAGACAACAGATTTACAGAGTGAATGTTTTCTTAACCCTTTCCAGAACCCCAAGGTACAGTCATTTCAGCTCATGCCTCGAGGGTGTTTTCTGAAAAAAGAAAGTGCCTTTTCAGCACTCCTGGTGTCTGATTTCAAACCCTGCCCTTCCATCGGGTGATTCTAAGTGGGCTGCCGAGGCTGCCCTGCTCTTACTGGTTTTCCCACAGTGTTTAGTCATCCAGGTAACCTTGATGCCATATGCTTGGGTCAGGTTGAAGGCAAAGGGGCCAGTGCCCAAGGGCCTTCCCTGATTTTCTTTTAGTCTCCAAAGAACAATCAAAGAAAATATTGATTTTTTTCATTCATCTGAAAATGTGGGTATGTTCCTTCCAGTTATGCCATTGGTGAGTTTGGGATTGAGTCTCCCTGATGGATGGAATGTTACCTGGCCTGCCTGACCTCCAGGGTGAGATCAGGAAACACACCCTCCAACCTCCATTTGAAAAGCGCTGCTAATGTCTGAGGAGGAATTGAGGAAGAAAACAAGTACTGCATGTCCTCAAGGGGAGAACACGGCATCTCACGAACTCAAGGAAGCTACCCGTATCTCAGATACTAAAGCAGAACTAGAGCAATCAATACCACTTCAGCAACAGCTTAGCTTGCCAAGGGCAACTGTGGAATGGCTACTATTTCTACCCCCATTTTACATATGAGAAACCTAAAGAGTTAAAAAAAAAAAAAAAAAAAAAAAGAAAGAAAAAAAAGGAAAGTAACTTGTTCAGAGTAAGAAAGGAGCTGAAATAGAATTTGCTCCAGGGACTCATGCAAAACCAAACAACTCAGCTTTGAGAGTAAGGGTATTGGATTCTCAGCAGCTCCCAGGAATCCAAAGACAGTAATTCCCACATGCCCTGCTCCACACAGCACTCCCTCGGGGCTGGCTGGCATTGCCTCAGCAGGGTAGGTTCTAGTCCCATCATCCTTCCTTCTGGTAACAGTACATGCCACCCAGAGCAGAATATCCCAAACTATCTGGAAGGATTCCACAACT
The DNA here is from genome assembly GCF_023851605.1 of Tamandua tetradactyla. NCBI lineage: Eukaryota > Metazoa > Chordata > Mammalia > Pilosa > Myrmecophagidae > Tamandua > Tamandua tetradactyla. The sequence goes on along the minus strand of NC_135334.1, from coordinate 30,077,724 downwards.
CTCAAATCCAAATTATTTTCTTTTTATTAAAAAAAAAAAAAGGCATCTTGGCAATATCAAACAATAAGGAGGCTTTACAGTCTGAGAAATTTTGAAATCACACCTCTGTGATTAATAAGCACAAGTCTAGAGAATTTACGCAAGAAATAAAAGAAACAATGAGTTGGTGATCGCATGATTCTAAGTCACATTAATCAATGAGGTTATTCTTTGGGGACTTAAAGGAATCTAATGGAATATCTTTTTGCAAGATAAGTAAATGCTCCCTAACATCTTTCTTTTTGTAAATCTAGATTCTCTTATTACGTTCACTTGAGTTAAGAAATACCTAAAGTGATTAAAAGAAATTTTAAAAGAAAGAGAGGATAATTGTTTGGTTTGCTTCTTCCTTGAGGAAGTCCGCCACCAAGGCTGGTGAAGGTGAGTGATGGTGAGATGGCTCTGTCACCTCCCAGAAGGAATGTTGTAGGCACTCTTGGTGTGATTTCAATTATTAATAGCACGGGGCTCACTAGATCTCTGTTCCATCCCCCATGGTGAAAATTAAAGTTCACAACTGGGCCACACAAATCCATAAAAAATTAAGGTCAACGATAAAACCACTGCCCCCTTGCACCGAACGGGAACAAGACTGACAAGAGGCAAGAGAGTGAGGTGAGTGAAGACAGGCTTCCCCACTGCCCCCCACTTATCCCTAGGGGTAAATAATGCCTTTGGCAGAAGGCTAAGCAACTCAGCTAGAAAGAGGCCCACAGAATTTTAAAAAAAACAGGCTAAAGAGTACCTGCTTATAAAAATAAAGTGTAAATAACTTCGTGCCTCTCCGCCGCCCCCAGCCCCAAACCAATATCACATTTTGCTTTTGTTCTGTGAATCATAAACTGCCTTTTCTTCACCACAGTGAATCATGCACAGAAGCGGAGGGACGATGAGCTGTCCCACCTTGGAACACTAGTTCGTTCCCCTCCAGCCTGGAAAATTAGCATCACCCTGACAGGTTGGTTTCTCCACCGGGCTCCATCTTACCCGCCTCCTCCCTCCCTGCTTCCTGGCTTGGAACTCACAACCCACGTCGCCCCCCCCCCCCCCCCCCCAATCACCACCACCATCTCTTCGCTCCCAGGCCAGCAGGTGAACCCAGACCCTCATCCGAGCTTACTTGGCTCTGAGCGACCGTGGCCAAACCACTTACATTTTTGCCAGAGCATGCTCTGTGACAGGATGTTGCCTCTTCTCTTTGAAGCAGACAGCTTGGCTTCTTTAATGTGAGACCTGGGTGTGCTTTCCTCCAGTGTAGCCACTGCTTGCTCAGAGGATGTTTCCTCGGCTTTTTAAAAGCCTGAGTTCCCGCTGCGCGGGGGCACAGCGTCATCACATCCTCCCACCGCAGGCACGGGTGCACTTTTTCTTCAGCAGCGCGGCCTGTTGCCCCACTGCGCGCCCCCTCGGGGGCCCGCTGGCTGCAGACCATGCCATGCGTGGACTGAGCAACAACTCGGCACTGGAGGCAGTGGACAGCCAGACGTGGCCAGGGTCTGATGTGACATGTGCATGAGTGTGACATTGGGTAGGAGCGTGCACTGCAGGTGTGTGTGTCAAGTCTTGTACCCCCTAGCACCAATGATGAGCCCAAAGATCTCTGAAAATCCCTGAGCTTTCCATGGTGCCTGCACAGGCAAACACACCACTAGGGTGCCAGCAAGGGCTCGGCTGGCCATGGGCACCCGCTCAACGGGAAATGCGATCCCAAGGGTCACTGGTTCTCAACACAGGAGGAAACACCTGTCATCTCTTCAAGCTTCGCTGAACAACCTCCTCATTCTTTTAATATTGCTTTTCTGTTTATCACATTTTGAAACACAGTAACTACCACCACTGCCGCCCCCAGCCACTACCAAAATGGCAAGGCTTGATCGTGCTTAAACATAGGGGACACTGGTTCTGGTGACCGATATGCATACAGAGAAAGAGGCTGACTCAGTCAAGGAAGAGAGGAGGAGACAGAAGCCCATGCTCTCTTACAGGAGCTGGTCACTCAGGTGGGACTTCCAGGCGCCATGGGGGCAGGGCCTCTCTCCTAGGGCCCACCAGTCTTCAGACTTTCTCAAAGGAAATGTGAGAAATTTAGAGCATGTGGGGTATAAGGCCACAGGGCTCCTTCCCAGTTTGGAAACTTCTGCCAGTGTCTTATCTGGAGTTCACAAACTCAGGTCCTAGTTCCCAGTAAGTTTGGGGACAAGACTACCGGGCCCCCCAGGGATTCTCTGTCCACCGCACTGCATCAAGCGATCACTGGTACCTTTTTGGTGCAACACTTTCTGACCCACCAACCCTCCTGGCCCAGAGCCCGTCTTGTGTCAGTTCTCGGGGCGCTTTGTTCATTCGCTCGCTGTGGGTTGTTGCTTGGCTGTAGGTTCCTCAAGCAGGTTTCATCTTGGCTTCTCCAGTGCCTCATCCAGGACCTGAACCGTAATTGGTCCTCAGTACAAGTTCATGCAACAACGTCACGAACTACTGTCTCTAAGGGGTTATTGGTTTCAGGGCAGATCCTGTGGGGAGATGTTGTCCACCTAAATGACCCAGTCAGAAGACTGAGAGGACTGCCCCTGCCTGAGTTATGAGGCCTCACCCCAAAGCCTTCATCCTCAACATGTGAAGGGTCCGGGGCAGCTGGCAGCACCAGGGACTTACGAGTGGCAGTGTCGCAAGGCCGTGGGCCACACTCAGGAGTTTCCACTGGGACTGGTGGCCAATCCACTAGGCCCAGCTCAGTCCCAGGAGGCCTGGGGTCCCACCGAGGCTGTGCCACATGCGGGCCAGGCCCCTTAAGCCAGCCATGTAACCCCGAGTCTCGGTTTCCTTGTTTATCAAACAAAGAAGCAGTTCTCCGAATGTCTCAGCGGGTTCTTAGGCAGGTGTGTGATCTTGCTAGCACCTCTCTCACGTTGTCTTGTCCTGTGGTTATCTCTCTTATTCTCTTCGAGTTTGATGAAATTAAGACCGTTTTCTTATTCAAATTTATTTCTCCCCACAGGCTGAGCATAATCATTTACATGTAATAATAATAATAACTAGCTTTTAAAATGCTCTCTATGCACCAAGACCAGTGTTACATTTACATACTTTATCGAATTTAGTCACCCCATCAGCTCTGTGAGGAAATTTCTATCATCATCTGTTTTTTCCAGAGAAGCAAACACATGCTTACAACATTTAATTTGCCCAGGGTTGCAGGGCCATTAGCTGAAAGCCTGGTTTTAGACCCAAGTTCGTCTGACTAGAGACTAATCTCTAAATAGTTACACTAGTAGATATTCATTAAATCGAAATCAATGAAGGCCAAATGTCAGCCTTATAAATTAGCAGATACATAGGATCGTTGATATTAGAACCTGGAGCAAATAAATACAAACTAATATCTCCTGGGAGGAATCCCTGCCCACTGGAAAGAAGGCATCGATAGAAGAAACCCAGAAGTGCTCCCAGAAATCAGATCTCTTGCAGAGGCAGAGAAAATCAAGGTTCAGAAGGCAAGTCCACCATCATGGCCAACGTTAAACCTGGTACCTCTGACAGCCTCTGAACTCAGGAAGGATATTTCGACTCAGTGCTTCCAGCAGAGACCCTGGATAGCAGGGATTTTGAAACCAAGACTTGATCAAAATGGCAAATCTTTGCGGGACTGACATTTTTAGTGACTCGAAGTCAAAACACAAACTATATAGCATGGTTCAAAAGAGACATGGTGGACATTTTTAAGCCATACCTCAAGACGTACAGGAAGAGAAAAATATTCCAGTAACCCCATCCAGATGTCTCCAAATACAGGTATGCCCCCACTTTAGAAAAACATGATATACCAAAATCACAACTCCTAAAATTAGTCATTAAAGAGCACTGATCTATATTGCAAAAAGACTCACCTTTTCACAAGGATGCACTGCAGACTTCATTTCTTCTTTCATTCAATAAATATTTGAGTGTTCATTATGCACTATTGCCTCTGCTAGGCCTTCTATTTTCTTTTCATTTTAACTTTCTTCATTCTCCTCAGTCCATGGCCCTTTATCCTTATTGGCCCATGAAATGCTCCTCTTTTATTGATTTATTTATTCATTCATTCATTCACTCACTCATTCCTTGATTCATTCACTGTCCTTGCCATTTTCCATGTCTATTCTTTTTCCTGTCCTGCCTCACCCCCATCAGATACTCACCATCAAAGATATTGCTTTCATCTGGTTGATATAGATCTCTTTGTTTTTAGACATTTGTACACATCTTGAAATGTATATTGTTTTACATGCATGTATTTTTAACTCATGTAAATGGTGTTTAATTCATGTAACTTGAATATAGAGCTTGTACTGGTTCTTATTTTTTAATTTAAAACTATGCTTCAAATTCATTCACATGGCTATACTCACACAATCTGTTATTTCTATAGGCTGCAAAGTGTTCCATGGTGTACAAGCACTGCATTTTACTTAATCAGATTGCTTCCAAACATCCTCTCTCCACAAAGCAGCAAGGAACATTCCAATATGCATCCCCTTACAGAGGTATGTGAAATTTTCCTTGGGAAATTACCGGGTCAAAGAAGATGCACATATTTAATTTGCTTATCACAACCAGAATGCTCTCCAGGACCCCATCAGCAGTTCATGAGATTTCACAAGTTACCATTTTACCACTAGGCATTGTCCAGCTTTCTAATTTTTACCAATAAAATAGATGTAAAAGATAGTTCATTGTTGTTTTCATTTATATTACTAATACTGATAAATTTGAGCATCTCTTCATATCCTTGTTAAACTTTTGGGTCTCCTTTTCTGTAAAATGCCTGTTCATATCATTTGCCAATTTCTCTTTTGGGGTTGCTGCCTTTTCCTTGTTGATTAGCAGGAGCTCTTTGTATATTCTAGATGTATAATTCTAGATATTGTCAGTTTTACTCATTATAAATATCTTCTCCTAATCTGTCATCTGTTAACTTTATTCATGGTATCCTTTCTTGAATACAAATATTTAATTTTAAAGTTTGTGTTTGGGGATTTTGTTTAAGTTTTTTTCCTCCATCTCAAGATAATAAGAACAGTCTCCTACGTTTTCTTCTATTAATTTTGGAATTTTACCTTTCCCACTTCCACTGGAGATTCCCTTTGGTGAAGTTCTAAGTATCCAGTATTATTTTTCTCCATATAGTGGGCTAATTTTCCCCATATCATCCCTTCAACAAACCTTCTTTTCCCCCATTGATTTGTAGGGCTGCATCTATATATACATGTGCCTATCCCCAAACTCTGCTTTATTTTATTGGTCTCATTAATTTTCACTATTATTTACTGTAGTACATCTTAAAATTTTAGAATAACTTTATCAAGTTCTTTTAAAAAATCCAACTGGAACTTTGGGATTTCAATGAGTTTATAGAGTTAGCAAGAATCAATATTCATAATATTAATATGGTTCAGCTAAGCATGGGATAGCTCTCCATCTAATCAGATCACATTCCATGTTCATTATGATTAGACTTTCAATTTTTTCTCCATGGGAATCTATTGCTTTCTTGGATAAATTAATTCCTAATTACTTTATAGTCTCTGTTGGCATTGTGAACGTCTCTTACTTTCTATTATATTTTCTAGCCAGTTATTGATTCCACAGGGAAAAAAATTAATATTTTTGAGTTGACCTTATTTCTAGCATGCTTGCTAAACTCTCATATTTATTCCCATAGTTTGTTGATTATGATGGTCTTTCTAGGTAAATGATCATCTCTTCTGACGATAATGATTGCTTTATCTTTTCCCTTCCAATCCTACATCTCTAATTTCTTTACTTTCCTTTTAGTTCTGGCCACTGCTGTGCTTAACAGCAATGGTGATAGTGATTATCCTTGTTTTGTCCTTGTCTTGAAGATAGAATGAAAACAAATTCCAAGAATTACCAAAAAAAAAAAAATGATGAAAGATCTTACATTGGAAAGGGTTCATGGACAAACAAGAGAGACAAGGAAACACTGACATGTGGACACATTATAGTGAAATTCAAAAACAACTAAGACAGAGGAAATTCTAAAAGTTTACCGAGAGGAAGAATATATTAACAACTAAGGGACAAGAATCCCATTGACATCACACTTATCAACAGAAATATTGGATGCAAGAAGATAATGAAGAAATTTTTTAAAGTAATGAAGAAAAAGACTGTTGACCCTAAAATTGCAAATCCAACCAAGCTATCATTCAATATCATAGCATAACAAAAACATCCTCAGACATACAAGTCTCATGTTAAAATTGCTTTTGGAGGAAGCTTTCAAATAAGAACAGTAAACCAGGAGGTGCTGCAAGAAATATGGAACAAAAGGTGATCAAGTAGCTGGGTAAAATAATTACAGGAGTTTTCTTAAAACTGGGAGAAAAGAAAAAATATAGACAGAACAACCCATAATTAAATATCAACATGATTGCACAAGTCCTGGAACACTGTTTACATTATATTCTAATTAATTTGTGGAGGTGGGTAATGTGTGACCTTAGGGAAGAGCAAGATGAAGTAAAATTCACTAATTGTTTTTTATAAAAGGAAAATATAGCTATTGATAAATTTAGGAAATCAATAGGGGAAATAATAAAAGCAAATCCATTAGCATGGATCTGTTGTTAGGGGAAACTACCAAAAGAATAAAAGCAAAATGTTTAATTTTAAAACCAGCAGAAGAGAACTGGATCTTTCCAATGGAGAACAGGAAGGGGAATTTTTAAAAATCCAGTCCATGAAAAATAGAAATAAGATGAAAAGATAAATTCTACCAGTGTAGTAGCTATAGTAAAGGTCAAGTTCGCCAATTAAAAGACACAGATATAATTACAAAAATGTCATTTTATCAATTACCACAAGTGTACCCCACCAATGCAAGATGTTAATAATAGGGTGGTATATGGGAACTCTGCACTTTGTGTATGATTTTTTCTGTAAACTTATAATTTCTCTAATACACCTATACAAAGGCTAGGGGAAGGGGAATGGGGAGTTATTGCTTAATTAGTAGAGCTTCTGTTTAAGGGTGATGAAAAACTAGGAAAAAGGTAGCGGTATTGGTTGTACAGCATTGTTGATGATATTAATGCCACTGACTTGTACACTTAAATTGATTAAATGAGAAAATGTTACATTGTATATATTTTGCCACAATACATTTTACGAAAAATTTAAAAAATACGACATGTTGCCTCTTAGATCCAGTTAAAACAAAAAATTGCGAGGTTTTGCAAATAAAAGGCTTGTGTAATATTGATCCCAAAACTAGACAAGGTCAATACAAGAAAAGAAAACTATAGGATCATTTAATTTGTGAACATAAATTTAAAACTCCTAAATAAAATACTCATTTGCTGGATGCATAGTGTGTGAAGAAAATATACAACACAGTAAAGTAGAATTTTCCCCAGGTATGCAAGGATAGTTTATCTTTGAAAATACAGCAATGTAATTCAGCACGTTAATAAAAATAAGGAGAAAAATTACCAGATTACCTCAATGATAAAATCAAATATCTATTTGACCTTTTTTAAAAAAATAACTCTTAGAGAATTAATACTAGAAGGGAACTTTCTTAGCTTGGTAAATTTTACATGCCAAAGATCTATAGTGATGTTATACACAAATGCTCATGAGATTCCTAGGGTTAAAAATCATTGTTTATTTTAGAGAAGTACTCATGATAGCCAAATTTTAAATACATGAGAGATAAATTGCTTAAGTCCAGCTAGAACAATAATGGGCCCGCAGGTTAAGCAGATAATACACTGGTAAAATATCAAATTCCATTGCTGCCTGCAGGCAATCTCCCACATTTCCTTTACAACTAAGTCACTAAGCCCATTTCTCATTTCTTCTGCAAACAAATATCGTTTCATTCTTACACATAATTCAATTTAGAGTCAGAGACCCTAGTTTAAAATCTGACTGCATATGAGTAGTGTGGCCTTGGATAAGTTGTTGAGTCTCTCCTAGCTTCAGTTTCCTCATCTTTCAAATCGATATCATCATCATCAACATAATTGTTACAATGATTAAATGCAATAAACTAGTATAGAGTATTCTACATCCACTAATTTTCATTGCTTCATTCAGACTGTGACACCCCCCAACTGAATTTCCTTTCACATTTTTGGTGTGCTCAGAAATCATGCACAATAGGGAGCCCTTCAAGCTTTGTCATTTTTACTTTTCCAAGAAAAAAGCAGGAAAGGAGTTCCACCCCTGCCAAAGAAGTGGCGGGATTCAGACCACATCTCATCATCCCAGGTTCCCAGCCACCATCTGCAAATATGGCTGACAGCTGTATGGCGGGTCCTTATCTAGGAATGGCCTTAGTGATTGGTATTTCCAGCTTTATTATGCCTTAAATAATTAAAAATTATAACTAGGAACAATTAAAGGGAACTCTCATTCATTCTAATCAAGTAGAGATTGCCAAAACCCAAGCAGAGTGGCCTGGATGGGTGCCAGTATTCAGAAGCCAAAATTTTATTGTATTTAATAACAGCCTGGCCTCCATGGCAAGATAGAGGATACTCAACGGTCTTTATGGCCGTTCTTGAATGCCCCCTGGTGCTAGACAGATGGCCTCTAGCCACACTGACAAACCTCTCCTCAACACAGGAAGCTGGCAAGTGTTCATGCCGCCATTTTGCAGACAAGAAAACCAGACAAAGATCTGGTAGCTTTAATTATTATCTATGACCCAAGACTGCTATAACTTACCCTGGAAAAAGTCAAGAAGGCTGATGTTATTTCCTTTGATGCCACTAATATGAAGGAGCTTTAGAAAACGATCTTTGCACAGAAAAAAGTCTCCAAGCTGTTATTCTCCCCTTCATGTACATGATGAGTCTTCCAAGAAAGAGGGACTATTTATTTCTTTGTTCTTATTATTGTGAAATATAACGTATATACAAAAAAGCAATAAATTTTAAAGTATATTGTAACGAGTAGTTATAGAACAGATTTCAAAGTTTGTTATGGGTTGCAGTTCCACAATTTCAGATTTTTCCTTCTGGCTACTCCAAGACTCAGAGACTAAAAGAAATATCAATATAATGATTCAGCAGTCATACTCATTTGTTAAATCCTATCTTCTCAGTTCTAACTCCTACTTCTCCTTTGATCCTTCTCCCAATCATTAGGGATATTTGGGCTACACCCATTTCATGTTGAAAAGGGGAGTCAACAATATAGGACAGGGGGATGGAATTAGTTGATGTTCATGGAGAAACTGGCCCCTCTGGGTTTCAAGAATTATCCGGCCTAGGAACCATCTGGAGGTTATAGGTTTCTAGAAAATAAACTTAGTGCATTTTTTTTAGAAACTTTTGTAGAATCTCAGATAGAGCCCTAGGTGTTCTTTACGGTTAACAGGAGTAATGTTGGTTGGAGTTAGGCAAACCATAGCAATCAGTAGTATCTAGCTGAAGATTGCATAAAAGTAGCCTTCAGAATAGCCTCTCAACTCTATTTGAACTCTCTTAGCCACTGATACCTTATTTTGTTACATTTATTTTCCCCTCTTTTGGTCAGGAAGGCATTGTTGATCCCAAGGTGCCAGGGCCAGGCTCATCCCTGAGTCATATCCCACATTGTCAGGGAGATTTTCACCCCCGAATGTCATGTCCCTCAAAGGGGGGAGGGTAATGATTTTACTAGCAGAGTTGAGCTTAGAGAGAGAGAGGGGCCACATCTGAGCAACAAAAGGGGTTTTCTAGAAGTAACTTTTATGGATAATTATAGTTAGGCTTAGCTTCTCTGCTACAGAAATAAGCTTCACAAGAGCAAGCCTCAAGATTAAAGGCTTGGTCTATTGACTTGAGAGTCCCTAATGTTTGACACAGTATCAGCTTTCCAGGTAGGAAAGTTTAATAGTTCTATATTTTTTTGCCAGTCCTTCAGAGGACTTAGCCAATACTTTTTAATTATCTGCCCAACATGTCCTGGGATGTATCCAGGTATTTCATTAAGTTGTATAGAATTACAAGCCTTCATTCCCATTCTGGGCTCCATGTGTTTGGGTCATTTAAATTAGCTATCCAGGCAGGTTAATTCAGATTGTGTGTTGCAGAAAATTTAGATTTTGGACAAAATAAACCTCTCTGCCTTTGGTCTTATACAGTGGGTGAAGCTCTATAACACAGACAATATCATCCTTTACCCTGTATTCTGATTTACCTTACCCTTTGTACAAGAGCCATACCTTTGAAGTAGTTCATGCAAGAATTTATTTATATTTGTCATGTCAATCAGTGGGATACATGGCTCTATACAACCCCTTTCAATCACATTCATTTTCAGTATGGCAATATTACTTACAAACCCATTAATGAATGTCCTTCACTTCTATCCATTCTCATACATTTAAACTCAATCTCCTTAGGTAACCATTCACCCATCTCTATCTTCCATGTATCTCTAGTTCCCCTATAGTCTACATTATAAGCTTCTGCGTTTACCTTTACCAGGGTCATATTAGCAAAATCATACAGTATCCTTTCGTGTCTGGCTTATTTCATTTGGCATTATGTCCTCAAGATTAATTCATGTTGTCATATGCTTTGGGACCTCATTTCATTTTACTGCTACATAATATTCCATTGTCTGTATATACCACATTTTGTTTATCCACTCATCTGTTGATGGACACTTGGATTGTTTTCATATTTTGGCAATTGTTAATAGTGCCACTGTGAACATTAGTGTGCAAATGTCTGTTAGTGTCATTGCTCTCAGCTCTTCTGGGTATATACTGAGTATTGGTATTGTCAGGTCATAAGGCAACTCAATATTTAGTTTTCTGAGGAACCGCCAAACTGTCTTCTACAGCGGCTGTATCATTACACATTCCCACCAGCAGTGAATAATGTCCCAATTTCTCCACATCCTCTCCAACATTTGTAGTTTCCTGTTTGTTTAATGGCAGCCATTCTTGTAGATGTGAGGTGGTATCTTATTGTAGTCTTGATCTGCATTTCCCTTATAGCTAATGAAGATAAGCATCTTTTCATGTGCTTTTTAGCCATTTGTATTCGTTCTTCAGAAAAATGTCTATTCATATCTTTTGTTATAATTACGTTGTTTGTTCTTTTGTTATTGAGTTGTATGATTTTTTTTATGTATATAGGAGATAAAGCCTTTGTCTGATATGTGGTTTCCAAATATCTTCTCCCATTCAGTTGGCTGCCTTCTTGATAATGTCAAGAGGATCTTTTTAATTTTATTTTATCATCGTTGCTATTATTTTTGCAACTTAGTATCATATGGCTTTATCTAATAGTTTCCCCTCCATGTTACTAAAATTATAGTCCCCAATAGCTTGCATAGTTGATAGCCAACTGTGAAGTATCTTCCATGATACTTTCCATTCATTCATTCTTCAAACACAGTACCAACTCTGTGCTGGGAATTATGTTAGTGTACTGAGGTGAAGAAGGCATTGTCCTTGTGCTCAAACAAGTTACGATTGGTGTGAAAAAAAACAGACTTTTTTTTTTTACAGTGAAAATCCCCATAAGAATTCTTCGAGAGTGGCTCCTATCCAAATTCATGCAATACTTGCTATAAAGCGATACTCCTGGTCCCCAGCTCCAAAGAAGCTGACTCAGTAGCTCCAGGACTCTGTATCTGGTTTTTGGTTTTGTTTTGTTCTTTAAATAAACATTTCAGGAGACATTGCTTTGGGATTTAGGAAACACTTGCCTAGACAACCAAAAATGAGTCTCTCCTTTTTTCTCAAGGTCTTTTTCCCTCTCTCTTTTCAACTCTTCTTCATTGGAATGCCCCTAGAAAACCCTGAGTAAAAAGAAAAACTAAAACCTCCAGCTTAAGTGTGGCGTGGAACATCTTTATCTAGGTAACCACATAGCCATCATTTCTCACACACAGGAAGGAAGGTGACACCTGGATCTCACTGCATCCAGAGACAATCCCTTCCCTGTAGCTCCCCAAAAGAATAGCGATCAGGTGACCCTGTGACCTGGCACCCACTCTGCATGCCTAGGACTCAGACAACCTCAGCCTCGCTGCTTTTCTTTCTCTGCTGTTAAAAGGCCCCCAAGTGACCAGATGCTATTGGCCTGACTAGCTGCTGGCCAATGCCCTGTTCCACTTGAGCTGGAAGCTCAAAGGAATCAAGTGAAGGGAGTTGGTTCAATGATGCAGGTGATGCTTGTTCTTCTGAAAACACAAAAAAGGACCTCCTTCTTATCTTCTTCCTGAAATGCTAAGCCTTCCAGTGACTCAGGATTTTCACCAGATGTAGTTCATGATTTCTGCTCAAACACCATAGAAATAGGAATGAAAATAAAGCCAAAGTCCATTTCCTTGTGAATCAGAGGTTTACTACAGAAAGAAAAAGGCTCCAACATGTCAAGACAAGTCTATTTGCATGCATGCTGTACTCCTGGGCAACTTTCGGTCACGGGTGGAGCTACAGGGCTGACAGCTGCACCGCTCTTTTTTTTTTTTTTAACTACCACTTCCCTAATTTGGTGGAAGAGAAAAATGAATGAATGAATGAATGAATGAATGAATGAAGAATGGAAAAGATTGAGAGGGATTAGAAATAGTGAAGGAAGAAGGAAGTGGGGTAAAGGTAAGCTCACACAAAACTCTTGAAGGTGCAAAGGGGAAAAATAATTATCTCCAAAGACTGGCAGCTGATTCAACTAAGGAATAATTATATGTGAGGTATGTGCTGGCCTTAGTAATCCCACAGTGAAACTCATGAACAAAGTATGCTAGATTGCCCTCAGTCAACACAGAAAGGAAGTCAGATACTGACCATCAACAATACCTCATAATCCCCTGCTCCAGAAAGTAACTCAGTCACCAAAGAATACAATGACCAGCACAGAGTAAAGAATCTATAAATTAAAGTTAAAATTATTATTTTTGATGAATATGAAAGCTTTTGACTTAAGCCCAGTGTCTTCACCACTATTTATGAAAGCAGATTTTTAAAAAAGCTCCAATTCAGGGTGAGAAATGTAACAGGTACACGATAAATATAAATTGATTGGCATGAGCACTTTATTTTTTTTTAATCTCCCTTAGTGAATGTGACCCACAAGTAGACACAGTCATACCACAATGAAAAAAAAAGAGAGCAAGGGGGCAGAGATAAAACAAGTTCAGGATCTTCATTTGTACTTCCCCACTTCACAAAACCAATAATAGCTAAGATTTTTGGAGCACTTACTGCATTCTAGGGACTGTTCCAAATACTTTGCACATGTAATTTAATTTAGTCCTCATAACAATGCTTTGAAGTATTAGCCTCATTTTACAGATGAGGAAACAGTCAGAATGAAGTTAAGCAATTTGGCTAAATATCTTTTAATTTAACTTGTGTGGTAGTTTACTTGAACACCATAATTACATGGAATCTCGAATAAGTTGTGAGATTTTGTTGGTTTGTCCAGGTTAGTGTGATCCCCCCATATATTCCAGAATAACTTGGGTAGAGAATAAAAAACATTTGCAAAGTCCCCTTGTGGGATTGGAGAGAAAGGAGAAAGTATTCAACTTCCCCATCTGTGGAATTCCTGATATTCTCTCAAGCAGTGGGCACAACCAATTTAATAGGCTGAACTCTATATCTTAGAGCTCTCCCCTGTGAAACTTATTCCTACAAAGGAGAAACTCAGCCTACTGATAATTACACTCAAGAGTCACCCCCAGAGAACCTCTCTTGTTGCTCAGATGTGGACTCTCTCTAAGCCAACTTGGCAGGTGAACTCACTGCCCTCCTCGCTACGTGGGACATGACTCCCAAGGGTGTAAATCTCCCTGGCAACGTGGGACCTGACTCCTGGGGATGATGACATCCCATGATGCCAGGACTGAGAAAGCCTTCTTGACCAAAAGGGGGAAGAGGAAAAATGAGACAAAATAACGTCTCATTGGTTGAGAGATTTCAATTGAGAGGTTATCCTGGAGATTATTCTTATGTATTATATACACATCTCTTTTTAGTTTATGGTGTATTGGAGTGGCTAGAGGGAAGTACTTGAAATTGTTGAACTGTGTTCCAGTAGCCTTGATTCTTGAAGAATACTGCGTAACTATATAGCTTTTACAATGTGACTGTGTAATTGTGAAAACCCTGTGTCTGATGCTCCTTTTATTTAGGCTATATTTATCCAGATGAGCTTTTTAAAAAAAAGATAAAAAATAAAGAAATAACAAGGGGAGAGGGCTGGGCCACTGTGGCTCACTGGCAGAGTTCTCACCTTCCATGCCAGAGACCTAGGTTCATTTCCCTGTGCTTGCCCATGTGAAAAAAAAAAAAGAAAAAAGAAAAAAGAAAAAGAAATAGCAAGGGGAGATAAAGAGTAAAAACTGGGTAGATTAAAACACTGTGGGTCAATGAGAGGGAGGGGTAAGGAGTATGGGATGTATGAGTTCTTTTTTTTTCTTTTTATTTCTTTTTCTGGAGTGATGCAAATGTTTTAAAATGATCGTGGTGAAGAATATACAACTATGTGATGATATTGTAAGTCATTGGTTGTATAATATGGTTGGATTGTATGTGTATAGATATTTTTCAATAAAAATATTTTAAAGAAAAGAAATTTGGCTAAAATACACAGCTCACAAGAAAAACCACAGAACATACCTGGGCAACCTGACTCCATCTACTGCATCTGCAGTAGAGATATAGTACAGTGGCTGAGAGCCCATTTTCACAACCCAAATGCCTGGGCTTGATTTTCTCCCACATATTAACTCTGTGATTTGGGGAAGGTTATATATCTTCTCTGGATATATATATAGTGAAATTTCATAAGGATTAAATTAGTTAATATGTGCAAAACACTATAACAGTGCCTGGAAAATAGTAAACATATACAAGTGCTAGCTATTATTGTTATAATACTCTGAACAGGCTTGAGCCTGGGCCCTGAGGTGAGTTCTGTGGTTCTGCCTGGACAACAGGAAAATAGGACGATATTTTACAGAGTGATAGATTATATGGTACAGTCATCTAGCTTTAGAAAAACACATAGAAAAGCCTATAAACATGCACACCAACAATAAGTACAAAGATTGCTAAAGGAGAGATAGCACAGTGGGCTGGTACTATCTGCATCTCCCTCAGGTCTCCTCCAAGTCCACTGCTATCATGGAACCCTTTACTTATTTATCTGGGTCAAAGGACTGGGTTACTAAATAACAGTATAAACTGTTCCACAATCTAGTCCAGGTAGCCACACACTTCAGTCTGACAGAAGCTGTGATGTCATCTTGAGCTGATTGGACCATCCAGAACAAATGGCAGACATTTGGACACCTAGTCCTCTCCAGCCCTCCAATCACCCTCAGGTGACATCAGGAGCTGACCGTGGAGCACAGTCCCATGGAGGCCTGAGAGGTACATGTTGAAACCAGGCTGTAGCTGAGTGTGGGTCCCAGGATGCTAGGTAACCAGTGAACTGGCTATTTGGAGATCTTCTACTTCAGTCCTAAAGGTTCAGGTGCACCATCAGACTCCTTAAAGAATATCCTCCTTAGACATTCCCAGCTTTGAGGGAAGCTGAACAGAAGTTATAGTCAGAAGCCTGGGAAGGAGATGCTCCAGGAGGGGAAGACAACTGAATACGTGACACAACCTATCTCCAAATTTCACCCCATACTGCAACTCTGTTCTCTCAGGGAGCTCTGCCACCCCTTGAAAAATTTAATACAAACTTGGATATGAACTCTCTGCATGAGTGACACTCAGCACAGTTGAGACAGACTAGTATTTTCTGAAAGACTCCATAGCAAAAAACAGTTGAGACTCTGGGTTCTAGAATCAAATAGATCTGGACCTTTACCACTTAAAGCTGGGTTGCCTGGAACAAGTCACTTAACACTCTATTTCTCAATTTTCTCAGCTGTAAAATACAAATAATAATTCTTCCCTAGGCTTTTGTGAAGATCAAATCACATATACATGAAAAGCCTTACCACTGTGGCTAGGAGTAGTAGATGCCCAATAAAAGCTGGCCATCATTTACTGCATTCTGAGCAAGACTACACTGGGAATTGGCCCAGAGAATACTGGGCATAGTAAAGAAGTCAAGCCTACAACGTTCAGCTTTCTGAATTTGCTGGAACCAGCTCATTCCTATGGCTTGCAGGTCCTGCCTTTTCCATGCACAATGTTAAAATTAATGCTGACACTGAGGCCCACCTCCACTGGCTCCTGTTTCCTACTGTCCATCTCTACCTGGGCCCACCCAGCCTTCCTTGGACACATGCCCAATGTGTGCTGGGTCTGAGATGTGGGATCTTTCCCCAAGCAACTAGCACTAGAAATGCTGTGGTTTTGTGATGAAATTCCTCCCTCCCATCAAGGTGAGGGCATACCTTTGTTGGCCCAATGGTCTCAACACAGCAGAAAAGCCCCAGCAGACTCACAAAACCATCGTTTCTCACATATACATGGAGAGCCAACCAGATGTCCTGTTCCCATCAGTTCTTTTCCCCACAGAAGCCATTTCATTAGAACTCTATCCCCAGGCTCAAATCTGGCACCTGGTCCAAGAGGTGAGTCAGGAAGAGGGCTGAGCAGCCTGAACACAGTGGAGAATTTTTTTTCCTGGAGCAGAGAGGGCAGTGCTCAACTGCAACCAGGAAATAAGGGTGAAGTTGGATTGGGCCAGGTGGGTTGCAGCTTGGGCTTCCCAGCCACGGCTCCTGCCATCTCGAGGTGCCAGGGGCTCCGCTGCAGGTGCAGTCAGGAGAGGTGCCAGGAGAGGCTGGCTCAGGGTCTCGCGTGGCTGTCTGCCTGGACAAACACGCCTCCACAGCCCCGGTGGACTGTCACCTCCAATGAAGCCCTCAAGCAGCGCTCACACTAGCCCATTGTTCTTCCCCCTACTGGCAGCTCTCTTGGCTCTTGCTCCTCACCCCTGCCCCTGGCGACCTCTGCAGAGCCTCATCTGGTCTGTACATGCTGAGCAGCACTGGGGCTCTGCAATTCCTGTGGGTGTCACAGAGGTGAGTTGCTTGACAAGGCCCTTCCCTATTTCAGAGACATGATCTTTAAGCCTGGAAGCAAGGACAAAGGATCATGCTCCGGAAAGGCCATTTAATTGGCAAAGATTAACATCTGATTCCGATCATCAGAAGCCTTTTTTTTTTTTCAAATGAATTATTAAGCAGTCCCCAAAATACAAGACACGTAGAAGAGGACCTATTCCAGTGAAAACAAGGTGAGGTCCACAGACTGTCTTTGGGAATCTCCCCATTCTTTTGGCTTCCTTGACACTCAATGCAGGCAGCCCACACGTTTCTAGAGAACACACACAGTTGTAAATTCTTACCCTATGACATTCTTCTTTGAACTCACCTGGCTGACTAATGCCTTCCAGCAGGACCCTGAAATGTACTCCTTACACCACCTCACACAGCATCTCAGCCCTTCATCTGAGTCCACCAACCGGTGCAGTCATCTCCCAGAAGCTGCCTCAGAGACCTAGCCCAGACTGCCCCTGCTATTTTGGGGTCCATTTTTGGTCCCTTCAACCTCCCTCACACTCCTGTCCAGGATGGTGGCACATGGCCATCGAGTGGCAACTTGTAACTGGGACTCAATTGAGAACATTTCAGAAGCAAATCTACCCTTCAGAACAGGTGACCTTCTGCATACAAGGAGATGAATTGTGGGGATGGGATGCTAAAAATGAGCTCTTCTAAACCACACTGGGTAATGTCCCAAAAATCAGAACCCCCTGATTTCTGCAGTCGTGCCTCAATGCCCTCCGCTCCTCCCCGACTTCTTCCAAGACAACCCCACATGCCTTTCCAGCCATGTCCACCCGCAGGTACCTGCTCTGCTACTGTTCCAGCAGGCACAGCAGAGAAGTGACCTTGATTACAATGGGAACATTCGCTACTCCCTTACTGTTTGCCAAAAGCTGGTATGCCTTTCAGTCTGAGGTTCAGAAGACTTTCCCTGGAAATTGAAACAAATTGAAATCACAAATGTGAACCCAACCACAAGGCCCACTGCTCATGCCATTTTTCTCCCTCCAGGGTGTTCCCATGTCTGTCTGTTTACTTCCAAAGTATCCTTCAAAGCCTTGCCCAAGACATATATCTTCCAGGAAACTATTCCCAACATGCCAGCCCACAATGAGTCCTCCCTCCTTTCAGGGTGTTTATGATTCCATCCTCACTTTTTGATAATCACTTACTGCCTTGAATCCTCAATTAAGATTTAAGTATCCTTGTTTATTTCCATAACTCAACTGCTAATTGCTTGCGGGCCTTCCTGGAGAGATGCCTTCCTGGAATCCCCCCATGGCATCCAGCCCTGTGCTTTGTCTTGTGATTAGCACACAGCTAGTGATCAATTAGTACTGGTTGATTTACTCATGCCACTGGCTAGTGAAGTACATATAAGCACTCTGCTCTTTTGAGATAGCTATCACAGATCTATTTCTTCCAAAGAAACAAAATTCTGGGCAGGAGGGACTTAGGATGAAGCATAGATTTTAAATGCATAATTTCTTAGTTTGTTTCATAATTGCCCTAAGCCAACATTCATGAATTTATTCTGTATTACACACTTCTCCTAACTGTGTCCCAATACCCACTCTTCCTTCCTCCAACCCATTTTCTAAAATGTAGCCAAGAGGTTTATTTTTCATGCAAATCTGTCATCTTCCACTGCTTTAAACCCTTCATGGCTTCCAATTGCCCTTAGGCTCTAGTCCAAATCCTTCATCTAACTTCCTCGGCCTTCCAGGATCTGGACTTGCTGCCTTTCAAACTCATCTCTTGGCACGTTCCTCTGTAATTTCTAGGATCCAGTATATTCTGCCTGCAGTTTTCACAACTCCCATGCCAGGCACTCTCTCTATTCCAGGCGTCCACCCAGCTCTTCTCTCTGTCTAGAATGTTCTTCTCACCATCCTCCACTTCCCTCCCTTGCATTCCTTCACCAGGTGGATTCCTGTTCAACCTTCAGTGTTCAGATTCAGCAGCATTTCCCCAGAGATGTCTTAGCTGAGCCCCAGAACTAAGAGCCAGCCAATTGCTAGATGCCCATGTCTCTTCCGTAGCAATCTTCTCACTTTTTTGTTCTTCCTTCTGGATCCTGAGGTTAGGTATAGAGTCTCTCATTGTGCATCAAAGTATCCCCTCTACCAAGAACAGTGCTACTTGAATAGAATTGAAATTTCACCACATTTCCACATATGTCTAGGGAGTCATTTCTGCTTATACTTGTTTCGGGCCATGAAGAAATTACCCTTTAAGTGAGTACTTTGCTGTTACTGTTTTTCCAATAAAATTTACAATTAAACATTTAGTGTAAAGAAAAGGTCTATGATCTCTAAATCAGTACAATTTAACAGATAAAATTATTTACATCCCTCACCACAGCCTTATCCTGCCTCTGACCCTGTCCACCACCCTCACCTGTGGGCTGTGGCTTGTAAGGTGTAAGGAAGGGAGGGGTAGCCACGTCCACCAACATAACCACAGCCAATTAAGACTATTACGCAATATGTTGCTGCCCTTTTAGGTAAAACATCACCATCTTTCCTACTGCAAGACCAGGTTCTAACACTGATGATTGTCTGCATACTGAGGCAAATCAGTAGATCCACAAATAAGTAATGATGGTTTGTGCATACATAGACTAGCCACCATTTATGGAGTGTGGTTTCGAGGGCACCACTCGAAACCCACATTTCCCCCACTCTTAGCTAACATGCTCCAGTTAGACCCTGATCCCTTAGCTTAAAGCAGTATGCATCAGGATCATTTGTTAAAACACAGTTTCTGGGACTCACCCCTAGAGTTTCTGATTCAGGGGGTCTGGGATTGGGCCCAAGAATTTGCATTTCTAAGTTCCAGGTGATGCTGATAATATTGATGCAGGCACCACATGGAGAGAACCTCTCACTTAGGCTAAGAATGGTCTTCAACCTTGGTTGTGCATGAGAATCAGCTGTGGAGTTTTTTTTTTAAGTTACACAGCTTGAGTGGGGCCAGGCCTTCGGTATTTTATAAATGTACCCCAGATGATATTGACATATGGCCAAGGTTCAGAATCACATTTAAGTGTTTATCCCTATTTAAAGGTGATGGTCCCTATAAAGGACCATTCTAGTATGAGTGAGTTCCTGAGCTTCCCAAGCAGATTTTAATGGAAGGAAAAGGAGGGAATACTAAAGACCCTAGACCTTACTTTTTTAACCCCATTTGAAGTGGGTAGTAGTGAGGAGGGAGCAAAGTTTTTCCAGCTTCTCCCAAATGCAAGCTTTCCAGAAAGGAATTCTCACTGCCTCTTAAAAAGCTAGGACCTATTAGTTCTGGGCTTTTGTGGCTTTTTAGCTGACTCAGTCTTTTAAGGGAATCACTCTCAATGTTCCTGGAAAAGCAGTCTCTGGAAATGAATTCCAAATTTAATAGGGAGCTTACACTTTCAAACTACAGCATCTCCAGCCCAGGCTTCCACAGACTAGCTGAGGGACCTTGGAGAGGTGCCTCCTCTATGGACCTTGACTTCCTCATCTGTAAGTGACGAGGCTGGACAAAATGAGTCTTCAATCTGCCATATGCCCGATGCTGGATGATTCCAAAGTCATGTGACTTGAACAATTATTGAGTCACTGACCTTAAAATAAAATAAAATGTTGCTAAAATTGCACTATACTAAGGGGGGGAAGCATTTCACCTGTAATACTGGAGTTGATCTATAAGTAACAATACTTCAGAACCCTCCAGATGAAAAATCTTTCTCTGATAAAAGCTCATGACCGAAGGATTTTCTAAGCAAGGTGCTATGTAAATAAATCAGATTCATGAATTTAATATAGCATAACTTTAACATAACTTAAAAAGGAAAGAATACCAAGATCCTTAAAGCACTTATTCCCAAAGAAAGGACACAGATGTGAGGACAACTCAAGAAGAAAGTAAGTCTCCCTCCATGAGGTTGAGTTTAATTCCCTTCCCCTTGAATGTAGAATTTAGTATCTAGCTTCTAACAGATAGGGTACAGAAGGAAAAATAATAGCTTTGCAATGGAAAAACCTTGTAGATTTCACCTTAACCAAGTGACCAGGATTCACATCCCCAGTGATAAGACATGTTGACTGCAGGGACTCCAACATGATGTGATGAGAAAGCCACTTCACCTCTCTGTTATTCTTCCTAAAAGCTCAAAGACCCAGACTATTCATGAGAAAATATCAGACAAATCAAGTTGATGAACATTCTACAAAGCACCTGACCAATATTCTTCAAAGATGCTGAGATCAGAAAACAAGACTGGGAAACTGGAGAGGAGAAGGAGACCTGATGGCTAAGTAATAGGGTATCCTAGAATCAGTTCTGGAATGGAAAAAGCATATTAATGAACACACCCAGAAAATCAGATAAGTCTGTAATCTAATTAAGTTCTTAGTTTTGATAAATGTTCCATAGTTACGCAAGATGTTAACATACTTTGTTTTTGCAACCTTTCCAAATGAAAAGTTTAAACAATAAGGACTGTACAAAGGATACGCAAAGTTATTGATGTTGAAAATATGTCAGCTAGACTAACACATGCCACTAAGGTGGTATTACTCTTTGGATGTAAGCTTTATCTTTTCAGATGTAAGATTTAAGATTTGTACATCTTTAAACTTCAATTAAATGTCAACAAAAAACATGGCATCACAATCTTTGTTTTCATGCTTATTATGCTAGACTATAATCTCTATAAGAGATTTTCTGTCCTTTTTATGACTTTATTCCCATCACCTAACTCCAAGTAGGCACTCAGAAAGTACGTGAGTGAGTGAATGAATGAAGGAAGAAAGGATGCTATTTTGGACTTTGTACAAAGAGAATTATATAAACCCAAACTCCCTGCCTTCTTGGAACATACAATCTAAGAAGATACATTGAAAATATGGGTGTGTACCAGAGAGAGCAATATTAAACCAATTTGAGGAGGTGAGAGTCCTACATCTTGAGGAATTCTTGCCAGTTTTTGTCTACTGTTGTATCCTCAGCACCTATAATAGGCCTGGCACTAACAGACACTCAATAAATATTTGTTCAATGAATGAATGGATCAAGCCTCGAATGCAAGCCAAGGGGATGTGCCCTCCAGTATCTCTCAGGGTTAGCATGTAGAAGAATAGGGTTGCTACACAGAAGCCCTCCATCTTCCCCAGGCTTGAAGCAAGTTGGCAGGGGCTGTGTTTGTGCTAAATGTTCCCCTGAGATGCCTTAAAGTTTCCCTGACTCTGCCTTCAATGGCCTTTCAGAATGCACATTGTGCACAAAGGTCGACTGTGCTTTTATCCAAAGGCAAAAAAAAACACCACCACATCGGAAACGTGTCCCCACATTTATTTCCAGATTGTGATTTTTGTTGACTTGGTGAAGAAATTCAACGGAACTAAACTCTCCTTTCCAGAGTGGAACTTTTAATGAAAGCCCCCAAGCAAAAATTTCAGAATGAATCCCTTTACTTTATTTTTAGTTACCAAATAAAGATCTCTCCAGACAAGAGATCTGCTCAAGTGGTATTTATGCCCATGTTCCTAGAAGCTCATAACTAGAGCGTGACTCCGGACAGAGCAAGGATAATTTCTCTGCTTCAGAAACCCTCAAAGTACAGCCACAGGTTACAAAGATGAAACACAAGTGTGTACATAGAAATCCGTCTGGGAAGCCACAGGTAATTAACTCTGTGCTTTTCATGCTTCAGAATCACAACCTCAAAAATTTCTGTTGTTCTCCTCCAGGCACTCCCATTTATTCAGTGACTAAAACTGAAATGAAGAATCTTCCCTTCGCCAGCATGCTATAATTAACAGGGAAAAAGGAGATAGTTTTAGTGGACTAAGGGCTCCTTTGTTACTATGGTTACTCATGGGAAAAGGGAGAAAATCCAGAGAAAGCATTTATCTCTGGGACAGACCTAATAGGAGATTTGATGGGCACCCAAAGCTCCATCCAACCAAAACTAGCTTCTCTTCTCCCCACCACAGGGCCTAAAATGTTCGCAAAGATATTATCTGGGTGGGGTGACAAATTATGCCATGGTCACATGGGGAAAGCTTGGTATTTCTCAGATTAACCAGCTAAGTCATGTAGAAAGGTCCTAAGGGAATGGGGCATGGAATGTATTTGTAGACGACTATGATGATGGTGATGGTGTTGATGATGATGTGGAAAATTATTGGTGATGTTGATAGCAGCGATGATAATGGTCTTAGTGCTAGGGAGGATACTAGTAGTAGAGGTCATGACAACAAAAAAATACATAGGAGCCAAAGAGACTCGTGGACAGGGCAGGAGCTGCTGGGTAAACAATGTTCCTTCACATGGGATTTTCTTTTCTTTTCTAGGAAGGAAGGACATAGGGTCCCTATGAAAACTCAGAGCTTTGAGAAAAAAAAGACCAGGAGTTAAATGGAGCCCAATTAGTGACATGGCCCATTCATCTACAGTCTCAGTGTCAACACTGAATAATTTTAGGGTTATCACATCATTACCTAAAGTCATCATCCTGTTATCTTATTCTATTGTTTCATCTGTTCAACTTGTCACACTGGACCATTAACTCTTTGTGGGTCCTTAATCCTGCTTCTTTGATATATCATCCCTGACCCTCCTGCACGAGCTGTGCATGTTGTAGGTGTAATGTTTGCTTAATTTGTTGGATCATCTCCACTGCAGTCAGTGTCAGCTGATGGAGTCTCTAATGGAAACTGTGAGGCCAGTATCATAGAACCCAGATAGTTTGAGGGAAGCTCCCCTATGGGAACAAAACTCATCCTCAATATTTTTCTGTAAGCTGCAAGCAAACTTTTCCAAAATCTGCAGCAGATTTAGAACCCTTTTCCAAGAGGTAGAGTCTGCTCAGTGTGAAAAAAATGAAACAATTTCCCCTGTGCCCAGGAGTCCTCCTGTTCAGGGAGCGGAGAGGGTTACCTGAATGGATGGATGTAAGCATGCATTATAAATGTACAGGCTCACATTTATCAGAGAGGGGGAGTAGGGCATGACTTGGAGGCCGACTTCCTGGGTTTGAACGCCAGCTGCACTACTTGTTAGCTGTATGATTTTTGACAATTTACTTAACCTCTACATGCCTCCATTTTTTTCATCTGTGAAATGGATATAATAGTTCTTATTTCATAATGTTGTTGTGAGGATTAAGTACATAAAAACACTTAGATTTGCTAGCATATGGCAACTGCTGTGTATCAGTTAGATTTTACTATTCCTGTAATCAATTATTTTTATATTAAAGCATTCTTCAGATATATAATTGCACTCTTCCCAATATGTGATGCTTCAGTTTTTCCCAACAAACCCATGAATCAGGTTTTTTGCTCACTTTAAAGATGAGGGAATTTCAGAGCAGAAAATTTAAGTGACTTGTTAACAACACTATGCTCATTTCACTATCCCATGTTCTGATGATGGTGCTGATGGTGACCTTCAGGGGACAGCTGGTTCCTGCTGTGCTTGGGGGGGAGGAGGGGCAGATGGCTCTGCAGGGCCCTGCTGGCCCAAATAAGCTCTTTTCTTGGACAGAATCCTGGGCATCATTAATCCTTACTGGATGGCGGCATGTGGTTGAGTCCATGCTTGTGCCTAATGTCTTCCCTCCTCTCACTGCTCAAGCACCATGCCTAGCTGCAAAGTGAAACCTCTTTTTTCTTTTATTGTAATTGACTTGATCGTCCTTTTTTCCCCATTATAATATGCTTTGAACCTGGCATTTTTGCCTGGAGGCGAGGGGGGGTGTGTGGTAATCTCCTGTCTGCTGCCAAGCTCAGATATAGCCTGCTTAGTTGGACTGGAAATGAGCAGGAGGCCAGGGTCTGGGCGCTGGCCAGGGGGCACTGGATGCAGGACATCCATTTCCTTCCCCCAGGGCTTTAGCTACTGAGGAGCCACTTCCTTTAGCTGCTGGCATCCCTTTGTTCATGCATTCCTCAGACAATTGTAAACCCTGAGCGAGAGCCAGGCGCTGGGAGGATACCAGGAGGAAGCAGCCAGAGGAACAGCCTCGTGAGGCCCAGTACCCGAGGGTGGACGGCAGAGCCCACGTACAACACACGCTAACGCTAGAGCCAGACTAGGTCTCCCAAATCCTGCTCGTCCTCTCCCCACTACATATCCTTAGGGAAGCAATTTAGCCTCGCTCAGCCTCAATTCCTCATCTACGAAATTTAGAAAATAAATATACCTTCCTTGTAAGGATTAAGTGAATTCTTACATAGAAAGTTCATAGAACAATGTCTGGCATCTGGTAAGCACTTAATAAAAGCAAGTTATTACTTCTACCATTTATATTATATTATGGTATATCAGATTGTATTATATATCATATTATATTAATATATATCATTAAATATATAGTATATGCTACTTATAGAATACATTATATATGCTCTGTATAGTTATACTCTATATAGCACATGCCATATATAATATTGTATACCATAGTATGAATACTATCCTACACATATAGTATATATAGCATATATATAACATACACAGCAAATTATTATTATATACTATTATTACAATATTCTGTAGTAACACCAAAGAAAGAGTGATTGTTTCTAACAAGGTAAGTTGGAGAAAGATGTAATTATAAAACAGCACAGTAGTCCCTATTTGTTAAGGACTCAAAATATGCTAAGCTCTTTGTAAGCCTTACCAAATATAATTCTCACAAAACCCCATGACAGCACAATACTTGCCACATTTTTTGGATGAGAATTATCCTCAGAAAGGGTAAGTAACTTGTACAGCGGTACACGGAGGAGCCAGGTATTGCACCCAGTCAAATTGTCCCCAGAGAGCAAGTCTTTAACCACCGCGCCTTATTCCTCTGGACGTGTGGTTTTCTGTGGGAATTAAGAGGGTAGGGAAAGTGTGGTGTGTAGGGTAGGGAGTTAGGATGGGGAAGGGCACAGAGGCCTTTGTAGCTGTGGAACAGCACCCGGGCAGGGGATCTTTGAAAGAATGCTAAAGCCCCCCTCCACGCTGCACAGTATTACCTGGGATTGGTATCAGGTCACATTGTATTTAGCTTTCCCTGCCTAAACCTCATTTGTAGACCAGATGGGAGGCCCAGAGGACAAATGCAATGGTTGTGCTGAGTCAGAAGCTGGGCACAGCCATCATCTCTCTTCTTATCTGTCTCCCTTCCACTCTCCCACTTCCTTCTGTCTCTGGGTCGGTATGATACCAATTACCATGACCTGACTCACTGGCCCTGGAAGAAAGGTTGTTTGAGGGCAGAAGCTGCTGCAGCACAGGAGAGAAAGTTCCAGGAGGAGGTAAGTCTGCTCTGGACTGGGGGTAAAGGAGCAGACTTACTGCTGAAAGAACCAGGAGGATTATTTCTACTGGCCAGCCCAAACCTACCTCCCTAAGTAGCCATCCCTGATATTAAAATCCTCACCTCTACCATCCAAGAGAAAATTTCAGGGAAATAAAGACAGGATGCACAACTGGGGCAAAGTAACTAAAATGAGCATCTCTGCTTTCATTTACTTCTGATACGGGTGGGAGGTACAAAGAGAGAGACTCTCTCCTCACCGGGAAATTCAGATCCACAAGAAATGACAGATGCTAATGAAAATCATCTTCAGAGCAATCCAGGTAAGTATCATGCATGTATTCATTTACCCAAAAATGAATTTTGAGAACATCCAGAGCCCAGACACTAAGTAAATATAGAGATAGATAGAATCCCCACATGTCTAGGAGAGGGGCTTTCAAATGAGCAAATACCATGAGACAATGGGATCTGTGCTGTGATAGAGAGGACACAAGGTCCTATGCGAGAGAGAAGCAGGGTACCCAATTAGCCAAGGTGAAGAGGCAGGGTGGAGTCACCTTGAAGTCGAGTTTTGAGGAATGAGAGGGAATGGTGATACTGATCAAAAGGGGTGGATTCTCTGCCCAATGCACCCAGATGACTGATTCCTGAGACACCAGGATTTTATAGAGAGAAAGTTTTTTGCTAGGCACAAAGCAGGAGATCAGACAGTCTATTGGCCTAAAAATCTCTTTCTTGAATTGCAGTAATTCTTATAGTCTTATAGAATCAAAAGATGGGCAGGTTTTAGGATAATGAGCATAATGGCTTGAGCTGTAATTAGAGGTGATTTACTTATCGAGCATGCACAGATTGATTGCATCATCAGTCACAGAACATATGTAAGAAAATGATGGCTTTAAGGGTGGGCCACGGTGGCTCAGCAGGCAAGAATGCTCGCCTGCCATGCCAGAGGACCTGGGTTTGATTTCCGGTGCCTGCCCATGTAGAAAAAAAAAAAAAGAAAATGATGGCTTTAATATGATGATTGGAGTGATTTTTAGTATTATAATGAGGTACAGGTCACTTATAGGTTAAAGTCTAAGCTACTGAACATGTCAGGTGAGCCAATTTTGATTAGATCCAACTTTGGTTATCTAACCAGAGAACAACTTTGGAATTGCGGTGGGTTGGTTCTGGGCTGACCCAAGAAGGCCCCTCATTAATTCACATTAGGAGCTGTGTTTAGTGATCATAAGACTCTAAAGTAGAAAAAACAGATAAAATGGATACTAGCGAGGGTGGGTCACAAGGTTTTTACAATCACAAGGGCACAAGATAAAGGTTATACAATCATTATCAGAGATGAAAGCAGCTGGTTTACATTTAAGAGATTTCAGGTATTTTCCTCTGTCTACTCTAATGTAACAGAAAGTAAAAAAGGAATTTCTATCTGATGATTCACTAATCAAAGTCATCCCTTGAATTCCAACATTTGGTTACAATTGGAGTTAACCACGGGTAAAATTACAATGCCATTTCAGAAGGAAGAAACAATGGGAATAGGTTTTTGTGCAGATGCTCATCAGTTACGGCTTCAGGAAATTGAAGGCGTTTCCATCCAACATCTCTGAGAGTGATGGCAGAGGTAGCGGAGGAGGGAAAAGTTCAAAAATCACCCCTTTGGTTGATTAAGTGGGCTGGAAAAGGAGCTGAGTAGGCATGTAAGTAAAGTGCATGCAAACTCTCCCACTTTAGCTTCCTCATCCCAAAGCGAGATTCAGTTTGGATTGTGATTATATCCTCTTTTGGACCATTTTAGCATAAGAGGCTGTGTGGTATAGAAGAAGCATTTGCACAAAGCAGTTTTATGCAGCCTTCCTATATACAATTGCACACACACACACATCCATATTCCAACACCACTCTCTAAACCCCTAACCTGCTTTCTTTTTCTTCATAACACAGATAGACTGCTTTGTGTAAGCAGTATGTCTCAAATTGTAAAGCGTACACAAGTACCTGGAGATCTTTTTAGCATAACGATTTAATTCAGTAGGACTGTAGAGGGGGGACAGGACCCTGCATTTCTAATAAACTCCCAAGTGATGCCAATGCTACTGGCCCATGGACCACCCTTTGAGTAGCAAGAATGTACAATACATCATATATATTGATTTATTTACACACAACCTCCCCCAAATGAAATGTAAGCTCCATGAGAGTCAGAACTTTGTTTTGTTGACTTCAGTATTCCCTAGCAGTTTTATAAATGTTTGGCGCATAATAGGCATGAGTTTCATTGAATGAATGAATGAATGTGAGAATCATTAGGGTGTTGGGCAGGCATGGCAAGAACCCCAGAAGACCATCTAGTAAAATCCTAGGAGCAATGGGATGGTTTTCTGAAGCAGATAGAAACATAAACCAGAGAGAATGACAAGAGTCAAATCAGTTCACTTGAATCCAGTCATTATCAGAAATGAGCATGAACCAGCAATAAAAGACACAGCCCCAGAGCACAGAGCTAGAACGGACCAAAAAGCTAGAGCAAGGGCAGAAGAGAAGTGAACAGGTCTAAGAAAATTGCTCCAATCCTGGCTGCGATGCTCAAAGCTCAATTTATAGTGTGGCGCTTGAATGGCACGTCAGTGGACTGCTCAGGTTTACAGACATAGAGTTGGGAAGGAAAAATTCTATTTCATTTCAAACCATCTTGGAATTCCCTGATTTTAGATTAAAAACCGAGTTCCCTAAAGTTTACTATCCACTCCACTGCATTTGACTTCATTTGTTCTAAAATTTCTTTCTTTCTATCTTAAAAGTTGTCCCATAACTCAAGTATTCAAGGGTAATACAATAAGTTCATAGTAAATACCACTTAAAGGTTGACATGTTTTTTCTGATGACATTGACAGTTATATCTCCATCTCACTTTCCAAAAGGATTTGAAGCAGTTTATAAAACAACAACAGTAATACGTAAGTCATGTGATGCGTACCATGTACCAGTTACCATTCTAAGGACTTCAGAGGTATTACTTTCTTTAATCTTCCAATAATCTGATGAGATAGGTACTATTACTATCTCTTTAATCAGAGAGGTTAAACAAATTGTTCAAAATCACTCAGCTAGTGAATGGCAAAGTCTACAATAAAATGAAAAATAAGATCCTTAAAAATCAAATCATAAAAGAAGAGTGGCAAGTGGGAAGAAATTCATTTTATCAGAAAATTTGAGAGAGAGAACACTGATATCACACAGCACAAAACTTTAACTATAAGCTTCCTGGCAGCCCAGGAAAAAAAGGAAAATAGCATGGGCTTTAGTCACAGGTGCCCTCAGGGTAAATTACAAGAGGATGTTGTGAGACTAAGCCAGAAACTAAATTAAAGAATGGTAGAAAACGAGCAATGCCACCTTAGGCAAGCACAGTCAAACAGAGAAAAGAAGTGTGTAGAGTCAGATAAAGAGGAAAAGTAGCTAAAGGTGCCAAAAATGGCCAGCAAGAGGGCTAGAGCAAAAGAGAGACTAAAGGGTCAAGGCAGAAGGTCCCAAACACAAAGAAGGCAAGAACCAGAGTAAACCGTGGATACAGAATAAGATCAGCCAGCAAATGAATCATGGAAATGCCACAATTGGATCATAACGCCCTTTAGCACCTGACTACACAAAGTGTGCTCCCAGCTTCATCTGGAAACTTGCTAGAGATATAGACTTTCAGGGCCCCATCAGAATGTACATTTTTAGCTAGATCCTCAGGTCATTTAAAGGCATGTGACCATAGGAAGTACAGCTTTAGCTTAGAGTTTGAATTTCCACCCAGCAGTAGATACCTGACAGAAAGTCACTAGGTGCCATGATGGGCGCCTTCAACCACATTCTCAATCTTATTCGATCCTCCTAACAATCATGCAATGAAGATATCCTTTCTGTACCCACTTTACAGATGAGGAAATCAAGGCTATAGTCTGGGGCAGAGCCAGGATTTGTTCCCAGACCAATCTAGCTTCAAGTTCAATGCATTTATCAATTGACAAATTGCCAACTGTCCCATTGGCAATTCAGTGGGAAGCCCTCCTAAGGTCCTGAGAAAGCAGTGGCCTGGTCAAGGCAGTAGCAGAGACGCTGCTATTCTGAAGGCGAGAGGCAGGTACCAGTGTCAGAGGGTGTTAGAGTGAACAATGGACAAAGTCCCCCATTGCAGGGGTAAAAGGGAAGAGGGCAGAGATGAGCAGGGATGATTGGCATCTTGTAGGAAGATACCACATGAGCCTTCTGCAAGCCCAACAAAGCTGGCCCTAGGTCCATCTCAGGGAGCAAGCCCTTCCAATATCACATGGGGACGTGCAGGGGCAGCTCCAGCTGGGACTACCTCATGGGGCCCTACTCTGAGAGCCCTCTCTCCTCCCTGCCCCCAGCTCACCCTCACCAGCTCAGCTAGGTGCAGTGGTGGGTTATCCTTCTGTTCCGTTGATTCAGTGAAATGTCAGTGTGGGAGCAAACCGAGAGTGAATGTGTTTATTCATTTGCCAATTAGTCATGTACCACTTGTAACCGCTCTTGTGTATGACTTATCTGTGTGTGTGTGTGTGTTATATGTTATTGAACTTTTCCTTCATTTGTGGCTGGTCTCCCCACTCGATTTTTATTAAGTTCCACGTGGGCAAGGACTGTCTTGTATTTAATTGTATCCCCCAGAGTATAAGCTGGGACACGCACTACTAAGTTGGGTGGATGGGTCACCTCTTCTAGAGAATGAAAGCAGCCCAGCCTCTCCCCGGTCCAAGCCACCTCCAGAAACTCAGCTGAGAAGGAGGTGACGAGTCCTGAGAGCTAAGTGGGTCCATGCCTTCCTCACTGGATCGTGCCTCCCAATCTGAGCCTCAGTCAGGGAATACCTGGCGCTGCCTCACCCCTTGGCTTTCGTCTTCATGGGAAACAGCACCCTCACCACATGTGGGTGTGTGGTGTGAAGACTCGAGGTGGTGTTCTTCACGGGTGGGCAGCTGTTTTGCTGTGTTGTTTTCCTGCCCCATCCTGGGGAGATAAGATCTGGACTGGCTTGCGGTTCTCTCCCACCGGCTGTGAAAGGCAGCAAGCAAGCCAAGTTCCCATTTCTCAGGTGCCTCCTCGGCTTCCCGCCCTGTTTCACTATCTGTAATGAGATCTGGGTCACTTGAAAGGAATAGTGAAAAACGCAGCTTCCCAGAATACAGGGCAAGATCAATGCCTCTTCCCAGGAGATCTTCAGGCAAAACCAATTTGCATGGGCTGTCAGCTAATACATCACAGCAGAGAAGAGGACTCGCTGCCTGAGGTTGCTGGAGATGCCACTGGCTTCCCCAGCTAGAGGAGACGTGGGGGAGGGATGAGCATCCATCACAGAAGGAACTGTGCGGGTCTTCGGGAAGCTTGGGGAGAGGAGAGCAGACCATCCTGGAAAACAGAGAGACACACACAAAAGAAGGTCACCTATACCTTGAGTAAAAGAAACCGCTAAAAAGAATCGACAACTACAGGTGTAAACCCTGCTACCTCGCTCTGAAACATGATTTCACTCGCAAGATACCCTAAGACATGGGTTGACACGTCCAGAACCCTGTTCAGTGAGCACAGGTGGTCATTGGTCCCACCTCAGCCACCCAGAACTAGCCCTGCTCAATAAAACCTGTGAACTGTTGATGGCCAGGGTGTGCTCCAGCCCCAGCCCATGCTCCTTTTTCCCCCCAAGTCTTCTCATTCATTCCTTTTCAGACTCCCTTCTTTTGTAAGGGACCCGGCAGCCGGCATACCACTCACTTTGATACAAACATCTACCGAGAAGTCAGAAAGTGAGTATAGGGTTTGCAACGATAAAGAGTAAAAGAAGTAAAGATTCCTTCTCTTAGATAAGAGAATCATGCCTCTCCTGAGTTTAGGTCCCAGACGTCAGCGTGAGGAGAAAAAGAAAGAGAGAGACTAATGTTTCTCCTGGTGTGAAAAATGGCAGGGGTGGGGGAAGGATGGCGCGTGTCCCATGTCTCCTTGGGATGGCCATTCCAAAGCCTCCCAAGACACCTCGACATTAAGCTAGTACAAGAAAGCCTCCAGAATGGAAGTCTACCTGCTCCTGGAGCTGGAAGGGGAGGACCTGACAGCCTGGGGGGTGGGGGGGAAGGGGGTTGGCAGGGGAGGGAATAGACAGGAGACATTGGGATATACTCTTTCTGTTTCAGAAGATTTCTTTGTTCCGGGCAGCCTAGGATATCTTTAGCTGCTAAGGGAGAAAGGCTTGGAGGACTTGGGAAAGGGAAGGCTGTGAGGTTTGCTGATGGCATAGGCTGGGGATTGGGGGTCAGGGGGTGGGTGTTGGGTGCATAAACTGAGTCTCCAGAGTCTTCATCAGTTCCTTTCCTGACTCCTGGGTATAATGGCCTGAGTGCCTCTTTCACTTCTTCTTGCTCAAGTAGCTGCATTCAGTTCTCAGAAGACCCCTCACTTGGAATCTCCACAAATAAACACTCTCAGAGCCTGGGAGCTCTGCTCTGTGAGTGTCAGGGGAGGAAAGGAAGAGATCTGAGAAGGCATTACTCATGGGTTAGGGTACCTCCCATGGACCAAGAACTCACCTTGGTTCTCGTTCAGTACTGGAGTATTCTTCCAGTACAACCTGGAACCCCCAGGAGCTGCAGAAGGCTGTCTGCCCCGGGCAGCAGAGCGTGACCACTAAGATCACAGGCTACGGGGTCAGAGTCCTTGAATCTGAATTCTGGCTCCCCCACTTTCTTTATGACCTTGAGAAAGCAAATTGACTTCTCTAAATCTCATTTTCCCACTGCTCTTTGACAGGATTAAGTGAGATAATGCCTATGCCCAGCCCGGTACCCACGCAAATCAAATGCTCAATAAATAAGTTATTCTTGTTATTTTTATTCCCACTAGTATTATCATTGTTAACCTCCAGATCAGGAGCCACGTCAGGTTGCAGCAAATCGTCTTAGAGCAGGTTTTAGGAAGCCAGCCCGGCAGCCCCTGGCAGTGACCCCGTAAACTAGTGAAGACGGCAGGGTGCACCCAGTCTGCCTATGTGTCAGTTTAACCTCGAGGGGACTCAGGCCCCAGAGCAGCCTGAGGGTGGGGAGAGGGTGCCTAATATGCTGAAGGCCGTCCATTGACCCCCACTCTTCGGTCTTATATCCCCGGGTTGGAACCAGCTTTTCACAGCCTGCGAGATGAACTACCACTTGCCCTTGTCAAAGTTTTATTGCTCTGATGAAGGATTAAAAATAATGTCAACCAGCAGTTCTGACTAGCGTTTCTGCCAGTCACCTCTTCGCATGGCTACATCTGCTTCTCTTCCTCTTCCTTTTCCTGTCCTCTCTTTGCTGATCTGGACTCAGCCTGGTATTCTTGTCACAAGGTCATTGCCCAGGTGAGCTCAGCTCAGCGTAAAACAAAACAGCTCATCCGATGGCACCACAGCGTCTGTGCAGGGAGGGGAAGTTCTCAGTCCCCTGCCTCTCACAAATGGGCTAAATAGATTCCATCTCTGCAAAAAGCCCAGCAGAAAGTGCTCAGCTGACTTTGAGAGGGTTTTAACCTAAGTTCTCAGAATCCTCGGATGGGCAGCTCCCCCAGATTCTTTGAGCACTGGCGTGGCTTACAATCCCTCCCTCATCAGATTGGCTGGGGGTCAGCTGCTCATTCTAAAGATGTCTGGGCACAATTTGTTTGCAAAAAGCTTGCATGTTTATGATTTTTTTTTTTTGAACATCAGTTTTAGATCAGTTTGGGTGTTCTCCAGAGGAGAGCCACACTGATTTGACATTTAATCATTCTCTCTCCCATGCTCTCCTCCCTGCACCCAAGTATCATATATCCCTCCTGCATTGGCTGGGGTGCTGGTTCATGCGTCTGAAGTGTTTTCATGTTCTGGGGCCATGGGGCGTATTGTATAAACACACGGTCAGTTTACACTGCCTGGGAACTTAGGGGCTTTCCTCTCTGTGGGAAACAGCTGTGAGGAGCTTGACCAACCTTTGCTTTGTGGAGAGAGAGAGAGAGAGAGAGAGAGAGAGAGAGAGAGAGACATTGCCTCTGATCCTCTACGCAGGGCAGGTGCGCTGGCTGGGTTCCTGTTGTTTCGCCTGAGGATTCTTCCAGAAGTGCTGAGGAGGGGAGCTCATTATGCCCTCTCTGTGGCTTCTAGTTTAATTGCTCACAAATGACTTTGCATACTACAGAACTCCATATCTGCTGATCTTCATGTTGTCTGCCAGTAGTACTGTCAACCATCTGACTGCTGTGATGCTCTGAGGTCACAGAATTATGGAATCATAAAGCTGGAAGGGATTTCAAGAGAGTTACTCACCCAAAAAGCTAGATGAGCACTTACTATATGCAAAGCACTGTGCTAGGCCCCATGGGTGAATGAAAGTGAACAAGACTAAGTCCTGCCTTCAAAGAATTTCCAGGCTCTGGATTCTGCCATCATCCCCACACAGCGTCGCGTGCTCTCTTCAGGTTGTTCACCTTTGTGCCCCCATATCCACCTTCTGACCACTATCAAGGCACCTACCACAATGGAGTGACATGATCTTCATGCTTTCTTTCCCTGTGACCAGATGGCAGGACAAGCCATGATGGTGACACTGAGATTCTGTAGCTCATATCAAAAGGTTTTCTGAAGGAAAAAAACACCTAAGGATAACAGTAGAAATAAAATATTTATTGGCTACTTTGACAAACCACCAAAATAAGATGAGGTTGGTGGCTGCCTGAAGCTGCAAGATTTAGAGACCAAAAAGACATCCTAATCTTGAAAGCCCAAGAAGAAGCTGGCCAAAATGGAATCATCTATCTAATTTACTGTTCTCTTGGCCCACTGCAAACCCTCTCTGCTATGCCAGAGAAGGTCAACACTGGTGCTTATGGAAGCACCAGAGAGTTCCTGATCGAAACCACAGCCAAACAATGCAGGAGCCAAGAGCCAGCCTGGGGCTGCCTCCTTTCTTGGCCAACCCTGCAGACTCAGAGCTTTATACAGCACTAGTGACCAAACCTATTTTGCCATCCCACATCCTGTATGCACCACTTCATCCCTTTCCCTTCCTGGTAGGATTGGTACTAACTAAGGTTTCTGCATTCCAGCTAAAGGCAAAAAAAGGAGAGGAAATAAAGAAACGTGTCTGCCTTGGGCCTAGGATGGGAAATGACATTGATGAAGGCAATTCCCAAGGCCAACTGGCTTAATTCTCAAGCTCAAAAGCAGAATATAAAGAAAAGATCCAAATGCCCTAGCTGGATGGAGGAGAGCCAAGCCCTCAGCAAGTGCCAGCAGCAGATTACTGACTACCAGTCAGAGCCAGGGTTCTCTAGACAGGAACCAAGTTGGAGCAGAGAGAGTGACCTGGCAGCAGAATGGCATCCCCCTCACTGCAGCTCTTGCTGTTGGCTTGTGCTGGGTCATGAGTACTCAGCCTCCTTGGATCCCAGGGTTGTTCTCCACCAGCGGGTGCCATTTGGTTAAGCATTATATTGGAAAGGCGTACAAGATGTGAGCTTCCACATGAAACAATTCAGACATGGCTTAGCTTGGCTGCACAATGCCAAGACTGTAGGGGGGCTACTGCTGATTCAGCACAGAGAAGCTGAAGGACATGTAGGTAGGAGAGGGACTGAGATTGGAGCAGACCCACTACAGATAACTGAAGTGGCCTAGAGATGCTCAGTGCTCAGCCATCAAACTGCAGCCCAGCTCTGTAGCAGAAGGGAAGTTCACATGCAGGCTCCTCAGCTGCCCCTGGGTCCCATCTCCAGTTGTAAGGTCCTGGAGGACTTGCCAAACCAGTTGCTAACTTCTCCAGGAGATATTAAAGCTTGCTCCATGTGTTAGTTTCCTGGGGCTGCTATAAAAAAGGACCATATACTGGTGGCTTAAAACAACAGAAATGTCTTCTTCCACAGTTCTGGAGGCTAGAAGTCTGAACTCAAGGTATTGGTAGAGCCATGCTCCCTCTGAAGGCTCTAAAGGAGGGATCCTTTGTCTCTTCCCAGTTTCTGGCGGTGGTTGCAATCCTTGGTGTTCCACGGCTTGTAGCTGCACAATGCTAATTTCTTCTTCCATCTTCTCATGGCCTTCTCCCTGTGCACTTCTTTCTCTGTCTCTTCTCCTCTTCTTAAGGACACAAGTCATATTGGATTCGGGGCCCAGCCTATTCTGGTATGATCTCATTTTAACTCATTACATCAGCAATGACCTTATTTTCAAATATAACGTCATCTTTTGTGGTACCGGGAGTTAGGACTCCAACATATCTTTTGGGGGAACTAATTCAACTCATAACACTCCAGAACTATCCCAAGCATTCCAGATGACCTGCTTCCCAATATCATCCTGAAATTTCATCTATGGCAGGTAGACCAAGCTGAGAGGCCTAGATCTGAAGCTAGAACTCAGAAGACCACTGTCAACAACCTTCCCTAGCCAAGGTAGCATTCTGGGGCTTTGCCTGGAGAAAACCACATTTTTTACACATGGCCAGAAGGTCAAGGATCAGAAGGAAGAAGGCAACAGGCATGTTGAGAATGTACTCTGCTTTAGCAGAGACTCTTTGAGGGAGACAAAACAGGAAGAGATGAGATTAGTCATCATTTTGTAAGAAATAAGCCTCAAAAGTTACAGGAGCTGCACATAAGACCACTTAGCCCACCTTTGGGTTCCCCTTCAATTGGTAAGAATAGCATCCACACACTCTAGGATGGGAGTCCATCTACTGGATGATGTGGGGATAGGGGAAAACATTCCAGAAAGAAGGAACAACTGATGCAAAGCCCTTAGGTTTAGAAAGAACATGACAGAAAAGGAACTAAAAGAGGCCCCAAGTGGATGGAAAGCAGAGGATGGCATGAGATGGGTCTGGAAAGCATGTCTCTCAAGGAGGGTATAGTAGTTTTCTGAGGCTATAGTAACAATGTAGTACAAACTGGATGGCTTAAAACAACAGACATTTATTCTCTCACAGTTCTAGAAGCTAAAAGTCCAACATTAAGGTATTGGTAGAGTTGGTTCCTTCTGGAGGCTCAGAGGAAGACTCTGTTCCATGCCTTTCCCCAAACTTCTGGTGGTTGCTGGCAATCCTTGGCATCCCTTGCCTTGTAGACACATCACTCCAGCCTCTGCCTCCATCTTCCCATAGTCTTCTTCCTTGTGTGTTTCTATGTACCTAAATCTGTCTCTCCTTACAAAGATGCCAATCACTGGATTTTTAGGACCCACCCTAATCCAGAATGACTCATCTTAACCTGATTTCACCTGCAAAGACCCTATTTTCAAATAAGGTCACATTCACAGGTACTTGGAGTTAGAACTTCAATATATCTTTGGGGGGACATACTCAACCCCCAACAGAGGTCATATCATGCAAAGCCTTGTAGACTCTCTAAGAGATTTTGATGTTCATCTAAGAGCAGCAGAGAGTCATGGAAGTGTTTGCAGAAAGAAGAAATGACATAATCACTCTTGCCTGTTCTTGCCTTGGGGAGATTGAGCCTTGTATCTGAGGCCACCATGATCTGAAAACTCTAAACTGGAAAATTCAAGAGGTTTACTTTGCTTCTAGCAAGCAGGGCTAGCCAACTCAGTTGAAAAGATTAATTTTCAGTTTGGATTTGTATTTGCAGGAGTGTAGACATCCCTCTAGGCTCACACCCTTCCCTCCTGGGGCCACACATTGAATGGTGTCTGCACCATGCAGAGTACAGGCCACCCAGCTTGCAGGAAGGAGAAAGTGAGGCTGGCTTCCCCAGAAATACTATAATCTAAAGGCTACAAAAGGGAGGGAAGTTTGGCAGTTCACTGGGACTTCTCATAGGACTAAAAACATAAACGCTGCTAAAGGGGAATGTCAGCCCCTCTCCATTTCTAAAATTCCTTGGTTTACTGCAAATTCCATCACAAGCAAGAAGAGTGTGGATCTCTAGGAGAGATTCACTAGGAAGGAATCTCTAATCCCTCAGGCCAGTAGGCATCTCCTAAACTGCTCCAAGCCAGACTGTGTCTTCTCTGACACCAAGGAGAAAGGATGCAGGGAAAGTCCTCTGGTCCCAGAGGCCTCTAGGAAAGAGCTCAGCAAATTTCTCTCCCTGGCCCCTGCCACCTCTGAGCCACCCATCCTCCCTAGCACCTCAATATCAACCTTAAGATTCAAAGAAAAAAATATATCCAAAGAACAAAGATTCATCTCAGAAGTCACTAGCAAGGGCAGACTGGCTCCAGATAAGGCCACAATGACCCACTCTTGCTGTACCTCTTCCCTACATGCTCATGAGAAATGGTTGAGGTGGAGCCACTGGGACCTTCCTGGACCCCTCCTAGCTCAAAGCCTAGACTCATACCACACAATTCTCAAGCCACCTCTATCCAGGACTTAAACCTGTATCCTTGGGGAATGAGAAAACCTTCTCAGACAAAAGGGGGAAATGAGACAAAATAAAGTGTCCATGGCTGAGAGATTTCAAACAGAGTCAAGAGGTTATCCTGAAGGTTATTCTTACGCATTTTACAGATATCTCCTTTTTAGTTTAAGGTGTATTAGAGAGGCTAGAGGGAAGTGCCTGAAACTGTAGAGCTGTGTTCCCGAAGCCATGTTTCTTTAAGATGATTGTATAATGATACAGCTTTTGCAAGGTGACTGTGCGATTGTGAAAACCTTGTGTCTGATGCTCCTTTTACCTATGATATTGACAGATGAGTAAAAAATATGGATTAAAAATAAATAAATAATAGGGGGAACAAATGTTAAAATAAATTGAGTAGATTGAATTCTAGTGAACAATGAAAGGGACTGGTAAGGGGTGTAGAAAAAAAAGAGGGGGAACAAAGGTTAAAATATATTGGGTAGATGGGAATACTAATGGTCAATGAGAGGGGTGGGTAAAGGGTATGGTATGTGTGAGTTTTTTCTTTTTTCTTTTTCTTTCTTTTTCTGGAGTAATGCAAATGTTCTAAAAAAAATGATCATGGTGATGAATATACTACTGTGTGATGATATTGTGAACCACTGATTGTACACCATACACGGAATGTTTGTATGTTAAGAACGTTCGTTTATATCTTGTTTTGGTTTGATAATACAAAATAAATTAAATTAAAAAATAAAATTAAAAAAACCTGTGTCCTTGGGCTTCCCTGGCCCTCAACTAGCATGAAACAGAAATGGAAGAGAGAAGTGACTGAAGTCTCCTGAGAGAGGGAAAAGCAAAGCCCCATCTGAGTCTACGACCTGATACAGGAGAGACAGACATTGACCCTGCATCTCCCCTCCCTTCAGAGCCCCAGACAAGTATACACTCCCTGGCAATTCTGCATCCAACACCCTAAATACTCACATGGCCATGGAAAGCAGCCTGGAACGGGACGATATTTCCTCTTATCACATCTTCATCTCTTCCCAGCCAGAGTCATGGGTGGTTTGCACAAGAAGGACCTCTTACCACTTGGAAACACTCCTATTTAGAAGCTCACCTGTGGGTGCACCAGAAGGACCAGGACCAGGTGAGGGCACCACCCCAAGAGCCTCTCGGTGAGCTTGGCTGCAAGGCACCCACACAGGAAGCACCCAGGAGTGTCAAGTTCAGTCAAGTCCTTGCAGACAGTGCAGGGTGAGGGTGAGAGTGAGGGTAGAGGGCAGTTTTGATGTTATATTCTAGGATAAGTTTCAGTTTTATGTGACTGCCTTCCTCCATCTAACGTAGGCTCCCTATGTCAAGACATTCATGCATTTCTTTGTTTGATTAACTGGATATGCCCCAGTGCATATCCACTTCTTTTCCAAGTGGGGCTACCTGCAGACGACTCCTGTCCTGACTATTCTTCAGTTTGCACCTCCGGCTCCTCCTACAGAACAGAGCCCCACTGACCCTGGGAAGTTTTCAAGCCCCTCCTTGACGCCCCTAGAGAGACCCTTACCCCAGTTGCTGCAAAGGGGAGGGGGCGGGCACCACAGTGAAAGAGCTCCCCCTATTGACAGCTCACGGTGACAGCCAAGGAGGCTTATGGTGTGAGATCTCTCCTAAGCACCCTTACGTGAAATTGAGTTCTGGGAATACCTTTCCACTCCCCCTCAATCTACCACCACTACCCCCACCACCACCAAAATAAAGGGCAACCTTTTCTGAAAGATCCTGAGAAGCAACGGCCTTTATATCAGTACCAGAGTTCTCCAAACAACACTGAATGTCACGCTGAACTTGAAATGACACACAGGACAGGTCCTTACTGGGTCAGACTGATGGGATGTGTTCCAGGTTCTTGCCGCACCAAGCTCACAGGGCCGTTTTCCAGGCAACTCAATTAAGCACCCACACCGACTGCCATGCAGAGATCCAGCCTGTCCCTCCACAAAGGAATTCCTCAACAAATCTTCGCCCTTCACTTCTATCCCAAAAAGCTAAACACAAACCCACAACTTCCAAGGGGCCTGTCGATGAGAATGACAATAAATAACATAACACGCTTGGTTCTCACATTACTATGACTCACAGTCATTAACGCATTTATTCTCAACAACTCCCTACCTCCATAGGGCAGATGTCATTGTCATATGAGGAAAAATGAAGCACGGAGAGATGGGGTGGTGTACCAGGATGAAAGCTCAGCTCCTACATGATGTCACTTTCGTGAGGGGCTGGGAGCTGAGAATCCTAAGGTGGAGGGACGCTGGGAAAGAGGAAACCCTCGAGGCCAGAGCTCCCTCAGGGCTTGCTGCTCCCGAACCAGGCAGGAGAGGAAGGAGAGAGCACCGGACCTCTGCTTCCCCAGGTGCTGAGTTCACCATAAGATCCTTCCTCAAATCTTCGCAGCCTTAGAACCACCAACCAATGAGGCCAAAAGCGTCATGGAGAGGCCAAACAGGTGAACAGAATTAGCAGAGGCTCACAGGCTTGACCAGCTGCCCCTGGCCTGCCACTAGGAAACTCATGCTTCAGAAGGGTACAGGAGAGCAGTTAGCTGGAGGACACTAGAGGCCCTCATGGGTTTAGTATCAGGCCATTTCCAAGCCACAGCCCAAGTTTACATAATCCAACACAGGCCTCTACAACTTGACATGCGATTCGCCTCCGTGTGAGTCTTTCTGTAATAGAACAAATGATAATTTGTTAATATTCATTAGAGTTGACCATTCAACCCGTCAGCAGCAGCATAAATGAAGGCTAAATGGCCTCAAGTCACTCATCATCATTAAAGCTGTAAGATTGAGTGATTACTAATAAACCAAGCCTGCAGATAAGAATAAGAGATTTTACATTCATGTATTAATTCATCTATTAATAGAAAGACACGGTGTTAGGTGCTTTAAAAGATGAATAGAAAAGATCCTTGTCCTCAAGAAGTTCAAATTTTAACAGAGCAAGATATAAGAAGCCCCCAAATAAAGGTGAGCTGTGCCAATGGCCACAAGTGTCACAAGGGGGTACAAAATGCCATGGCAGTGCAGGGGTGTCGTACCACAGAGGGCTCCATGTGAGAGGTAAGGTTTGGGCTGGGCCTTGAAAAGTGGGTAGGAGTAGAACAGACAGAGATAGTGGGGCATGCATTCCAGGGAGAATATGTGCAAAGGCATGGAAATGGGAAAAATGAAGGGGATTTTTAAGAAGCAACAAGGATTCCTAGTAGCCAGCTAGGAAGTCATTCCCAAGCATTACCAAGGCCCAGTTGTGTGCCAGGCTCTGTGTGCTCTATGCAGGCTCTGTGTGCTCTATGCGGGTCTGTGTGCTCTATGCAGGCTCTGTGTGCTCTAGGCAGGTCTGTGTGCTCTATGCGGGTCTGTGTGCTCTATGCAGGCTCTGTGTGCTCTAGGCAGGTCTGTGTGCTCTAGGCAGGTCTGTGTGCTCTATGCAGGTCTGTGTGCTCTATGCAGGCTCTGTGTGCTCTAGGCAGGTCTGTGTGCTCTATGCAGGTCTGTGTGCTCTATGCAGGTCTGTGTGCTCTATGCAGGCTCTGTGTGCTCTAGGCAGGTCTGTGTGCTCTATGCAGGCTCTGTGTGCTCTAGGCAGGTCTGTGTGCTCTAGGCAGGTCTGTGTGCTCTATGCAGGTCTGTGTGCTCTATGCAGGCTCTGTGTGCTCTAGGCAGGTCTGTGTGCTCTATGCAGGTCTGTGTGCTCTAGGCAGGTCTGTGTGCTCTATGCAGGCTCTATGTGCTCTAGGCAGGTCTGTGTGCTCTAGGCAGGTTCTGTGTGCTCTAGGTAGGTCTGTGTGCTCTAGGCAGGTCTGTGTGCTCTAGGCAGGTCTGTGTGCTCTAGGCAGGCTCTGTGTGCTCTAGGCAGGTCTGTGTGCTCTAGGCAGGCTCTGTGTGCTCTAGGCAGGTCTGTGTGCTCTATGCAGGTCTGTGTGCTCTATGCAGGCTCTGTGTGCTCTAGGCAGGTCTGTGTACTCTAGGCAGGTCTATGTGCTCTAGGCAGGCTCTGTGCTGACCATAACAGTAAATAAAGCAAAGTCCCTGACCTCATGGAACTTACAGTTCCTCCGAGGATAAGGCCAGAAAGGTAGACCAGAAAACCCCCAATGCTGCTCTTTAAGCAGTTTGGGTGACTTTTACCTTGACAATTTGTATTCACTAACAGTTTTTAATACTTCCAAATTATGATCAGAGCCTTTTGGTAGATTAATCTGGGCCTGGAGTATAAGGCAAATTTAAGAAGGAGAAAAGGAAAGAAAAGAAAAAGAAAGGGAAGGAAAAAACAGTAAGTACAGTTAGGAAGCTAATGCTGTAAATCAGATAAAAGATTATGATGAATGAAAACCAGAGCAGTAGGTAGGAAGGAAATTAAAGGCATGAATGGAAGACTATACTCAATTTGGGAACTAGTTATACAGGGCAAGGAAATCATCAAAACTGGCCTGGCCTCTGGAGCCAGGGTAGCTTATAGACTGTTGGTGCCATTATCAAAAAACCAAGGAGTCAAGCGCAATACATTGGGATGAAAAGTTGGTGATGAGATAATATGGGTTTGCCCCATGTCTTGCCCACCAAGGAGGCAAGGGTGAGCCATCCAGAGAGATGAGCGTAGACAAGAAATTACAAAAAGAAGGCCATTGGGAAGGGAAGGAAAATGCAAACATAATAAAGGAGGGCAGGATCCTGGGCAGCAACATTTCAAGACCTTAGCACCTACTGTTCTCTCCCAGAGTCTCCAAAGCTCTTTGGAAAGATACTGTCTCCCAAGTGCCATAGCTTCTCTCCCAGGAGACCACATAATAGAGAGAGTGTGTTATAGAAATACATGCGGCAAATACAGAGGGTTCTTGGAGGGGATCTGGATTCTGGTGGACAAGGGATTTTCATCTCCAATGCCCCTTGTAACTCTAATTTCATTTTGGTTTCTCCTCCGACAGGGCTCTTCTTTCCATATACCAAAAACCCCCCAACTCAGAGTTCCCAACTGGCTGATTTCTCCCACTATGCCCAGAGTACAGACTGGCCCAGATTTCAGATGATGAAACCCACTGGCTTCAGAAAGTCCAGATCAAAAGCTCCCACCTTTGTCAGCACCCATGGCATCGGGCCCACCTCCCTCTCTCACCCTGCAACTGAGACAGGCAGGCCTAGGCAGGTTTGACAAGGCCAGCCCCCAGGGTTGGGTGGGAAAGTTGACATTTCCTCAGAGTTTACTCAAAGTGCGTGTGCCCTAATGGAGCCAGTCCTCTGGAGCTCCACAGCAGGCCCGGGTGGTGAGAGCTGCACATTTCTCTCAGGTTCATAGCAACAAGATATAAATGTCTTCGATCTATAGTCCTACCACCAAAGTCTCCAAGACAGAACAAAAATCAACTTCCACAAAGGAGCTGATTTCCTTTGAGACCTAGAATGACCTCAGTGGCAGAGTTTCTCCATAAATGAGTAAGAAAAAGTCACTGCCAGCCTCTATTCTCAACTGGAACATCTCTTTTCTCTCGTGATGTCATTTAACAAACCCCAGCAACATAGAACTGCTCAACTGAATTCAACCCCTAAACTGAAATAATAACCAAATGGTCAATTCTCTTCTGAGCTCCAGCCTGGGAGACCAGAAGAAAAGTGAGACCCACACATTAAAAATTGCTCAGCTTCCTGGAGAGAGCCAGCCACATTTCAGACCTCTCTGAGCTGTGAACTAGAGCAGAGCCCTCTAGGAGTCACTGGAAGAGGGATGGTCCATAGAAGGCAAGGATAATCACTACTGTTCACCTGACATTCCAATAACCCAGATATCGGCCCTCTGCTCGCAGCTCTCAAAGGGCTGCTCTTATCTCACCAAGGCAATAGGTGGCCAACTCCACAGAATATGGCATAATTTAAAGGGATTTTTATTCTAATAAATATTCTCTTGCAGCTAATCCAGCTTTTGTAACTGTCAAGCTTCATGGGGCTGGCCGCAAGCCCATCAGATAACGTTGCAGCTGTGACCTGAGAAACGTGAGAAGAGGAGCAGATTAATAGAGATGAAAAGCATGTTTGGTAACTATGTCTGAGGGGAGGTCCTAGGGGAGTCCTCAGAGGGACTACCCTGGCATCTCAGGGACCCCAAAACCAATGCCACCCAGAAGCTGCGGCTACCCCCATGAACCTTGAAAATTAATAGCTTGTCTCTCTAACTTTTTGCACAGGCATTTGC
Organism: Tamandua tetradactyla; assembly: GCF_023851605.1. NCBI lineage: Eukaryota > Metazoa > Chordata > Mammalia > Pilosa > Myrmecophagidae > Tamandua > Tamandua tetradactyla. Next base: position 30,032,738 of record NC_135334.1, on the reverse strand, counting down.
AACCTGGGCCTTCCTGAGTCGATTTAATGGAAAATGACATCAGAGTGACAGAGTAGGGGCATCACAAAGGCATGCTTTTGGTGCCCACCACTCCTAGCCAGAAGCTAAGAAGAACACCAGCAGCTCTGCAGGGAGGCAACTCAAGGCAGTAGCATCCTCCCCTCCTGCTCTCTGCCAAGTCCCCAGCAGGCAGCCCCATCCAATGATGAAGTTATAGTGACAGGGATTTGACTAATGGCCATATTTTCCTACCAAGAGTTAAGACAAATGGTCTGACAAATGCAAGTGTAAGTACAGGGATAACCGTGCAAAAAAATTTGAACTAGGGCTGTCCTGAAAAATCTGAGACACGATACAGAATAGAAATACTGATCTTCCAGGCTAAGTGCTATGACGAGGGCTATTAGAATGAAGAAGACATCAAAGGAATTGAGGCCTTTGTTTACAGTCCTACAATTTCCTTCCCTCCCGCCTCATCTGTGATCATATCCCAAAGAAAGATCTCCCCCAAAACAGATCTCACACTAGAATTTCTTCAAACCCGGACATAATTGTTCCTGCTGCTTCTCCTTGCATCCCTGCCCCTTGAGCTTTTGTAGGCCTCTTTACCTACAGAGCTTTGCAGAGCCTCCAGCTGATGACCCTCCCTCCACGCCCCGTTCTATACCAGAAGGAACTGGGCTGGGCCTCTGCAGTCCCCACACCAGGGAGGGCAGACTGGGAGAGGGCCCAGGGGAACAGCGCAAACCGTTACCCAAATTAAAAGTGTCCTGAGGCCCAGGAGCCTGGAAAACAAAATCCAATAAAAATGCTTTCTTTTGATTTCTCCCTGCTATTCAGCCATTCTCTTTTTTTTCTTTCATTCGTATCATGGCAAAATATATGCAACATAAAACTTGCCACTTTAACCATTTTAAGTGTACAATTCAGTGACGTCAATTACGTTCAATGTTGGGCAATCATCACCACTGCTTCTTTCTAAAACTTTTTCATCACCCCGAACAGATACTGTGTCTTTTAAACAATGACTCCCCCATTCACCCTTACCCCTGGCCCCTGGTAACCTCTAGTCTACCTTCAGTTTTCTATGGATTTACCTATTCTAAAAATTTCACATAAGTGGAATCATGCAAGATTTGTCCCTTTGTGTCTTACCCAGCCATTCTGGTCAATGAGGAGTTACTCCTACACTGTTCATCAGCTCTCTGGAGGACTCAAGGAAAGCGAGAGCACAGGCATTCACTCAGCAACTGAGGAGACTCTGAATACCCACCAGCAGGAGGGGAAGAGCTCCAGGGCAAACCAACTGCCTGACAACCAGGAATTCGGTGCAAGCCTCTCCTTGGCTCAAGGAAGAGTAGGGCAGGTGATAGACCACTAAAGAATTAAGCAGGGGCTTTAGATTCAAAATGACAATCACTGCTAACATATATACCCCACTGACTAGGTTCTGAGCCCTGTTCTAAGCTCTTTCCGTTCATCAATCTGTCCCACCCTCACAACCTGATTTTGAAACAGGCGCCCTCTACTGACGAAGCATAACATTACACTCATGGGAACGGAGAAATGCTTTGAGTGCCGCCATGACCGCAGAGCGAAGTGAACTTGGAGCTGAGAGACAAATAAATTGATCATCAGCCCATTATTCAAGTTTTACAGATGAGGAAATGGAGCCCAGGAGGTTATGTAACTTACTCAAGGTCATGCAGAAACTGATGAAGTCAGGCCGTTTGCAAAAAATGAGACAAACGCTTCCGTCTGGAAAGAAAGGCACTTCATATCTTCTCGGTTATAAACAGTACAGATAAGATATACATGAACTTGCCCAACAAATCTGGAGCTACTGGGATAAAGGGACATTGTGGGAGCTTCGAACCAGGGAGCTTTTGGCAATTACATGAAAAAGTTCAAGAAAGGAGTAGACCTGTGTAACGTGTTAGCTGTAAGAGAAGCAGGTCAAACCGCTTAGGCCAAGAGCTTCAGTAGCAATCGATAAACATTTGCTTAGCAAAGCACCGTGCCAGCCTAGACACAGCGGAGAATTCAAAGACACAACCTCCCTACCTGAAACCTTCCTCAGCTGATCCACCTGATAGCTCATATCTTTCCAGATTATGGCCTCCGTTCAAGGCAGGATATACATCTCACTGTCCTTAAACGTTCCTTGGTCTTTCCTGGCTCTAATATTGATTCCTATTATTTCATATATACTGCCTTTTCTTCCAACCAGTCCAAGCACTGCAAGGGCAGGTCCTATGTGCAAAGAAGCGGCCCAGCATGGGGCCTCACATATGTATTAGCTCCCCTCTCCCCTTCTGGGCCCTCAAAGGGTCTGTGTCAATGACGGAAGAGTCAATATTCCGAAGCAAAATCAATGCCCCAGATGCATGGGTGGTTCAGTGTTAGAATGCTCGCCTTCCAAGCAGGAGATCCAGGTTCGATTCGCGGACCATGCAACCACACACACACACACACACAAAAAAAAAAAATCAATGCCCTTGTCCAAAGGGAGTGCTTACCCTTGTACCATGTCCCCCAAAAGTAAAGGAGGCCTGTATGTTTAGCATTGTACTGGGAGGTGAACTAAAGGGTGGGGAGGTGGAAGGCAAGGGTCACATACTGCTCTATGGCCGGCCTGAAACCCCAGGTGCAGTATTAATATCAATCTAAAAATAGTAGCAATAACTCCCATGTGTAGAGACCCTGATTTGCATCAGACACTACGCTAAGCACTGTATCGGCTGTGTCTCATGAGCCCACATAACCAGCCTACGAGAAAGGTATTGCTATTATCACCATTTTATAGATGAAGAAATCAAGACTCAGGGAAGTTAAATAACTTCCCTAAAAGCTCATAGCTGGTGAATCATGGAGCTGGAATTCAAACCCAGAGATTTCTGACTCCAAAACCAAAGGGACAACTTCCAAAGCCTAGTTCGGGAACCTCGCCTCCCACCTAAGGACAAATGTTCAAATGTTTCACATTTTCAAATGTTCAACATTTAATCAACAAGTGTTCATTGATTGGCATAAGAGATGGCCCCTGCCGCCGAGAAGCTTACAGTCTAGACAAGAGGACAGACGGAGAGAGGGAAGCAGGATGTAGGACGACCACTACGGCTGAGCAACAATGAAACGGGCTGTCCTATGAAGGAACGGACAGTGTAATGAAAGCAAGGGAAGTTTAGGCAAAGGAGAGAATGAAAAGACTTCTAAGTTTTCTTCCAACACAAATATTCTGTGATTCTGTTAATTGGCCAACAGACAATCGGAGATGTGGACTTAACTCCAGCAAGGTTCAGAGCTGAAGACACACAGTTTGTAGGCGTTAAAGCAAAGGAAGCGGATGACGTCACAAAGAGTGGTGGGGATGCCCGATGGAGGACACAGAGAGGGGGCAGGGCAGAAGCCAAAGAACGGAGTACCAGGGATACTTGGAGCTGGGGCCAAGGAGGCTATGGTGAGAGAGCAGTGGTAAGAGAGGAAACATGGCTCCGTACAAGCCAGTGAGCACATTTTATTCATTCAACAACTATTTATCAAGTCTTACTGTGTGCCAGCCACTGTTCCTGGCACTAGGCAGAGAAAGGTGAACACAGGAAAAATCCTGCCCCCAGAAAGCTTACCCTCTTGGAAAATGCTTATGAGCAAGGCATTTCCTTGTGGGGCGACATGAAGGAATAGATGTGGTCTCTACCCCCAAATCACTCAGAGCCAGGCTACGGATACTGAACAAACCCAGAGTGAGCAAAATTGCAACCCAATATCTAAGAAGATTTAAAGAAAATAACAAACATGAGGGAAACTAGTGGGACAAATAAAGTTTAGTTCTGCAAGCTAGAAGAGGTCTGAACAGGTTTGGCAGCAGAGGCAAGTGCTGACTAAATTTAATTATATATTGTTTTACACTTTCTAAAAACATTAAATTCCATATTCTTCAGAAACTAAATCTCATTGCCACTGAGGAATGGTCTCTCCTAAATGTACTTCTAGAAACCCTTGTTATCTCAGCTGGGCCAAGCAAACTGGGGATGAAGCAGGAAGCAGATGAAGCCCAGAATTCATTTATTAACCAACATTTACTAAGCATTTACAATGAGCCAGGGGTATGAAATGGTCACATCAGCGATTATCAATACCTTAAATATCATCCCGTCCTATTTCTTTATTTTACAAATGAACAATTGAGGCCTAGGGACATAAAATGACTTGTCCGTGGTGAATTAGTAGCATTGCCAGACTCAAATCCAAGTTTCCTATTGATCCTTCTTCCTCCAGATAGGAAAAGGACGACCCAGGCAGGAGGGAATGAGGTCAGCAGGGATCTCTGAGGTCCTTCCCAATCCAAGCCTTGGACAGTACCTTTCTGTATCACCCTCCCCTTACCTGCTGCTTTCCCTGCCTGCCCCATTCCGTCAGCCTTTCCAACCACGTCTGCAGAATAAGAGGATCTCACCTGGCAGGTTTCTAAAGTTCAGACCTCACCTGGTCCTGGGACTCTCCAGTGAGATCCACCTCGGGAGGGCTGGCCCAGGGCTGCCCAGTTCTGACCAGAACTCTGAAGGGTAGCAGTACATGCAGTACAAGGGATCCAAAACCCGTCTCAGGTTCTCACAGCAAACAGAGACCAGGGCACCAGACCACAATCAATGGCAAAAGCCTTCTCGGTGGTTTTCTTTGCTGGAGTGCACCAGGCCTGCCCACTGGGGCTGAGGGAGAAACCCAGAAACCCAGCCCCAGACTCCCCTGAGCCAAGAGAAGTTACAACCCTACTCTGCTCTCAAGGCGCAGACCTGGGATGAGGAAAAATTCAAGGTGGTCTCAGATAATCCAGGGCCTCTTAGGGGTGGGAGGGACTAGAGAATGCCCACCACCACCACCATGTGTGGGAAAGGGGAGGAAGGGCTCTTATTTCCCCAGAAGTCCGCGCCCTGGCCTGGGGAGGAAGCAGCTCACAGAATGACACTTGAGGACCTGGCTTGGGACCAGCAGAGCAGGAATAGCTCAGGGTTTTGTTTCCAGTTTCTAAATGGAGACAGGCAAGGAAAGGAATTCTTTGGCTGAGTAACATAATACTTCTGGGTCCAGCCCACCAGGCCTGGCCCTGGGAAGAGCAAACAAGCTGCCTGCCCCATCCCAGCAGGTTTGTGGACACTCTGCTGGCTGCCACTCACGGTGCCGAGGTGTGGATGATGGGAAAGGGGGTTACAGATGGGGGGGGTGTCTATAGGCCATTCCTCCACCCCCAGACCTAGGCCAGACAGAGCCCAACACTTAATGCCACCGAGGCATCGGGTATAACTCTGTACCCCACCCTTCCCAGGCCACCCTGGTTCCCACTTTCCTCACTGACCCAGAACCCAGAACCCAAAGCGTAAGTCCAGGCTTTCTTCCCCGTAAACCCCATAAGCTGAGGGGCTTCCCAAACTCCCTGTGCACCAGCTGAGGGCCTCCCTCAACTGATGTGCATGGGTTCTGCCTGTCACCAGCCAAGAGCCAACACCCAGACTGCTGGCTGGGACCCAAATTGAAGTAAAGGGTTAACAGCCACCAGCATCGGTATGGTACTATATAGCTCACAAAGCACTTTTCCCAGACGTTATCATTTCCATCCTCATAACAACCCTCTGAGCTAGACATCATCTTCTCCCCATTTTACAGACGTGGAAGAGAGAGGCTCAGAGAGGTTGGATATGTCTAATGAAGGGCAACGCCGGGTCTTGAACCTGCGCCTCCTACCGGCTAAATCTCACACTTTAACACCAGCCTTGATGATCAGCAGCCGGATCATCGATATCGGTGATAAATGCAATTGGTTATACCTCATGCTAGCTTGGTAAGCCCGGACTTTTTTTCCAACCCGGGGCAGCTGAGGGAATGACAGGGGCCCGCCGGGCGGGACGACGTCGGCACGGACCTCGCGGGACCCCCGCACCACCACCACGCCCAGCTGCCAGCGCGGGCCGCGGAGCCCCGGGGAGACTCCCGCGGCAGGTGGCCTCTCCCTTCTCCGCCTCTCCGCCGCCCCTCCCGGCCGCACACTCCCGGCAGGATGCCCTCCACTCGCTGTTTGTTTTGCCGAGAGTTTCCGTTGGCTCGCGTGTGGGTGTTTGTTGTATTTCTCCTGCAGATGGCAGACAGCCTGCCCTCCCCGCCAACACCGCGCCCCAGGGCTGTGTGGAAAGCAGGCGCTGCCTGCGGGGCAGAACAAAAGCCCCGGCTGCCGGCATCTTTTGTCCGATCCCGGTCCCAGACAATATCTTTGTGAAATTCCTTTCAGCTCCGCCATCACCTGGGATTCTTTCTGCCTGGCTTTCGTCCTGCTGGAGCCCCCAACGCCCTTACCCCACCCCCCCCACCCCCCCACGCTCACCCCCACACAAGACATCTGTTCCTGTGCATGGGGCAAAGGACACAGAGTCACAGGGAGTCCCCTACGCCCCACCTTTGGTTTCCATCCATGTCACCCCTTCAGAAACCAAAGACCACGTGCTCACAGAAACTTCCAGCAGAAGGGCCCACGGTGACCCTTTGCCTTTTAATGCCCCCTGGCAGCCACCCCAGTAAGACCCGGTACCCCTGCTGGGAAATGGATCAGCGCAGGGCTGGAAAGGGATGGGGTTTCTCTCTTTTCCAGGCTCATCTTTCTCATTCACAGAATTCAGGGTTCCTCTCTGGGCCAAGGCTGTGCTAACTTGGAGGACTAGTGCCTCTCCCTCTAGAGGTCTGCTGGGCCAATACCAGTGACCAGGCTACCACAGGGGATTGGAGACGGGGCACCCCTGAGTGAGACTAGAGCCCCGAGAGCAAGTGCCTAAGCCTTCCCCTCCAACTCCCCACCGCTGTCCAGCTACTCAGGACACCTCCGCAAGCTCTTCCCTCTAGTCCAAACATCTGCCTCCAGTCTAGGCTCCCAGGTTTTCATCCCGTGTCTATTACCTGTTGCTACAATTTTGCCCAGTTTCTCAAATTGATGACTTGCCCAGTTTCTCAAGTCGAAAACCCAGCCTGCCTGGGTTTTCCTTTCGGCCCTGGTCATGACGTTGGTGGTCTCCACAGGCAGCAGGCCCTGCAAGCAGAGAGCCAGTCTCACTCCTCCCACATGCCCGACTCAGACGGGCAGCACGATCACCCAATCCAGGAGGGGCAACTGGTGACCATTAGCCCCAGTCCCTGCCGGGCAATACTTTATGGCCACCTGCAAGTGGGGCCTTGGAGACATCCAAGCTGATTCTGTTATCAGTGACCTAGAAGCAGCTGAAAATGGTGCTGTGGGGGAAAGGTGTGGCAGGATGACACAGCACCCACAGAATCATCAGCAGGCAGGATACAACATCTCTGATGCCATCCCACTGGCACTGCAGGGCCCGGGCCCACTACATATATTCGTGGGTTAGATTTTTGACTCCACTTTGCACAGGCCAAATTCTAGCATGGAAGGAGAAGTCCGGGCCCCATCTGTCCCAGCATCCTGCCCAGCCCCGGGAGACACAGCATGATCCTGTACTCATTGCCCATCTGCACCCCGGCCTGTGCAGCCCCTCCCCCTGCCTGCCCTTGCCTTGATCTTCGAGGCCTGGCTCTGAGGCCTCCTCCTCTGTGAAGCCCTCCCCAACTCCTTTCAGAAGCTGAGCACTTTCCTAGGGTGTCTCTCCAGCACTTATCACATCCCAGCGGGTGCCATAATTCTCTGGTTCACATCTTATCTGTAAACTCTTGAAGGACAGAGCTATTTCACCCATCTCTGTTCTCATTGATCACCTGCCACCCCCTATTAGCACCTAGTACTGTGCCTTGCCCAGAGCAGATCGATAAATCCAGAATAATCCACCCACCCCCACTTCCAAGCCTTTTTTCTGCTTGACGACTAAGTCTCTTGAGGGAAAAGAAAACAGAAAAACTAAAACATGTTCCCATCTCCTTGGCAACCACACACATAGCTGTAAGTTTCAAAAGGGAGAATACAGAGGACTACAGGAGATATGGCCAGAAGGTCCCTGGATACAAGAGCTCCCACCCTAACTGGACAGGGCCTTGAATTTCCATGTAAACTAGCTCTGTGGCACGTCTGCCCCTCCTCTCCTATGCATCCATCTGAAACCTCTGGTAGACATGTTAAACATTTTTTCAAAAATCCCAACTCCCTGGACCTGAGGGAAAACAGGTTTCCCTTGCCTGGGGTGCTGGGGTGGGTGGTGGGTGGGAGGGGAGATTCTGCCAGCACGCACTGCCCCTGTCCCGCACACCCACCCAGGGCCCAGCAGCTAAGCCTCTGTGGTCGGGCCCCAGTGAGGCCTCCCAGAGATTTGCATATAATCACACACAATACCGGGAGCAACAGAGCCACTCAATACAGCAGAACCTTCTCAGCTGAGTTTAAGGTTTAATCTCCTTAATACAAAAGTTTCTGCTTTGCTTTTGATGGGTTCTGGGACTCTTGCTAGTGATGCTAAACAAATAATCACCCTTTATCCCCCTCTGGAGGTTCTGCCCTGCGCATTGTGGCCGCACAGGCCGCGGCTGTTGTGGTTTACGGGCCAGGCCTGCACCTGCACTGGCGGTGGGAGATCACCTGGGCATCCAGCCGCGCTCTTTAAAGAGAGCCAAGCACTGCACGGGCGGAGCAGGGGTGGGCGCCAGGCGCCAGCCCAGGGGCTGCTTAAAGCCGTCGCACCAGCTCCAGGCTGCGGGTACTCCTACTGCCCCCTGTTCCTGTCCTCATCCCCCCCCCCCCAAGTCAGCTCCTCTCCCTTTTGCAGCTAGTGTTCTGCACGACCCCCATACCCTCCCAGACTCACCTAACCCCTCAGGTTAGAGTCCTTTTTCTCCCACCATCTGGATGTCACACTGGAATCAGCTTTTTCTGTTTGCTTCAACCCATCATCTGAGTCGATCATCGGCCCTGGAACTCAGGGTTATCCAGAGCAGAGAGCCTGGAGGACACCATTTCTAGGAAATGCTTCTTAGTTTTAGTCTTGGCCCCTCTGCAAGGTCATTTAGAGAATGAACCCTGTGTCCTGTCTCTTGTATGGATGTCGGATCTGGAAATCAGTAACAAGACAGACGGCCTGGATGGGGGTGCATCCTCGCTGTCTTGGCTATCTATTGCTATGTAACAAACAATAAAGTTTAGCAGAATAAAGCATTTTATATAATCACACACAATATAAATTTTGTTTTATATTATAATACAAATGTTATAATATATATGTATAGGTCAAAATTTGTTGGGGACTCAGCTGGGCAATTCTGCTCTCCGTAGTATAAGTGGGAGTTACTCAGCATTATTCAGCTGACAGATGAGCTGATCTGGAAGGTCTGAGATGGCTTTCTTTCACGTCTTATGCTTTGGCAGGTGTGGCTGGAAGGCTTGGCTCAGCAGAGACTCTTGACCGAAGGGCCCACACGTGTCCTTTCCAGCATGGCAGTCTTAAGGGAATCAGACTTCCTAGCTCAAGGCTCCCAAAGAGAGTTTTCCAACCGAACTGAGCACAAGCTGCAGGGCTTCATGTGACCTAGGCTGAGAAATTCCAGAATGTCACTTCTGCTGCATTCTACTGGGCAGTAGATTCAAGAGAAAAGGATTTGCAGACATCTTTAATCTACCAACAAGCCAAAAAAAAAAAAAAAAAAAACTCTTCTCAGGAGCCCTGAGCCCCTTTAACTATGAACAGCAGAGGTTCTTGGGCCCAAAGGCCAAATAGCCTAACCTTGCAAATAAAACATGACAGTTACCAGCCTGCATGTACTAGCTGCCCCCAACACTTCCATTCTTCCCCCCAGAGACTCAAACAAACATCCGACCCGTAGCCTAGTGCAGCATCCCCAAGTGACCCCCCGCTTGGCCTGCCCCTCACCTGCTTTGGCTGCTACCTTTTGGTTTTTCTCAGTTGCTGCCAGATTTGGAGCTGCCCTTTTCAGGTTTTTGCTCACAGATAGTTTTAGATGGAAGATAAGGAGGCTGGAGTCAGGTCAGTGCAGAGGCAAAGATGCTGTCACAAGATAGAGGAGTGGTTAATGGCCTGAATTTCAAGAACTATTTCAGCCCTTGGAGAATGCTCCAACAGCAGGTCCTTGCTGCTGTAGAGAAGGGTTGTCACTCTGTCACTGGCCTCGGAAGCCCTAGGAGTCAGAGGTGGGTCTTGGGGATGAGGAGAATGAGAGGGCGAGGGGCCTGACATAGGATTCTATCTGCCACACCACTTTGGCGTCCAATCACATCATCACCTAAACAATGCCTGGTCGGACAGTCTCCAGCAGACCCATCTGGCCCAAACTAGCTGTACTTTGCTGGCTCCAGGCTGGAAGGGGCAGGCATCTGGCAGTGCAGCAACCCTGCTCCAGGAACGAGGGTCACATGGACCAGGGCCACTGGGAGTCTTTCTAGTTTCATTCCAGACACGCTTTGAATTTTATTATAAAATATTTAAACCATGCAAAAAGGAAAGAAAAATAGGATTAACAAACACCCATGCACCATATCCTAATTAAGACGTAAAATATTACCAATATTGCTGAAGTTCCCTGGGTCTGTATCTTTTCAGGCCTTGGAGAGGTGGGGAGAGAAGAGGGTCTGTTCATTTTAACAAGGAAAGGGGAGAAGTATTGAAGGGGAGGAGGCTAGAGAGAAGCAAACCTCTGCATCAGCAGTTGCCGCTGCCTCCAGAGAGAGAGAGACTGCTCGTTGGGTGTCAGAGTCAAGGGAGATTCTCTAGGAGTCTGGGAATAGGCTATAGAGAATGTAGAGCATTCCTTCCTACAGCTCACAGTTCAGAGACCGCCCACAACTAGTCACTATGGACGATGCACCCCCTTCCTCCCAGCCCAAAAACTGAAGCGTGTGCATGTGAAAGTTCCATGCAAAACCTTGCTAACTGAAGTGCGGTACCACAGCCTTACCTGGGAGCTTGTTGGGAATGCAGAATCTCAGGGCCTCACCCCAGACCTACTTCACTGACTCAGCATCTCCATCTTAATAAGATCCCCAGGTGATTGGTAGAGACAATAAAATTTTAGGAGAATTGTTGTGAAACATTATACAAATGTTATGGTTATCATCAAGATAATTAAGATAATAATACTAATTTATACACACATACCCGCAACATTTCCTCTTCTACCTCGGGGTTCCCCGTCTCCACCCTCAGCTCACCACTTCCTGCAAGCTCACAGCGCCACCTTCTGGAAAAACGAGGGAAGGATGATTGAGACGCACAGGGAACAGAGCAGATGATCGCGGGCAGGGCAGGGGAGCACTGGGAGACCTGGGGAGACCTTGCAGAGAAGAGGCTTGCAGGAAGATGAAAGCCTGTGCGTTCCAATACAATAAACACTAGTCACAAGTCACTCCTGAGCATTTGAACTGTGGCCAGTCCAAACCGAGAAGTGTTGAGTGTGTAAAATGCACACTGGATTGCAGACTGAGTACAGGCGAAAGGATGTAAAGTATTGCATCATTAATTTTTCATATGAGTTACAGGTTGAAATAATACTTTAGATACATTGGATCAAATAAAATACACTATTAAAACTAATTTCACCTGTTTCTTTTTACTTTTATAATGCGGCTGCTAGAAAATTTTAAAATGTATATATGGCTGTCATTATATTTCTATTGATAGCACCTATATAAGCTATGTTTCAGAAAATGCATTTCCAGGGATTTCGCTTTTATTTCCTTGTGATGGTTAGGTTCTGTCAACTTGGCCAAGTGATTATGCCCAGTCGTCTGGTCAAGCAAGCACTGGCCTGACCGTTGCTGCAAGGATATTTCGTGGCTGGTTGATAAACTGGAAGGCTGGTGTATTAAATCATCAGTCAGTTGATTGCATCTGTGGCTGATTACATCTGTGATCAACTAAGGCATGTCTCCTACAATGAAATAATCCAGTCAGTTGAAGGTTTTTAAGGAAGAAGAGAGATCCTTTCACTGCTTCTTCAGCCAGCGAGCCTCTCCTGTGGCGATGGCCCAGACCCTTCATTGGAGCCACCAGCTTCACAGCCTGCCCTACAGATTTTGGACTCTTCCATTTCGATGGTTGCATGAGACACCTTCATAAATCTCATATTTACAGATCCTTCCAGTTGGTTTTGTTTCTCTAGAGAACCTGACTAACAGACCCCTCAAATATGTCCCTACAAGGTGCCTTTACTTCTGGACTCCAGTTAGTCTCCCTCCAGCCCGAGTTCCACCAACAACACCCTCTAATCCTTCAGAGTTTGCTGCACATTCTCTTAGGTATTGCCAGCCCCAGAAGAGCTCCTGGTACATAGTAAGTACACAGTAAATATTCGTGGAATGAATGAGTAAGTGAAGTGTCCTTAGTAGCAACACAATTTATCCTGTATGGATGAATCTGTTTTTATACAGCCAAGTCATTAGTCATTCAGAGTAAAATTTGGCAATTACAAAGTAATGCAACAAGTTTTCTTCAGGGTACTGTCCAGACTTGGAGTCAGAAGTTGTGCTCACTTGAATTGTAATTGCTGCACTTGCTAGGTAGCACTTACTTCTGCTAGCATTTTATGACTTTCCAAGCACTTTCTCACCTGGTATCTTAATTGACTATAGCCTATGAATAAAGCCGGTGGTGTTACCATTTCCTTACAAGAGATAAGTCAACTGTCCAATCTCAAAAGGTAAAGACACCAGGACTAGAACCCTATCTCCTCATCACGTGCTGAGTACTTTCTCCATTATCTCACATGGTAGCTCCAGGAGCTCACAAGCTGTTTAACAGTTTCCAGCAATTTGTATATGCATATTTTTTAGAAGCACTTGACTGGTGGTCAAAAATGTTCAGTCTCTCTGGACCCCAGTCTCCTCATCTGTAAACTGGGTGGACAGAACTAAATGATCTCTATGGTCCTTTCTTGTGCTCTCAATCGGATAAATCTGTGAGACAAGGCTGTACTCGGTGCCACAGGCAGAGGAAGCCTTGTGTTTTATTTCCTTTGCATCTCTCCTGCAGGATTTTGCATACGGAGAATACTTTAAACGAAGTTGGCTTGCTTTGCCTCACAAAAGGAAGGAGTTGGAATGTCCCCTGCTCCCACTGAGCTCAGCTCTCTACACCCACGTATGCATACACACGTACCTGCACACCTGTGCACAGGCACACAGACCACTGGCTGCTCTTAGGAAGGTAAGGGCATATGGGGGGAGGAAAAAGAGGGCGGGAACACTTGAAGATGTCCAGACAAAGCTGCCCAGGGGATCCATATCTCAGATTTCATCTTCATGAAATATTCAGTAAATGCTTCCTGGAGCTCTCATGAGGGGCAGATGCTGTCCTTCCTGGGCACCTGTCTCACCAGATCCCTCAGCCTCCGTGTCTCTGTGCCTCTCCATGTTCAGCTACCATTACCTTGTCCTCTCGGCACGTGGCTCTGCACTGTGCCGTGCACTCTTCACTCTCCATCTGCATCCCCAGGGGTCCCTCTCTGGGTTTCCCCCACCTCCATGTCTTCTCTCCTTGCCACTGTCCCCACCGCTCAGAAGGTGAGGATTCTCCCCTTTGGGGGAATTCCAGGGACATGGACCTTCATGGCTCTCTCCTGCTTTGCCCTCCTGAGTACCAGCTGCCTGAGCAGGGAAACTCCTCCAGACGGTGGGGCTGAGATGCCCTGTGCAGAAGGACAAGAGCTGGATCAACCTGGATGCCCAGCGGGTAGGGGCTGGGGCTTTGGATTTGCACCCAAGAGGTTGGGGGTAGAATTGAGGTGGGAGAAGAGGCAACTCTGAGAGGAGACCCTGGCTGTATGAGATACCTGGGGTCAGAAACCTCCTTGTGGGAGAAGGGAACATCGGGGGGGTCCACAATTACTGCTCTGCTGCACCCACAGGTGGGCTCTGCCCTGGCTCATCACCCGCTCTCTGCCCCCCTGGAACTTTCCTCTCTGGAGCTGGTCCCCACAACTCCTCCTTCTGCCACCTCTGCCCCCCAGGGTTCTTCAACAGCTGGCCTGCCCAGAGCGCCTGCTTCCCCTGTGGTTCAGAGGCCACCCAGCCTGAGGAGGGCCAGGACACGTGTGTCTGCCAGGGGCCTGGGTGAGTGTTCCAGTTATGTCCCCTGGCGGTGAGACCCAAGGACCGGCTGCATTTCCAGGACTGTTTTGGTGTCACCTCAACTTCAGCACAGGTGTAACCTGACCGGGGTTAGCTCAGGTTTCAAGTGACTTGGGGGTAGGGTTGCCAGATAAAATACTGGGCACCCAGTTGAATTTGAATTTCAGAAAAATAATGAATAATGTTTTGGTATAAGCATGTCTCAAATATTGCATGGGCCTACCTGTACTAAAATATAATTTGATGTTTATTTGAAATTCACATGTAACTGGTCATCCTGTATTTTGCTTTGCTCGATCTGGCAATTCCACTTGGAGGAAAGGGCAGACTTTACCTTGCTCTCCACCATAATACCCTCTGGCCTAAGCCCTTCCACCTCGAACTTTCCCTATAAGCCAACAAATATATATGTGAAATTCTTCCTTTCCCAAAATATCTACATCTTTTTTACTACAATGATGGGGCCAGCTGGACTTGAACCAGCATGTACCATAATTTTTCCCTCTGATCTGACTCCTCTCCAGCTCTGTCCATCCCACCTTCCCCCTTTGCTGCCTTCTTGGTATCTCCATCCTTTTTGCCTTCTTGGATCCGGCCCATATCAGTCAGATTCATGGCCAAGGCGTTGTGTGCAGTTTGCCAAAGCCAAGTATTAGCCAGCCTGAAACTGCCTCTCTCTGACCCCCAGCCCAGTGACGGTCAGTGCCCCTGCCCTCCAGGCCACCAAGATGCTGGAGACCCCAGGGGGTGTGTCCAGCAGGAACATAAGACCTGCAGGGATGGGGCTGCCAGGAACCAGGAGGGGCTGTGTTTGACCAAGAGCCAATGGAATGACCACTGTGCCCACGAGGTAGGAGACCACCGTGTGTTGTGCCCCTCATCCCCCAGCCCTCCGCCCTCCCATTCACACACTTCCTTGCCACTGTCTCAATTCACTGTTGCCCCCCTGGAAATACAGAGGCCTGTGCTCTGCACTCTGTGGCAGTTCCTACTGAAGCTGGGGAGATTTGGGGGGGTATCCTCCTCCAGTGAGGCCTCCTCAAGAAGTTCAAGTTTTTGTGCAGGTTTGTGCCACACCAGGAGATGCCCGTGGCTATGACCCAGCCCTGGGGCTCTGCCTGTGTTGGGGACAACACTCCAGTGGCATGTGTGGACCTCTATGCTCAGAGGGACAGTGGCACGTCCTGCAGCTGAGCTGCCAGGAGGGTATCCCACAGATTTCCATCCCTGAAGGCAGTGGGAACCAGGTCAGTGCCCCGAGCTCCTAGCAACGGAGGCCACAGGTCCCCAGGCCCCGTGGCCACTGCCTGCACCTGGAGAGCACGTGTCACTGCACGTGTGCTGGGTCTGGGAGCCGCCGCTCACTGGCCCACATCATTGCCACAACCTCTGGTTCATCAAAGCTTCCAGAGCCAGGAAAAAGGCCCCGTTGTCAGTTTGAATTCATTCTATCAACCTTGTTGAAGGAGCAGAGGTGACTGTGTTCATTAAAGAAGAGGGACCTCTCGGTGAGGCCTTGCCACATGCGCATGGGCAGCACCAGGAGTCAGGCTGCCAGGCTGCCCCTACTCCTCAGAGTTCTTAGGGTTATTCCCACCCCCTCACCCGCATTCCTCCCTCAGCGGGACAGGCCGGCATTGCTCAAGCAAGGCCCTGTGCTCCCCCACCTCCCTGCTGGATGGACGTGTTTCCCACTGTGTCTTGAGGGGAGCTCTGACACTGGACCTCCCTGTTTCCAGGTCTTTTACCTTCCAGACAGGCCTTCCTCACCGCAGGCCATGGGCCATCCCTGCAACTTAGACCAAATGCACAAGCCTGTGCCCCTGTATGTGGTCAGGACGGATGGTAAGACGACTGGGAGGGAGGCCACCGGGTGGCCACTGCTCAGGACCACATGCGTGCACCGTGTCCTGGCCATGGCATAAGCCTTGCCCCTGCGAGCAGAAGCTGGGCGTGAGGGGGCATTACCTCCCCCAGGGCAGGACTCCCCAAGACGGACGTGTGACTTCTGGCCCCCCTATTCCTTAGAAGGTTAATTCCTTGCCATGTGCAAATCGGGGCAGGGTGGCTTCCGACTGCACCCATGCACTGGAGAATACTCCCCCGCCATGCCTGCAGGTTCAGTGGAGTCCCTGCCGCATTGCAGGGCTCGGCTTCCTGGGCCTGACCAGCCCAGGTGGTTAACTACTGCACTGGCTCGGCCTGCCGCTCAGGGACCCCAAGATCCCAGGCCAGGATCCAGGTGGGCATCGCAGCCAGTGAGGAAGGGAGACCCAGCATCCCACCGCCTCTCCAATGCCTCCCTGTCCCTGCCAGGTCCCGATCCCCAATCTCTCTGAAAAGGGGCTGAGCTTCCTCACATCCTGAATCTTCCCCAGGAAAGCCAAGGGAAAGATGCCTGCCCTCTCCTTGGCTGCAGAGCCTCAACTCCACACTCCTTGGGGATCTGTGGCCCCCAGAGCCAGGCATCCAAAACCCCACAGTCTGCCTCCAACCCCATGACACCCTGGCCTTCCTGGTGACGCACGAGCACTACCCTGAGTATGATCTGTGAGTCTCTGGAGGACACGGCCCCCACCCACCACCATCTAGGGCCCAGAATGGAAAAGCTGCTGTGCATTGTCAGGAGAAAACACACTCCCTTCTTTCCCAGTCTGCAGGGCCCACACGTATAACACGCAGGGGGGATTTGACTGGGGGCACTTCCAGGCCCTGGCCAAGGAGCCCCGGCTCTACCGCCCAAGCTCCCACCTCTTTCTGCAGCAGTTCCAGAAGCCCGGGGTCTATGTCTTCCGTCTGAGCAGCAACCAGCATCGGAAGATGGTTTGTCTATGATAGTTTGCCTCATTTAAGACATTATTTCACTATACCCCTCTTTAATAAATACAGTCCCATAACCATCCCTGACAGATTTCCAGGGAAGGAGATGCCCTGGCTGTCCCATCGATGTTTGAGGGTCTGACAATCCCAAGAGATAATCTTAGGGATCCTAAGTGTTCACTCCATAGCAGCCCAGCCCACGATGTGTCAGGAGGGAAGGCTGTGGGGGTGGATATACAAGAGTGCATCATCAGAGCATCTGATGATGTCTCGGGGCCTCCGCTTTATGTCCCGCACCCCACTAGTCCTTCATCCCGAAGGTGCACACCCCAAGCCCATCTACACCCAGTTTATTCTGCATCACCTGCCCATTATGCCATCAGTGGTCCAGGGCACAGGCTACATCACACTCAGGATTTTTATCTCGACCTGTTAGCTTCACTTCTAAGACGAAGTGCTGACCTAGATCTAAAACACCCAGAGTGCGCCCCACACAGATAGTCAGCCTAATGTGAATAAGTTTCCCAGGAAAAGTCTAGATTCTGCTCTCCCCAGGTTGGCCCAAAGACGTGCACTGTTCAGTTAGTGTTGACAGGCCGGGGTCCCCACGGTGACCCCTGGCCAGTCTCTGGCAGACAGTGGGACAAAGGCTAAGCTGCACTCTTTCCATCCAGTACATCCGCACCCTCCCACCTGGGGGCCAGTGCTTTGGGGAAGGGCCCTTTGCCTCCACAACTCCCAGGTATCTCATCCAAACTGGCATCGCAAAGACCCCTGGGTCCGTGAAGAGCTCCGACTGGCCATCAATCCTGGGGGAGATCGTCCTGCTCCTGGGGCTCTGCCTGCCTCTGTTGGTGAGTAAAGCTGGAGAAGTGACAACTTAGGCACTAGGCAGGACTGGCTCTCCATCCCAGATAACTGGGCCTTCCCTTGTGGTAACCATATGCAGCAGGCCTTATAATAGTTGCTAAGTTGCAAAGGTGACAAAAGGTGCAACCTTAGTCCTCAGTTTCATAGGGAGAAAGGAAACAAGAAAACAAACAAACATCCCCGAGTGTTAGGGAGCTATGGTGAAAGCATGTCCAGGGTGACATGAAAGAGGAAGCTGCCTGTTCCCCGCCCGGGGATCAGGTAAGACTTTCCGGAAGAGTTGATAACTTAAATAGAATGGAATGGAATATGAGAAATACAAGGATCTGGGCCCCAGACAAGTGAGGGGGTGTTGGGAGTGGGTAGAACGAGCTGTGGGGAGAGGTGGGGCTGAGAAAGCATTCCAAGCAGAGGGAGTGTCATGAGCAAAGGCACAGAAGCATGAAGCAACATTCATTTACTCGAGGAGCCAAATGTGGTTCCATGACTGGAGCTTAGGGGGTGATGAAAGGGTCCAGGGAGGAGTGAGGCTAAAAAAGGGAAGGAGAACAAATAAGCCCTGCTTAAGAAGTGTGGACTTTGTCCTATAGGCCATGAGGATCCATTTGGAATTTTGAGCTGGGTGGAAAGCCTGGGAAACTTTATTTTTACATGTTACTCTAGCAATAGAGTGGTGGGCAGAGATGCACATCTGCAGAGAGATAGGATGGTCCAAGCTAAAGAGGATGAGGGCACTGCTAACCACCACTGAGCAGTGACTTGCCTCCTTCCAGAGTCTTCAGTTCCCCTTTCCTTCTCACCACCCCATTACGTACCTTGTAGATTCAGTGTCACGGCCTGAGCTGGGCCCGGAAGTCTGCTCCCTACCCAACCTTCAGGAGACATCAGCAAGGATACAACCTTGATGTCTACACTTCCCCAAGAACTGAGTTGACAGCAGTGAGACGAGGCCGATCGCACCAGGACTCTGACACCCCCACAAGTGGAGGGAGGTCACAGTGAGTGACAGGATTGGGTTAGAATCCCACGGGGGCCCACAGACCCATCTGGTCAGCTCCTGTTTCCTTATGCATCTCCCTAGATTACTCACGGTATAATTCTTCTCCATTACACTCAATAAACATTTATTGAGTAACTAGTGTGTGCAAGACATTGCCAGGAACTAGGAATACACGATGTGGCTGGGGATAGAGACATTAAAATACAAACTTTCCAGAAGAAAGCTAATATAACCATATACAGAGTGTCCAAGCTAAGAAATGACCAGTGCTATTAAGAGGAACAAATTGCAGCAGGCATTGTATGTCAGACTAAGGCGTGCCATCGTCTGTCTTTGCTCCTCCAAGTATCCTCCTCAGAAATCGGCAGCACTGGAATTAGTTTGTGCTTCTCAAACTTTAACATTCATATGAATTACGGGTCTGAGAAGCTGCATTTCTGAACTTCTCGTTGACATTCATGCTGTGGTCCAAAGACCATGCTTTTAAGTAGCAAGACTGTGTCTAGACCACTGGGAGGCATTGAAGATCTGTAAGAAGCTCCTATTGGCATTTCAGAAGGATAATCTCACTTCCCATCCCCACACAGGTGGGAGCTGGGATGCAGATGAGCAGGTAGACCTGGAGTGGTTTGACATGGAAGCCTTCTGTGGGATCCTGCTCAGGCAGTCTCTGTCGGTGACAACCAAACTCAGCCAGACCAAGGAGGAGGTAACGGGCAACTCCAAGCAGTGCTTCCACCCAAGGTTGGGAGAAGCCAGTGGTACTAGAAATGGATTTCTCTCTGGGAGAGCTGATTAAGGGACATAGGATCTGAAGAAATCCTCAGTTTATCAAGAAAGAGTCTGAAAAAAAAAAAAAAAAAGGAGAAGATACAGACAGGGAAGACGGAAGATGGCACATTAAACAAAATTGATCTTATGAAACCGAGGGCCTCAGACCAATGGTAGGGAAGCTGCAGAGACCACCTCATGAACCTCTTCTTAGATCCCCTGGTCCTTGATAGCCTAACTGGGGGAGCACATTCCTGGATGTTAGGAGCAGAAACAAAACACTGGAAGCCCAAGTATCAAAAATGGGCCAGGGGCCCCCCAGGCAGAGTGTGTGTGCTGGGACTTGCTCGGACTTGCATCTGCTGGTCTTCACCCATTCCTTACAAGTGTCTTAAGAGATTGTGTTGTCCAGCATCTCCTCAGCTATTGGTAGCAGAGGGCGATGAAATCGCAGCAGTGAAAGAGGCCAGGCGGGTCTGGGAATAGAACTCACAGTCTGAATCCACCCTCTCCCACAGCTCAAGCACCTCTACCTCAAATTTCTGAGTGAAGCCTGCACTCTCCGGCGGCTGTGGGGTACTAAGTGCGGGGTCCCAGGCTCCACCAACCAGAATGGTCAGCAGGTCGGCTTTGTTCACACCTGTGCCCAACTGTGACTCTCCCCTCACTCAACCCCTGGCTCCTTCCACCCCAGAGTTTGCCGTGTCACCCCTACCCACGCCAACCCACCCAACTACCACCATCCCTGGGAACTTTGCCTCTGCTCTTATACCTGCCCAGAAGACTCTGGAGTTCCCAGGGTTGCTGGACGTCCCTGAGACTGCAGCCCTTGCACGTGAGCAGATATGGTTGTCTCCTACCCCAGGCCACTGAGGCAGCTGTGCGGGTCGCAGAGGAAGAGGCCAAGTGCAGGGGGCACCTGGCAGGCGAGTACGCAGCAAGCCTCAGTCGCCAGCTGAAGCTACTTCACCAAGACCTTCGTGCCAGGCAGGAGCAGTGGGCCTCTTTCTGCACAGCGCTGAAGGTGGCTCAGCGGCTGCTGAAGGCGCAGACAGACTCCAAGCCAGAGAAGTCGTCCTGGGCTGGGCAGGACCCAGAAGGGTGTGTACCTGGTGAAGCCAGATCAGGCTCGGGGAGATATGGACCAGGGGCGGAGAGGCAAGCATGGCTTCGTGGGGTCCCAGAATGAGCCATGCCGCGTGTCCCTTCCCAACCCGAATTTCCCCTCTGCCCTGGTGAACCCTCCCCTACCCTCTTGCAGGGCAGTCCCCCAGCTGGACGTCGCGTTTGGCCACCTGTCCCAGGCTGTGCTGCAGGAGGGCCACCGCCTGAAGGCCTGGGGCATCCTGGGCACCGGCACAGGGGCTGAGCTGCTGCAGTCAGGTGAGCCCAGCCAGGCCTCAGTCCAGGCCCCCCAGGAAAGCTCATCCTGCATTCACAGAACAGGCACTGCAGAAACTCACGTTCCACCTGCCAGACATCATGCAAAGGAGGGAAGGGGGTAGGCAAAACAAAGTAAACGCCCCTGAAGTTGGGAGGGGCTGCCCCCATGCAGTGCCCTGGGCAAGCGTCTGGCTTACAGAAGAGGGAGCTATGGAAACAGGAAGAACCCAGGAGGCAAGTGAAATCACTGCAAATTATAGCTTTACAAGTAAGGTAGTGCTTCCTAAAAGTAAAAGCCTGACAGATGAATGGAGACCACTAAGCTTGGATTGGGAGATACTGGCCTTGTCTGGGGGAAAGAGTAAGAAAAGGACCACCTCAAGAGCCCTGCAAGCATGCTGGGTTCTTGGAGACCCCAGCCCCATCTCAGCACCCTATAGGCTGTCAACGGCCATTTCTCGAGGTCCTTCCAGTCTCTTCCCACCTGCATTAGGTCGATGTCACAATGTCAAGTCCCAAACGTGGTGCCCGCCCTGGACTCAGCAAATGACAAGAGCCCTACCCTCAGGGAGCCCTACATCTGTCCGGGGTGGAGCTGAGTCTCTGCCAACTCCTTCCAGACAGCACCAAGGGAACGTTACCTGCCCCGTTCACCGGGGGCCCAGGGCTGAGCAGGAACGTTTGCTTCCCTGCAGCCTCCGCTGGCCCTCCCGGGGTCGCCGATGTCATCGATGTGAGTCCCATCACCAAGCTGATGGTCCCAGGCCCCAACTGCGCGATGCTCCCAGCCAGCGGCCACCCAGGGTCCATACCCCCTGGCTACTTCATCCACCCAGACACAGGGCGGGTGCTGCCCGAGGCTGGAAACCTGGGATATGATTGCTCAGAGCTTCCCTGGTGCCCACGATGGACTCCAACGCCAGTGAGACCCTGACCCATGAGCTAGACCCAACCTAACCGGGCCTCAGGGATGGGGACCGAAATCACACCCCAGGGTGCACAGCCCAGGAGGGTTGGGGACCAGCGGAGTAGGAAACGCCTTCTCTCCCCACCCATTTCAACATTCTTGCTGGATGAAAACTGCAGTGGTTGCAGAGAATGCCTTGGTGAAAGGAAGCAGGTGCTGGGGTCCCACTCTGCCCCCTTCTGCAGTGCTAGGGAGGGTAGCTGCACATCAAAGGGTACTGACGCCTTCCTTCTCCCTGTCCAGGTGCTGTGCGAACATCAGCATGTGCTATCCTCCCCTACGTGCCCTACCCAACCTGTCCTGCCTCAGGTTCTCCTCCAGCCACACACCTACCAGTCCTGCAGCCAAGGAGGACGTCGCAGCTGGGGGCTCTCATGACAGACCCTGTAACTGGGATCGAGGTGCCTGTGCTGGCTGTGACGCTGCACCCGCAAATGAGGCAGTGGATCACTCTTGGGGGCACATACTGCAATCCCCTCACCAAGACTTTGGCCCCCCTGGAGTTGGGGGGGGGCCCATGGTGGATCCCACCACAGGAGGCATCTCACCAATCCTGGGAGTTGGATTAGATGAAAACACAGGTCTCCTGGAAGCCCTCAGTCCATTCCTTCCCTCTCCTCCCCTCCTGGCCTGGCCTCCCAATCCCTCCTCTCAGCCCCTAAACCCTCCATGCTCTGATCCAGATTGCAGACTCTATCCCCACCCCCATTTTTCCATCATTTATCCTAGTGCCTTTTCCCGCAAAACTTCCCTCTCCTTCCCAGCTTCCCTCAACCCTTCCCGTTCTCCATTGCAATGCCCCTGGGAAGGGAAAAGACAACAGAGGTGGTTCTAAGTACAAGTAAATGGATGCCTTTTAAATAAGCAATCCTTCTCCTGCCACCACTGTTCCTATCCCTCTACTTACTCCCTCACCCCTTTCTCCCTCCCTTCCCAGCTCCCAGTCCCCCAGCAGGTCCCTCCTTTCTGCCTTCATGCCCTAGTTCTCCCCTCCTCTCACCTGCCTGCATCTCTCCTCGTTCCCACCTTACCCTCTTGATTTCTTGCTTCTAGGTCAGGTGCTGGCCCTGGGAGGGCTGCGAGATGCCTCGGGGACCCTCATACTGCCTGGTGACAACTTTGTAGAGCCACTGAGCGGGAAGACGGTCCAGCTCCAGGGCGTTTACCAACATGAAGGCCGGACCCTGCCCCACACGGGGGGGGCACGGGCCCTGCTGGCTGCCAACGTGCTGGTGGCCCAGACCCACGTGATCACCGTGCTCCGGCGGCGTCAGGAGAGTAAGGGGCAGGGGGAACAGGGGCCTCTGGAGGCTGCCCTCCAGGACACGAGGCAGGCACTGGCCTTGAGTCTGCACCACGTGCTGCAGCAGGCTCGGAGGCTGGAGAGACAGCTGGAGGCCGCGGAGCATATCCAGGCCAGCGGTGGCAGGATAGGTACAGTGACGTGGGAGGCAGGGGGAGCTCTAAAGCCCAGAATGGCCTGGTGCCTCTGTGTTCCTTGGCCTGGAAGCTCAGGGACAGGCCTGTAGCCTCACTGACCATGCACACCTGTGACTAAGGGAAGAGAGAAGGAATGTGATGGCTTCGTGTCCCCACCCTATGAGTGCTTGACTATTCCTGTCTCTGTCTTTTAATCCCTCACCCATTCCTTCAGGCCCTACCCTTTCTGCACTTTACAGTGCATAAAACATTCTCTTATTATTCCAGAGGCACCCCAAATACTGTATCAGGTGTTAGGACACCATTTTTACAGTGGGGAAACTGAAGTTCAAGAAGTTAAGTGACTTGCCCATCCAGGGTCCTGCAAAACCTAATCCTCAACTCCCTTCTCCTTAACTCCTCATCCTTAACTCCCTTCTCACTTTTAATCCTGCAATGACCTTTAACTCCCCAATAATAAACTCAGGAAAGGAGCCCACTCAGCTCTTCCACCTCCCCCTGCAGCCGTTATACAAGGAAGGGCAGAAAGAGGAAGTGGGAGTGGCATCTTAATGGAACTTATCTCACTCAAATCGTCCCAGAAGCTTCCTTCTGCTTAGGGGATGACAAAAAAAGAACCAGGGTTTGGGGTCAGAATTGACTCGGGTTTGAAAACCAGCCCCACCATTTATTAATTATTTGGCATTGGACAAATTACTAAACCTTTCTGCCTCTGATTAACCATCTTTAACATGAGAATAAAAATAGCACGTACTTTACAGGTTTAGCTGTAGGATAAAATACAATAATTTATATGCAGTTCTTAGCTCGATCCCTGGTGGGTGGTAGGTGCTCAAGGATGTTAGTCCCCTTCTCTTTCCCCCTTTTTAGTGGGGACTGGACATTGTTCCCAAGGGTCTGATGCCACTCAATCTTCACCTGCTCCCTCCCAAAGCAAACCATCAGGGATTCCCATCTGAATTTAAACTGTTAAGTTGGGCTCCAAAAAAACACACGTGCAGTCTTTGCAATGATGCTTCTCTGGTTAAGGATGTAGTGCTTCGGAGCCTGGGAAGACCCTCAGCCTGTCGTTTAACTCTTCAACGTCTCCTCTCTGCACCCACCCCCTTGTGTTAGGAATGATGTGCTATCCTGGTACAGAGCTGTGGGTTCCCACCCTGTACGGGATGGAGGTCCCAGACCCTGCAGGCTCAGGCCTCATGGTGCCCATCCTGGGCATGGAACCTGATGGAGATTCAGATAATGCCACACTCCTGGGCAGGTTCAATGGAAGATGCCAATGGCAAAGGTAGGAGAGACCTCAGGACCTCTAAAAGCTTGCTGGGAATCAGGAATGTGACTCAGAACTGAGAGAGAAAACCCTGTAAAGCCCAAGAGGGATAGCCCCAGTCCATGGCCTCATGAGCCAAGAGAGTGGGTCATTCCCAGTCCTGATGCTTCTGCTGAGGCTGCTGAGACCCAAAGTAAAGGTGGTCAGAGACTCAAGAACTCAGGGCCACAGGTTATCTTTCTCCCTGAGAAACTGGGTCCTCTTTGTTAAAGGCCAGGGCTCTAGAAATTTACAAACACCCCTGAAGAGCACATGGCCACACGAAGCCCTTTAGTCCAGTTCAGAACCTATAGAATGGGAAAAGGGGGCCTGGGGGCCCCTCTGATTCCCTCCCCCTCATATTTCCTCCACCCCACCCCATGCCTGTTTCATCTCTTCCCCATCTCTGGTAACTAAGCTGGATTGGTATCCCACAGGTCTCATCCCAATTACAATTGGGGCTGAAGCCATAGACCCCTTGACTGGGGAGCCTGGTCCCGTCATTGGCGCTCAAATGGACCCATCTGCCAGGGTGGTGGTGCCCGTGGTCCAGGTGCTGGAGGCCTTACCATGGGGGCTCAGAGACCCTGGTCTGGTACAGAGTTGGGGGGGGGGTGATTCTGTTCATTCATTCACTCATTCATCCAGCTGCTACATGTTGAGAATGTTCGGTGTTAGGTGTTCAGATACAAAGTCAGCTAAGCAGAGCTCCTCTGCTTAGGGCAGGCCACCGCCTCCACCATGATCCCAGCGTGCAGAGGTGTTAAGGGAGCTCAGAAGAGGGCCACCTAAATCAGATGGAGGAGACTTCAAGGAGGGCTTCCCACCTAGGCCGAAACTTGAAAAAGGAGTCAGGGAAAGCCACTCCAGCCTCAGGGGACAGCCAGTGAAAGGGCAGGCGGGTCACCCGGATGAGGAGGGCGCAGGGCATTGGCAGTGGGGGGGGCAATGAGGAAGGCAGGAAATGAATCATGAACAGCCTGCAGACTTGGCTGAGGCCAAGAAATGTGACTTATACTACGAAAGCCATGTGGCACCATTGAAGGATTGTAAGTAGATGTGTCACATGATGAGACATGAATTTTTTAAAGACTTTTAAATTTGGAAAATATGGAGTAATACAAAAAGACAATATATTACTTATAATCCTACTGTATTTTTTAAAAGTATGTAAATAAAGACGTAAGTATTCCCCCTTCCCCTTCTTCTAAACACCAACAAGCCCTCCCCACTACTGCCCCCAATCCTACCAAATGCAGCCACTGTCAACAGGTTGGCATGTCTCCTTCCAGACATTTTTATGCACCCATAAAATCAGCATTCTAGAAAGTTTCCTCTGGCAGCAGTGTAGAGGATGGGTGGGAGCAGGGCCAGATCCGAGCAGGAAGCCCCATCAGGAGATTATTGCAATAATTCAGCCCTTGGCAGATCTCCACCAAAATGAAAATGATTTAGGGCCATACATTCTCAGTCTAGTTACAGCGTCAGACACAAAGATGGATATGTCCTAAAAAGATTCCTGTTAGAAGCCAGGAAATTTAAATTCTAGTCCCAGCTCCACTATTCCACAGATGGGCATAAAATAATGTTAAAGAAAGGGAAACCAAGAAAAATTTCCCGCTGCCACCTGTCCATCTCTGCGGGCCTCCCTGAAGCTGGTGGGGGGAGGAGGCACGGATAACTCTGGAAGTGTTAGGTACTAGAATGGGGAAGGAAGGGAGTGGCTGGGGAATTTAAATTTATGCAGTTATTATCTTTCCATCCACAACCAAATCAACTGCTTCCCAAGCTTAGTCCTGGATGTCTGGAGACGCAGGAGGGCCTTATCTTGAGAAGCTTTGGGGTCTACAGTCAGAGTCCATGGGCCTGTGAGTAGAAAAGACCTGTCAGCCCTAAATAAGCTGGACACTGTAGGTGGACCTCCTGGAGCGGGAGCTGAGAGCCCGGGGGCAGGACTGGCTCCACCAGGAACAGGAAGAGGAGCTGCTAGCAGAGCATCTGGGCAATCTGGGCCAGGAGCTCCTCTTCACTCCAGGCAAAGACAGTGGGCAGCAGGTGAGACCCGGCAGCTCCACCCCACCGTCCCCACCCATGTGACTACCAGGACTGTACACGTTTCTCTTTGAAAGTTTGGAGCCCTTGTCAGCCCCCCTAACAACAGGAATGGAACCCAATTCAGGGCAGACATAGCCCCCAGACTCCCCACCTCCAGGCCCTAGATTTCAATCACCCCCAAGTATCTCAGCAGGATGGAGGGGGAGGAAGAGGGGCCGCTGTGAAGTGGTCAGCCCAGGGTGCCTGCCTTTCCCTCCACTGCCCATCCCTCATGCTTCCTGAATCGCATAGCTGAAGGCTGCTGAGGAGGCCTGTGCGGCCCTGGAGTCCTGCTGCCTTCAGGAGACCCAGAGGAGAGCCAGAGCCCTGAGCACACAGAGCAGCCCAGAACTAGGTGGGAAAGCAGATTCCCCTGGTGCCAATAAACTACTGTACCCTTTCTTCTCCCCTCCGCCACCCTCCCAAGGTGGCTGCTGTCACATGGCCCTTTCCTATCCCCTCTGCAGCAGACAGAGAGGAGTGGGAACAGGAGACCCAGGTATTGCAAAGCATGCAGAAGTTCCTGCAGAGTCTAGGGCAGGCAACAGAAAAGCTCAGGCAAGCAGCTGCCAGGCTGCAGGGCCAGGAGGAGATGTGGCTACAGCATAGCAGGAGTCAGAGCCCACTGGTCTGGAACCACTACAGGGAGGTAAGGCTCAGAGGCTGGCAAGGGATCCAAGTGGGATGAGCACAGCCTCCCATGACATCAGATGTAGCTTTTCAGGGCAATGTAATATTTGGGGATAGGTGAGCCCAAGAAGCAGTGGGACGGGCTGGGAGCAGGCACAGAGGGGAGAGAGAGAAGCTCCATTTTCATTTGGGCATTACGTTTCCTGTGTTTTCTAGGTGGTTCGGCATCTCTCCAATGAGTTTCAGGAGGTGGTGAGGGAGAGACAGAGCTTCCTGGATCGTGCCCTCCGTCAGCTGCAGTACCAGCGGGAGCTGAGCCGCCTCCAGCTCTCGCACAGCCAGGTACTAACCTCTGGACTTGGATGGGGAAAATATGTATTTTCATCTTTGATGGAGCTTTCAAAGAGAAACTCCCAAAACAGGCACCTGGAAGTGATGGGAAGCAAACACAGAAGTAGGTTCTGATTATTTCATCCTAGATTATCGCCTCAGGAACCCCTGTGTGTTTGGAGAATTACCCTGGAGACATATTCTATGGAACAGTCACCACCTCCCTCGGGGGCAAGGCTACTGCCTGCCCCATGTTGATCCCGTTCCTGAAGAGCCTCACTGTAGTGCTAGAGGGAGCTCAGGGCTGCGGCCAAGGGCTGGAGGAACAGAGGCCGGGAACAGGTGAGGATGGCCACCATTTCAAAGTTCCTTCTCCTGCCCACCCTGGCCATGCTTCAGTAAGTTCAGTTGGCTAATACTGCAATTAGGGCTTCAGAACACCATGGGAGTGTGGCCTCAGGGTCTTCAGGCAGTGTGCAGAAAAACTCAACGTATTAGTTATCTATTGCCACGTAACAAATTAGCCCAAAATTTCATGGCTTAAAACAACATTTATTAACTCATAGTTTCTGTGGGTCAAGAATTTGGGTGCAGCTTAGCTGGGTGCCTCTGGCTCAGGGTCTCACACAAGGCTGTAGTCAAGGTGTTGGCCGGCACTGCATTCATCCGAGGCTTGACTGGGGGAGCATTTGCTTTCAAGCTGCAGTCTAGGTCCTTGCGGGCGATGGTCAGAGACATCAATTGCTTGCCACGTGGACTTTTCCACAGGGTATCTCACAGTAGCAGCTGGCTTCCCTCAGAGCAAGCAGCGAAAGAGAAAGGGTAAGCAAGGAGAGGCCACAGTCTGTCAGTAGCCCCATTTTATAAGTGATAGCCCATCACTTTTGCCATATTCTCCTAATGAGCAGTGAGTCACTAGGTCCAGCCCACACTCAGGGGAGGGGATTATAGAAGATCATGGATGCATGTTGTGGGAATTATAGGGGTCGTCTTAGAGGCTGCCTTTTATAATCAAGGCTATGTCTAGCTGCCTTTAACTTTGCCCACAGTCCTGTTCCTTCACTCCAACTATTTTCTTTCCCTCTGTTCAGAGGCAGATAGAGGACTGCCTCTGGACCTTGTCACTCTTCTCCACCCTGAATAAAACAGACATCTGGTCCCAGGCCCACAAGGAGAGAGCTGAACTGCAAGGGGACATGCTTCACCAGCTAGGCAACCTCCTTTTCTCTGGTACCCCTGTCATCCACAGTGGTGCAATGGTGGCTCAGTGGCAGAGTTCTCGCCTGCCATGCTGGAGACCTGGGTTCAATTCCCATTGCCTACCCATGCAAAAAGAGAAAAAACTCATCCAACACCTTGAGGGCAGTGCCAAAAGAGAGATGCAGGGGACAGATTCTGGCGTTTCCAGAAGGGATGATCAGTGTGTTTCAAAGAAAAGAAGGCTTTGGAGGAGAATAAATTTATGTTTCTACCATGATGATAGGAAATACTAACTCTGAGCCCCAATTTTTCTCTTGACTGGAAAAGTCAAAATATTTACAAACTGTCCCTTTATATAAAAAAAAAAATGTTTCTGACCCTGGAACTTGACCAATCTTGTTATCAATTCCTCCTGTCTTTGTGGGGAAGCCAAGAAAAGGGTGGGCAGAGACGTATGCTATTCCTTTACAGTTCCCACCCCAACTTCAACCTCCTTTGTCTTACAATTGTATTGGCTCTATAATTTTCAAAGAAATTTTATAAGCTAAATTATGTATTTACATGATAGTGGAAGATTAATTCATTTTTATAGATGAGATTTAGAGAATTATTAACTTATTTGTTATGATAAAGAAGTTAAATAACTTTCCCAGGTTCATACAGAAATCAAAACTTCTGACTGCTACTTCAGCATTCTTTCCTATACCCTGCTACCTATCCTTTTTTCATTGTCCTCTCAAGAAAAAAAAAAGAATAAAAATGTTTAAAGAGTCAGGCCCATTAGAGACAATTTTTCGGGGAAGTAAAATTTTTAATAGAGCTAACATTTATGAGTGGTCATTGTGTTCCACACACTGCTCTAAATGCATTACATTTATTACTTCTAATGCTCAGAAAACAATCCTATGAGACAACAGAAAAAAACAGTTGCCATCTTCTCTGGGACCTCATTCTGTCCTTCTGGCTCCTCTGCACCTATGGGCTAAGACTTAGTCACTTTTCCATGAAGATGAGCAGGAGAGGCTGAGGCACAAGGGGATGGATGGATGGATGGATGGATGGATGGATGGATGGATGGATGCGTGGATGGGTAGGTGGGTGGGTGGGTGGAAAGGAGGGTGGGTGGATGGATGGATGGACGGACAGACTGGCAGGTAGACGGGTGGATGAATGGATGAATAGATGAGTAACATATGGTTGCAAATAAACATTCACCCAAGTTGAATGTTGTTGTTAACCTAATGTGACTACAGAAAGCTCAGTGAATATGTTACTGGTTTCTGATGATCTCTGCAGACCCAAAAAGCTCTTTGCAGGATCTCTCAAAACCTCATACAATACAGAAAGAAGACCTGATAACTGTGCAGTTGGAAGACCTTTCTGCCAGGGAGTTTGTGGTTTATCAGGATGGCCTCTTCATCCTGCACCTCCTCATCCCCCAGCTTCATGTAAGTCCGGTTTCTGTCCTCTCTGTGGAACGGTCAATCGTAGCAGCCAAGGAGGTCAACGGTGACCAGGAAGGGGGCTTTGAGGCCATGGATATGCCTTAGGACTGAGAACCTGAAACAGGGAACTTTTTAGTCTCTCCTTTAGTGGGCCTGATGGAAGTCATTTTATCAATTTGAGTCTAATGTTTTGAAGGATATAAATAATAGATAGAATAAATTATTTTCTATATGTCAGAAAACATTCTAAGAATTTGTGTGAATTAACTCTTAATTGTCACAAAAATTTTCCCCATTTTAAAATTGAGGATAAAAGGCACAGAGTGATTGAGTAAACTTACCCAAGATCACACAGCCGAAAAGGTAGGTTCAAGGTTGCATCCGGACATTAGGGCTTCACAGCCCTCAGGCCTGACCACTATTCTTGTCCACCTCTGTTTAGAAAAGTTGTAAGTTGATTGTCATAGTTAGCAGAATACTCTTCTGAGTATTCTGATATCTTCTTTCCATTTTCCTGAATCTACTCACCTTATTACAATTTTACTTATGTTCCAATGCATTTGTCTTCCATTAATTTTGAGGATGCTATGTAGCTGAGCTAATTGAAAATTTCTTAGCAAAAGAATAATTTTTGTTTTTCGGGGTTTTTTTGTTTGTTTTTGCCTTTATATTTCACCCCTTTCAGGCTCCAGAAATCACCTTGCAGATTGCTTCTCATCTTCCTTCCACACAAACCTCAGACAATGCCATCCAAGTTTCCTTCTTCTATCAGGTGCTGTACCGTCATTCCCAGACACAGGTTATAGAATTCTGGGATCTAAGAAAAATAAACAAATGAAAAAGAACAAATGTTATAAAACATTTGTTCTCTTTCAAATCCTGACACATTTTATTCCCCATTGGAAATAGTCGTTTAGCTAAGGAATAATAAATTTTGCCGTGTAAGAGCTCTCTCTAATCAGTAAAATGAATATGTCCTGGCTTATGGCCAGAGAATCGTAATGGCCTTGTGCCCATTAATAAATCTCTGTCATTCTCAAGGGGGGGGTGGTTCCAGACTGGAATTTCCCGTAAGGTTTATGAGCCCAGCTTCAGGAAATCCTGCACAAACAGCATCTTTCTACAGAAAGCAATCTAAATTGTGTTGTCCTGACAGTTCCTCAAATATGTAGATTGGAAATACCTTACTGGTAACTCTCAGCCAGTGAATAAAGAACTTCAACACTAGTGAGAGTGCACTGGTAAACAGTGATCATGAGAAGAGGAACCCTAATTGATATAGGGAACAAGGAAATGGTTTATTCCTGACTAGACTGTTAGGGGATTTAATAGGATGAAAAATTATTCATATTGTATAATGCTTTATAGGTTATCAGTACTCTCTAGGCATTATTTCATTTATCCTCAAAGCAACTCTATGAAGAAGGCAAGAATATATCCCCATTTTACTGATGGGGAATCAAATACAGGATTTGCTAAGAGCAGCATGCCGGGTGTTTGGCCATACACCTCACATACATTCTCGTTTACAACTTGCAGCAGCCCAGTCCTGTGGGGTAGGTAGTCTTGTTATCCCCATTTTATGGATGAGGAAATTGAGGCCATGAGAGGTGAAGTAACTTGTCCAAGGCCACAGAATCAGCAAGAGCTGTGATCAGGTTCAGATGTATTTGACATTAAACCACTAGAGTCTGTGCTGCCACCCATAGCTGATTCAGAGGCCCTAAGAGGATTCAATCAAGGGCTGTCTGATTCCAAATCACCTAAGGCTTTTCTTTGCCAATTTGTTGCCTCTTAAGAAAATAAGCAAGGATGCTATTTCAAACCAATTAGGCAACATAGGAAATCTGATAACTTGATTACAGCAAAGGCATAAAAGAAAAAGAAAGCCTGAGAGCCCTTTAAGGCAGTGATTCTCAAACTGTGGTCCTTGGACCACGAACATGTACTATCTGGGGAGCTTGGTATAAATGGAAATACCTAGGTCCCACCCCAGATCAACAGAATCAGAGATACTGGGTTGGGCCCAAAGAATAAAGTTACTCCCTTGTGATTCTTATTCACACTTACATCAGAGAACAAACTACTTCAGGAAACAGTGATTGAAGGCGATGGATCAAAAACAGAGGTACCTAAGTAAATTTGCTCTAAATTTCTAATAAGTTTGTTTGCTATAAGATGAGGGCAGCAGAAAAATTGGGAGATGGAGGAAATCATTTATTCGGAGAGTTGAACTAGAACACTAATTTTTCCCTTGTCATCTACATCTTCCCTTCGGTAAATTTCCATTTCTCTGACTTATCATGATTCAAAAATTATTTTAAACCCTATAAAACTAGGAAAAGAACTAGGCAGTGGAAATGTTCCCTCGGCCTCACATCTTCTGCGTTTGGGTCTTTTCTCCACTCAGAGTGCGGAAAACAGATTGTTTGTGGGGAGACAGAGTTTGGCTTCTGTAGGAAGCTTTGTCCTGCTATTGATCCACTGCCTGGCCCACATTGTGGCCAAGGACCTCGACCATGACTCCAACCCAGTCTTTCTGAGGTTGTTTTATGAGGTATTTATAATACTCAAGGCTTTTTGCTTCTCTTTTTTTTGTGTCTTGGATCTGATTCCCCAGAATAACAAATGCTTTAAGCTTTGCAGCATTGCAAATCTACTTTAAGCCCCACTGGTTGTCTGTGGTTCCTCATGCCTCGCCGGCAAGAGGATTTTCCTGATCAGGTTTCCTGTGGCATATGACAAAATGCATGCACCACTCTGTAAGCATTCTTGAGAGAAGCAATCTTCCCATGAGAAGTCCATCGTGGCTTTCTGTGGATAATTATTTAACCATCAGTAAATAAGCCTCGCCGGAATTGCTAATGATCATATAATGATCATGGTGAGGGCAATTGGGGATGATAAACCTCAAGCCCCATTTTTCAACTATTATTTTGAAGCCCTAATAGCAATTGCCTACTGAGCTGTCCCCCTCAATTTCTCTTCCTCGAGCAGGGGCTAAAGGTTTATTTCAAGGAAGCATTCTCTATCACACTGCAAATGTCAGCAGTTTCCCGAGACAGTAAATTTGGCCAAATCATAAGTGCCATCCTGCTGGAAGAGCAGCCCCTCTTTGAAAGAGAAAGAGATCTTCTGCCTAAACTCTTTGAAATGAAGCATGAATCTCGCTTGGAGACAGAGTCATTGGAAGAGGTAACTAACTTAATCGTAGGTCTCCCATAGTCTTGATTAAAACTGATTTTGTCAGAGAACAAATGCCTCAGTGGATGACCTGTTAAGATATTTCTAGCCTAGGGGTATTGGTACATTGCCTTGATATTCAGCCTGCTTCTCAAAACACAATATTTTAAAAATCTTATCTTCTACAGGGCATGCAGTGTTATACAGCTCTTTGAGTCCATGGGATTGTAAATGTGGCTACATAGCAATTTACTTCATGACCCACTGACATATTATCAATAAGTAAGACAGATTTCCAGCCATAAAATGCATTGTGACTGAGAGACTAAATTTAGATGCCTAAGTAATAGCATCTTTACCCAAACTTACTGTGTGCTGTTTTCTGTACGAACTTAACATTATAATTATTATTATTTTTTTTTTTTTTTGCATGGGCAGGCACCAGGAATCGAACCCACATCTCCGGCATGGCAGGCGAGAACTCTGCCGGCTGAGCCCCCCCTGGCCTGCCCAACAGTATTCTTTTTAATGTGTTATTTAAAGCACTTTTGTGAAAAATATCACCTCAGCCTTTTAACTATTAAAAATAAAAGATCATTAATTTTAAGTCCATGATCTTAAAAAGGCCATTAGGTTATAAACAATGGTGTATCTTTTTTTTTCACTTTTTGTATAAATCTTTATAACTTTCAAAGTATACAGAGAGAGAGAGAGATTCATTTGATCCATTCAGCAATTCTGCAAAGTAGGTAGCATACCTAATTTTAGTCATATTTTATAACTAAGAAAAGATTAAGCAATTTTCCAAAAGTCATGAAGCTATTTGTGGTGGTGGATCTGACACTAGAATTGAGATTCCTGACTCCTACGTAAATGTTCCGTATACATCTCTCTGTATTCCAATCTCCACCAGTTACTAAGTCAACAATTTATTTTGTGTTTGATATTGATGTTTTTTAACATGTTTATTGTGAAATATAATGTATATACAAAGAAAAGAAAGAAAAAGCAATAATTTTCAAAATACACTTCAACAAGTAGTTACAGAACATACTTCAGAGTTTGCTGTGGGTTACCATTCCACTATTTCAGATTTTTCCTTCTAGCTGCTTCAAAACACTGGAGGCTAAAACAAATATCAGTATAGTGATTCAGCAGTCATACTCATTTATTAAATTCTGTTTTCTCTATTATAATGCCTTCTCCTTTGATCCTTCTCCCCATCTATAGGGATCTTTGGGGGAGTTGACCATTCTGACTTTTTCATGTTAAGAAGAGGTGTTGAAAATAAAGGATAAGTGGATATAATTAGTCGATAATCTTGAAGAGGTTTGTTCATCTGGGTTTCAGAATTTATCTGGCCTTGGAACCTTCTGGAAGTTATAGGTTCCAGGAAAGTAAACTTAGTGCGTGAAACTTTTGTAGTCTCAGTTCAAGCCCTATGTGTTGTTTTTTTTTTAAAACATGGGCAGGCACCGGGAATCAAACCCAGGTCCTCTGGCATCACAGGCAAGCATTCCTACCTGCTGAGCCACCATGGCCTGCCCAAGCCCTATGTGTTCTTAAGAGTTAATAGGAGTGACGTTGGTTGGGGGTTGGCAAACCACCACAATTAGCAATATGTTGATGATGTTTTAAAGTACTTAGCTCAAAACTGTTGGTCATCCAGACCACAGAATTCTGTTATACTCCACCTCCCAGAAATCACAGAGAATGGTTAGTTTTGTCCTCACTTGGACTCATCCAATCACTTTCTCTTCCTCAACATTTTTGTCACTTGGTTTCCAAGACACCTTCCTTCTCTGGTTTTTCTCCTACCTCTCTGGTTGTCCTTTCTCAGTCTCCTTTGCTGATCTCTCCTCTTCTGAGACAGATCTTTTCATGTTGGAGGACCAGGGTTCAGTCTCTTTTCTTCTCTGTCTATATTCACTTCTTGGATGTCACATAATTATGTCCAAAACCAAATTTCTGATCTTTCCAAACCTTTTCCACCCAAAACTTTCCCCTATCTCAATTGATGGCAACTCCATTCTTCAAATTTCCTAGGCCAAAGTCTTCCTTGAGCCCTCTCTCTGTGTTACATATAACTACAAGCATTCCATCAAGAAATCCTGTTGCACTACCTTCAGATTATGTCCAGAATCTGACCACTTCTCATCACGAACAATGCAAGCCATGGCCATCTCTTGTTTCAGATTGCTGTAATCTTTGCTAACTGGTCTCCCTGAGTTCACCCATGACACTTCAGCCTATTCTCAGCACTATGGTCAGAGTTATCCTTTCAAAATGAAAAATCAGACCTGCTAAAAATCCTACGGTGGCTCCCCATTTCACTCAGAATAAAAGCCAAAATCTCCATGTGTCTTCCTTACCCCCTCACCTACTACCCTATCCCTCATTCGAATACTCAACTCCAACTACACTTTTCTCCTTGCTGTTCTTCAAACACACCAGGTACACTCCACTCATAGGGATTCCCACTGCCTATAACACTCTTTCCTCGAAGACAGTAGTTCTCTACTAGGAACAGTTTTGTGCCCTGCAGTACATTTTTGATCATCACAACTGGAGGATGCTGCTGTCAACTAGTAGGTAAAGGCTAGGGATGCTGCTAAACATAAAATGCAGAGGAGACTCCCCTCACAACAAAGATTGAGCCAGCCCAAAATGTCAATAGTGCTGAGGTTAAGAAACCCTAAACAAATGATGCTGAGCTTAAGGAACTAGTTAGAGCCTGACTAACTCCCTTACCTCCTGCAGGTCTCTGCTCAAATGTCACCCTCTCAAGGAGATTTACTCTGACCATCTATCTTAATTTTCAGCCCTCTTTAGCCTCCTATTCATCAGATTTCCTATACCCAGTCTATTTTTCTTTATATATAAGCACTTTCTAATATGCTAATTTACTCATTTATTATGCTTCTGGTTTATTACCTCTCTTCTCCTGCTAGAATGGAAGCTCCATGAGGGCAGGGATGTTTGTCTGTTTCCTGATGTATCCCAGATGTCAGGCTCATTGCAGGCCCTCAATATATTTTTCTGACTTAATGAATAAATTGAATTATATATAAGTACCTTAATTCTATATTCTGAAATACCCCAATCCATCAGAGCTAACTTATGAAACAGATGATAATGGGCATTTATTTCATTCTTATCACATGCTAGATGTTATGCTAAAAGCTTTACATATGTTATCTTATCTAAACTAAAGGTAGGTGCTACTTTTATTCCTATTTTACAAGTGAGTAAACAGAAGGGTTAAAAGCAACTTGCCCATAGGCTGAGCCCCCAGTCTTGGGGTTTGTTCATATGAAACCTAACCCCGCAAAGGATAGGCCAAGACTACTTAAAATTAGCCCTAAGAGTCACCCCCAAGAGAACCTCTTTTGTTGCTCAGATGTGGCCTCTCTCTCTCAGCCAACACGACAACGAAACTCACTGCTCTCCCCCTCTCTACATGGGACATGACTTCCTGGGGTGTGGAGTGGGACAGAAATCCTAGAATGAGCTGGGACTCAGCACCAAGGGATTGAGAAAACCTTCTCGACTGAAAGGGGGAAGAGAGAAATGAGACAAAATAAAGTGTCAATGGCCAAGAGATTCCAAACAGAGTCGAGAGGTTATCCTGGAAGTTATTCTTACACATTAAATAGATATCATCTTTTTAGTTAAGGTGTAGCAGAGAGGCTGGAGGGAACTGCCTGAAAATGTAGAGCTGTATTCCAGTAGCCATGTTTCTTGAAGATGATTATATAATGATATAGCTTTCACAATGTGAATGTGTGATTGTGAAAACCTTGTGTCTGATGCTTTTTTTAAATTTTTTAATTTTATTTTTTTAAATACCAAAAAACACCAAACAAATGCAAACATTCCTATTTTATCATTCCATTCTACATAAATAATCAGTAATTCACAATATCATCACATAGTTGCATATTCATCTTTATGATCATTTCTTGGAATATTTGTGATGCTTCTTTTATCTACCTTATGGACAAATGAGTAAAACATGGATTAAAAATAAATAAATAATAGGGGGAACAAATGCTAAAATAAATTTAGTAGATTAAAAAAAAAGACAAAGAATTTCATTTTACTTCAAAAAATAAATAAATAAATAAAACTTGCCCTACAGGCGGGCCGCGGTGGCTCAGCGGGCAAAGTGCTTGCCTGCTATGCCGGAGGACCTTGGTTCGATTCCCGGCCCCAGCCCATGTAACGAAAACGGAGAAACAAAATACAATAAAACAAGAAAATGTTTAAAAGATGTTTCCCTTTCTTCCTCTCTTCCTTCCTTCTATCCTTCCTTCCTTCTCTCTGTCTTTCCTTTAAAAAAAAAAAAAAAAAAAACTTGCCCTACAAACTCCAGATGGGTCCCTGAACCAGATAAGTCCTGAAACCTAGAAGGTCCAGCCTCTCCAGACATCAGCTAGTTCCATCTCCCTACCCTGTATTATTGACAGCCCCTTCCAACATGAAAAAGTTAGAATGACCATAGCCCAAATACCCCTAAAGAGAGGGAAAGAAAAATCAAATGTTATAGAGTTATACAGAGGAGCTAGGTTTTAACAAATGAATATGATTGCTGAATCATTACATTGATATTTCTTTTAGCCTCCAGTATCTTAGGGCAGCTAGAAGTAAAAACCTAAAATTATGGAATTGTAACTCATACCAAACTCTGAAATCTGTTCTCCAACTAATTGTTGTGCTATGCTTTGAAATTTATTGTTTTGTATATATGTTATTTTTCATTTAAAAGTCAATTGTGGTGTTAAAAAAAATACTTATTCCTTCTAGCCTCCTATATTTTGGAAAAATCAGAAGGAAAAATCTGAAAGGATGGTATGGTAGCCCATGACAAACTCTGGGATCTGTCCTATAAATACTTGTTGAAGAGTGCTTTAAAAACTATTGTTTTTTTCTCTCTTTGCCTTGTATGTATATTATACAATTTTAAAAAGTTAAAAAATTAAAAAAAAAATAAAAACTTGCCCAAGACTTAGAGATCCTTGTGGAGCTAGACTGCTAGTCCTCTGTCAACCACTAACCATGAAGGGTTCTCATTTTATTTTAAAAGCAGAATTATAGACAATAATCTCAGGTCCACATTCCAGTTACAAAGATCTGGAAGTACTTAAAAGAAGTGGGAATAAGGGTTTTAACTGTGTTCTCCACAGTCTCTACAGTATATTAAGAAAAACAAAGACCTTCTCCTCTTCACCAATATGGAACATTTTCTGAAAAGTATACTCACTGTAGAGCAACAAAACCTAAGAAAACCAGAAGATCAATATGGAGGTAAGGAGAAAGTAAGATGCCCTTACAAGATAAACAGCAAGGTGACTTGCTATTCACCTTGAAATTTATTATGTGTTTTGGGCCCTATTTATAATTTATCAGAATGAAGAATTAGGAATTAATGGCCATATGAATAGATTACATCATCAGTAACTGCATTTAAGGACTTTCCCACTAACAAATGGTAGATCTTAGATTTCAGAATTAGAAGGACCCAGTAGATCATAGAGTTTATCCTTCTACCTTCCAGGCAGGTGGAGTATTAATCCTAAAGAGCAGGAGCTCATACTTGGCCCAGTTTACCCCACTGGAAAGAAGAGATAAAAAGCAACTACGATTTAAGTCTCCTGCCTTCATGCTATATATATCATAAGAATGCCTACTGCTTTTTTCTAAAAGATTCTTAGCCTTTGTTAGCATTTGATCATAAGCATTTAAAAAGTCAACCAATAGCATTTTTTATTCCAAATTACAAACATCAATATTTTGTAAGATCAATGGATAATTTTAGCAAAGAGAGAACACCCACATGCCTTCATTTTTCTCATGCAAGGTGGAGACCTGCCACACTGAGATCCAGATCAGCAACCTAAAGGAATAACAGAGCCCTGACCCCAGTCCTGGCCTCCGGTATCTAGGGTGATAACCATTCTTTTAATGCTTCATTAAAATACAACACAGCTTTTAAAAGTTCACAAATCATAAACGTGCAGCTCAATGAACTTTCCAAGGCACACACTCCCTTATAACCAGCATCCAGGTCAAGAAATAGAATACCACCAGCTTCCCACACCCCTCCACGCCTCCTTCCCGTCACCAATTCCCCAAGAATAACCACTATCCTGACTTGGGAGATTATATATAGTTCATGACTGAGCAAAAACAATTTATAAATAGAATAAAAATATGAATTACCTTAAGCTTTATGTTTGAGATTCACCTATATGGTTGCACATAATTGTAATTTGATGATCCCCTTTGCTGTAAAGTATTCCATAGTGCAAATATATTATTCGCAATTTATTCATTCTAGTTGATGGGCTTATATTTTCCAGTTTGAGGTTATTACGGATAGTCTTGCCACAAATATTCTTATGTATCTTTCAGTGATTATATGCAACTATATACTTTTGTTTGGCATATATTGGAACTGGAAACCCTTAGTCTTAGGGTATTGTGGTAGTTAGATTAGTTGTCAACTTGGCCAGGTGAAGGCACCTAGTTCTGTTGCTGTGGACATGAGCCAATGGTAGGTGAATCTCATCTGTTGCTAATTACATCTGCAGTCAGCTAGGAGGCGTGTCTGCTGCAATGAGTGACATTTGACTTAATTGGCTGGTGCTTAAATGAGAGAACCCAATATAGCACAGCCTAAGCAGCTCAGCATTTCTCATCTCAGCACTAGCAGCTCAGCCCAGGCCTTTGGAGATGGAGAAAGAAATCACTCCGGGGAAAGTTGTTGGAACCCAGGGGCCTGGAGAGAAGACCAGCAGAGACTACCCTGTGCCTTCCACGTAAGAAAGAACCTCAGTGGAAAGTTAGCTGCCTTTTCTCTGAAGAACCAACAAAATAAATCCCCTTTTATTAAAAGCCAATCCGTCTCTGGTGTGTTGCATTCCAGCAGCTAGCAAACTAGAACAGGTATGAATATGTTCAGCCTTGGTAGATACTACCAAACTAGAATTCTAAGGTGCTTATATAAATATATACTGCTACCAGCATAAGAGTTTCGGTTGCTCCCTATCTCCATCAGCATTTAGTATTTTCCGTCTTTATTTATTTTAGCCATTCTTCTAGGTGTGTGACATCTTATCATGGTTTTAATTTGCATTTCCCTGATGACCATTGAGAATGCTTCATATACTTATATACCATTTGACTATCCTCCCTTGTGAGGTGCCTGTTCTGGCCTTTTGCTCATGTTCCATTGGATTGCCTGCTTTTTTTTCTTATTGATTTTATAGAAATTCTTTATTCTGCAACTATTTTTCCTCATTCTGTGCATTATCTTTTCAATCTTCTAATGGCATATTTTTCAAAATAACTTATTAATGCTTATTTTTTGTTTTATTTTTAGCTCTAGAAAGAGAATTGTGACCCCATTTTAGTATGCATATTAAAAAGAAGTCAGAAACATCAATACATCTGAGGAAGCTGAGAATGAGATTTAAAAATATATATTCATGTATGAATCACAAATATATACCATAATTTGGTGTGTATATATAACATGAAAGGGACTAATGTCCAGCAGAAGATTAAAAACATGACATTTTCACTGTGTAAAGAGATTATTAGTCTCTGTCTTAAGTTATTATTTTAAAAATATTTACTGAAGCTCTTTCTAGAACTGTGAAAGGTATAAATTATATATCTGTTCATTTACCAGGCTAATACAAAATTGTTATTGAGTGACACAGGTAAATGAATATATTTTCACAGTATTTGGAGAGCAATCTAAGATGTGAGTATTTAAGATGTAGGTTATATAGGATCCACAAAATTCATTTGCTGGCCCTGGTTAGAACATCGAAAAGAGAGAAGCAGTCATCTTTCACGTAGCTGAAACTGAAGTTTCAGGTGAATTTGAGTACTACTTAGGAGGGACACACCATCATGTGGATTCAATGTAAGCAAAACAAAGCAGAAAAAAATTCCAAATACAAACTCCAAATCAAAAGCAATGGAAGCCCAGATTATAAACCCAAGGCATACAATTCAAGCTGATTCTTTACACGGAAAATTCTCAGAATTGTGTTCCAGGTTGAGTAGCAAAAGGATCTTTTGGTACAACAATTGTTATTGAGTCTCCCAAGCAATGCAAGAAAGGCAGGCTAGTAACGAATTAAAGCTTTAATTTAAATAAACATTATTTGGGTGAATAATTGTTCTAGTTTGTTAGCTGCCAGAATGCAATATACCAGAAATGCAATGGCTTTTAAAAAGGGGAATTTAATAAGTTGCTAGTTTATAGTCCTAAGGCCAAGAAAATGTCCCAATTTAGACAATCTATAGAAATGTCCAATCTAAAGCATCCAGTGAAAGATACCTTGGTTCAAGAAGGCCAATGAAGTTCAGAGTTTCTCTCTGACGTGAGAAGGCACATGGTGACCACAGTCAGAGTTTCTCTGTCATCTAAAGGGCATATAGTGAACACAGTCAGGGTTCCTCTCTCATTTGAAAGGGCACATGGAGAACACAACATCACCTGCTAGCTTCTTCTCCTGGCTTCCTGTTTCGTGAAGCTCCCAGGAGGTGTTTTTCTTCTACATCTCCAAAGGTCGTTGGCTGTTGGACTCTGCTTCCTGGTGCTGCAGCATTCTCTGCTCTCTCCGAATCTCCCTCATTCTCCAAAATGTTTCCTCTTTTATAGGACTCCAGTAAATGAATCAAGACCCACCCAAATAGGTGAAGACATGCCCCCACCCAATACAACTGAACAATCACTCTTGATCAAATCACATCTCCAGGGAGATGATCTAATTACAGTTTCAAACATACAATACTGAATAGGGATTAGAAGAAACAGCTGCCTTCACAAAATGGGATTAGGATTAAAACATGGTCTTTCTACAGTACATACATCATTTCAAACCAGCACAATAATGAATGATAACTAATAGTGAATTCAGCATCCATCTCATGCTCAACATTTTTAGCTCTGCAGGTCTTTTGTAGTTATTAGGAGGTGCCAATACATGGCTGAGGACTATAGCTCTAAATTTAACTTTTTTGGTGGTGGTGGCAGCCTTTTGGTTTCAGGGCTGGTCATTTAGTAATCCTTATTGAGTTTAAGTAGTTTGATTAGCAGTCAGGCAAAGGCAGTACCAAATCTGTCAGCCTTAAAACTGCTCTATTAGCTACTATTTCAGTTCAAATTATCTGCTGCTGAATTAACTAAGGTGAACTTAAAACGTTTGAAAATGGATAGAGATGATGGTAGCACATTATTGTGAGTATAATTAACTGTGAATTGTGAGTGAATGTGGTGGAAAGGGGAAGTTTAGAGTCATATTTGTCACCAGAAGGAAAGCTGGAGGTTAAAACATGGCAAAGTACAACACAATGAATCTTGTGTTAGACAAGGACTGTGATTAACTGTACTAATATTTAAAAAAAAAAAAAAGCTCTTTCTTGCATTAGGACAAATGTATGGCACTATTATAAGGAGTTAATAGAGGGGATATATGGGGGAAATGCACCTATTGCAAACTATAGACTAGCATTAACAATAATATCTTAATATTCTTTCACCAATAATAATAGCAAATATACCACACCAATACTAGGGGTCAATAATAGTAAGGTAAGAGGTATGGGATGTTTTAGGTTCTTTTTTATTTCTTTTTCTTGAGTAATGAAAATGTTCTAAAACTGATCATGTTAATGAGTGTACAACTGTGTGAGGATACTGTGAGCCACTGATTGTATATTTTGGATGGATTATGTGAAGTATGACTATACCTCAATAAAATTGCATTTAAAAAGCTACCTGCTTCTAAAATTGACGGTTTGATGGACTGTTGCCTTTATACATGATGCCCGATGAATGGACATGGCTGAAGGATGCTCTAAAGAGAACAGACTGGCAAACAATGGTGTATACATATG
This sequence comes from Tamandua tetradactyla, assembly GCF_023851605.1. Classification (NCBI taxonomy): domain Eukaryota; kingdom Metazoa; phylum Chordata; class Mammalia; order Pilosa; family Myrmecophagidae; genus Tamandua; species Tamandua tetradactyla. The sequence continues at coordinate 29,989,310 of NC_135334.1, read as the reverse complement.
ATGGAATAATGTGCTGCCACAAATGGAATGAAGTAGTGAGGCATGCAACATTGTGAATGAAACCATGGGACATTTGGTGAGGCAAAATAAACCAGAAACAGAAGAACAAATATTGTATGGTCTCCTTTAGAAAATACTTATAAGAAAACAGGGGCCTAGATTGTAAACTCTTATGGCAGTCACATTTAGTCCGGAGTGGTCATTGTTATTTCTGGATTTTGAGAAGCTGTTTTATATATGTATAATCTGGTATTTAGAGGTAAGAATGAAATCTATTAGGCCAGGATTAAGGTAATTTAGACAACAGGGGAAAGGAAGACACCGTCTATATTTTAGAACCTCTTCTACTCATTGAGACCAAAGGAAGAAAGGCTTATTTTGTCCACATAATTTTCTGTAGCACATACTCTAACTCAACCTGTCTGGATAGTTCATTTAAACAATCCAATCACAGGGAGCCCAGAATAAGAATGGGAGGCCTTTAATCTTGTAATAGCGTAATGTAATGCCTGGATAAATCCCAGAGTATATTAAGCAGATAATCAAAAAGTATTGACAAAGTCCCTTGAGGGATGGGAAAAAAAATAGGGAACTATTAAACTTTACCACTGGGAGAGCCTCTGATACTGTGTCAAACATTAGGGACACTCAAATCAATAGGCCAAGCCCCTGATTTTGAGCCTTGCTCTTGTGAAGCTTACATATATAGCTGAGAAGCTTAACTACCTATAGGTATGCCTAGGAGTTACTTTGGGAGGACCTCTTTTGTTGCTCAGATGTGGCCTCACTCTCTCTAAGCCCAACTCTGCAAATGAAATCATTGCCCTCCCTCCTACATGGGACATGACATACAGGGGTGAGTCTCCCTGGTGGCATGGGAGATGACCCCCAGGGATGTCCGGCCTTGGCACCATGGGATCAACAATGCCATCCTGACTAAAAGGGGAAAAGAAGGGTAACAAGGTATCAGTGGTTGAGAGAATTTAAATAGAGCCAAGAGGCTACTCTGGAGGTCACTCTTACGCAAACCTCAGTGAGACATTGCTACCTATCGTAATTTGCCAAACTCCAACCGAAACCATTCCAGCCAATCTTAAAGGACACCTAGGACAATATATAAGATTCTGGGGTAACCACTGGCCATGCACTAGTATAACTTTCCAGAAACCTACAACCTCCAGATGGATCCCTGGACCAGATAAGTCCTGAAACCTAGAGGGGCCAGCCTCTCCAGGACATCAACTAGTTCTATCCCCCATCCCATGTTATTGACAGTCCCTTCCAATGTGAAAAATTTAGAATGGGCATAGCTCAAATACCCCTAAAGAGTGGGGAAAAAGATCAAAGTTGATGGTGGAATTATACAGAAAAAATAGGGTTTAACAAACGAGTACGATTCCTGAATCATTATATTGATATTTCTTTTAATCTCCAGTATCTTAGAGCAGCTAGAAGTAAAAGTCTAAAATCATGGCGTTGTAACCCATACCAGACTCTGAAACCTTTCTACAACTATTTGTTGCAATGTGCTTTGAAATTTATTGCTTTTTATATGTACATTTTTCACAAAAAATAAAGTACATTGTGATAAAAAATAAAATAAAAGAAATATTATAAAACTTCAAAAATGTTACCTGCTGCCTTCATATCACAGATAGCAATAAAATATAGTTGCCTCTAAGAGAGAGCTATACAGCAGCTGTTCTGTCTCATCCATGATCTGGAAATTCTTAAAGCACATCCTTCAACCAATGCATAAGAGCTTTACAAGATTAAAGACCACAAGGGCTTTACAATGGAGGTAAATCTTAGTTTGATTTGATAAATACTGGGTATATGTCCTCAAGAACTTTATTTAGCTTTTTACAGATATTATGAAATGTATTTCCCAGAAAGCAAAATGAAGATTAGTTAAGCCAATATACAAGACTCTTCAGGTTAGTTAGGCCAAGAGACTGGGGCCTCTGGGAGAGATGGGAAAGAACAAGTAGTACAGAAAGTAGACATTGTTCTTATCTCTTCCCCATTCTTGGCTGAATCAGGTACTACCAGAATGTGATCCTATTAATTTCCTGGCTGGCTTCTTGAACCCTCCATTTGATTTCCATTAATATACTAACAGCTGCAGGCTTTTAATAATCACATGCTTCTTAATGGAAATGCCACAGATTACAAGGCAAAGGTCATCTTCACTTTTCTGCTACATTATGTATATTTATTGCTGAATCAAATCAACAGCAAGCCTCTTTTTTAAAAATGCTCAGATTCTACTTATCTTTAAGGCATTAGCTTGTATGAATACACATACATTCCACTGGCCAAAAAAAGGAAAGAGACGAAAACCTCAATTAATGTAGAAGTCAGATTTTACCAACTGTTAACAAAAAGGACCCTTTCCCAAAAATGTAATAATTGCTTTCAGATGACTTCATATTTCAAAGGTGGTACATGTGATGAAATATTATTTAAAAATTGAGTGAAGTTCTGAGCCATATTACAACATGGATGAACCTTGAAAACGTGCTTAGTGAGATAAGCCAGACACAAAAGGACAAATATCATACGATTCCACTTACATGAAATATGTAAAATACAGAAATTCACAGAGACAGAGTGGATGACAGGTTACCAGGACCCATGGTTAGGAGGAGGGAGATGGAATTATTATTTAATGGATATGAGTTTCTGCTTTGAGTAACAAATGTTTGGTAATGGATGCTGTTAATGGAAGCACATTTACAACACTGTAAATGCAATTAACCATTAAATGGTTAAATGGCAAATTTTATGTGTTACAAAAACAAGTGGTATATAAACATCTGCTTTGGTGAAGATAGACTACTCCTCCCCTTAAGTACAACTGACATTCAAGGGCACTGTACATAAAACAAACACAAGGTTCCAAAAGGTATAGAAAAGGCAGACCAGCTAGGGACCTCAGAACCCAGAAGGACATGATGGTAAATTCCTTGAATTTTCTTTTTTGCCTTATATTCCAGATTTAGAACTGAAGCAGCCAGCAATACATAAACACCAATGTGTGCCGACCAAAAAAGCCCCAGCAAAATCTGCTCTCCCTAGCCAGAGGCCAAGCAAAGGAACAACCTAGCAAGACACAAAATTTTTACTTTACCCAAACACCACAGAAAAAAATATATGGTATCACCGCATCCACACCAGCAAAGTTTGAGCAGGAGTCTAGACTTCCACCCTTGCCTTAGGTGCCTCAACCTCTCACCGACAGAAAAGGTGGTACCAGAAAAGGTTGAACAGAAGCTGAGACTTTTTTCCTGCGGGGCGGTCACAAGCTCCCATCCTACCCTGTAGTATCAGAGAACATCACAGGAAGAGTCTCGACTTCCACCAACACCTGGCAGTAACAAAGCACCCCCCCCCCCATCACCCTCCCACCACCACCACTACCACCTCCATGCTGTAGTGGCCTCATAGAAGGCTAAATAGAGAGTTAGGACTTTCACTATTACCCAACAGTAATAAGGTAAAATTACCACCCCCACCCCTTCCCCAGTGCAATGTTAGCAGCGACGACATGGGGAGCGGAACTCCCACCCCCACTCAACAGTAACAAAGAAGGCCAGGTATCAGTGGCCTTCAGGTATCAGTGAAGGCCAGGACTTTTATCCTCACTGGGCAGTAACAGGCAGTATATCTCCTTCCCCCACTGGAGTGGTATCAAAGGAAGCCAGCTTAAAACAAAAAATGTGAAGTACGATCCTGAGTCTTCTAATACCAAACATGATCATATTTCAATTAAAAAAAAAAAATCACTCATCCCAAGAACATGAAGATATCAAAATGAATGAAAAAGGACAAATGCTAAAACCAAGATAATAGATATTAGAAAATAGGTTAAAGCAGACATCATAAAAATGTTTCAATGGGCAATTACAAATATCATTGAGACGAATGAATAAACAAAGTCTCAAAGAAATAGAAGATATAAGGAAGAACCAAATGGAAGTTTTAGCAATGAAAATACAGTAATCTAATTAAAATTCTCCATCAAGAGACCCAACAGCAAAATGGAAGGCACAGAAGAAAGAATAAGTAAACTGGAAGATGGAATAGGACTTACCCAAATCGAACAAAAAAGAAAAAAATACAAAATAAGTAATTATACAGGACCTTGGGAACCTGGAAGGCTGTAGCAAAAGACCTAATGTTCATGTCAGTGGAGTCCCAAAGAGGGCTGAAAAAGTACTCAGGGAGGAAAGAACGTGGTAAACAAAAATATGGATAACTACAATAGTTTCTTTCTCATTTTGAGATTTTTTTCTAAATTATGTTTGATGCTTAAAGCAAAATATATATATATATATGTATATAAAACACATTGTCTGATGTGGTTCTAAATGTTTATAGAGGATATATTTAATACAATCATAAATGGATGAGATAATGGGACACAAAGGGAGATAAGGTTTCTATACTTCACTTGAACTGGTAAAATGATGACATCCATCGAACAATCACTAGAAAAGTAGGAGAGATATGTAGTGTTTTTTAATGTAATTCTAAAACAAATGCTCAAGTAATACACAAGGACGCAAGAAAAAAGAAAACAGAACAAACAGAAAATAAAATATCAAGTTTAACCCCAACATATCTTTAGTCATATTAAATGTAAATAGTCTAATTGTACCAATTTAAAGAAATTGACAGAGTGAACCAAAAAAATGCAACCCAGCTATAATATGCTACCTATAAAAAAGGTATGACACTTGAGTATAACAATACAGACAGGCTGAAAATGAAAGGAAGGGAAAAAGTTATAACATGCAAATCTTAATTTAAAAAAAAAAGCAGGAATGGCTCCTTTAATACCAGATAAAGTAGACATAAGAGCAAAGCAAATTACCAGAGACAGAGAAGAATATTACATAATGATAAAAGCGTCAATCCACTAAGCAGACATAGCGGTCCTAAATGTGCATGCATAAAACAGCAAAGCTGAAAAATATGTGCAGCAAAAAGTTACAGAACTGAAAGGAGATACAGATTCACAATTTAAAGAGGCTTCAACCTCTTTTTCAACAATTTATAGAATTAGGAAGAACAGCAGCAAGGATGCATGGGAACTCACCACCACCAAACAACAGGATCTAATCAACATTTATAGAACAATCCACCCAACAATAGCAGAATATATATCCTTTCCTCTAATAACAGAGATATACCAGGATAAGCCATATCTAGGACCATAAAACAAACCTCAATGAATTTAGAAGAATTGAAATCATACAGCACATACTCTCAGATCACAATGGAATCAAATTAAAAATAATAAAAAAACATAAAAATAGATAAATCTCCAGATACTTGAAAATTAAACAAGACTTCTATGTAATCTAAGGAAAAGAAGTTTCAAGGGAAATAAAATTGAACGGAGTGACAATGAAAATGCAACATACCAAATTTTATGGTGCACAGCTAGAGGAGTGCTCAGAAGGAAAGTTACAGCACTAAATGTACGCATTAAGAAAGAGGAAAAGTTTCAAATCAATAATCTGAGCTCCCACTTCAAGAACCTAGAGAACAAAGAGAAAAATAAAGGCAAAACAAGAAAATAAAAACTAAGGGCAGAAATAAATGAAATTGAAATCAGAGAAAAATTAAGAACTGAGTCTTTGAAATGACCAATAAAATTGGCAAACCTCTAGCAAGAATAACAACGAAAAGAATACATAAGTTAGCATACATTAGAAATATGAAGAATGAAATGGGATATTACTACAAACCCTGAAGACATCAAAAGCATAAGGGAATACTATCCCTCTCTACACATGAATTTGACAACCTAGATGAAATGAACCAATTCCTGAATAACAAACTATTGCAATCCACCCAATACGCAGTAGGTAACTGAATAGCCCTGTAACTAAGAAAACTGAATTCATAATTTAAAAATCTCATAGAAAAAAAAAAACGAAATTCTAAGTCCAAATGGTTTAACAGGGGAATTCTATCAAACATTAAAAAAAAAAAAAAAAGAATTAACATAACACAACTGTAGGTCAGAAAGATTAATTCGGTTTATAGTGTGTTAAAAGAAAGCAGGAAGGTGAGTAAATAAAATTCGTGGCGCCCCCCCACCAAGAAAAAAAGTATTGGAATCTTTCGCTTCTATTTTCTACAGGATATTGTACAGAATTTATATTAATTCTCTTTTTTAAATGTTTGGTAGAATTCCCATTAAACCATTTGGACTTGGAATTCTATTCACTGGAAATCGAACCCAGGTCTCCAGCACGGCAAGCGAGAATTCTGCCACTGAGCCACCATGGCACCGCCCGATGCCATCTGTTCTGGGGAGGAGAGGCAAAGCCTGGGCAGGAACACCAGCTGGAAGGCAAAGGATAGGCCTGACTCTCAGGAGTGGTGGTGATCAAGCTTGAAAGGGCCATCATGAGACATGCTCAGATATTTAGTCTGCTTCTCAGTCAACTTGGTCAGCTTCACATTTAGCTTGCCCATATGAGCCTTAGCCACCCCCTTGTCCAGTTCCTTGGGCAGAAAGTGGATCCCCTGGTAGATCCACTTTCTGGATCTCAATATGCCAGCACCTGGTTAGTGAAAGAGTTGCTCATAATGAACCTAGAGTGGCCCATGGCACAGCCCAAGTTGACCAGCCAGCCCTCAGACAACAGGATGATGCTGTGATCTTTCCTCAGCCAGTAGCAGTCCACCTTGGGACTGATGTTCACTTCCTCCACAGCATTCTCAATGAACCACCTGACACATAAACCCCCAAGTTAGAGAGCCCACTGTTACACACAATGGCATCACCCTTCATCTGCTCAAAGTGCCGCCCAGGGCTGTCTATACAGCCTGTGGTAGTGTTCTAGTTTGCTAGCTGCCGGAATACAACACACCAGAGACAGATTGGCTTTTAATAAAAGGGGATTTATTTTGTTGGTTCTTCAGAGGAAAGGCAGCTAACTTTCCACTGAGGTTCTTTCTTACGTGGAAGGCACAAGATGGTCTCTGCTGGTCTTCTCTCCAGGCCCCTGGGTTCCAACAACTTTCCCCAGGGTGACTTCTTTCTGCATCTCCAAAGGCCTGGGCTGAGCTGCTAGTGCTGAGATGAGGAATGCTGAGCTGCTTAGGCTGTGCTACATTGCGTTCTCTCATTTAAGCACCAGCCAATTAAGTCAAACGTCACTCATTGCAACAGACACGCCTCCTAGCTGACTGCAGATGTAATTAGCAACAGATGAGGTTCATGTACCATTGGCTTATGTCCACAGCAACAAGACTGGGTATGCTCACCTGGCCAAGTTGACAACTGAATCTAATTAACACAGGTAGTGACAAAGATATTGCCCCCCACAGGCTTCACCCATGGTGGTCATCTCATAGCCCTCCATAGTAGCCTGCAGTGTGTTATAGTCAATTTCAGGGATGATGACACAGATCACAAACCCTGAGGGCCTAGGCACAGCCCTTGCTCATATCTCCATAGCCTGCCACCACCGCCACCTTGCCCACAATCATGTCTGTGGCCCACTTGATGCTATCTATGAGGGACTCCCAGCAGCCATATAGGTGGCCAAGAAGTTTCTTTCACTCAAGAAAAGGCCCGTACTGTTTTGAACAGCTCTGTCAGCCGGGAAGTTAGGTGGTGGGCTCCTGCTGCTTCCTTGCTCCTGGGCTCTGTTGCTTTCAGCCTCTGTTCCTGCGGAACTGTTACTTTAGTTCTCTGGGGCTGGCTTTCATCTCTTAGCTTCCCTTGGCTCTTTCCAGGATCTGACTGATTTAACATCTCATGGGAAGCACACGGCAACGTCTGCTGGGCTCCGTTCATCTCCAAACATTCATGTATCTGCTCTATCAGCCCTGAAGTTTCAGTTGGCTCTCTGTCAGTTCTGATGTTTCTGGCTATCTCCAGTTTGTTTCCTCTTCTAAAAGATTCCAGTGAACTAATCAGGCCCAACTGGAATGGGTGGAGCCACATCTCCATCTAATCAAAAGATCACCACCCACAACTGGGCACATCACATCTCCATGGAGATAATCTAATCAGAAGATTCTACCCTACAGTGCTGAATCAGGATTAGAATCTCCCACAAGATTGGATCAAGGTTAAAACATGGCTTTTCTGGGCTACATAATACTTTTTTTATTGTGAAGAACAACATATATACAAAAAAGCAATAAATTTCAAAGCACATCACAACAATTAAACAAAATACTTCAAAATTAGCACAAGTGGCAACTAAGCACATAAAAGATGCTCAACTGTCATCAGGGAAATGCAAATCAAAACCACGAAATACCACATCACACCCAGTAGGATGGGTATTAAGAAAATGAAAGTATTGACAAGGAAACAGAGAAATGACCCTCACACATTGCTGGTGGCAATATAAAAAGGTGCAGCTGCTATGAAAAGCAGTTCAGTGGTTCCTCAAAAAGTTAACTATAGGAATAGAATTGCTCAGTCCCAGGTATACATTCAAAAGTAGTGGGAAGAGGGATTTAAAGACATACTTGCATGAGAATATTCACAGCAGTGTTCACAAAGGCAAAAAAAAGGTAGAAACAGCCCAAATTTCCATGAATGGATAAATGGATAAACCAAACGTAATATATATATTCAATGGAATATTTCTCAGCCATTAGATGGCATGAAGTTCAGACACAAGCTACAACATGGAGGAACCTAAACATCATATTAGGTCAGACACAAAAAGATAAATATCATATGACCTTTCTTATATGAAAGTTCCAGAATAAGCAAATTCATAGACAGGTTACTGGTTACCAGGGGCCAGAGAATGAGGGAAATGGAAAGTTAATGCTTAAAGGGTATGGGGTTTTTATTTGAAGTGCTGAAAATGTGTGGGTAATGGATGTTGGTGATAGTAGAAAAATATTGTGAATGTACTTAACACCAACGAATTGTACACTTAAGTGGTTAAAATGAGTTGTATATATGTCACTAAAATTAAAAGTTTAAAAAAATTTGGGGTGGTAGGGATTTTTATTTTCTTGGTATATTTTCTTTGTTAGCCTGAATTATTTACAATGAGCATATGTACTATTTATTAACTACATCATAATTAAGCCTATTAAGAGGCTGAAATATAAATGAGATTTTAAAACAATGCAAAGAAGGGAATTTTGCATCATAAAAAAAAGAACTTAAAATTTTCAAGCAAGCTCTTTGGACTTGTGAAATAGAAGGATGGAAGGTATATTATATTAGCTAGAATGCTGTATTATCAAGCTCTATCTCCCTAAGTGAAGGTCTATTTTAATTTTTTTTAAATGGCTAAGGAAAAAAACATTTAAAACTTCCTCGCAATAAACAGAAATAGAAAGGTATTAAAAACACAGTACGTTTATTTAAATTATTACTTTTCATAATTAGTCAAATCTTATTACAAGTCAATATCTTCATTCTATTACCTTGTTGAGTACATTCATTAGTGATACTAAAAACTTCATATATAAAATATAAATAACAATTAAAAGTACAGCTAAGAATAGAGTCTTGATCTGTGTGAGAGGACTTACTATCATGTACCCTAGATTCTGATGTGGTTATTTTTTCTCCATTTCACGGACCTCTCAACCTTAGATTCATTTCAGTTCTAGAGAGAATAAAGCCGCTCCTCCCCACCGCGTGCCCAGCCCTCCTTATCGATTTGTGTTGACCCAGTGGTACCTGTCTACCCGATGCCCTATCAACATAGCAGCTGGCTTATAACTTTTAGGGTTCTTATGTGATCCGCGATAAACATTTCCCAGTAGACTGGGACGGCCATCAGTCGTATTCTTTTTGCAAGGGATCTGGAACCAAGGCTGAAAGGGCTGTTTCAAGTTTTCAACCTGGGGAGGGGGGTGAAAAAAAATGAAAAGTATGAAGATCTAGAACTAATAAACTAGCTCTAAGGATTAAATACAGGCCCAAAACTCAGAAATTAAGCTTTTTAAAAGCCTAAGAAGTACAAACAAATATGAACTCAAGTAGATAAAAATCATTTTGGGAAAACTGGCTAGCATTTTGGAGGATAAAAGTAAGTCACTTCATACCTTTTACCCAAATTAATTCTTTAATCTGGCAAATTTTTAAAAACATTTATTCATATTTGCATATATTTAAGTTCTTCCCCCTGTCCCCACACCAAGAATATAGCTGACTATAGATCTGATCTACAGGTAGGAGACCTTTTTGAAACCAAAAAAATAGACTTACAGACAAATATTTGATTACATAATTTTAAACTTCTTTCCATAAAAAAGGTCAGTTTAGAAAACTGACAAGAAAGAAATATTTGCCTCTAATATGACAAAGGGCTAAAATATCCCTGATCTATGAAAAGCCTGTAATATAATACATTAGGATCTCAAATAATGGGCAAAGAAAAATCATAAGACAGTAAATGTCTAAAACAGAAAAATGACCCATTTACAATTGCTTCTTTTAAAAGAAGTTAGAAGTTAGAATTTAAAAGAGTATATTCTTTTCAGAATTAAAGGAATAAATGAAATAAATTCAATTGGATTTTGGACAGTGTCTGAAACAAGAGGGTTTTTTAATATTTAATTTCATTAACAATAAATATAAAAAATATATTTTTTTAAATCAAATTATCAAATTCCTAACCCTATGAATCCTAATATAATAGGCACACATAGCGCTGGTAAGACTCTGAATATATATAACTTTTTATAACGTATTTTCACTTTAGCTTAAGGATCAGTAATATATTCATAATATCCAGTGGCCCAGTAATTCCATGTCTGAGGATTAAATCTCAAGAAATAATTTAAAATTCAAACACCTGCATATGTTATCAGCTTTTTAATGTCACAACAATGTGGAAACAATCTAGATGTCTGCCAATAAGAGACGGGCTAAGTAAATTACCAGGGGGCAAATGAATATTAAAGTGTTAAATATTTAAGTTGCACTAACATTTTAATTCATTAGTGACTAATTTGAGAAAACATATAAACAGGTACATACATACACAGCATTAACAGAGATCAGTGTTTTTGAAACTGTGGGTTGCCACAACCACAGGGCCATGAAATCAATTTAGATGATCAAAGTCACTGATTTAATTTAATTGGAAGGGTTGGAGACATTGTACCAGGAAAGGAAAAAGTATTGTTTGATGAAACATGTTTCAGATATAAATATAATATCTTTCTATAGGGCTGTGGTTAAAACACACATACACACACACATGGAGAAAAACTGCTCCAGTGGTAGGACTCGAGTCCTTTAAACTTTTCTGAATATTTTAAATTTGCTACAATTTGCATTTGCTTTCTATTGACAAAAGAAAAAGACACTAATTTTAATATTTAATTCTGAACAGACCTAAGTAAAAGGAAACTTACGCATATTGAAATACTATATGAAGAAACAGGACTACTACAAAAGATGGTATAGGATCCAAGGACTTAGCCAAGAAGGAATACATCCAGAAAAAGTTTTGCCAAAATATTAAGTGTGATTTTTTAAAATCTTTGTTTTGTTCTTTCCATTTTCTGTTTTGTTTTACAGCAAGCATATTCTTTTTGAAATTAGAACAGGAAAAAAAAATAGAGAACTGGAACACACTTTACCTGATAAATACTCTTTGGATTGCTGACTTTAGGAATTATTCGAGGTTCTTTGCTACAACTTTCTTCATCAGAGGAAGCGCCAGAGGAGTAGTCTAAGTCTAATGTGAGCCTGTTAACAGCATGGCTGATTTGTTGAGCTAGTTCCCATTCCTCCCATCTGCCATTAAAAGAAGCAATTGTAAAGGGAGGATTTTTCTCACCATACCTAAGCAGGAAAGGAAAATGTTCATTAGAGATTCAACCTCTCACAAATTTTGTCTCTACTCTTTTCTGGAGACAATTCACTCACTTATGAAAAGAGTTCGCCAAAAAGAATAAGTCTAAAAAAAAACAAACTGAAATGGCTTGACAGCAAAGCAAGTTGAAGGACATTATGACTTCAACAACCACACTGTCATAAATTAGAGAGGATACTCTGTAAGAGGTATTTTGGTTAATTACTTAGAAATAGACATAAGACTAGTGTTTTTAATTCAGCTAATGGGCTGAATTGCCCAATGATAGATAGTACCTCTTCCCTCTTTATACTCCCTATAATTCTTAGGGGTTATAATCTACAGTTTGCAAGTGTCCAGTGGTTAAAGTCAAATTTTAAATGCTATTTAAAATCTTTGTTCTTCCCACTCCATCCACTCTCATTGGAAATCTGCATTGTCTAATAGAAATTTGCATTTAAATTTATGACTAAGCAGTGTTCTCACTGCTAACCCAAGACTTTGGAGCATTATCTTTCACAAAGTTCTATAGAGTTGACTTAATAGCTGAAGGTTATCTAGGAGTCATAAAGCAAACTCCAATGAGATTACTCACCTACAGCATACTTCAAAAGGATCTACCCAGATGGTCATCTCCTTTGGAAGTCCCAGGTGAGAAAAATTCACATTACTTTCAGCACAAGCCCTTTCTAGAATGGGATCTTTATTCTGATTATTGTTTATTCTGATACACCTTTAAAAACAAGGAAAGGAAAACAAGGGTGTGGTGACAGGTGCTATGAGGATCATAGTGCTCCAAGACATACAGCTCTCACTTCACCCCCACCTTCCCCCCATTATTTTGCTAGAGTAAAATATCAATTTTTTTTTTTTAACACAGTGACTCAGAATGTGTTGCATCACTAAGTCTCACAATTAGTTCACCAAATGTTCACTGCCTATCTTTCGTGGCAAATACAAGTTAATGTTTAATTCTACCTCACATAAGGGATTTGCTCTATAATTGTTTACAACTTTAATGTAACCTACTGCGTCTCTTTCTCTATTGAGCCCATGTTTGAGCAGCTGAATTTGGGCCCAGAACATTTTAACTACTCACAGACAGATAAAATTATCACATTTTTGTAGCAGCTGGTCGCTTGATTATATCTTCCCTTTGCCATACCACATACTTGCACTCACCTGAAGGCTTGCCCTTTAGAAGGGCAGTCAGAATGCCAGTGACTTCTGTAAGTTTCATACAAGACTATCATCAGCTTTTCTGCAAAGGCTTCTATTTGCTGTTTACTTAATTTATCATGCTTTTTCACCAGTCTTGTGACAAAGAAAACTGTTGTTGCAATTTCATCTCTCATGATTCAAGAAAAATCTGAGGAGTTCTGCAATCATTAAAAGAAATCAAATAGAAACAAGGATTTAACTTACTAGTCACATATAATTGTCACTCGGAAGCTTTATAGACCTTAAATTTAACACAGAAGTCATTTGTTAGAAAGAAGTCAAAGAAAGTTTGTCTTTACTTTTGAAGAAAGTAAAGACAAACCCTATCAATCAACAAAGCATTTAGTAAATCCAAGAACACCAATTCCTCAACTAGCCATTTTTTTAAGTTTTTCAAAGGAAAAAAATATATTTTTAAAAACTTTAAAACATTAAAAAAAACAAATGAGACAATAACGCAACTAAGGAAAAAAAAAAAGTCCTAAGGTAGAGTAAATTATACCAAACACCACTGTTTTTAAAATCATTTATAGAAAGCAAAAACGTTTCAGAGTATAGGTCTGAAATGTGACCCTCAGGTCACTAATCCCGTGGCACTTAGATTTCTTTAAGTAAAAGTTAAGATTAATCAAATGTATGTTGTACTTACCAGCAAAAGCTCTTTAGCCCCAACAAAAAGCGGGGAGGAATTAGAAGAGCAAACGTACGATGTTTCCGACTTTCACTCACACCTGTATTGTTAGATGTAGGTTGAAGTTTATATAAACCTGAGCTCCAAGGGCTGGTAGGTCTTTAACTTAAACAGGTGTTGTCCATTAGAATAACCAGCTAGTTTTTTTCAGGCCCCCATAAGATTGTTTCTTGGCATATATAGAGTGGGTTATTTATGTAAAGTGCTTAAATGTATTCAAACCGAATTTATATCTTCTGTCTTGCTATAATGTCTTATTTTTATGACATAGATTGAGAATCAAGCCTTCTCCTCCCAAATCCCAAGATTCTACATTCCAATGATTCCATTTCTAATTATCTCTGTCATTGAAGAATTTTGTCTTGGATCTTTTACAAACTTAAGACAATTTTCTTTTAACAGTCATTACATTGACTGTACCCACGTATTACTAAAATATTTACTTGTAGAATAAGTAGAAAAGATCTGAGTTTATCTAGTCTCACTGGTTCTCAAAGAGTGGGTCACTGACCACCTGATTCGGACCCAATGTATGGCTTGTTAAAAGTGCAGATTCTTGAACGTTATCCCAAATCTATTGAAGTAATACTTTGAAGGTAAGGCCTTCAATATTTAAAAACTTATCCACACTAAACTTGAAGAAACACTACACCACATATAAGTCTTTTATTAACACCCGTAATAAGTGGTCAGTCAGTTTCTTCATCTGGGAAAAAGGATTCACTCTCTTATAAGGATGCCCATTTCATTTCTAAAAAATTCTCTCTTGTAGTCCTTTGATTCTCTAAATGTGCAGCCTAATTCTCTCTGAAACTATACAGATTGAATCTAATCCTCCACCACATAATGACACTTCAACTACTAGCTATTCAACCACCCCCATGTCTTCACTTTTTGGAGGCTAAATATTCTCAGTTATTTAACAGTTCTTCCTCCCTAAGTTCGTCACTCACCTTGGATGAGTTTTAGGTGTGTCAGTAAATCCTCCTTTTAATGTGTGGGGTCCACAATCAACCACAAAGCTCAGGCATATTCTACAAATCCCAGAATAGAGGGGGCTGTCACCTCCCTGGCTCTGAACACTGTACTTCCTAGAATGCAGCTCCAGCTGCCATTCACTTTGTTCACAGGGCATCACACCCCTGCCTCACACTGAACTTGCAAGTAGTCTTTTTCACTAATGCTATTGTTTTGTCACATCTTTCCCATCACGCACAGCATAATGCTTAAGAATATGAGATCTGGAGTCCAACAGACCTGGATCTGAACTCCAACTCTACGACTCAACAATCTGTGTAACCTGAGGCAACATGCTTAACCTCTTGAACGTTCAGGTTCATGTTTGTGACAAGGGAGGTATGATAGTGACTTCATAGGGTTGTTATCAAGATTACAATCAATAATGTATTGAAGCAGTTGGTCCTGAGCCTAGTGGCTACAGAGAGGCAGTTTAACAGAGTAGTTAAGGAATTTCCTATGAAATCAAGCATACTCAGGTTGAAATTCCACCCCTCTAGTTGACTAGAAACCTGGAGATGTTTCCCAACCAATCTAATCTTCAGGATCTGCATATATAAAAAGAGGGTCAGAAGTGTATCAACTAAGGAATATAATGCAGAGGTAGAAGAGTATAGGCCTTGGAATGAAATGGTTGGGTGTGGACCTCAGTTCAATTTACTGTGTGACCTAAAGTGAGTTATTTAACCTCTCTGTGCCTCAGTTTCCTTATCTATATAAAGGAGATAATAGCATCCATCTCATAGGGTTGCTATAAAAATAGAGTGTAAAATGCTTTAGAACAGCATATGATACACAGTAAACATGCTATGCATGTTAGATATTACCATGTCTACTGCTACTACTGCTATTATCTTACAGAGTTCCTGTCAGGATTAAATTATAACATTATATAAAGCACTTAGCAGAGTGCTTGGCGTAAAGTGAATGCTTAAAAAGTGACAACCTTTTTCATTAAAAAGCATAAAGGATTTTATATTTCTCACTTAATTTTGTCATTCCTGATGCTTTGTGGATTAAATGAGATAAGAAACAACTATATATTGAAGCATACCTATCATATATCATGAGTTAAATTTATACCTTCACTACAGGGAATCAAGTTTATTTGTGAAACTAATTTTGTCACACAAAAAAATTGTCTCTTCCTTTTGGCTACTTGTTAACTATAAATTTGATAAGAATGCCACCTGTGTTCTCCCATAAGTAATGAATTAAACTGAATAGGATAAAGCTCAAGTACATCACTTAGAAAAATCCTAGGAAATCTCTCCATGAGTTCGTGTTTTTAGTACAGTTACTTTCATGTCAACCAATTAATTCTATTATCATCCAGTGGAAAATTAGTCAATAGTGGAGTAAAGAGAGATTTTACCAATTACTTTGCTGAAATCCAAAACAATATCCCAGTAGAGTAAACCTACTGTTAAAGAAGACAATTAATTTAACCTGGCCAGTCTTGTTCTTTGGGAGCCTATTAAGTTTCAAAGAATCCCAATTTCTATAATACTCAGAAACCATCTGTTTGATAAGCTGAGAAATTTGCCCTACTTGAGGTCAAGATCACTGGTCTATAATTTAAAGTATCTATCTTCTTCCCCTGTTTGAAAAGAAACACGATGTGTAACCATCTCTCGTCTTAGACTATCACATTATGAAATATTCATATTAGTAGAACATCATTCATAAAATGTGTAGTTTCTATCTATCATTAGGTCAAAATTTAAAATTTTGTTATATATATATGTTATAAACATAAATATATATTTAGATTAGTATATATTGTATAAATCTGGTCTATGAAGCTTTATATCCTGACAACCACAAGTAAAGATGAGAGCCACATTGCTTTTATAAGATTAGTCTAAGTCAAAATTCTTGTACTAATACAAACCACTATTACATAAAGTTAGCACTTACTCATGAGATTTAAAACTCAAATATTTATAATCTCCTCATAACTCAAGTTTATTTTTAAAATATCATTTACTTCCATAAAATGAAGAATTCAGCCTAACTTTTAGTTAAATCCCCACTTTTCCATATGGAATTGGGCAAATTAATTAATCTTACTATATCTGTCCCATCTAATTCTCCTCGTGTCAATAAAGTTTATCTTAATTCTTCAGGGAAAAAAAGTTAGAATAAGATGTCTTAGTCTGTGATGTAAGCAAATTTATAATATATGAAAGATAATGGTAAAATAAATTTCATTGAGAAGTTCTGAATGAATGGAAAATCAAGTAACTTAAGCTTTAGAATCTACTATCCCTACATTCTACTAACAAGATGAGAATTGTACCTGTTAGCATAACTATAAAAAGAAAAGAAATATTTCAAGCAACACTCTAGAACACATGAGAATATACTGTAAAGACAAATAGAGCTGCCAGGGTACATGCATACACATCTGCTGGCTGGCATAAAACCTCATCACTAGTGGTAGTAGAATATGGATCTGGGTAGCTCCTGGAATGCTGTAGTGATGCAATTGTTAAGTCTTTCCCCAGTGATGAAATGGGATGGAAAATACAGATAATAGGAGATGCACTGGCCATTGTAGTAACTTGGGTGCTTGAGAGTTATGAGAAATAGTAATTATAAGGGCTACAGAAATAGATGGCTTGTGCTGAGCACCTGGATATTTAGGAGTGACATGATTTCATTAAGGCTAGTTAAATTCAATTCATTAAGTATTTAAGTGTCTATGATATGCCCAGAACATGCAAAAGTAAAGTAAAGGCCAGAATAGGACTTAAATCTTTCACCTCCACAGCATCTTATTTCAGCTGTCCATGATATAGTTCTTATTTCCCTTATCCAGTGTCAGGGGTCCTCCACCTGCCGCATTTTGGAATCATCTGAAGATCTGTCAAAAATGCTGATACTGTCTCTGACACCCAAACACTCAGATATAATAGGTATGGAATGCATCCTGGGCATCAGCATTTTAAAAAGCTCCCTTAGTGATTCCAATGTGCAGCTAAGGTAGAAGATATCCTAGATATCTAGGAGACTTTAAATGTATTTTATACTTTTGATTGCTTAATAATATATTTAGCTTAACAAAGATTATTAAGACAAATTTGTACCATTTAGTCTCATTTTTTCTAGCCATTTGCTAGAGTAACTTTTGTAAAGATTATCTTTTAAATTTATTTTAGAAGTGACAAAATGGAGAATCAGGGCAACTACGTATATATTGCTGAAATAAAATTTGCTTCTGAACTAAAGACAACATACACAAATTTTTCCTTTTCAAATGGTTAGTGTTTGCATTTACAATATTAAAATGGTGCCAAGTGTTTAATAATTCTTTCATTACTTCATCCCCAGATGGCACACTGTTCTATTGAACTTTGAGTTGGTGAAGCACATTAACTGATGAGGCTTTATACTCTTTCCTAGCATTATTTTTTGCAACAAGCCCAGGCAAGCCTTGGGAGTTCTGAATAGAATAGTAAAATAACAATGTACTTAGATTTCAAGAAGGGACAATCAAATAGAAACGAAACATCATGCAAACCTTAATCCAGTTACCTGTTTATAATGATTTAGACACCTTATTTAAATCATGTCCTATACCTTAATAACTACACCTGTTTTAAGCAACATTCACTTGGCGACTATTTACTGCCCATACTAGTACACATAATAATATGCAGATTAGCAGTGACATATCACAAACTTCTAAATGCTATGGGGCAAAAACAAAATTCAACTTTCCTTTCAAGAGACAGATAACCTAGAGAAGGATATCAGACCTATACTCAAGTTACTTGGATGCACAGTCTGAGAAAAATTAGTCTAAATTCAAACTTGTAACCCAGAGACTAATGCTATCATGCAAAAAACCTCAGGAGTTCAGCAGAAGAGTCAGTACAAAAAGAAAAATTAGTTCAGATAGAGGTCTATTGAGTTTTCAATGGCAACTAAACACTCAGGTAGTAATGTCCATTGAAAGGATATAAGAATTTAGCAGAAGGTCCAGCATGGGCTAGCCTAAACCCAGCTCTAATTTGAGTTAAACAGATAATGATTACTGAAATTTGGAGAATACCAAAAAGCTCTCACACTCTTCTAGTGTAATGTCTAAAATCCCAGTTATAGGACATTTTATTCCCTTGCTTAAGGCATATTTTACCAGAATTTCCTTTTGAAAAAGTAATAGGAGTTATCCATAGGTGCACAAAATGCTAATGTTCTAAAAACAAAACAATAAGAACAACAGCATTTTAAAAAACTAAAAAATAAAATACATGAGAAAAAAAGAACAACAGCAATAACAACAAAATAACAACAAAAAGGTTAACATTCTGTCTAAAGATGGTTTGGGTATGGAAAGTAAACCTGGGCTAGTCATCACAGAGAACAGAGAAAATACAGTTTCTTGCCTTTTGGAAAGAGGATAACGAGGACAAGGGGGAAATGTAAACGATGTATTTTACCTGCTTAGTAAGCCTTTAACAGTATCAAATGGTAGAAAACATGAAAAAGACTTAAATGACCTTGTAAAAGCAAGAGTTTCTACAACAGTATTTCTTCATTTTAAAATGAGGGGGTTAACTTGATCACTGAGGATGTTCAAG
The DNA here is from genome assembly GCF_023851605.1 of Tamandua tetradactyla. Classification (NCBI taxonomy): domain Eukaryota; kingdom Metazoa; phylum Chordata; class Mammalia; order Pilosa; family Myrmecophagidae; genus Tamandua; species Tamandua tetradactyla. The sequence goes on along the minus strand of NC_135334.1, from coordinate 29,969,973 downwards.
CCCCAAAGTCCAACAATAAAGATAAAAATAGAAAATCTGGTTCTGTATTTGCATTCTTGCTTTTAACTAATCTTCAATTGCAAAATAGAAATATTTATGCATATATCAGTTTAAAAATAGTCAAAATAACTTTAACATATCATCTAACTTGAACATTAAATTCATTGAATCTGTGATGCCATAGCCAAATCAGCCCTATTTGGTTTAATTAGTTTCCCTTCCTTAAATTACAAATTTCATCTACAGGCTCAGCCATCCATTTGCAAATGCATGTCAGTACTAATAAAAGGGAAAGAACAGATGTTTCAGCACAAATCCCACTCCTGATGGATAGTGTGTTTTTTAATAACAAGTTTTAAAAAACAATGAACAATTTTATAAAATAATGAGCAAGATTATACAACCTACACATGAACTCATTCCCATTATGTTCAAACTACATATAAAGGAAGACATATTAATTGTTTAAACAAAATTGCATATGCCAAAATGTTACCTGGTGAAATTTTAGTCATGCAATGCTAATTTAAACCCCAAAAGAAATTAACTTTAGAGCAGCCTATTCTTCTAAGTGAAAGTCCTTTACTAATTAAACTAAATGAACCCTAAACTAACCTCGTGATGCTTCTTTTGCACAAAGTTACCCAGCAAAGGTTTTACTTGCCACAAGCATTTTTCCTAATTCATTTGTTGTTAGAATTTCCCGGGATCCTCAACATGCCCCAGCACCCCCCCCCCCCCCGCCCCCCCAACACACATTCTCATGATGTAGCCAGCCCTTAAAATATGTCTCCACAGAGCAGTTGTGGAGACTGCGTTACTGTGATAACCCTTTACCCCAGCATCCACCCTCTGGCAACTTCATTCCTGTGATAATCCCCTTGCTTTGTGCTGGCCAACACTACAGCGGCTTTTCAATTTTAAACCCCACCAATGAAAAGTTGCTAACTCCCCAACTTCCCGAACCCGCCAAAACCAAGCGTCGCACCCAAATTCCTTTACCCTCCCATCCAGATCAACACCTTATATTTCCAATATTCAGGTCTCTCATCATATATATATATATATATCAAATATATATATATATATATCAAAGGGTTAGGAATGTTAGAGATTCTCCCTCACAAAGTTGGCAATGACTAACCAGCTATGGCCTATCTCCCCGTAACACACACCCCGCCACACCATCCATGGCCTACCTGACTGATTGAGCAAACCATGGCCTACGTGCGGGAATGCAACCCGCCAATTCCTCCCAAGCACAGCAAAGAAACCTAATGGTTCCTTATTGGCCCTTAAACCTCTCACACATAACCAAGACCAGCTACCTACCCAAAAATGTCACTTCTCCTTACCCTAATTCTCCACCAATCATAAAATAACCCATAAGCTACACTAACCCCTCCTTGCCCCATATATAATGCTATACGACCCTCCCAGGGGTGGGCTGAAGTCTATTCTTCAGACCCCCTCTGCTGAGAGACCTTCTCAATAAACTTCCTGCCTGCAATCATCAGTCTCGGCATCCCGATGCATGCCATTTTTCCCAATATTTTCTCTGTATGTTTAGCGAATACTCACAATGTAAGTGGCATTATGCTAGTGGACACAAACAAAACAAACAACCCACCAAAAATAAGTCAGTAAGAATATGTTTCTGCACACAGTACTTGATATTAATATAAGTATTATATATATATATAATATTTTATATATATATACACATACCAGCTCTTTATACTATTACAAAAATAAAATGCTGGATTCAAAATACAATTAGAGTATAGGAATAATACTCTTTTACCAAAAGATACTAATTGTAAGGTGACTCTATCAAGTACAAAGAGAATTATAGAAAGGAAAGAAACAAGATGGGCTAAAGGCACCAGCAAAGATTTGACCCTGAAAGTAGAACTTGAGCTTGAGATTGAATAAACTATAGATGAGCTAAAAAGGGGAAGGACAATGTAAACTTTACTAAATGTACATATGATAAGACCCTTGAGATATATTCTATGAATGTTTTGAGAATAAACATAATAAATGAGAGTTACATAGTTTAAAAAAACTAAAAGATATCAGGTAAATTCCACATCTTGATGGGAAAAAAGAGCTGGAGTGCCAAATGAAGATAGTGAAAATTAAGATAAGTGGACATATGCTTAAGAGAATGGCATATGTTCATTCCTGTAAATGGATTAACTTGCAAGAGAATCGGTCAATTTTCTCCTTTGGGCTTCATAGGTTTACAGAACACACTCTAGAGCTCACAAGAAGAACAAACTTTCTGTGACAGTGTATCCATACTTCTATTAGCTGTACTGAAAACTCTAAAATTACCTCCTTAAACCTTGAAAATCCTTAAAGAGGTGACAGAAGCTAATCAGTGTGGAAAAGCAGCCAGAGAAGTTAATCTGTTTAATTATAGCCTAGAGAAGATCACGGACTCTTCATTGACTCAAAAAAAGAACATTTTTTTTTTAGAGCCAAACCAATCATCTGCTGCCCCGCGCCTAACTGTACTAATCAAACCTTACAATGCAGTGATGCCAAGGCAGCAGTTTCCCTTGAATTCATCTGTCTTTATGACCCTGTTTAAAACAGCTTGGCTTTTGTGAGAGTCCCTTTTTCTGCTTTTTCTTGTGAGCTGACTCCTCTCAAAATTTACTTCCTCCTGTCAGGCCCTAAATGGGAGAGGACTCTCAAAGTTTGACCCTAAGCCTTCTGCTGTCCTCATTCTAGTCTCTGTTCAAGAATAACGTATTACTGTCAGTCACCTATCCTGGGCTGGCGGAACCACACCACGTGTTAGCAGGTAAAATAAGAGTAGGACCATGTACCTTTCTAGGAGATCTCATTATTCTCATGTCTTCAACTATTACAATGTCAGAAAACTCTTCAGTTTCTGCCTAGCACTGCATATCTAACTCCACCACACAATGTCCTTCCATTACCTAAAACGAAACTCATTATATTTATTCTCTGACTAAATTCACCTCCTAACACCTCCATTTGGCATTGAAACTTGAAAGTTAATCTTTTTTCTCTATCTCCACTTTAACCAGTCATTCTCATTCATCCAATATTTTCTACATCACTCATATCTAGACTATTAAAATAATCTCCTAAATTGACATTCAGTCTCTTCTGACTTTCCCTCTTTGCTGCTTTATTATTCTCCATAAAACAACAGATTATATATCATTTGGGCCTCTCTGTCAAAGGAATGAGATTAAACTCTCCTACCTACCATTTCAAGGCCACCAAGAAGGGTGCATGCGTGGTTCAATGGTAGAATACTCGCTTGTCATGCAGGAGACCTGGGTTAGATTCTAAGACTATGCACATACACACACACACACCCCCCAAGAAAAAAATGCCTCCAAGATCTATCTCCTGAACACACTCATTGCTCTCCCAATTTGCCATGTATATTACAGTCTGCGTGAATTTGCTTGTTTTCCTTTTCAAGTTGTTTCTGCTACAAAGAACATCTACTCTCCCTCTTCTCTCCTTTTCAGTCCTACTTTCCCTCTAGATCCAACTCAAATCTCGTCTTATCTGTACAGCCTTCTCTTACTGTTTCAACCTATGTGAGTTTCCTTTTTTTTTCCCCCTAAATACTAGCAATAATGTAGCTTACAAGAGTACTCAGGACTTCTGAACACCTACTAATCTGTCTTGTTATTTGATATAATCTATTTTAACTAGTTATCTCTGTATACAAGTTGTCCATCTCTCTAACTAGACCATAAGTGCCTAGAGGTAGTGTTCACTAAAATATACAATATATTAGCTCCTACTCCTGCAGTCAAACTAAGAGTTCAAACAACTTTAATTATAACGTCTATTTTGTTAGATTTTTCTGATTTACCTAAAAGACAAAATATTGTAATTTTGAACTGAAACCAACAGTATTGATTAATCAATGAATATAAAGAAGAGCTAATTAAAAATCTAGTGCACTTTTACTAATGAGAGCACAATGAAATGGAACTAGTAGTATGTTACAAAAACTGCTGGCAGTTCATTTTACTTAGAAAGAAAATCTCCTTTCCTAATTATACAGATTCATTGATTGTTGGTACTTTGGAGGCACTAATGTTGACTTCAATTTGGTCCTGCTTCAACATATAAACTAGTTCTTAAGTATACCATCATAAATGCTAATAAAGGAATCTGATATTGATGTATATCAAAAACAAAACATGTTTTCTATTTCCTAAGAGAAAACACATGTTAACAAAAATGGATTTAAAAAGAAGTTACTAAAATCCATTAATTTCTAATTAGTCTGATTCTTGACTTCTTCCTCCCCTAAAAACCACCTTGAAAAGCTGTGGAAGATAAAAAATATTCAGACTGTGTGTTTGTGTATGTTGAAGGGAGGGAATAAACTACCCCCACCTTTTGTAAACCCCAATTCCCATCACTCGAGTCTTTTATCTAGGGGTGGTAAATTAAGCCAACATAAATTTGCAAAAGCTGAAGCAGAAGGTATTTGTTTTCTATACTCTTCTTGGTTTCCACCTAGTCTCCAACCTCACCTCTCTTAAACTCCCAACCTCCAATCTCTCCCATCACCAAAAGCTCATAAATTAAAACAGTAAACAACTTCCCTGAAAGGTGCCTTCCTGGTGCTGTCTAAAACAAATGCAATCTTCTGTTTGGGCATTTAAAACACCACAAGCATTCTTACTTAGATTAAATTATGGGTCTCCCTGGTCTCCAGGCATGCCTAGACATGAACCATAAAGGGAATGAGTCAACTGGAGTTTCTCTAGTAACTGCAGGCCAAATCAACAGCAACCATAAGAACAAGCATTCTTGGTGTTTTGTGTTTGTTTGTTTTTTTAACAGAACTAGGCCACACACATTTTTTTATCATTAAGTTTTAGTTGTACTACATACTAAAAAAACTGCATTTTTAAAATACTGTTTCAGTCGGCAATGCATCTTGATGACTTTTGTATGTGAACTTTATTTTGTTTTGTTACTTTTGAAGAAAAGTTTTAAAAATCTAATTTATCAAAGCATCTACCTCAACCAGTGTCTTGGATAACAGCAATCCAGTTCAGGTAAGACATCTAAAAATGCAAACTAATAATCATAAAACATCAATTAAGAAGAAGTATTAAAAATTGTTCGGGGTAAAAATGGCTAACAATTTTAAAGATCAAATTGCTTTAACAACCATGTCCTAATCTAAGAGATTTATAAATCTGCATACTTGTTAATGTAATGGAGGCTATTTCACTCCTGATTTTATGCATATAGATTTAACTGTAAAATACAAAATTGGCTCTGTAATTATCTAAAGGTAGCCCAGAGCTTAATTATAGCTCTAATTTCAGCAACTTGCCTGGTATGGCTTGGTATACTGTTCATGTTTAATGAGTGTGACTGATTTATATGTGTACTACTACAACATTGTGCCTCACCCAAAGACTGACTGAATGTAAAATAAGGTTAGTTGTAAACGACTTTGACTTTTTGATATTTAAAGTTTATGTAATGTACACTTATACTTTAGTTCCTTACTCTTCGCTTTGGTGTTCACAGAGCGAACTATGCACTTGGCACAAATGTGCTGTCCTTCACATACAAAGATAGTGTATATAAATCACTCAAATTCACTATTGGGAGGTTCTTCTGGTATTTTAATAGCGTGTTTGGAAACTGTGTTGAATGACCCAAGTTACTTGGCCCTATACATGCTACAAGTGGCATCTATGAGGCCATTTGCTGGGTTTAGAGAATCTACAGCCAGAGAGTTTTCCTTGTAGAAAACTAGCCTTCAGGCTCAACAATGAGTGTTCAATGCTGGGAACATGAAGACTATATTCCAGGAGGGCTACTACGAATTAAGTTCCAAAAAATGTGTAATCATAGAATATCCTTTATCCACTCCTGATTCATTCATTGAAGGAAAAGAGGGGAAGGAGTAACTAAAGGAATGAATTATTAGCAGAGGTCTCCCAGAAGTTCCCTGTAGCTGCCCCCTTTGTCTGGCCTACTCCAAATATATATAAACATATCTACATTATCATAAGTAGAATTATGAGAAAAAACGTAATTCCTCAAACTACATTGTTTCTCCAGCTTCTTTAACCCTCATCCTGAATATCCAACATTCTTGTGTTACTCAAGTCTCACCTGGTCTGAGAACAGCCCCTGACTGCAGCCCACATTGGTACCCCCACTTCTACTTCAATCAGTAAAATCTACAATTTAGTCATTTCTTGAATGATAAAGAATGTGTTACCACCTAGATCGTACATACAGAAGGACCATGCTTTATACTGTTAGGTGCTGAACCCCTCCATAGCAGGTACTTAGATAAACATGTGCTAGAAGTAGGAGTAATTTTGCCTAAAATTAACCGTCAGAACATAAAGTGAGGCCTTGATCTCCAGATCCCTCTGATCTAACTAAGAGCTGACTGGCTCAGTATTTGACTAAAAAGATTCAGCCTTCCCCTCATTGCATAGGCCTCCAAATCCTCAGGGGAAATGTAGGAGCAAATGTGGGATTCTCAACGGTCTCCAGGCCTATTTCCATTTTAAAAACTCAGGCCTACAATTCAAGGTACCTGTAAAGCTATTTTCCCTGATTGGGATGAACTGAAAACAGGATGGTCCTGAGGGGCTGGGGGAGGAGGGAGGGGTAGAGGGCTGGAGGAAGGGAAGAGGAAAGAGCTCTTGGCTCCTTCCGCTAAATCTAGAAAAGTCTCAAGAATCTGTGCCTCCTTTTCCTAGGCCTCTTCCCTCCAAGCCCTGTGCCCTTCCCGCATGTCTCCCCGCCCCCACCCGCCCCTCCCCCAACCCTCCCCATCTCGCGCCCGCCCCGCCCCCTGTGCCCGCGGGGTTCCAAGGGCGGTTGGCCGGCCACGGCCACGGTCACGGTCACTCCACCACTCGGAGCTGCGGGGCGCACGGGGCCGAGAAACCCGGCTCTAGGGTTTGGGCTGGGAACTGAAAAGAAGGTTTTTGAGGCAGGCTGGACCCGGCTAGAGGGAGGTGGGCGTAGGGACGAAAAAAGCTAAGGGGAAAGGGAAGGAAAGGAGAAGGGAACTTGAGGAGGAGGGAGGAGGAAGGTGGGTGGCGGGGGTGACTGCGGGAAAGAAAAGGCAAGGCGCGAGCGCTCCAGCGGGTGGGAGAAGCCAGCCAGCCGGGCACTCCTGGGTCACCTGGGGTCGCGGGGCGCGGCCCTGGGGGATGCGGGTCCCCTCGGGCAGCGCCGCCCTCTGGCGGTGCTTGTGCGGCGTGAACGCGGCAAGGGTGGCGGGGGCCCTTACGGGCGGGGCGAGGGTGTCCGGTGGGCCCGGGAGCGTCCTTGGGGCCCTCTCGCCTGGGTCCGGAGTCCGGGCACTGCCGGGCGTCGCCTCGGGTGAAGTGTGGCGCCCGGCCAAGTCCAGACCCCGCGTCCGGCCGGCTCCGGGAGACCGCGTCGGCTCTGCGGACAGTCCGGGAGCTGCAGCCCACGGGCGCCCGGTGCTCGGTTTGTAGGCAGTGTAATTAGCTGATTGTACTCTGGTGCTTACAATCACTAACTCCACTGCCATCAAAACAAGGCACAGCATCACCCGCCACCCCGCCGGGAGAAGGACGCCACCCTCGGCAGCGAAGGGCCCTCTCGGCGCGCGATCCGAAGCGTTTAAAGAGATTTGATGCGTCAGCATTTGTCCCGCGTAGCGCTGCTCTGCGAGCACGTTGTCAAAGTACGCGTTAGCTATGAGTAAAAGATTGTACAATCTCATGTAAGGAAAGCGCAAGTTGTGGAATGTAATGGCTTTGTGATATTTATGTAAAGACGCAAACCGCTTGGAGGAACGGGCTATGTAACATTTAATGCTGTATGCTGAGATTCACGATGCCTGCCTCTTTTTCATTATTAGGTAGGGTATTCACCAACCCAGCAACTAAAGTGAACTACAATTTAACCGCTGATTTGCCGATCACAACGTATGGGGGCATCACTTTGAGACTGCCATTGGTGATGGAAATAACTTTTCTATGAGTCTAGTTACTAGGCAGTGTAGTTAGCTGATTGCTAATAGTACCAATCACTAACCACACGGCCAGGTAAAGAGATTTGCGAGTCCATCCAAATGGACTATTGCCTGTGCAACATCAACTGTTTGAGGGGAGGTTGGGGGAATTAGTATATGCTAATATTACCCATTGCCTATTAATAGTTAAGCAAAGAGAGGAATATTTTAGTTGCTAAATACACAATGTATTTAATATATGTTATCATTTTTCAGTTTTATTTCAGTCTCCTAACGAAAAAAAATGTTAAGATGCCTTAACATTGGCAAATAGGATTTTTTTCTTTAGCTGATACATCATTATATAGATTTGTGGTTATCAACTTCTGAACTTTCTGTGAGACTATATTGTTAATTATATTTTGGAAGAATAAAGTGCCATAGGGACAAATTACGGCTATTACCATGTGTCCATTTCCTTTTCTAAACTGACTTTATGCACTCCCTCTCAGTTCCTGCTACGAGCAACTCTTCTGTTGCTTAAACGGTTAAATTGTTCCTAGATTAACATCTCCTGAAAGATATTCACGCATAATATTTCTATAAGGACTACTTCAACAGTTTTTTTTCCTAATTTTTCATGAAGGGATTCATTGCCCTCATTAGATATATCCCTTCTTGTACTAGTCTTTTACAACTTTTACACTCCAGGCAGTTTGTAGTGGGAATAATTACTGAATGCAGTTAGAATCTAAATCAAGGTTATTTCATAGGATTCCTCTTAAAGGATTTGGGGTGTGAGGAGGGAGAAACGTATCGCAGATACAATACACATTGGTACCTATCCGCCCAGTTCAGACTTTCAAATCCCATAGGCTAGAATCTTTTTATTAAATTCGTAAACCAAGGCAGGCCCAGAACTTCCAGTAGGGGCTGGTAAACCGTGGCAATCTGGTCTGTAAGAGAATTGGGGCAGCGTCTAAGGGCTTTATTTAAATTTCGGGCGGGCAGGTTGCGAGCGGAGAGGTAGCTGCGAGTTTGGGGGCTAAAGGATACAAGAGGGCTGAAGTGCTCTTCCACTGACTCTTAACAGGACAGGACACGCCCCAAGGTTGCTGTTTTGACTCTCCCATCTCGACTCCAAGGCGTGATCTGGTCCTGAAGCCCGTGATCACCGCAAAAGTAGGCTTCAGGTCTCCCACAGGTGCGCGCTAGACCCCAACAGCTACGGAGGAAACCGAGAGCTTCCGCCGCGGTTCCAACTCCGCGGTACTCAGAGGGGCGGGGCTGGAGAAGGGGAGACGGAGCTCGGAGAAGCGTCCGGAGTTGCCATGGATTCGGGGCCCAGCGATAGTACTAGTAGCCTTGAGTCCCATGAAACTTGCCCCCAGGGACTCCTGGTGTTCTCCGGCTCCTCGGAACAGGACGTAAACTTGGCCAAACAGTTCTGGATCTCGGCGTCGATGTATCCTCCTAGCGAATCTCAATTGGTGGTGTCCAGAGACAGCAGGCAACGTCTGCCGGTGGCGGGACCCTCCAGGAGTAGAGTGGCCGGTGAGTAGCTGCTTAAGGTCGGTGATTTTTACTTCCTTGGCCAACTTGGAGTACACCAGATCCCCTTCCAAAAGAAACTGTAGAACTTAATTCTAAAATACGAATCTTTATTTCGTCTGTTTAAAACACTGTTCAGATGGTTCCCTCCAATTGAAAGGGATCCTTCCAATTGAAAAGGACCAGTGGTATCTTTTTTTACGTCGAAAAGTACATCTTAAATTATCCCTTAAATGATGGCATCTATTTGGCTAAACACTATGGAATAATCTGGGGAAATCTTACATGTTGGTTGGAAAGATATTAAGGGTAGTAGTTTACTTACTTGAGGTTCAAACATGAAATCCCTAGAGAAAGTTGAAGACATTGTCAACATTAGGAACCAAGTTCCCTGACCTGAGTGGAGCCCAAGATGTGAAAACTGTTTGCATGAGATTTTTGTAGGTATAAAAAGTTAAGACAGCTTTAATGCTCAGATTTTTTCCAATGATTTATACTTCCCTTTTGTATTTTTTAGAGAAAGGTCACTTCCAGCCTTTTTCTCCTGAGAATACCAGTAAGTATCAAGCTCTATGCCTGTCAACATCCCAGACTCCTAGGTTCTTCAGACAATAAGTAATAAGCATAAGGATACAACTTTATACTTTGAGATGACAGTCTGAATTGGACACTGAAACCCTTCCTCAGGGTCCACCCTATATATCCAAAGGACCGTACCTACATTTCTATAACACATTCAATAGGAATGTGGAAATTGGAATCTCTGAAACTGCACATGTTTTCTTTAGAGACATTTCCTTGTCTCTGGACTGAGGCTTACTAATCATCTAAAGAGACTAGAGGTTCCCTGCAGCATTAGCTAATTAATTCAATCTCCAATTATTTGTGAATCTACTTTACAAATTTTCAAGGCACGGTACCTAAATGTTTAACCTCCTAGACAATCTGTTACCTTTTTACCCTTATCTAATTTTACCTCCATACCTTTGTAAAATCACAAAATAATTTCAGATTGAATTTAACTTTATTTCCTTTAGAAAATATGGACATCATTGCAGAAGCCCTAAAAATTCGGGAATCTGAGGAGAAAGCAAAATATCTCCAAAAGGTAGGCCAAGAATTTAGAAGGTCATCTGATTTTCATAAAATTTCCTAAATAATCCCAATAATTATTTTCCTTACCACGTGTATATGAAAATTTCTTACTGGTGTTTCAGCTTAAGCAATTGGGGAAATCTTTATTAGAATTTCAATTGAAGATTAAGAATTTTATTACTAATTTTTATACCTGCATTTAGAGAGCAGTTCCAAACTTACACTTAGATTCTAGATATAACTTTATCAACCATTAGGAAATAAACTATAGATTTCAGTTTTCAATATAAATAACTATAGAATATGGTAAAGTAATAAATTATCTACAACAAACAAATAATTGGTCACCAAATCTATACTGTCATACTGGCTTATTAATTAGGAAATCCTGTCTGTGAAGATAATGACAACATATAAGACTAGTTACTGGATGTGGATGTAAAAAATGGAGGAGCATAATATTAAGAATGAAAAATACCTAGATTTGAGTACCAGTTCCTCTAATTACTTGGATATCTCTGAGCTTCAATGTCCTCTTCTTTAAAATGAGGATAATAGCACCTGCCTTGCCTGTGTCACCACATTACAGTAAAGATCTTGTGAGGATCTAATATAGGTGTTTTGTGAACCATAAACTACAAATATTAATAATGTTACTGAAAGTATTCTGGCTCAAAAAAGTAATAATTCTGCCAATTTCTGCCTTGCTTCCTATAGAAATTTTTACTGCCCCAAAGCCTCATGGTATCGATCTCGATCCCATGGGAATGCTCCCAAACCTATATACTCTTTACCTAGAAGATCAAGGAGTCTCTGAATGACTTGATATTAGGCCAAAAGGTTCCGAGACCGCCAAGGAGCTAATCCCAGTTAATGTTAGGATTTATAACTCCTTGGAAATGGCTAGCAAGTGCTTACTTGGAGATTTAAACTTTTGGCTATTCTCAGTCTCTGCAAAAGTCCAAGGATGTACAGGAATAATAGAATCAGAGAAAAATGGGAAAGGTGGATTCACCTGCTTTCCACTCAATCAATCCCAAAGCCATATACAGTGTTCCAAGAACAAGAATATATAAGAACTGAAAAAAATCAAATAGAATTAACTGTCTTAATAGGTTAAAACTAAATGGTCAGAGGAATGAGTCTGTCGTTTAGAATCGTTTGTACTGAAGGCTGAAATTAAACACGTTGGCCTCATCAAATCAACTGAATGCATCTCTCTGGGGCAGCGTCTCTTCCTTGTTTTTCATGATATAGGGACAGCCTTTAACTCAGCAATTAATAAAGTGATTTATAGAAGCATTTTGTTTTGTCATGGATAAATTCTATTCCTGTAACTGTTCCAGTACTACAAAAGCAAAGATAGGAGATCCGTTTGGGCCTAATGTCTTTAATCACTGGACATACTGGCAAACTCTGTAAGGTTTATCGGGAATTCTACATAAATCACAGAACAATGCGTTTGAATTTGTGGATCACATTAATTCACTTTGTGAACTATACTAATGATTCCTTCAAACAAATTAGATAATTTGAAACAGAATCTTCTTCTCTCTTTAGCATATAATACTATACTAAATATTAAAAATTAAATAATATATATAAATATACAGTATATAATATGCTCTTTTTAGCATATTATATACCGTATATTTAGGCCAGGACTTTATGGGAGAGTAGGGAGCCTAATTTCCAGTGTAGTAAAAAATCAGTACAAGTCAATTCTTACAGTACTTTTAGGATGTAATTTTCATTTATTTCATTTTAGGAAGGGGATAGAAATAAAGGGTTAAAGGTTACCAATTTTATCAGCTTTTGTCAAACAGACAATATGATGTGACTTAAAGGTGAATGTAGTGCTAATGAACTGTTTTAATATATTAATAGTCTTAGAACTTGTTTTCTGCCTTGGGTTTTCTATTTATTCATTAATTAATTCCACTTAGCCTTATTAAGAAACCACTATATTCCAAGTACTGTACTAAATGCTGGGCATTCAAATATAAGATATGGTTCCTGATCTCAAGGTTTTTGCAGTCTGGTAGGAAAGACAGCCAATTAAAATCAGTAATTAAGAAACATTATTATGATGGCTAGGTTCTGGTGTCAACTGGGCCAGGTGATGATGCCCAGTTGTCTGGCCAAGCAAACACTGGCCTACCTGGTGCTGCAAGGATATTTTGTGGCTAGTTGATAAGGCAGATAAGAGAGAAACCCTGACCTTCTTCGCCATGTGCCTTTCCACTTGATAGAGAAACCCTGAACTTCATCGGACTTCTTGAATCAAGGTATCTTTCCCTGGATGCCATAGATTGGACATTCTATAGACTTACTTTAATTGGGATATTTTCACGGCCTTAGATCTGAAAACTTGTAACTTATTAAGTTCACCGTTTTAAAAAGCTCTTCCATTTCTGGTATATTGGATTCTGGCAGCTAGCAAACTAGAACAGATTTTGGTACTGCAAGTGGGATGCTGCTGCAGTTTGCAAATACCAAACATGTTGGAGCGGCTTTTTAAATGGATAAGGGGAAGATTTTGGTGGAGTTGTAAGGAGCTTGGTAGAGAAGGCCTAAAATGCTTTGAAGAGACTGTTGATAGAAATGTGGACTCTAAAGATATCTTTGACCAGGCTCTAGACAGAAATGATATGTATGTTATTGCAGACTGGAAGAAAGGTGATCCTTGTTTTAAAATAGCAGATAATCGCAAAATTCACTAGTGGCTTTGGCTGGGAGACAGATTTTAAAAGCCATGAACTTAGATATTTAGCAGAAGAGATATCCAAATTAAATACGGAAAATGTCGCCTGGTTTCTCCTTGCAGCATATAGTGAAATGTAACAGGAAAGAGATAAGCTGAGAACTGAACTCTTAGGTACAAAGAAACCAGAAATTGATGTTCTAGAAAATTCAGGGCTTCCAGGAAGGGAGAGCCAAGAGAATAGTGCCCCATGTGAGGATGTGGCCAAATGTGGAACAAGTCAGCCATTTCATAGAAAGCCAGGATCGGACATGGAGTTATCCAGGAAAGATTTGTGGAAACTCCTTATGTCTGATGGGCATGATCTGAGGCTACTGCATATAAAGCCAACAAGAGTGTTATGGGATCTGTATAAAGAGAACCACTGCCAGTTGGGACTGAAAGGAACACAGAAGGAACACATTGGAGGAAAAATAATTCAAAGGCAGAACCATGGAGGCTGAGGTCTGAAGCCAAGAAACCTCAGGCCAGGAGAGGAGACCCACCCAGGCATATGGAGAGAGTGAGTTGCCCCGACGGCAGAGGATGGGCCTTCCACTTCATTGCAGTGGAAGGTTCATGCCACCTCAGGCCTTGGAGAGGGTGGAGCACATTCCTTAGGGTTTGGGGAGAGCCTGGCTGCCACCACATGGACAGGTTGAACTTGTGCCCCAGAGATGGCAGAGAGCCCGGGTGCAGCCCCGATCCTTGGAAAGGGTGGAAGCCAAGAAAAATATGGTCTCCCCAGTATCCCCTAAGGTTGCATTTGGAGAGAGGTGGGCCACCATGTAGGCCCTTGGAAAGGATAGACTTCTGCTTTCTAAAGCCCCGAAGATAAATGACCCTCAGACTTTGAAATCTAAGGGAATTTGCCCTGCAGGTTTTTGAAGCTGCTTGAATCCAGTGACCCCTGTGTTCCTTCCTCCCTATGGAAATGGGTATATGTATCCTATGACTGTACCTCGTTTGTATGTTGGCAGCAAATAACTTGTTCTGAGTCTTACAGGTCCAGAACCAGTAGAGAGAATTTTTTTTTTTTTTTTTTTATTTTTTTAAGGAAAGACAGAGAGAAGGAAGGAAGGATAGAAGGAAGGAAGGAAGGAAGGAAGAAAGGGAAACATTTTTAAACATTTTCTTGTTTTTTTTATTGTATTCTGTTTCTCCGTTTTTGTTACATGGGCTGGGGCCGGGAATCGAACCGAGGTCCTCCGGCATAGCAGGCAAGCACTTTGCCCGCTGAGCCACCGCGGCCCGCCCACAGAGAGAATTTTACCTTAGTACAGACCATCCCTATAACTGACATTGTACTGGTTTTAACCTTGTATTTGTAATGTTACTAGAATGTTTTAAGGTTCTCTGATATTGTTATGGAATGAAGGTATTTTATATATGGGAAAACATGTCTTTTTTAGGGTTCAGAGGGTGGAATGTGCTGGTTTGAAAGAATTTCTATATCCTAAAAAAGGAGTGTTTTAATCCTAAACAATCTTGTGAGAGCAGTGGTTTCTTCTAATCCCTATACAGCATTATAAGTTGGAAATTTGATTGAGTTATCTCCACAGAGATGTGACTCAATTAATTGTAGATATTAAATTTGATTAGATGGAGGCGTGTCTCCACGCATTCTAGTGAGTCTTGATTCGTTTACTGGGATCCTGTAAAAGAGGAGACATTTTTGCAGAGAATGCCTTTTGATAACAATGAGAAAGCCACAGCAGAGCCGAGCAGAGCCACAAGTCCGAGAGAACCACAGAGTCCACCAGCCAGTGACCTTTGGAGATTCTGAGAGAGCAGAGAAGGACAACAGAATGACTAGAGCTACAAAGCAGAGTCCGCCAGCCAGCAATCTTTGGAGATGAGGAGAATGCCCCTGGGGTAGCTTCACGAAGCAAGATGCCTGGAGAGGAAGCTAGCAGATGAAGCTGTATTCACCCTGTGCCTTTCCACATAAGGGAGAAACACTGACCGTGTTCGCCATGTGCCTTTCCACTTGAGAGAGAAACCCTGAACTTCATTAGCCTTCTTGAATCAAGGTATCTTTCCCTGGATGCCTTAGATTAGACATTTCTATAGACTTGCTTTAATTGGGACATTTTCATGGCCTTAGAACTGTAAACTTGTAACTTTTTAAATCCCCCCTTTTAAAAAGCTGATCTATTTCTGGTATGTTGAGTTCCTGCAGGTAGCAAACTAGAACATGTGGTTTATTAAATCATGAGTCAGTTGACTGCAGGCTGTTACTGCTTACATCTACGATCAATTACGGGTGTATCCACCCCTGCCACAAATGAAATAATACAATCAGTTGAATTTGATTCAATCAGCTGAAGACTTATAAGGAAGAAGAGAGAATTTTCACTGCTTCTTCAGCAAGTGAGCCTCTCCTTGGAGTTTGTCAAGATCCTTCATCAGACTTGCCCACTTCACAGTCCACTCCACAGATTTTGGATCTTCCATTCCCACACTTGCATAAGACACCTTTTTAAATCTCATATTTACAGATATCTCCTGTTGGTTCTGTTTCTGTAGAGAACCCTGATAATACAGCTTGGTACCAGGAATAGGGTCTATATTAGTTTGTTAAGCTGCCGAAGTGTAATATACCAAAAATGGAACAGCTTTTGGAATGAGAATTTAATAAGTCGCAAGTTTACAGTTCTAGTACTTAGAAAATGTCCTAAGGCATCCAGAGAAAGATATCTTAATTCAAGAAAGACTGATGGGTCTGGAACACCTCTATCTGCTAGGAAGGCTTGTGGCTGGTGTCTGCTGGTCCTTGTTTCTGGTTCCATTGCTTCCAGCTTCTGATGCCAATGGTTTCCTCTCTAAGTGTCCTTGGGCCTTCATTTAGCTCATCTGGGACAAAACTCTGGGTTTCAACTCTTAGCTTAGCATCTGCCAAGGCTTGAGATTTCTTCTCTTCAGGTTCTGGCTATTTCTATCTTGATCTCCCAGCATCTACATCAGCTCTGAGCGTTCTCCAAAATGTTTCTCCTTTTGAAGGTCTCTAGTAATCAAGACCCACCTTGAATGAATAGAGCCACATCTCCATCTAATCAGAAGATCTCACCCACAACTGGGTGTGTCACATCTCTATGGATATAATCTAATCAAAAGTTTTCACCCTACAGTATTGAATCAGGATTAAGAGAAACAGCTGCCCCAACAAAATTGCATCAGGATTAAAGCATGGCTTTTCTGGGGTACATAATATCTTCAAATTGGCACAATTATTATTATAGATGTGTGCACATAATACTATATTTAGAGAACTCAAAAGCATGTTTAAAGGGTAAAGAAGACTTCCCAAAGGAGCTGAGTTTTGAGGATGTATAGAGTTGTTCAAAGAATAGCCAAAGCAAACTTCTATAATGCCACTAGTTATCTTCTTAACACCCAAATCTGATCATGTTGTTCTTCTGCTTTCATTTTTTTTCCATGACATTCAAGTTCCTTATATTCTAACAATAATCTACCTGGCTACCTCTCCTACCACTCTCCTCCTTCCCCTCTCCCCACACCATGACCCTCAAAATGGCCTTTGTGCAGTTGGTTCTCAACCACTAGGCCAAAGAATACTGTGAATCCCTCTCCATATATGCTACAGAAGTACACATGGGTAAAATATTTTTGCTACACCTTAACATCCACATTATTCTGGGATATCTGCCAAATTATACATGGAGCCACTTCAAGTCCTGCAATGGATTCTGCAATGCATTATAAGAGGTTTTATCTATTGAGCGTAGAATATAAGAGGCCCAATAAATTAGCAAGCCAGCAGGAAAGAAAGAAAATTTTACTACATCTCTGTCTTGTGAGTATAGAGGACTTAGTTAGTCCTGTACGTTCTCTTCAAACAATGCAGAAGGGTACGTTGGTGCAGAAGGGCAACTAAGAGAATCCTGCAATTCTGAATGTATATATATATATAGTATAGTATTCATAATAGTCAATCTTTTTCCAGTGGTTAAAAATAGTGTTTATTCTAAAATAAAATAAAATAGTGTAAAAGCAGCCTGCCTGGAGACCTAGGGTGGGAGGGAGAGAATAGGGTGGGTATGTGTGCATGTGGTTGCAGGTAAGGCCACTCTGAGGGGTCACATAGTAGTCACATAATAGTCAATTTATTAAGTGCTTCCTATGTGTTATATACTAAGCTAAGCAACTCATACACTCATTAAAATAGTCCCTTGATGATTAACCCCATTTTGCCAAACAAGGCTTAAATGATTTTCCAAAGTTCCCATATCTGTTCAGTGGCAAAGCCTAGATTCAAACCCCAGTAGCCTAACTCCAAAGCCCATGTAATAAACTGGTAGTAGATTTATTGTATGTAGTAGTTGCTAATTTGGATATTTCAGAATATGCTGCCAAATATTCTAAAATTCAAAACTGTGGTATGAATACAAGAGTGAGAAAAACTGTGCCAGCCTACAGGACTATAAATTGTTTCTTCAAAATACAATGTACTTTCAGGTGTCCATCGTCAAGGCCTAGCTCAAATGCCAGCTCCTTCCCAGGGATTACCTAGAGAACAGCAGAATAAATAGCTCCCTTCTCTCTGTTCCCATAGCAAGGCACATATACCTCACTGATAATATTTATTAAAGTCTCTGATCTGCATTGTAGGTAATGGTTTATGTGTCTGTCTTTCCTGCTAGATTACAGGCACCTTAGCATAGTGGATTTTGGAGACAGCAAGGTAGGTTCAGAAGCTATTTGTGTGGCCTTCAGCAACCCATTGAACCCCTGAGAGGCTCCTGTATTAAAGAAGGAATCCTCCTGTATTAAAGAAGTAATGATAAAAATATGCCTCATATATTTTTTGCGCATCTTACATAAAAGATGTGTAAGCACTGGTCATAGTTTGCCTTTAACTAATGCTAACTCCCTTTTTCTATGAGGGCAGAGGTCATGTCTTATTTGTTTAACCCAGTGCCTTACTATTTATTTAAACTCAAAAAATATTTGTTAGTTGAATTAATTAATGGGAATGAATGCTCTATACAGTGATATTTCAATTTTGTTTAGCCTTTTCCACATATATCCATTTGGCAAAATTTTTGAGACTGGCAATTTTTGCAAGAATTCTCCCAAAATCTTTTTGCAAGTCTGCTTTAGGACCATTTTAACACTTCACCTTTCTTTTGAGTTTTACTTTTCTCTCTTGGGTCTGTATATGATGGGAGGAAATGAGACTCACTGTGATTATTGAAGCATATAATCTGGTTTTGGATTCTATGGCTTATCAAAGTCTGTAGTACTACTGCTACTGTCACCATTCTAGAATTTTTAGCTTGATGGCAGAAAATAAATGGGAGAAGGATACCTTTTGAATTAATGAAACGTCTACAAGGATTTGTTTAATTTAAAAGAATCTTCTATGTGTTTTGAACACATACATTAATAAGTATACACCAGGTATAATTGCCATTTTAGAATGGAAAAAAAAATCTCCTACCAATTCTCTTTTACAGTTTTATTATTCTACTTTCTCCTTAAAATTAATGAAAATTGGAAAATGTATTTTCTGTATCTCATAAAAACACCTTTATAATCCTCTCTCAACAGCTGTTATTGATTTTTGGTTGTTGAATGTTTAAAAAAATTTTAGCATTATTCTCCATTTGGAATATTTTCCAGGTATACATTATAAATGCTTTTGGTTAGTGGACAAAATGCTATTAATCACAGCTGCTATTCAGTGATGGATATCCATGGCAGAAAATCAAAAACAAATGAGTCTGTCAAGACTAAATGGCTTACTCTAACCATAAAGGAAATCTTATAGCACTAGACTGGACCATTATTCTTCCTTTGAGAGTTCTGAAATAGCCTAAAAACATTATAACAAATGAATAGTCAGCTAATTCTTTGGAATCATAAAACTAATTTGCTTTTTAGTTTTGCCACCTTTAAGAGAGCTTTTTAGCTGATTGTCTCTTTATTGAAAGAATTATACATAATGCATTTGCTGGAAGAAGGAAGAAGAAACCAGAGTAGTACCTTAGGGAATATAATAGATGTAATCTTTGTAAGTGTCCATCAGGAATCAGAATTTTAACAACAAAGAATATAAACCAGAGAGTTCTATAAGAAAAATGTGTAATCAGCAGAGCAACATCTCAGAGATGTTCTTTATTGGGTATGAGGTATTAATATGTGCAATCACACATCCTCTGCAACCAATATTGACCGTAGTATAAGTCTCCCTCAAGAGTGGGTTTACTTTATGGCACTTCCTTAAACTAGAAGCACATTATACCATGATGAGAACTTGAATGTTAGAAGAAGCAGCTTCACAAAGGTGTTGTTTTTTGATCCTGAGTAGACTCATTAAAGTGAAAAACTTTCCTGATCCAGTGTTTTAGTTTCCTTGGGACCTCAAGCAAATATCAATGCAATAAGTTGGCTTAAACAATGGGAATTTATTAGCTCACGGTTTTGAGGTTAGGAAAAAGTTCAAATCAAGGCCTAATCAAGGTGATGCTCTCTTCCTGAAGACTGGCATTCTGGGGTTAGTTTCCAGTGGTCCTTAGTTCTGGACTCCTCTGTCACATGGCAATGCACGTGGCAGCTCTCCCTTCTCTCCTCGATTGTGTTCACCTTCAGCTTCTTGCTTCCCATGGCTTTCTCTCTATCTGTCTGAATTTTGTTCTACCATTCTGCTTATGAAGGACCCCAGTAATAGGCTTAAGATATCCTGATTGAAATGGGCCACACTTTAACTGAAGAAACCTCATCAAAAGGTCCTGTTTAATGGGTTCGTATCCACAAGAATGGCTTGGGTTTAAGAACTTGTTTTCCTGGGGCACATAGCTCCAAACCAATATATCCAGTAGTGGGAAAGTAGTGAGAGGAATACTCAAAATCATTGTAACGTAGCTTCATAGAGCCAAGGGGAAGATAAAGGGCATTTCCTCGATGTCATTACCAAGATGCTCAGATGAAATCCATTTTGGTGTCAAAAATGACCAGGATTAGTTTCCTAGAAAAACCTAAATTTTCTTAGTTACAGTGAGTTCATTTGCCCCATATAGATCCAGACTCAGAGTTAGAAAAATGTATCTCTTCCCCCTTTTTTCCAAAGGTCTAATACTTCTTAGCTTTTGTTTATATTAACCTTAACAATACAATAAAAATATTTTAAATGTTAAGGTACTATCAGGCAAAGACCAATGTTGATTATTTGGTTATAAAATATAATTAAATGAAACTCTGGAACACAGAATGAGGCAAAAGAAGATGATATATTTTTAAAAATAAATGCAGAACTATCCATTGGATTACATGAAGCCTTATTATTCAAATTAGTATATTCTTTATAAGCAACAGGACAAATCGAATAGGATTTATTGAATAACTGAATTATTTTGTGGAGGAGGTAGCTCAGAGAATCTACCTTTGCCCTCTGCCTCTGCCAAAAGCAAGATGAGAAAGTCCTTAGGCAAATTATATTGGAGCCAGATCATAAAGGTGAATGATTTATGTATTTATATTTACCTCATCACTTTATCATTTTCTCTGTAGAGTATTTTACTCACATGAATTGTAGTCAAGAATACCTTCAGAATCTGAGATGATACAGTCATTTGTCTTTTGAACTCTTAAGATTTTACACTTCATCCCCTTCGGGGAATGATGAGAACGGGGGAAAATTCAACCTCCCTAAGTTGAATTCTTGATATTCTCACAAGCAGTGTGGACAACCAAACCTATAGGCTGAGCCCCCAGTCTTGGGGTTGTTCATATGAAACTTAACCCCACAAAGGATAGGTCAAGCCTACTTAAAATTAGGCCTAAAGAGTCACCCCCAAGAGAACCTCTTTTGTTGCTCAGATGTGGCCTCTCTCTCCAGCCAACACAACAAGCAAACTCACCACCCTCCCCCTGTCTACGTGGGACATGACTCCCAGGGGTGTAGACCTTCCTGGCAACGTGGGACAGACATCCTAGAATGAGCTGAGACTCAGCATCAAGGGATTGAGAAAAACTCTAGAATGAGCTGAGACCCAGCATCAAGGGATTGAGAAAACTTTCTCGACCAAAAGGGGGAAGAGTGAAATGAGATAAAGTGTCAATGGCTGAGAGATTGCAGACAGAGTTGAGAGGTTATCCTGGAGGTTATTCTTACACATTAAGTAGATATCACCTTGTTATCCAAGATGTAATGGAGAGGCTGGAAGGAACTGCCTGAAAATATAGAGCTGTGTTCCAGTAGCCATGTTTCTTGAAGATGATTGTATAATGGTACAGCTTTCACAATGTGACTGTGTGATTATGAAAACCTTGTATCTGATGCTCCTTTTATCCACCTTGTCAACAGATGAGTAGAACATATGAAATAAAAATAAATAATAGGGGGAATAAATGTTAAGATTTTACACTTCTCAAACCATAGTAGTGGTAACACTTCTAAAATTGGTTGGATCATAGTTTAATATACAAAGTCCTTCACAATCTGCCTCCTGCCTTACCTCCCCAGCCTTACCTACCACCATTCCCCCTTCAAGGCAATTCACACTATAGCTGTTTTGAGCCACTCATAGTTGCAAGAACTCTCCAAGGGTTTCCCCTCTGTCACATGAGCCTATTATTTCTTCTGCCTAGAAGAGCCGCTCTCCCACTTGTCACTTAACTAATACCTACTTGTGCTTCAAAACAACTCAGTGGTAACATTCGAGCCTTTCCTCATCCTCACATATTCTGCAATCTGATTTAAATGCCCCTTCCTTTGTGCCTCTCTAGGAACTGTGCATTTCCCTGTCATTGACCTTGCCATATGGTACTGTGGTATAGGTATAGTTCGTGTGTTTCTCCTACAAGGAGAAGTTCCTTAAGGAAAATGACCATGGCTTTTTACTTTATAGTTATAGTGCCTGACAAATAGTAGATTATATCCTAAGTACTGATGAATGGATAAATGGATGATCTAACTTTTCTAGACGAGGATACTGTATGATTATCAGTTCCTTGAGCTAGATGTCATATGAAGTATTCATTTAATAGGAGAACAGGCCAGAATAGAACTAACCAAGACCCAAAGGCTTCACAGACTCATGGATGCTAATTAGTCAGTTGTCTACAAGCAATAGATGAGAGTGAAAATACAGTCGGTATGTCACAGAGGAAGTCACAGTAGATGAGAAGAGCATCAAATGCTTTCTGAAGGTGATCTCAGAAAAAAGTGATAGGTGGAAATCCAAGGCCATTGATGCCAAGATTTAATAGCATGTAAGAGAAACCTTGCCATAGAGATTAGGATACAGGGTCAGTAGAAAATAAGAAAAGAACGCTGTCCCAGGGTATCTGGAACAGTAGACAAGGAATCAAAACTAGAAATCATGTTGTTTTATTTTGTTTATTTTTTTAATTAATAAATAAATTTAAAAAAAACTAGAAATCAGACACAGTGGACAAGACAATATTCCATATAGTAGAATTCTAGTACCTGAGAGAGACTTAGCTATAAAAAAGAAAGCATGGTCCTGAAAACATATACCCCTCCTCCAAGCTGCCATCACATTGCTAAACATTTCTGTCATTCCCTACTTCCCAGAAATCTACTTTAGAACCATCTGTATATGAGACAAATAAATTGACCTACCTCGGTTATTTTTATTTTTTTTGACCACGTCAAAATATATTGTTCAAAAATCAATTTACAGGGCAGTGCAACAGTGGCTCAGTGGCAAGAATTCTTGCCTGCCGAGCTGGAGACCCTGGTTCAATTCCTGGAGCCTGCCCATGCCAATAAAAGTTTTTAAAAAATCAATTTATAAATAGTTGATCCTATTGTTGATATAAACTTAATTAAATAAGGAAAAAGTTAAACTTTCATTCTAACAGTAATTCAGTAATTAGAAAAAACCTCTAATGAAAAATTAGTATTTACAAATTTGTAAATGTTTCTTATAAAGTGTAGATTTCAGAGCACTGAATAACCTAAAACAAAAATAAAAAGGTAGTTCTTTCGTTCTTAGCTGTGATTATTTTATAAATTACCTTTGCATTCTCTGGGGGTTTATGGCCATAAATGCCACCAGTAGATACAAGTATAATATAGATGTAGGTATAGATATATACATTAGTCTATATGTAAGATTGGATTGGACATTGTTGGGTTTAATTCCAGAATCTTGTGCTGAAAAGTAGCGTCATGGAGTATGTTGGGTTAAATTGCATCCCCCGAAAAGATACATTGAAGTTCTCACCCCTATTCCTACTCTGCCTCTGAATACCACCTTATTTGGAAATGAGTGTTTGCAGATATAATTAAGATGAGGTAGGTCATACTAGAACAGGGTGGGCCCTAAACCCATCGGGTGGTGTCCATGTAAGAAGAGATAGAGACTTGAGGACACAGAGGGGACATAGGGAAGAATGCCATGTGATGACGGAGGCAATTATTGACTGCCACAAGTTAAGGAATGCCAAGGATTGCTGGCAACCACAAGAAGGTAGAAAGGGGCAAGGAAGCCGTCATCCCTAGTCCTTTCAGAGGGAGCCTGACCTTGCTGCACCTCGATTCCAGACTTCAAGCCTCCAGAACTGTGAGAGAATACATTTCTGTTTTTTTAACCCACCCAGTTTGTGGTGATTTGTTACTGCAGTCCTAGAAAACTAATCCAGTGGGCCAAGCTGAACTTCACAGAACACTTGCCCAAAGCAACTGAAAATTATGTAACCTTAAAAGGAGATGTAGGTGACTAGTCATGAGGCAGGCTGAGGGCAGTTCCCAGAGAGGGACCCAACTGGGAACTTCACACGTCCCATCCCTGGGGAAATGAGTGCCACGGACTTCAACAAGAATCTGGTGGCACCCCACAGAACCCACTATAGGTACATAATGAAAAGTCTCCTTCCAGCCTGTGTTCCTGAGACACCAAGTTACTTGCTCTAGGGCCAGCCAACGTTATCACTTTGTTTTGTATCTTTTCAGAGATAGCCCATGATATACAAGCAACACATATAAATATTATTTTCCTCCTTACATGAATGGTAGCGTATTAAACTTCTGTTCTGCTTCTTGCTTTCAAGATTGAGGTGTATTTGAGCTAAGCAGGTGGAGCTGTGAAATAGGAATGTGGATATACAGCCTAGAAATGAAGTTTGAAAATCATCTATGTGGGAAGTCCCTCACCCCCTCCTTCTTAAGTCCTAATGGGCAAGACAAGAAAAATATACTTGAAGGGGGAGGTCAGTCCATTCACCATTCATCTCATCTATAAAGCCAAATATGACGAAAACCTTAAAGACATACTAGTCATTTGCTTGTTAAGCACAAACTTTGGCAGTTATTGCAGACCAAGTTGTCAATAGCATATAATTCAACATATAGACAAAGGTATCCTTAATGTATGTATACTCTGTTGAATTAAAAAAAAAATATTCATCTTATGCTTATATTTTTCTCAACATTAAAATTCAAATCTCACTTATCACTTTTTTTAAAAAAGTACCTTTTAAAATAATATTAAAGTAGTTTCAAAAAATCACTTATGCTTTTACCCTGCATGGATTTTTTAGTGAGTGTTTTTAAAACAAGAGCTAAACTCTTCAGGTAATTATTATTGGCTTTTCATTAAAACATATGTAACAGAACTAAGAAAAATACAGACAATTTCTTACCAACAATGGATAAATCTGTATTTTATTGAAATCTACATTTAAGAAAAATCGAACTGAGTCCCTCTTATGTGGTGACTGATATGTTTTGCTCATTTTATCTAACTGTTATTTTTTAAAAGAAAATTATATTTGTCAGACCTGGGAAATGAGCCAGGATCAAGCAATTTCCAGGGGGTGTGGAAAGGTGCTGAGATATGCATCTTTTTCCTGCAAGTCAGCATTCCTCCTCTGTCTGATTAATAACCCTGTAACATCTTCTATCCACTCGCATAGATTACTGCCATTACGTCCACCTTCTAAAATCAGATTAGTGCTAGAGAAAGCCTTTTCACTGAATATTCAGCCTATCTTTTAAAATGCATAGTAGATCATTTGGAGGTACAACAATTTTGTTTTTTAATATTATAGCAGATATAAATTTACTATATGGCAGCTATAGAATCTACATAACAAATTTCAACTGATAGGCATAGGGACGGGTAATAAATTCATAGAGTAGATCCATAGTTGAAGCATTCTGTAATCAAAGTCAACAAGGCATACTGCTTTTTTGGAATCAGGTCCAAATGTGAGATTTTCACCAAAATAGAGTTTTACTTTAAGCTTCCTCTAAGATTACATTTGTAACATAGAAGAGAAATGAAACCTACTGAAGTTTTAGATTTTGTGCAGGATAAAAACTAAAATTCTCTTGTTTTCCTATTGAACAGTTAACTCCCAATCTTTGCATAGAATTAAAAATAAAATTCTAGAACCTGAAGAAAAAAAAAATCATAATGTCCTCAACCTCTCTTAAACCATAGGACCTTTATTCATTGGTCTTAAAGAGGGGCAGAAACTGCTTAAGCAGTATTCTAAATTTGAATATAATTCCCGTCTTACAGTTACTTGTAATCAAAGAGCCTATCATAAATATTTAGTTTACATTAACTATGATCTTAGAAAGCTCATCAGTTGTTAAGTGTCACTAAAATTCAACTATCCTTTCTCCTTTCACAGTACTTTTTTGTAAAGTGCTACATGATACATTAAAATAAGTAAATCATTAACTTTGCTCAAAGCCATCCCAAAGGTAGATTAGGACCCCCTACTTGGGTCTCCATGGCACACATTCTCTACTAAAAGTAAATTTTTCTAAAGGAACAAAAACTGTATTTGTCTTCCTTACCATGGTCAATTCAAATTAATTCTTCACTTTTGAATAAAGAAAATAAAAACATTCTGTCTCTGTGTATGTGTGTGTGTGTGTGTGAGTGTTCAAGATTGCTAGTATATGTTTGAACTAGTACAGCAAAAGAAGTAAAAGATTTGGATTTAAACAAAACTGAAATGAGTTTGAATCCTGGTTCTTCCAGTTACTAGTTAGTTAAGGTACCCTTAAAGAGTTGTTAATTTTTTATTGAGTTCCTTCTATCTGTAAAGAGTTCATCTTTTCTTTTAAATCTTTTCTGCTTCCCCCCCTTTTTTTTTATAACTCATGGTTGAAAAATAAAATTTTAGCCAGTTCAAAACAGACTTTAGTATTAATAAAGATACTGTGACTAAAGTGGTAAATCTCAAAAAATGATGAGTGGTTTTACTAAAGGCATGAGCATATAAGTATCCGCATCCTATTTAAAAGAAGCAATTAGATCGGCTTGCCCAAACTGTTAAAGAGATTTTGTGCTATTTCCCCTTGATCATCTCTTTATCAAGTACAAAAGAAAAAAATAATGTTGAAATTTCAGCTGTGGAGCAATTAATCTTTTAGGTAAAGAAAGGGTAATGAAATTTATCCTCAGTAGATGCTTAATGCCTCTATTTACAAATAAATGTAGATTAAAAGGTGAGCACCATGATGATTTTGAAGGTATGCTCAGTGATTCTTGTACAAATCAGGGTTCTCCAGAGAAAAAGAACTGACAGGAAATGGATGGATGCATGGATGGATGGATAGATAGATAGATAGATAGATAGATAGATAGATAGATAGATAGATAGATAGATAAACAGAGAGAATATTGACAGATTAATTATAGTAATTTGCACACGTGACCATGGAGATTGACAAGTCAGAATTCTGTAGAGTAAGCTGCAAGTTGGGAACTCCAAAGAAGGTTTCAATAAACTTCCCAGGAGGTACTGGGGGCTGATATAGAAATAGAGATTTCTCCTAATGACTGCTGAAATCATAAGTTCTCCCTTTAAGGCCTTCAAGTGGTTGAATGATATTTCTCTCATTGCTAAAGGCTATCTTCTTTATTGGACTGTTGAATAATCAGCCATAGATAGATGCAATCAACTGACCAATGATTTAAATCCACAAATGCCCTCGCAGGAGCAATCAGACCCGTGCTTGCTTGACCAAACAACTGGATGCCATAACCTAGCCAAGTTGAGCTTAACCATCACAGTTTTCAGCCAGAATATTAAAAATCAGCTGGATAAGGAATATTTTCAACAGCAACTATCCTTTCCACATTGTGGGGGTTATGGGTGTGGCAACCCCCCAATCTAGAAAATCCATGTAGAATTTTGGCCTTCCCTTCATACCAAAGAAGTCTGAATTTTTTTCTCTTTTATGGGGTGTTTACTGTACCTTACTGCAAAATTTGGGCTGAGTATTTGGTTATAGGTAGGCCAATGTTGAGTAAAAATACTATATGAGAAAGAAAATTTAAAAATACAAAAGAAGTATAAAATTTTTTTTAAAAAATGAAACAGCTGGTACCTGTCCTTTCCTTTCACAGATCAAGGGTTAGCAGCTTTATATTTCAGGAATGTCTTTATTATGAACCCTACAACATTGACCCAAAAGAGCAGGATTACCCCATCCTTTGCAGCTTTAAAACCTGGGGCTCATTTCACTTCTTGGCTTATGTATGTCCTGTAAGGTATTTTTTTCCAATATAGGGCAGTTTCATCAGCATTGAATTTCTGTTCCGGTTTGTAGCCTTTCTCTTCAATCAGTTTCTTCAGTTTCAGGAAACTCCCCAGCTGCCTCTTGAGCAGCAGACACTGCCTTTCCTTACTTTTTCTGTTGTCTGCATGCCACAAAATTCCCCCCAAATTCCAATTTAATTTCTTATGCCAACTCACAAAATATCAAAACCACAGTGGAGAGAGTTGTGATGCGGAAGGAATAACTGTATATAATACATACTTTGCAGAAGGCAACAGTTCTTGAAAACCTAGAAAAAGGCTAAATTACTGAAGCCAAAGCACTATTAGAAGTGGTAAGCAGTACAGCGATAGACCTAAGGTTATCCAAGGTAAACCCTTTTGATGAGCTAAATGGTAACTAAATGTACTTGAGATGATAAATATGGCCCTACTCTGGGTAACCGTTATAGGTTTGGTTTGTTTGTTTATTTTGTGTTTGTTTTGGGGGAGAAATGGGCCAGTTTTTTATTTCTTGAATCAGTTTGGTAAGTTAGTTTTTTGAAGAAAATTGCCCATTTCATCTACATTTTCAAATTTATTGGTGCCAAGGATTCATAGTGTTCTTTTTTATGTGTCTCCCTATATATATACTTCCAATATCTATAAATACACACACACCAAGGCAGATATGTGATATGTAGATCATAGGGAATTTTGTTCACAACATGGTTTTTTTGGGGGGATGAGGTGAGGGCTGGGGTGCATGGGCCAAGAGTCAAACTGTGGTCTTCCACATGGCAGGCAAAAATTGTACCACTGAACTGCCCATGCACCCCTCAGTGTTCTTTAATCAACTTTTTCATCTCTTCCATATCTCTGGTCATTACTCGTTTTCATTTCTACTCATTTCTATATTTTTTCTTGAGTAACTATTCCAAAGGATTATATATTTCAGTATTCTTTTCAAAGAACAAATCTTTGTTATATTATCCTCTATTGTATTTTTGTTTTCTATGTTATGATTGATTTTTAATACTTCATCCTACAACTTTGGGTTAATTCCATTTTTCTTTCTAATTCCTTTCTCATTTTGTATCTTAAATTTCAATTTTTTCTCCTGTCTAATATAAGCACTTAAAGCTATAAATATCCCTTAGAGTACTACTTTAGCTTCATCTTACAAGCCATAAATATATCATTTAATCACTATACATAGTTTATAAATATTATGTCGTTTATATATGGTATATATTATATTATAAATCTTTATTAATTATTCCATTTTAAGTATTTTAAAATTTTTTAATTTGATTTTGATTTCTAATTTGTCCCTTGTAATATTTAGGAGTATGCTTTTTGTTTTTTTTTAAAACATGGGCAGGCACCGGGAATCGAACCCGGGTCTCCAGCATAGCAGGCAAGAGCTCTGCCACTGAGCCACCATGGCCTGCCCAAGAGTATGCCTTTTAATGTCCAAATATGTGGGGTCTTCTTAGGTTATCCGTTATTTTTTTCTAATTTAATTAGATTGGGCTCAGGAACGTAGTCTGTATGATATACTGAACACTTAAAACTTGAGACTTGCTTATGGTCTAGATTATGTTCGCTTTTTGTAATGCTACAGGAATGCTTAAGAATATGTTTTTGATAATTGTTAGGTGTAGAGTTCTAAATATGTCAGGTTCTTGTTATTTGTATTTTTCACATCTTCTATAACTTTATTGTTAATAGATATTACTGAGAGAGTTATGTTAAAAAATATCCCACTGTGATAGTGAATTTTTTTTCTTCCTCCTTATAATTCTGTCATTGTTAGATTTTATTTATATTTTGAAGCTATGTTATTAGATGCATACATATTTAAAATTGTTGTATCTTCCTAGTGAATTGAACTTTTTATCATTAAGTATTGGTCTTCTTATTCCTAAAATGCTTTTAGCCTTAAATTCTATTTTTACTAATATTAAAATGTTTACCTCATTTTTTTATTTTTGATATTTGTCTACTGTATCATTTTCATTATGATACCTTCAACATTTCTTTATTTTAGGTAGGTCTCTTGTAAATGCATATAGCTATGTTTTGTCTGTTCATTTGTTTTGTATTATTCCTTCAGATATATTCAGTCCATTTATAGTTGTTGTGACTACTGATGTATTTGGAATTATTTCTGCCATCTTGGTTTTTACTTTCTTGTTATTCTGCTACGTCCATGTTGCTTCTTTTCTCCTTCCTGCTTTCTTTTGTAGTATGTGCAGTTCCACTTTTTCCCTTATTATTTTCATGATTACATCAGCAATTTTTATTATTTTTGTAATTACCTATAAAATTTTAACATGCATGCTTAAAGTGTAAATTTAAATCAGTATTTTTACCTTGCACCTGAACAATAGAATTCCCATCTTCCTATTTTTGATGTACACTATTTTAGTACTGTCTTCTTTTAGTTATACCCCACATTTGACATTCCACTTATTGTTTTATAGAATGTATACTTGTCTGGATTTATCCACATGTTTATCCATAGTATCTTTGTTTACCATTCTTTTATACAAAGAATTACATAAAATAATCCCAGAAGGTAGGTACCCAATCATCCTGGTCTTGAGACCATTCCAATTTTAGCACTAAAACCCCACATCCAAGAAAATCCCTCAGTCTCAGGCAAACCAGGACAGTTTGGCCACCCTAACTGTGCAAGAGAGCATTTGCCTTTGCATTTGCCAGGAGACCCAGACTGCAACAAATCTGGAATCACTTTAGTTTCTTTTCTTGACGTTTCCTAAACAATACAAGAAATGTAAGTTTAAGCCCGAAATCCATGTGAGGGCGCGTGATTACAAATTCTCAGAGGAAACATATTTTCTTTCTCTTTAGACAATAAGCTTCTTGAACTGCGTTACTCTGAATTTAGCATAGTTCTATACATGTGTTGATAGAATATATTGGGGCTGTTATTTCTTATAATCAGAACAGTTTGTTTTGACTAAGGCAAGCTAAGTTTACATTAGTTTTTTGGGTTTTGTGGGGGTTTTTGTTTTTGGCATGGGCAGGCTCTGGGAATCGAACCTGGGTCTCTGGCATGGCAGGCAAGAATTCTGCCACTGAGCCACCGTTGCATCACCCTACATTTTTAAGCAGATACTTTACATGGTTGACTGCCATATGTAGAGTCTCTTTGCCTCTACTCATTTCCTTTCTAATTCACCATGTATATCCTCCTAAGTACCATGCTTTATCATATCACTCCCCTGCCATTAAGTTTTCAATAGTTCCTATTTTCTACTAAATCAAGTTTAAATGACTCTACATTTATGTCAAGGTCCTCAATATGTTCCATTAAACTTTTGTACCCTTTATATTCCTGTTCCCCAAAACACATGTCTTGCTGCAGGCAAGCCAGACTTATCACCACCTTTAGACATGCTAAACTCTTACCTTCCTCCCTGTCTCTGTTTATCTTCTTTTCAACTCTGAGCATACTTTTTTATTATGATCATTAATCATTTGTATTATGCTTCTCTAGCCAGCTTTTTCCCTTTGATATATTATTTAAAAATCTGTAAATTACTTATTTTGGAGCTCCTTTCAGTTTCTTCTGAAATTTTTATGTTTTAACCTAAAAAACTTATATTAAGATGTTAGATTCAACCGTGGATTTTATGGAAACATTATTTTCCTTTATGTGCTTTTCCACATTTTCTGATGTTTGTACTGTGATATATATTCATATTCAATGGAAAGAATTAAGGATTTTTTGAAATTCCTATTTGAATTAATGTATTTCCTCCAGTACTTCATAGTTTTTTCTCCTGATGTTTTTTCTTTCACTATCTGCCTTCCCCTCGCTCTGTATAATAATACTTTTGAGAATTACTATATACCATGTACACTGTAAGTGTTTTACTCATATTCTAATTTAATTCTAGGAACAACTCTATCTTATAAGCATTATGATTATATCCATTTTATAGATGAGGATGCTGAAAGGTCTCTAAAGAGTGGGGTAGTTGCCAGATAACTAAGTAAAGAGGTGATTTTTTAATGAATTCAATATACTTCTAAGACATTCTTAAGATTAAATTCAGTAATTCAGTTTTCATAGATTCGTACTCAAGAGAAAATTCCTTTTAGTAATGTAGATAGACAATATGAGAGAAATAGATACTACTTCATATTATTTGTAATGAATGTTTCACTCAAAAAATTTCAATCATAATCCAAGAAAGAAATGCAATTTTCATATGAGAACTAAATTTGAGAAGAAAGGGCTTGCTTTTATTTTAAAGTCTAGTGTTTATTAAGAGATTTATTTTTATAATAGGAGAGCAACTGAGAACATTTATAATATTCTAGAGAATCTATGGACAGAGGAATTTGTACTGCATATTTAGTGGCAAATAATATCTCAAATAGCCCTCCTTATTTTTCCTCTCCCTGCCAGCTGCATTCTCCAACTAACCCATAGGTCAAAGGTTGATGCATCAGAAGTCCTCCATTCCTTTACAAATCCATCTTTCTTTTTCTCATTTTTTTCCACATTTTGAAAACATTACAATTAAAAATTCATTTCATAATTATAATAGTATTAGCATTGTTGCTATTTATTAAATATTCTCCAAATGCCAGGCATTATGACAAGCAATATTTGTATTATCTCTAATTTTCACAACAACCTTCCTTGTAGATGAGAAATTCAAGACTCAAAGACGTGGTTCATTGATTTACCCAAGATCACAACTTCTGAACTTTAAATTAGGGGTTATAATTGGAGGAAGGACAGGTAGAACTAGGAGGGAGCGTTAAAATATTACTTGCCGTTAATCACACAGAAGTATTAGGATTCAAATGCAGGTTTATTTGTTTCTACTATTCTATATTACCACCCCACCCACCCACCCCCACCAAGTTTTGGGGTTTTAAAAGCTAAGAAGAGAGAACTAAGAAATTTAACTCTTGAAGTATCACTAAAAATCATTAACCATCTCTGGGACATTAAATATATATATATATCACCACCCCCTAATTTCCTGGGATCAGTTTTTATTCCATAATTTTTAGGAATAATATATGAATGTAAATTAATATAAATTATATGATATAAATAAAATACTGTAAAATAATAGCCCTTATAGTATTTTAAAAATTAACAAATTAAATGCCTTATAAATATAAAATTCCAATTATGAACCCAACCGAAACACAATGATTAGAAATGAGAATTCTTTTGTTATTACAAAATTAACAAGTAAATTATTTTCCCCTACTAACAAGGTAAATTGTAAGGATTTTCTCTTACCACTGAATTGCATTTAGTTATCCTGTTCTTAGAAGAGTCAGCAGTATTTTTGTTCAGATGACACAGTTGTTTACAGTAGTTTTAAAACATGTTATTCATTCCCAGGAAGCATGTCCTGGGAACTGAAATCAAATTATACTAAAAAGTTTTATTTCTGGGGCATTATATTATATTATAAAACTGGTTTGATACTTAAAGCCATTATAATATTAAAAGGATCTGAAATGAAAGGAAATAATGAATGTATGTATTTTTATGCTACTATTATTTTAGAAAGTGATAATTAAATATTTGTCTGTTTTTATATTTTAAGCATTAAATTACAGCTTGCTTATGGATATGCAATTGTTAAAGAGGAAATAATCATCTAGTTTTGTTTATAGGGGATGTTAAAGAACTAAGCTTATCCCACTGTTTGATTTCACTTTCTAAAAATTTTTTTCTTTTTGCTTAGGCTAATAATTTTATATTAGACTATGCAGTGATTTCATTCCTACATCAAGACTCAATCAATTCAATTCAACAAAAATTCATTGAGTATCATATATAAGGCACTACTAAGCTCTAAGGAAGGATAAAAAGGTGAATAAGACTCTGACAGAAAAAGACATGATAGCAACTAAGACATAAAGCAAGAAAAGTAAGATCAATAGCATAATAAAGATCCAGGACAGAAGCAATTATTTCCAACTGAGTATATGTGTAATGGAAAAGTTAGAAAAGCAACTACCACCAAATACCTACATTGGAAACTTTGCAGGTCTTGCCTACAAACAACATTTCATTCAATCTATAGCAATATGACAAATATTTTTCAACTTAGATGTTGAAGTACCCTGAATTTTTTTTCTTTCAGTAACTTGATACATGATACCTAAAATTCAAGTAAAAAGTAGAAATCCCATCCCAAATAAATGAAAGTAAAACCCTGGAGGCTCTTAGAAGGCAAGATTCTTAAGACTTGAACAGAATCTTGCATAACAAAGGCACCAGTTGCTGTGGTCCAGCTGAAAAGGACAGCACCCCCGCACAGGCTCCTCCTCTGGTGGGGGTGGGGTGGGGGCGGGGGTGAGGTGGCAGGGCATGCCCTTGGTCCCCAGCTACCCCTTGCAGCTGGCCATCAGGACTAAGATCTGGGATCATCCAGAGGAATTACTTGGCAGCGCACCTGCCTCTAGGCTCTCCACCCGCTGTTTCTTCCACCTCAAAGCTTTCTTCCCTTTTCTGTCCCCACTGTTATCTAGCAATTACATTTCTTGTCTAAGCTTGGACTTCACCTCTTCTGGGCATCTCTGAGCACTGTCATCCCCTTCCCCAGGCTGAATTGAGTTCCCCTTTCTCTAATTGCACCCTGTATTAACTCCGTTGTGCCACATTTGAAACTATTTACTTGTCTTTTTTCTCCACAAGTCTGCAGTCACCTTGCAGGCAGGGATTATGTCTCCTTCAGCCCTTAGCATATGGTAGGTGCTCAAGAAATTCTAATGGATGGATGGATGGAAGACATGGAATTTTGACCTGGCTATGACAAATTTGTGTCAATTCTCAGCAATTCTCTTCCAGCCCTGATATAAAGATCTTCTTTCATTTTATTTGGCCACCTGAAGCTACAAGTTTTATTTGTCACATTCTCTTGTTTTTCTTTTGTTCTCACAAACTCCAGATATGAATTTGCCTGGCTATCTCCAAAGCAACATAATTGGAGTCTATTTAAAACTGTTGTGCCTATAATTGACCATTTTCATATAGTGTCTATCTTTTTATTATTATTATGATGGCAATTGTCTTGATAAATCCTCATGCCTGTGCCATATTCGTTTTTTACATTTAGGAAAACTTGCCTGAGAATAAGTGTTTCTCACTAAGTCAGAGAAAGGAGAGATGAGAGAAAAAGACTTTGTTCCCAATCGCAAGCTACTAAGCAAAGCCCTCGTAACTGTAGACCTAGATGGTGGCAGCTATTTGAGCTTGCTGGCCTTGTATCTTGCTACCATTTAATGTCAGTTTAGTGTAGTGGTTAGTAGGCTGGGCTTTGGTGCCAGAAAGAGCTAGGGCCAAATCTATTTCTGCCCCTTAGTAGCTTGGGTAAGTTGTTTAAGCTTACTAAGTGTCAGTTTCCTTATCATTAAAATGGAGTAATAGGAGTGTCAAACTTCTGAGTTTTTCTAAGAAATAAAGGGCACAATGTATATAAACTTATTGGAATAGTTCATGTTGTAAAGGCTATAAAACTTTAGCTATTCTTAGATGGGGGAAAAAACTCCATGTAGGATCAAACCCAAATTATTTTGTAAAACACCATCCTCTATGTTACGTATTTTTGTATAGAGATGAAAAACTATAAATTTTTCATGAAAAAAATAGCATTTAAAAATTCTGTTTAAGTAATATGAGAAGAAAGTAGAAGGAATTCTACCCTTCCACAGGCACAAGTCTTTATGATTGAGTCACAACGCATCTACCTTTTTTCTTTCATTGAAACAGGCTAAAAGAAGAGATGAGATTCTCCAACTCTTAAGAAAACAAAGA
The DNA here is from genome assembly GCF_023851605.1 of Tamandua tetradactyla. Classification (NCBI taxonomy): domain Eukaryota; kingdom Metazoa; phylum Chordata; class Mammalia; order Pilosa; family Myrmecophagidae; genus Tamandua; species Tamandua tetradactyla. The sequence goes on along the minus strand of NC_135334.1, from coordinate 29,934,270 downwards.
GAAGAAAGGATCACGGTGAGTGATAGTGAGGCATTCAGATACGTCTGTCTGGAGTTATGCAGTGTGGCAGCTTTTCACAGGTTTAAAGATTGACCTAGATTTATCTAGGTGCCCATGGACCAGATCTTTCCATAAACTAGAGGTGAAGCATATAGAGTTCCCATAATTTGGCAATCCTTGATAAACCAAAGATATCTCCAGTGTTTGCAGTTCTGCTGGTGTGGGGAATAAGGTACTATGGTCAGTGGAGCTTATTGCTTACACATTATCAAGCTGTGGGGTATTAACATTAGCCTACGTAGGTGCTGTGGATTTACAGCACACTCTCCTGATGAACTCTAGATTCTCTAATCTGGAATTTTTCTGATTCCACAGTTTCTAAATTTAAGAGGCCAATCTGTACAAACTATGTGATGATTTTTACCTCCGTTTTTCTCAAGTGAGTATGTTTCAGGCAATGTAAGAAGTGACATTATTCCTTTTTGATTTGGTTTTCTTTTCTTTATTTTTTAGAAAGAACTGATTTCTCTTCCTTTTAAACCACAGGCCAAAGTACACAAAGCAAAGTAAGTTCACTTCTGTCAAAAATATTCTCACCTCTCTAGCTACTTTCTAGTTGCTTTTTTTTTTCTGACTCACTTTGCTCACTACCCCAAATCTTTTAAAAACCCATCCCACTGTAGTAGGGATTTCTTGCCTTGGTAAACTTTTTTCTCCTTATAGACATTAAAGCCTGTGGAATATACAAGCATAAGTTGGTGTAAACAGGAGAACAGACCACCAATGAATTCTATATACATTCTCTTCCCATTTCTTCTCATTCCAGGCTCTTGGGTTAACCTGCCATCATGCCCTCCCATCTCCACTCTCTCCTACCCACACCTACACCCACCACTGTTAGAGGTCCAAGACGTCTGGTAAATCACCAGCTGTGAAACCATCAACAACTTATCTAAGCTTTCTAAAACTAAGATCATGTAGCAACAGCTTTACAGTCTCTTGGTGATGATTTACTAGCTAATCCTTGGGATAACATTAGAAGAATACCAGGCACAAGGTCTAGAAGATTTTGAAGGAAACTAGCTATCACCAGACAACCATTTTTTTAAAAACCCTAATAAGCAATCTTTCCATTTTTGGGTTATGACTGGAAATCAATCTGCCTAACCATAGTAATTTGGCAAATATTTATTTGCACACTAGATTTAGGGAAGAACAGTCAGAAAGTAATAGAATTGTGATTCTGATATCATTTGTACTGAGGCTGACTCTCTTTAATATCATCAAGGTAATACCCTTAAAGAAGAAAGAACATATATACACTAAAAAAATCTTTAGAAAAAATGAAAATATCATTTAATCACCTAGCTATATATTGGCTACACAATGTTCAGCTACTTAATTTTTTGCTTTTTAAGCCAGATGATTTGACATAGCTTCTAAGGGTGGAGCAAAACTAGACCAATTAAAAGTTTCACAGATCTGATGCAAATATGGGATGCAGATGCTACTTGAGTAGCATGAACAAATATGTCTGAGTGCCCTATATCTCTGGGTGTATTTTTTCAGGAATGACTCAAAACATGCCTGCTATTCCCCATATTGATCCACCCTGTGAATAAAAAATTATTTAACAGCTCAAACATATAATTCCCTTCATATTTTAAATGCTTACCTATTTTACTCCTTTTGTTTATTGACATGCTCTTTCCCCCTTTTCCATTCTGAAGCATTTGAATTTCACTCCATTTCACCATGGTATCTCCTTCCCTTGAACTTCTTATACTTGTGTTGTCCATACCATTCTTTTGGCAATTAATCATGCACCACTTTGAACCAAAATTTTATATTATTCAACCTTTACTGTCTCTTAAATCATTACTTAACTTTTCACATATTCACGTCTGGTCTCTTAACTATATTTTAAGCTGCATGAGAAACTGGATAACCCAAAATGCACGACATAGTTTCTGGATATAGGAAGTCAGAAAATATTTGTAACAAAAAAGTTTAGGTAAAAAAATCATGTAGTTCAGTATTAGCTAAGTGATATTTTTCTACTATACATTATAAAATTTATAAACATTTTTTAAGTTGGTAAATATTTTAGACATGATTGTAAAATACTTTAATTTTGCCCTCTTCCCTGCCCCCATCCTTTCCTCTCTTCCCCATATCTCCTTACATAAATAGAAACACCCTTAGCATCTATCCTTCAACAGATCTCCTCAGAAAAAATCTTAGTACCCTTCTGCCAGAAAGAGTTAGGCAGTGTGTTTTAGTAACAATAAGTTTCTTACACAAGCCAGGAATATTTGTATTTCAAAAGCAGACTGACTGGAGGTGCAAGGGTAATTCGGTGGTATAATTCTCGCCTGCCATGCAGGAGACCTGGGTTCGATTCCCGGTCCATGCACTCCCCAAAAAACAAGCAAGCAAAACAAACAAGCAAACAAAAATTCAACAAATGGTGCTGCAATAACGGGATACCCACATGGAAAAATAATGAAATGTAACCCCCACCATACAGTATACCAAAAAAACCCAGACTGACTGGAGGGAACAATCCAAAGAAATGTGGAACAATCCAAACAATCCAAGATGAAATTTTTAAAAGTTTGATTCTTGGGTGAGAAAAATATGTGTAGGTAGTAGGTCTTCACCCACGTCCTTCAAATCACATTTCACAGTGGGATGAACACTTCTCCTATATGTAAGTTTATACTTTGTTGTAAAACATAATGCATATTCAGAATTCCAAGACAGTGAATTTTTTTTAGTGGGACGTTTACAAAAGTTGTTTTCATGCTATGCTGTATTCGTAATGACAGAGTTCTGTGTGCTTGAACTGATCCATGTTACTACCAACAGGAAAGTGATATCAGAGTCAGATAAACAGGATCAAGAAGAAGTCAAAGCCTTGGAATAATCTGATTGACACATGGTACAGGACAGCTTACTTATTTATCTTCATTTTTGAAACACCTTTGCTTGTATAGGGATCATTGGGATCATTTTAAATGGATAAAGAAATAAAGATTAAATATACAGACTTCTAGGAATTTTACTGGTTATAGAATACTTGTGTCTCTTTTACTTATTGGCTATTACTGTGTTTGACACAGTGATAAACAGTGACGTCTCCTTCCTCTTATACATTCCCAAACTCCTATTTATCATGTTTGTATTTGAATTTCTAGATTTGACCTGTATTGTGAATATCAGATGAACAAGACACGGGGGGAGTTATGTCCCCCAACTTACAGACCACCAGAAAAAGACAATTAGTCAGGAAAAGGGGTGAAAGAGCAATCCTGAAAACTTTCGTATTTTCCTGCTTTTAAAAAACCTCTTTTCCAAAACTTGGCTTATTCGGTTTCTGGAACATGTCTGAAGTCACTTTCAGAAATGAATTGTTTCTGGTTCTGTTTCTAATATCTTGGTATGCTTATGTTGTGTACTCACATAAGTAATTCCAGTGCCAACCTCCCTCCCATTCAAGAGTCACTCTCTTTGGAATACATTTGAAAAGAGAAGGTTATGTGCATTTCCCTTCCAAATTGTCCAAGTGACAGTTCTACTCAGGGTGCATACTCTTCCCTGGTGCTTGCAGCTCTACTTGGGACCACCAGTCACTTTACTATAGGCCTCCACCCGAAGTCCTGGACAGAACACCTATAAGATGCTGCTCTTTATTCCTTTCCTTTATTCCTCTCGGCTTTTCTTTTCCCACTGTATCACTTAAGATAGTACTGCCTCAGACTTTTCTGAAGTTTGGGGGCTAAGTAATGGGACTTACAAGGAAAGGAAGGAAAATCTTCCATCTGTGTATTAGAGAAAAGGTCAATATCTTTTCTCTAAATCAGGGAAAAAAAGATCCAAGAAGATAAACCCTCAGAAGAAATCTCCTTGCAGTATACCTTGGTTTCTAACATTACTCTGCTATCTTCTTTATACCCCTATACCTGGCCCATTTACAGCATTTTAGGAATTCCTACTTGCCCAGTTTTTTTTTTCTGTGAAGTACTACATTTTCCCAAGTCTGAGTTATTTGAATCCGTCACTGTCTTCAGCAGTACAGTTAAACCAAATCCCAAACAGCAGGATAATGTGGAAGCAAACAAGGGAAGTCCCAAAAAGTGGGCTTTGGTACTTCAAGTTCCATAACATAGCCAAGAATAAGTATGAACCCTCAAGGCCAGTTACATTCATAATTACCCAATAAGTAATATTTGAATCCATCTCTCCCCGCCCCCCCACCCCTGTTTCTCTCTCTCTCTCTCTCTCTCTCTCTCTCTCTTGCGTGCATGCACACACATGCATGCATATACATACTTCCTAAGAGCAAGCATTACTTTGCAGGACATTACAGTTTAAATAAAAAGGAAGGGAAATATTTTTCCACCACAAGGCCACTCCTCTCTGATGGAGTCTGGGTTTTCCATCAGACTATAATGTAGAGGAATGTTCATTTCCTTCATTTATCTCCTAATCAGTTTTAAATTATGCCTCATTTAGGCTTCCTATAAATAGAAAAGGCATATTGCAGAACTGCTTTTCTCCTAATGGCTCTCCTTTAGCCACGAAGACTGAGCTTTGAAAAGACTCAACCTGAAGACTCAGTTTGGTCAAGGGCCACACTCATATCCAGTGACCAGAGGAAGAGAAAGGAATGGTGCCATTCTTCAGATTCAGATTCAGCCTACAATTAAGACCTTTTTTTGCATAAAAATGAAGTCTGGAAGTTTTCACTTGCCAACATAAATATAAACCAACTTCTTACATTTGTTACCAAGTGTTTCTTCCTTTGAAATATTGATTCTTTATGATGTCAGACCTAGTCAAGGGCCACTTGTCAACATATAGGGATAACAGTAAAGTACCCCCTCAGAAACTGGGAATAAGGAAAATGAAGTTCACCTTAGAGTTGAGCTAGTAAAATTCTCACACAATTGGTGTGTTTCCATCTGAAAACCAAGAGATTACCTGAAATTTGGAAATTCCTGAAATGTCAGTTAAAAAATAATTTAGATGAAACTCAGAATTGATTAAAGAAAATAATTTAATCTACGTAGCAAGTCAGTGTTTGAGAGTTTCCCAATAGTTTAATTGAAGGTGCTGATATTTTTATTGCATAATTAAATAAGACTCCCTTTGCATTCAAATATTAGCAAAGCTAAATCCAGAATAATCGACGATGCTAATTGCCAATTTCATGCACATTGCACACTGGAGTCATATTATATGAACCCGTATTTATTGGGCCACTTTACTAGTGATTCAGCCAGTGCAGCCATAGATGGAGTGAAGCTGGAGGATAAAGATCAGTTTCACTGAAGTTCTTCTAACTGATACGGGTAGGTGAATCTATAAAAGGAGGTTTAGTATCTCAGAGAAGCAGAACTTTTCTGATTTTTCCAGAATTTTGGGTCTAATAAGAAAGGAACAAATGTCACACATTTCAGAAAAATATGTTTCAGGTTGCTGCTCAGATGCTCACAGGCCTTGAACTCCTAAATGATACCTGGGTGCTTAAATGATTTTCAGATGATATCTACTGAATGAGTGTGGAGACATGCAATACTAAGAAATAAAAACTAAAGGAGATAATTTAAACAAAAAAAAACAGCATCTAGAATGTGGATTCTGGTAATCTGAAAAGGAGAAATCAATTATTTGTATTTTTAAGATATTAACTCAGCTGCTGTAACAAATAGGGTCAAAGTAATAGAAGTTAAATGAGAAAGAGGCTTATTTCTTACACACCCATACAGAATTGGTCAGATAAGTAGCCCAGGAATGCTCTGGAAGCTATACAGTCATCAGAAAGCCAAGCTTCTGCTTGCTATGTCAATTTCAATAGACTGCTTCCATCTTGTGGTTGAGAATGACTGCCTGTGACCCCCTGTAGTGTCCAAATTTGAGCCAACAGATGGGGGAAGTGGAAAGTGGACTGCATACCCCTTCCTTTAAAGGTCATGGCTGAAAGTTGAATATATTACTTCCTCTAGCATCCCATTGGTCAGAACTTAATCGTAGGGCCACACCAAGTTGCCAGATAGGGTGGGAAATAGTCTTTAGATGAGTGGCCATTTGTCTTGTTAAAACTCAGTGACTCTATCACTGAAAGGCGTATAGAAATGAATACTGAGACAACTAGCAGTTTCTACCAGAACACTACCTGGGGAAAAAAATTTTGACAAGGAAGATAGGCCTAGAAAAGGACAATATAAAAATTATAAGTTAGTAATGCCCATCCAAAGGGAGAATATGTGCTGATCAGGCCAATGCAAACATCAGTTTCTTGATGATTATATTTCTCAATACATAAATATATTTATTCTTAGTTACACTGTGTTTGAGCTTGCCAAACTAAGGATTAGATTCAGGACCAAAATAAATTTCACTTAGTTTATCTTGGCAACCAGCTTCCCCAAAGTAACAACTGCCTGCATTACCAGGTGTAATGGTGAGCTGTTGCTGCAACAATACTGCATAACAAAGTTGTCTAAAACAATAACCATTTATATGGCTTATACATCTGCAGGTCTGCTAGGGTTTGCTGATCTATGCTTGACCAGACAGCTCTGCTTTAGGCCACAGTGGCAGCTCTGCCTCTTGCTACAGGTCTGTCAATTGACTGAGGTAGGTCTCTTCCAGGCATCATCCCCCTTGAACCAGTAGGATACCTGGGATTTGTTCCTCTCAGAGAGTGGCAGAGAAACAAACAAACAAAAATCAAAAACATTTGAGGCCTCTTATGGTCTAGGCTCAGAACCTTCTAGCTCATTCTATTGTCCAAAGCAAGTCACATGGTGAAACACAAAATGAAGGGGTGGAGAAATATATCCTGCCTCTTCAGTGGGCATTTGGTAAACAGTCTGGATACAGGGAGGGATAAAGAATTAGGGTCGATAATGCAATCTACTACACTAAACTGGACTGCCTATCTAAATAAAGCCAATCTGGACCAAGGTCCAGGGACTTGAAGGGAGAATTCTGGTCACCATTTAAATATTAGGGTCAAAGGAACAAACAACTTCTCTAAGCTGTAGTAGATGTCATAAAACTGGAAATAAGTTGTTTTCAGTTGACATTAGGTTCTGTACCCAGCTATCTGTACACTTCCATATATGTTTGCCTTACTTAACCCTCATAAAACTCTTAAGGTAACTGCTAGTGTAACCAATAGTTAAATGAAACTCTGAAGGCAAAGAGTCTTGCTGAGGCCCACACCATAAGTGAAGAGACAGGATTTGAAACAGCTCATCACATGCTAACCCAAGTGCTTCTTTTCACTATAACAGTTGTCTCTTTGTTTTGATAACCCAGGAATTTCTAGAAAAAATGTGTGCTAGATGTGAGATGTTCTAATCAGGACATAGAGACAGGCTCTAAATGAACTTGCCATAAAGGTCAATCCTCAACCCACCATTTTCTGCAGTAGTAGAGCTTCCCATTTTATTAGCTGATAATGACATAGAACACCCAGCCTGGAGTCAGTCCTGCTGGTCTAGAACTGCAGTGCTTGGAAGCCGTGGGACCATCTCTACTTTCTTGTGTGTTGCTTGGAAAAGCAGGACAGGTAGGTAGGCAGAAGCAAGGGGGGGGGGGGGACCAAAACTCTTTCGGCTTCTGGTGGAAGCCACTTTCCTCTCAGCCAGGAGAACCCCAATTTAGCCGCCTCCGGATGCTACAAGTGTTGAATCCCATAACCTGCTTTGTCAGTAGGGCACACTGCCTGCTGCTCCTGCTTGAACATTTGTTCTCTGTATGATCCACCCCTTTCTCAGGTGCAGCCCTGAACGAAGGGACTGCTGCCTACCCAGCCCAAGGGAGGTCTCGGTGTTTTGCCTCTCCCACTGGCCCACACCGCAGAGCTTAGGGCTCTGGGTGAACTTGGGAAGGTGGGTGAGGGGATGGCCAGCCGGAGTAGGGGTGAGATGTAGTCCTCTTTTTAGCCGTCAGTGCCCTCCGTCAGATTTCAGAGAAGCCAGACTGGGATTTTCCTGCGCACTGCGCACTAGGCAAACGCAGGATCTCCCTGGGAAGCTCAGGGTGGAGATTGGCTCCCCTCCCCGGCTCGCTCCCCTCCGGCCAGCCCAGTGGCTGGCGCCGAAAGTGCCAGAGGAGGCCGTCGGGGCGGGCCAGCCGGCCAAGCTGCCCTCCCAGCGGTGACGTCCCAGGGAGCGGAGGGGCAGCACGCTGGTTCCTCGCCCTCCCCGCCTCTTCCCAGTGCCGGATCCGTCTGTCCTCAGGAGATGCTGCTGCCGCCACCCCCCAGGTTACAGTTGTCGGATTCGCCGCTGCCTGTTGGCCTGCTCCACCGCCTTAGCGCCCCGGCGTCCGAGGGGGCATCAGAGCAGGGCCATGCAGCCCGGGGCGACTTTACAGGCCGTGCTGCTGGCCGTGCTGCTGGCGGGGTCGCGGGGCGCGTCGAACCGCCTGCTGAGCGGTGAGTGCGCGCGCTGGGGCGGGGAGCGATGCCGGGGCGGGCTCGCCGCACCCCAGCTGCTGCTGACCCTCTTCCGAGCCGCCGCGCCTCTTCTGTGGCCCTCCGCGGTGGAGAGGGCGCCGTCCCCGTTCCCTGTATGTGCGAAGTCCATTTTTCGCCCAGGGTTACTCGGGGATCGGGGGCGTAGGCTGGGTGGGGCGGTGAACAAATCTGCCCCAGTGGGCGCCCCCTTGGCGGGCTCCTGGAGCGCGGCACGTAGTCAGCGGGACCCCCGCGCGGGGCGGGCTCACCCGCTAGCTCTCACCTCCCGCCGGCTGGAAGCCGCAGCCCGGGAGGCGCGAGTTTAGTAGAGGGTCAGGATCGGCGGTGCCGTGGGAGCCCTGCTGTCACTCCTGGTCTCTTCTGGAGGGAGGATGGCTGGATCCAGCGCCTGGAATGTGGCGCTTAGAGACCCGGAAAGAAGCCCAGTTAGCGCGGGACGAGCCGCGCCTGACTCCGGGGAGTGACTCTTTCTGCTTCCTTCCTTCCGTGGTTTAACAGCAGCCGCGGACTTGAACTTCAGAGGAGGTACGGTGCTCTGCCTCATTGCCTCTTCCAGTTGTTTTGCATTTCGGGGTTGGGGGAAGGAGAGGGGACGTCCGTGCCCCTTTCCAGGGCCCCTTCGCAGGCGCTGATGGATTGATGAAGAAGGGCGGAGGAGGGTGGACACTCCTCCACGCTCAGTTATCCCGGCTTACTAAACTGACTTAACCTAAAGTTAGTTCCAGGACGGCGTGCGAGGCGGCAAAAGGGGACGGAAACTGAATTAAACTGCTTGGACTAGGCTATATAGGCCCTGTGCTCGGCGGGCGGTGGGGGTGGGGGAGAAGAACAGAGGCCCTCTCGCCGGTTCCTTTCCTGCGAGCGAGCAGAGAAAGACACTTCCTGAAAGCCGGGGAACCAGATGCGCCCTCGGGCCTGTTTCCAGCTCTGGCTCTCTCGGCCACCCATCAGCTGCCTTGGGATGTGTGACCAGGCTCCGACCACAGAGGGAGCTCGTTTAAGATGTTATGGCTGCTGGTAAGTTCAGCTCCAGCGGATGTCATGCAGGTGGTCAGAACGGTGGGTTTCTGGGACTCTTTGTAGTCATCCACCTACCCTCTGCTGCCTGGCAGGTCCAGCCCCTCCCCAGGCAGCTTCCCAGCCAAAGCCTTTCTTGCTGGTGGTCCCCGGCCTCTCCCGAACACCTCCTTAGTGAGAACGTTGTGCTTTTTGACACCTCCTAATTTGCTGGTGAACTAGTCCAGGTAGAGTTTCTCTGTCTCACAGCAACAGCAGAAAAATGACAAGGACCAGGTGAAGATGCTAACTCCTATCTATCACTTATTACTTACTGAGAATTTCTATAAAGGAGTGATGAGGGACGAAATCAAAAGTAAAGATTCACAGACACTTTCTGGATTACCTTTGTGTGCTCTGTTCCCACTTAGCACTGATAATGCTGGTAACCATCTGTGGCCTTTTGCCCTGTGTTCTGGACAGACTGGGACTAATGAATGCTCTCTGGCCCCTTGCACAGCTGCAAAATAAGTTAGGAAAATGAGAACATTCCGGAAGGGCTGAAAAGAGGTTCCCCCAAACCAAAATCCTTTATCCCTTACTCTGCGGCAGCTATATTCACACCCACAGCCCACAATTTGGCTCTCGCACTGCAGGAGACTATTCTCCTTATTTATTTATTTATTTATTTTAATTTTTTTTACATGGGCAGGCACCGGGAATTGAACCCGGGTCCTCGAGCATGGCAGGCAAGCACTCTTACCTGCTGAGCCACCGTGGCCTGCCCTCTCCTTATTGAAATTTGGTTTTTACTTTTTTACATTTGGATCCAGATGTTGTGTTTTAGGAACCAGAATTTGTTTCTGTATTCCCAGCCCTTAGCACAGTGTCAGGCACAGAGCGTGCACCCCATACATGCTGATTGGAAAAAAAGGAGTAATGAGTCTAATGTTTTGGGTGCAGCAAGGCTTCAGTCACCAGACACAAGCAAAGACAGTGTGCATTGGGCAAGGAGTTATTTGCTCCTCAGGAAAATCCCATCCATTGGTCTGAGATGGTCATCAGCCCTTTAGGTGTCAGCCAGAAGACACACATTATATGGGTGCCCAGTGCAACCTGAGCCTGGGTAGGGGTGGCGGTGGGCAGTATAGTTCAGTGGTTAGCAGCCTGACATTGTAATCAGATCATGCTTCTAACTTGGGGACTACTGCTGATTGCCGTGTGTTATTAGCCAAATAACTTAATTTCTCCAAGCCTCAGTTTTCTCATCTGTAAAATGGGGCAAAAACAAGGTCTACAATCATTATTTGATTATTATGAGTATCAAATGAGATAACTAGATGTACAAATGTAAAGCTCATTGCATAGCTCCTGGCACATAGTAAAAGTTTAATAAACCTCACCTGTTGTCTTTAGGCAAGGTCAGGAGACTGACAATAACAGAAAAGCCCATGGATCTGTTGTTTTTAGCTTCTGGTTGTACCAGAGACTGAGTGAATTCTCATTTCTACTGCATAGGCAGAGGATTCGAGGGTAAAGGAGCCACGCCTGACTTCAGAATGCCTCTCTTATTGGAGGAAATAGAGATGCTCACATTAAGTCGTACTATCCCTTGAGACTCCATAATGGTGTGAAGTGCCTTTAAATGAAACCATAAACCTTTATATACCTTTCTTTTAAAGCATAGTAAACACTGTGTGCTTTTCAAGAACTGTAATGGAATAAACAGTGCATTGAAACAAAGCATGGAGTCCCTACACAAGGTAGAAACTGAAATTTAAATCATAGCATCCCCATGATGGAAGAGGTATTAGTTTGCTCTGGGAACCCTAAACTGACATTATAACAGTCCAATGATAAGTGATCAGAATTCCTGCCTAGACTACTACATTCAGATGCCTCCAATTATCCCTGCCCTGGCATACATTTGCAGCCAATTAAATAGGCTGGCTTCTTTTTTTTTTTCTAGGACAGCCGGTGTGCCGCAGAGGGACTCAGAGGCCTTGTTATAAAGTCATTTACTTCCACGATGCTTCTCGAAGACTGAACTTTGAGGAAGCCAGAGAAGCCTGCGGGAGAGATGGTGGCCAGCTTGTCAGCATCGAGTCTGAAGACGAACAGAGACTGATAGAAATGTTCATTGAAAATCTCTTGGCTTCTGATGGTGATTTCTGGATTGGACTCAGGAGGCATGAGGAGCAACAAAACAATAGCACAGCCTGCCAGGACCTTTATGCCTGGACCGATGGCAGCACATCAAAATTTAGGTAAGTGTGTGGACTCACAGTTGCTGACTCACTTGACATAACTCAAAAAGAAGGCAGGTTGGATCCACTGTTCCAAATCAGAGCCCTGAGGGGAGTGGAGGTGAGCCCTGAAATAGCCATTGACCAAAGCAGTGTAGTGAAGGTGGTGAACAACTTTACGACTAGGTGTGCCTGACGGTACCTAGCCCAGGATGGGCAGATTGGGCCACATGGTCTTTTGGTGCCCTATGCCCAGTAGCAAGCCAAGAGTTGTTTTCAAAAGGTGCGTAGCTCTCTGCTACAGATGGTGTGACCTTGCTCTAGAATCCTGGGGTCTACTCGGAATCCTACTGTGATTCCTCATGGGGCTTGTCACAAATTCTATGACATCATTTTCCCACCAGTGAGACTCTAGTAGCATAGGGTCTCTTGGATCTTATGACCCAAGTGGCAAGGCTGCTTGCACTACAGTCTTGACCTGCTACACACTCCTTTCCCACTCTGGACCCCATTCAAAGCTGGCAGTCTTTCATGTCACCTGGAATATGAGTCAGAGCAATATTCCCAGGTGTATAATACGCTGCCTCTAAAACCCAAAGGTGGTGTTTCCTTTCTTCAGATTATTGTAAAATGCGATAATTTGTCCTTTAATTTGAAAGTGATGTCTGATATTCCCTAGATCACTAGATACCTCCAGATTTTAATGGAGTGGCAGGTCCCTAAATCTTTATAGGGTTTATCTCCAACTCTTTAGAGTAATGGAGTCTTACTAAGCCTCCATTGTACTAGCCACTTCTTGCTCCTTTGATCTGATTAGCATGATGTCATCCATATAGGGGACTAGTTTGATTTTCTGCAGGATATCTAGGTAGACATATTATGATAGAGGATATTAAAATTAGTATATCCCCGACACGTAAAATCATTCAAGTTGAATATCAGTTATCTCTGCCCTTAAATTTTCTCCCCCTAACCACTCCTCTTCCAGGATTTCTCAGTGCCCTACTTCTTTCCTAAGGCCACACACAGGGACAGGCACAATAAGGCACCCCGGGTGAATCAGGTTATGTTTTACTATGTTAAGGTCTCATATCCTGTGAATTCTTGCAGGAGTCCAACAGAGAACCAAAGTCATTGCTATTTCCATTCTCAGAGTCACCTTCCCTAAAACATCCAAGCAAGCTTTTAGTCATCATTAGTTGATCTCTTCAGGTTCAAGATGGAGAGAGCCCTCAAGGAACTTTCTCAGGAACCTTTTCTCCCTGTGCTGCCCCCACCACCCCCCTGACTGATCCACCTCTGGATCTGCAAAGTCCATGTGATTCCTTAAAATGGATTTTCTATTCAACTTGATCAATCTCTTGTAAGGTGATCAGTAGTGTGCTGGAGGTTGTGCTCTTATGGTTGCATTTTCTCAACTGAACTTTCACCTCCATCTCTCACACACCTCACTATTATTTAGGTGATAGATTATATGAGCACCGTTTGCACTCCTAGTGTGCTTGCACTCCTGTTGTGCATATGTGTGTGTGTGCATATGTGCTCTTTGCCTATTTTTCAGTGAATGTCTTCGTTTTTAAATTGGTTTATTCATTCAATACATTCATCAACTGTCAACTCTGTGGAAAGCGCAGCACTAGGCTCTGGGAATACAAGACAGACAAAAGCCCTGCTTTGATGGAACTTGCATGATTTTCATGTCTTGTGTACTTTTTTTACATTCTATAACTTGTCTGGGGAATGGGCCATGCAGGTAGGAAAGGAGAGGCTTCAGGGAGTAAAAAGAAGGGAGGCAAACACAATTAATGCAAACTAAGTAACATTGTACTATTCTTACATTAATTGTAATAAAGGCACTATGCCAAAATTTAAGGGTCAACAATACAGTGATATAAGAGAGGGGATTTTTTTTTCTTTCTTTTTGGAAGCAAGGGGAATGTTCTCAGGTAGTTGTGTTTCTAAAATGTTTTCAGGTAGTTGTGGTAGCGAATGCATAACTACTTGATTGTTGTACAGGAGTCATTGATTGTACATTTAGTATGGATTTTATGGTGTGAGAATAAAACTTTTTAAAAAAAAAAAAATTAGTATATCCCCAAGACAAGACCATAAGTGTATAATGTTGTCCATTGCAAATGAATGCAAACTGTTTTTGAGCGTTTTTCTGATAAAGTGGGAAAAGAATGTGTTCACCAGATCACTGGCACTGTACTAGGTCCCAAGGGCATGTCAACCTCTCTAACAAAGATACTCCACAAGTGGCATAGGCCCTGCAATTGCAGATTCTACTTGGTTGAGTTTGTGCTATTCCAGTATCATCCTTCAGGATCTGTCTAGTTTTCACACGAGCCAGACAAGTTAATTAAATAAAGGTATAATGAGGAACACCACCCTATGTTTTCTAGGTCTTTCAGGGTGACCCTGCTTTCTGCCGTCTTCCTCTGGATAAGCTGTTGTTTTGGACTTACTATTTTGCCTTGGGAGGAATGGGAGAATTGCACCTTAGAGGCTTCTACTTAGCCTTCTTCACTAGGGTAGCTCCTACCCCATACCGACTGCACTAATTACCAAATATGTCTATTCTGTTTATATATTTGAGAACTGGGGAATGGCTACCAGGTAGGTCCCACTGTGAGCTTGCCCTGGCCAGAATTCCATTTACTATCTGGCTCCACTCTAACAGGGGGCCTGGAAGATGTTTCAACTCTTCCCTTTCAATGTCAACTTGCACCCTATATTGAACAGTCCTCATAACATTTGGATATTCTCCTCTTTCCAGTTTACAGTTACCTGAGTAAATGGCCATAGGTCCCTTTGGGGGAAGAACAGATAAAATCATCACCCTGTGTACCTGCTGTTAAATTACCATGTGGCCTCCTCCTGAGAGCCTGGTCTTTCCCTCTATCAGTGGGTTCCAAATGTGAAAGTGGCTCAGGTCCAGGAACTTTGTGCCAGGCATACTATTCCATCTATTTATGAGATGAAATAACATAAAGCCATAAGGCTAATGGGAAGGGAAACAAGGCAAGTCAGGGCAGGAGGCCCATGAAGGGGGTTGGAAAATGGGCTGGAGGTGCTGAGCCTTGCCCCAGTTAGGGCCTCCCAGCTGTCCAGGCATAGTATTCAGGGAGTGTTACAAGCTCAGCTATTGTTCAGGCAAATTCAACACAGTGGGAGCAGGAATGGATCTTCCTTTTGGTAGAGGAAGGCACAGGACTCCAACGTAGTAGTATTGTGGCTCTCGCAAGAGACCAATCTATTAGCGTCCTCTTCCCCGAGGAGTGGTTCTGACAAGAGCTAGGCAGAGAAGCAGAGTATATCTAAATAGTCTGAGAATCAGGCCAAGGTCTGAGCCCTAGATGGAAACTGGGGTCAGGGTAGGTAATCAGGTAAACTATGAAGTTCATCCCTAATTCAACACATGGGGTGGGTACTCCCAGCATTTAGATATTCCATGGGAGTCCAGGGCTTTAACCTGGCACCCACACATTCATCTGAGTGGCAGCACCACTCAATTCCCAGTATCACTAAATAGTGGGGCTGAAGCTGCTGATGCATCATTTCAGGGAGCTTAGGAGACAAAAACAAGAAATTTGCCAGCAGAATCTGAGGTGGGGACAGGGATACCCTTCTCACCCTGCTCCCATCCTCCCCCACCTCCAGATCAGTATCAGCCTGCACCGGTGAAACTAAAAACTGAAAAACACTAAGTGGGACTCTTGTTCACCTGCTTTGCTAGCCTCTACATTTTGGAAAGTCTTGCTCAAATGTTTGAATCTTCCCCCTGCTTCTCAGGGTTAGGAGGGCATTTGTGGTCGTTGAAGCACAGGGAGATGGTTCTGCCTCTTCCCAGTGTATCTGATCTCTAAAAATAGAGAAATGAACCCAATTAGCAAAAAAGAAATAACATCATCCAGACTGACCTGCTAGTTGTTTTCTTCTCATAATTACTTTGCAGACATCATATGTAATATATTCTTCCTTGCAAAGAGGTTGTGATAAATGTCAGATGATTGATTGTGATGTTCATATTAGAAAACTTTTGGTTCTACTTATTGGCAGTACTTCAATTCCTTCCTTACCCTGAGTGCTGTTCTGAAGCAGAGTCTTAAGTTCATGGCTTGGTGAAACTTGATGGGAAACCAAAGACTTTGAAGTTGAAGTCTTGAGGTCTTCTCTGCAGTTGCCCTCACTGTTGACCACTTTTCTCCAGGAACTGGTATGTGGATGAGCCTTCCTGTGGCAGTGAGGTCTGCGTGGTCATGTACCATCAGCCATCAGCACCTGCCGGCATCGGGGGCCCCTACAAATTCCAGTGGAATGACGACCGATGCAACATGAAGAACAATTTCATCTGCAAATATTCCGATGGTAATAAATCCTCTCCTAAGCTATGCAGTCGAATTCTCAACCTCCTTGCCCATTTCATAAGCAGCTGCTAGTACCAAGAATTTGTTGTGTGGCCTCTGAGAAAGCTTGCTGCAAATGCCTGGGGTGTTCAACATTTGAAATTCTTATAAAGGAATCACCAGGGAATAATTCTAGCAGTGGAATGGGTTACCAGTTGCCAAGAGAAAGGATGGAGGAAAGAAATGGTCTGATTTATGTATGCTAAAGCAAGAATTATGAGAACCTCAGGAAATGTAAAAAGCACTCTAAGTGGACCACCACCAATTCCTATTCTTTCCACATTTGAGGTTGGCTGTAGGCGCTTGGAATAAAGACAAATATGAAAGAAAGCTAGCATTGCTCCTGCAGATCTTCTAACAGCCATATGAGATTATTTTCTGGGACTTAAGACAACATGACCAAAAAAGTAGTTCATAAAGTACACCAATTTCACCGGCATTGGGGTGAGACAGCAGGCACTTTGATAAGCAGCTTTAAATTCCCCCGAGCACCCTTTATATATAATGCCTTGCAGATTCATTTGGCATTTGCTTCCGGAGCTGGTAAGCATTGTGAATTGGCTACAAGCCCGTAGTCTCACTCTACTGGGGCTTCCCAGACACCTTTGACATAACTGACTTAGATCCATACTTGAAGCAATTTTTTATCTGTCCCTGAAGTTTCTCACCTCCCTGAAGCCAAAAGTTTGGCCCCAATTCTGTGTTTTTTTCTTGACAGGATTAGAAAGACTTGTTAGTTGTATCTTGTCTGGAACTAAATAATCCCTTTATTTTTAATTGTTTGGATTTGACTATGCTTTTGCCACAATTTTGCCACTAAAAGAGATTTTTTTTCTCCCTCTTTCAGCCCCTCAGATAAATTCTCTCCAATGATCTGCCCCTCCCCACCATACACAGTTGCCTCAAGCAGGGAGATTGCCAAGACTAAGACTGCAGTGAAAGCAAGGCACTTTTCTGCAAACTGGCTTGCCATCACACTTTGATTAACTACTATTCTATTCGCTCCATGGCTTAAAATTTTGTACTTTTTATGTATTTTTTGAAATTTGAAATTTGTTTTAATGTCCTTTTATTTTTGTTCTTTGAACATATTTTGGTGGATTTTTTTTTTTTTAGTAGATCATTCTATTTGTCACTTTTGTTATTGCCTATATTACTTAGATTGAGTCCTGGCAGGAAAGAGCTGGTATATTCAACGGGTTTAATGAGGAGAGGATAATACAAGCATATTTGCAGAGGGCTGAGCAAAGAGCTAAAGATGATGAAGCACCCAGGAGCTATGGGAAACAATGGGAAGTTTTTGTGTTTTTTTCTCTAGCAATGATATATTTAATACTCATTTATAATAACTGAACTAACTTCAAGCCCATTGTCCTACATGATCTACCTGTAATGTGATTCACACTTTTTTTTTATTTTCTGGGTTAAAATATAGAAGTATATAAACATACTACCAAACTCTGGGTGATGTGGGTAGCTAGAGTTACCATTTCTGTGTCATATGTAATTTTTCAAAGCTGTGATGTACTTACACACATTACTTTAAATCTTGTTTTATTCTTTCACTTAATGTTATACCAATTTTTTTCCATAATGGTGTTTTGCATAATGGCCAATAGTGATTGCAAATAATATTAATAATAATTTATAGCATAAAGCACTTAGATCAGAATCACATATACCAAGGGTTCAGGTCTGAAGTGAAGAGGTCTTTCAGCTTGTATTCTCAGATATGCTTACTCAATCCCTTTGGAAAATGTCTTTTCTCACAGAAACTCAGAGGTAATTAGAGCAAGGCTTCTATTATTGGTAATAATTTCCAAATTAGGCATATAAAAAATGCGTGCAATCTTGAAACAATTTAATTTCAGTGCTAGTAAGCAGTTATTTTAGGGAATACAGAGGCATCTTGCTATTTCAGTTATGATGTAATTAAGCAGCCCATCTTTAGCCTGGGTCCATCCTGGGGCCCCTTTGCTGGTCTGCCGCCTGGTGTTCCCGAGTAAGCATAAAGCAACTGGGCAAAGCAGTCATTGCTCAGATGCACCATTGCTTTACTACACTCGGTTTCCTAAGAGCGAAATGTGATTTTGAACATCAGTCTCATGAGTTCTTCACAGCATTGGTGAATTGAGAAGATTCATCATACCTTTATATATTTTTCCAGTATTTTTTCTTTTAAAAAGAGAGTTCATTTAATTATACCACTTTTTAAAATTATACCTACATATGTTAACTCGGTTTCACTCCTTCTGCTAGATTTCCTTTTTTTAAAAAAATCATTTAATGCAATTTTATTGAGAAAATTCACATACCATATAATCCATCCAGTGTATACAATCAATGGCTCACCGTATCAAAATATAGTTGTGCATTCATCACCGCAATCAGTTTTAGAACATTTCTATTACTCCAAAAAAAGAAATTAGAATGTAAAAAGAAAACCCAAAACATCCCATACCACTTATCCCATCCTATTAATTTTTTTGTCTTTATTTTATCACTTATCTATCCACTCACTGAATAAAGGGAGTATCAGTCACAAGGTTTTTACAATTATACAGTCACACGATAAAAACTATAAAGTTATACCATCATTATCAAAGATCAAGGCTACTGGATTACAGTTCAACAATTTTAGGTACTTCCTTCTAGCTATTCTAATACACTAGAAACTAAAAAGAAATATCTATATAAAGAGTCAGTAGTTATAATCATTTGCTAAATCCTAATTTCTTAGTCTCACCTCCTCCCTCTCATTTGATCATTCTCTCAATCTTCAGGGATATCTAGGCAATGACCATTTTAACTTTTTCATGCTGGAAAGGAGTGTCAACCTTGTGGGGTAGACAAATGAAACTGGTTGATGTTCTTGAAGAGACTGGAACCTCTTGGTTCCAAGGCTTATCTGGCAAAGGAACCACCTAGAGACCTTAAAAATAAACTTACTAAGTAAAACTTTTTATCTGAAAAAATAAACTTATTAAGAAAACTTTCATGAAGTCTTAGAACTCAGGGTATTCTTTAGAATTTTCAGGAATACTGTTAGTTGGAACTTGGCATACTGTGGCAATTTTGCAATATCTCACTGAAGCTTACATAAGAGTAACCTCCAGAATAACCTCTCAACTCTATTTGAAATCTCTTAGCCACTGAAACTTTATTTTATTTCATTTCTTTTCCCCCTTTTGGTCAGGAAGGCATTCTCAATCCCACAATGCCAAGGCCAGGTTCATCCCTGGAAGTCATGTCCCACATTGCCAAGGAGACTTACATCCCTGGGAATCATGTCCCACATGGTAGGGAGGGTAGTGAATTTAAAGAGTTGGCTTAGAGAGAGAGGCCACATCTGAGTAACAAAAGAGGTTCTCTGGGGTTGACCCTTAGGCATAATTATAACTAAGCTTAGCTTCACCATTGCAGAAATAAGTTTCACAAGTGCATGATCAGATCCTTGCTTACCTCTTCAGCCTCAGTGCTCATCATTCTTACTGCTCTCCCATCCCATTTCCCTTTGTACTCTGTGAAGTTCCCCAAGAGCTCTTAATTGCTGTTTCCTGCCCTTGGAACACCCTTCACCTCTTTCCCAGTCAATTCATTCAGAGTCAAGTTAAACATCACCTTTTTGCTAGAAACTAAATGCAATAGGTGAGCTTGGATTGGATCCTAGACATGATGATAATGATGATGATGATGATTGATGATGACTGAGGATGATGATTTGCTATAAGAGACATTATTGGAACAATTGCAGAACTTGATAAGGTCTTTAGATTAGATAATAGTTTTACATCAGTGCTAATTTCCTGGTTTTGGTAATTGTACTGTGGTTATATAAGAGAATCTTACTCCTTTAGAAAATATGTAATAAACTATTTAGTAATAAAAGGGGTACCATATCTGCAACTTACCTTCAGGAAAAATTATGTCTGTATACAAATATTCATGTATATGTATATGTGTGTGTGTAGGTGTAGGTGTGTGAAGAGAAAGAATAATTAAGCAAATGAAATGTGTAAAATAATAACATTGGAGGATGTAGGCGAAGGATATATGGGAATTCTTTGTACTATTCTTGTGAATTTTCATACAAACTAGGTTAGATCTTCCTCCTGTGAGAATCATAGCATCTCACACTGTATACTTTGCCTGTTTACAGGTCAGTTCCATTGACTACATGATTGACATGAAGTCTGGAAATAAATCATGTATGGTCAATTAATGACTGTACTTGATGGCTAGGGGAAGGTCATCCAACATGGTTCCTACAACATGGTACACCATCATCCCGTTACACCAGAGTGGCAAGGGACTTGTTGAATGATTTCTAAAGCTGGGTTTGACAATGAGGCCATGTAGAATGGGCTGCATGCTAGGCAGATCAGAACCCCTTGATTACTTCTTCTGGGCTATACTAAAAGCACAGGTGTTCGCAGTGAAAATCATCTGAGGCAGTACAACTCAGATACATGTGTAGAGATTGATGGAAATGCTGCATTAGTGTACCATGCTCATTGCAATCTGGCACAGTGGATTGAACTACAGAGGGACAACAAAATGAAAAGATCATGTAATGTCACTGAATATAACATTTACTATAATGAAATTTATATGTAACAGTATTCTCTTGTATTTCCAGATTTTTGTAGGTGTCCTGTAGAGCGTAGCGCTGGGACTATTTCTCATTTGCCATTATGTCCCCACTATCTAGTACAGAGTTTGTCTCCTCAGCATTTCAATTTCAACTTTAATTTATTTGGTTCAAATTCCAGCCTAGCTACTTACTAACTGTGAGATATTGAGCAAGTTACTTAATCTCTCAATTTCTTTGTGAGTAACACCAGAATAATAATAGCACCAACCTCATAACATTGCTAGGATTAATTGAGTTAGTTTTCATAAAACACTTAAAAATGCTTATCATATATAATATATCATTCAAATGATTAGCATAGTAGGCACTATTTAAGTGTTTTGTTTTGTTTTTTAAATAAATGGATGTGCATCATCTCTACACACCCATGTAAGAAATTATGGATAGAAGGCTTTTGTCCTTTGTGAATGACACTTTAGAAAAGACTTGATATCCTGGACTTAGGACTGTGATTTCTAACATCTTATCCTTAGGACCTTGCCTCTGTGAACCTCAGATTCGCTCCCAACACAAGGGATAATACACTCTCAGCTAAAAGCAAAGGTATTAGATGCTATAGATGACCTCTACAGCCTGGCTTTCTGAGGCTCTTTGAAATATTTAAAATTTCTTGAGTTTCTAGATCAGCAGCATCTTCCTTGAGGGTGGCCAACCCCAACCACTTCCACTGCTTTGAGATTAGTGTTTGTTGCTCTTTACAACATTCTCTAATATGAAATTGATAAAATGTCTGGGATTTGTCTTAAAATAATCCAGGCTGGAAGTGCAGTAAGGGAGGGTTACTGTTGAAACTGGATTAGCCTTATGTTGGTAAAAGTTGAAGCTGCATATTGGGTAATCTTTCTACTTTTATATATATAAATACTCATAATAAAGTGTTTAAAATATAGTTTTTTAAAAGCTGGGGAAAGTTGGTCAGATTCTGGTGCCTCGCCTCTGATCTTTATACAGAAGTGATTCTTTTGACTACTAACCCAGTTCTTGGCACCTAGTAACACTAATTAAAACATGTTGGATGACTGAATGAACAAACACATCAGTGACTTGCTCTGGTGGATTTTATCTAGATGACATGGAAATTTAGTTATTATTTTTGTTTCTGTTTCTTTCCACTACAGAGAAACCAACAGCTCCTTCTACAAGGACTGGAGGTAAGCCAACCATTTTGAGATTTAGGTTAATTTATTTATGTTCAAAGCCCCTCCTCATAGGTTTAGAGCTGTACATTCTTTTTTTTATTGTGAAATATAACATATACACAAAAAGCAATAAATTTCAAAGAACATTTTCACAAGTAGTTAAAGAACAGATTTTAATGTTTGGTATGGGTGACAGTTCCACAGTTTCAGGTTTTTCCTTCTAGTTGCTCCAAGATACTGGAGACTAAAAAGAAATACCAGTGTAATGATTCAGCAGTCACACTCATTTGTTAAATCTAACTTCTCGGTTATATCTCCTTCTCCTTTGATCCCTCTCCCAATATTCAAGGACATTTATATTAGGCCCATTCTAACTTTTTTCATGTTGAAAAAGGGCGTTAACAATATGGGATAGGGAGATGGAACTAGTGAATGTTCTTGAAGAGACTGGCACCTGTGGGTTTCAGGACTTCTCTGACCTAGGATCCATCTGAAGGTTTTAGATTTCTGAAAAGTAAACTTAGCACGTGTAACTTTTGTAGGGTCTCAGGTAGAGCCCTGGGTGTTCTTTGGAGTTAACAGGAATGATGCTGGTTAGGGTTTGGCAAACTATGGCAATTAGCAATATCTAGCTGAAACTTGCATAAGATAGAGCCATATAGTCTTTAGACCAGGTTATTCCACAGAAACACCACTGGTGTTAACCCAGACCATTTGGACAGGTACATGCCACCCCCAGCCATGATAAGGAGTGTGTAAGGTCCCACTTTCTGCAATGTTGTCTATTTCTCTCAAAGCTGAAAAGCAACAATTGCCAAGATTGGGATGTTACTTATCTTTAGTCACCACGTGAAATGAATAATTTAATCTATTGAGACAGAAGTGAACCTAGCTAATAATTTACAATCTTAGAAGTAAGTCACTGGCCCTTCTCCTTGGCACTTCAGTTCTTTATGCCAACTGTTATTCAGCACCCAAGCCTTGGCAGCAAGAGTCTTGCTAAAAGATGAAGGCAAGGAAACTTCTAGAGCAGCACATTCAAGTTTTCACCTTTCTGTTTTTATAAACTTCACTGGTCAAATTGCTACTGCTTTGTTGCATGCCACCTTGAACCTGGAAAGATCTCAAAAAATATCTGGGTTCTGATTCCTTTTTCTGGGTTCTCAAATCCATATGTCTCTCTCCAGGTGAGAGAATAGAGCCAGCAACACCCATATTTCCAAAAGACTCACAGAAAGAAGATACAAAAAATGTATTCAAAGAAAGTAAAGGTATGTTCAGAACTGTCCTGGGAAAAATAGATCATGGGCCTCCTCTGATCGTAAATTGCCCATGGTAACATTTCCTACTTTGTTCTTAAAGTGGAACAGCTATTTAAAAATGGAACTAGATGGGAATTTACTCCCTAACAGGTACAGAAATTCTGTTTGGGGTAATGAAAACGTTTTGGAAATAGATAGTGGTGATGGTTGCACATTGTGAGTGTACTTAATGCCACTGAATCGTACACTTAAAAATGGTTACGATGGCATATTTCATTGTTATATATATTTTACCGCAATAAAAAATTTTCAAATCTGAAAACAGCATCTGTGGCTTTACAAAAACTTCTTTAAATGTAAAGTTTCACAGTGAAGTAAGGGAATGGAATTACTCTCAGACAATGTGGCAGATTAGACCAGTCAAACAGGTGAAATAGTGGGGTGAAGACAGTAAAGAAAGAGCCTTGGAACTACCTAGCAAGCTTGGGGGCTGGGGGCTGAGCGAGTGGCTGCAGAGAGATGAGAGCAGAAAGACTAGGTCATTGTGTATAATACCCATGATTAATACGTTGCAAAACAAACAGAGGAAATGGACAAAACATTTTAAAAGTTACATCATAAAAGGAAGAAGAAAATTGGCTGATACACTGGAATGCTTGTGAACTCTCAGCCTCAAAGAGGATTTTGTCACTGGGCAACTTTAGAAAACCACTTAGTTTCGCTATGCTTCAGTTTAATTATTTGCAAAATGGAAGTAATAATACTTTCCTTACTCATCTAAAAGCATTAGGTTTCCATAAAATAAAATAGGATATAATGTATAAAAATGCTTTGAACAAGATACAAAGTGCCAGACAAAGGTAAGTGACATTTTTATTGCTGCATTTTTATTATTGGTGGTAGTTAAAAAATTTTTTTCTTTAAACAGGTTTGTAGCCTCACAGAAAAACAAAGCAACAGCCTCTAGATGGTTGAGAATCTTGAATCAGTCAGAGTAGGAAGGGGTCAGTCCCCAATCCTTGATTTCTCCTGAAGTCCCTTGAGGGAAAATTCTCTGGTTCTAAGTTTTCTTTACAACAGTTTTTATTTGTTTTCGTTGTTGTAAAATACAACTCAGTATTTCCCCTTTTAACCTTTCAAGAGTACAATTCAGTGTATTAATTACATTCACAATACTATACTACCATAATCAATATCCATTATCCAAACCTTTACCACACCTTAAACAGAAATTCTGCATCCATTAAGAATTGAGTCCTTATTTCCTTGGAAACCTATAATCTACTCTGTCTCTATGAATTTGCTTATTCTAGATAGTTCATATAAGTGAGAGCATACAATATTTGTCTTTTTGTGTCTGGCATATGTCACACAACGTGATGTCTTTAAGGTACATATGCATCAGAACTCCGTTTCTTTTTACAGCTGAGTAATATTCCATTGTGTGATAGACCACATTTTCTTTATCCATTTTTCTGTTGATGGGACACTTGGGTTGCATCTCCTTTTGGCCATTGTGAATAATACTGCTATTATTATTCAGTAATAATAGTAATGTTAATATTATTAACATTGGTAAACAAATATCTATTTGGGTCCTAGCTTTCAATTATTTGGAGTAAATACCAAGAAGTAGGATTGCCAGGTCATATGGTAATTCTATCTCCAACTTTTTGAGGATCCTCCAGACTAATTTCCACAGTGGCTGAATCATTTTACAATCCCACCAGCAATAGATAAGGGAACGATTTTCTCCATATCCTTTCCAACACTTGTTACTTTAAATTATTTTTTAATAGCCACCCTCGTGGGGTAAAGTGATATCACATTGTGGTTTTGATTTGCACTTCCTTGATGACTAATGATGTTGAGCATCTTTTCATGTGCTTATTGGCCATCTGTATATGTTCTTTGGAAAAATGTCTATTCAAGTCCTTTATCCATTTTTAAATTGGGTTATTTATCTTTTGTTGTTGAGTTGTAGGAGTAGAGATCATTATACATTCTGGATATTAAACCCTTATCAGATATGGTTAGCAATCATGTTCTCCCATTTTGTAGGCTGTCTTTTCACTTTCTTGGTAATGTACTTTGACGTCTGGTTGGTTGTAAGTTTTAAATGACCAACACAAAAGCAGACTCCTAAGTGCTCTTCAGTTTCAGTTAATGGGCCCAACTGAACCCAGTTAGTCTTAGCCAGAAATTTGGGTAAAGTTTACAGGAACTTTGCATGAATTTCTCCTTCCTGATAATAACACCAAAACTTCTGACTTGCTTTCTTTTTCCCTTCCTCTCCCCACCCTCCCCTAAGAACTACAGTTTGTCTTTAGTGGCAAAGGCATCAACACTGCCCAGAACCCCTGCTTTGCAAAGGGAGAGTAAAGACAAGAAAAGAGAGAAACTCTTTCTCTGAAAAAAAAAATTATATTAAAATGAAAACTTATTTTCACTATTACTTAGGATAAAAAGACAAGTAGAAAATGTTCATTTATTGAAACTAGAAAACTCCTTCCTAATTGGGTAACTGCAAGTCTACATCTGATTTCCGTTATTCATGGTAGTTATAGTCTATAAAGTTGCTGTGACACTGAATTAGCAAATCTTCAACTAATGCTCTTACAGAAAATAGAGGCTCAGTGAGCCTCTGGTCACAACATTTTCATCAACTGATCAGTACATAATCTTGTCTTATGTGTATTTCTGCTTAAAGATATCTTATTGTATATATAATTCATTCATTAGCATTGCATTCATGGCAAGTGACACTATAGCTCATGCCTGGATGAAGTTTATCGAACACATGTATTTTCTCCATACACATACTTAGGAACACTAGACAGCACTTCAGCACTACACTTGGGGTGGCCATTTTAAATGGTCAAGTCAACCACAAAGAGAAAAAATGCAAAAATCGTGGCACTAAATATACCATGAAAAGAACACATGTTCACAGTATGACAACTGAAACAAGAAGGCAGAGCAGTGCCTTGTTTGACCAGTTGGGAACATGCAGGGGACTCAAATTTTTGCTGCTCTGGTCACGTCCACAGATGAACCGAAATGTGCCATGAGTATTAATTTACGAGTTATAAATTGTAGCAGGTAGGCAAATTCGCAAATCCAGAATCTGCGACTAATGAGAACCAACTGTATTTCTTTTCAAGAATGGGTTCTTCGGAATATTTTTGGTTGCTTAAGCTTTAAAAGTATGTTTTTGAAAACACAACTAATACTAAAAACATTGCTGTTGCTGTTGGTGTATGTTTTCCTTTTCAGAAGCTGGCTTGAATCTTGCCTACATCCTTATCCCCAGCATTCCCCTTCTCCTCCTCCTTGTGGTCACTGCAGTTGTATGTTGGGTTTGGATCTGTAGAAGAAGGCAAGTAAAATCGTCATTGTGGAAACCTTTGTGTCTTCTGCATAATAGGCACTCTCTGAGATTTAGGCATTTCCCTGTTTCTTTCATTAAAAGCCTTGGCAGGTCCAAAAGAATCACCATTGCAGAAGTAAGAGAAAGTTCTCTGATGGGTTCAGGGAATTTAGAAGTAATAAGCACTTTGCACTTAGTTGTAATTAAGATAGTTATCTAACATTTCAATTTTTGTATGTGTGGAAGATTTGAAACTACTTCAGGGATGAAACTATATTATTTGCCTCCAGCGTATCCACACATCACCCAGCAAAGTGTTCTCATGAATGTATAGCCTCATTCAGAAAATGGAGTGCTTGAGCAAAGAATGAATTGTGAGCCAATTGGAAAATAACCGTTTCAGTGTATTTTGGTAAACATCTGAAGCTAAACCACTTATTTCAAAAGAAATAGCCAAATTCCTTTTAATTGGCTTTTCATTTAATTGAATTTAATTGAATATACAAGCTATAGATTAGCTACACTAAGTAGCTTACAGCACCTTTGTTAGGGTCTGGATCATGTGCACCATTTTTGAGGTACTTAAAGCTCTGCTCATTTACCTTTTTATTCCCCGTCATCATTGCATACCGAGAAGGCAGCTATTATTCCCATTTTGCAACAGGTAAACTAAGATCTAACTCAAGATTTGATTCCCTTTGACCACCAATTTAATATGAATTAGCAAGATTTCAGTGTAGGACCTACCTAACGTAATAATCACTTCCTTATGTGAATACGTAATAAACATTCAACTAATGTTAGCTATTACCATAATAATTTTTATTAGTTATTTACTTTCACTTTAAAAAGTAGAATTTCGTTTAAAAAATTAGTAATATATTTTCTACCTGCTCATTCTGCAGATGGTTCTTGAGTTCCCTTTTGTATTCTATTTAGCACTTCACCAGAATTTGGGAATTGTGACTCTGAAGCTGGGGGTCTCTCTATCCCAGGGATTTTTAACCTTTTTTGTGCCACAGGCCCTTCTGGCCTAATAATCCCTTCCCAGAACAATATTTTTAAATCAGATTACAAATAAATAGTTATACTGTTAGATAGTTTAGTGAAATATTTCCAAAAGTGAATTTGAGATATAGTAATATATGTACTTCCTTGTTAATGCTTCTTATTTAGTGGTGGACATAATCATAATCATACCTTTGAAGAAGAGATGTGTGCAAAATATATTTCAAGACATCTATGTCTTAAAATGATGAATGTCATGATATGAAAATAATCTATAATTTCTGGGGGCGACAAAGCGATAGATATTACTAGTTGTATAATGTGGTTTGTTGCCTGCATTCATAATTGAAGGACATGAGAAATTTCAATTAGAAGAGACTTTTTTTCACCATCCAAATCCATGGACCCTTTGGGGGCTCTAGGGACCTTGTAATTACCCCTGGCCTATACTCTGGCAGCTTGAATGATAGATACACAATTGTTTTCGATGTAACACTTTCCTCTGTTATGTCCCCCGCCCCAAAGTCCGGGCCTGTAAGTTCGGGTAGGTGAGAAGTACAGCTTAGCAGTTGTCCAGAAATACTTCCTCTTGCCTGAACAGGTAAGCACAGGGATAATCTCAGTACCCTTGTGATTAAAATACTCAGCACTGTTCTGCTTTTCTCCTAGAAAACAGAAACAGCCTGACCCTAGCACTAAGGAGGAACGTACCATCTGGCCATCTCCTCACCATGAGAACAGCCCAAACCTGGAGGTTTACAATGTGATAAGAAAACAAAGTGAAGCTGATTTAGCTGAGCCCCGGCCAGATCTGAAGAATATCTCATTCCGTGTGTGTTCAGGAGATGCCACTCCTGAGGACATGTCTTGTGACTATGACAACATGGCTGTGAACCCTTCAGAAAGTGGGTTTGTGACTCTGGCGAGCATGGAGAGTGGATTTGTGACCAACGACATTTATGAGTTCTCTCCAGACAGAATGGGAAGGAGCAAGGAGTCTGGGTGGGTGGAAAATGAAATATATGGCTATTAGAGCATATGAAAAAAAAAACGTAATTGCCAAGAATGGGAAAGAAAAGAAGCAAAATTCTCACGTGTTCTATAGAAGAAAGTACTCAGAAGGTCTATGGAAATGCTTACCTTGGTGAATGAAACTCAGATCAGATCCTGGGGGGTGAGCATGTGATCCCCACTGGCCTCTGCTGGATGCCCAGGTTTGGGTTATAAATCCTCATCCCAGCCTCTCACCCAGCTCAACCATGTGAGAAAGCTCCTTGTGCAGGATTTGGTACTTAGCAGAGCCTCAGTAAATGATGGCTGTGTTGGTTGTGTCTGACTTTGAAGGGACAAGGGATGAAGCTTGTGGCTGTAGAGCCTGAGAGCCCACTGCTGGTTCTGTTTCTCTCCTTCTATGCAGCAGCACACATAATCACATGGAGACAGAAATGACAGATTTCCAAAGCTCATGCCCAGTAGCATCAGGCTAGCCTGCATGCATATCAGCAATTCTCATGTCTGTTGTGTTTTGTTTTTGTTTTTGTTTTTTTTGCAAAGAATGAATTGAATAAAAAGCAGGAAGCAGAATATTAGTCACTCTCTGTCTATAGCCTTTCCTCTCTCGTGGCCTCGGGGGACCTTGTTTTCTTTTTCCTGACAGCTTAACTTGGAAGTATCCAACTTGGAAACACTTTAGAAACTAAAAATGGCATTTGAGTTTGAGCTTCTGAGCTTATTTTTCCTCTCAGCCCTGATACTATTTTTCTTTTGGTGTTGTTTGTTTTACTATAGTATCAACATAGTATTGCTAATTGCAATAATGGTAACACCTTTTGTTTTAGGGGCCTATTTCAAATATATGTGGACATAAATCAAGAGAAAAATTTCCCAGCCTAATATCTGTCATTTACCCTTTGAATATCTGAGGTCATTATTTAAGTCATTTAGCAAAATCCCCTCTTTCAGCTTAATAAAGTTATTTTATCCTTTCCTTCTACATCTTATTTTTTAATAGTTTATCATATTTGCCTCACATATGAAGCCCCATCCTTGACAGAGTTAATTAGTCTGAATCAATCATTATTGAATATAATGGATTATAGACACTGCCCAATTACCTGCCCTATTGGGGTAGAGAACAGTGTGCATAGAAAAACAACATTTATGACTGGGAATTATGGCAAGTATGTTTTGTAACCAAATGTCTCATTCTGTGGATTTATAACATTTTAGGCAAAAACTGCAAACACATGCTCTAAAGGACTGATTCACTGTTCTAAAATGTCCAAGTTCCCATTTTGCTTCAGACTTCCTAGCTTCATATTCTGTGCCTGTGCCCCATTAGATTGCAAGCTCTGTGAAGATGGTATCATACCTGCCCCATCAGCATTGTACCTCCTGCACCCAAGACTATACCTTGCCAAATGCAAGGAAATTGTGATACTGATTGTCTTGCAAGGCAATAAATATGTGTTGAATGAATGAACTATTCATCTTTCAAACTGATGTAAAATAGCCTAAAAGTTTTATCTTAAAAGTTGGCAGTCGTTGTTTTTCACACTTCCCCCTGAGTGGAGGAGGTAAGCGAGTAATTTTACTTTGAAAAGCACTCCTACATCCTAGGAAAAAGGAAGCATAGTAATATATAAACAGAAGCTGGTGAATTTTGTGAAGGATTTACTTTAATTATGTCACTAAAACTCAAAACAAGGACCAATCCTTAATCCATAAAGGAAGTAAATTTATAATCAGAGTGACTACTTCAGCATGTTCCCTTTGTCATTAGAGCGTTATCTCCACCAGGACCCACAGATGTCTTCTCTCCGTGTTCTTCTGCACAGCTAGTCTTAATCCATATCTTAGATGTACGATTTCTTCATTCCTCTTCAAATTTAGCAGCCTGAGTTTACCCAACTCCAATTTTATCTCTAATAATTGCACTTCATTTATTTAACAATCATTTGTTAAATGTTAAGTGTTGGTTATGTTCAAACTGAACACTGAGTTTATTCATCTAAATATCATTCAAAAATTTAATAAATGTGCTTCATAATTTTAAACTGTAGTTTCTAACCTTTTATTCCAATGTGGCACATTTGATAGATGGAATGTGTGTTTCAAATAACTCCTTGGGTCCATCCAGCAAGAATTTCTTGATCATCTGCTATGTGCCACACATCACTTTGGACAATATAACTGGCCCACAGCCAGGTTCTAGGCTAAGGCTTGAATAAGTTGATTTGTGGGTTATGTGCACTTTCCAACATGGTAGCTGTAATACTCTCTCTCTCTCTCTCTCTCTCTCTCTCTCTCTTTTTTTTCTCATTTTATTTATTCCTTCATTTATTCAAAAAGGTGTAAACATACCTGCTTTGAGTTAGGAACTATGCTAGGTGCTAGGCATATAATAATGAACGACACGGATACGGGCATATCACCATGAGCTTACACTATAGTGGGAGAGAGAAGACATATAGCCATATCAGACCATAAATGAGTGAAAGTGAATTTGCAGTAATTTTGATGTTTGTTTGCAAAACTCTTATTCTCTTTCCTCTTTCCCTTTACTTCCTTTCCATCACTGAACTCTTTAGTTTGAAGTCATTAGGTAAGTCAGGGGAAGACAGGCATTTGTGCCGAGGGGAGGGGACGGGGCACCTTGGCAGCCCAGAGCTGGCTGTCGGGCCAGAGCAGGGAGAGGAAGGTGTCCGCGCAGAGGAGTGGCCTGGCTCCCGGCAGCAAATGGGGCAACAGCGACAGTGGGAGATGATTACTGTGCTGGTTTGAATTTGTGGACCCCAGAAAAACTATGTCCTTTCTTCTTTTTCTTTTTTTTTAAATGATCATTCCGTTCTACATATATAATCAGTAATTCACAATATCATCACATAGTTGCATATTCATCATCATGATCATTTCTTAGAACATTTGCATCAATACAGAAAAAGAAATAAAAACGGAAAAATAAAACGAAAACAGAAAAAAAATTATACATACCATGCCCCTTACCCCCCCTTTCATTAATCACTAGCATTTCAAACTAAATTAATTTCAACATTTGTTCCCCATTATTTATTTTTATTCCATATGTTCTACTCGTCTGCTGACAAGGTAGATAAAAGGAGCATCAGACACAAGGTTTTCACAATCACACAGTCACATTGTGAAAGCTGTATCATTATACAATCATCATCAAGAAACATGGCTACTGGAACACAGCTCTACATTTTCAGGCAGTTCCCTCCATCCTCTCCATTACATCTTGGAGAACAAGGTGATATCTACTTAATGCATAAGAATAACCTCCAGGATAACCTCTCAACTCTGTTTGCAATCTCTTAGCCATTGACACTTTGTCTCATTTCACTCTTCCCCCTTTTGGTCAAGAAGGTTTTCCCAATCCCTTGATGCTGAGTCTCACCTCATTCTAGGATTTCTGTCCCACATTTCCAAGAAGGTCCACACCCCTGGGAGCATGTCCCACGTAGACAGGGGGAGGGTGGTGAGTTTGCTTGTTGTGTTGGCTGGAGAAGGAGGCCACATCTGAGCAACAAAAGAGGTACTCTAAGGGCTGACTCTTAGGCCTAATTTTAAGTAGGCTTGACCTATCCTTTGTGGGGTTAAGTTTCATATGAACAAACCCCAAGACTGGTCTCAGCCTATAGCTTTGGTTGTCCACATCGCTTGTGAGAATATCAAGAATTCAACTTGGGGAGGTTGAATTTTCCCCCATTCTCACCATTCCCCAAAGGAGACTTTGCATATACTTTTCCACCCACTGATCAAATCACTCTGGGATTCATCGGGGCATCACTTTGGACAAACCAACAAAATCTCATGTCCTACCCAAGGTTCCATGTATTTATGTTGTTCAACCAACTACCTACATAAGTTATATTAGGAAATGCACTAGTCAAAATATAAATTTTGTACCAAATAAACATTTTTTGCTTTAGTCTCACACATAAGTTGAAATTTTAAAATATTAATTACCATCTATTTTCAGCACCCTGCAATAATGACATTCCTTTGTTCTTTCTCATGCAAAAACATTTTTTAAAATTGTACATTTAGTCACTATCATTATACACTGTAGGCATTCCTAGATTATACCATCTCAATCTTTATCATCTATCTTTCTTTGTGATTTCATTTATGCCCCCAGCCCTCCTCCCTCTATCATTCTCACACTCAGCTTCATTCAGTGTTTTGACATAATTGTATTACAGTTAGGTAGCATTGTGCTGTCATTTCTGAGTTTTTGTGTTCAGTCCTGTTGCACAATCTGTATCCTCAGCTCCAATTACCCAATATCTTACCCTATATCTATCTCCTGATGGTCTCTGTTACTGGCAAAATATATCAAGTTTATTCACTAATATCAGTCCATATGAGTGAGACCATACAGTATTTGTCCTTTTGATTTTGGCTAATCTCACTCAGCATAATGTCCTTAAGGTCCATCCATGTTGTTACATACTTCATAACTTTATTCTGTCTTACAATTGCATAACATCCCATCATATGTATATACCGGAGTTTGTTTAGCCACCTGT
This sequence comes from Tamandua tetradactyla, assembly GCF_023851605.1. Taxonomy (NCBI): domain Eukaryota; kingdom Metazoa; phylum Chordata; class Mammalia; order Pilosa; family Myrmecophagidae; genus Tamandua; species Tamandua tetradactyla. Next base: position 29,901,137 of record NC_135334.1, on the reverse strand, counting down.
CTGTTGATGGACATTTTGGCTGTTTCCATCTCTTGTTAATTGTAAATAATGCTGCTATAAACATTGGTGTGCAAATGTCCATTTGTGTCCTTGCCCTCACATCCTTTGAGTAGAGACAGCATATAGATAGGTCCTGTTTTTTAATCCCTTCTGCCAATCTGTGTCTTTTGATTGGGGAGTTAGCATTTAGTGTTATTACTGCATGGGTAGGACTTTCATCTACCATTTTGCCTTTGGGATTTTATATGTCATATCTAATTTTCCTTCTTTTTATCTTTACTCATAGTCTTCCTTTCTACACTCTTCTCCACACCTCTCTTTTCTGTCTTTTCGTATCTATCTCTAGTGCTCCCTTTAGTATTTCCTGCAGAACTGGTCTCTTGGTCACAAATTCTCTCAGTGATTTTTTGTCTGAAAATGTTTTAATTTCTCCTTCCTTTTTGAAGGACAATTTTGCTGGATATAGAATTCTTGTTTGGCAGTTTTTCTCTTTTAATAATTTAAATATATCCTCCCACTGTCTTCTCACCTCCATGGTTTCTGCTGAGAAAACTACGCATAGTCTTACTGGGCTTCCCTTGTATGTGATGGATTGCTTTTATTTTGTTGCTTTCAAGATTCTCTCTTTCTCTTTGACCTCTGACATTCTGATTAGTAAGTGTCTTGGAGTACGTCTATTTGGATCTATTCTCTTTGGGGTACGCTGCACTTCTTGGATGTATAATTTTATGTCTTTCATAAGAGTTTGGAAATTTTCAGTGATAATTTCCTCCATTAGTTTTTCTCCTCCTTTTCCCTTCTCTTCTCCTTCTGGGACACCCACAACACTTATATTCCTGTGCTTCATATTGTCATTCAATTCCCTGAGTCCCTGCCCATATTTTCCCATTTTTTCCCTATATTTTCTTTTTCTTGTCGGATTTCAGATGTTCTATCCTCCAGTTCACTGATCCTATGTTCTGCCTCTCGAAATCTACCATTGTAGGTTTCCATTGTTTTTTTCATCTCTTCTACTGTGTCTTTCATTCCCATAAGTTCTGTGATTTTTTTTCCAGACTTTCAATTTCTTCTTTTTGTTCATTCCTTGCCTTCTTTATATCCTCCCTCAATTCATTGATTTGGTTTTTGATGAGGTTTTCCATGTCTGTTTGTATATTCTGAATTAATTGTTTCAGCTCCTGTATCTCATTTGAATTGTTGGTTTGTTCCTTTGACTGGGCCATATCTTCAATTTTCCTAGTGTGATTTGTTTTTTTTTTTTTTTGCTGATGTCTAGGCATTTAATTACCTTACTTAGTTTATTCTGGAGATTGCTTTCACTTCTTTTACCTAGGGCTTTATTGCTGGATGAATTTGTTGTCTATCTGTTCTTTGACATTCAGTTCAGCTTTTTCTGGACCTCTAGCTTAGGTTTTGTTTAACAGAGGAGAATTTTTCAGTTCTTGTTTTCTTGTTTCTTGCCCTGCCTGTATGGTGCCTTTTCTGCCGCAGCCCCCCACCCTTAGGAGGGTCTATTTAGGTATTATAGACCCCAGCCAGATTTTCCCAGACCAAATTGGCCTCCTATCAGGAGGAAAGAGTCACCTGCATCGGTTTTCCCTGAGGGTGAGACCCAGAAGGTTGAAAGACTTTCCTGTGAAGTCTCTGGGCTCTGTTTTCTTTTCCTGCCCAGTATGTGGTGCTTGTCTGCCTGTAGGTCCTACCAGCATAAGATGTTGCAGTACCTTTAACTTTGGCAGACTCTCCCTGCTGGGGACATGGTGGAGACAGAGGAGAGGTTGTAGGCTGGTTTTAATGGCTTCAAATTACCAAGCCCTGGTGTCTGAATTCCATGAGGGAAGGATTCCACCTGAGTTGGGCTTCATCCCTCCCCTGGGGAAGGCACAGGCTCCAGACAAGCCTTCAAATGAGCTTTTTCTGCCTATGCCTGGGGCAGTTGCAGCCTGAGAAGCCCTGCTGCTGTATCCAAAGGCAGTCAAGGCTACAAAGGCAGTCAAGCCTTTGTAGAAACACAGCAACAAAAAACTCTGTTTCCTTTTTTTTTTTTAGTTTTTCCATTAGTGCTGCCCCCCCCCCCCCCCCCCCCCCCCCCCCCGGCACCAGGGCAAAAATGAGTGACCTCCACTTTGACCACGTTCACCTGAACTGGGGGCCTATTTTTAGTAGTCAGAATTTGTTAATTAATTCCACAATTGGCATCTGGTTGGGCTCAGCCCCTGCTGCTGGTAAAGTCTCTTTCCTTTCCCCTCTGGAAGCAGCCTGTGGGGGAGGGGCGCCGGCCATGGCTGCTTAGGGAACTCACAGTTCTGGGGGGGCTTGCAGCCAGTCCAGCTGGTCCAGACTGGGGTACACTGTGTGTCCAGTCACTGGCATGGCCCCAGGAGCTGTTCTGTACTGTGTCTAGTTATTTAGTAGTTGTTCTGGAGGACAAACTAAAACCTGCACATTGCTAAGCCACCATCTTGGCCCAGACTCAAGGGAGAACCATTTTGGAAAGAGAGACAGAGCCCAGGCAGTCAGAGACCTTTGGAGATGAAGAAAAAAAATACCCCCAGGGAGCTTCATGGAACAAGAAGCTGGGTAAGAACTCTAGCAGATGCCTCCATGTTCACCATGTGCCTTTCCAGTTGAGAGAGAAACCCTGAATGTCATCAGCCTTCTTGAACCAAGGTATCTTTCTCTGGATGTCTTAGATTGGACATTTCTATAGCTTTCCTTTAGTTGGGACATTTTCACAGCCTTAAAACTGAGGACCTGCAACTTTTAATAGTCATTCTGTTTCTAGTATATAATGCTCCTGCACTAGCAAACTAGAACAACTACATACAGGGCAGGTGAGTGAAATGAGTCAATATATTAAGGATATAAGAACAGGTTTCTCACTGTCAGAGAAGGGACTTGCAGATATGAAAAGGGAAAAAACTAGAATGGGCCCTGTGTTGGATTGGAATCGGAAGTATTCAAAATGACCTCATGATTTACAATACTGAGTATATACCACATATTTGTGGATGTATATATACATATATTCCCTAGATAGCACTCAGATCTTGGCTTCTAAATACTATTCTCCACTAAAATATACCACAGCACTTGGGTAAATGGCTGATTCTAGGGCCAGGGCAGGAAAAATATGATTTATGTTGAGAAATCTTTCTGTGACAGAAAGCAAAGAGTGTTCAAAGAATGATGAAGGCATGTCAAAAGATTACAAGTTTATAGAGTCCACATTAGGTAACTGTGGGATATTTTGAGCATCAAAGTAAATACTTATAGTGACAGATTATAATTCATTGGATAAAACAGGAAACTGTGATCTAATACTGATATAAAATAATAAGTGAATAAGTTGAAATTTTTATGAAGATGGGGTATTGGCATAGTTTCAAAGTGTCTCACCACAGATGCTCATTTATTACAAAAGCAACACTGCAGGCAGACTGCTACTTTAATCAAATGATCAAAGTAAGAACACATCAAAATTACAGACTGCTATGGTGGTTTCAAGCTGTATGTGCCCCAGAAAAATGTTCTTAAATTAATACATTCTTGTGGGTACGAAGCCAACATTAGTTGGACATTTTGATGAGGCTACTTCAGTTAAAATTTTTCCCACCTCAATAAGGATAGGTATTAATCCTCTTACTGGAGTCTTCTATAAAAGAATGAAACTCAGACAAAGAGAGAGAAAGCCATGGAAGCAAGAAATTGAAATTAAAAAAACAAAAACTGGAAGAGAAGGGAGAGACCAGCAGACTACATCACCTGCCCTGCCAGTAGCAAAGAAGCCAAGGATCACTGGCAGTCAGTCTTTGGGAAGAAAGCATCAACTTGATGATGCCCTGATTTGGACATTTTCCCAATCTCAAAACTGTGAGTGAATAAATTCTTATTCTTTAGCCTGATCTGTCGTGGCATTTGCTTTGAGCAGCCAGGAAACTTAAACAATCACCTAATGGAATGCAATGAGATGAATGTAGCATCACCTCTGTGACATTCCTCCAGAGACACATAATTTGAATTTAATAATGAGGAAATGTCACACACACCAAATGGATGGATGTTCTACAAAATAACAGGCCTAGAATCATAAAGTTTCAAGATAATGAAAATCAAATAAAGACTGAGAAACTGTTCTACAGTGAAGGAGACTAAAGAAGGATGACAATTTAAGGTACCGCTTGATTCTTAGCCAGATCTTTTCACTATAAAAGATATTGGAACATTTTGAATAGAGTCTAAGGATTAGATGGTAGTAATTTATCAATACTAAGTGCCTGATTTTGATGATTATGTTAAGGTTGTCTAAGAGACTGTCCTACTTTGTAGGAAATACACATTAAAGTATTAAGGAACAATGGGACATCAGGTTGGCAACTTATTTTCAGATGATTCAGAGCAGAAAAGTTCTTGGTACTGTACTTGCAATTTTTCTCTTAGTTTGCAATTGTTTAAGTAAAAGTATTTGCAAGCATTGCTACTATCATTATTACTTGCAGGGCACCTTGCATCTAAGCATGACATTATGGATAAGGGCCTCTGAGCGTCTCTGATCCAAGACAAAAGTGAATCATTAATAAGGCTGTCAATAAGCATTCTTGCCCCAGGCTCAGGCCCAGCCCTGATACCCCACTTTTTTCCATACCTGTACCAATTTGAAATGATTATGTACCCCAGAAAAGACATGTTTTAATACTGATCCATCCTGTGGAAGCGGCCATTTCTTTTAATCTCTGTTCAGTACTGTAGGTTGAAAACTTGATTAGATTATCTCCAGAGAGCTGTGGCGTGCCCAACTGTAGGTATTACCTTTGATTAGAGGGAGATGTGACTCCACCCATCCCATGTGGGTCTTGATTCGTTTACTGGAATCTTTTAAAAGATGAAACATTTTGGAAAAAGCTTCAGAACCACAAGAACCACAAGAGCCCAGGCCATCGGAGACCTTTGGAGATGAAGAAGAAAAAGACCCCCCTTCCCCCACCGGGGGAGCTTCATGAAACAAGAAGCCTTGAGAGAAAGCTAGCAGATGTCGCCATGTTCACCATGTGCCTTTCTAGTGGAGAGAGAAACACTGGACATCATCAGCCTTCTTAAACCAAGGTGTCTTTCCCTTCATCCTTTAGAGATCGGACATTTCTATAGCCTTGCTTTAATTTGGACATTTTCATAACCCTAGAACATGTAAACCTGCAACGTAATAAATTCCCCCTTTTAAAAGCCTTTCTGTCTCTGGCATGTCGCATTCTGGCAGCTAGCAAACTGGAACAATGCTCTTGCAGCCTACAGGGAGCCATGAGGAGTGCTACCCAATGAGGACCACCCCTTACCCCACCCAAGTCAATACAGCAATTCCTTTCTCTATGATTTCCCACCTTTCTCCCATGAAAACAAAGACTGGATGACCTAAACTAGATAAGGTTCAACGTGTCTTCCTGCTCTAAAAGATTCTTCTCTCTATATTCTCAACTTATAGTAAGATATACCTAATGGTAGGTAGCAATGAAGAAAGAGGTGCTAAATGAAGGCCTAAGAATTGTATGCAAATTGAAAGCAAATTCTTCAGTACAATCCCTCCTCTTTCTTTCAAAGAGCAGTAAATGGTTACTAACCACTAACTAATCTTAAATTATTTTTGGATCCTGACTAGTGACTAGAATGAGTCATCAATGCAAGGGCACCAGGAGAAACAAGCTTTTCAAAGTAGCATAAGACCAGGTATAGGATTTCAAAAATATAAATCTATTAAATATATATTATCACAGAAGAGGTACTCAAGAGTTTTCTGTGATCAGTTACATATTTTAATCAGCAAAGTTTAGACCACTCAAAGAATTCCAAGTATGTGCTGTTCTGTTCTCCTATGTCTTGTGTTTGGTTTGAAAGCAGGATCAAGTAGGTCATAATTGCTTGAGTATTTTGATAAAATTAGGGAAAAGGGCCTATGAGCATTTCCTGTAATGCAGCTTTGCTGGTATGTTGGATTCAGCTTTAATTATTTTTACCACCAGGTGGCAGTGTTATAATACCATAGAATTTTTCCCCACATACGAAGTACATTCCTTTCCAACAAGTAACTTTCATGCCAAAAAGGGGAAGGAAAAGTAAGGAAACAAGGAGAAATAAGACAGTATGAGGTAGTTAAAATCCTTGGATCCTGAAATCAGGTGCCTAGGTTCTGAATCCTGTTTTCTGCCACTTTTTCAGCTGTGCAGTCTTGACAAGCTACTTAATTATTTAAGCCTCATTTTCCTCAATTCTAAATTGGGGATAATATTATCTACCTGAAAGTGTATCATAAGAATAAAATTCACAAAATATATGTAAAGCGTCTGGCATATGATATATGAAATGTCATTAGCCCTATACACTTTTAAAATAAGTAAATAACAGCTTTATGGAGAAATTCACATATCATACAACTTATCTTTTAAAATGTACAATTTAATGTTTTTTAATACATCTAGATTTGTGCCACCATCACCAGAATCAATTTTACAGCATTTTGTAAGGACCCAGGGCCCTGGCCCTGGCCCCTCCTCCCAGTCATACAGCTGCCTACATGACCTGAACAGACCTTAAAGGTCAAAGAATGTAAAGCTCCCTCCCCTAATCAAGTCTTGTGGGACTCTGAACATTATAAGCTGGCCCCCTGGGACTCCCCCTTCACGCTCTTGGTTCTGGGTGGAGTTCAGTGTTCCGTGTCCCAACCAGCCACCAGTGGGAAGAATTCTTCTCCTGTTTGTAAGCCCCTAATTAAAATTTATGATTAATCTTCTGTCTGGTGTGTTCTTTGGTCTCAGGGTTGTGTTGTGCTGGAACATTTGGCGAGCCAGCCAGGAACCCAAAAAGCCACTGGCCATAGACAGCATCATTCTGGGAAAGGAGATTCCACAGGGGAATCCTGAGGTGGCCTGCTTCCTTGATGTGGGGAGAGGTCACCCACCTGCTTGACTGTGCTGCAGTCAGTTGGCTGCTGTTGTGTTTAGTATGGCCAGCTACAGCAGACTGCCTCAGAAAGATGGAGGCATTAGTTTTAAAGAATGCGTTGAATGAGAAGCTACATCATGTAGAGTTTAGAAATATTGGCATGCTGGTATGCTAGAGTAAGAGGGCATAGACTGCCCAAGGGGTATGTGAGGCATACGTTGACTCCTCCTGACTGAAATCCCATGGCTTGGGAACCTATAGATTCTTTATCTAATGATGAAAAGGAGAAAAAAGAAGACATTTGGGAGGCAAGATGTGGAGTGATGCCACTTCTTATACTGCAGTTCCAAAGTTACCTCTTTACTATGAGGAATTAACACTCAATTCTTTATTACCTGAAATGGGACCAGTCAACCCATTTTCATGCTCACCTGGGAAGAAGAACAAAGGATTTTCATTGTGTTCCTATAAGACCATTTTCATAGCCTGACCATCTCCACAGGCTGGTAGCTAAGAATTTGGCTAAGTGGAAAAGTGTAACTCTATTTCATTATATTGATGATGTCAGGTTAACCAGTAATTCCTTTCCAGAACTAAAACTTCAGACTCATTGCCACTTCATCTTAACAGCCATGGATGGGCAATTGATCGCAATGGACTGCAATGCATTGGCTGCCCTTCAAATTATTCGGTATTGTATGGTTGAATAAAGCAAAATTGATTCCTTTTGTGATAATTGATAACAATGTTTTCCTATGCCACGTGCCAAAACAACCAATGGCTTTCTTAGAATTGTTGGGGCATTGGAAACCTTTCATTCCTCACTCAGCCTGTTTCTGTTTTGATTAGGAAAAGCTATCCTTAGGAATGGAATATCCTCCAATAGGGTGCTTTTGAAAAAAAAAAACAACTGGGCCATTGCACTGCCTCAGGCTTGATTGAGAGGGGGAGGGTGAACTCAGATGTGCTTTGTGGATTAGATATGGCCAGTACCAACATTGGCTTTGAGCGAGGCTTGTGCAAAGGCAACAGGCAAAGCAAGTTAAAAGAGCCAAAATGTGGTAGTCCCTTAGGAAAATAACTGTGTGCTGCCTATAACACCTGACTATAAGTTGAAGGACTAACTCAGAAATGTCCTGTGAAATTAAGAATAGCCATCCCCATACAGAGGTAGATATGGGACAATGTCACTTAGCCTCACTCAGGCAGGGCATAATTGAGCACATTAATGAAATGGAAGCTTATCTGCTATAGTGCAGCATTTTCAAAAAGAGTCCATTAAGTGCAGAAATGCATGATATCCTGAAACTAGTTTCCTATGTGGAAGAACAAGGCTTGCCCCTCCCTGCTATTCCTCCTGAGATAGCTATCTCTGTGCCCACCATTGACAGATGTGGCAGTATATCTAAGTCTGTCTGCTATACTGATGGATCAGCACACAGGCAGCCTGCCACCTGATGGCAGTAGTCACAGCACCTAGCATGGACACTATATAGTGGGAAACGGTGACTATAAAAAGCAGCCAATGGGCTGAACTAAGGGCTGTGTGGGCGGTCATTGTTCATGAACCAGGAGATGTATTAACTATTGATGCTGACAATTGGAGAGTGTACCGGGACCTGGCAGTGTGGATTGTCATGTGGAAACAAAAGCAACGGATTACTGTCTGCCATTCCTTATGGGAAAAAGAAATGTGGGAAGCTATCTGGACTACCTGTCATAAGCAAAAGGCAACCATGTTTTATTTCTCTGCCCATACCACTGATCCTTATCTGTCAATATTGAAGAAGATGCTTTAGCAAACATTACAGGAGGCTGCTAAATGGTTGCATAGAAAGACAGGACACCAAGGATACCAGACTCTTTGGAGACTGGCACAGCTATTCCAGTTGCCCATCATCAGACAATAATTGAAGGAAGTCGTGGACACCTGCCCCTCCTGCTAGCTATGATGAAGGATGCTTGCTCATTAACTCGGTCACACCAGCCATGAACAAGTTCTGGTCACTAGGTGGCAGGTAAATTATATTGGGGCCCTTTCCTGATCTGAAGGTGCAAAATATGCCTTTATAGCCATAGATATGGCTACTGGACTGTTGCTGGCCTTCCCAGTAGGGAAAGTTACCAAAGAGCTATAACACATAGCTCAGAAAAGCTCAGTGCATTCTTCAGGATCCCCACACATGTGGACAGTAATAGTTTATTGAACAACTAACCCAGGCCTGGGCTACTTAAAATGACATCTTATGGACTTTTCATTTGCCTTACCCCATAGCAGTGATTGAAAGTAATTGAAAGGATGAATGGGCTTTTTTTTTTTTAATGAATGGGCTTTTTTTTTTTAAGTTTTTTTTTATGATCATTCCATTCTACATATATAATCAGTAATTCACAATATCATCACATAGTTGCATACCATCATCATGATCATTTCTTAGAAAATTTGTCTCAATTCAGAAAAAGAAAAAGACAACAGAAAAAAATTCATACATACCATACCCCTTACCCCTCCCTTTCATTGATCACTAGCATTTCAGACTAAATTTATTTTAACATTTGCTCCCCCTATTATTTATTTTTATCTCATATGTTTTACTCATCTGTCAATAAGGTACATAAAAGGAGCATCAGACAAAAGGTTTTCACAATCACACAGTCACATTGTGAATGCTATATCATTTTACAATCATCTTCAAGAAACATGGCGGCTCCCGGAGAAGATGGCAGCTTAGTAAGACGCACGGGTCTTAGTTCCTCCTCCAGAACAGCAACTAAAGAAACAGAAACAATACGAAACAGCTCCCGGAGCCACAACAGAGACCAAAAAGACAGCGTATCCCATTCTGGAATGGCTGAACGGGCAGGGAGAATCCGCTGTGGTGAGATACCCGAGGGGCGCGCGCTTTCCCAGGCCGGGGTGGTTGGCGACCGGGGTCCCTTCCACACACGTGGCTTCCCGGTCCGACTGGGAACGTTGGATAGCGGGGCCCTCCCACCACGCTTGGCGTCTCGGGCCAGCTGGGCAATTTGGACCGACACTCCCCCAAGCCGCGGTGGCCGGCGACCCCTCTCCACGCGCGGTTTCCCGGGCCGACTGCGAGATTCGGATTGGCAAGTTAAAGGATCCACAGCATCTTTTACTGGTGGGACCCACAGACAGATGAGCACCACGAGCGCCACCTACTGGGCAGGAAAAGAAAAACAGAGCCCAGAGATTTCACAGAAAAACCTTTCAATCAGCTGGGTCCCACACCCAGGGAAATCTGATCAAATGCCCAGACACCAGCAGAAAATAACGGATCATGCTCGGAAAATTGAAGATATGGCCCAGTCAAAGGAACAAACCAATAGTTCAAATGAGATACAGGAACTGAGACAACTAATGCTGAATATACGAACAGAAATGGAAAACCTCTTCAAAAACCAAATCAATAAATTGAGGGAGGACATGAAGAAGACATGGGCTGAACAAAAAGAAGACATAGAAAAACTGAAAAAACAAATCACAGAACTTATGGGAGTGAAGGACAAAGTAGAAAAGATGGAAAAAACAATGGATACCTACAATGATAGATTTAAAGAGACAGAAGCTACAATTAGTGAACTGGAGGATGGAACATCTGAATTCCAAAAAGAAACAGAAACTATAGGGAAAAGAATGGAAAAACTTGAGCAAGGGATCAGGAAACTGAATGACAATATGAAGCGCACAAATATACGTGTTGTGGGCGTCCCAGAAGGAGAAGAGAAGGGAAAAGGAGGAGAAAAACTAATGGAAGAAATTATCACTGAAAATTTCCCAACTCTTATGAAAGACCTAAAACTACAGATCCAAGAAGTGCAGTGCACCCCAAAGAGAATAGACCCAAATAGGCATTCTCCAAGTTACTAGTTAGAATGTCAGAGGTCAAAGAGAAAGAGAGGATCTTGAAAGCAGCAAGAGAAAAACAATCTGTCACATACAAGGGAAACCCAATAAGACTATGTGTAGATTTCTCAGCAGAAACCATGGAAGCTAGAAGACAGTGGGATGATATATTTAAATTACTAAAAGAGAAAAACTGCCAACCAAGACTTCTATAGCCAGCAAAATTGTCCTTCAAAAATGAAGGAGAAATTAAAACATTTATAGACAAAAAGTCACTGAGAGAATTTGTGACCAAGAGACCAGCTCTGCAAGAAATACTAAAGGGAGCACTAGAGTCAGATACGAAAAGACAGAAGAGAGAGATATGGAGTAAAGTGTAGAAAGAAGGAAAATCAGATATGATATATATAATACAAAAGCCAAAATGGTAGAGGAAAATATTATCCAAACAATAATAACACTAAAAGTTAATGGACTGAATTCCCCAATCAAAAGACATAGACTGGCAGAATGATTACGACCCAGCAATACCACTGCTAGGTATCTACTCAAAGGAGTTAAGGGCAAAGACACAGACGGACATTTGCACACCAATGTTTATAGCAGCATTATTTACAATTGCAAAGAGATGGAAACAGCCAAAATGTCCATCAACAGATGAGTAGCTAAACAAACTGTGGTGTATACCTACGATGGAATATTATGCAGCTTTAAGACAGAATAAACTTATGAAGCATGTAATAACATGGATGGACCTAGAGAACATTATGCTGAGTGAGTCTAGCCAAAAACTAAAGGACAAATACTGTATGGTCCCACTGATGTGAACCGACATTCGAGAATCAACTTGGAATATATCATTGGTAACAGAGACCAGCAAGAGTTAGAAACAGGGTAAGATAATGGGTAATTGGAACTGAAGGGATACAGACTGTGCAACAGGACTAGATACAAAAACTCAAAAATGGACAGCACAATAATACCTAATTGTAATGTAACTATGTTAAAACACTGAATGACTCTGCACCTGAACTATAGTTTTTGTTTGTTTGTTTGTTTGTTTGTATCTTTTGTTTTTGTTTTTTTCTTTTTCCTTTTTTTATATACATATATTTTTTATTATTATTATTATTTTAATTTTCTTCTCTATATTAACATTCTATATCTTTTTCTGCTGTTTTGCTAGTTCTTTTCCTAAATCAATGCAAATGTACTAAGAAATGATGATCATACATCTATGTGATGATACTAAGAATTACTGAGTGCATATGTAGAATGGAATGATTTCTAAATGTTGTGTTAATTTCTTTTCTTTTTTTTTAATTAATAAAAAAAATAAAAAAAAAAAAGAAACATGGCTATGGAACACAGCTCTGCATTTTCAGGCAGTTCCCTCTAGCCTCTCCATTATGTCTTGAATAACAAGGTGATATCTACTTAATGCGTAAGAATAACCTCCAGGATAACCTCTCAACTCTGTTTGGAATCTCTCAGCCATTGACACTTTATTTTGTCTCATTTTACTCTTCCCCCTTTTGGTCAAGAGGGTTTTCTCAATTCCTTGATTCTGAGTCTCAGCTCATTCTAGGATTTCTGTCCCACATTGCCAGGAAGATCCACACCCCTGGGAGTCATGTCCCACATAGTCAGGGGGAGGGCAGTGAGTTTGCTTGTTGTGTTAGCTGGAGAGAGAGGCCACATCTGAGCAACAAAAGAGGTTCTCTTGGGGGTGACTCTTAGGCCTAATTTTAAGTAGGCTTGACCTAGCCTTTATGGGGTTAAGTTAATGAATGGGCTTTTAAAAGGTGATAAACAATCTCTGCAACAGCGGATATGCTGGTCGTATCTGGCCCCCACCAGCCTCAATTCACAGCCCCAAGCGGTTGCTCTCACTATGGCTGAACTGGTAACTACAGGGCCCATGCAAGCACTGCAAATTCAGTTAACAGGACCAGCAATGCTACAACCACCATGAGGTAATGAAAATAACTTGCTCTTGCCTGTGCCAGAGGCATTACAAATTTGGGAAAATAAATTTGATTGGCCTTGGTCCTGGCCAATGCTGTCACGCTGGTTGGGAATCCTAAGCCCATGGAGTAACAGGGCTGCCCAAAGTTTAACTGTTAGACCACAGTTTATACACAAAATGCCAAAAGCTCTATATGTAACAAACCCAAGACCCCCCATACCTCAAGGCACAGTATGTATGACTCTGTGCCCATACTAACTGTAGATTTTACCTCAGAAAGTACCCTGCAACTGCAGAGGGAAAAAGAGTGGTATCTGTCTACTAATGGAAATGCAACATGCATGCTTTTTGCCCTTAGCATTTAGCAAACATCTTTCTGCAATAGGCTTCTGCAGTAACCTACATGCACTATAGATCTCAATACTGAGTATGCTCTGAACTGCCACTGCTGGGTGCCACCGGCACCCAACATACCAACACCAACACAGCCTTGGATTGTGTAAAATACCCTGCTGGCCTGGCAGAATTCAGCACATTTGAAAAATCTGGAAGAAAATCTTCTCATTTAAGACAGAAATCACAATCTTATCAATTATCCATAACAGGATAATTTTGTGGCTTTATCTCTGTGTGGGGAACACCTGATGTTCTGTTGCTTCTTATACTTTTAATGAATGCAATGTCTGTCCTATTGTTAACATAGTCTGCTGTGTGGGGGTGGATTGTAAGAACCGGAGCCCTGGCCCTGCCCCCTCCTCCATTTTGAAAGCAAGTCACACAGCTGCTTACAGACATTAATGCTCAAAGAATGTAAAACTCCCTCCCCAGAGTTTTGCAAGACTCTGAGCCTTTCAAGCCACCCCTGCAGAGACTCCCTCTTCCCTCTCTTGGTTCTCGGCAGGTATACAGTTTCATTTCCCAACCAGCTGCCATTGGGAAGAATTATTCTCCTGTCCATAAGCCCCTAATTAAAACTCATGATTAATCTTCTGTCTGGTGTGTTCCGTGGTCTCGGGGTTGTGCTGGGCTGGAAGGCACTTCATCACCTCCCCTAACAGCCCAGTACCCATTAGCAGTAACTTTCCTCTTCCCCCAACAGGGTGCCCCATCTACCAGCCCCAGGCAACCACTAATCTACTTTCTATCTTTATAGATTTGCCTTTTCTGGACATTTCAGATATGGGGAATCGTACAAGATTGACCTTTTGTATCTAGCTTCTTTCGCTTAGCATAGTGTTTTCGAGATTCATCCACACTGCAGTAGGATGAGTACTTCATTTCCTTTTATTGAGGAAAAGCATTCCATTGTCTAGATATACCACATTTTATTAATCCATTCATGAAATTTGGGTTGTTTCCACTTTGGGGCTTTTATGAATAATGCCCGTGTCAACATTCTTGTTCAAGTCACCCTGTATGCTTTTAATCTAGTTGCACGAAGACAACACAACTGTTTTTACTGTAAATGAAAGTGACTTTTCTTGCCATCATGGATTTATATCTCCCACTTCCCAAAATCGTGACATTCTCTGTGGTGACAGTGGACAGGACTAGGACAGAAGCACAAAAATTAGAGGAAGGTTGTGTTAGTTTGCAAGCTATTAGAATGTGATATACTAGAACTGGAAGGGCTTTTAAAAAGGAGAATTCAATAAGCTACAAGTTTACAGTTTTAAGCCTATAAAAATGTCCAAATTAATGCATTCAGGGAAAAATACCTTAACTCCGGGAAGGTCGGTAGGTCAGGAACACCTCTGTTGGCTGGGAAGTCATGTGGCTATCATCTGCTTGTCCCTTGCTCCTGGACTCTGTTGCCTTCAGCCTCTGTTCCTGTGGGGGTTCCTCATTTTGCTTCTCCAGGACTGACTTCCATCTTTTGGCTTCCCTTGGCTCTCTCCAGGTTCTGGCTTGTTTAACACCTCATGGCAATGTCTGCTGGGCTCTAGGCATCTCCAAACATCCATGTCTCTGTTCTCACATCAGCATCAGTGTCTACTCTTCCCTGAAGTTTCTGTTGGCACTGCCATTTCTGAGGTTTCTGTCATTTTTAACTCTCTCCAAAATGTTTCCTTTTTTAAAGGATTCCAGTAAACTAATCAAAATCCACCTGGAATGGGTGGAGTCACATCTCTATTAATCAAAGGGTCACATCCGCAATTGGGTGTGCCACATCTCTCATCAAAAGTCCCACACTCAGTGTTGGATCAGGATTAAGAGAAACAGCTGCTTCCAAAAGACTGGATTAGCTTAAAACATGGCTTTTCTGGGGCATATAATATTTTCACACCAGCACAAAGGTGGATTTCACTGGAGCACAGCAGAATACCCCTAACAATGGAACTGTAATGTCTTCCTCCGGTAGAGATAACCTGACCTCCTATGGTAGGATTTGGAACCCCAGATGTGGTTTTGAGCTGCTCCATTGTAACCAAGAAATTAGGATTTAAGGGATTATTTTGATTACTGAATCATTATATTCCTTTTTTGCTTTCTGGTATATTGGAGTAGACAGAGGGAAATATCTGAAATCCCTAAACTATAATTCAGTTGCCCTGATATCTGAAGTGACTGTAAAAGCCTTTATCTTCTGGCTTTGTGAGTTTAAGAGCTGTTACTCCCTTTATCCGGTCATTTTCTTTTAAGGCAAAGGCCCTAATGCTAATGAAGAATTTGAAGTCAGGCATTAACTAGTTTCAGCCCCAGACAGTTGTAAAGCATATCAGCTATTGAAATGATAGCTGCTATTGAAAGATAACTTGTTTCTCTTCCTTCCAGCTTACACTTTAGTATTGAAATGATAGCTCTGCCTCCCCTCCTTTCTTACATAATAAAACAACATAAAGCTTATGTTCTTTTATAGAAATGATAATGATAACACTGTCTTTTCTGTTTAGAACTTGCTATTTGAAATTGTAATGACTTCATCTCCCCTTGCTAAAATCCATCAAACCTTGATCCCCTTAAACTCATGGAGACAGATTTTGGGCCGATAGACCATCTGCTCTCCTACTACATGCTAATAATAAACTCTTTCTCTCTTTGAAACCCTGGTGTCTCAGAAATTGGTTATTAAGTGCATTGGGAAAATGAATTCATGCCTTTGTCCAGTTACACCACTGTATGCTATAAGGCACAATCTAGGTGTTGGCTCCTATTACCAGAAGGGACCACTTGATTGTTGGAAGGTTGTCTTTGACAACCTTTAAGATCTCTTCTTCTCATTTCACTACCTGAATTGTAGCCATTTTCCTTTTGGCCCTGTAGAAACTGGGAAAGGAAAAGGGACAGAGAAGCTTGGTTGCTACTTGTTTCTTTTTTTTTTTTTTTACTAGGATCTATATTTTCTAACAGTAAGTTTTATTGAAGACTGAGATCAGGTAGAAAGAATTAAAGCTAAGGACTGCCTCTAAACACCAACATGCCCACCCTGTGCCCCACACCTCCTTTCCTAACCCAGAGGCAATGAATAAACACATCTTGAATACTGAGCAGAAAAAGGCAACACTGCAAGTTGTCATACTTGGCAGACAGTTCATCCCAAATTTTTCCAGACTCAAAGAAAAGGCTCCACCCCACTGGGTAGGCTAGGGGGCTACCAGCAGTTAGGGGAATTTGAGCAGTCTATTTTTCATGTATGATAATGGAGAAGATAAGAGGGAATATTACCCCCAGGGTGGCTTTAAAGGCTCCACGCCCAAATCCTTACAACCACTGGCCTCCTGAGCAACAATCATCCTCAGGTTGGATTAGAATTTTAAGTAAGAGGAGACTTTGATATGGTTGGGGAGGGGGTTGTGTTTGGATCCTAAAATGAACAAGCCAACCAGAAAAAGGCTCTTGAGGCAACTGGAAACATTTGAATGTGGATTGAGTATTAGATAAAATTAAAGATTTATCTTTGTTTTTATTAGAAGTGATAATGACACGGTAGTTTTATAAAAGATAAAAGGCTTTATTGTTACCAAAAGCAGGGGAATCTTTTGCCCGATGTGCTCAGTGACCAATTCCTGAGACACAGGGGTTTTAAGGAAGAAAACATTTATTACTAGGCGTATAGCAGAACAGATGGCCTATCAGTCCAAAATCTGTCTATCTGAACTGCAGTAATTCTGATAATTTTAATAGAGAAAAAGATCGGCAGGGTTTAGGATAATGAGCACAATGGCCCCAGATGATATAATTAGAGATGATGTAATTATTGAGCATGTGCAGATTGATTACATGCTTAGTCACGGTACATATGTCAGAAAATGGTGGAATGAGGTCTAGGTGATTTATAGGTTAAAGTTTAAGCTACTGCACATGTCAGGCAGGCCTACTTTGGTTAGATAAAGTCTCGGTTATCTTGAGAACCTTGGCCTTGGGGTGGGTTAGTTCTGGACTGACCCAAGACCCTTCAACATAAAGGGTTGTCTTTAGTGATTACAAGACTCTGAAGTTTAAAAACTGGATAACTGGGTACAGATGAAGGTTAATCACAAGGATTTTACAATTACAGGGGCAGAAAATAAAGTCTATACAATTATCAGAAATCAAGGCAGCTAGATTACAATTTAGAGATTTCAGTAATTCCCTCTGTCTACTCCAATATGCCAGAAAGCAAAAAGGAATATCTACATAATGGTTCAGTAATCAAATTCATTTCTTAAATCCTGATTTCTTAATTATAATTCTGCCCTCTTATTACATAATTATCATTCAATCTTGAGGGATATTTGGGTGATGACTCTTTTAGCTGTTTCAAGGCTGAAAGGGGCATTGTCATTAAGGGGCAAAGGGATGAAACTTGGAAAGTCCAGTATTTCTGGGTTCAGAGCTTCTCTGGCATTGAAACAATTTGGAGATTTTAAGTCTTTGAAAAATATACTTAATACGTAACATTTTATGGAGCCCAAGATATCCTTCAGGGTTTCCAGGAATAATGTTGGCTGGGGGTTGCCATATCATGGCAGTCTTCAACATCTGAAACTTGCATAAAAGTAACCTCCAGAATGACCTTTTGACTTGATTTGAAATCTCTTAGCCATTGAAACTTGTATTTCTTTCCCCACTTTTGGTCAACTAACCCATGATGTCAAGACCAGGCTCATCCTTGGAACTTACATCTCATGATGAGGGCCACTTGTGTCCCATGATACCAGGGCCAGTTATTTCATGATGCCAGGGCCAGGCATTCACCTCTGGAAATTATGTCCCCCATTGAGGAAAGTCAGAGCTTGACTTAGAGGGAGACCACATTTGAGCAACAGCAGAAATTTTCTGGAGATGACTCTTAGGCACTAATCATAAGTAGGTTCAGTTTACTATTACAGAAATAAGCTTCATAAGGGCAGGCTTCAAAATTGAGGCCTTGGCTTATTTAACTGGGAGCCTTTCTTGCTTAAGAAAATGTCAGGAACTCCTCAGGTGGGGAAGCTTAATACTTCTATTTTTCTCAGTTCCTCAACGGACTTTGCAAATAATCCTTCATTTTCTGCCCCAAATACTCTGAAATGCATCATGGTATAACACTAACTAGTATAGAATATTAAGATTCACTCCTTATTCTAGGTTCTATATCAAATAAAGCTAAATTAGGCTGTTTAAATAAACTGACTACACAGATTAAAATTAGATAGTGTGCTGCAGAAAATTTAAATTTAAATAACCATTTTTATTTTTGTCTTACATAAGAATTAAAGCTTTAAAATGCAAGTAATATTATTTTTTACCATAAATTGATTTACCTTAGTTTTAACCAGATTAGTTTCAATATATCTTTAATCGGAGTTTGCTTTTTTTTCAGTTTTTTTTTTGTTTGTTTTTTTAAACAGTTGCTGTGTGGACTTACGCTAACTTTCAGAGCTGGAAAACTGAATCTGAGTCTCAGGTGTCATACAGGCACTTAAAGTCTCAGGGAGCTACTAGGTTATACAAAGAATTTAAAGATAACAGTTAAAACTTAGAATCTAAGCTCTAATTTTTACAAACATTTTTAAATGATGCTACTCTTAGGAATAAAAACATTAGATAGTTGTTTTATATTAACAAACCATAGCAGAGGCTTTGTTCTGTTTTACTTTTACACACTTACCAGAGTTACATTAACAGATGCAATATAATTTGTCCTGCCTCTCTTTTTTCTAAAGTCTTTCCTTGTTACAGGTGGAGCTCTCACCTACATACTTTTAAAGAAGTATTAGAGCAAAGCAGTGGAACTGATAAGTAAATTTGGCTGTTTCTATGATCTGTAGCTTTTTAAGAATACTTAAAACCATAACTAACAACACCATACCATTGTTTAACATCATCCAGATTGGTATCAGTGAGAACATTGTTATTTTTTAAGGAATCTTACCCAATCTCTAAAATACATGAATAATATTATTTTACCTATACAAATTTCACAGAAACAGGATAGAAAATCCTTTTTAACCACTTAATACTTCCCAAACATTTCCTATGCGGTGTGTTATACTATTTTACCACCTTATTTTACAAGGTGAAAGAACAAATTAAGTGAGAAGACTTTGTTTTCTGAAATAAAGGATGATATGACCAACATGAACATTAACAAGGGTATTATTTTGACGTAAAATCTTTTTTTATGAGGGTGATGTTGGCTTCATAGAATGAGTTAGGTAGCTTTCCCTCCTCTTCAATTTTTTAAAGAGTTTGAGCAGAATTGGTACTAATTCTTTCTGCAATGTTTGGTAGAATTCACATGTGAAGCCATCTGATCCTGGAATTTTCCCTTTGGGAAGCTTCTTAATGACTGATTCAATTTCTTTACTTGTGATTGGTTTGTTGAGGTTGTCTATTTCTTCTCAAGTCAATGTTGGTTGTACATGCCTTTCTAGAAAGTTGTCCATTTCATCTACATTGTCGTATTTATTAGCAAAAAGTTGCTCATAGAATCCTCTAATTACTTCCTTTATTTCTGTGGGTCAGTGGTTATGTCTCCTCTTCCATTTCTGATTTTATTTATTTGCATCCTCTCTCTTCTTTTTGTCAACCTCGCTAAGGGTCCATCAACCTTATTGATTTTCTCATAAAACCAGCTTCTGGTTTTATTGATTTTCTCAATTGTTTTCATGTTCTCAATTTCATTTATTTCTGCTCTAATCTTCATTATTTCTTTCTTTTTCTTGCTTTGGGGTTAGTTTGCTGTTCTTTCTCTACTTCTTCAAAGTGGACAGTTAATTCTTCGATTTTTGCTCTTTCTTCTTTTTTTGATATAGGCATTTAGGACAATATATTTCCCTCTTAGCACTGCCTTTGCTGCATCCCATAAATTTTGATATATTGTTATTTCATCTTCATTTGTCTCGAGATACTTACTGATTGCTCTTGTAATTTCTTCCTTAACCCACTGATTGTTTAAAAGTGTGTTGTTGGACTTCCAGAGAAGATGGAGGCTTAGTAAGACGCGTGGGTCTTAGTTCCTCCTCCAGAACAGCTACTAGAGAAGTAGAAACGATACAGAACAGCTCCCAGAGCCACGACAGAGACCAAGAAGACAGCGTACCCCATTCTGGAACAGCTGACTGGCTGGGAGACCCCGCTCCGGTGAGATCGCCGAGGGGCGCAGGCTTCCCCAGGCCAGGGCGGCAGGCAGCCAGAGTCCCTCCCTCCCTCCTTCCCGGGCTGGATGGGAGAATTGGACAGGCGGTCCCCTCAAGCCGCGGCGGCTGGCGCCCCCCCCATGCGCGGCCCCCCGACCAGCTGGGAGAATTGGATCGGAGATCTCCAAGCCACGGAGAACGGCGACCGGGATCCTTTCCAAACACGTGCCTTCCCGGTCTGGCTGGGAACGGTGGATAGATACTTCCCCAAGATGCGGCAGTTGGCGCCACCCCGCAACGCTTGGTGCCCCGGGCTGGCTGGGAAATTTGGACAGGCGTTCCCCCAAGCCGTGGAGGCCAGCGACCCTCCCCGCACGTGGATCCCCGGGCCGGCTGGGAGATTCGGATTGGCACTCCCCCAAGCCGCTTCGGCTGGCGACACCCCCCTACATCGAGAGTTTTCCAAAGTTAAAGGACCCACAGCATCTTTTACTGGTGGGACCCACAGACAGATGAGCACCACGAGCGCCACCTACTGGGCAGGATAAGAAAAACAGAGCACAGAGACTTCACAGAAAAATCTTTCAACCTGCGGGGTCTTACACCCAGGGAAATCTGATTAAATGACCAGATGCCAGCAGACGATAACGGATCACACTCAGAAAATTGAAAATATGGCCCAGTCAAAGGAACAAACCAATAGTTCAAATGAGATACAGGAGCTGAGACAACTAATGCTGAATATACGAACAGAATGGAAAACCTCTTCAAAAACCAAATCGATAAATTGAGGGACAACAATGAAGAAGACATGGGCTGAACAAAAAGAAGAAATAGAAAAACTGAAAAAACAAATCACAGAACTTATGGGAGTGAAGGACAAAGTAGAAAAGCTGGAAAAAACAATGGATACCTACAATGATAGATTCAAAGAGACAGAAGATAGAATTAGTGAATTGGAGGATGGAACATCTGAAATCCAAAAAGAAACAGAAACTATAGGGAAAAGAATGGAAAAATTTGAACAGGGGATCAGGGAACTGAATGACAATATGAAGCACACAAATATACGTGTTGTGGGTGTCCCAGAAGGAGAAGAGAAGGGAAAAGGAGGAGAAAAACTAATGGAAGAAATTATCACTGAAAATTTCCCAACTATATGAAAGACCTAAAAGTACAGATCCAAGAAGTGCAGCGCACCCCAAAGAGATTAGACCCAAATAGGTGTTCTCCAAGACACTTACTAGTTAGAATGTCAGAGGTCAAAGAGAAAGAGAGGATCTTGAAAGCAGCAAGAGAAAAACAATCCATCACATACAAGGGAAACCCAATCAGACAATGTGTAGATTTCCAGCAGAAACCATGGAAGCTAGAAGACACTGGGATGATATATTTAAATTACTAAAAGAGAAAAACTGCCAACCAAGACTCCTATATCCAGCAAAATTGTCCTTCAAAAATGAGGGAGAAATTAAAACATTCTCAGACAAAAAGTCACTGAGAGAATTTGTGACCAAGAGACCAGCTCTGCAAGAAATACTAAAGGGAGCACTAGACTCAGATATGAAAAGACAGAATAGAGAGGTATGGAGAAGAGTGTAGAAAGAAGGAAAGTCAGATATGATATATATAATACAAAAGGCAAAATGGTAAAGGAAAATATTATCCAAACAATAATAAAACTAAATGTTAATGGACTGAATTCCCTAATCAAAAGACATAGACTGGCAGAATGGATTAAAAAACAGGATCCTTCTATATACTGTCTACAGGAAACACATCTTAGATGCAAAGATAAACATAGGTTGAAAGTGAAAGGTTGGGAAAAGATATTTCATGCAAATAACAACCAGAAAATAGCAGGAGTGGCTATACTAATATCCAACAAATTAGACTTCAAAGGTAAAACAGTTAAAAGAGACAAAGAAGGACACTATCTACTAATAAAAGGAACAATTAAACAAGAAGACATAACAATCATAAATATTTACACACCGAACCAGAATGCCCCAAAATATGTGAGGAATACACTGCAAACAATGAAAAGGGAAATAGACACATATACCAGTGGAGACTTCAATTCACCACTCTCATCAATGGACAGAACATCTAGACAGAGGATCAATAAAGAAATAGAGAATCTGAATATTACTATAAATGAGCTAGACTTAACAGACATTTATAGGACATTACATCCCACAACAGCAGGATACACCTTTTCCTCAAGTGCTCATGGATCATTCTCAAAGATAGACCATATGCTGGGTCACAAAGCAAGTCTTAACAAATTTAAAAAGATTGAAATCATACACATCACTTTCTCAGATCATAAAGGAAGGAAGTTGGAAATCAATAATAGGCGGAGTGCCAGAAAATTCACAAATACGTGGAGGCTCAACAACACACTCTTAAACAACGAGTGGGTCAAAGAAGAAATTGCAAGAGAAATTAGTAAATACCTCGAGGCGAATGAAAACGAAAACACAACATATCAAAACCTATGGGACTCAGCAAAGGCAGTGCTAAGAGGGAAATTTATTGCCCTAAATGCCTATATCAGAAAAGAAGAAAAGGCAAAACTTCAGGAATTAACTGTCCACTTGGAAGAACTGGAGAAAGAACAGCAAACTAACCCCAAAGCAAGCAAAAGGAAAGAAATAACAAAGATTAGAACAGAAATAAATGAAATTGAAAACATGAAAACAATAGAGAAAATCAATAAGACCAGAAGTTGGTTCTATGAGAAAATCAATAAGATTGATGGGCCCTTAGCAAGATTGACAAAAAGAAGAAGAGAGAGGATGCAAATAAATAAGATCAGAAATGGAAGAGGAGACATAACTACTGACCTCACAGAAATAAAGGAGGTAATAACAGGATACTATGAACAACTTTACGCTAATAAATACAACAATTTAGATGAAATGGACGGGTTCCTGGAAAGACATGAACAACCAACTTTGACTCAAGAAGACATAGATGACCTCAACAAACCAATCACAAGTAAAGAAATTGAATCAGTCATTCAAAAGCTTCCTAAAAAGAAAAGTCCAGGACCAGATGGCTTCACATGTGAATTTTATCAAACATTCCAGAAAGAATTAGTACCAATTCTCCTCAAACTCTTCCAAAAAATCGAATTGGAGGGAAAACTACCTAATTCATTCTATGAAGCCAACATCACCCTCATACCAAAACCAGGCAAAGATATTACAAAAAAAGAAAACTATAGACCAATCTCTCTAATGAATACAGATGCAAAAATCCTCAATAAAATTCTAGCAAATCATATCCAACAACACATTAAAAGAATTATACATCATGACCAAGTAGGATTCATCCCAGGTATGCAAGGATGGTTCAACATTAGAAAATCAATTAATGTAATACACCATATCAACAAATCAAAGCAGAAAAATCACATGATCATCTCAATTGATGCAGAGAAGGCATTTGACAAGATTCAACATCCTTTCCTGTTGAAAACACTTCAAAAGATAGGAATACAAGGGAACTTCCTTAAAATGATAGAGGGAATATATGAAAAACCCACAGCTAATATCATCCTCAATGGGGAAAAATTGAAAACTTTCCCCCTAAGATCAGGAACAAGACAAGGATGTCCACTATCACCACTATTATTCAACATCGTGTTGGAGGTTCTAGCCAGAGCAATTAGACAAGAAAAAGAAATACAAGGCATCAAAATTGGAAAGGAAGAAGTAAAACTATCACTGTTTGCAGACGATATGATACTGTATGTCGAAATCCCGGAAAAATCCACAACAAAACTACTAGAGCTAATAAATGAGTACAGCAAAGTAGCAGGTTACAAGATCAACATTCAAAAATCTGTAGCATTTCTATACACTAGTAATGAACAAGCTGAGGGGGAAATCAAGAAATGAATCCCATTTACAATTGCAACTAAAAGAATAAAATACCTAGGAATAAATTTAACTAAAGAAACAAAAAACCTATACAAAGAAAACTACAAAAAACTGTTAAAAGAAATCACAGAAGACCTAAATAGATGGAAGGGCATACCGTGTTCATGGATTGGAAGACTAAATATAGTTAAGATGTCAATCCTACCTAAATTGATTTACAGATTCAATGCAATACCAATCAAAATCCCAACAACTTATTTTTCAGAAATAGAAAAACCAATAAGCAAATTTATCTGGAAGGGCAGGGTGCCCCAAATTGCTAAAAGTATCTTGAGGAAAAAAAACGAAGCTGGAGGTCTCATGCTGCCAGACTTTAAGGCATATTATGAAGCCACAGTGGTCAGAACAGCATGGTATTGGCATAAAGATAGATATATCGACCAATGGAATCGAATAGAGTGCTCAGATATAGACCCTCTCATCTATGGACATTTGATCTTTGATAAGGCAGTCAAGCAAACTCACCTGGGACAGAACAGTCTCTTCAATAAATGGTGCCTAGAGAACTGGATATCCATATGCAAAAGAATGAAAGAAGACCCATATCTCACACCCTATACAAAAGTTAACTCAAAATGGATCAAAGATCTAAACATTAGGTCTAAGACCATAAAACAGTTAGAGGAAAATGTAGGGAGATATCTTATGAAACTTACAATTGGAGGCGGTTTTATGGACCTTAAACCTAAAGCAAGAGCACTGGAGAAAGAAATAAATAAATGGGAGCTCCTCAAAATTAAACACTTTTGTGCATCAAAGAACTTCATCAAGAAAGTTGAAAGACAGCCTACACAATGGGAAACAATATTTGGAAATGACATATCAGATAAAGGTCTAGTATCCAGAATTTATAAAGAGATTGTCCAACTCAACAACAAAATGACAGCCAACCCAATTACAAAATGGGAAAAAGACTTGAACAGACACCTCTCAGAAGAGGAAATACAAATGGCCAAAAGGCACATGAAGAGATGCTCAATGTCCCTGGCCATTAGAGAAATGCAAATCAAAACCACAATGAGATATCATCTCACACCCACCAGAATGGCCATTATCAACAAAACAGAAAATGAAAGTGCTGGAGAGGATGCGGTGAAAGAGGTACACTTATCCACTGTTGGTGGGAATGTCAAATGGTGCAACCACTGTGGAAGGTAGTTTGGCGGTTCCTCAAAAAGCTGAATATAGAATTGCCATACAACCCAGCAATACCATTGCTGGGAATCTACTCAAAGGAATTAAGGGCAAAAACTCAAACGGACATTTGCACACCAATGTTTATAGCAGCGTTATTTACAATTGCAAAGAGATGGAAACAGCCAAAATGTCCATCAACAGACAAGTGGGTAAACAAACTGTGGTATATACATACGATGGAATATTATGCAGCTTTAAGATAGAATAAACTTATGAAGCATGTAATAACATGGATGGACCTAGAGAACATTATGCTGAGTGAGTCTAGCCAAAAACTAAAGGACAAAAACTGTATGGTCCCACTGATGTGAACGGACATTAGAGAATAAACTTGAAATATGTCATTGGTAACAGAGACCAGCAGGACTTAGAAACAGGGTAAGATAATGGGTAATTGGAGCTGAAGGGATACAGACTGTGCAACAGGACTAGATACAAAAACTCAAAAATGGACAGCACAATGATACCTATTTGTAAAGTAATCATGTTAAAACGCTGAATGAAGCTGCATCTGAGGTACAGGTTTTTTTTGTTTGTTTGTCTGTTTGTTTGTTTGTTTTTGTCTTTTTTTTACTATTATTTTTTTTTAATTTTTTTCTCTATATTAACATTCTGTATCTTTTTCTGTTGTTTTGTTAGTTCTTTTCCTAAATCGATGCAAATGTGCTAAGAAATGATGATCATGCATCTATGTGATGATATTAAGAATTACTGATTGCATATGTAGAGTGGAATGATTTATAAATGTTGTGTTAATTTCTCTTTTTTTCTTTAATTAATAAAAAAAAAAGAAAACCAAACAGCCCCTGGAGAGTTCCACATGTTAAGGACCCATTGTCCTTGGCCCTCAGCCCCAGTTGAGCTCCTAACCTACAGCAAGTACAACTTTGTAATCGTGTGACTCAGTCATCTTGGAAGTAGATCCTCCAGCTCCAATTGATGCCATGTGGAACTTTACTTAAATTTTAGATTTGTGAGCAAAATTAATGCTTTTGTTGATTGTTGTTTTGAGTCACTGTGTTTTGGAGTGATTTATTATGTAACAATATGTAAGAATCAAACTAAGTTTAGCTTTCACCAAGGGAAGGCCTCTGACGCAAGTCTAAAATTCACGCCAAATCCTTAATGCCCAAGGTCATTAAAATATAAAGTATAATTAAAAGGGGAAACCTTCAGCAGGAAGTTTAAATTAGTTAGACTATCCAGATAGGTTGCAACCTCATGAGTATCGAATCAGTGGAGAAACTGGGGAGGGGTCTTGTGGGCTAAGCGTATGTATAATATTTGTGGCATTCTATCATTTGGCACGCCAGCCACCATTTGTTGGCTAGGTGCCCATTCTTACAAGATCATGAATAAATTCTTTTCTTCTTCACACAAAAAAAATAAAAAATAAAAATAAAAGTGTGTTGTTGAGCCTCCACATATTTGTGAATTTTCTGGCACTCTGCCTATTATTGATTTCCAACTTCATTCCTTTATGATCTGAGAAAGTGTTTCGTATGATTTCAATCTTTTTAAATTTATTGAGACTTGCTTTGTGACCACCATGTGGTATATCCTTGATAATGATCCATAAGCACTTGAGAAAAAGGTGTATCCTGCTGTTGTGGGGTATAATGTTCTATAAAGGTCTGTTAAGTCTAGCTCATTTATTGTATTATTCAAATTCTCTGTTTCTTTATTGATCCTCTGTCTAGATGTTCTGTCCATTGATGAGAGTGGGGAATTGAAGTCTCCAAGTATTATAGTAAATGTGTCTATTTCTCTTTTCAGTGTTTTCCTCATGTATTTGGAGCAGTCTGGCTCGGTGCATAAATATTTGATTGTTATCTCGTCTTGTTGAATTGTTCCTTTTATTAATACATAGTGTCCTTCTTTGTCTCTTTTAACTGTTTTACATTTGAAGTCTAATTTGTTGGATATTAGTATAGCTGCTCCTGCTCTTTTCTGATTGTTATTTGCATGAAATATCTTTTCCCAACCTTTCACTTTCAACCTATGTTTATCTTTGGGTCTAAGATGTGTTTCCTGAAGACAGCATATAGATGGGTCCTGTTTTTTAATCCATTCTGCCAGTCTATGTCTTTTGAGTTTAATCCATTAACATTTAGTATTATTACTGTATGGGTAGTAATTTCTTCTACCATTTTGTCTTTTGAATTTTATATGTCATATCTAATTTTCCTTCTTTTTATCTTTACTGATAGTCTTCATTTATACACTCTTCTCCACACCTCTCTCTCCTGTCTTTTCATATCTGCCTCTAGTGCTCCCTTTAGTATTTCTTGCAGAGCCAGTCTCTAGATCACAAATTCTCAGTGATTTTTTTGTCT
This sequence comes from Tamandua tetradactyla, assembly GCF_023851605.1. Taxonomy (NCBI): domain Eukaryota; kingdom Metazoa; phylum Chordata; class Mammalia; order Pilosa; family Myrmecophagidae; genus Tamandua; species Tamandua tetradactyla. The sequence continues at coordinate 29,873,343 of NC_135334.1, read as the reverse complement.
GAAAATGTTTTAATTTTTCCCTCATCTTGAAGGACAATTTTTCTGGATATAGAATTCTTGGTTGGCAGTTTTTCTCTTTTAGTAATTTAAATATATCATCCTACTGTCTTCTCATCTCCATGGTTTCTGCTGAGAAATCTACACATAGTCTTATTGGGCTTCCCTGTATGTGATGGATTGCTTTTCTCTTGCTGCTTTCAAGATTCTCTCTTTCTCTTTGACCTCTGACATTCTGATTAGTAAGTGTCTTGGAGCATGTCTATTTGGATCTATTCTCTTCGGGGTACACTGAACTCCCTGGATGTGTAATTTTAAGTCTTTCATAAGAGTTGGGAAATTTTCAGTGATAATTTCCTCCATTAGTTTTTCTCCTTCTTTTCCCTTCTCTTCTCCTTCTGGGACACCCACAACATGTATATTCATGTGCTTCATGTTGTCATTCAATTCCCTGAGTCCCTGCTCATATTTTCCCATTCTTTTCCTTATATTTTCTTTTGCTTGTCAGATTTCAGATGTTTCATCCTCCAGTTAACTAATCCTATCTTCTGCCTCTTGAAATCTAACATTGTAGGTTTCCATTGTTTTTTTCATCTCTTCTACTGTGCCTTTCATTTCCATAAGTTCTGCAATTTGTTTTTTCAGACTTTCAATTTCTTCTTTTTGTTCATTCCTTGCCTTATTTATATCCTCCCTTAATTCATTGATTTGGTTTTTGATGAGGTTTTCCATGTCTGGTCAAACATTCTGAATTAATTGTTTCAACTCCTGTATCTCATTTGAATTGTTGGTTTGTTCCTTTGACTGGGCCATATCTTCAATTTTCCTTTCGTTATTTTTTTGCTGGCATCTAGGCATTTAATTACCTCAATTAGCTTATTCTGGAGATTGTTTTCACTTCTTTTACCTAGGATTTTCTTGCAGGATGAATTTGTTGTCTATCTGTTCTTTGACATTCAATTCAGCTTATTCTGGACCACTAGCTTAGGTTTTGTTTAACAGAGGAGAATTTTTCAGTTCTTGTTTTCTTGTTTCTTGCCCTGCCTATATGGTGCCTTCCCCTCCCCCACCCTTAGGAGGTTCTACTTAGGTATTATAAACTCCAGGCAGATTTTCCCAGACCTAACTGGCCTCCTCTCAGAAGGAAAGAGTCACCTGCATCAGTTTCCCTGAGGGTGAGACCCAGCAGGTTGAAAGACTTTCCTGTGAAATCTCTGGACTCTGTGATTTTCCTATCCTGCCCAGTATGTGACGCTTGTCTGCCTGCAGGTTGGGCATAAGATGATGCAGTACCTGCCAGCATAAGATGATGTGGTACCTTTAACTTTGGCAGACTTTCCCTACTGGGGGCATGGTGGAGACAGAGGAGAGGTTGTAGGCTGGCTTCAATGGCTTCAAATTTACAAGCCCTGGTGTCTGAATTCCTTGAGGGAGGGAATCCACCTGAGCTGGGCCCCACCCCTCCCCTGGGGAAGGCATGGGCTCCAGAAAAGCTCTCAAACAAGCTTGTTTCTGCCTATGCCTGGGACAGTTGCAGCCTGAGAAGCCCTGTTGCTGCATCCAAAGGCAGTCAAGCCTTTGTAGAAACAGCCACAAAAAAGAAAGAGAAAAATCCTTCTCAGAGCAGGACCCTCATTCCTCAGGTTTGCCAATCAAGAGCATAAGTTGGTAAGTTGCTTTGTGTACCTTCAGATCCTATATGCCCCCTCCTTTTCTTCAGTGCCCAGACCCTTTCAAGTATTATGTGCTATCTGATTTTAAAAATCTCTGCTTTTTTTTTTCCTTTTCCCGTCAGCCCTGTCCCCTTGGCGTGGGGGCAAAAATCAGCAAACTCCACTTTGACCAGGTTCACCTGTGCTAGGGGCCTATTTTTAGTAGTCAGAATTTGTGAATTTATTCCACACTTGAAGCTTAGTTGCATTCAGCCCCTGCTGCTGGTAAAGTCTCTTTCTTTTCCCCTCTGGGAAGCAGCCTGTCAGGGAGGGGTGTCAGCTGCCATGGCCTGGGGGACTCACGGTTCTGGGGGGGCTTGCAGCCGGTCCAGCTGGTCAACTGGGGTACTCTGTGTGTCTGGTCACTGACATGACCCCAGCAGTTGTTCTGTACTGTTCCTGGCTATTTAGTAGCTGTTCTGGAGGACAAACTAAATCCCACACCTTGCTAAGCCACCATCTTGGCATTCTCTCCTCACTGCTGGGGACTTTCATCTATAGTTTTTTATTTATCCAGACTGCACATAATCAGAAGTAAATTTGATAATAAATTCAAACCTGCATACTTCCTTCCAATAACAGTATTCATGAAGGGTTGAAGAGACAGAGATAATGCAAAATATTGGAAGAAGGAAGGAAATTTATGCTTGGGTTTGGAACACAGCCAGGCATCTATACACTTTATACTCAGGACACACAAATGATTACTTTACAGTATGCCTAAAATCTCTCAGTCCAATTCAGCACCACCTTCAAAAGTCAGAAAAGCCCAGTTTAAAATATAATCAGCTATTCAATATTTAAGGGATTTCTGTCCAGAAAAACACTCAGATTTTCTACAACATTATTCCCAAGTGCTAAATAATACCAGGAATACGTTAGTTTACAAAATTAAGTTATGGCTTCTAAAAATAAAATTAGTTCAGAGCTTTATTTAAATGCTGCTTTCTTATTTAAAGGTCTTACAAGTGTCATCTCTTCTATGAGGTCTTTTTAAGTTATTCTTTATCTATCTGCTTTTAAAATTTTTTCCAGCATTTTTATTCCTTTATTATTGCTGTCTTATACTATGCTCTAGTACATGTACATTCTAACAAGAATATAAATTCTTTGAAGCTAAGAATCATGCCTTCTCTAACTAACAAAAATACACTGATTGACATTAACAAAGCCACTACAAATTCCAATTCTTCCATACACCAAGGTCACAAATGGCCATGCAATCAAAAGCCAGAGTCTTTGAAATCCAGGTAATCAAGGTCATAAAAAAAATCCATTCATAGTTCTTACTAACTTAACTGATCTTTAAATAGAATATATCTCAACCACCCACCACCACATATTTTTCTGTGCCTAACCCTCCCCCCATAACTGCTATAGGTGGTTAGGCCTTGGGACAGGAATAGGTTGCATAGACAGAATGAAACCTGGCTTGCTGGAATTTTTAGGTGCAGGCCATGGAATTTTGACGGTTCCTATGCCCTTCTTTAACTATTTCCAATTATTAGATTTCTTTTACAAAAGCTGAGATCAGGACAATTGAAAAAGGCCTTTACTTTTCCAGAGGCAGCCCTTTAGCAGTTTTCTGCTACCTTAAAGAAATTTTAAACCAGAGGCATCGTTTCTTTCTAATATCCAGGTTTGCTTACAATAATTATAAAACTGAGGTTTTGAGTCTTGCTGCTCAGAGAGTTTTTCCTTTTTTATTTTAGAAGTGCCAATTTTACATATTTATATATTTATATAAGATGCCTAATTATTTCTAAGCAGTTCAAATAGAGCTCTTTAAGAATTTTCTTATTAATTTGTTATTACCATCTGGAGCTATGAGAATATGCATTGAACATGCATAAAGACACAAACAGAAAGTTAATTGCACAAGAAACAGGAACACAGAAATACTTTTCAAAGGGACAAATAAAGGATTGAATGTAATATCTCATTGCATTTTCACCTTTTAACAGTAATAACCTCAACTTTAGCTGGAACGGTAGTTTTTTCATTTTAAATCATTTTGAGCCAGATTGTATTACAGAAATAAACGTTTTTTTCTGTAGACTCATTACTAACATATTTTCAATACAGCCCAAAGGTTCCCTTTTTAAAAGAATTTCCATAATCAGTAACCTGTTAGGAAGAATTTGATCAATACAAATGAAGGAACGCACCAATCAATAAATTTTAACAGGCACTTAACATTTATTATATTTAAGTAACTCACCAATTCATTACTATACCGAACATACCAACTAACAGGTAAACAAGCATTAAAGGCTTAACACACCGATTAACAATTAAACAAACATTAAATTCTTACTATACCCAGGTAATACTGGCTAGCACTTAAACAAGCCAACTTAATTTCATTAAATACTAATTAATTGTTAGATTACTTATTTTCTAGGAGAATATTCAGCAGACAGATTTCTAAGTCAGGGCTTCAAACGCTGTACAGCACGGTACCCAGAAAACAGAAAGGTGTAGAGGTCAGGGCATAGGAATCATTCTGGAAGCATGACCCAGGCCTAGGTCAAGGGGACTCGAACGGCTGTATTTACTCCCCAGTCCACTGTTACCCTGATGACCCACTCACCCAGTCAGATGTCTGGACATGGAAGTGGAAACAGTTTCTCTCTTTGAAGCTTTGTAAGGCAATTGAAAGTTTCCAGAGCGCCAGCAGAACAGAGACCCCTGTTGCCCAGTCTCTGGTCTAATTCAGTCCAGCAGCCACCAGAGCCTCGGTTACCTGGCTCACCTGTTCTTCTGGAGCTCCAGGGCCTGAGCCATTCATCCATGTTTGGATCCTGATATGAACAAACCAACCAGAAAAAAGACCTCTCAAAGCAATTGGAACAAATTGAATACGGACTGAATATTAGATAAAATTAAAGATTTATCTGTCTTTTTATTAGAAGTGACAATGACATGGTGGTTTTACAAAAGATAAAAGGCTTTATCAGTTAAAAATGTATCCAGGAAAAGGGCACAATTTTGGGGGTTTGCTTTTAAACCTATTGAGGAAGTGGTGGTGGTGGGAAATGCATGAAACAAAATTAGGAAACAGTTGATAATTTCTTGCCGAATGAGAGACACATGAAAGCTCATTATATTATTCTCTCTACTGTTATGTATGATTGAAAGTTTCCATTGAAAATTTTTTAAAATAATTAAATAAAATGGGAGGGTCTCAACTGTCCATGGATGCCTCCCCACCCCCAGACAGCACTAAGCCTCCCTTATGTCTTCCCACAGCCCTCTATGTACTTTATCATTGCCTCCTTCACTGTCTAACTTGCCTTAGAATTGTCATCGCTATGGGCCTCCCAATTGCAGGAACCTTCTCTTATCCACCTTTGTGACCCAAACTCTCAGCAGTGCCTTGCACTTAACTGAGAATCAATAAATGTGCTACCCAGAAATGAAAGACTTCCCTGAAAAGTACAACCATGTTAATTTTCCACCCTCCTAACTGCCCTATAGATGAGCCCATTCCTTATTTTGATACTAGAAAGCCAATCTAGGATCTCTAAGCAGAAGTCAATGGTTTTTTAAAATATACACAAAATAATCAGACATAAAGATGTGCAAAGATTGAGATTTTCTTTTTGTGAAATAATACTTATTTCATGAACTTCAAAACAGAAGAGAGATCCAGTATAAATATCTGCATTCTAGGAAGTTGCTGTTATAGAAAATAGCTGGTGGACTTGTTTTCTAGAAAGTTTACTTTTTCTTTCCACAAAAATATGAACTTGAGAACAAATATTACATCCTTCCACGCATATGACATACCTAGAATGCACAAATTCATAAAGTAGATTAAAGGTTACCACAGGAGCCAGAAGGAGGAGGGATGGGAAGAATTGCTTAATGGGCACCAAGTTTCTGTTTGGAATGATGAAAAGATTTTGGAAATGGATGGTGGTGATGGAGGCACAGCATTGTAAATATAGTTAATATCACTGAATTGTGTACTTGAAAGTGGCTAAAATGGGAAATCTTATGTCATATATGTTACCACAATAAAAGATTTTGTCGTGGTTGTTGTATAGTTATACATACAAAGCAGAAACAAGCTACCTGGGGTGGTTACCTACAGATGGAAGTGGAAGGAAGGAGGATTACAAAGGGCATAAGAAAACTGCTGGGTGATGTATGCTATTGATTGTAGTGATGGCTTCAGGATGCATACATATGTCAAAATTCATAAAATTGTACACTTTAAATATGTAGTTTATTGTACCTTAATTATATGTCATTAATGTGTGAGAAATGTTAAACATATAAAAGAAAGAAAAAAGAAAAGAAGAAAGAAACTGGCCTGCTTCCTTTTGGAAAAGATCACTTTTTCCTCCTCTTTTATTTCGAGAAAAGAGTTTGCTCAAAATGGCATTGTCTGTCCAACAACCAATAAGCCCTTAGTATATCGCAATCAGCCCTTTTTCTCTGCCAATTTCTCCTTCACCTGTATTCTCCCCAAGCTAATTTCATATTTTCATGGCTTTATCATTGAATATAATGACAGATGTCTCCTCTCTTGAGAGACACCCATGAAAACTACAAGTATTTAACACTTCATGAGTTTTAAGTTTCTCCTCTTGGACATGGAGATGTGTAATAAATTTAGGACTGCCAAGGCCAAGAGTAGAGAAACTGGGAAGAGGAGAGGGCATGGGACATGAAGCCAGCCTGCCCTTTGGATTCACAGACTATCACTTTAGCAATAGGTACAAGGTACATTTGTAAGCATCTTGATAATGGACAGATATCCTAGGATCTATTCCACCTTGACCAATAGTTTCCAAAGTTTTCCCAACATTCTCCAAGCTCAGCACCACTGGACTCTACTGTGAGAGATAGCAAAGAAAACAAGTCCCCTGATGGTCCCTTCTGGTTCCTTTCCTTCCCTTCTCCTTGTTCTTTTTCACTTTTCATGCCTTGCCTTTTTTTTTTTCTATCCTTCTTTGCTTTTACTTATATTTCCCTCTGCTTACTGCTTTCTATGCATCATTTGACTATATATAAATTCAACATTCAGGAAATATTTTTTGAGCCCCTACTCTGTACCAGATACTAAGAATATGGTGGTGAGCAAAAACAGACCCTGCCCTCCCTTACTTTGTTTTACTGTGGTGGAGACAGACACTGATTAAACAACCACACGAATAGATCTACACTGTAAATCAGCTATCTCCTGCTGAATAACAGACCACCCAAAATGATGTGGTTTAAAATAACGACCATTTTATTTGCTCAAAATTCTTCAATCTAGGCTGAACTCAACTGGGTGTTCTATGGGTCTCTCCTGAACTACCCCAGTGGTTGCTCTCATCCAGGGGCTTGGCCACTCCTGGAGGATCTAAGATGGTCTCCCTCCCAAATTGGGGCCTTGGTGCTGGCTGTTGGCTGGGTTTCACTGTCCAAATAATCTCTTATCATTGGTTAGTATAGCCAGGGCTTCCTTACATGGTGATGGGAAGGTTCCAAGAGGGTAAGCCCAATGAGCAAACATTTATCAAGCTTCTGTCTCCTACTTGCTGATGCCCAGAGTCATGGTGGGAGGGAACTACACAACTACTTGGGCACTGGGAGTTGTGATTCACTGGAAGCCATTAGTGTTACAAATACCACAGATTGTAACTGTGACAAGTATATGAAGAATAAGTACAGGACATATCAAAGAGTATAATAGGAGGATTTAACCTCATAAAAGAGGCCAGGGAGGGGCAAAGAGAGAATGGTAGGGGTTACTGGGAGGGCCACATGTATTAAATCCAATAAGAAGAATCCAATTGAGGAGAGATTGAATATATGTAGCAAAAGGGGATACATGATTGTATAAGATTCCTGAGAAAGTAGGGGATTCTAAAGTGTAGATGGAGAGGTTGGCTTTAAGTCAGAAGAGGGAGAGGTTCTCCATTGTAACAGAAGGGAAAAAACACAGAAAGATTAAAAAGTTCCTGTATCATAATTTTCTTTTTTTTTTGCTGAAAAGTAGATGAGTTGGCATTCTAAACATGAGGGCAGGGTGGGTAGGGGGTCAAAACTTTTGAGTGTGTGCAGAAGTTTAAAAGAGTCATTGAGAGCAGTAGGGAAGTGAATATATTGTCCATGGGTTCAATGTAAAGGCATAGAACAGCAATTTGTCTAATACATCCCAAACTGATAACAGGAGTTAACTTGGAGGAAGGTAGTAGGGACCAGCAATGGTGGTGGTGATCACAGGAGACTAGAGTCTTATCTATAGTGTTTTAATATTTTTCAAGAAGAATATATGTACATGTTGTTTATTATCTATTATCGAACTAATTATAGAATAATTTTGAAAAGAATGGGAGAGTGTGTTGACCAGAAGAACACAATGAGGAAGGGTTATAAAGCACTGGGACTGGTGACCATGAGTTTACGGAGAACCCAATTGTCCCACTCTAATGTTTTGAAAACAGACATAAGAAAAGGCACTGGTTGAGCTTCTTTCTGAATATATCTGTATCTTTTCCTTAAAGAGAGTATTAACACCCATGAGCAAGGGGCCTCTTGTCTCCAAGCTGTAGTTAAGGAATTGGGGTAATAGGAAGCACTTCAGAAGTTATAAGCGCCTCCATAGCATTCTACCCAATTTCTAGCATGTTGGTGATTTTCCATTGCCCCACCCCCCACCCCAGATTCATTCCCTGACCATTATTCTGATCTGTACCCCTGAAGGCTGACTTCTACACTACATCACCCTGAATCCCTAGGCCTCTGGCTTCCAGTTAGGTTTGGCCAATGTGAGCACCAGCAAGAGATTGGAGTGTAGGTGACAAGAGGGATTGGCTATTGCTACTGCACCCCCTCCTCCCATCTCACATTGGTTCTGGCAGGGGCTCTGACTCCTATGGACAGGATGTGACCAGAACCAGATAATTAACAATGGCATCTTCCTTAGCTTTGAGAAAGCCCTCCATTTCCTTCTATATCGTTTAATCTATCCTATCTCCTTGATATGAAATGCACTTTTTGTACATGTGTATTTGTGCATGTAACAGAATTAAACATAAATGCAGCAGCTCAGATTTTAATCCATTTGGACACTTTTCTTTACCTTTTTTTTTTCTCAGATAAATTATACCCTTTTTTCAATCCAGTTTAAATATCCCCAAACCCATAAATTATGTTGGATAGATTATCCAACACTAATATTGGAAATAAATGTAACAATAAAATGTTGGGTGGAATGAAAAAACATAATAGTCATTTGAACAAATGGTTTTAACTTAATATTTGTCATTTACAATCTTCTCTACTGTTCTAGTTTGCTATATACCAGAAACAGAAGGCTTTTAAAAAGGGGAATTTAATAAGTTGCTAGTTTATAGTTCTAAGGCCAAGAAAATGTCTCAATTAAAGCAAATCTATAGAAATGTCCAATCTAAGGCATCCAGGAAAAGATACCTTGGTTCAAGAAGACCAATGAAGTTCCAGGTCTCTCTCTCAAGTGAGAAGGCAAATGGTGAACACAGTCAGGGCTTCTCTCTCAGCTGGAAGGGCACATGGTGAACAGGGCGTCATCTGCTAGCTTTCTCTCCTGGCTTCCTGTTTCACGAAGCTCCCCAGGAAGCGTTTTCCTTCTTCATCTCCAAAGGTCACTGGCTGGTGGACCCTGCTTCATGGTGCTACAGCATTCTCTGCTCTCTCCAAATCTCTCACTTCCTCCAAGATGTTTCCTCTCTTATAGGACTCCAGAAACTAATTAAGACCCATCCGAATGGGTGGACACATGCCTGCAGCTAATCCATTTTAACAAGCACTCTTGATTAAATCACATCTCCAGGGAGATGATCTAATTACAATTTCAAACATACAATACTGAATAGGGATTAGAATAAATGGTTGCCTTTACAAAATGGGATTAGGATTAAAACATGGCTTTTCTAGGGTACATGCATCCTTTCAAACTAGCACATCTACCTTGGGAAAGAATATGTAGTAGTATAATTGAGCCACCCTGCATCAAAACCTTGAGATCACCATTGTCTGCTCTCTCATGCTTGTCCTCCCACTTCCAGTCAGTTTCTAAGTCCTGCCCATGTTATCTCTGCAATATCTCTTTTGCCTGAGCCTTTCTCTTCATTCTTGCTGTTTCTTACCTCTTGCCCAGATAAATCCAACAGCTTCCTGACTGGCTCTTCCACCTTCAATATTTCTCCTCTCTGATCTATACTACACACTGCTACCAGATTCATCTTCCTTCTCATCAAAAAACATCAATGATTCCTAGCTGTTCAAACTCCTTAGCCTAGCATATAATGACCTCCGTGATCAGACCCCAATTCCCCAATCTTATTTTTCATTATTCCCCTAAAACTACTTAAATGACTCATTGTTCTCACACAAATCCAGCACATGCTTTTCCCTTGCTGTCTTTGCTTGCCTTCCTCCCTCTGTCAGAATTGTCCTTTCCCCACATCTTTACATGACAAATCCTACCCAGGAAGACCTAATTAAGGACCACATTTTCCTTAAATCCTCCCTATTCTTCCAAAATCCTTTAGCTCTTTATCTGTATTAGCCTCTCTCATAATTCTCATAAATTTTTGCCTATAGTCAGTACATGAGAAAACAGCAGGGTATCCTCTAGGGCCTAGAAATGAAGGGGCCATTTGACTATTGAATCATGGAAATTAACTTGTACATGGACAATGACTTGTGATCAAAAAAGTTTCAAGACATCAGGGAATGGCTTTCCAGTGCAGTCTGACTGAAGATTTGTAGTTGTTGCAGAGTAAATGGTATTAATGCATTTATTCTTTGATTCAAGTAGTAGCTATTGAACACCTGCTATATAACAGTTAACGTGTTTGGTTTTGGGGAGGTGAAATGGTATACGATACAGTCTCTACTCTTGTAGGGGTTATAGCCAAGTAAAGAACCAGATTAACAGTCAATGAAACGTGATAAGCTATGATAGGGCTATGGGTGAACCCAGGATCAAAGAATACTTCCTAGAGGAGGTCATGCCTAAGGTGAGAGCATGGCATATTTGCAGGATTGCAAACAGTTAAGCAGGACTGAGCTGAGGATATTGGGCAAGGGCAGAGGGGATAAGACTGAAGAAGGAGATGGAGTTAGATCCATTTAGCCTTGCTAAATCCATGCTGGCTTATTCTTCATTTGTCATACCTCACCCCTCCCCTGTTCCATTTTCTGCCCTTCTCTACTTTGCTCCGTGCACCCGGAAACTGACCTCTGCAGACTGCATCACCAAACTCCTTTGCCAGCTGGTCTCTCATAGTTTTGATAATTGAAGCTCCAGCAGGCCAACTGTGGGTAGGAGGAAAGAAATGCCATGGTACTTCTTCCCCACTTCCTTCCTTCTTGGTGCCAAATCTATAGCAAAAACTCTATAGATAGAGTTTAGCAATTAAAGCTCCACTGACTGGCCCCTTCTCTAGTTCTCACTGCAATCCAGTAACTCTATTTCATCTTGTTGTCCCTTCAGTCCAAGGGGTTGTAGCAACTTCCATGTTGCTAGTTTATGGGTGCTTCACCATTCCTTGTTTATTCCCTTAGTTATAGCCATATCTGCAACTGGTCCTTTCATTAATGTTTCTTCCTTTGAAACATCTGGGGTAGGTTCTATTTCAAGATGCTAACTGATAAAATCCCAAAGGCTATGGGGAGGCACTCAAGGATTTTAAAAGGGGTATCACATAATCATATTTGGGCTTTAGAAAGTTTATTGTGGCTATAGGGTAGAGAAGAGATTGGAAGAGGGCAAAACTCAGGGAGAATATGACCAGTTAGGAGGTCATTTCAGCAATACAGTCAAGAGATTATAGGGACCATGGGAAATAAAAGAAGTGGACAGATCTGAGAGAGATTAAGGAAGTAGAATTAATAAGACTTGGGAATTCAGTGGATATACAGAAATAAAAAATGGCAATCAGATACAGGATGGCCAACACACACACACACGAAAAGAGAGAATGACGAAAAAAAAAAACAGTCAGCAATGGATACATTGATATTTCCTAGGGGACAAGGTCATCAAAGTTCACCAATCTATCCACAACAGTCAAGCTCTATCCCTATTCTGCAGATGGAAGCGTCAGCAATCATAGACTGGGAACCTCTGAATCATGTAGCTAACTTCTGACTCTGATACCTGGATTGCAAAGCAATTTAGTAAGCTTGAAGAAGCTTCTCATGTAGATCTATCATTGGAGAGAGAGAAAACTCATAACATAAGCATTCTGGCTTCCATAATATTTATTTCATTATAAACTAACAAATTTCTAGTCTGCTGTATATATAAGACCATCATGAGTTTGTTTCCTGTAGACTTATTTCCAAAGTCTAGTCCACTCTGAGATGCTGAAAGGAGCAGATTTCTAGATCTGCAAGAAACTTTTCCACCCTAAGACTTCTTAAAAAACATCTTCCATCCCACTCTGTTTTGCTTGGCTAACCCTAATGTGTTCTCTAGGACTCAGCTTCAAGGTCATTTCCTCCACAAGGCCTTCTCTAACCACTGGACTTACCTGTCTTAATTATGCCAAGTAACACGGAGTCAGGAACATTGTTCACCTCTGCATTCCCAGCACCTGGCTCCATGCCTGGCCACATATCTTCCTTGTTGGGCTGAAAGTGTCTTGAGATCACAATTTATGCCTGTTTCATTTGTGTCTTTCTAGAGTGCCTAGAACAATGTTGAGCACACAGTAGGAGATCAATAAATATTTGTTAAAAATACAAATGAAAAAAGTGTGGGAACACTGTTCTTTCTATATTTCAAAGGAAAAAATAATCATGGCACCAGAGCCAATCAAATCCAAAGGAACCTCCAGGAAACAAAAACATGCTAATGTGCCAAGAGGGTATACAGAAAAAGTCCATATGGGATTTTAAAAAAACAGCAACACACGTGGTGGTAGGACTTGGTGAATTGGATTTGCCAATATCAATGCTGAAGAAGCCAAATACCAGCATTTGTTTCACAAACACTGATTCAACCAAATATTTTCCAGTTGCCATGGCTTTTGGATCTATTTTTGACATGTACACTGAATGCAGGAAATAATATGGAAACTCTGGTTCTCTTCATTGCTGTTTGACATTAAGGCATCTAACTTCACTTGCCAGGACAGAAAGCACCAAGCTTCACAACCGCAAAAGGGAGCTTTCCTTGGCCCTGGGTTGCCGATTCCACTACTATCTTTGTGATGGTTTGTCATTTCTACTAGTAGCATGCTTTAAAATTGAACACGTCTCCACAATGCTAGCCCCTCACCCCCCACAGCGCTGGGGGAGCCGCCCAGGCGAGGGCAACCACGCACCAGGAACCTCCTGCTCCTGCTCATCTGCACCCACTGCCAGCGCAGCGCCACCTCTTCACCAGCTCTGTGAACGGCGTTCTGTATCTGCAGATGGGGCATCACACCACCACTTTCCTGACCGCGCCAGGAGCTCCTTGCTCACCGTGCACAGGGGCTCCCACTTCAGTGCGGTCCACCCCTGCATGTGAGTGGCCGCCGCAGGCCCTTTTTTTTTTTTTCTAAATTCTGAGTGGTAAGTTGCAATAAAACACTGTTTAAGGAATACTTTGTACCACTTTGTACAGATTTATCCTGAAAGACAAGAGTTAGAGCTAGATCTGGAAGAAAAAAAACAGAAGAATTCTTATTTGCCCAATAGAAAATAGAACATTAGCTGCAAGTATCATTTTCTTCCGGGTTTCCTTCAGCCCTAGATAATTAATTCTCGTTTTCCAATCTTGGTTTAATTAGCCATCTATTATCACAAGGTCATCTGCTTTGGGACTAATAAAGCCCTGGATATCCTTGGTCACATAGTCTGACAGTGTGTTAATAAAGCTGTTATATTCAAGATTTTCACAATGTGTTTTATTACTAGTAATGACATAAAAGGTTAAAATTAAAATGTAATTGTATTCAACCTATATGAAATTTTATATTTTCATTAGAAATGTAAACTAAAGCAAATATAAAAATAAAATGCAAAATCTTGCACATATTGTAAAAAAAGTTATCTTTTAAAATATTCAAAAGTACCTATTAAAATAGAAAGGTAAAATACAAATTAAAATGAATAAATATCAATATTTTAAATTAAAACTTTCAAATCTGACATTTTTGAAAAGTTAATCAACTATTACTAAATTGTTTATGAAAATAAAACTATTCCTAATTTGGAATTTATTCTCCCTCTACTTACCAATGTAAAGAACTGATGTGATGCTTCATGCATGTTTTAGTTAGTCCTTCATATATACAATTGAAAAGGGATATGGATAGGTTAATATTGCAAAATATTCCCTGGTCACCATGTGCAAAAGTTGTGAATACCACTCTAATCTGTGTATACCAAAGAAGCAAAAATAATGCACAATAAGCATTATTGGGGGAAAATATTTGTTATGGAAAAATCTATCACATTCTTGTTGAAAGAGAGAATTTGAAGTATTGATTAATCTGTCTTCCCTCTTATCTAAGCACTTTGATCACTTTTGCTCTCTACACTTCAAAGGAGCATTGGACTCTGACACTGGAAACAGCACAACCCTGAAGCCTTTATAACATTCTAATGCCACCTCCTTTTGCTTTGAGGACATAGAAACAGATATGTGGAGAAATGTTTTCCTAGGGTCTAAATAGTGTTAATTACAACAGTGGATATTTAAGCATATGGCCATGCTGTGTCAGTGCTGAATGCCCGGTGACAGAGTGGCCCATTTGTTCTTTAATAATTTATGTATGCCTAGTCCAAGGACAGTTAGAAGTCTTTGGTGTTTGAATGCAATATGGAAGTAAGAGGATTGGATGTTCCCCTCCTCCCCCTCCCCAGGGAGAGTATGTTGGGACAGAAGAGAGCCCAGGATCAAAGTGTTTACAAATTGCTTTCCCATGATTACCTACCCACCCAATGAAGTCAGCAAATAAAGCAGACAAGAGTATTTTTACAAAGAAGGAAACAGGCTCAAACTAAATTGAAGTGACTCTTAAATGGTTACCCAGCTACAATGTGGTGGAGCTAAGACCAAAATCCAGGGCTCCTGGCTTTGATTGATTAAAGTTCTTATTTCAGTATTTGTCAGGGTTTTGTCATCAAGAATTATGTAAATTGAAGAGATTAAAAGAGCCATTATTGTTCAGCCACCTTCAGTGTTTAAGGATTTGGAGGTCTCAGGGGTGGAGAGAAAGGGAAAGTTGTTTTAACAGATGTTTTTTGAACCTGGTCATTGAATTTCAAAATCTTGGAATCAACATATACTGACAATTTTCTGGTCAAATAGTGATTATGGGCACAACACTAAAATCACCATATTTAGTTTTCTGGTAAGTGGTAAGCATCCTCTTTCATTCTTTTGATTTGGATTTCCTTGGGCTACTGGATGGGGATGTTTTCTTTTCTTACATGGCAATTTGAGAGGGTATTGAAGTAGCATAATTGTTGTTTACCACGTGCTACGCACTGTTTAGTGTTGGAGGGCTGAACCTGACAGAAAATTAAATGTGAGCTCTGTCCTCTGTGGTCCCTATTTGACTCCAGTGAATATATTTGACATGTAAACACAGGAAGGAGAAGAGAGCACCAACTCCAGGGAAGGGGGAGGTGATAGAGAACACACCCAATAAGACCAGTTCTGTGGAAATTTGATGATGAGTTGAAGAAAATGAAGATTTTTTTTTTTATAGAAAGCAAAGGCTGCAGATGCTGCTTCTAAAGCTGATCTCATCTCCAATATTCTTCCCCAAAAGTTATCATATAAATTTCATTATGCGGCATCTGCCCACAAGTCAGGTCCTTAGTGACATTTTGTCTTCTTCATAAAAAATATAAATGTCTCTCTCTTTCTCACTGTAAACTCCTCCAAAAAACAGAAAACCCATCAGGACACTAGAAATAAGCATCAAATTATCTTTGCTCACAGGGGTGGATGGTGCCTATTTATAAAGATGTTTATGACAAAATGAGGATGACCAGTAGAGACAGATTGAGATTCACATTTGCTGTTCTTCAAAGAAATGAGAAACCAGACATGCAGCTGTTTGGGCAAGGTCAACAGCATAAATTAGGCATACAGCAAATTTATAACCACTAAAAAAGTTTTGTGAGAATTCTCTCTATGTCTTCACAATCTGGTGTGGGCCTATGGAAGAGGAACATTGTGCAATTCAAGGAAAAATCACTTTCTTGATCCAACAGTGTATGACATTTCTTACGGGAGCTTTCTTGCATTCAAATTTTTATTACTCTAAAAAAATATTTGTAAAGTCCCCTTAGGGGATTAGGGAGAAAGGAGGAAGTATTAAA
This sequence comes from Tamandua tetradactyla, assembly GCF_023851605.1. Taxonomy (NCBI): domain Eukaryota; kingdom Metazoa; phylum Chordata; class Mammalia; order Pilosa; family Myrmecophagidae; genus Tamandua; species Tamandua tetradactyla. The sequence goes on along the minus strand of NC_135334.1, from coordinate 29,857,318 downwards.
CTTCCCCATCTGGGGAATTCCTGAAATTCTCTCAAGCAGTGGTGATAACCAATTCAATAGACTGAGTCCTTGATCTTGGGGCTCACCCCTGTGAAACTCATTCCTGCAAAGGAGAAGCTAAGCCGACTTATAATTATGCCTAAGAGACACCCCCAGAGAACCTCTTTTGTTGCTCAGATGTGGCCTCCCTCTCTCTAAGCCAACTCAGCAGGTGAACTCACTGCCCTGTCTCCTACATGGTACAAGATTCCCATGGGTATAAATCTCCCTGGCAAAGTGGATGAGCCAGGACCCAGCACCATGGGATTGAGAAAGTCTTCTTGACCAAAAGAGAGCAGAGAGAAATGAAACAAAATAAAGTTTCAGTGGCTGAGAGATTTCAAATAGAATCGAGAGGTTATCCTGGAGGTTATTCTTATGCTTTATAGATATCCCCTTTTTTATATATTTATGGTGTATTGGAGTGGCTGGAGGGAAGTACTTGAAACTGTTGAGCCATGTTCCAGCAGTCTTGATTCTTGAAGATAGTTGTATAACTATAGCTTTTACAATGTGTCTGTAAGATTGTGAAAACCTTTTGTCTGATGCTCCTTTAACCCAGGGTATGGACAGATGAGTAAAAAAATAAGGATAAAATAAATAAATAATAGGGAAGATAAAGGATAAAAAATTGGGTAGATTAAAATACTGTGCGTCAATGAGAGGGAGATGTAAGGGGTATGGGATGTATGAGCTTTCTCTTTTCTCTGTTTATTTATTTTTCTGGAGTGATGCAAATGTTCTAAAAATTATCATGGTGTTAACACAACTATGTGATGATATAGTGAACCATTGGTCATATACCATACATGGACCATATGTGTGTGAAGATTTCTCAATAAAAATATTTTTTAAAAAAGAACAAATTTAAAAAATCTTATTACTCAGGATGACCTGTGACTCCATTCTAACACAGCTTATCCATTATAATACATATTTAAAAAATTTTCAGCTTGCCATGATATACTTTACATGGAAAAATACTTCAATGTGAGGTGAAGTTTTACCTTCACATATCTAGAAACTGTTACCCTCAGAATAACTGGTTTTGGTGGGCATCTTTGAGAGCAGAATGGTCTTAGTGATCAGGACCCTAACCGGCAATCTTCGATTTTCTATGATGCAATCACTTCATCAGCAAATGATGAAAATTTTATTCCCTCCTTTTCAATCCTTATACCTGTACCTTCTTTTTCTTGCCCTATTGCACTAGCTAGACCTGCCAATGAAAGGTTGAGGAGAAGTGATACCGGGCATCCTTGTCTCATTTCTGATTTTAAATGCCATACTTCTATTGTTTCCCCATTAAATATAATGTTTGCTACTACCTAGTTATCCTTCATCAAGTTAAGGAAATCTATATCAGGTTTGCTCATGAATTTATGCTCAACTTTATTAAATATTTTTGTCTTTTGAGGTGATCCATGCTATTTTTTTCCTTTAAGTTGTTAATGATGTGAATTACATTTATAGATTTTGTAATAAACTACACTTGCATTCCTGGGATAAGCCTTATTTGGTTATGGTATGTTTTATTTAATATACTCTGATGGATTTATTTTGCTAATATTCTACACCCTATGTTCCTGAGGAAATGGATCTATAATTTTCCTTTCTTATTCTATCCTTGTCATGCTTGGGGACCAAGATTAAATGATCTCATAAATGAGTTGGGGAGTCTTCCCTCTTTTTCCATTCTTTGTAATAGTTTGTATAACCTAGCCCTGATGTTTTATTTATGAGATGATTTTAAATCTATTGCTTCAATTTCTTTCATAGTTACCGCACTATTAAGGCCTTCTACTTCCTCTTAAGTTGGTGTAACAGGTTATATTTTTCTAGGGCAGCGTCCATTCAATCTATTTTTAAAGTGTTTATATAATATGCAGATGATATTATGAACAACAAAGGGATTGGCAAAGTTGAGATAAAAAATGATAAGCGAATGAGTTTTTAAATTACCCTTTTTCTCTCTTAATCACTCTTACCACAGTCTTACCTAGTTTAATAGTTTTTTCCTCCCAAAAATCGATTTTGAGCTCCACTGATCTTCTGGATTATATTTCTTTATTTCATTAATTTTTGTTATTATTTTTCTCATCTTCTTCCTTGTACTTTCTTTTAAATTTGTTCTGGTTTATTTTTTATCTTAAAGAGTGTTCAACTTAGAGATATTGCCCTTTGATTTCTAGGATTACAAGTCAAGGTTATTATGGAGAAGTTTTCTTAATTTCTTTTCTTTGGTCTTTGCCAGTTTTTGAAAAATATATATTTTTATTATAATCCCACATTTAAATGCCAATTTGGCTGGATGTAAAATTTAGGCTTAAAGTTTTTTTTTCTTTTCAATACTTTAAAAATATTATCCCATTCCCTTCTTGTTGCTCTTGGGAAGTCTGAGATCATTATGATTTTCATTACTTTATGGTTGATCTGCTCTACTCCTCTGGAAACTTTTAGAATTTTGTTTTTGCCTGTAATATCTTTAAATCTTATTATAATATTATCTTTCAGAATTAGTTTCCCCCTTACCTTTTATAAATATGAAGTCTTAAATTTTTCTTTAGTTCGAGGAAATTTATTTCCCTATTGCTTCAAATATTTTCTTTCTCCATCTTTATCTTTCTCTCCTTCACACCCTCTTAATTAATATCCAGAGGTTGGCATCCCAATTTTGTCTTCTTTATTTCCTAATTTTAATTTTATATATTATTTTTTTATACTTCCCTGCTTCCTTCTAGAAAAATTCCTTAATCAGATTTGCTAGGTCATTAATTTATTTTCACCCATGTCTATTCTACTCTGTATCACGTCTGTTGTATTGTGTTAGCTTGCAAACTGCTGGAATGCGAGATACCAGAACTGGAACAGCTTTTACAAAAGGTGAGTTTAATAAATTACAGATTTACAACGCTGAGGCTGTGGAAATGTCCAAATTAAGGCATCCAGGGAAAGATACTTTAATTTAAGGAAGACCAATGTGTCTGCAACACCTCTGTCAGCTGGGAAGGGACATTGGTACGTTGCTCCTGGACTCCATTGTTTTCAGCCTCTGTTCTGTGGAGATTCCTCACTTTACTTCTCCAGGGCTAGCTATCATCGCTTGACTTCCCTTGGCTCTCTCCAGGTTCTGGCTTGCTTAACATATCATGGCATGTCTGTTGGGCTCCAAGCATCTCCAAACATCCACGTCTCCAGTCTCTCTGTTGGTCCTGAAGTTTCTGTTGGTTCTCTCTCTGTCAACTCTGTCATTTCTTTAGGTTCTAAAGTTTCTCTCCAAACTGTTTCCTTTTAAAGGATTCCAGTAAGCTAATCAAGACCCACCTGAATAGGTGGAGTCACATCGCCATCTAATAAAAGTTAATACTCACAATTGGGTGTGTCACATTTCCCTGGAGAAAATCTAATCAAAGGATTCCAACCTACAGTATTGAATCAGGATTAAAAGAAATAGCTGCTCCTACAAGATTGGATCAGGATTAAAATATGCTTTTCTAGGGTACATAATAGATTCAAACCAGTACATATATTAATTTCTACTATCAAATATTTTTCATGCTTACTACTTCCTCTTACTTTTTATGACTTCTTTGACTGTTTATTATGCTTATTTCTTTTTATTTAACTATCTGATCTAACATCTTTACTTCTGTAATCTAGGCATCTGTAATCTAGGTTGTTTTCTTTTGAAGTTGTTGTGTTACTGAAATGTCTCATTACCTTGCCCTGTGATCTTACACTTCTCTGATGGTATCAGCTATTCTGTCTGAGCATCTGTAATTCTCAAAGGCCAGATCCAGGGTGTGAATATTGAAGAGGTCTGTGTCTACATCCAGCAAGCTCAAGGAGAGGGAAATGGAAAAGCTCTAGGGTAGAGAGCTCCAAGCAACAGGCTACCAGAATTAATGACTTAGGTTGAGTATCTGCCACAGGTAACTCTTCAGGTTAGGGCCCTACATTTAGTTCTCATGCTCTACCCTCAACTACCATCTCCCCAAAGAGAAGCAGTTTGGAGGAGAGGTACTCCTGGATTTTAATTCACTAACTCTAGGAGTTGGAGGGAATGGAGTAGAGTGGGAAAGTAAAGGCCCAAGGTGAGTCAGTATCCACCAATTTTCTACACCTCTGGCTTCTGTTCCACCCTGATTTTTATCCTTGCATCTGCTTATGTCCGTAGTTGAGTCTCTGTTGCTAATTTCCACAGAAGCTCCTACCCGAGGCTACAGACATATACACAAATACACACGTACATACACACCATCTTTACATAGACACAACACATATATATATATATATATCACAATACCTACATGTACATACACATACAAGTTCAAAACAAGCTTTTCTCTCCTGGGGGATTTCTCCATTTTTAAAATTATTTCCTAATTTCATAATGATTTTTCTCTATGCTTCCTCCAAGTCTGATCTTGATATAGGTACGTCATCCATGCTATGATTCTCTATAATGGCAAAATTGGATGTCCTAGACACATACATGTTATATATTGTACATAGTATATGTTAGACAGCATTATGAAACAGGTTTACTCTGGGGTCTGTAGATACACCAGGACAGCCTTCACAGTGCTACCAACCTGAGCCTCCTTTCCCCATTATCAGACAAAGATCTCTACTCTGTTTCTTATCTGCTTTGCATTCCATTAGTTGGAGTTTATCTGTTCCCTGTGCAGATACCTAATTAACCCAATTGTGAAACTAATGGGGGAAAAAATTAGGATAGCAGAAAAGAAGGAGGCCTAGAGATTTTCTCACCAGGTACCTAAGTGCATTTTAATGGTTTTGGAAGGCTACCACCTTTTTTGTTTGTTTGTTTTTAGTTCAGAGGAACAATTGTACTTTGAGGTTTAGTAGAAGAGAAACAGTTGCAGAAGGAGGCAATTTAGACAAATGTAATTTTTAAACTTTCAAATCTTACTGTGTAGACTCATATATACCCATAATAGTATTATAATTTCTATTAATTCTTATAAGCTAATAACAGCAAGTCAACTTTTCCCATTCCAAGTCTTATGGGTCAAAATGTCCTCCATGATTTAGTATATAATGGACCTGTATGATATGATCCCAACCTACCCCTTCAGCCCGTTTCTCTTGCTCTGTTATTACCACTCTCAGCTTCTTCCCATTCCAAAATACTCAGAAATCTTGTAACTTTTGCTAGTAAGGCTCGCGTGTTAGTAAACTGCCAGATTGCAATATACCAGAACTGGAACAGTTTTTTAAAAAGGGAATTTAGGGGGTACAAGGGTAGTTCAGTGATAGAATTCTCACCTGCCATGTAGTATACCTGGGCTCGATTCCTGGTCCATGCACCTCCCAAAAAACAAAGAAATGAACAAAACAAACAAATAAATGAAAAAATTCAACAAATGGTGCTGCAATAATGGGATACTCACATGAAATGTGACCTTGCCATACAGTGTATAAAACAAAAAACAATAACAACAAAAACGGGGAATTTAATAAATTACAAGTTTACAGCTCTAAGAAAGTGAAAGTGTCCAAATTAAGGCACCAACAAGAGGTTACCTTTACTTAATTTCAAAAGAAATTAAGAAATTAAGTGGAACACCTCTGTTGGCTGGGAAGTCACATGGTTGGCATCTGCTGGTCCCTTGCCCTGGGTTCCATTGCTTTCAGCCTCTGCTCCTGTGGGGGTTCCTCACTTTGCTTTTCTGGGGCTGGCTTTCAACTCTTGGCTTCCCTTGGCTCTCTCCAGGTTCTGGCTTGCTTAAAATCTCATGGCGACATCTGCTGGCCTCCAAATATCTCCAAACATCTGTGTTTCTGTTCTCCAAGTGTTGGCATCTGGGTTAGCGCTGCTGTGAAGTTTCTGTTGGATGAGGTTTCTGTCATTTCTCCAAAATGTTTCCTTTTTTAATGGATTCCAGTAAACTAGTCAAGACCCACCTGGAATGGGTGGAGTTACATCTCCATCTAATCAAAGGTCACACCCACAATTGGGCATGCCACATCTCCATGGAGATGATCTAATCAAAAGATTCCAACCTACAGAATTGAATCAGGATTAATAGAAACAGCTGCCACCACAAGATTGAATCAGGATAAAAACATGGCTTTTCTGGGGTACATATACTTTCAAATCAGCACAGCTCACCCTACAACTCATCCCCTGGCTAACTTCTCCTGATTCTTCAAATCTCATGCTACCTGTCGCCTCCTCAGAGAAACTTCTCAACTCCCACCTCCCAGCCTAGACCAGGATCCCCAGTTATGCAATCTCGTAGTATGTATTACTTTTCCTTTACAACATTTACTATAATTGTAATTATCTAATGAAAAATGGAGGAAAGAAGGACAATATACTGAGAAACAGAAAACAAAGAACTTTGGCTTATATTTTGAACAAATATATATTGAGGACTTAATATCTCCTAGGCAAATTGTGCTACGTACTGGGAACACAGTGGGGAAAGAGGCAGATTCCCTTCTCTTCACTTTAATCACCCATTCTTAAGGAGATCCCCCAGACCTTATCATCACCTTGAATAGTATCTAACCCAAATATGCCAGCATAGAACATGATTCCTTTTTCAGATTTTTTATGCCTTCACTTTCATCTCATCTATACTCCAGACTCTCGAACTGTCCAGTTTTCCTCCAGTATCCCTGCCCCTTATTTTTTTTGAACAGTTTTATTCACACACCATACAAGCCATCCTAAGTATACAATCATTGGCTCTTGGTATAATCACATAGGCATGCATTCATCACTAAAGTCAATATGAGAACATTCTCATTTCTCCAAAGGAAAAAAAATCCCATACCCCATATATCCCCCTATTATTGACATTTAGCTTTGGTATAGTGCCTTTGTTAGAATTAATGAACGAATATTACGATGTTACTGTTAACTATGGTCCTTAATTTACATTAATCGTATTTTTTCCCATATAACATCTGTTTTAGTTTGCTAGCTGCTGGAATGCGATATACCAGAAACAGAACAGCTTTTAAAAGGGAGAATTTATTAAGTTGCTAGTTTACAGTTCTAAGACCAAGAAAATGTCCCAATTAAAGCAACTCTATAAAGATGCCTAAATTAAGGCAACAGCAAGAAGTTACCTTCACTCAAGAAAGGCCGATGAAGTTCAGGGTTTCTCTCTGAACTGTAAAGGCATGTAGTGAACATGGCGATGTCTGCTAGCTTCCTCTCCAGGCCTCTTACTTCATGATGCTCCCCGGGGACTTTCTCCTTCTTCATCTCCAAAGGTCACTGGCTGGTGGACTCTGTGGTTCTCTCATCATTTTGAAGCTTTCTACAAAATGCTTCCTCTTTTAAAGGATTCCAGTAAATTAATAAGACCCACGTGGAATGGGTGGAGTCACATCTCCCTCTATTCAAAAGTTAATACCCACAATTGGCCGAGCCACCTCCCCAAGGAGGTAATCTAATCAAGCTTCCAACATACAGTACTGAGTGGGATTAAAAGAAACAGTTGCTCCTACAAGATTGATTGGCATTAAAACATGGCTTTAACGGTGCATAAATCCTTTCAAACCATCACAATACCCTATTATTAACACCTTGTAATAGTGATGTACGTTTGTTCTAGTTCATGTAAGAATTTCATTCTATTTGTACAATTAACCACCATCATTGTCCACTCTAGGTCCCACTAACTTATACAGTCCCAGTTTTTATACTCTAGCTTTCCTTCTGGTGACATACATAACTCTAGCCTTCCTCTTTCAACCCTGCTCACACTCAGCTTTGTTAATTACACTTACAGTATTGTGCTACCATCACACACTACTGCTGTTCATTTCAGTACCTTTGCAATCAACCTTATTGAATATTCTGTTCTCTTTAAGCATCGATTGCCCAATCTCTTCCTCTTTCTATCTCCTGATAACCTATGCTCTCGAATTTAACTCTCAGAGTTTGCTCATTTTAATTAGTTCATATTAGTGAGATGATACAATTATTTGCTCTTTTGTTTCTGGCTTATTTCACTCAACATAATATCCTCAAAGTTCATACACATAGTTCCATGTATCACAACTTCATTCCTTTAGCAGCCACATAACATACCATTGAATTAATACACCACAGTTCACCCTTCCACTCATCAGTTGTTGGACCCTTGGGCAGCCTCCATCCATTGGCAATTGTGAATAATGGCACCATAAACATTGATGTGCAGACATCTGTTCATGTCCCTGCTTTCAGTTCTTTTGAGTATAGGCCTAGTAATGGGATCGCTGGATCATTTTCCCTGCCCCTTCTTATATGCACTTCCTTCTCCATCCAGACTACACAAGGTTTCTTTTCAGTCATTCTCTTGCCAAATCTTTAACTCCTTTGCCATTTTGACATCTGCAAGATCCACCCAGAAAACTCCAGCCCATATCAGTCCAACACTTGGCCTTCTCTGCAGTTATATGCAGGTTGTTCTAGTTTGCAAGCTGCCAGAATGCAATATACCAGAAACAGAATGGCTTTCAAAAGGGGAATTTATTAAGTTGCAAGTTTACAATTCTAAAGCTGTGAAAATGTCCAAATTAAAGCAAGGCTATAGAAATGTCAAAAATGTTTCTCTCTCAATTGGAAAAGCATATGGCAAACATGGCAACTTCTGCTAGCTTTCTCTCCAGGCTTCTTGTTCCATGAAGCTCCCCCAGGGACATATTCTTTATCTCCAAAGGTCTCTGGCTGCGTGGGCTCTTGTAGTTCTCATGGCTCTGTTGCTCTAAAGGTTTTTTTTCAAAATGGTTCCCTCTTAAAGGGCTCCAGTAAGTAACCCTACCTTCAATGGGTGGAGACACACCTCCATGGAAATAATCTAATCAAAAGCTACCACCCATAATTGGACACGTCACATGTCCAGGGAGATAATTTAATCAAGTTTCCAACCTACAGTGCTGAATAGGGCTTGAAAGAAACAGCTGCCGCCACAAGATGGATCCGGATTAAAACATAGCTTTTCTAGGGCACATAGCCCTTTCAAACCAGTACACAGGCTAACAAGCATTGTTACAAAAGGTCCCATGACGATGGGACTTATATTCTTAGAAATTCATGATTTCCTGACTCAATTGGACCCTCTTATTGCCCAGTAAGTTTTGTATTTGTCCTAATCAATTTCCTTTACAATCTTGTGGCAGAATTTTCAAACCTTCATAGCTCACCCAAAGCCACTCTCCACCCCTCTGCACGTAATCTGCCTCCTATGTCACAGAGGAAATAGATGCAAGGGTAGACTTCCTGCACTGGCAACTATCCATTTACCTGCGGTCAAAACCAACCTTGCTTCATTCTCCCATCTGCATTAGAGTAAAGGAGGTATCTCACTTCCTGACTAAAGATTCCCGTTTTCTGGATTCCATTGCCCTGTACAGATTACTTCTAATCCCCTTTATTTCAACCTTTTCCTCTGCAGGCTCTTTCTAAAACTATACCAATTTTTAAAAACAAAAACATCAAACATCTTTTGATTCTATATCCCCTTTTATCTTTATTCCTTCAGATAAATTTCTTGAAACAATTGTCTATACTCACTTTTCTTTACCACTTTCCACTCATTTGTTTGATTTCAACCCCCAATATTCTGCAACCCTCTGCAAAGATCATCAGTTATCTCTTAAATAAATTCCTTTCACTCTTCATCTTACTTGACATCTTTTCAGTGCTTGAAAATACTCTCTGCTTCTTGAAATTCTTCCTCTTTAAATTCACTTTTGGCTATATTTTTAGATATTTTTTTCTCTATATCCATTTTCCTTCTACTTCTCTGGCCTCTCTTCCCTGAGGAAAAGGGGGAGATGGTTTATTTGCTTACTCTCTTGAGTGTTCAACAATACAATAAGATTCTGCCTTCTCCTTACCTGCCTTTAATCCCGATGCTCCCATTGAGTGACCCTGACATGACCACATCCATGACTTCAACAATCACTGCTATCAATTTCTGAATTTCCAGCCTAGATTTCTTTCCTGAGCTCCAGAATTATGCATTGAGACACTTCCTTTTACAGAGCTTGAAAATGGCAATGTAGAACACTTGACTTCGCCACACAAATTCATTTTACTACAACACACAGACACAATATATGTTGTTTTCAGCAAGTTATTTAACAGCCTTTCATGAAATCCTTATATATATATTAGAGAAATAAGGGCTAAATGTCTGAACAAAAAATTACATGCTCTTTGAGGGCTGGGATCAGATTTTATCTACCTTTGAATGTTCGGTATCTTGCAAAGTAAATTATTGCAGCAATTGATTGCATCTATTCACTCCTGTCAAAATCCCTGAAGTAATTTTCAACATCTCCCTCCCTCCTATCCTTCACATTTATCACTGCCACTGTTGGACTCCATCACGTCAACAGCTTCCTAACAGGTTGCAGCTTCAGAATTTCTCAATGAGGATTTTAGGAGTAGCAATCTGGCTGGAAGGGAGAGAAGGAGCCCTCAATGACCAGTTCCCATATATCTTTTACTTTTATCTTTGGGCACTTTCACTGAGTCTGGATGTTCACACCTGATGGTAGGTAACTGAGTACATCATGCCTTTTCTTACCTTCAGGGCCATTGCTCATGCTGTTTCTATCAACCCTTTCTTCACCTAGCTAATTCTTTTTTAATGTAATTTTATTGAGATATGTTCACACAGCATACAATCCATCCAAAGCATACAATCAAAGGTTCACAGTATCAGCACGCAGTTCATCACCACATTAAAACTTTTGTGGTCACATGGTTGTGTATTCATCACCATTATCATATTTAGAACATTTGTATCACTCCAGAAAAAGAGATGAAAAGAGAAAATCCCATTCCTCCCATACTCCTTACCCCTCCCTCTCATTGACCACTAGTATTGCAATCTACCTAATATTTTTTACCCTTTATCCTCCCCAACCCCCATATTATTTAATTATTTTTGTCCTTATTTTTTTACTCATCTGTCCATACCTTGGATAAAGGGAGAGACAGCCACAAGGTTTTCATAATCATATGGTGTGTTGCTTTGAAACTGTTGTGTTTCCCAGAACAGCCATTCTTTAATCCTCATTCAATAATGTTGGGTGGGTTCTTTTTGGTTAAGTTTTTTCCATAGAGATGTGACCTACCCAATTGTGGATGGGACCTTTTGAGGAGATGATTTCCATGGAGATGTGTCTCTACCCATTCAGTGTGGGTCGCTCACTGGAACCCTTTAAAAGGGAAACATTTTGGAAAAAGCTTCAGTGCCAACAGAGCCAACACAAGGCCCAGAAATCTGGAGATGCAGAAGGAAAATGCCCCTGGGGAAGCTTTATGAGTGAAAAGCCAGGAGAGAAAGCTAACAGACATTGCCAAGTGTTTTCCTAGTTGACAGAGTTGTTCTGGAAGGCATCAGCTTTTTTTTTTTTTTTAATTAACAGAAAAAAAGAAATTAACCCAACATTTAGAAATCATTCCATTCTACATATGCAATCAGTAATTCTTAACATCATCACGTAGACGCATGATCATCGTTTCTTAGTACATTTGCATCAGTTTAGAAGAACTAGCAACACAACCGAAAAAGATATAGAATGTTAATATAGAGAAAAAAATAAAAATAATAATAGTAAAAAAAAAACAAAACAAAAACCTATAGCTCGGATGCAGCTTCATTCAGTGTTTTAACATGATTACTTTACAATTAGGTATTATTGTGCTGTCCATTTTTGAGTTTTTGTATCTAGTCCTGTTGCACAGTCTGTATCCCTTCAGTTCCAATTACCCATTATCTTACCCTGTTTCTAACTCCTGCTGGACTCTGTTACCAATGACATATTCCAAGTTCATTCTTGAATGTCAATTCACATCATTGGGACCATACAGTATTTGTCTTTTAGTTTTTGGCTAGACTCACTCAGCATAATGTTCTCTAGGGCCATCCATGTTATTACATACTTCATAAGTTTATCCTGTCTTAAAGCTGCATAATATTCCATCGTATGTATATACCACAGTTTGTTTAGCGACTCGTCTGTTGTAGGACATTTTGGCTGTTTCCATCTCTTTGCAATTGTAAATAACGCTGCTATAAACATTGGTGTGCAAATGTCCGTTTGAGTTTTTGCCCTTAATTCCTTTGAGTAGATTCCCAGCAATGGTATTGCTGGGTCATATGGCAATTCTATATTCAGCTTTTTGAGGAACCGCCAAACTGCCTTCCACAGTGGTTGCACCATTTGACATTCCCACCAACAGTGGATAAGTGTGCCTCTTTCACCGCATCCTCTCCAGCACTTTCATTTTCTGTTTTGTTGATAATGGCCATTCTGGTGGGTGTGAGATGATATCTCATTGTGGTTTTGATTTGCATTTCTCTAATGGCCAGGGACATTGAGCATCTCCTCATGTGCCTTTTGGCCATTTGTATTTCCTCCTCTGAGAGGTGTCTGTTCAAGTCTTTTTCCCATTTTGTAATTGGGTTGGCTGTTTTTTTGTTGTTGAGTTGGACAATCTCTTTATAAATTCTGGATACTTTATCTGATATGTCATTTCCAAACATTGTCTCCCATTGTGTAGGCTGTCTTTCTACTTTCTTGATGAAGTTCTTTGATGCACAAAAGTGTTTAATTTTGAGGAGCTCCCATTTATTTCTTTCTTTCTTCAGTGCTCTTGCTTTAGGTTTAAGGTCCATAAAACCGCCTCCAATTGTAAGATTCATAAGATATCTCCCTACATTTTCCTCTAACTGTTTTATGGTCTTAGACCTAATGTTTAGATCTTTGATCCATTTTGAGTTAACTTTTGTATAGGGTGTGAGATACGGGTCTTCTTTCATTCTTTTGCATATGGATATCCAGTTCTCTAGGCACCATTTATTGAAGAGACTGCTCTGTCCCAGGTGAGTTTGCTTGACTGCCTTATCAAAGATCAAATGTCCATAGATGAGAGGGTCTATATCTGAGCACTCTATTCGATTCCATTGGTCGATATATCTATCTTTATGCCAATACCATGCTGTTTTGACCACTGTGGCTTCATAATATGCCTTAAAGTCAGGCAGTGCAAGACCTCCAGCTTCGTTTTTTTTCCTCAAGATGTTTTTAGCAATTCGGAGCACCCTGTCCTTCCAGATAAATTTGCTTATTGGTTTTTCTATTTCTGAAAAATAAGTTGTTGGGATTTTGATTGGTATTGCATTGAATCTGTAAATCAATTTAGGTAGGATTGACATCTTAACTATATTTAGTCTTCCAATCCATGAACACGGTATGCCCTTCCATCTATTTAGGTCTTCTGTGATTTCTTTTAACAGTTTTTTGTAGTTTTCTTTATATATGTTTTTTTGTCTCTTTGGTTAAATTTATTCCTAGGTATTTCATTCTTTTAGTTGCAATTGTAAATGGGATTCGTTTCTTGATTTCCCCCTCAGCTTGTTCATTACTAGTGTATAGAAATGCTACAGATTTTTGAATGTTGATCTTGTAACCTGCTACTTTGCTGTACTCATTTATTAGCTCTAGTAATTTTGTTGTGGATTTTTCCAGGTTTTCAATGAATAGTATCATATCGTCTGCAAACAGTGATAGTTTTACTTCTTCCTTTCCAATTTTGATGCCTTGTATTTCTTTTTCTTGCCTAATTGCTCTGGCTAGAACCTCCAACACAATGTTGAATAATAGTGGTGATAGTGGACATCCTTGTCTTGTTCCTGATCTTAGGGGGAAAGTTTTCAATTTTTCCCCATTGAGGATGATATTAGCTGTGGGTTTTTCATATATTCCCTCTATCATTTTAAGGAAGTTCCCTTGTATTCCTATCTTTTGAAGTGTTTTCAGCAGGAAAGGATGTTGAATCTTGTCAAATGCCTTCTCTGCATCAATTGAGATGATCATGTGATTTTTCTGCTTTGATTTGTTGATATGGTGTATTACATTAATTGATTTTCTTATGTTGAACCATCCTTGCATACCTGGGATGAATCCTACTTGGTCATGATGTATAATTCTTTTAATGTGTTGTTGGATACGATTTGCTAGAATTTTATTGAGGATTTTTGCATCTATATTCATTAGAGAGATTGGCCTGTAGTTTTCTTATTTTGTAATATCTTTGCCTGGTTTTGGTATGAGGGTGATGTTGGCTTCATAGAATGAATTAGGTAGTTTTCCCTCCGCTTCGATTTTTTTGAAGAGTTTGAGGAGAGTTGGTACTAATTCTTTCTGGAATGTTTGATAGAATTCAGATGTGAAGCCGTCTGGTCCTGGACTTTTCTTTTTAGGAAGCTTTTGAGTGACTGATTCAATTTCTTTACTTGTGATTGGTTTGTTGAGGTCATCTATGTCTTCTTGAGTCAAAGTTGGTTGTTCATGTCTTTCCAGGAACCCGTCCATTTCATCTAAGTTGTTGTGTTTATTAGCGTAAAGTTGTTCATAGTATCCTGTTATTACCTCCTTTATTTCTGTGAGGTCAGTAGTTATGTCTCCTCTTCCATTTCTGATCTTATTTATTTGCATCCTCTCTCTTCTTCTTTTTGTCAATCTTGCTAAGGGCCCATCAATCTTATTGATTTTCTCATAGAACCAACTTCTGGTCTTATTGATTTTCTCTATTGTTTTCATGTTTTCAATTTCATTTATTTCTGCTCTAATCTTTGTTATTTCTTTCCTTTTGCTTGCTTTGGGATTAGTTTGCTGTTCTTTCTCCAGTTCTTCAAAGTGGACAGTTAATTCCTGAAGTTTTGCCTTTTCTTCTTTTTTGATATAGGCATTTAGGGCAATAAATTTCCCTCTTAGCACTGCCTTTGCTGCGTCCCATAAGTTTTGATATGTTGTGTTTTCATTTTCATTCGCCTCGAGGTATTTGCTAATTTCTCTTGCAATTTCTTCTTTGACCCACTCGTTGTTTAAGAGTGTGTTGTTGAGCCTCCACGTATTTGTGAATTTTCTGGCACTCTGCCTATTATTGATTTCCAACTTCATTCCTTTATGATCCGAGAAAGTGTTGTGTATGATTTCAATCTTTTTAAATTTGTTAAGACTTGCTTTGTGACCCAGCATATGGTCTATCTTTGAGAATGATCCATGAGCACTTGAGAAAAAGGTGTATCCTGCTGTTGTGGGATGTAATGTCCTATAAATGTCTGTTAAGTCTAGCTCATTTATAGTAATATTCAGATTCTCTATTTCTTTACTGATCCTCTGTCTAGATGTTCTGTCCATTGATGAGAGTGGTGAATTGAAGTCTCCAACTATTATGGTATATGAGTCTATTTCCCTTTTCATTGTTTGCAGTGTATTCCTCACGTATTTTGGGGCATTCTTGTTCGGTGCGTAAATATTTATGATTGTTATGTCTTCTTGTTTAATTGTTCCTTTTATTAGTATATAGTGTCCTTCTTTGTCTCTTTTAACTGTTTTACATTTGAAGTCTAATTTGTTGGATATTAGTATAGCCACTCCTGCTCTTTTCTGGTTGTTATTTGCATGAAATATCTTTTCCCAACCTTTCACTTTCAACCTATGTTTATCTTTGGGTCTAAGATGTGTTTCCTGTAGACAGCATATAGAAGGATCCTGTTTTTTAATCCATTCTGCCAATCTATGTCTTTTGATTGGGAATTCAGTCCATTAACATTTAGTGTTATTACTGTTTGGATAATATTTTCCTCTAACATTTTGCCTTTTGTATTATATATATCATATCTGATTTTCCTTCTTTCTACACTCTTCTCCATACCTCTCTCTTCTGTCTTTTTGTATCTGACTCTAGTGCTCCCTTTAGTATTTCTTGCAGAGCTGGTCTCTTGGTCACAAATTCTCTCAGTGTCTTTTTGTCTGAGAATGTTTTAATTTCTCCCTCATTTTTGAAGGACAATTTTGCTGGATATAGGAGTCTTGGTTGGCAGTTTTTCTCTTTTAGTAATTTAAATATATCATCCCACTGTCTTCTAGCCTCTATGGTTTCTGCTGAGAAATCTACACATAGTCTTATTGGGTTTCCCTTGTATGTGATGGATTGTTTTTCTCTTGCTGCTTTCAAGATCCTCTCTTTCTCTTTGACCTCTGACATTCTAACTAGTAAGTGTCTTGGAGAACGCCTATTTGGGTCTAATCTCTTTGGGGTGCGCTGCACTTGTTGGATCTGAAATTTTAGGTCTTTCATAAGAGTTGGGAAATTTTCAGTGATAATTTCTTCCATTAGTTTTTCTCCTCCTTTTCCCTTCTCTTCTCCTTCTGTGACACCCACAACACGTATATTTGTGCGGTTCATATTGTCCTTGAGTTCCCTGATACCCTGTTCAAATTTTTCCATTCTTTTCCCGATAGTTTCTGTTTCTTTTTGGAATTCAGATGTTCCATCCTCCAAATCACTAATTCTATCTTCTGTCTCTTTAAATCTATCATTGTAGGTATCCATTGTTTTTTCCATCTTTTCTACTTTTTCCTTCATTTCCATAAGTTCTGTGATTTGTTTTTTCAGTTTTTCTATTTCTTCTTTTTGTTCAGCCCATGTCTTCTTCATGTCCTCCCTCAATTTATCGATTTGGTTTTTGAAGAGGTTTTCCATTTCTGTTCGTATATTCAGCATTAGTTGTCTCAGCTCCTGTATCTCATTTGAACTATTGGTTTGTTCCTTTGACTGGGCCATATTCTCAATCTTCTGAGCGTGGACCGTTATCTTCTGCTGGCATCTGGGCATTTAGTCAGATTTCCCTGGGTGTCAGACCCAACAAGGTTGTAAGATTTTTCTGTGAAATCTCTGGGTTCTGTTTTTCTTATCCTGCCCAGTAGGTGGCGCTCGTGGCACACGTTTGTCTCACGTGTTTGGAATGGATGCCCCTGGTCACCGTTCTCCGTGGCCTGGGGATTTCCGATCCAATTCTCTCAGTTCGTCCGGGGGACTGCGCATGGTGGGGGCGTCAGCCGCCACGGCTTGAGGGGACCCTGTGGCTCCTTTATTAATTCCCCTATTGGTGTTTGGTTGGACCCAGTCCCTGCCACTGTCGGAACTTCCCTCCTCTCCCTGGAGGGGTGTCGGTCGCCGGCCGCAGCGGCCCGGGGAATTCGCCACTGGACCAGGAAGCCGCCCGCGCGGGAGGGGCGTTGGTCGCTGGTGCAGCCTGGGGAATTCGCCACCGGACCAGGATGCCGCCCACGGGGGAGGGGTACCGGTCGTCGGCTGCCGCGGCTTGGGTAGCCCTCTGGTCCGAGACTCGTAGCCGGTCCAGGAAGCCACCCGCAAAAGAGGGGCACCGGCCGCCGCGGCTTGGGAAACCTGCCTCTCTGAGACTCTCAGCCGGCCTGGGAAGGAGGGAGGGAGGTGCTCCGGCCGCCAGCTGCCGCAGCTCGGGGAATCACACGCCGCTCAGGGATCTCACCGCAGCAGAGTCTCGCAGTCAGTTTAGCCAGTCCAGACTGGGGTACGCTGTGTGTCCATTCCCTGCCGTGTTCCCGGGAGCTGTTCTGCACTGTTTCTGTTCACCTAGTAGTTGCTCTGGAGGAGGAACTAAGATGCACGTACCTTACTAAGCCGCCATCTTGGCCCCCTATCCATCAGCTTTTCTTGAGTGAAGAGTTTGAAATCTCTCAGCCATTGAAAATTTATTTCGTCTCATTTTTCTCCTTCCTCTTTAGGTCAAGGATGCTTTCTCAATCCCATGGTTATGGGTCCCAGCTCATCCCCACGAGTCAAGTCCTACATTGCAAGGGAGATTTACAACCCTGGAAGTCATGTCCCATGTAGTAGGGAGGGCAGTGAATTCAACTGCCTAGTTGGATTAGAGAGAGAGGCCACATCTGAGGAACAAAAGAGGTTCTCTGAGGGGGACTTTTAAGCATAATTTAAGTAGGCTTAGCTTCTCCTTTGCAGGAATAAGTTTCATAGGGGCAAACCCCAAGATCAAGGGCTTGGCCTATAAAGTTGGTGTCCCCAGTGCTTGCAAGAATATCAGGAATTTCTCAGGTGGGAGAGTGGACTATTTCCTCCTTTCTCTCCTGAGGGACTTTGCAAATTCTTTTTTATTCTCTGCGCAAATAACTGTATGTATTGGGGCATCACATTAACCTGTACAAACCAACAAGATCTCACTCCCTACTCAAGATACCATGCAATCATGGTGTTTGAAAAAACTGACCATACAAACCAAAACTAGATATAACACTACCAAAAATGTAAACTTTGCCCCAAATAAATATCTTTTTCTTTGGTCTCACATGGAAGTTGAAGTTTTAAAATATAAACCAAATCATCATTTACCCTGTATTCTGATTTACTTTAGTTCTATCCAGAGTAGCTTCATTCATATCTCTATTTGAAATCTGATCACTTTTTCAACTTTTTAAACACTTGCTGTATGGGATAATGCTGATTCATAGCTGAGTCTATGACTTTGAGTCTCAGGTTTCACACAAATACCCAAAGTTCCACGGAACAACCAAGTTACACATATAGATCTCAGCATATCACAATTTAGAAATAACAGTTACAACTCCTGAATATATGTGGCTGCTGTAAGAGCTTACAATCTAGGACCTTTTACAATAGGCCCCAACCTGATAACCCATGCTCTCAACTTCAATTCTCCAACTTTATATATTGTAGGTAGTCCATATGAGTGAGGCATGATGAAATTTGTCTTTTTGTTTCTGACATTTCATTCAATATACTGTCCTAAAGTTTCACTCACCTAGTTGCATGCCTCACAACTTCATTTCTTCTTGCAGCCACTCAGTAGTCCATTGCGTGTATACACCAGTGTTCCCCCTTCCATTCCTTGGTCAATGTTCCCTTAGGCCACCTCCAACCATTGTAAACTGGAAACACTCCTACCATAAACCCCAGTGTGCAAATGTCCATCTGTGTCCCCACTCTCAATTCTTCCAAGTATATACCTAGCAAAGGGGCAGGATCATAAGGAAACCCCACTTCTAGTCTCTCATGGAACCACCATATTGCCTTTCAGAGGGACTGTACCACTCCACTTCTCTACCAACTGTGGATAGGTACATCTCTTTCTCCGCATTTTCTCCAGCACTTGTATATCTCTGTTCATTTCTAAACAGTTTTATTTGCACATCATATAATCCAACCTAAGTAAAAACTCAGTGGTTCCTAGTATAATGGGTTCCTAGTATGTGATTACATAGCCATGCCTTCACCACCACAATCCAAATGAGAACATTTCCTTTTCTTCTCCAAAGAATCCCATATCCTTTCTGATATACCCCACTTATTGACATCTAGCTTTGGCATATAACTTTTGTTATATTCAGTGGAAGCATATTGCAATGTTACTGTTATCTATACACCCTAGTTTGCATTGATTGTATTTTTTCCTGTATACCATTCCATTTTCAATACCCTGTAATCCTGACATTCACTTGTTCTTCCTCATCCAAAAACATTCTTATATTTGTAAATTTAATCACCATCATTGTCCAATCTAGGCATCACTAAGTTATGCCATCTCAGTCTTTCTCCTCTATTTTTCCTTCTAGTGTCATACATGCTCCCAGCCCTTCTTCCTCAACCATACTCACACTCAGCTTCATTCGGTGTTCTTTTACTATTGTACTACCGTCAGATAGTATTGTGCTATCCATTTCTGGATCTTTATAATTAGTGCTGTTGAACATTTTGTACTCCTTCAGCACCCCAATCTCTACCCTCTTTCTACCTCTTGATATAACCTATATTCTTTTAACTCTTAAAGTTCACTCATTAATGTTAGTTCATATTAGGGAGACCATATTGTATTTGTCCTTTTATTTTTGGCTAATTTCACTCAGTATTATGTCCTCAAGCTTCATCCACATTGCTACATGCTTCATGACTTTATTCCATCTTACAGCTATGTAATATTCTATTGTACATATACACCAAGTTTGTTTAGCCACATGTCCATTGATGGACATTAGGGTTGTTTCCATCCCTTGGCAATTGTGAATAATGCCACTATAAACATCAACGTGCAAATGTCCATTTGTGTCTTGCCTTCAGTTCCTCTGAATATATACCTAGTGATGGGATTGCTGGATCATGTGGAAATTATATACTTAACTTCCTGAGGAACTGCCAAACTGCCTTCCAGTTAGTGCACATTTTATATTTCCACTAACAGTGAATAAGTGTGCCTCTTTCTCTACATCCTCTCCAGCACTTGTTATTTTCTGTCTTTTTTTTTATAATGGCCATTCTAGAGGGTGTGAGATGATATCTCGTTGTGGTTTTGATTTGCATTTCCCTAACCCACCTGGCTAACTCTTACTAGACCTTTTGGAAGCCTTGAGAACCCTTAAATTGAGCTTCGACCTTCTTCATCTGTCTGCCCTGTGCAAATCTCCTATCTTAGCTCTCACTACTTTATGTTAAAAGTGGCTATTTATGAGTCTACTTCCCACCCAGTAATCCTTTGAAGTAGGTGCTTTTGTTAGCCTTCTCTAATAGATGAGAAAACTGAGACACACAGAGGTTGAGGAACTTTTCCAGCGTCACCAACTAGTAAGTAGTAGAGCTAGTTTAGATTCAGTGTGTAGATTTTAGAGCTCACTCTCTAAACCACACATTTCTTAAGGGCAGGGACTGGCTGTTATTCATGTTTATAGTCCCAGTGTCCTGCCATGGTTCATAACACATGAATACAATCTATATCAAACTAAATTGCATTTGTTGAATTCTGCTAAAATGTTTAGAAATTCTCAAAAACAACTAAGACATCATCTTTACCCTCAAACAAGTTCACAACTTTGCTGATGGGTATGGACCTGATTAGGGAAAGGTTAGCAAAATATTCTAATAATAGCAAGGAATGAACTTTGGGGAAAGTAGGTGAGAGGTGATGAGCTTTACACATTGAAATATCATTATTAGAATGGCAAGGAGTCTCTTTAAAATCTTATCGCAGGAACATAGATATACAACCTTCCAGGAACTAATGTTTGTATGAAAAACCAAATTGAATGAGTGTTGAGTAATATATTGTTTAGAAGCCAATCTGGAAGGATGTCGAGTGGCAAGTTCTAGACTCTAGACCGAGCTTTGTCCTATTTACCAGTTGTCATGAGCCTACTGTGACCCACACACTTGTACTAGGAGTGGTGTTTAAATGAATAATATAGAAGGCACACTGGTAGGAATAAAAAATGGCTCAGGAAATAAAGATTAGGTAATATGATAGATGGCAGAGTAAGGAATCAAAGTGATTCTTTCATTCAGAACAATGAGCAAAATTCAACACACTGATATTTTAAAATATCAGAATTTCCATTTATACTTTTAAAAAATCAATTTCCCATAGCAGAGAAGCTAAGCCTACCTATAATTGCGCCTAAGTAATAAGCCTACCTATAATTATGCCTAAGAGTTACTTCCAGAGAATCTATTTTGTTGCTCAGATGTGGCCTCTCTCTAAACCCAACTCTGTAAGTGAAATCATAACCTTCCCCCTATGTGGGACATGACATTCAGTTGTGTGAGTCTCCCTGGAAATGTGGGACATGACTCTCAGGGATGTAGCCTGGTCCTGGCACTGTGGGATCAACAATGCCTTCTGACCAAAAGGGGGGAAAGAAATGTAATAAAATAAGGTATCAGTGGCTAAGAGAGTTCAAATAGTCAAGAACCTATTCTGGAGACTATTCTTATGCAAAATTCAGCTAGATAACACTAATTGCCACAATTTGCCAACCCCAAACAACATCATTCCTGCTAACCTAAAGAACACCCAGGGCTGTACTTGAGGTCCTACAAAAGTTGCATGCACTAAGTTCACTTTTCAGAAACCTAAAACATCTAGATGATTCTCAGGTCGGATAAATCTTGAAACCCATAAGTGCCAGTCTCTCCAAGAATATCAACTAATTCAATTCCCCTAACCCATATTGTTGGTACCCCTTTACAACACGAAAAAAAGTTAGAACCCTAGCCCTAAAGGTTAGGAGAAGGAAGAGTTATAACAGAAAAGATAGGATTTAACAAATGAGTATAACTACTTAATTATTATATTGATATTCTTTTTTAGTACCCATTGTCTTGGAGTAGCTAGAAAGGAAACCTGAAATTGTGGAACTGAAACCCATAACAAATTCTGAAATCTGTTCTTTCAGGATCTTGAATATAGCAGACCACTGCCTTCTTGCCTCCAGGGTGCTAGTTGAGTAGTCTGAACTCAGTCTTATTTGATTTCCCTTGTATGTAGTAGATTGTTTTTCTCTTGCCTCTTTCAGGATTTTCTGCATCTCTTCAACATTTGATAGACTGATTAGTATATTTCTTGATGAAGACCTATTTGGATTTATTTTGTTTGGTGTTCATTGGGCTTCTTTGACTTGTATATTTATGTCCTTTTTGAGGGTTGGGAGGTTTCCCCCATTATATACTCGAACTACTCTTCCTAGCCTTTTACCCCTCTGTTCTCCTTCTGGGACACCAGTGATTTTTATATTTGTGAGCTTTGTTTTGTCTATCATTTCCCTGAGATCCAATTCAAATTTTTCCATCTTTTTTGCCATTTGCTGTTTAGAGTCTTCGAAGTCAGTTGTCCTGTCCTCTATATCACTATTCTTTCTTCTGTCTCTTCAAATCTGGTGTTGTGTGCCTCTAATGTGTTTTTTATTTGGTCAACAGAGTTTTTAGTCTCTGTGATATCTATAATTTTTCTATTCTTTCAAATTCCTCTTTATGCTCTTCTACTGTCTTCTTGGTCTCCTTATGTCATTTGTTATCCCACTTATTTTATTAAGTAGAGTTGCATGAACATCTTTGATTAGTTGTTTCAATGTTTGTGTCTCCTCTGGTGTTTTAATTTGGTCATTAGACAGGGCTGTATCTGTCTGCATTGTGATATGCTTAGTGATCTTCTGCTGTCTTTGTGGCATGTAATTATCTTGATTGATTTACTTTGGGAGTTGATTTGTTTCAGTAATCTAAGGCCTTGTGTTTGCAGGATGGATGTACAGCAGGGAGCAGGGAACAGGGTGGAGCATTCAGTACGGTGATTTGTTTCAAGGCATGTATAGGTGCAGGTTGGGGATGTTATTTCCATTACTTATAATGGTAGCTTTTAAAAGTAAGACTATTTAAATCTAATTTAATTTTACCCACACCTTTAATTCCTTGCCTAGGATGAGATGATGGATTCAAGAAAAGCCTTTTCAGTAATAATTTTGATGTTAACAGGCTAAACTTACCAATTAAAAGATACAGGTTGGCAGAATGGATTAAGAAGCATAATCCACCCATATGCTGCTTACAAGAGACTCATCTTAGAAACAAGGATACAAATAGATTGAAAGTGAAAGGATGGAAAAAGATTTTCCACGTAAGTTGTAACCAAAAGAAAGCAGAAGTAGCTATACTAATATTGGACAAAATAGACTTTAAATGTAAAGACATCATAAAAGACAAAGAAGGACACTATATACTAATTAAAGGGTCAATTTAGAAAGAATCAAAAAATTCACGAAGAAGATATAACAATCATAAATGTTAATGCTCCCAATCAAGAAGCCCCAAAGTACATGAGACAGGCATTGGCGAAACTGAAGGGAGTGAGGGATGTTTCAACAATAATAGTAGAAGACTTCAATACATCACTCTCCGCTATAGATAGAACAACCAGACAGAAGATCAACAAGGAAATACAGAAGTTAAATAACTCGATAATGAATTACACCTAACAGACATATATAGGTCATTGCACTTCAAAGCACAAGGATATACATTCTTCTCTAGTGCTCATGGAACATTCTCCAGGATAGATCATATGCTGGGGCACAAAACAGGTCTTTATAAATTTAGAAACATCCAAATTGGAAAGGAAATAGTAAAACTCTCATTATTTGCAGATGGTATGATACCATACTTGGAAGATCCTGAGTATTCTACAGTAAAGTTACTTGAACTAATAAACAAATTCGGCAAGTTGGCAGGATATAAAATTAATGTGCAAAAATCAGTAAGAATTTCTATACACAAGCAATGACCTAGCTGAGGAGTTAGTTAAGGAAAACATTCCATTCAAAAAAGCAGCTAAAAGAATCAAGTACTTAGGAATGAATTTAACTAGGGATTTAAGGACTTCTACACAGAAAACTACATAGCACCTCTAAAAGAAATCAAAGGAGATCTAAATAGGTGGAAATACATTTCCTGCTCCTGGATAGGAAGGCTAAATATAGTTAAGATGTCAGTTCTCAATGTAGGGAAATATCTTATAAATCTTATAATAGGAGGCAGTTTCCTAGACCTTACACCCAAAGCATGAGCATTGAAGAAAGAAATGGGAACTCCTCAAAATTAAACACTTTTGTGAATCACAGAACTTCATCAAGAAAGTAAAAAGACAGCCTACACAATGGGAGACAATATTTGGAAATGATACACCAGATAAAGATCTGGCATCCAGAAATATAAAGAGATTATTCAAGTAAACAATTAAAGACAGACAACCCAATTACAAAATGGGAAAAAGACTTGAACAGACACTTCTCAGAAGAGGAAATACAAATGGCTAAAAGGCACATGAAAAGATGCTTAACTTCCTTGGCTATTAAGGAAATGCAAATCAAAGCCAAATGAGATATGATCTCATACCCAAGCAGAATGGCCATTATCAATAAAACAGAAAATGACAAGTGCTGGAGAGTATGTGGAGAAAGAGGCACACTTATCCACTGTTTGTTGGAATGTCAAATGGTACAACTACTGTGGAAGGCAGTTTGGCGGTTCCTCAGGAAGCTAAGTATAGAATTGCCATTTGACCCGTCAATACCATTGCTAGGTATCTACTCAGAGGACTTAAGGGCAAAGACACAAACAGATATTTGCACACCAATGTTTATAGCAGCATTATTTACAATTGCCAAGAGCTGGAAACAGCCCAAATGTTCATCAACAGACGATTGGCTAAACAAGCTGTGGTATATACATACGATGGAATATTATGCAGCTATAAGGCAGAATAAAGTTATGAAGTGTGTAACAACATGGATGGACCTTATGGACATTATGCTAAGTGAGATTAACCAAAAACAAAAAGACAAATATTTCAAGGTCTCACTGATATGAACTAACATTAATGAATGAAATTGGATAATTTCAGATAAGAACATAGGTCATCAGGAGATAGAAATAGGGTAGATATTGGGTAATTGAAACTGAAGGGATACAAATTGTACAATGGAACTGATTGTAAAAAATCAGAAATGGGTAGCACAATACTACCTAACTGTAATACAATAATATTAGAACACTGAATGAAGCTGAATGTGAGAATGATAGAGGGAGGAGGCTTGGGGGCACAAATGAAATCAGGAGGAAAGATATACGATAAAGACTGAGTGACATTATCTTGGAATGCCTAGAGTGTATAATGATGGTGACTAAATGTACAAATTTTAAAATGTTTTGCATGAGGAAGAACAAAGGAATGTCAATACTGCAGGGTGTTGAAAATAGATAGTAATTAATATTTTAAAATTTTAACTTATGTATGAGACTAAAGCAAAAAATGTTTATTTGGTACAAAATTTTTATTTTGACTAGTGCATTTCCTAATATAACTTATGTAGACAGCTTAATTGAACGGCATAGTACATGGAAACTTGAGTAAGCCATGAAATTTTGTAGGTTTGTCCAGAGTGATGCCCTGATAAATCCCAGAGTTATTTGAAAGGTGTATTAGTTAGAGCTCTCTAGAGAGACAGAATCAACAGGGAACACTCACAAATATAAAATTTATAGAAGTGTCTCACGTGACCATGGGAATACAGATCCAAAATCCACAGGGCAGGCTGTGAAGCCGATGATTCCAATGGAGGATCTGGACAAACTCCACAGGAGAGGCTCACCAGCTAAAGCAGGAATAGAAGCTGTCTCCTCTGAATCTTCCTTAAAGGGCTTCTCGTGTTAGATTAAGCATCACTCATTGCAGAAGACACTCCCTTTTGGTTGATTACAAATGGAATCAGCTGTGGATGCAGCCAACATGATCATGATCTAATTCTATGAAATGTTATCATTGCAACAGACAGGCCAGCACTTGCCCAACCAGACACACAGGTACCACAACTTGGCCAAGTTGACACATGAACCTAACCATGACAAACAGTGAATAAAAAAGTATTTGCAAAGTTGCCTTGGGGGAATGGTGAGAAAGGGGGGAAATTCAACTTCCCCAAGTGGAAAATTCTTGATATTCTCACAAGCAGTGGGGACACTAAAAGCAATAGGCTGAGACTCCAATCTTGGGGTTTGTTCATATGAAACTTAACCCCACAAAGGATAGGGAAAGCCTACTTAAAATTAGACCTAGAAGTCACCCCCAAAAGAACCTCTTTTGTTGCTCAGATGTGGCTTCTCTCTCTCAGCCAACATGACAAGCAAACTCACTGCCCACCCCCTCTCTATGGGGGACATGACTCCCAGGGGTATGGACCTTCCTGACAACATGGGACAGAAATCCTAGAATGAGCTGGAACTCAGCATCAAGGGATTGAGAAAACCTTCCCAACCAAAAGGGAGAAGAGAGAAATAAAGTGTCAATGGCTGAGAGATTCCAAACAGAGTTGAGAGGTTATCTTGGAGATTATTCTTATGCATTAAATAGATATCACCTTTTTAGTTAAGGCATAACTAAGAGGCTGGAGGGAACTGCCTGAAAATGTAGAGCTGTGTTCCAGTAGCCATGTTCCTTGAAGATGATTGTATAATAATACAGCTTTCTCAATGTGACTGTGTGATTGTGAAAACCTTGTGTCTGATGCTTCGTTTATCTACCTTATGGACAAATGAGTAAAACATATGGATTAAAAATAATAAATAATAGGGGGAACAAATGTTAAATTTAGTAGATTGAAATGCTGGTGATCAGTGAAGGGGAGGGGTAAGGGGTATGGTATGTATGAATTTTTTTCTGTTGTCTATTTCTTTTGCTGAATTGATGCAAATGTTCTAAGAAATTATAATGATGATGATGAATATTCAACTATGTGATAAAAAGAATGTTCATATTGTATGTTGATTGGTTTTATTAATAAAAATTTTTTTTAAAAAAAAAAGGATGTCAATTCTCCCCAAATTGATCTACAGATTCAACACAGTACCAATCAAAATTTCAACAACCAACTAAAAAACAAAAACAAAACAAAACAAATAAAAAATTCCAACAACCTAACTTGAAGATTTAGAAAAGCTAATTACCAAATTCATCTGAAAAGGAAAGACACCTCAAATAGCTAAAAGCATCCTAAAAAAGAAGAACAAAGTGGGAGGATTAACACTCTCTGACTTTAAAACCTATTATAAAGCCACAATGGTCAAAACAGCATGGTACTGGCATAAAGATAGAAGCACTGACCAATGGAAATGAATTGAGAGTCCAGAAATAGGCCACCAAATCTATGGTCAACTGATTTGTGGCAAGGCCCCCAAATCCTCTGAACTGGGGCAAAGTAGTCTTTTCAATAACTGGGAATGGAAGAAATGGATATCAATAGCCAAGAGAATGAAAAAGGACAACTATTTTACACCCTACACAAAAATTAACTCAAAGTCGATCAAACACCTAAATATAAAAACTAGCACCATAAAGCTTCTAGAAGAAAATGTAGGGAAACATCTTCAAGACCTAATAATAGGAAATACCTTCCTAAACTTTACACCCAGAGCACAAGCAACAAAAGAAAAAGTAGATAAATGGGAACTCCTCAAAATCAAATGCTTCTGCACCTCAAAAGACTTTGTTAAAAAGGTGAAGACTTTTTTAAACTTATGTATGAGACTAAAGCAAAAAAATGTTTATTTGGTACAAAATTTATATTTTGACTAGTACATTTCCTAATACACCTTATGTGGACAATAATACTTAGAACCTTGAGTAGGGCATGAGAGTCTGTAGATTTGTCCAGAGTGATGCCCCGATAAATCCCAGAGTGATTTGAACAGTGAATAAAAAAGTATTTGCAAAGTCCCCTTGGGGTAATGGTGAGAGGGGGAAAAATTCAACTTCCACAAGTGGAGAATTCTTTTTTTTAACTTTTTAATTAATTTTTTAAAAATATAACAACAAATGAAAACCTTCTTAACATATGATCATTGCATTCCACACATACAATCCGCAATTCACATCACCACACAGCTGCACATTCATCATCATGATCACCTCCCAGAACATCTGCTTCAACCCAGAAAAAGAAACAAAAAGAAAACAGAAAAAAATTCACACACACCACTCCCCCCACCCATCCCCCTCACCAATCACCAGCACCTCAATCCACTAAATTTACCCTAACCATTGTTCCCCCCATTATCCATCCATATTCCAAATGTTTTATCCTCACAATCACGCAGCCACACCGTGAAAGCGACACTACTACACAATCATCTTCAAGAAACATGGCGGCTGAAACACAGCCCCACACCTTCAGGCAGTTCCCTCCAGCCTCTCCACCATCCCCTGACCAATGATGTGACATCCATTCAATGTGCAAGAACAACCTCCAGGACAACCTCTTGACTCTGTTTGGAATCTCTCAGCCATTGACACTTTATTTTGTCTCATTTCACTCTTCCCCCTTTTGGTTGAGAAGGTTTTCTCAATCCCTTGATGCTGAGTCCCAGCTCATTCTAAGATTTCTGTCCCATGCTGCCAGGAAGGTCCACACCCCTGGGAGTCATGTCCCATATAGATAGGGGGAGGGCGGTGAGTTTGCTTGTTGTGTTGGCTGGGGAGAGAGGCCACATCTGAGCAGCAAAAGAGGCCCCCCTGGGGGGTGACTCCCAGGCCTGATATTAAGTAGGCTTGATCCAGCCCCCGCAGGGCCACGCCTCGGATGAACAAGCCCCAAGACTGAGGGCCCCACCCACTACTCTGGCCATCCACACTGCCTGTGAGAACACCAAGAACTCTCCACCTAGGGAAGTTGAATCCTACCCCCCCACCACTACCCCAAGGGGATGCCGCAAACACTTCCCCATTCACTGTTCAAATCACTCTGGGATTCATTGGAGCATCACCCTGGACAAACCCACAAAATCCCATGCCCTGCTCAATGCTCCAAGCACCATGGTGTTCAACTAAGCTGTCCAAGTGGAGAATTCTTGATATTTTCACAAGCAGTGGGGACAATAAAAGCAATAGGCTGAGACCCCAATCTTGGGGTTTGTTCATATGAAAGTTAATCCTACAAAGGATAGGCTAAGCCTACTTAAAATTAGGCCTAAGGGTCACCCCCAAGAGAACCTCTTCTGTTGCTCAGATGTGGCCTCTCACTCTCAGCCAACATGACAAGTGAACTCACTACCCTCCCTCTCTCTATGAGGGACATGACTCCAGGGGGTGTGGACCTTCTTGGCAACATGGAACAGCAATCCTAGAATGAGCTGGAACTCAGCATCAAGGGATTGAGAAAAACCTTCTCGTCCAAAAGGGGGAAGAGTGAAATGAGACAAAATTAAGTGTCAATGGCTGAGAGCTTCCAAACAGAGTTGAGAGGTTATCCTGGGGGTTATGCTTACACATTAAATAGCTATCACCTGTTTAGGTAAGATGTAATGGAGAGGCTGGAGAGAACTGCCTGAAAATGTAGAGCTGTGTTCCAGTAGCCATGTTTCTTGAAGATGATTGTATAATGATACAGCTTTTTCAATGTGACTGTGTGATTGTGAAAACCAAAAAAAAGGTGAAGAGGCAGCCAGTTCAATGGGAAAAAATATTTGGAAATCACATATCAGACAAAGGTTTCCTGTATATACAAAGAAATAATAGAACTCAAGAGCAAAAGAACAAACAACCCAATTATAAAATGGGCTAAAGATATGAATAGGCATTTTTCTGAAGAGCAAATACAGATGGCTCAAATCCACATGAAGAAATGCTCATTTTCATTGGCTATAAGGAAAATGCAGATCAGGACTACAATGAGATACCACCTCACACCTATAAGAATGGCTGCTATTAAACAAACAGGAAACTATAAATGTTGGAGAGGATGTTGAGAAACTGGGACACTTATTTACTGCTGGTAGGAATGTATAATGGTGCAGCCACTATGGAAGACTGTTTGGCGGTTCCTTAGGAAACTAAATATCAAGTTGCCCTATGACCCAGCAATAGCATTACTTGGTATACACCCAGAAAAGCTGAAAGCAATGACACAAACAGACATTTGCACACCAATGTTCATGGTGGCATTATTCACAATCCCCAAAAGATGTAAACAAACCAAATGTCCATCAACAGATGAGGGGATCCACAAAATGTGCTATATACATTTGAAGGAATACTGTGCAGCAGTAAGACAAAATGACATCCTGAAGCACATGACAAGATGGATGAGTCTTGAGAACATAATGCTGAGTGAAATTAGCCAGGCACAAAAGGATAGATAGTGTATGATTCCACTTTCATGAGCAGCATAAAGGTAATCATAGGCTTATATTAAAGCATATAGAGGACTTTGAAATATATAGAAGCTAGAGATTGGTGAACCATTAGCTAATGAGGTTGAACTCCAATGTAAAGGAATAGATAGGAGTGAAGGTGTTTCTTTAGTGGGTCTAGAAGTAATATTACCATATTGAAGATGAACAAGATTGAAAGGGGTTGTATAGACCTATGTGTTCCACTGATTAACACTAGAAATATTAATTAGTTCTCACAAGAAGTGCTTCAAAGATATGATTCTTGTATAAAAAGTGTTTAAGTCCAGGACACAGGGGGAAACTACTATTGCATGCTATGAGCTATGTTCAAAAGGAAACCATCAGCACTACCACAAAAACAGAGGTAAATAATGGGGGGAGAGTCAAGAGTTAGGAAGTTTAGATTTCCTATTTGGCAAGGTATGTTTATTGGTTTTCTTTTTCTTGCGAACAGTGAAATTATCTAAAATTGAGAATGTTGATGGACTGTGGACTTTGGGCCCTATATATGGTGCCCGATGAATGTAGGTGTCTGAAGGATGCACTATGGAAAAGTAGATTGGCGAACAATGGTGTATATTTATGGATGAAGGCTGTGTTGCTACAAAAAGAAACAGTCATCAGGCATGCAACGATTTGAATGAACATGTGGGACATTTGGTGAGACAAAATAAGCCAGAAACAAAAGGATAAGAATGGCATGGTCACCTTTAGAAAATGCTTATAAGAAAACAGGGGCCGGGCGGGCCGCGGTGGCTCAGCGGGCAAGAGTGCTTGCCTGCCGTGCCGGAGGACCCCGGTTCGATTCCCGGCCCCAGCCCATGTAAAAAACAAACAAACAAACAAAATATAATAAAAACAAGAAAATGTTAAAAAAAAAAAAAAATGTTAAAAAAAAAAAAAAAAAGAAAACAGGGGCCTAGATTGTAAGCTTTTAGAGCAGACGCATAAAGTCCAGAGTGGTGATTATTATTTCTGGATTTTGAGAGTCTGTTTTATATATATAACTTGATATTTAGAGATAAGAATGAAGTCAAGCAGGTTGGGGTTAAAGTAATTCAGAACATAGGAATAAGGAACACAATGTCTATATTTTAGAACCACACATACTCTTTGAGATCAATGGAAGATTTGGTCTGGAACTGAAATTTTCTGAAGTGCATAATCTAATTCAACCTATTTGTATAGCTCATTTGAACAATTGAAACACAGGGAGCCCAGAATAAGAAAGAGGTCTTTTAATCCTGATAGAATATGGAACTATTAAACCTCAACATCAGGGAGTCCCCTGCTTCTGTGTCAAACTTTAGGGACACCCAAATCAATAGGTCATGCCCTCAATCATGAGGCTTACTCTTGTGAAGCTTATATAGGTAGCAGAGAAGCTTAGACTACCTATAGACATGCCTAAGAGTTACTTCTGGAGGACCTCTGTTGTTGCTCAGATGTGGCCTCACTCTCTAAGCTCAACTCTGCAAGTGAAATTATTGCCCTCCCCCCTACGTGGGACATGACATTCAAGGGTGAAAGTCTCCCTGGCAACGTGGGAGATGACTTCCAGGGATGAATCCAGACCTGGCACTGTGGGATCAATAATTTCATCTTGACCTAAAGGGGAAAAGAAGTGTTACTAATAAAGCATCAGTGGCATAGAGAGTTCAAATAGAGTCAAGAGGCTACTCTGGAGGTTGCTCTTATGCAAGCTTCAGTTAGACCATGCTACTTATCATAACCTGCCAGCCCCCAACCAGGACCATTCCAGCCAATCCTAAAGAACACCTAGGGCAATATATAAGATTCCACAAGGGTTCCATGCACTAGAGTAACTTTCCAGAAACCTATAACCTCCAGATGGGTCCCTGGTACAGATAAGTCCTGACACCTAGCCCATTCTCTCTAGAGCATCAGATAGGTCCATCTCCCTACCCTATGTTAGTGACAGACCCTTCCAACATGAAAAATTTAGAATCGCAGTAGCCCAAACACCCCTAAAGAGAGGGATGGAAAGATCAAAGTTGATGGTGGAGTTATATAGAGAGGATAGGATCTAACAAATGAGTATGAATGCTGAATCATTAAATTGATATCTCTTTTAGTCTCCAGTATTTTAGAGCAGCTAGAAGTAAAATACTAAAATTGTGGAATTGTAACCCATGTCAAACTCTGAAATATGTTCTACAAGTAATTGTGCTGTGCTTTGAAATTTATAGCTTTTCTGTATATATGTTATTTTTCACCAAAAAAAAGAAGAAGAAAAGTCAATTGTGATGATAAAAAATATTTAACCCACTAGCTTCCTATATTCTGGAGCAGTTAGAAGGAAAAATATAAGAGGATCATATGGTAGTTCATGACAAACTCTGGGATCTGTCCTGTAACTACTTGTTGAAGAGGGCTTTGAAAACTGTTGCATTTTTATTTCTTTGCTTTGTATATATGTTATACTATACAATAAAAAAAAGTTAAAAAAAGAAAATAGGGCATCTGGTAAATAGAGTGCTCATCACTGATACTAAAACTGGAAATCAAAGAGATAGGGATTGTATGTAGCCTCTTTTTTCTCCTCTTTATCCTTCCAATCTTTTATTCTTCTCCTGAGGGTGGTGTCAGGGAGACAGTATGGGTGTGTGGGTGTGTCTCAGTTTGCCAAATCTGCCAGAATGCAATATACCAGAAATGGATTGGCTTTTACAAAGGGGATTTATTAAGTTATAAGTTGCAATTCTAAGGCCATGGAGCTGTCCAAATTAAGTCATCAATAAGAGGATACCTTCATTGAAGGAAGGCTGATTGTGCCCAGGTTCCTATTTCACATGGGAAGGCCCTTCTCTCCCGGGTTGGTTTCAATGGCTATTTCAGTTCCTGTGGGTCCTTCTGGCTTCTACTAGAGCATTTTCTTTCTTCAAAATGTTTCCCTCTTAAAGGACTCCAGTAAGTGTTAAGACCAACCTTGAGTGGGCAGGGTCACATCTCCAAGGAAACAACATAGTCAAGAGATCCCAGTCAACAATAGGTCTGCCCCCACAAGATTGGATTAAAATTGCATGGCTTTTTTGGGGGGTATAATGGTTTCAAGCCAGTACAGGATGTGTTTGTAAGAGAGAGAGAGAAAGAGGAGAGAAATGCAGGAGCTGGATAATATTAGCAATTGCTAGAATGCATATACCTGTCATTTTACTGAAAGCAAAAACACATAAGTGATACATCACAACATATATGAAAATTAACTCAAAATTAATAGATAACCTAAATGTAAGAGCTACAACTATAAAACTCTTATAAGGAAACATAGGAAAATATCTCCAGGACTTTGTGGTTGGCAATAGATTCTTAGACTTTACAACAAAACACAAGCAACAAAAGAAATTATAGAAAAATTGGACTTCATCAAAATTAAAAAATTTTGTGCATCAAATGACATTAACATAAACATGAAAAGAAAACCAATAGAATGAGAGAAAATACTTAGAAACCACTTATATTATAAGGGCTTATTACCCAGAATATATGAAGAACTACATCTCAACAACAATAAGACAACTCAATTAAAAAGTGGGCAAAGGACTTGAACAGACATTTCTTCAATGAAAATATACAAAGGGCCAATGAACCCAAGAAAAGATGCTCAATAGCTCTAGCTATTAGGGAATTGCAAATCAAAACTACAATGATATAACACCTCAAACCCACTAGAATGGCTATTATAAAAGAAAGAGGAAAGAAGTGAGAGAGGAAAGGAGGAAGGCAGGGAGGGAGGGAGAGAGGGAAGGAGGGAGGACAAAGGAAGGAAGGGAGGGAGGGAGGGAGGGAGGGAGGAAGGGAGGAAGGGAAGAAAGAAGAAAAATAACCAGTGTTGGCAAGGATGTAGAAAAACAGGAACTTTTACATTGTTGGTGGGAATGTAAAAAGTGCATCCTCAGAAAGTTAAACAGAACTACCTTAGACCCAGTGCTTTAGTTTGCTAAAACTGCCAGAGTGCAACACATCAGAGATGGATTGGCTTTTTTTTATTTAAAAATATTTTATTGCTAAAAAATGCCAACCATCCCCTGAGCCTTTAGCAAATTGTAATCTTTTTGCTGGTGGAGAGTCTTGCCTTGGTGTTGATGGCTGCTGACAGATCAGGGTTGCTGAAGGTTGGGGTGGCTGTGGTAATTTTTTCATACAAGACAACAATGAAGTCTGCCACATTGGTTGACTCTTCCTTTCAGGGACAATTTCTCTGTGGCATGCAAAGCTGTTTGGTCACATTTTACCCATGTAGAACTTTCAAAATTGGAATCAATCCTCTCAAACCTTGCTGCTGCTTTATCAACTAAATTGATATAATATTTTAAATCCTTTTGTTATTTCAACAATATGCACAGCATCTTCTCCAGGAATAGATTCCATCTCAGGAAACCATTTAATTTGCTCATCTGTAAGAAACAACTCCTCATCTGTTCAAGTTCTATCATAAGATTGCAGTAATTCAGTCATATCTTAAGGTTCCACCTCTAATTCTACAGCAAATACTACTTCATTTACAGTTACTTACTCCACTTAAATGGAGAAAGTCATCCATGAGAGTTCAAATCAATTTCTTCCAAAAGTTAATATTTGTACTTTCTCCCATGGATAATGAATGTTCTCAATGGTACCTAGAATGATGGATTCTTTCAAGAGGATTTGCAATGGAATTTTCCCAGATCCATCAGAGGCATCACAATCTACAGCAGCTATAGCCTTATGAAATGTATTTCTTAGATAATAAGACTTGGAAGTTGAGATTACTCCTTGATTTATGGGCTACAGAATGGGTGTTGCTTGCAGGCATAAAAAAAAAAAAACATTAATTTTGTTGTACATCTCCACCAGAGCTATTTGTGACCAGGCCTTTACCATGACAATAGAAGTGGAATCATACAGTATCTACCCCTTTGTGTCTGGCTTATTTCACTCAGCATTATGTCCTCAAGGCTCATCCATCTTGTTATCTGCTTCATGAAGTCATTTCATATTACTGCTGCATAATATCCCACTGTATATTGATGCAAACTTTTGTTAATCCACTTGTCTGTTGATGGACACTTGGATTGTTTCCATCTTTTGGCAATTGTGAATAATGCTGTTATGAACATCAGTGTGCAAATGCCTCTTTGTGTCACTGCTTTCAGCTCTTCCTCATATATACTGAGTAGTGCCATTGCCAGTTCTTAGGGAAACTTGATATTTAGTTTTCTGAGCAACCGCCAGACTGTCTTTCATAGCAGCTGTAACATTATACATTCCCACAAGCAGTGCGTAGGTGTCCCAATTTCTCCACGCCCTCTCCAACATTTATAGTTTCCTGTTTGTTTAATAGCAGTCATTCTTATAGTTATGAGATGGTATTTCATTGTGGTCTTGAACTGCATTTCACTTATAGCTAATGAGAATGAGCATCTCTTCATGTGCTTTTGAGCCATCTATTTGCTCTTCAGAAAAATACCTATTCACATAAGTAGCGATTTTATAATTGGGTTGCTTGTTCTTTTGTTGTTGAGTTGTATTTCTTTACATATACAGGATATCAGACTTTTCTCTGATGTGTAATTTCCAAATATTTTCTCCCATTGAGTTGGCTGCTTCTTCACCTTTTTTGACAAAGTATTTTGAGGTGCAAAACATTTGATTATGAGAAGTACCAATTTATCTATTTTTTCTTTTGTTGTCTGTGCTTTGGGTATAAATTTAGGAAGCTACCTCCTATCGTTAGGTCTTTCCAAGTATAGTAGTAGCATGTCATCTGCAAATAATGAAAAATTCTCTTCTTCATTTCCAATTTGGATGCCTTTTTTTTTCCCTGCCTGATTGCTCTAGCTAGAATGTTGAATAGTAGTGGCAACAGACAGCATCCTTGTCTTGTTCCTGGTCTTAAGGGGGAAAGTTTTCAGTCTTTCTCATTGAGTACGATGCTGGCTATCGGTTTTTCATATATGCCTTTTATCATATTGAGGTGGCTACCATTGATTCCTATCTTTTGTTGAATTTTGCCAAATGCTTTTTCAACATCCATCTAGATGATCATGTGATTTTTTGCTTTCAATTTGTTAATGTCCTGTATTACATTAATTGATTTTCTTGTATTGAACCATCCTTGCGTTCCTGGCATAAACCCCACTTGGTTGTGGTGTGTAATTCTTTTAATGTGTTGTTGGATTCTATTTGCTAGTATTTTGTTGAGAATTTTTGCATCTATTTTCACTAGGGAAAGTGGCCTGTAGTTTTCCTTTCTTGTAGCATCTTTGCCTAGTTTTAAAGTGATGTTAGCTTCATAAAATGAGTTAGGTAGTGTTCCTTTCTCTTCAATTTTTTGGAAAAGTTTGAGCAGGATTGATGTTAGCTCTTTTTGGAATGTTAGATGAAGTTCCCCCCGTGAAACTGTCTGGCCCTGGGCTTTTCTTTGTAGGAAGATTTTTGATGACTGCTTGAATCTATTTACTTGTAATTGGTTTGTTGAGATCTATTTCTTCTTGAGTCAGTGTAGCTTGTTTGTTGTTTTCAGGAATTTGTCCATTTCATCTAAGTTCTCTAGCTTATTGGTGTATAGTTGTTCATAGTATCCTCTTATGATTTGTTTTTATTTTGGGGGTGTGTGTGGTAATGACCTCCTTCTCATTTCTGACTTTATTTGCATCATTTCTGTTTTTTTCTTTGTCAGCCTTGTGTTCCATCAATTTTATTTATTTTCTCAAAAAAAAACAACCTTTGGTTTTATTGATTCTTTCTATTATTCTTTTGTTTTTCCATTCACTCAACTCTGCTTTAATCTTTGTTATTTCTCTTCTTCTATTTGCTTTGGGTTAGTTTGCTGTTCTTTCTCAAGTTCTTCCAGGTGAGCAGTTAAGTCCTCAATTTTTGCTGCTGCTTCTTTTTTATATAGGCATTTAGGGCAATATATTTCCCTCTCAGCACAGCCTTTGCTGCATCCCTTAAGTTCTGATATATGTATTCTCATCTTCATTCATCTGATTTGTCTAGCAATTTCTTCTTTGACCCACTGGTTGTTTAAGAGTGTGTTACGTAATCTCCACATATTTGTGAAAGTTCTCATTCTTGGTGGTTATTGATTTCCAGCTTTGTACCATTATGATCAGAGGAAGTGCTTTGAGTAATTTCAAATTTTTTAAATTTATAAAGACCTGTTTTGTGCCCCAGCATATGATCTATCCTGGAGAATGTTCCATGAACACTAGAGAAGAATGTATATCCTGGTGTTTTGGGTTTTAACAACTTATATATGTCTGTCAGGTCTATTTCACTTATCAAATTGTGTAAGTTCTCTATTTCCTTGTTGATTTTCTGTCTGGTTGTTCTATCTACAAAGGAGAGTGGTGTACTGACATTTGCTACTATTATTGTTGAAGGGAGCGATAGCGCTCCCTTCAGTTTTGCCAATGTTTGTCTCAAGTACTTTGGAGCTCCTTGATTGGGAGCATAAATATTTATGATTGCTATTTCTTCTTGGTAAATTGTCCCTTCTATTAATATATAGTGGCCTTCTTTGTCTCTTATGATGTCTTTACATTTAGTGTGTTTCATCTGCTTTCTTTTGGTTACAACTTTTGTGGAACATCATTTTTTTCATATTTTTAATTAAGGAAGTTGTGGGTTTACAGAAAAATCATGCATAAAATACAGGATTCCCATTATTAACACCTTGCGTTGGTATGGAATACTAGTTACAATTGATGACAGTACATTTTTATAATTATACTATTAATTATAGTACACAGTTTAACTTAAGATCACAGTGGAATTCCATGGATTTTTTTAAAAAAATGTATTCTATTCCCACATAGGCAACCTAATATTTCCCCTTTTAACCATGTTCAGAAACATATTTCAGTACAAACATTACTTTCACAATGTTGTACTACCATCACCACCATCCAATACCAGAATATTTACATCACTCCAAATAAGAATCCTGCACATTTTAAGCATAAACTTCCCATTCCCTATCTCCTAATAAACTATATTTTAGAGTCTGACTCTATGAGTTTTCTTAATTCTAATTATTTCATATTGGTGAGATCAAAAATATTTGTCCTTTTGTATCTGGCTCCTTTCACTTAATATGATGTCTTCAAGTTTCAGCCATGTTGATGCATGTATCAGAACTTCATTCTTTTTTGTATTTGAATAATATTCCATTGTATGTATATCCCACATTTTGCTTATCCATTCATCTGCTGATAGATATGTGGATTGCATCCATCTTTTTAAAATATTTTTATTGTAAAAACCTAACATGCAAACATACAAAAATTCTTGTCATAGAAACATTCCATACATGATGTGCAATCCTCACAATATCATCACATAGTTGTGTATGCATCACCATGATCATTTTTTTTAACATTTGCATCACTCCAGTAAAAGAAAGAAAAAAGAAAAAAGAAAACACCCATACATCCCATATCCCTTATCTTCCCTCTCATTGACCACTAGTATTTCAATCTACTCAATTCATTTTAACCTTTGTTCCCCTTATTATTTGTTTATTTTTTATCCATATTTTTTGCACATCTGTCCATACCATAGAAAAAAGAACTATCAGATACAAGGTTTTCACAATCACACAGTCACACTGTAAAATCTATATCATTATACAATCATCTTTAACAAACAAGGCTATTGGAACAAAGCTCTACAGTTTCAGGTACTTCCCTCTAGCCACTCCAATGCATCATAAACTAAAAAGGTATATCTATATAATGCATAAGAATAACCTCCAGGATAACCTCTCTGTTTGAAGTCTCTCAGCCACTGATACTTTATTTTGTCTCATTTCTCTCTTCCCCCTTTTGGTCAAGAGGGTTTTCTCAAGCCCTTGATACCAGGTCTCAGCTTATCCCAGGATTTCTGTTCCACATTGCCAGGGAGGTTTACACCCCTGGGAGTCATGTCTCACTCACATAGAGGAAAGTGAGTTCATTTGCCATGTCAGCTTGAGGGGAGGGGAGAGATATCACATCTGAGCAACAAAACAGGTTCTCTGGGGGTGACTCTTAGGCCTAATTTTAAGTAGACTTAGCCTATCATTTGCAGGGGTAAGTTGCAAGATCAAGGGTTCAGCCTATCGATTTGGTTGTTGTGGTAGTTAGATTCAGTTGTCAACCTGGCCAGGTGAACGTACCTTGTTCTGTTGCTGGGACATGAGCCAATGGTACGTGAACCTCATCTGTTGCTCATTACATCTACAGTTGGTTAGGAGGTGTGCCTGCTGCAATGAATGACGTTTGACTTAATTGGCTGGTGCTTAAATGAGAGAGAACAACATAGCACAGCCCATGCAGCTCGCCATTCCTCATCTCAGCACTCGCAGCTCAGCCCAGGCCTTTGGAGATGCAGAAAAAAGGCACCCTGGGGAAAGTTGTTGGAACCCAGGGGCCTGGAGAGAAGGCCAGCAGAGACCATCCTGTGCCTTCCCACGTAAGGAAGAAACTCAGTGGAAAATTAGCTACCTTTCCTCTGAAGAACTAACAAAATAAATCCCCTTTTATTAAAAGCCAATCTGTGTCTGGTGTGTTGCATTCTGGCAGCTAGCAAACTAGAAGAGTTGTCCCCACTGCTTGTGAGAATATCAGAAATTCTTCAAATGGAGAAGTTGAGTATTTCCTGCTTTGTCCTCAGCATGGAACATCTTTTTCCATCCTTTCACTTTCAATCTATTTGTACCCTTGTGTCTAAGATGAGTCTCTTGTAAGCAATATATAGCTGGATTGTATTTTTTAATCCACTCTGCCATTCTCTATCTTGAAATGGGTAAATTTAGTCCATTAACATTGAGTGGTATTCCTGTAAAGGCATTTCTTGAATTCACCATCTTATTCTTTCAATTTTATTTGCCAGATCTATATATTGTTTTCTCTCTTTTTCTTTTAATCCTTTAAGTTACCCTTACTAGTATGTTTCAATTTTGTGCTCTCCTCCAGGCCTCCCTCTTCTGTTTTTCTTCAGCTGGCAGAATTCCATTTAGTATTTCTTGTAGGGTATCTTGTTAACAAATTCTTTCAGCATTTGTTTGTCAGTGAAAATTTTAATTTCTCCCTCACTTTTGATGGGCAATTTGGCTGGGTACAGAATTCTTGGCTGGAAGTCTTTCTCTTTCAGGATCTTAAATATATCATATAACTGCCTTCTCCCCTCCATAATGCCATTTGAGTAGTCCAAATTCAGTCTTATGTGGTTTCCCTTATATGTAATCGATTGTTTTTCTCTTGCCACTTTCAGAATTTTCCGCTTCTCTCCAACATTTGACAGACTTATTAGTATGTTTCTTGGGGAAGACCTATTTGGATTTATTCTATTTGAAGTTCATTGGGTTTCTTTGATTTGCATATTTATGTCCTTTATAAGGGTTGGGAAGTTTTCCCTCATTGTATCCTCAACTGATCTTCTTTACTCTTCTCTTCTCCCTCTGGGACACAAATGATTTTTATATTTGGGTGCTTTGTTTTGCCCATCATTTCCCTGAGATCCAATTCAAATTTTTCCATCTTTTTTTTTTTTTTTTTGCCATTTTCTCTTTTGTGTGCTTGAAATCAGTTGTCCTGTCCTCTATAGTTTGCTTATTCTTTCTTCTGCCTCTTCAAATCTGCTGTTGTATTTCTCCAGTACATTTTTATTTGGTCTACAGCATCTTTAATCTTTGTGATATTTGCTATTTTACTATTTATTCTTTCAAATTCCTCCTTATGCTCTTCTAATGTCTTCTTAATATCCTTTATGTCATTAGCCATCCCACTGGCTTTACTTAGTAAAGCTAGTGCGATTAGTTGTTCCAAAGTCTGTGTCTCCTCCAGTGTTTTAATTTGGTCATTAGGCTGGGCTATATCTGTCTGTATCTTTATATGCTTAGTGATTTTCTGTTGCCTTCAAGGCATGTAAATATCTTGATACGGTTACTTTGGAAGTTGATTTCCTTCAGTGGTCTAAAGCATTGTGTATTTGTGGGATAGATGTGGAACAGGTTGTGGGGCATGGGGTGGAGCACAACACTGCAGTAACAGGTTGCAGCATAAATGTAGACATC
This sequence comes from Tamandua tetradactyla, assembly GCF_023851605.1. Lineage (NCBI taxonomy): Eukaryota > Metazoa > Chordata > Mammalia > Pilosa > Myrmecophagidae > Tamandua > Tamandua tetradactyla. The sequence goes on along the minus strand of NC_135334.1, from coordinate 29,815,823 downwards.
AATTGGAATGCTACACTGGTACCTATGAGCATGGGTGCTGGGTGAGGGGTTGTGGAGGTGTGCTGCAGAGGTCGTGGGGGTGGGGTGCAGCTCAGGCAGGCCTTGGAGCACAGGAGCATGGTGCAGTGTGGGGGACACAGAGGACAGGCACAGAGGGAGGTAGATGGTGGGGTTATGTAGATGCACGTAGAAGGCAAGATGTGGTGGGTGTGTGGAGTGTGGGAGTCATGGGTATCAGGGTGTGGGGTATGGAGCACAGAGGTCTGGGCAAAGAAAGGGCAGGTGTGGGTGTGTTCTTGCGCAGGGCAAGGGTTAAGGGGGCTGGGATGCAGATGTGTATGTAAGGGCAAGGCATATGTTGTGGGGGTTGTGGGCTGTGGTTCAGGGGTGGGTGATGTTGGGTGGGTGGGGTCCTGGCACGGGTGCCAGGTGCAGGGGTGTTGGGTCAGGAATGCACATATGTGCAGGGTGGGGGCTATTTAGCACCAATGCATACATGAGCACCTGCCAGGTGTGGGAGCTGGGTAGTTGTGCTAGGGGATGGGGCAAGGGTGTGCACATGTGTGGGGCAGGGGGTTAGGATGCAGGGTCAAAAAGTTGGTGCACAGAGGTGTGGGTGCCTGGTGGTGGAGGGAAGTGTGTGTGTCAACGTGGCATGCGGGGGTCTGGGGGCCAGGGCCCTGGTGTGCCTATGGGTGAACTCAGGGGCAGCAGGGTGGGGTTGTGCTTGCTTGGACTGTGGGAGGGTGTGGCCCAGTTTTGAAGGTGAGCAATGGCAGCCCAGATGCACAAGTGACCACCTGCAGGGGCAAGGATGGGGAGCTGGGAGTCAAGGGGCTGGGCACAGATGTGGGTGTTTCAGGAAGGGCGGAGCAAGAGTGTGCGCTTGCAGGAGAGAGGTGGGTTGGGCTGGGGCAAGTCTGCATACATGCACAGGGTGGTGTGAGGTTGTGATGTGTGGGGGCTGGGGGGCTCTTGGAGCGTATTAGAAGGGGCAGGTGGCAGGATTCAGGTGCATAGGGGTGTGGGAGTAGTCGTGGGGTGGGGACAGCACGCATGAGGGTAATGCATTCAAGGAAAGTGGCCTGACATTTCTTTGTCTCCATCTCCCTGTCCACGCACTCTTCAGGGCTCCGGGCTTCCATTTGGAAAGGGATGCATTAGGCTGTTGGCACTAGCTGGAAGGTCTCCGGTTCTCTGCTTCTCAATTCTTCAGCTTTTGCAACCAGGGCCTCTCTATGTGATGTAGAAGACCCTCCCAGGTCACTTACACCCTGGAACTGCCATCCCCATTGACTTCCCATCAGTTCTATAGCTGTTCCTTGGAGCAGGGGTGAATTCAACCTATCCTATTCCACCATCTTACTGGAGCTCCCTTATAACACATTTTGAAAGAGTCCAGACCACTTGTTTGGTAGAATTGTTTTCAATTTGCATTTTTTGTGATTGAGTCTTTGTGATTAGATTCAGATTATGCATTTTGGGCAGGAATACTTCATAAGAGATATTGTATCCTTATACAAAAGGCACATTATGTCATTTTATCCCATAATTGATGACCCTAACTTTGATCATTTAATTTGGCTGGTTTCTGTCAGATTTTCCCACTGTAAAGTTACCATTTTATCCCTTTGTAGTGAAAAAGAAATCCGAGGACACTTTGAGATGTAAACATTCTGTTTCCTAGCAAACTCTCACCCAATGTTTTTAGCATCTACTGATAATTCTTATTTAAATCATCATGGCTGTAAAATGGTGAATTCCTAATTTCATCATTCCTTCTACATGTATTGGATGAAATTCCACTGTAATGAGCTTTTGCTTTTTCACCCCTTATTTAAATTTTCAGGAATAACTATGGACTTATGGATTCTTTCTAAATTCAATGTATTATAATCTATTTTTATCATCATTCATTCTTGATGCTCAAACTGTCCCAGATTTAGCAACTGGGGGTATCTTCAAGCTGGCTCCTGCTTCATTTTTTTTTTTTTTTTAACTTTTTTTTGGTGAAATACAACATATATAGAAAAAAGCAAAAAATTTCAAAGTAAATTTGAACAAGTAGTTGTAGAACAGATTTCAAAGTTTGTTATAGGTTACAGTTCCACAATTTCTGGTTTTTCCTTCTAGCTGCTCCAAGACACTGGAGACTAAAAGAAATATTAATATAATGATTCAGCAATTATGCTCATTGTTAAATCCTATCTTCTCTGTTATAACTCCTCCTTCTCCTTTGATCCTACCAACATTTAGGGATATTTGGGCTATACCCATTCTAACTTTTTTATGTTGAAAAGGGTGTCAAGGTCCTGTAATCACTTTTTGAAGAGTGCTTTGAAAACTACTGCTTTTTTATTTCTTTGCTTTGTATATATGTTATACAATAAAAAAAGCTAAAAAATGCAGATTGCCCCACATTGCTGGGGTCTCTTGCCTCTCACCCCTCTTTTCTTGTGAGAGTGCCTGCATGTCTTATCACATGTGTAGTCAATAAATGTTCTAGCAGCTTCCTCTTAAAAAAAAAAAAGGTGTCAACAATATGGGATAGGGAGATAAAACAAGCTCATGGTCTTGGAGAGCATGGCTACTCTGGGTTTCAAGACTTATCTGGCCTGGGAACCGTCAGGAGGTTATAGGTTTCTGTAAGGTAAACTTAGTGCGTGAAACTTTTGTAGAATTTCAGAGCTCTAAGTGTTCTTTAGGGTTAACAGGAATGATGTTGGTTAGGGGTTAGCAAACTGTGGCAATTAGCAATATCTAGCTGAAGTTTGCATAACAGCAGCCTCTAGAATAGCCTCTTGACTCTATTTGAACTCCCTTAGCCATTGATGCCTTATTTTGTTATATTCTTTCCCCTCTTTTGGACAGGAAGACATTGTTGATCCCACAGTCCAAGGGCCAGGCTCATCCCTGAGAGTCATGTCCCACATTGTCAGGGAGACCTTCATCCCTGGATGTCATGTCCCATGCAGGGGGGAGGGTAATGGTTTTCCTTGCAGAGTTGGGCTTAGAGATCGAGAGAAGCTATATCTGAGCAACAAAATAGACCATAATTATTAGGCATAATTACGGTAGGCTCAGTGTTCTAGTTTGCTAGCTGCCAGAATGCAATATACCAGAAATGGAATGGCTTTTTAAAAGGGGCATTTAATAAGTTGCTAGTTTACAGTTCTAAGGCCAAGAAAAATGTCCCAGTTAAAACAAGTCTATAGAAATGCCCAATCAAAGGCATCCAGGGAAAGATATCTTGGTTCAAGAAGGCCGATGAAATTCAGTTCTGGGTGTCTCTCTCATCTGAGAAGGCATATGGTGAAAAGAGTCATGGTTTCTCCCTGGGATAGAAAGGCACCTGGAGAACACTGCGTCACCTGCTAGCTTTCTCTCCTGGCTTCTGTTTCATGAAGCTCCCTGGGAGGCATTTTCTTCCTTCATCTCCAAAGCAATGGCTGATGGACTCTGCTTCGTGGTGCTGAAGCATTCTCTGCTCTCTCCAAATTTCCCATTCTCAAAAATGTTTCCTTTTATATAGGACTCCGGTAAACCAATCAAGACCCACCCAAATGGGTGGAGACACAGCTCCCCTAATCCAGTTTAACAACCACTCTTGATTTGGTTACATCTCCAGGGAGATGATCTAATTACATACAGTATTGAATAAGGATTATTCTGCCTTTACAAAATGGGATTTTGATTAAAACGTGGCTTTTTAAGGGGACATACATCATTTCAAACCAGCACACTTAGCTTCTCCACTACAGAAATAAGTTTCATAAGAGTATGCTTCAAGATCAAGTGCATGGCCTGTAAAATTGAGAGTTCCTAAGGTTTGAGAGAGCATCAGAGTCTGTGGGAAATAATAATTCCATATTTTTTCTCCAGCCTCTCAAAGGACTTTGTCAATTCTTTTTGATTATATAGCCAACATACTCTGGGTTATATTTGGGTATTACATTAAGCTATATAACAATTACAAACCCTCATTCCCATTCTGGGTAACATGTGTTTGGGTTGTTTGAGTGATCCAGGCAGGTTGGCTTAGATCGTGTGCTACAGAAAATTTAAGTTTTGGACAAAATAAACCTCTCTTCCTTTGGTCTCGTATGGTAGATGAAGCTCTAAAATACAGACAATATCATCTTTGCCCTGTATTCTGATTTACCTTAGTCCCAACCAGATGGGCTTTATTCTTATCTTTAATTGAAGCCTGATCTCTTTTTCCATTTGACAGTGTTGTATTTTGTTTCTTTCGGGCACGTCCTCATTGTTCTTTGAAAATCTCTTTGCCTTCTGGCTGAAGATCTTTCAATGCCATTTTAGATTTTCCCTATCTCTAGCCTGGAATCAGCCATTTCTCCAAGGAGTCTGATTCCTTTTTGTGGGGAATGGAATTTAGAAACCACGATCTGGAGGTACTTAATATTTAAAATTATTGAAATACAACTGTTCCTGTTTCTGGGGACACCATGTGCAAGACTGGTGTGGTGATTTGTAATACTAACTCTAACATTACCTGCATGACCTTGACAATTATCTTCATTCCTCTGGGCCTGCTTCCTCATCTGCAAAGAAATTTGGATTAGATAAATATTTCTTAACCTTTCCCGGGTCGCCAACACGTTTGGGAATCTGACTAAAGCCATGGTCCCTTCTCCCCAGTAACATGCTCAAGTAAGCAGAACTTGGCATATTTCTCAGGAAACTCGAGTCCTCACACCCATTTAGGTCCCAAACCCCTGGAATAAATTAACTCTGAGGTTTCTTCAGCTGACATTCTGATCCATCTTGCTGTCAGAATGATTCCTCTGAGACATCAAAATGTAGAGGGATTTATATAGAAACAAGATGAGAAAAGTATACAAAGAAAGGGTCCTATGAGCAATGCATTGCTCAGCCACAATTCTTTGCCCGTGCTAAATTTAAGGCGCACTGTACTCATAGGTGAGAGGTTTTGGCGGGAAGGCCCCCCAGTAGGCGGAGAACATCTGGGGGCTGGAAGGGAAGAAGAGAACGCATCCAGGTTGCTGCACCCCTCGGCACGGCCCGCCAGGGCTCGCTCTTGCCCTTCGGCTGAGAGGCCGAGGAAAGGGGCGGACCGGGCGGCGACCCCGCCCCTGGCAGCGGTTAAGACGGCGGGGAGAGGGGAGGGAATTCGAGCCCGGAAGAGACGCACTGGGCAGGCCGGGCGCCCCTCAGCCGCCCTCCTCTCGGCTCCCGCCGCCAACGTCGGCGGTGCTCCGGTCGCCATGGTGACCAATGGAGGCCCGGTCCCGCCCCCGCCCCCGCCCCCCTGCCCCGGCCCCCTGACGTCTTTGCACGTCAGCGGCGGCGCGCGCCTGGCTGGGCCCTGCGGAGCGGGAGGGAAGGAGCTGAGGAGCTAGCCGAACGGCCGTCGCCCTAGCTGAGCCCCGCGGCTCGGCAGTCTTCCCGCCTGCCCGTCCGCGCTCCAGTCCCTGAGTCTAGCAGTGAGGCCCAGCATGGTCATGGCGGATGGCCCGAGGCACTTGCAGCGCGGGCCGGTCCGGGTGGGGTTCTACGACATCGAGGGCACGCTGGGCAAGGGCAACTTCGCCGTGGTGAAGCTGGGGCGGCACCGGATCACCAAGACGGAGGTGCGGCCCGGGGGTTGGGGGCGGGCGTCCGAGGCGCGGGTTCGGGAGAATAGCTTAAAGGGGTTGCTGCAGTGGTGGGACTGGGGAGACTCGAGAAGCCGGGGCACTAGCTGAAGCGAGCGGGCCTGGAAGTACGAGGACCCCGGAGATGCGAGGGGTCGGTGAACACCGAAAGGTTCGGGGCCCGCGAGCGTCGTCCGACTGGAAACCCTACCACTCGAGGCTTTGCTTTCCCCCACGCCACCGGAGATGGCCACACGAAATTTCGCCCAGACCTCCCCATCCGGGCGGTGACCTGGTCTGTGGCCTCTGCTCCGGAGCCCAAGTTCCGCGTCTTCCCTGCTTTCGGCTGGGGGTGGAGTGGGAGGGGAAGTCTCGGTGCTCCTGGGCTGCGCGGTGAGAGACGTCGCCAGCCGGGAGCTGCGAAGCTCCGGCTTCGCGGACCCGGCATCGCGAGGTGGCGGCGACCCGGGTATCCGTCCCCTGGTCCGCCAAGAAGGGGACCCGTAGCCGGCATTGCCCGACGGTCAATGCCAGTCTTCTCTCCCTTATTTTGCCCGACTCTGATTTTGGTGTGGGGCTAGCTTGATCTCTTGCCTGAGGCATTTCCATCTAATACTCCAGACAATAGGACTGGTTAAAATGGTCTTCTCTAGATTTGCACAGTTGCTGGGTTGGTTTTATCTAGGCTTGTCCTTTACCAGGTGTGCTCATAGCCATGAAAACACATTCCTTAAGCCACATCAGATTTGCTCTTTACTCTTAACCCCACCCCCCAGCTGCTTCCTGAGGGTGAATCCAGCACACACGCGCGCACGCACACACAAATACACACCCATAGCACATTCTAATGCACCGCGCACATTTTCTCACCAGTCTCTGTCTTACCTAACCCGCCCCCCTTCCTTCCACTGCTTCAAGCTGCTCTCCTCAGGGTCTCTATTTTAAGACGTGCAAATTAAATACCTTAGGAAAAACGGAGGAAACAAAGCCTTTCTTTGGAATAAAATCTTAATTTCTGACTACTCTACTCTGCTTTTTTGTAATCGCTACTTGAGCTTAGTCCAATTCTCTGCTCAGTTTTTTTTTTCCCTTAATAGTGCAAATGCGCTAGAGTTTGAATGTGGAATAAAGTTAATATATGTTATTTTTCTAGAGGACTTTTTTCAGAATGCCATATGTAAGGTAAAGGGCGTTTGAAAACTTGATTTATTTTTGTAGCTGCTGCTCTTAGAAGTTTTGCTAGTGTGAAAGAGTCTATTTCCAAAAAGAAGAGGGATATATCATTGTATCAGCTTTTATTTTTTTGCCTCCCACCTCGCACTGATCTTGAAGCATTCCAAATCTGACTTTTTTTTTCAGCATCAGGACGAAAGTCACAAATTTTCTTTCTAGTAAATTTAACGGTGTTAGCAATCTGGATTAGTTTTGTAATGATAACTGTAACGTCACTATATTGAAATCACTGCTGGTGTAGCTCAATCTGATCTCAGCATTTTTTAAAATGAAGAAAAACAATGGTTCTATTCCTTCAAAGAACCATGACCTAATCCCTTGCTATTTCTCCTTAAATTGTATAAAAAAAGGTATTTAAATGTGCATTTTTGTGAGTCCTTGCTTAATGAACATCTAAAGATAACACAGATTGTGCATTGTGCGTTACAAAATGTTTTACAGACCTTCCAAACTGTATTATGTGGTTGAGTTCTAAGCCCATCCCTTCATACTTTTTTTCTTCACCTGTTCCTGTCAGTGTTAGTAACAAGATTTAATTAGTTCAACTGTTGTTAATCAGGTCAAATTTAGGTAATACTGAAATAGGAGCTGCTTGAGTAGAGCTGATAGTGATTGAAACTGTAGGTTGGCAATATAAAAGGTGTCCCTTTTAAACTGACAGATTTTATAGAGCTAGGGGGCACTGCAGAGTAGCATCCTCTTGTCATCAGATATGAAATTAATGCATTTGTAATTCAAGGCACAGGTCATGAAAGAGCACTTAGATCTTAAATAGGGTACATGTATATAAAGTGATTTAAAAGCTAAATTTCTAGTAAATAGAGCTTGTCTCCCTTGTGCTTTACTAAAGAAGGTGCCATAATAATGTTTTCTTAAATGCTGAATATAAGTTGATTGAGTGTGTTTGTGGTAATTTCGTGTGATTGAAACTTAAATTTGCGAAGACTGAGGGAGATGGCAAGGTAATCACTGAAGAAAAAAGTTCCTGTAGATTACAAATGTTATATTTGTTCTGTGATTTTTTTTATAGGTAATTTGCATTAAGAATTGTTAGCCACGTCACAGGTATATTTCCTTGTTAAAGTATACCTTTGTTAATGAGTTTTTTAAAACAAGTATCGTCATTCACTGGAAAAATATTTCTGTACTTTTGATAAATACAACTACTTTAAATCCTGCAAATAAGATGGAAGTGGAAACTTTGAAGTTTTGTTTTAAGTTTATTTTAGGTTCTCATTGCTGAACCTACTACAGTAAATAAAGTGACAACAATTCATATTGTATGACCTTAGTAAATTACCATAATTTGTTGTTTAAAAAAGTTTTGATACAGTATGCTTTTACATAGATATGTTTGTGTTTTTAAACTTAGAGGCCTTTCTTCCCAAATTTGAACCCAAGACAAATTTTAGGGCTTAGTTTAAATATGTCCTTGTGATGAACAATTGGACCGTTTTGTTTTTAATTGGTTCTTCTCTGTCTCTTGTTCTGTATAACCTCTCCCCAGTTCCCAACAAAATGATACGTTTTCTACAGACCTTGGGAGATCTAAGTCTGTATACCTTTTAGAAGATCAAAAAAAAAAAAAAAGCAACAACTTAGTAGTCAAAAGTGAACTTCATTTTTGGTCTAATCTATTAAATAGCTTAACATTGTTAAAAATATACTGAGTGCATGGGTTGTTCAGCAGTAGAATGCTTGCCTTCCATTAGGGAGACCCGGGTTTGATTTCTGCACCATGCACCAAGAACAGAAACATTAGAAATATACTTGCTTATCTGAAGTGGTATTCTTATGTCAGATCTATGTGTAAATTTTGCACACAAAAGGGAAAGCAGGTGGTGTTTGAATGCAGCTTCCTAATATATAATGCATTATAAAATAATCTTTGTAGTATTGGTTTGTGGTTCATAAATTAGAGAAGCTTATTTTATGAAATTAGCATAATGGGAAAAGAATAATGGCTTTTAAGTTGTTAAACTATTTTGGGCAGTAGTGGTTGCTAGTTTGCTATTCTGTGAGTGTCCTTGAGCAGTGTTTAATTTTAACACTATGCTAGTGAAGAATTTTTTCCTTCTAGCTATATTGCTACTTGGGGGGAGGTGTTGTTTGTTTCATTTTTTGTTTTTGAATTCCAAAAAAGCCTCTTGTACCCTTAATTTTTTTTTCTGATTATTAAAGAAATATTTATTGTAGGAAGTTGTTTAGAAGGAAAACTATAGTGGCAAAAAAAGTTCAACCATAATGCCTCCATCTATTGGAATAAACTAAACTATTCTAAATAGTATGGCATATTTCCCTCTTGTCTTTTAAAAAAAACCAACTTCTTTTTCTGTGGATGAAATCACTCTTGTACCTTTTTCCCATTTATCATTTTAGCCTAACCATTTTGCTTGTTATATGTAACTTAATAAAATATTTTTAATAGCTTCATGGTGTTTTATAATTGGTAGATGGGTTCTGTTTTACTTTAGTGATTCCCCTATTGAACATTAAGTACATTCCAGTTTCACATATAGTAAATAATGTTGCAGTGAACGTTTTGTATATAAACTGCAATTTGAAATTTCTTAGGGAGAAGTGAGTGGGGGTAAATTCCTAGAGCAGAAATTACTATGTTAAGTTACAAGGTATTATTTTTACATTGAAGGATAATGCATTTTTACTACTAAATTTATCATGTTAATTGTTGAAAAATTAGAAAGAATAAGTGAATGACTCACCTATATTACCATCCAGAGAATAACCACTATTAATTATTTTCAGACCTTTTCTAGAAATGATGTATTACTGAGTCTTTTCAGTCCTATACCTCTTATACTTGTTAGCTAACAACCGTATAAATGTGTAGTTCATGACTTTATTAAAATGGTATGTAGGTACTGGGCTATTTACTCATTCTGAAGAAAACCTTGAGTGTAAAACTGAAATAAAAAACCTTCCAAAAACATTTGTTCACTGAAAAGTTTTTTTAGTGCATTTTGGGGCTTTTGTAGTTAATTATAATTATTAAATTAAATGTAAGAAATTTTAAGGCTTTCCAAAATAGGTAAAGTATCAAAATTGCATTTTTCTAGCAAAGGTAGAGCCAAGAGAGGGGCTTACTACATCCTGATTATGATGTTTTGTGAAGAGGAAAATTTTTAATATGTCTTATGTTTGTTTAAATTTTATATTTTGCTTTAAGAATTTAAGACTGCTCTCAGTAGAATCTGTATTAATGGCTGTGAAATAGTCCAGATTTCAAGAAGCAGCTATATTATCTGCAACAGAAGAACTTGACTTTTAATTAATAACTTAATCATGACTACTTATATCTAGACCCATATATGATTTTTAATTGTGTGTAGAAAGAAAATTACAGTTGTCATGGACTATATGTACTTGGTTAGAAATTGTTGTTTAGTCTCTTGACACCCCAGAAAAGTAATAGTTGGTAAATTATTCTGCTAACTATTCAAAATTATCTGTTCCTTTTGTTTCACTGGGAAGTATAGGGAGTGTGTGTGTTTTTGAGTGGGGGAGGGGGCAGTGAGAATGAGCATGCAAAATAAAGGTTGTGAAAATTTTGATATTTTGTAGAAATTTTTAACTTTAACAGAGTTTAATATGTTGTGATATTAAATCCACTGGGAAATTCTATCTTGGCATCGTACAATTAAGAAAACATTTATTTGGAAATAACTGAAACTGGCACATCTTCTTGGGTTCACATGACATTTGATTTATGGCCCACTGCTGATTGCAGATTCTTTTCCTTGGAGCCAAATGGATTCCAGAAATTCATTAAGATATGTTTCTTCCCTGTTTAGTGTACCTCGGTAACTCTCCTATTTTCCATCTCTATCTTTTTAAAATAAAAGTTTTTAATGTGAAAGTTCCTTTATACAGAACACTGCGGAAAATGCTTTTCCATCCTTCAAAGAGGGATAGCTCATATATCTAGTTTGAGAAATATTTGAAACATGAAATACAATTAATTAGAAATTTTAATCAGAAACTCTTAAATTAAAAATTATTTTAAAAATACTGTAGGCAGGTTGAGAGGAATCTTGAATGAATTAAACTGAAAAAAACCTCTAAAACTTGTTTTAAGTTCTTTAGAATTAACAAAGTATTTATATGATTTTCTCCCTAATTACAAAAATTGTATACTTTTTTATTTATTAATTTAAAAAATTAACAGCAAACAAACAAAAGCATTAGCATATCATTCCATTCTACATATATAATCAGTAATTCTCAAATTGTATACATTTTTGAAAACCCAAAGAAGAAATAAACATCCTTAATCCCACCATCCAGACTCAGATAACCACTGTTTATAGGTATTCACTTATTTTTTTGTATGTATGAGATAAAATTGTCATCTCTGCATAGTGTTTTATAATTTGTTTTTACTGATTATGTTACTAACATTTCCCCATATTTTCTAAAAACTATTTAAAGAGTGGTTAAGTAGTATTCTTGCATATGGCGACCCATGCTCTATTAATCAATTCCCTGTTGAACATTTAGGTTATTTCTTTCTCTTGCTGTTTCTCTTCTAATATAATACTTCAGAGGGTATTTCTGTACATACATCTTTGTGCACGTATCTGGTTATTTTGTTAGGGCTATTCCTTAGAGATGTAATTCTTGGTCAAGGAGTGTGCACATTATTAAATCTTTTGTCATGTGATGCCAAATTACTCTCCAGAAAAGAAATAATTTTTCCTTCAAAAATTTTTTTCCATCAATTTTCACCAGGAGAAATACACATTTCCCAAGAATATTATTTTTAAAAATCTTTGCCAGTTTGATAAGGGAAAATAATATCTTTGTTATTTTAATTTGCATTTCTTTGATTGCTTTGGTTACATAATTTTACATGATGGCCATTTACATTTCTTTTGTGAATTGTTTATCCTTTGGCCCATTTTTAAATTGCGTAGTCTTTTTTATTGACTTGTTTAGATACTTTTAAGATAGAAGATTATTTTCAATCATGTCTGTTATAGTTTTGAAAATTCTCATTGTGTTCAATTTTTTGGATATAAAAGCATAATGACTTTTACCTTTCCTCCATTCTGTTTTCTAATTTAGTAATTTGTTCTACCCACCATTGTAAAAGTCAAATTAAATCTTAATAAGGATTAACCTTATTATTTAATTGCTTCTATTTTAAAAGTCAAATTTTAAATTGAAAAGAAGTTTGACTTTACTTTTTCTGAGAAGACAACTAGAGAACTATATATCAGTTTTACCCCTGACATACTACTTTCAGAAATCCTTAATAGCACTCATTTTTCAGTCCGATGATAGAATGGTATGTTCTAATTCCACTGGTGATTTGATGTATGAGTTTGAAAAGTTTATTTATTTTTTAATTTCAAAGATCTGATTGTATGGTAAGGTACTTCTGAAGGGCGGTGTAGATAGTGTTATTTGTAAATAGCATTGAAACAAATGATAGCTGAGACAGAAAACATATGTTATTCTCTTCTGGTTTGTTAATAGAAGAATAGCTCTTGTTTTCTGACTTCCTTATGAAGTCCCGCTATGTGTGATTTCTTTAAATTCATGGGATTAATATTTCTTTTATGAAAAGGAAAATAATTTTTTCCTAAAATTATCGAAAAGACAGGATACCAGCCATTAAATAACATCTTGAAAAATGAAAAAATTTCTTTTATCCATCAGCTTAACACTATTTTGATTTCTGGTCTAATATTTAATTCCTTGTCCTCTTATTTAATTCCTTGTCCTCTTTGGAAATACGTATTTTGCATAGTTGTTACTTATATGTGTATTCTTTTTTTTTTTAACCTAACGTTGTTGGAAACATTTTATCTGTATATAGACCTCTTAATAAATACTTAAATCTTATAAAATAATGTAACTACTTTATAGAGAATTAATATGGAAAAAATTTTTGCAATATTTCACAGATAGAGAAACTAGCATATATATCAAATTTAATAGCTCCATTTCTGTTTTCTCTGATTAAAAAAGTAATTCTTGCTCATTGAAGAAAAATTGCACAGAGAAGTGTAAAACAGGAAAATAAAATGATCCATAGCTTTTCACTCACTGATAAAATTTTGTCACGTTTGTATGCAGTCTTTCCTGGTCTTTTTTCCTATGCATATCTTGTGTTGAGACTCACTGATAATCCTGATTTTTAGTTTAAATTTTTTCACATTATTAAAAGAACCATTTTAATACTATATAATATTCATAATGTAATCATTTCTTGATTAACTTTTTACTTTTGATATTATAAATAACTATTGACTACCCATGGATCTTTGTTATCATTTCAGCTTAATTCCTTCAGATAATTTCTGAGAGGTGGAATCCTTATGCTAAATGGGGTGGATGATATTTGATGTCCTTGATAAAGACTGTCAGATTGCTTTCAAGAAAAATTATAACCTGTTTTATATTTTCATCAGCAACAGTGTATAAAGGTGGCCATCTCATTGATCCTTAGCTCCCAATGATATTTATTTTTAATCTTCGTCAATATAAGTGAAAATAGCATTTTAATTGTTTTTAATTCACATTTTTCTGAGGTTTAGCATTCAGTATTGCTACTTTATATGAAAATTAGTTTGATAGTGATCAATTTAGGTTATCTCGTGTGCTCTCCAGAGTTGTACAGGAAACCTTCCTTTTGCCCTTCAAGCATATAAATTCATAGACTGTTGTTTGTTTGTTAATTTTAGGATAATGTATGTATAATTAGGAATTAGAGAGTTTAATAACTTAGATGAACAACAACAACAACAAAAGGGTCTTTGCTTGACTTTCTTGACTTGCTTGACTTTTTTGTGACCATGCAGATTTTGTCGTTTGGTACCATGTTCAAACTAAGGAGGAGAAGACATGTAGAGAATAAGTGCCCAGAAATGTGAAAAATGAACTATTAGAACACAGCCTTTGTGTAAGTTGAGGACTTTCAGTACACCATTGGGGAAATCCCAAAATATAGGTCTTTTTTGGTGTTGAAATTTGTTTTCCAATATGTATTACTTTGTTCTCACCAACTCTCCTGGAGGGTAGGAATCAGATCTCATTCGTTTGTATATCCTTGGAATAATACCTGGTATGCAACAGCTGTTCAGTAAATGTATGAATAATTGACTTATTAGAATAGTGAAAAGATTGAACTTGAGTCTGAAGACCTGTGATGTTTTCCCCTTAATTCATTAGTGCATCAGGACCTTTGTGGCTTATGTACTGTCTTTGACCTTTAATTTTATCAACTCATGGATATACTGCTTGTTCCATTTATTTCACTGAGTTCAGAAATAAATGATATAAATACATTAAAGAATCTTCTAAAATTAAAAAAATGTGTAGTTATGAAAGTCATTATCACTACCTTCATTATTTTATTTCTCAGAAATACTTGGTATAAAAGTGCTTCATTATTAAGAAATTACCTGGAAGAGTATAGCAGAGATTGCTAGCAGAGCACTAAAGTCCGTCGTTCCCTCTTCTTCCTGGACCTGGATCTGTACTGTTTCTCAGCCTCCCTGGCATTTAGACTTGGTCTTGTGACTAAATTCTAATTAATGGAGTGATTACCAGTGATGTGTTTCATTTCCAGGCCTGGCCCAGAAAACTTCCCATGAGAACTCTTCCTCAGGAGCTCTTTTTACCTTTTATTTGACTTAGGAAGGAGACAGCCTTCAAAGTAACCTTGGAAGCCACACAGTAAAGAAAGTACAGCCTCCTTGACCCTGATATGATGGCATGGAGGAGGGCCGCCTATTCACTTCTTCACCCATCCATTTCTACTAAATGAATAAAAAATAAACTCCCATTGAGTTGGAATTATTGTACGTTTTGGGGTCTACTTTTTCCAACAGTTAGACTACCCCTAACAGAGTCTACTCCTAACTATTAGAAGGTGCATGCTAATACATTCACTACTTTTTCTTTAGAGAAACGTAATCCTCATAGCAGCTCCCAAACAAGGAGTAACTATGTAAAAATGTAAATATATAGATCTGTGTTCTATGTAGATACAGTCTGTGACCCAAGATAAAATTGAAGAATTATAATATGCCATTTGAAATTATTTTTTTTACTAGATTGAGAAAAGTTAAACAGAGAGATGAGAGATTTACAATTTTGTAAAGCTTAGGTTATTTTTCACTTTTTCATTGTTTCAAGCCAAGTTTCCATAAGTGTATAAAAGAGGAGACATCTCTTGCTTGTACCGTGCTTTAATTCATATTTAATACCCAAAATTTTTCTTTAACATCAAATATGACACTCAAGCTATTATATATAATAGAAATTGTTCTTTAAAAATTGTGATTCCTTTCTCTCCAACTCTTTTTCTTTTTGTTAGATGATTGTGACCTATTTCATAGAAAAGTGTTTTGGAGATGGGGTGAGTGGGGAATGAGTGGGTTGATGGTAATTAGACTGCAGAGACTGTATAGCAAGGTATTTGCTTCAAAATACATATGTCGTGAAACGCCATGTTACCTTTCCAAGGAATGTTGAAGAAATTCTAGTATACACTTAACCTTTTATCTGGCAACATTTATCCATGGTTACAAAAAGTAGCTGATAATTCTCTATTATATTGTTAATAAGGGGTACTCTTTAAACCTGTTTAGGTTTGAGACAGTCCTATAATGCTCCTAATAACAAGTACGTATCAATCAGTCTGCTTATCTAGCAGTCAATGTTTAGCACCTTTTACTTTCTAGAATATTTTAATTATGAAAATGAGTAAAACATCGCCAGCATAATAAAAATAGTTGTCACCAACCTTTGTACTTTAGTGCCTAGTAAAGGAACTTCTTAGCCCCAAATTTTAAGTTTACATGTTATACTTAGTTATCTGATTTTCCCTGGGAAGCTTGAGTTCTTCTCTGGATTATAGTTATTCAAACCAGGAAACAAACTGTGGACAACAAATTAGAAATATGTAAAGTAAGAAATAAACCTTGCAATAGAGCTTTAGGAGATAATGACAAAGGACAGAGAAGCCATAAGAAAAGAAGAGAAACTGTATAAACAGGAGTCTGAAGGAGTTAAGTGAATTGACAAGCCGAGTCCTGTTTTCTTAGATATCTTTTGGAGTATTGAACTATTAAAGTGATAATAATAATTGATATTAAAAAATTACCCAGAAACAGCAACATAAGGCAGATTATGTTCAATGTACTTTATTAAGATGGGTAGAATATACAGTACATTTTAGAAAGAGCTTCTGCAGAACTTGTTATAATTAAATTTGGGTGGTTCCCAATTATCTGAAAAATTTACTTAAATTAGAATGCCTTACTTCCTAGCCAAATATCTACTGATATATAAAAAAAAAATCGGTTCTTTGTAGTTGCATGAAAAAAAAAAGTGGTTGTAATGTCTGACTACAAAGTTATTCAGCTTTGTATGCAATTCCTCTGAATTATTGACCTTGGGGTGGTTTGGGTTTCTATCTAGTTATGACAGGAAGAGGCCACATTTCTGAAATCAAATTCCTTTAACAGAGTTAAAATTTTGTATAATTACTAGCATTCGAGTTTTGGAACGTAGATCTTCTATAACAAAATTCATTCCAATTGGTATTTTTTCATCTAGATGGATTTTAAGGATTTATGTTTAGCTTTTTTCCAAGAAAGATATGTCTGGATTCTTTGAAACTATTGCTTGGTTTTCTATAAAAATAGTATTTTAGTACAATAAAAATGGCTTCTTAACTATCTTCTACATGGCTTATCATTTGTTCATAGTTACTTTGCATTGCAATAACTTTGTTGAAACTGATATTTTATGTCTTCAATTTATAAGTGTAATAAAAGGACAATACAGTCTTACTGAAAGAGAAATGTTTTATCAAGTAACTTAGCAGTTATTTTTCTTAGCATATTAAAGACCCTTCCAAACAAAATCCACCACAGTACCTCATACTTAAGAGATGTTTAAGAAATATTTGATTAATGATTGAATGAGTGGGCCTTGAATTTAAACTAGTTATCATTATTGTCTTAAGAACTAACAGGTGAAAAGCTGAGATTTCATGTATCGAGAAGATTAATTAGAAAATATTAACTTGTACACTAATTGTATTTGTGTTCTTTGATGCAGGTGGCAATAAAAATAATAGATAAATCTCAGCTGGATGCAGTGAACCTTGAGAAAATCTACCGAGAAGTGCAAATTATGAAAATGTTAGACCACCCTCATATAATCAAACTTTATCAGGTATGATGCAGTCTTAGAACACTCCATGGTTTCTACATTCAGTTTTCTATTTTGCAGCAAATTTTAAATCTTAAATGTTAGTTTTTAAATTTATAAATGAAGGATAATTAAAGTTTTCATTAAGCTGAGTACATCCATTTTAATAAAAATATTAGGAAATCAAAAACTAGTTGCTTAGGTTTAAATTGTTTCTTGGACTGTAAGTTATTTATTTAAAAAGTTTTCAGTTGCAAATTTGTGATACCTGCTTAAACCTGCAGGATTTTGGTGTGGTACCATCAATGAGGGTATGGCAGTTTTGGTTTTTGGAAAATGTGCTATATATGTTTTATGAAATATAAAGGCTAAAATTTTAGTGTATTAGTGTCATGGTTTGTAAGACTTACAGACAAATCTTTTATTTTGTATGGGTTAATTTATCCGATGAAGTAAATGAGCTATGTTTTTTTTTTAATCAATTTAGGTATAATGTATGTAAAATAAACTGCACTCATTTCAATTTTATGTCATGTTTTTTAAAAGAAGAGTTTCTCATATTTTTAAGAGTAACTCATGTTTAGGAATGATAATGTAATACAAAACATTAAAAAATTTTCCATTCAATAATATTCAAAATTTTTCCACATTGAAAGGTGACAGTATACTAGCCTATGCTACATTGCTTT
The DNA here is from genome assembly GCF_023851605.1 of Tamandua tetradactyla. Lineage (NCBI taxonomy): Eukaryota > Metazoa > Chordata > Mammalia > Pilosa > Myrmecophagidae > Tamandua > Tamandua tetradactyla. The sequence continues at coordinate 29,798,095 of NC_135334.1, read as the reverse complement.
CCAAAGAGGTTGTGTATACCCAGTATTGCATTGGATTCAGCCTGTACTTATAAGAGCCTATTTGCTAAATTTTTGGAAATTTTGTGAGCCTGTTCTCACAAAATCAGCAATGGTGGGAGTATTTACACCACAGATCAGGGTCTTTTTTCCTCAGAGAGCCTATGCACCAGCACTTCACTGTGTGCACCCCAATGGGTTAGCACAAGTATGTTTTGGAGTATAGGAAGAAAATGTTAGATCTTTAATTATTTTCTAAATTTCTCTTCTTGTGTGCATTTTATAATGTACATAATGTTTTTATGCAGTGACACATGGAAGTAATTTGTGTCCTGTTACATACATTCATATATTCATAGTGTATATATACATGTGACTACATACATATATATTTGGCTAAACAGCTTTTTATTGATAGAGATTTGCAATTAAATAGGTATGTGACCACAACTTGTCATATGCTTGCTGAGAATGAAAGACTATGATGTGTCACTTAAAACATTTCCTAAAGTTCTAAAACTGCAAAGGTTCTCTCAGATCAGATTTATATCAGAGTTTTTCTATTTTAAGCTTTTAAAAAAAAAAAAAATCCTGAAGAGAATACTAGTCATATCCTTAGAAGTCTAGGATGAACTATAAGCCAAATTGAGGATAAAACTACCATGATTCACATGCTAATTGTCTTAATTTGATCTAAATAATCAGTTAAAATGAATTTACCATTTGCCTTATACAGGCCCAAATTGTAGATAGTTTGTAGCTTTCTGGCCTGATGAGGAATAGTCTTAAACTGCATTTTAGAGTAAAATTACTTTTCAGCCTTTCAGTAGGTAATAATTGAAATTTTTCATAATTAGCATGTGCTAGTATATAAAAAAAGATAGGGAAAAATTGTTACAGAGAAGCATTCTAAAAATCTCTCATCTTGAATCTTTAAATTTGTTTGTTTTCTTTGCAGACATCTCTTCAGTTTGAAAAATAAAATTTGTGACAGGCACACTTCCTTTCTGAACCTAGAGAGAATAATTTAAATAAAACTATACAACAATAAAGCTATGAATAAAAATCTCTGAAACACTTATTTTAAATTCCTGGCATATATACTAGTACTTCTCCAACTTTAATGTGCATAAAAATCACCTGGGGATTTTGTTAAAATGTAAATTCTGTTTCAGTAGGTGTGTCGTGCAGCCTGAGATACGGTGCCTTTAACAGGCATCTAGGTAGTGCTGCTGCTGCTGCTAGTCTGTAGGCCCACTTAACAATAGCAAGGATTTAGATTGTTCACAAAAATGTTAGATAAGGATATCATCAGGCTTGTAGACTTAGCCAGCTTCTGAATCATATATAACTCCTATTTTTTAGAGTAGTTTTAATTTAAGGAATCCTGAGAAGAATGTTTTGATAAATTGAAATTCTTTCCTTTTACACTAATATGGAATTATTTATCAATAGGTAATGGAGACCAAAAATATGTTGTATCTTGTAACAGAATATGCCAAAAATGGAGAAATTTTTGGTAAGTTTTTCCTTTAAATTGTTTTTTAATTTGAAGAATTACAAATCTGCATGAATGGAGAATATTCTATTAATTCTCCCTTTATTTAAGAATTAATAGCATGAATTAGAAATGTTTAAGCATTAGGATAATACACAATATCCAGTAAGCTTAAAAATATGGAATATAAAAAATATGGAATATAATTTATTCTTGCATTTCTGATATTGAAATTACTGCATAATTCTCAAATCTGTTAACAATGATTGGAAAATCAAAGATAGGAAAATTTTTCAGTCATATGGCAAGGGCGATTTTCTTTCCTTTTATCTTCCTTTTTACCTTTCTTTTTACCTTTCTTTTCAGGGGAAAGTTCAGTCATAAATAATTTTTGTGCTCCTATTATGTTCCAGGCATTATATTAGATTGGGGATACAGTAGTGACTTAAATGCAGTCTCTCTTTTCATGGATCTTAAAATGTATTAGGCTATTACTTTGGAAAAGTCACTAAACTTCTCTGGGATTCAGTTCCTTTGTCTCTAATCAGTTACCTTTTTGAATATCTGATATGTGGTTACAGTAACTTTTAATGTCCTTGTTTGCTAATTCTAACATCTACCAGTTCTAGATTGGTTTTGATGGATTGATTTTTTCCCTCGGTTTTGGTCATTATCTTTGTATTCCAGACGTTTTGAATTTTACCATATTGGGGACCAGATATTTTGTATTCCTATAAGCCTTCTTGGGCTTTGCTCTGGGACACAGTTAACTTATCTGGAAACAGTTTGATCTATTTCAGTTGGTTTTTTTTTTTGGTTGGAGCAGTGATCAGTCTAGGGCTAAGTATTTCCCACTTCTGAGTACTTTACCCAATGCCCCTTAAATCCTGAGGTTTTCCAGCCTGACCAATGGAAACTGGTGCTATTCCGGGCTTTGTGTAAGTACTAGGCTCTGTTCTCTGTAATCCTCTCAGATGGCTTTTTCTCTGGCCTTGGGTTGTTTTCTCACACACATGTGCCAATCAATCCTTCCTTGAATGTTCAGGGAAGACTCTCTGCAGGTCTTGGGAGTTTTCTTTCTGTGTATCTCTCTTCCCTCTGGTACTCTGTCTTGCAACCTCTAGCCGTCTTGGTCTCCTTGGACTTGCAGCTCAGTCTCCTTTACTCAGACTTTGTTGGTTTCTACCTGGTTTCCCTTTTTCTACACTGTAGTCTAGAAATTCTCAAAGCATTCATTGGGGGCATTTGCAAGTCTCAACTTGTTATCTGTCTCTCAGGAATCATTGTACCTCTTTGCCTGATATCCAATGTCTTATAAATCATCATGTCATATATTTTGACTGTTTTTTGGGGGTGGGAGGAAGAGAGTGTTATTTTAAGCAGGAGAGTAAATGGTGTTTGTTACTCCATCTTGGCTGGAAGTGGTAGCCTCTAATCCTCTCAAAATTATTTTTAATTTTAGTTAACTTAAAAAGAAAAAATATGCACTTCTATAGTTTCAAAAAATTACTATTTACAGTAGCATTCTAAGTACATAGTTCTGACTGAATTATACTTCTGGGACAATGGTCTGCTTACCTCTTTTCTAATTTTTTCTTTTATTGCTATGTGTATAACTTATTTTAATTCTTAAGATGTTTATTTCAACTTGAAGATTCTTAATTTATGGTGTGATAGAATGACATGGGCTTTGATGCCAAACAGATTTGGTTTACACTATAGGCTATACCATATTAGTTGCATTACTTTGGGCAAGTTTTTTCTTTTCCTTTCATTTCTTCCCTTCTCTTCCATCTTTCTTTTTGTTCTTTTCCTTACTTTTTCTTTCCTATTTTTTCTTAAATTCACTTATTCATTCATTGAATCAGTCTTTCAAGAAATCTTTATTGGAAACCAGCTATGTGTCATATAATGTTCTATGTGGTAATATACACAGTGAAGAAAACATGGATGTTACACTCTTGTGTGGAAAGAGAGATTATAAGATAAATGAATAAATTAGATAGTATATTAGATGGTGATAAATGCCATGGAAATAATAAAGCAAGGAAGGGGGGCATGGATGTATGGGTGGGTGGGTGGAATATTAAATTGAGAATTCAGGGGTGGTCTCACTAACATTTGAGCAAAGACTTGAAAGTGTAGTCATGTCAGTGAGAAAGGGCGTGATCCCGGGAGAGGGAAGAGTAAATGCAAATGCCCTAAGGCGGTAGTGTACTTGGTGTGTTCAAGGAATAGCAGGCTAGTGTATCTAAAGAATCAAGCAATCAGGAAGAGCAGGAGTGAGCAGGGGAGAAAATTAGTAGGAGATGGGGTCTGAAAGATAAATGAGAGATAAGACTGGAGCAGATTTGGAGGCATTCTGGGTCATTTTAAGAACTTTGACTCTTGTCTTGAATAAAATTAGGAAACTGTTAGGAAACAGCAGTGACTAAATCTAATTTAACATTTAAAAGCACCAGTCTGGCTGCTATGTTGAGAATAGATTATAGTGAGCAAGGATGGTAGCAAGGAGACCAGAAGGGAGGCTATTGCAGTAGTCCAAGTGAGAGATGATGGCTCAGACTGGGGGAGGAGCAGTGCAGGTATTGATAAATGGTCAGACTCAAAATTTATCTTGAAGGTATAATTGAGGATTTCTTGGCATATTGAGATCATCTAAGAAGTGCGTATAATTAGAAAAAACTCCAATGCCTGATCCATGAGTTAATCAAACTTTGAAAGGTTGGGGAAAGAGGAGGAACCAGCAAAGAAAACAGAAGGAAGAACTGGTGAGATGGGAAGAAAACTAAGAGACTGTGGAGTCCTGGAAACCAAATGAAGAAAATGTTCTCAGGAGGGAGGAATCTTCTGAGAACATCTCTGTTTAATGCTACTGATATGTCAGGAAAGATAAAGAATGAAAATTGACTGTTGTATGTGGCAATTGAAAACAGCCATTGTGGTGAGGTGGTTGGTCCAAAAGCTAGATTGAAGGGTGTTAAGAGCAAATAGAATAAGAATTGGAGAGAATAGAATAGACACCTCACAACAAAAAGACAGCCAACCCAATTACAAAATGGGAAAAAGACTTGAACAGACACCTCTCAGAAGAGGAAATACAAATGGCCAAAAGGCACATGAAGAGATGCTCAATGTCCCTGGCCATTAGAGAAATGCAAATCAAAACCACAATGAGATATCATCTCACACCCACCAGAATGGCCATTATCAACAAAACAGAAAATGACAAGTGCTGGAGAGGATGCGGAGAAAGAGGCACACTTATCCACTGTTAGTGGGAATGTCAAATGGTACACCCACTGTGGAAGGCAGTTTGACGGTTCCTCAAAAAACTGAATATAGAATTGCCATACGACCCAGCAATACCATTGCTAGGTATCTACTCAAAGGACTTAAGGGCAAAGACACAAACGGACATTTGCACACCAGTGTTTATAGCAGCATTATTTACAATTGCAAAGAGATGGAAACAGCCAAAATGTCCATCAACAGACAAGTGGCTAAACAAACTGTGGTGTATACCTACGATGGAATATTATGCAGCTTTAAGACAGACTAAACTTATGAAGCATGTAATAACATGGATGGACCTAGAGAACATTATGCTGAGAGAGTCTAGCCAAAAACTAAAGGACAAATACTGTATGGTCCCACTGATGTGAACCGACATTCGAGAATAAACTTGGAATATGTCATTGGTGACAGAGACCAGCAGGACTTAGAAACAGGGTAAGATAATGGGTAATTGGAGCTGAAGGGATACAGACTGTGCAACAGGACTAGATACAAAAACTCAAAAATGGACAGCACAATAATACCTAATTGTAATGTAATTATGTTAAAATACTGAATGAAGCTGCATCTGAGCTATAGTTTTTTTTTGTTTGTCTGTTTGTTTGTTTGTTCGTTTGCTTTTGTTTTTCTTTCTTTTTCCTTTTCTTTTTTTATTATTATTATTTTTATTTTTTTCTCTATATTAACATTCTGTATCTTCTGTTGTTTTGCTAGTTCTTTTCCTAAATCGATGCAAATGTACTAAGAAATGATGATCATGCATCTATGTGATGATGTTAAGAATTACTGATTGCATATGTAGAATGGAATGATTTCTAAATGTTGTGTTAATTTCTTTTTTTTCTTTAATTAATAAAAATAAATAAATAAAAAAAAAAGAATAGACCCCTCTTTCAAGGAGTCTTGCTGCAAAAAGAAAGCAGAGAAATGGGGAAGTAATTGGTAGGGGCAATTGGGCCAAGAGCTAGGATTTTTTTTAGGATGGGAGAAATACCATGCTGTATTATTACTTAACCCTCTCTGGTCCCCAGTTTCCTCCTGTGTAAATGGAGGTTATGCCTGTCTGGAGTTGTAAAGCTAGGTCAGTATCTAACATGCAATAATTAATCAAAATGCTCCTCCTTTTTCTTCTCTATTCTTTGGGAGATGCTGTTCTAAGCACAAATTTTTGTTAAGTTTGTTTTTTTAAATGAGGTGATTTTCTTCTGTTTCTGAAGATTGGTTTTAGAGTAGAAAATTTTCTTATAAACCTATTGTTCTAGTTTGCTAGCTGCTGGAATGCAATATACCAGAAACAGAATGGCTCTTAAAAAGGGAAATTTAATAAGCTGCTAGTTTACAGTTCTAAGGCTGAGAAAATGTCCCAATTAAAACAAGTCTGTAGAACTGTCCAATCAAAGGCATCCAGGAAAAGATACCTTGGTTCAAGAAGGCCGATGAAATTCAGGGTTTCTCTCTCAAATGGAAGGGCACATGGCAAACACAGTCAGAGTTTCTTTCTCATCTGGAAAGGCACATGGTGAACATGGTCAGGGTTTCTCTCTCATCTTGAAGGGCACATGGCAAACACTGCATCATCTGCTAGTGTCTTTTCCTGGCTTCCTGTTTCATGAAACTCCCCTGGAGGTATTTTCCTTCTTCATCTCCAAAGGTTGCTGCCTGGTGGACTCTGCTTCTTGAGGCTATGTAATTCTATTCTGCTGTCTCTGAATCTCTCATTCTCCAAAATGTTTCCTCTTTTATAGGACTTCAGAAATTAATGAAGACCCACCCAAATGGGTGGAGACATGCCTCTACCTAATCCAATTTAACAACCACTCTTGATTGGGTTACATCTCCAGGGAGATGATCTAATTATATACAGTATTGAATAGGAATTATTCTGCCTTTACGAAATGGGATCTTGATTAAAACATGGCTTTTCTAGGGGCCATACATCCTTTCAAACCAGCACACCTATGAATGTAAAATTACAAAAAATAAGAAACTTAAAAAAGAAATAGTAGCTTACATACTACTTTAAAAATCTTTGCCCATTAGAATATTTTTAAAGCTTTAAGCTATAGTTTCATGAATAAACTGGCAATGACTGTTACATGGTGGATATCATTTCTGTGAAAATGAAATATTCTAAATTGCTATTTTTTGCTAAGACATTTGATAATAGGTTTGGATCACATTGTTTTTCATAAATTGAAGTATAATTGAGGATTTTTAATATATAAAATTTATTTTTATTGTAAAATATCTAGAGAATGTGAAATTTACATGGTGAAGCGGAACATCTGATGTACACGGTAAATGCTAGTTATCTTATTTTCTACTCTGCTACGGCTAATTTCTTGAGCATTGAAGATTATCAGTAAAATATTTTAATTTAAAAAGAATCTGAATTTAAGGGGAATTTGGAGATCATTTAGTCCAATTAAGTTCTATTTACTTTGACTTTGTCATATACTTCATAGCTCAACAGGACTCCTTATCTTTTCTTAGAAAACTATTTCTCCCTTTACCTGATTTGGCTTCATCATTTTACATAGTTATCTAAGCTAGGAACCTTAGTGTCAGTATTGATTCCTTCTCCGCATCCATCATTTCAGATGAGATTTAAATTCTGCATCTTTAATATCTCGAAGAAGTTCCCTTCTCTCCATGGTCAGGGTTCCTCTCTCATCTGGAAGGGTACATGACAAACACTGCGTCATCTGCTAGCTTCTTCTCCTGGCTTTCTGTTTCATGAAGTTCCCCTGGAGGTATTTTCCTTCTTCATCTCCAAAGGTTGCTGGCTGGTGGACTCTGCTTCTCGAGGCTATGTCGTTCTGTTCTGCTGTCTCTGAATCTCTCATTCACTGCTGTTGCCTCAGTTCAAGGTCCTTATTATCGCTTGTCTAAATTATGCAATAGTCTCCTAACTATTCTATTTGACACTGCCTCCAGAATCATCTTTCTAAAACATAAACATAATCTTGTTGCTTAACTTTATTTTTTTAGTTTTTTTTATAATGACCATTGACTACAATAAAAGTATTTTTAAAAAATGGTTATCGGAAAAAAAATTGCTCCCTAATTTTGTTCCTGTACTTTATTACCTTTGACCCTTAAATATTCCTTCTTCTTAATTTCCTTTTAAAAGAAAAGTTCTTTATACTGTCTCAGGCTTCAGAGCTGCCTTGATGTACTTACAAGGAGCTACCCTGTTTAAATTTTCACTGTAGTCATTGAGGGTGGGGAGAGTTCATTGTCATGTGAGGGCTGAGATAGAAAAGTAAATTGTGACTAAGTAGGGTTTGGATAAGGAATCCAACTAAGAAGGCTAGAGGAGGTGTGAATGGGATAGAAAACAGATCTAAACAGGCAAAAAAACTGCTGACCATATGTGGATGTGTAATATATGGGAATAAAAGACGTAGTAAAATGTAGACTCAGATAGGTACAAGAATGGTCTGGTAGCCAGCCAATTCCTGACATGGAGTCCATGAGGATAGTAGGAAATAGAAGTAAGGAGGTGCAGACCAAAGAGCAGTAATCAAGTAGTGAAAAATATCTATTAAAATTTAAATGAATTCTGAGCTAAAATGTTCAGTCATTTTGGGGCAGGCCAGGGTGGCTCAGCAGGTAGAGTTCTTGCTTCCATGCCAGAGACCCAGGTTCGTTTCCCAGCGCCTGCCCATGCAGAAAGATAAATAAATAAAATCAGTTTGGAAACTTAGATAGAAAAGAGCCACATAAACAAGTACTAAATCATGTATTTGGAACTATATATTCTCTTTTGGGTTTATAACTTTGGATTATTCTTTATTTAACTTTACAAGTATTACTTAGTGCCTGCTCTGCACTGGAGGGTATTGTGTTCCTTACATTTTATTTCATTCCTTTAGTTTTGTCTTTAGTTGACCAGCAAATCATATGAAGTGTTATTCTTATAATGATTTGAAAATAAATCCTTTTGCTTCCTCAGTCATCACCTTTATTTAGGCTTTCATCCTCTCAGGTCTCAATTAGTGAAGACCTCATGTATTACCATTCTCTCTCCCTTTCCCAATCAAATACATTTGTTCTGATATAATTCTTGTTTAATCTTCCTAAAATATTATTTTCATTATATCATTACAGTGTTCAATAACCTCATTCAGCTCTTTGTTTCTTGCTACATGAAATCCAGATTCCTCAATCTGCAAATAGGGTAGCTCCACTAAGTAAATGGCTGTGTCCAATTATTCCTTACATTGATTACTGATTATCTTTAGGTATAGACAGCCAAATTGCAAATTATACCATTTGCTTCAATCAGTAAGTCAATCTTTGTTTCTTTTTGTCTCTCTGTCTTCCAAGATTTTATTTTTACAACAGTTTAACGTGTATTAAAGAGTTAAATAATTCTATAAAGTTTATTACCAAAAATATCAGTGTCTTATCCTTCCCCCACCTTCATTTTCCCCTCAGAGACAACTAATTTTACCTCTTTTAGCTTATTAGTTTAGATTTAGCTCCATTTTTCTAAATAGTATGCTCAAATTGCTTCTTCTGGATTTTTCTGTGTTTTAGGCATAATCTGTTGACTCAGGCCTGTATGTAAGAGGCATATGTTAGAAAGGTATGTAAGGACTATTTGTGGGAGACCTTGTGTGTCAAGAATAAGGGATTTGGATTGTGTTTGTTAGAGTAGGCATCTGTGAACTGAAAGGTAATGATAAGCTATTCTACTTTGCTAGCTGTGGAAATGCGATATACCAGAAATGGGGTGGCTTTTAAAAGGGGAAATTTATTAAGTTGCAAGTTTACAGTTCTACAATGATGAAATTGTCCTAATTAAAGCAAGTCTATAGAAATGTCCAAATTAAGGCCCCAAGAAGAGGTTACCCTCACTCAAGAAAGACCGATGACATACAGGGTTTTTCTCTCAACTGGAAAGGCACATGGGAAACATGGCAGCATCTGCTAGTCTTTTCTCCAGGCTTCCTGTCTCATAAAGCTCCCCTGGGGGTGTTTCTTTCTTAATCTCCAAAGGTGTCTGGCTGCATGGGCTCTCATAGTTTTTGTGTCCCTAAAAAGGTACTCCCTCCAAAATCCTTCCTCTTTTAAAGGATTTCAGTAAATTAATCAAGACCCACCTGGAATGGGTGGTGTCACAACTCCATGGAAGCTATCTAATCAAAATTTACCACCCTCACACCTCCATAGGAACAATCAAAAAGCTCCCAGCCAGCAATATTGAATGAGGATTAAAGGACATAGTTTTTCTGGGGTCCACCACAGATTCAAACCAGCATATAAGCCAAAAGGTGATGATGTATATAAGAATTGTTCTCGTTTGTAAGCTACTGGATGAGGTATACCAGAAACAGAATGGATTTTTTTGTTGTTGTTGTTGTTGGCATGGGGAGTCTCCAGGAATCGAACCAGGGTTTCCGCCATGGCAGGTAAGAATTCTGCCACTGAGCCACCATTGCACCACCTCAGAACGGCTTTTAAAAAGAGGAATTTATTAAGTTGCAAGTTTACAGTGCTAAGGCTGTGAAAATGTCCAAATTAAGGCAAGTCTACAAAAATGTCCAAATTAAGGCACCAAGAGGTTGCCTTCACTCAAGAAAGGCCAGTGAAGTTCAGGGTTTCTCTCTCAGAAGGAAGGGCACATGGTAAAGTCTGCTAGCTTTCTCTCTCAATATCTTGTTTCATTAAGCTCCCCTGGGGTTGTTTTCCTTCTTCATCGCCAAAGGTCTCTGGCAGCGTGGGCTCTCATGGCTCTAAAACTTTTTCCAAAATGGTTCCCTTTTAAAGGGCTCCAGTAATCAACCCCACCTTGAATGGTTGGAGACACAACTCCATGAAAACCATCTAATCAGAAGTTACCACCCACAGTTGGGTAAGTCACATCTCCATGGATAATCAAAAAGCCCCCATCCAGCAATATTGAGATTCAAACCAGTAGAAGGATGTTTTAAAGAAACTTAAATCTGGCAGTAAAAGTGTAGTCTGAATTAGAGGAGGAAAAGAGAGAGGCCATTTAGGGCACTATTTTAATTGACTAAATAGGAGAGGCTGAATCCCTGGATTAAGATGTTAATTATTAAGAATCACGAGAAAAAGATTTTTAGGTAAGAGGCATTTTCCAATTCTAAACGAATCACAAGTGACTTTTTTTTTGAACACTCTCTTTTTGTTGGTTGCTATTTAAAGTACTTTACATGATTTATTTATTTAAACCTTACAAGTACCTTATAAGGAAGGCACTAAAAGATTGAATAGTTTGTCCAGACTCACATAGCTCATAACAGGCAGAATCTGGTTTTGAACCAGGTAATCCCAGAGCCTGTACATTAAATAATTATGCACTTCTAGCTCTTAAAATTTTTTATTGGCTGAGAAGAGGAGAAAAGAGAGTTGTAAGTAAACTAACAGGCATAATTGGAAAACTGTTAGTGATGTGATTGATGGTAATAGAGAGGTCTGAATACAGTGCTGGTTCCAGAGTAAACAGTGACAAATTGGATTATTAAAGTGCTGTTGGACATAATATCAGTACATTTAGTTTGATATGGCCTGTTGACAGGTAGAGATATGGAAGCAAGCAATATTCAAGAGCGTTTACATTCAATAATGAAAAGACAGACAACCCAATTAAAAAGTGGGCAAAAGCCTGGAACAGAAACATCACAAAAGAAGATATACAGTGGCCATTAAACATGGAAAAAAAAATATTCATCCTTATTATTTATTAGGGAAATGCAAATTAAAATACAGTGGGCCATGGTTGTATGGTGGCAGAGTTCTCACCTGTCATGCTGGAGACCCAGGTTCGATTCCTGATGCCTGCCCATGCAAAAAAAAATAAAGTGATTGAATATTTCACATTAACTAGAAGAGTTCAAATGCAAAAAGACTGACAGTACTAAATGTTAGCAAGGATTTAGAGCAACTGGAACTTTCATAACATTGCTGGTAGGAATGTAAAATAGTACAGCCCTTGGAGAACTGTTTTGTCAGTTTCTTATAAAATTAAATACACATCTACTTTGTGACCCAGCATTTCCACTCCTAGTTAATTACCCATGAAAAATGAAAACAAATGTCCATAAAACAACTTGTACAAGAATATTCATAGCAGTCTTTTTCACAGTTACCCAAGGCAACAGCAACCTAAATTATCAGTCAACAGGAGGATGTATCCAAAACAAATTGTGTTACGGTAATACAACGGTGTAAAAAGAAACGAACTACTTGTATGTGCAACAACATGGATAAATCTTACAGACATTATGCTGAGCAAAAGAAGCTGCATGTGAAAGAGCACATACTGTATGGTTCCATTTATATGAAATTCTAGAACAGGCAGCAGTAATAGATGGATTAGAAGTTGGAAAGTGGTTACCTCAAGAGGCAAGGGAGGATTGACTGAAAAGGGGCAGGAGAGAATTATCTTAAGTAATGGAAATGTTCAATTTTGTTTTGAATGGTGATTATGAAGAGTTATGCAACTGCCAGAACTTACTTAAGTATACACCAAAGAATTTGCATTTTGTTTGATATAAATTATACCTCAGTAAGTCCTTTTATTTCTTGAAAAAGGGAGAATTCAGTAATAAAGTATAAATTTGAGAATTCCCTGCATAGAAGTAATGAGTGCGGGTATAATTAATAATGAGATCTCAAAGAGAAGTAAGTTAAGAAGTGAGTTTTGATTATGCCTTCATTTTAAAGGCAGGTAGAGAAGTGGAATTAGCGAAGTAGAAGAATATTTTAAGAGATAAGGAGTGTTGCTGCAGTTACTGTCCTGATTAGCTCAAGGGCAGAGAGTTTGGATTGAAGGAAGTATTTCATCACTGACAGTTTTGAAAAGAATGCTTTTCCAAGAAATTGGGAGTTAAACCAGTATTTCAAGAAGTTAAGGACATGCGTGGTGAAGAAAGGGACAAAGGTATTGTAAACTATTTTGAGGTTTTCAAGGTGAGCGGAATGAGAGAAGGAAAGAATTTAGGGATAATTAGGGTCTATAGAATTCAGTACTGTGTTGTGATTTTTGTTGGTCATGGTGTTGAAGAAGCTAGAAAATAAAATGATAATAGGCAAGAAAGAAGGGGTAGGGAAACAAAGTCTGAAATTAGACAAGAGGCCATCCCCTAATCTATAAAATGGAGATAATAATCTTATTTTGTAGGGTTGTTAAGAGGAGTCAATGAAGTTACAGGTAGGTACAGATTGTAGTGTAAGTAGTAAGTGGCTATTGTGGTCAGGTTCAGGGTGTCAACTTGGCCAGGTAATAGTGCCCAGTTGTCTGGTCAGGAAAGCACTGGCCTAATCATTACTGCAAGGATATTTTGTGGCTGTTTATCAACCAATCATCAGTCATTGATTCCATCTCTGGCTGATTACATCTACAATCAATTAAGGGTGTGTCTTCCACAAACAAAAGAATCCTGTCAGTTGGATTTGATCTGATCCAATCAGTTAAAGACTTTTAAGGGAGAAGAGAGAATTTCATTTCTTCTTCAGGCAACCAGGCTCTCCTGTGGAGTTTATCAAGACCCTTCATCAGAGTTGCCAACCTCACGGCCTGTCCTACACATTTTGAACTCTTGCATCACCACAGTTGCATGAATCACTTTTATAAATCTCAGATTTACAGATACCTCTTGTTGGTTCTGTTTCTCTAGAGAACCCTGACTACTGCTCAATACAGGATGTAGGATGTCTCTGTCTCTCCCTTACCCCAGATAGCCCTCAGATGTGCTGCCTCCAGGAATCCAGGCACCTCCCACTGCCTCTTTTTCCTTTGTATTTTTCAATAAAGTTATAAGGAAACATATAGTAAGTCTTTTAATGGAAGTTATCATGGAATCTTAAAAAAAAATTTAATTCATTCATGTAACTATTGAGGTCCTGCCATGTGTCAGATATTCTGTTAAATGTTGGAGATAAAATGGAGAGCAAAAAGTAGGCCAAAATGCCCTTTTGTAGCTTACCAGTACTGTCCAGTAGAACTTTCTGTGGTGATAGAAATGTTCCATATCTGCACTGTCCAATATAGTGGCCACAAGCCAGAATGTGACTGTTACACAGTTGAAATGTGGCTAATGAATTCTTAGATTGAATTTTAGTTCATTCAAATTTAAGTAGCCACATATGACTAGTGGCTACTATATTGAAGAAGTGCAAGTCTGGAAGATAAATGTGAAAACGTATAGCACAGTGCCTGGTGCACAGTCAGTGCTCAGTAAGTGTGCATTTTCTTTCTCTCTCCCCATTATTTGGTACCTGATTCCTTGTGTTTAGCTCCTCTGGCTTAAGGATGGGTGAGATCCCAAATAAACTCTTGACAGGCAGGCATCAGTTTAGATTACTTAATGTATGCTTCACAGGATTTTGCATATAGTAGGTGCTCTTTAAATGTGTATGAAATTAAAGAGACAATGTGGTATAGGAAAGTAAACAACAGAAATGAATTTAAGTATTGGCTCTATCATTCCCAACTGTTTGATCCTACCAGGTTACTTAGCCTCTCTGAGTCTTAGCTTTCTCTTCAGTTAATTGGGGTAATGATGGATGCTTATGGGGTATTTGTGAAGACAGATTGAGATCATGTAGAAAATGAGCCTGACACAAAATTGGTCTTCAAAAATGAGAAATCCAGTTAGAAGTCAACTCATGATGGCACCTTCTCAGTAAAAGCTCTGCCTCACAAGTTGGTGGCCATGTCCATTGAGTGTGACTCTGTTGTTCTGGGCTTGTTGTTTGGCCTTGGGGTCAGCATCTGACTCCAAATAAGCCAATTGTGTTCCCTACCTGGGATTTTTAAAAACGAAATCTATGAGGAGCATTTCAGCCTTTCCTGTTAGAGAGAGCTCAGAGAAGTGAGAAATCCTTAGCACAGAGTTTCCTCCCAGCTAGAGAAAGCTGGTCGGCAGCAGGAAGAAATAAAGCCAGTGCCCACAAAGGAAAACTGAAATAAAAGACAAGAAGAGAGAGAGAGAGAGAGAGTGAGCCCTGGAGGTGTTCATGTCTTGATCCAAGTGGCCCTGAGATCCAGTGAAGTCCTAGCTTTCCCAGGCATGCATGAGGGCACTTCTCCATCCTTCCATAAATTCTCCTTTCTGCTTGAGCATATTTGAGCTGGGTTTTTCTTACCTGTAAGGAACGAAATGAGTTCTAATTAAAATACCAATCAATCAGATATCTTTCTTTCTTCTATTCCTCTGCATCCCATCAGAACTTTACCTTGAACTTCTATTTTCACACATGCTGTGGGATAACTGAGAACTTGGGATAGTTTTGGTGCTGGGGAATGTCAAGTCCTTGGAAATTAATTAGTACAGTTGGAATCGTTTTCTATGATGTTTATGTGGTGTTGCCTCAGGACAGTTTGGTCGCAAAAGAGCAAGTACATGTGTGTCTCAAATGGTTCTTCTGAGAAGCAGCCTAACGTGTGGAGCAGGGAGCATGCTGACTTGGGAGATGGAGAGGGCATGGGTTTGAGTACCTGCAGGGCTGCTCATTAGTTTGAACTTAATGTGAGTCATAGCCCGTGCCTGAGCCTCAGATTCCCCATTGGTAAAATGGAGGTGATAACAAGTTATGCCTGTCTCCTGGGGGTTTTGTGTTTGTATGAAGGAATTCATTAATTCAGCAAACCTTTATCAGGTTGCTACCCTGAGTCTGCCACTGTATGTTCATGCAGAGCACTTAGAGAATTATATATTCTCCCAGCCATCCTCATACCGTCAAGGAAGAACTAGGAGGCATGTCTGGGGAAGGAGGTTGTATTAGTTTGCTAATGCTACCAGAAAGCAATATACCAGAAATAAAACAGCTTTTAAAAAGGGAATTTAATTAGTTACAAGCTTACAGTTCTAATGCCGAGAAAATGTCCGAACTGAAAAACCAACAAGAGGTTACCTTCACCCAAGAAAGGCTGATGCCATTTGTAACACCTCTGTCAGCTGAAAAGGCATGCGGCTGGTATCTGCTAGTCCCTTGCTTCTGGCCTCCATTGCTTTCAGCCTGTTTCCTGTGGGGGTTCCTCATTTGGCATCTGTGAGCTTTCACTTAACTCCTCCAGGACAGAACTCTGGGTTCTTGCTTGCTTAGCATCTTATGGGAAGGCACGTGGCGACGTCTGCTGGGCCTTGCATCTCTAAATGTCTGGGTCTCGTATTGGCTCTGCCAGCTCTGAAGCAGCTGTTTTCCAAGCATCTGCATCTGCTCTTCCAAACGTCTGTATGCCTTCTAGCTGACAGAAGTGTTCCCCACAATATTGGATCAGGATTAAAGCATGGGTTTTTTGGAGTACATTATGGTTTCAAACAGTTTTATTATTTGCCCTATCTCAGGACCCCAAATGGATAGATGAGACAGTGGCCTCAGAGCAGGCTCCCAGCTTACATGGTACCTTAGTGGATTTACCCTAAGACATCATAGCATCCTGGACATTTCCTAGTTCACACCTCAGGCTCACATTTACTTGCAATAATCACCCCACTGGGAAGCTACCTCCCCTCCATTCCTTTCTGCTGAGCCTCAGGCCTCCTTCCCTCTCTAGGGCCCAAGAATCAATATGCCTCTTCAATTTCTTGCCCCTACCCACCATTTTCCAACAGGCCAAAGCAAAGGCCATGGTTCCCTTTGGCAGCCAGTGTTTCACCTTTACAAATACATACTTTCTTCTGCTCCCTGCTTCTCAGAGTCCTCAACCATAAAACAGGGGTTTAAAACACCTGCCTTCAGTCTTGGCAATTCCCCTTGGGATGGAGGTAGCCTAAGGGTACAGTGACTGAGGAATGGAAGGGGAAACTGTGATGTGTATACATACAATGGACTGCTGAGCAGCTTCAAGAAGGAAATTGTAAGGCATACAACTAGGTGAATGAATCTTAAGAACAAAGTATCTTGAATGAAATGTCAGAAACAAGACAAATAACCATGCCTCACTCATATAGACTAACTATAATATACAAAGTTGGAGAATTGAAGTCAAGGACATGGGTTTTCAGGTTGGGGCCTTTTGTAAAGATTCCCAGATTATAAGCTCTTGTAGCAGCACATATTTTCAGCAGTTGTAACTATTATTTCTAAATTCTGAGATACTGAGCTATTTGTGTATAATCTGGTTGTTCCTTGAAACTGTGGGTATTTATGTAACACCTGAGATTCAGAGTTAGCACTAAAGCTATGAAAGTCAGCATTACCTGTTACAACAACTGTTAAAAAAGTTAAATAAGTGATCAGACTTCATCTAGAGATATGAATGAAGCTGATCTGGATAGGACTAAGATAAATCAGGATACTGGGTAAAGGATAATATGGGCCATATCCTAAAACTTCAACTACTATGTGAAACCAAAAGATGAAATGTTTGGTGCAAAATTTATATTTTGAGTAGCACATTAAATAATTTAAGTTGTATGGTCAGTCTGCTTGAGCACCATAATTACATGGAATCTTGAATAGGGTGTGAGATCTAGTTGGTTTGTACATGTTAGTATGATGCCACGATATATTCCAGAGTAATTTGGGTAGAGAATAAAAAAGTATTTGCAAAGTCCCCTTGGGGGACTGGGAAGAAAGGAGGAAATGTTCAACTTCCATATCTGGAGAATTCCTGACATTCTTGCAAGGAGTGGTAACAAGCAATTCAATAGGCTGAACCCTCGATCTAGGGGTTCGCCCCTATAAAACTTATTCCTGCAAAGGAGAAGCTAAGCCTACTGAAAACTGTGCCTAAGAGTCACCCCCCCAGCTTTTGTTGCTCTCAGATGTGACCTCTCTCTCTAAACCAGCTTGCAGGCAGGTGAACTCACTGCCCTCCCAACCGCAATAAGTGGGACATGACTCCCAGGGGTGTAAATTTCCCAGGGAATGTGAGACAGGACTCCTGGGGTAATCTGGGACCCGGCATCAAGGGATTGAGAAAGCCTTTTGATCAAAAAGGGGAAGAGAGAAATGAGACAAAATAAAGTTTCAGTGGCTGAGAGGTCTCAAACAGATTTGAAAGATTATCATGGAGGTTATTCTTATGCAATATATAGATATCCCTTTTTAGTTTATAGTATATCGGAGTGGCTAGAGGAAAGTACCTGAAATTGTTGAACTGTATTCCAGTAACCTGGATTCTTGAAGGCTATTTGTATAACTATATAGCTTTTGCAATGTGACTGTGGGATTGTGAAAAACTTGTGTCTGGTCCTTCTTTTATCCAGGGAATGGACAGATGAAAAAATGCATAAAAATGGAGAAAAAATATTTAAAATGCTCTTTTTATCCAGGGTATGGACAGTAAAAAAATAGATTTAAAATTCCGACTCTTGGTATAACTTTTTAAAAGATTGTGAGATTATCAAAAATGCATAAGAATCAAGTTTTAGTGTACTATATGATGGGTAAATGAGGCTGTTCATTGTACCATTTGTTTCTTTGAATTCTCAGGCATGGTTTTGGCAGTGTAGGAACTCTGTAACTTTAACAAATTCAATAAAAAATAAATATATGGAAAAAAATAAGGAGATAAAGGGTAAAAAAAATGGGTAGATTGAAATACTACTTGTCAGTGAGGAGGGGTAATGGGTATTGAATGTATGAGTTTTTTCTTTTTATCTCTTTTTTTCTGGAGTGATGTAAATGTTCTAAAAATTATGGTGCTGAATATACAACTGTATGATGATATTGTGACCATTGATTGTTATCTTTGGATGGACCGTATGTGTGTGAAGATATCTCAGTAAAAATATTAAAAACAAAAGCAAAAACCTGCCTTCCTGACCTCAGAGGTAGGAAATTAGATTAAAGATGTAAGATGCATTAAAGTACCCTGTGACTGAGTCCTGTTATTTTATATATATATAAAAATATATATATATAAAACCTTAAAGTCTTATTACAAAAAATGATTTGTGCCCATTAGAGAAAAATTAGAAAATGCAGGTAAGAAAATGATGGCAATAAAAATATTCATAGTCCCATCACTTAGAGACAACTGCTATAAATATTGGTTTATCTAAGATCTACATCTTTAATATTTGAAATGTTATCATACTATTTGTGCTATTTTGCAGTCTAATTTTTTAACTTAAAAATAAGAAAGAGGGGCCAGAGAGAGTGGTTAGCTTTGAAAGAGAGGAATTCCTCCTCTGTGGTGGTGTGCATAGATGCAGTCACAGTGAGAATTTGAGATCATGCTGAGGATGTGGCTACAGAGGCACTTTATGATGGGTTAGAAAGATGATGAGATTACTGATCTAAGATAAATTTAATTCCCTCTGTAGTGTGGCAGATGAGACGTCAGGGAAAGAGTAGTACATCAAGTGCTGTAGTGTAGGAAAAGACTTGGAAAAGCTAGCTGTCCTCATGATAGTCGAGGGATGAGTAAAAGGATTGGTAATTAGTAGGAGGGAGTTATGGTAGACTTACAGTTGACAGTGCTTTCCAGCCCAGGAGGAGAAGTAGACAATGTGAATGATCCAGGTTAGAATGAGAATGGTGGAAGGGCAAACACATGTAGGATTTTCATGGCTAAAAAGATCAGAGTTGAAATGGCTGACTTTGAGATCCAAGTGCAGAAGGAGATAAGTGAAGGAATAAAGGCCCCTGGGCTCACAACATTAACAGTAAAGAAGCTAAAGATTATGAAAAAAGTATGAAGTACTTTAGGGAAGAGCATTCATATATAAAAACTAAAAACCTGGATTTGAGCCTATACCTAACATCCTTGCAGCGTGTTACTTTCAAGCTCTCTTCTGTCCCTAGCACTGATTGCCCTAACTGCCCTACTAATTCAGGAAAGGCCTTAGGTTTTTGTGCTGGCCTCATCTGCTACTTCTTTACATAGAGAGAGGTTTCCTGGTGGTTTTCTTGTTCCATTTGACTTTAGGTTTATGCCAGAAGAGTGATTGTGGTGGCTAGCTGGGCATGCATCTATAGTGTTTGATTCATGCATTATCAGTACAAGGTGTTTGGTTGGTTAAGTTATATTGCACCTCTTTATTTTTGTTTGGTTAAATTATAGTGCACCTCACTCCACAAAGGGTTGAAGTAGTTTTAAAGGAGAATAATACAAAAGATGATTTTAAAATATAAATAAGAATAAAGACTTGAATCAGTCAATACATACAAGAGTAGAAAAGAGTTACCAAGGGGAAAAGGGAACACAAATATGCAGACAGTAAGGGCTTGAGCATTGGCTCTAAGCTTCCTGGCAGTCAAGGTAAAAAGAAGGTAAAGCCATTTACAAATTTTTTTCTAAGAGAAAGAAAGGTATCTAGTCTGCAAAAAAAAAACGAAAAACTTTTCTTAGTAGTAAACTCTGAAATAAATTTTTCCTTTGGGGTATCTTAGAAAAAGTATTAATAAATAAGCTGTGTGTTTAAAACAAAGATTTAATTCTGTTAAAACTTTTCAGGGACTCCCATTGCTTTTAGAATAAAGTTCAAGATTATTAACAAAGCCAGCAAGGCTTGTTGTACTCTACACACCCTATCATTTCTTGATCATTATACATATACTATATCATTTACTGTATCATTCAAGTCCTGTACATATACTGTATCACTTAATTCTCTCAGAAACCTTATGAGTACTATTAATATCCCCATTTTATGATAGAGGAAACTTAGGGACAGAGAAGTTAAATAATTTGCCCAGGCTTACAGAGCAAATTATTGTCATTCCAAGGTTTAAAGCTGTAATCTGATTTTAGACCCGGAACTTTTAACCACTCCACTATACTAATTGATTATATGGTCTTCCATAAGTTCTTGGAATTTAACAGGCTTCTTTCTGCCCAGTGCCTTTGCACATTATTGTTTCTTCTACTTGTAGGATTCTCTGCCCTCTAGTGATCCCCTTAAGCATGTCGTTTAATTGAATTTAATTTTGATGGGTTATTATCTTAAAGATAGGAAACAGGCAAAGATTAAGCATTCAATGGTTTTGTTCACTATGAGGGTACAACTATTTATGCCTCTCGATACAATGTGGATCTTTGGTCCTATATTCCTTTCTTAACTTTAGTGGAAGTAAGAAATATTTGGTCTCCTGTCTTTGGTATTTTGGAAACCCAAAACTAGCTCATTTCCCTATTGATTCCCATAGTAGAACACTATAAATTTCTGATTCAGAGTCTGTGCGCCTGATAATCTGTAACTTTATAAAGCCTTTTGCTCTCTACGTATTCAAAACCTACTTTTTTAAAAAGGTGTAGCTGAAGTTCCACCTCTTCAATAAAGTCTTTCTTAAATAATTCTGTCCACATTGAATATTGTAGTTCTCTTCCCTGTACAACTTATTTTACAATTTATGTATGTATTACCTTTCCTTTTTATTTGAATTCTTCATGAGTACCATTCTGTCTCTTCTAGATTATAAGCTTTACCAGAGGGCTTAGTACAATACAAAGTGTTTTATAAATACCTGTTGAATGAATGGATAGTAGTCTACTTTTGGCCTTACAGACCTAATTTACTCCATGGAATCAACAGGAGAATACTCTGCCAGGTACTTCTTAGTCTGAGGTACTTCTTTCTTCAGTTTTTGAAAGGAGTTTTCTGTTGGTTTACTCATTAGGAGATAAACATTAATGAGGAAATACTAATGGAATCAAGGGAGAACATTGGTTTCCTCTAGTATATTGAACAACTTCTGAGAACTTGCTGATAGTTACCACCCTATGGTTACATTCTTTCTTCCAACTCCCACATCTCCCTAAAATAACCTTTTCAGATTATAGTGCTAAATAATAGCATATAAATTTAATCTGGCTAACTTGTTTTCCAATTTTTTTATAGCTGTTGGTGCATAATTCTGAAGGATGTTATTTTCTTGATCTGGCAGCATGGAGTATTTATCTAATGGCAAATGCATTTGCTAAAAGAGCCTTAGGTTATTTATAAATACAAGGTTTAAACTCTTAAGAAATTTTCCTTTGTAATAATCATAGGTGTGATTAATGAAAGTCATTCAGGATTCCTACATTCTTTTGAATTTATTTCTCATATTTGTCCATGTGGTCATGTGTAGTAAATGGTGGTCACCTCATCAGACAATTTGGGCCCTGTTCAAACAATTAAACCGGCAGTCAGGAGATTCCGGTCTGGTAATTAAATTACCCAGGCTTTTGTTTTCAGATCTCTGCTCCTTGATATGCTGTGTCTTTCCGGGCCAAGCATGTGCCTGAGGTTTATTGATTCATTTCCTGTCTTTCCCTTTCATTGGTAACATACTAGGATGCCAGTGCTGGTAATTGAAAAAGAAGTTTGTTTTAATCAAAATACCTTTAGATACTTGGTTGCTCAGAGGACTTAAGGGACAATTTTTGTGGCTTTTTGTTACTATCTTAACAGTCTGAAGTTGATTTGCCTTCTATTATGAGTTGAAATAAACTTTGAAGTTTAACTCACATAACTAGTGTCTCTAATTTGTTTTAATTCCTTTTTTTAAAAAATAAACTGTTAATCATGGTTCCAATGCAATATTGCTTATATCTGACCTTGTTTCTCTCGTTTTTCCATCATTGCTTTAGTTCAGATACTCATCATTTCTTGCTTGAATTATTTCAACAGCCTAAGAGTTATCTTTGCCTCCAGACTTGTCCCTCTTTTAATTCATCTTCCAGGTTGCTTTCAGAATGATCTTTTTAATATGCAAATCTGATCGTAGTCATTTTTCCTCGTAAAAATTGCCTTCAAAATAAAATCAGGTCCATTTAGGGTGCAAGGGAAGTTCAGTGATAGAATCCGCACCTGCTTTGCAGGAGACCTGGGTTTGATTCCCAGTCCATGCACTACCCACCCCACAACCAGCACCACCCCCCAAAAAATCAACAAATGGTGTCACAGTAGCAAGATAGTCATGTAGAAAAAGAATGAAATGTGAGCCCCAGCATACAGCATATAAAAAAAAAATCAACACAGGGAGCCCAGAATAAGAATGAGGACCTTTAATCCTGTATAGCTTAATGCGATGCCTAGCTACATCCTAGAATGTGTTAAGCAGATAATCAGAAAGTATTGGCAAAGTCTCTTGAGGGATGGGAGAAAAAATAGAGACTACTAAACTTTACAGCAGGGAATCCCGTGATACTGTGTCAAACATTAGGGACACCCAAATCACTGGGCCAAGCCCTTGATCTTGAGGCTTACTCTTGTGACGCTTATGTAATTATCAAAGAAGCTTAGCCTACCTATAGGTATGCCTAATACTTACTTCTGGAGGATCTCTTTTGTTGCTCAGATGTGGCCCCACTCTCTCTAAGACCAACTCTGTAAGTGAAATCATTGCCCTTCCTCTGGCATGGAACATGACATCCAGGGGTGAAAGTCTCCTTGGCGGCATGGGAGATGAATCCCAGAGATAAGTCCAGCCCTGGCACACTGTGGGATCAACAATTCCATCCTGAACAAAAGGGAGAAAAGAAGTGTAACTAATAAATTATCAGTGGCAGAGAGTTCAAAGAGAGTCAGGAGACTACTCTGAAGGTCACTCTTACGCAAGCTTCAGTTAGACATTGGTACTATCATAACTTGCCAAACCCCAACCAAAACCATTCCTGCCAATCCTTATATAAGATTCTACAAAGGTTCTGTGCACTAGGGCAACTTTCCAGAAACCTACAACCTACAGTGGGTCCCTGGACCAGATAAGTCCTAAAACCTAGAGGCCCCAGCCTCTTTAGAACATCAACTAGTTCCATCTCTCTATCCCATATTATTGACAGCCCCTTCCAGAATGAAAAAATTAGAATGGCCATAACCCAGACACCTCTGAAGAGTGGGATAGAAGGATCAGAGATAATGGTGGAGTTATACAGAGAAGGTAGAATTTAACAAACGAGTATGGTTACTGAATCATTAGATTGATATTTCTTTTAGTCTTCAGTATCTTTGAGCATCTAGAAATAAAAATCTAAAATTGTGGAACTGTAACCCATATCAAACTTTGAAATCTGTTCTACAACTAATTGTTGCACTTTGAAATTTATTGCTTTTTTGCATATGTTATTTTTTACAAAAAAGAAAAAGTCAATGTGAAAAAATTTGTTCTTTTTAACCTCTTATATTCTGGAGCAGCTTGAAGGAAAACTTGAGATGATGGTATGGTAGCCCATGACCGTCTCTGGGATTTGTCCTGTAACTACTTGTTGAAGAATGCTTTGGAAACTTTTGCTTTTTTCTTTCTTTGCTTTGTATATGTGTTATATTATGCAATTTTAAAAGTTAAAAAGAAAATCAAAACTTAATATAAAATTGTTATAATGATGTGGCGCTTATCTACCTTTCTAATCACATCCCCATCACATGTTGTAGAAGCCTTATTAACTGAACAGAATCTGCTGTACAGATGTGTAGGTGAATGTTGCTTTCACTCATCTGATGATGATGATGGATTTCAACAGGAAAAATATTAAATTGATGTATTCTTCAGGGTGGATATGAAAATGTTGAATTCATGCAGATAAAATTTTTCTGTCCATGAATATAAAATTTAAGATCTTTTCTTTTGAAGTTTTGATGGACTCAAGTTACAAAGCTACCTTTGAAAAGGTCAGATCTAATTGGATTATTTGTAAATCTTTGTAGTTAACTTTTAGGTAGACTAGTAACTACATGAGAGAGCCAGCATGATTCATGATTGAAAAAGTTGTTGCTACTCTCCCCCCACTTTGTTTAAATTGAGTCAGGCATTAAAAGTCTGGAGTAAGGTCTGTGTGCCGGTCCTAGTTCTGCCTTTAACTTCTAATATAAATATCCTTGGGAAACATGTAATGTTTCTGAACTGTCTTCTAAAATGAGGGAGTTGTGTGAGTTTATTGAGTGTTATGTGCTTGAGACTCTGATTAGTTCTGGACATTTAAGAAAAGAGAAATGAGTGACTTGATCACTGCACTAGAGGAATTCACAATCAAATTTTCTAAGTATAAAAAGTTATCTGTGAAGGTGAACGTACATCAAATGGATTTTTCAGAGGCAATTCAGTGCATTTTTAAATTAATTTTTAGTGTAACATATATATAATAAAATTTGCCATTTAACCATTTTTAAGTGCATAATTCAGTGACATTGATTACATTTATGATATTGTGTTACCATCGCTATCATCACAAATTTTTCATTACCTTGATCAGAAACTCTGTACTCACTATGCGATAACTCCCTATTCTTCCTGCCGCCACCCCCACACCTATGAGAGTAAACTCTGTCTACTTTCTGTCTCTGTGAATTTTCTTAATCTAGATATTTTGTATAAGTAGAATCATACCGTATTAGTCCTTTCCCATCTAGCTTTTTTTTACTTAGGAGAATGTTAACAAGTTTCATCTACGTTGTAGCATTAAATATGTTTTTAAGCTTCCTATGTTTGAAAATATTTCCATAACAGGCTTTAATGGAATAGGCAAGTTTCTGAAAAGCAGTCTAGTTTTCTTGTTGATTTCTATTTTAATTTCAGTTATCTCCTGCTGATTATTGGCAGTCTGTCTTTAGTTACGGTTCAAAGCTGACATTTTTTACTGTGAACATTGAGCTTCTTCCATGGCTGGCAGCTGCAGCTGCAGCTGCATCTAGGCTACAGGGAAAGGAAAGAGAGAAACATCAGCTATTGTGATCTTGGTCATAACCACATCCAGCCGAATTGTGTTAGCATGAGGCCTTTTGGCTGTCTGTGTTTGATTTGTTCCCTAGTTTTCTGTTTCTTTCAGAATAAATTCCTGTTATGTGAATCACTGTACTGAGGAATCTCCATTAGATTGAATTAATTCAGAGGAAGCTAATTTCTGTTTGTGAAAGGAGAGAGCTGGAGGTATGTTTTATCTGTTAATTAAGATTGTGAGAGGAATAGATTTCCTTCTTAGGAAAAAGAAGTAAAAAAAAAATAATCCACATAGGAGATGGTCTTAACATCTCCCTCACCCCCAGAAGGAAAATATCACTTCTGCTTTTAGAAATAGGTTTCTGGATGATAAGTTTACTGAGCCCTTATATTTCTGAAAAACCTTTATTTTATCCTAGTATATGAATAGTCTAATTGCTGTTCTAGATGCTAAGACCACATCAGTGAATAAAGTACTTGCCCTTATGGAGCATACATTTTAGTGGGTAGGTGGGATTAAAAGAAAATTTACTCTGTCAGTGTTTCAGAGACAAATAAGGAAGATAAAGGGGATGGGGAGACTAAGATGTGGAAAAAGATTTGCTGTTTTATAAAAGGTGGTCAAAGAAAGTCACTCTGTATACATATATTTTTTTTTACTTTTTTCTTTCTTTTTTTGTGAAAAAAAGTATATACAAAAAAGCAATAAATTTCAAAGCACAGTGCAACAATTAGTTGTAGAACAGATTTCAGAGTTTGAAATGGGTTACATTTCCACAATTTTAGATTTTTACTTCTAGCTGCTCAAAGATATTGAAGACTAAAAGAAATATCAATCTAATGATTCAGCAATCATACTCATTTGTTAAATCCTACCTTCTCTGTATAACTCCACCATCACCTCTGATCCTTCTATACCACTCTTTAGAGGTATCTGAGTTATAACCATTCTAATTTTTTTTAATTTTAATTTTTTTAAATACCTAAAAAATGCAAGCATTCCTATTTTAATTGTTCTGTTCTACATATATGATCAATAATTCATAATATCATCACATAGTTGCATATTCATCATCTTGATCATTTCTTGGAACATTTGCATCTATTCAGAAAAAGAAATAAACAGAAAACAGGAAAAAATTCATACATACCATACTCCTTACCCCTCTCTTTCATTGATTACTAACATTTCAAACTAACTTTATTTTAACATTTGTTCCCCCATTATTTATTTTTATTCCATATATTCTACTCGTTTGTTAACAAGGTTGATAAAAGGAGCATCAGACACAAGGTTTTCACAATCACACAGTCACATTGTGAAAGCTATATCATTATACAATCATCTTGAAGAAACATGGCTACTGGAACACAGCTCTACATTTTCAGGCAGTTCCTTCCAGCCTCTCCATTACATCTTGAATAACAAGGTGATATCTACTTAATGCGTAAGAATAACCTCCAGGATAACCTCTTGACTCTATTTGGAATCTCTCAGCCATTGACACTTTGTCTCATTTCACTCTTCCCCCTTTTGGTCAAGAAGGTTTTCTCGATCCCTTGATTCTGAATCTCAGCTCATTCTAGGATTTCGGTCCCACATTGCCAGGAAGGTCCACACCCCTGGGAGTCATGTCCCACATAGACAGGAGGAGGGTGGTGAGTTTGCTTGTTGTGCTGGCTGGAGAGAGAGGCCACATCTGAGCAACAAAAGAGGTTCTCTTGGGGGTGACTTTTAGGCCTAATTTTAAGTAGGCTTGACTTATCCTTTGTGGGGTTAAGTTTCATATGAACAAACCCCAAGACTGGGGGCTCAGCCTATAGCTTTGGTTGTCCACACTGCTTGTGAGAATATCAGGAATTCAACTTGCGGGAGTTGAATTTTCCCCCATTCTCACCATTCCCCAAAGGGGACTTTGCAAATACTTTTCCACTCACTGATCAAATCACTCTGGAGTTTATTGGGGCATCACTCTGGACAAACAAACAAAATCTCATGTCCTACTCAAGGTTCCATGAACTTATGGTGTTCACTTAAGCTGTCTACATAAGTTATATTAGGAAATGCACTAGTCAAAATATAAATTTTGTACCAAATAAACATTTTTTGCTTTAGTCTCATACATAAGGTGAAATTTTAAAATATTAATTACCATCTGCACTCTGCAGTAATGACATTCCTTTGTTCTTCCTCATGCAAAAACATTTTTTAAATTTGTACATTTAGTCACTATCATTATATAGTCTAGGCATTCCTAGATTATACCATCTCATTCTTTATTGTCTATCTTTCTTTCTGATTTTATTTGTGTTCCCAGCCCTCCTCCCTCTATCATTCGCACATTCAGCATCATTCAGTGTTTTAACATAATTGTATTACAGTTACGTAGTATTGTCCTGTCCATTTCTGAGTTTTTGCATTCAGTCCTGTTGCACAATCTGTATCCCTTCAGCTCCAGTTACCCAATATCTTACCCTATTTCTATCTCCTGATGGTCTCTGTTGCCAAGGAAATATTCCAAGTTTATTCACTAATGTCAGTTCATATCAGTGAGACCATACAGTATTTTCCTTTTGTTTCTGGCTAATCTCACTCAGCATAATGTCCTTAAGGTCCATCCAGGTTATGTTACATACTTCATAACTTTATTCTGTCTTACAGCTACATAATATTCCATTGTATGTATATACCAGAGTGTGTTTAGCCATTCATCTGTTGATGGACATTTTGGCTGTTTCCATCTCTTGGCAATTGTAAATAATGCTGCTGTAAACATTGGTGTGCAAATGTCCATTTGTGTCCTTTCCCTCATGTCCTCTGAGTACATACCTAGCAATGGTATTGCTGGGTCATATGGCAATTCTATATTTAGCTTTTTGAGGAACCGCCAAACTGCCTTCCACAGCAGTTGTACCATTTAACATTCCCACCAACAGTGGATAAGTGTGCCTCTTTCTCTACATCCTCTCCAGCACTTGTCATTTTCTGTTTTATTGATAATGGCTATTCTGTTGGGTGTGAGATGCTATCTCATTGTGGTTTTGATTTGCATTTCCCTAATAGCCAGGGAAGTTCAGCATCTTTTCATGTGTCTTTTGGCCATTTGTATTTCCTCTTCTGAGAAGTGTCTGTTCAAGTCTTTTTCCCATTTTGTAATTGGGTTGTCTGTCTTTTTGTTGTTGAGTTGAACAAATCTCTTTATATATTCTGGATGCTAGACTTTTATCTGATATATCATTTCCAAATGTTGTCTCCCATTGTGTAGGCTGTCTTTTTACTTTCTTGATGAAGTTCTTTGATGCACAAAAGTGTTTAATTTTGAGGAGCTCCCATTTCTTTCTTTCTTTCTTCAATGCTCTTCCTTTGGGTGTAAGGTCTAGAAAACACTTCCAAGTATAAGATTTATAAGATATTTCCCTACATTTTCTTCTAACAGTTTTATGTTCTTAGATCTACTGTTTAGGTCTTTGATCCATTTTGAGTTAACTTTTGTATAGGGTGTGAGATATGGGTCCTCTTTCATTCTTTTGCATGTGGATATCCAGTTAGTTCTCTGGGCACCATTTATTGAAGAGACTGTTCTGTCCCGGGTGAGTTGGCTTGACTGCCTTATCAAAAATCAGTTGTCCACAGATGAGAGGGTCTATATCTGAACACTCTATTCAATTCCATTGCTCAATATATCTGTCTTTATGCTAGTACCATGCTATTTTGATCACTGTAGCTTCATAATATGCCTTAAAGTTAGGTAGTGTGAGACCTGGGCACCCTGACCTTCCAGATAAATTTGGTTATTGGTTTTTCTATTTCTGAAAAGTAAGTTAGTTGTTGGGATTTTGATTGGTATTGCATTGAATCTGTAAATCAATTTAGGTAGAATTGACATCTTAACTATGTTTAGTCTTCCAATCCATGAACACGGTATGCCCTTCCATCTATTTAGGTCTTCTGTGATTTCTTTTAACAATTTCTTGTAATTTTCTTTGTATAGGTCTTCTGTCTCTTTAGTTAAATTTATTCCTAAATATTTTATTCTTTTGGTTGCAATTGTAAATGAAATTCTTTTCTTGATTTCCCCCTCAGAATGTTCATTACTAGTATATGAACAATTTTCTGTATGTACAATAAACTACAGATTATTGAGTGTTGATCTTGTAACCAGCCACTTTGCTGTACTCATTTATTAGCTCTAGCAGTTTTGCTGTGGATTTTTCGGGGTTTTTGACATATAGTATCATATCATCTGCAAACAGTGAGAGTTTTACTTCTTCCTTTCCAATTTTGATTCCTTGTCTTTCTTTTTCTTGTCTGATTGCTCTGGCTAGAACTTCCAACACAATGTTGAATAACAGTGGTGATAGTGGACATCCTTGTCTTGTTCCTGATCTTGGGAAAGTTTTCAGTTTTTCCCCATTGAGGGTGATGTTAGCTGTGAGTTTTCCATATATTCCCTTTATCATGTTGAGGAAGTTCCCTTCTATTACTATCCTTTGAGGTGTTTTCAACAGGAAAGGATGTTGAATTTTGTCATATGCCTTTTCTGCATCAATCAAGATGGTCATGTAGTTTTTCTGCTTTGATTTGTTGATATGGTGTATTACATTAATTGATTTTCTTATGTTGAACCATCCTTGGATACGCGGGGTGAATCCTACTTGATCATGATGTATAATTCTTTTAATGTGTTGCTGGATTTGATTTGCTAGAATTTTATTGAGGATTTTTGCCCCTGTATTCATTAGAGAGATTGGTCTGTAGTTTTATTTTTTGTACTATCTTTGTCTGGCTTTGGTATGAGCGTGTTCTTGGCTTCTTAGAATGAGTTAGGTAGCTTTCCCTCCTCTTCAGTATTTTTAAAGAGTTTGAGCAGGATTGATACTAATTCTTTCTGGAATGTTTGGTAGAATTCACATGTGAAGCCATCTGGTCTTGGTCTTTTCTTTTAGGGGAGCTTCTTAATGACTGACTCAGTTTTTTTGCTTGTAATTGGTTTGTTGAGGTCGTCTATTTCTTCTCGAGTCAAAGTTGGTTGTTCATGCCTTTCTAGAAAGTTGTCCTTTTCATCTACATTGCCATATTAATTAGCAAAAAGTTGTTCATAGTATCCTCTCATTATTTCATTTATTTCTGTGGGGTCAGTGGTTATGTCTCCTCTTCCATTTCAGATCTTATTTATTTGCATCTTCTCTCTTCTTTTTGTCAACCTCGCTAAGGGTCCATTAATCTTATTGATTTTCTCATAAAACCAGGTTCTGGTTTGTTGATTTTCTCAATTGTTTTCATGCTCTCAATTTCATTTATTTTTGCTTTGATCTTCATTATTTCTTTCCTTTTGCTTGCTTTGGGGTTAGTTTGCTGTTCTTTCTCTACTTCTTCCAAGTGGACAGTTAATTCCTTGATTTTTGCCCTTTCTTTCTTGATATAGGCATTTAGGGCAATAAATTTCCCTCTTAGCACTGCCTTTGCTGCGTCCCATGAGTTTTGGTATGTTGTGTTTCCATCTTCATTTGCCTCGAGATATTTACTGATTTCTTGTTTCTTCCTTGACCCACTGGTTGTTTCATTGTGTCTTGTTGAGCCTCCCCATATTTGTGAATTTTCTGGCACTCTCCTTATTATTGATTTACAACTTCATTCCTTTATGATCTGAGAAAGTGTTTTGTATGATTTCAATCTTTTTATATTTGAGACTTGCTTTATGACCCAGCATATGGTCTGTCCTTGAGAATGATCAATGAGCACTTGAAAAAAAGGTGTATCCTGCTGTTGTGGGGTGTAATGTTCTTTAAATGTCTGTTAAATCTAACCCATTTATTGTATTATTTAAATTCTCTGTTTCTTTGTCTAGATGTTCTGTCCATTGATGAGAGTGGGGAATTGAAGTCTCCAACTATTATAGTAGATGTGTCTATTTCTCTTTTCAGTGTTTGCCTCATTTATTTTGGAGCATTATGGTTCGGTGCATAAATATTTATAATTGTTATGTCTTCTTGTTGAATTGTTCCTTTTATTAATACATAGTGTTCTTCTTTGTCTCTTTCAACTGTTTTACATTTGAAGTCTAATTTGTTGGATGTTAGTATAGCTACTCCTACTCTTTTCTGATTGTTATTTGTATGAAATATCTTTTCCCAACCTTTCACTTTCAACCTGTGTTTATCGTTGGGTCTAAGATGTGTTTCCAGTAGACAGCATACAGATGGGTCCTTTTTTTTAATCCATTCTGCCAGTCTATGTCTTTTGATTGGGGAGTTTAATCTATTGATATTTAGTGTTATTACTGTACGGGTAGTACTTTCTTCTACCATTTTGCCTTTTGGATTTTATATGTCATACCTAATTTTTCTTCTTTTTACCTTTACTGATAGTCTTCCTTTCTACACTCTTCTCCACACCTCTCTCTCCCATCCTTTCGTATCTGCCTCTAGTGCTACTTTTAGGTTTTCTTGCAGAGTTGAATCTGGTCATACATTCTGGTCACAAATTCTCTCAGTGATTTTTTTGTCTGAAAATGTTTTAACTTCCCCCTCATTTTTGAAGGACAGTTTTGCTGGATATAGAATTCTTGGTTGGCAGTTTTTCTCTTTTAGTAATTTAAATATATCATCCCGCTGTCTTCTCACCTCCATGGTTTCTGCTGAGAAATCTATGCATAGTCTTATTGGGCTTCCCTTGTATATGATGGATTGCTTTTCTGTTGCTGCTTTCAAGATTCTCTCTTTATCTTTGACCTCTGACATTCTGATTAGTAAGTGTCTTGGAGTACATCTATTTGGATCTGTTCTCTTTGCGGTACTCTGAACTTCTTGGATCTGCAATTTTAAGTCTTTCATAAGAGTTGGGAAATTTTCAGTGATAATTTCCTCCATTAGTTTTTCTCCTTCTTTTCCCTTCTCTTCTCCTTTTGGGACACACACAACACGTGTATTCATGTGCTACATATTGTCATTCAATTCCCTGAGTCCCTCTCATATTTTTCCATTTTTTCCCCTATATTTTCTTTTGCTTGATGGATTTCAGATGTTCTGTCCTCCAGTTCACTAATCCAATCTTCTGCCTCTTGAAATCTAACATTGTAGGTTCCCGTTGTTCTTTTCTTGTACTGTACCTTTCTTTCCCATAAGTTCTGTGATTTGTTTTATCAGTCTTTCGATTTCTTCTTTTTGTTCATTCCTTGCCTTCTTTATATCCTCCCTCAATTCATTGATTTGATTTTTGATGAGGTTTCCCATGTCTGTTCGTATATTCTGAATTAATTGTTTCAACTCCAGTATCTCATTGGAATTGTTGCTTTGTTCCTTTGACTGGGCCATATGTTCAATTTTCCTAATGTGATTTGTTATTTTTTGCTGGCATCTAGGCATTTAATTACCTTAATTAGTTTATTCTGGAGATTTTCACTTCTTTTCCCTAGGGTTTTCTTGGTGCATGAATTTGTTGTCTGTCTGTTCTTTGACATTCAGTTCAGCTTTTTCTGGACCAGTCGCTTACGTTTTGTTTCACAGAGGAGAATTTTTCAGTTCGTGTTTTCTTGTTTCTTAACCTGCCTGTATGGTGCATTTTTCCCCCCACCCTTTGGAGAGTCTACTTAGGTATTACAGACCCCAGCCGGATTTTCCCAGACCAAACTGGCCTCCTATTAGGAGGAAAGAGTCATCTGCATCAGTTTTCCCTGAGAGTGAGACCCAGCAGGTTGAAAGACTTTCCCGTGAAGTCTCTGGACTCTGTTTTCTTATCCTGCCCAGTATGTGTGTCTGTTTGCCTGCAGGTCCCACCTGCGTAAGATGCGGTAACTTTAACTTTGGCAGATTCTCCCTGCTGGGGACATGGTGGAGACAGAGGA
This sequence comes from Tamandua tetradactyla, assembly GCF_023851605.1. Taxonomy (NCBI): domain Eukaryota; kingdom Metazoa; phylum Chordata; class Mammalia; order Pilosa; family Myrmecophagidae; genus Tamandua; species Tamandua tetradactyla. Next base: position 29,764,891 of record NC_135334.1, on the reverse strand, counting down.
GAGGTTGTGGGCGGTTTTAATGACTTCAAATTACCAAGCCCTGGTGTCTGAATTCCTTGAGGGAGGGATTCCACCTGAGTTGGGCCACACCCCTCCCCTGGGGAAGGCACAGGCTCTTGACAAACTCTCAAACAAGCTTGTTTCTGCCTATTCCTGGGGCAGTTGCAGCCTGAGAAGCCCTGCTGCTGTATCCAAAGGCACTCAAACCTTTTTAGAAAGACAGCCAGGAAAACCTCTGTTTCTTTTTTTTCTTTCTCTGTCAGCCCTGCTCCTTGGTGGGGGGGCAAAACCCAGCAACCTCCACTTAGACCAGGTTCACCTGCTGAGGGGGTCTATTTTTAGTAGTCATAATTTCTGAATTAATTCCACACTTGAAGCTTAGTTGGGCTCAGGCCCTGCTGCTGGTAAAGTCTGTTTCCTTTCCCCTCTGAGAAGCAGCCTCTAGGGGAAGGGTGCTGGCCAGTGTAGTTTGGGGAGATCATGGTTCTAGGGGGGCTCACAGCCAGTCCAGACTGGGGTAAGCTGTGTGTCCGGTCACTGACATGGCCCCAGGAGCTGTTCTGTACTGTTCCTGGTTATTTAGTAGCTGTTCTGGAGGACGAACTAAATTCCACACCTTGCTAAGCCATCATCTTGACACCTCTGTTCTGTGTTTTTTATTTCACTTTTTTTTCCCCACAAAATAATGTATTTATTGAAGCAATTTTGGAAAATAAGAAGTTAGGAATAGAGGAAGGAGAATGGGAGGTTAAGACCCTTCGGTGTTAAAGGTCAGATTTCTCTAAGTTTTCATTTGTTTCCTTCCACTTTTATTCTTCATATATGCATGTAGTTTTACATAGTTGGGATCATGGTATATAAGTCATGTACCTCTTTTTTTTTAACATATGTTAAAAAAATGTACATATTTTTGGAGTCACTAAGCAAGGGCAGTTGTCTGCTTTACTGGCCTGAACTTACTAATGGGCTGGGATTTTTGTTTTATAGAGGACTTACTCTTTCCTTCATTTAGTAATTCAAGGAATATTTGTTCAGCCCTGTTGAGTCACTGTTCTAAATAGTAGAAGTAAAGCAGTAGACAACAGGCAAGGTCCCTGTTCCTAAGGAGATTACAGCCTAGATTAGGGAAGATGAGCATGAAATAAGTAAAAATAAACAAGGAATTTCAGGTAGCAATAAATGCTAGGAAGATAATACATGGATATGGAGCAAGAGAAGCTATTGTATATTATTGGTGGGTATGTAAGTTATTTACTTAAGCTGAAAGTGAACCATACCCTAAGACTCAGCAAGTTCACTCTGTTTCGTGTTCATATACACTAGGATGCAACTAAAAGAATGTTCGTAGCAGTATTGCTTTTAACATTAAAGAAAAACACGCCAAAATGTCTACCAGCAGTAGAATGGTTATATACATTGTAAATATTTATACAGTGGGATACTATAAAACAACAAAAGCTAACTTACTACACTCAGTATTAGTGAATCTTAAAAACATACTGTTGTGGGTACAAGTGGTAGTTCAGTGGTAGAATTTCTCCTGCCATGCGGGACCCCCGAGTTCAATTCCTGGTCCATGCACTTTCCAAAAAACAAACAAGCAAGCAAAAACAAAAATTCAACAAATGATACTGCAGTAATGGGATACTCACATGGAAAATAATGAAATGTGACCCTGCATAAGCATACAAAAACATACTGTTGAAGGGAAGAAAATAGACTAGAAGAACATATCTAATTATATAAAGGCCAAAGCATGTAATAACTAAGCTATGTTTGGGGGAGACATACTTAAATAATAAACTGTTTTGTTTTGTTTAAAAAAAAAGCAAAGAAGTAATTATCATAAAAGTCAGGATTGGATTACCTCTGGAGGAGAGAGTGGAAGTTGTGATTAGGAAGGGTAATATACAGGAGGTATTTCTGGGGTGCTAGTTGATGTTCTATTTCTTGACCTTAAAGGTGGTTACATGGATATTCATAGTAACTCATTAAACTACACATTTATATTTTAGACATTTTTCTATTTGTCTTATATTTCAAACAAGGCACTGTCTTATATTTCAAACAAAGCATAATTGTAAATTATGTGTGTTCATGTTTTAAAGCTTTTTTGAAGTATAATTTGCATGCAGTAAAGCTACACATTTGAAGTCTCTAGTGTGAAAAGTTTTGGCATACATATATACCCATCAAAGTATCACAGTGAAGATAATGAATGTGACCACTTCCAAAAGTTTCTTTGTATCCATTTCTGATCCCTCTCTCCTGCTTTCTGTCACTGTATTTAGCTTTCATTTTCTAGAATTTTATAAATTTGGAATCCTATATTATGTACTCTTATTTTTGGTTAGCTTCTTTCACTCAATTATTTTGGATTCGTCCATGATAGTACATGTAGCAATAGTTCACTCCTTTTTATTGGTGTATTATATTCTGTTGTGTGTGGCTGTACCTCAGTTTTTTATCCATTCACCTGTTGTTGGATGTTTGGATTGTTTCCAGTATGGGGGTTTACAAATAAAATTGCAGTAAACATTCATGTGCAAATCTTTGTAAGGAGATGTACTTTTTTCTCTCTTAAACACTTAGGAGTGGAATGGCCAGGTCATATGATAGATGTTAACTCTTTAAGAAACATAGTTTTGTAACCTCCTTGTTCACATAATATCTCATGAAAACATTTTCAGTTTGATAATTATGTTCCTTTAAAATCATTTTAAATCACTGTATCACAGCCCATCAGTTAAACATGCCATAATGTGTATAGCCAGTTCTTTGTAGTTGGTCGTTTAGATTGTTTTTCCAATATCATAGAAAGCATTACTGTGAACATCATTGAAATTAAATCTTTAAGCATGTTCTTAATTATTTCTTTAATTAAGAAATGAAATTGTTAATAGTAGAAATGAAATTGTTTAGCCAATTTCATTGTTAATTGTTAATAATAGAAATGAAATTGTTTAGCCAAACATTCAAGCTTTTGTTACAGATTACCCTCCAGACATATGACAAGTTAAATCTTTGCCAGTCAGATTTTTTCATTTGAATATTAGGTTTATGTCAGGTATAATTAGTGAAAACCTTTTTTTTATTACCATGAGGCATTTTATTGTACTTTCTTTAGTATATATAGGTGCAAGTAAGTCTAGAGTCTCAAAAATGGTTTATTCTCTTTTTATCGTTTGATAAATGAAAGTTCCTTTCTGAATCAAGTACAGCCATGAAAGAATTACCCTTGGGAATTAAGGAATGCATCATATATTTTTAAGAAATAAAAAAAGTAAGTAGCAGAATAGTATGACTGTACTGAGGTTTTTAAATATAACTATTTAATACAATTTACTATTATAAGTCGTTTCTGTAAAATATGATTCATACTGATATGCTACGTTTATATGCCGTAAAATGTATATATACATAAAATGTTTGTATTTCATTGAACATATGTGTTTTCACAGGCATAGGGAAAAGTTGGAAAATATGAATCAAGCTGTAGTAGTTGTGTCTGAAGGGTAGGATTTTGAGGGACTTCATTTGTACTTTGTGTGTTTTGTGTTTGAATTTTTTCATATGAGCATACACTGCTTTTCCTACTGGAAAAAATAGGAATGTTTTCCTTTGGAAAACAACAATGCAGGTCTACAGTTAATTTCAGAAGACATCTTAAGAATGTAGATCTTTGGGAGAAGATCCAATTAAATGAGAGGCTGTGGCTTGCGTATCCTGTTGCTAGAATACATGTCTGTTCACCAATTATGGTCCCCCAGTCAGTGTTTGTGTTGTTGAATTGTTAGAAAAATGTATACTTTTTGCTCTTTTCCTAAATTCTATCAGCTTATTCAAACACCATAATTATATGGAATCTTGAATAGGAAGTGAAATCACGTTGGTTTGCATAGGTTGATTTGATGCCCTGATTACATCCCAGAGTAATCTGGGCAAAAAATTAAAAAATATTTCCAGCTCCCCTTGAGGGACTTGGAGAAAAAGGTGGAAATATTAAACTTCCCTACCTGGGAAGTTTCTGCTATTCTTTTTTTTTTTTTTTTTTTAACATGTTAACGTTTTTGGTTTATTTTGTTTCGGTCTTTTCAATGCATATGAATTGCAATATGGGACATTTTTGTGCTTTTAAAATAGTATTATAAATTCTGCCAAATACATTTTTTTTAATTAAAAAGCTTTTTTAAACATAACAGCATATAAACATGAACATTCTTACCATATGATTCATTCTTGGTATATAAACGAATTTCTGCTATACTTGAAAGCAGTAGGGACGACCAGTTCAGTAGGCTGATCCCTCCATCTTGGGGTTCACCTCTATGAATCTTATTCCTGCAAAGGAGAAGCTAAGCCTACTTACTATTATGCCTAAAAGTCACCTCCAGAGAACCTCTTTTGTTGCTCAGATGTGGCCTCTCTCTGTATGCCAGCTCTGCAGGTGAACTTACTGCCCTCCCCCATATATGAGACAGGAGCCCCTGGGGTGAGCCTGACTCTTGGGATCATAGAATTGAGAAAGACTTCTTCACCAACAGGGGGAAGACAAATGAAGCAAAATAAGGTTTCAGTGGCTGAGAGATTTCAGATAGAATTGAGAGCTCATTCTGAAGGTTATTCTTACGAATTATATAGATCCTTTATAAGTTTTTCATATATTGGAGTAGCTAAAGGGGAATACCTGAAACTGTTGAACTATAATCCAGTAGCCTTGTTTCTTGAAGATGATTGAATAACAATAGAGCTTTTAAGGTGTAATCATGTGATTATGTAAACATTGTGACTAACACTCCCTTTTTCAGTGTATAGACAGATGAGTGAGAAAAAAAAAGACTATAAGTAAATAATAGGTACGGGAGGTATGGACTTTTGGGGTTCTATTTTATTTTTATTTTTATTCATTTTTTGGAGTAATGAGAATGTTAAATCAATCATGATAATGAATGCACAGCCTTATGATGGTACTGTATACCACTAATTGTATACTTTGGATGATTATATGGTATGTGAATAAATAATATATCTCAATAAAATTGCATTAAAAATAATACGTTTGAAGCAAGGTTGCATTCAATAGATCTAAAACCAAAGTGAACTCTACTTTGTTAACTTAAAGTCCTAATAATGTGTCTGTTCTCAGTAAGCATAAGTTTTCCAGAAATTGTACTGTTTCAGAGTCAGTTTCAGCTACAGGAAAAGTTGTATTTTCTATCTTTGAGTGTTCAGATACAGACCCTTTCATCTAGGGATGATTTATCTTTGATAAGGCAATCAAGCCAGCTCACCTGGGACAGAACATTCTCTTCAGTAAATCATGCTTGGAGAACTGGATATCCATATGCAAAAGAATGAAAGAGGATCCATGTCTCACACCTTATACAAAAATTAACTCAGAGTGGCTCAAAAACCTAAACATTAGACCTGAGACCATAACATTTTAGAAGAAAATGTAGGGAAATATCTTATAAAACTTGTAATAGGAGGCACTTTCCTGGATCTTATATCCAAAGCATAATTATTGAAGAAAGAAATAGATAAACAGGAACTCCTCAAAATTAAACACTTTTGTGCATCAAAGAACTTTGTCAAGAAAGTAAAAAGGCAGCCTACACAATGGGAGACAATATTTGGAAAAGACATACCAGATAAGGGTCTAGTATCCAGAATATATGAAGAGATTGTTCAGCTCAACGACAAAAAGACAAACAACCCAATTAAAAATGGGCAAAAGATATGAGCAGATACTTCTCAAAAGAGGAAATACAAGTTGCTAAAAAGTACGTGAAAAGATGCTCAACTTCCCTGGCTATTAGGGAAATGCAAATCAAAACCACAATGAGATATCATCTCATACCCGCCAGAACAGCCATTATCCAAAAAAAAGCAGAGAATGACAAGTGCTAAGAGGATGTGGAGAGTGAGCCACACTTATCCACTGTTGGTGGGAATGTGAAATGGTACAACCACTATAGAAGGCAGTTTGGCAGTTCCTCAGGAAGCTAAGTATAGAATTGCCATATGATCCGGCAATACCATTGCTAGGTATCTATTCCGAGGACATGACGGTAAGGACACAAATGGACATTTGCACACCAGTGTTTATAGCAGCATTATTTATGATCGCCAAGAGATGGAAACAGCCCAAATATCCATCAATAGACAAATGGCTAAACAAGCTGTGGTATATGCATACACTAGAATATTACATAGCTGTAAGACAGAATAAAGTCATAAAGTATATAACAACATGGATGAACCTTGAGGACATTATGCTGAGTGAGATTAGCCAGAAACAAAAGGACAAATACTATATGGTCTCTCTGATATGAACTAACATTAATGAGTGAACTTGGACAATTCAGTTAAGAACAGAGGTCATCAGAAGATAGTAATAGGGTAGAGATTGGGTAAGGAGCTGAAGGGATATAGATTGTGCAACAGGACTGACTATAAAAACTCAGAAATGGATAGCATAATACTACCTGACTATAGCACAATAATGTAAGTACACTGAATGAAGCTGAATGTGAGAATGATAGAGGGAGGAGGGCTGGGGGCACATGAAACCAGAAGGAAAGATAGACGATAAAGATTGAGATGGTATAATCTAAGAATGCCGAAGCGTATACAATGATAGTGACTAAATGTACAAATTAAAAAATGTTTTTGCATGAGGAAGAACAAAGGAATGTCAATATTGCAAGGTGTTGAAAATAGATGGTCGTTCATATTTTAGAACTTCAATTCCTGTGTGAGACTAAAGCAAAAATGTTTATTTGGTACAAAATTTATATTTTGATTAGTGCCTTTCCTAATATAACTTACATGGGCAGGTTAATCGAACACCCTAACTACATGAAATCTTGAATAGGGCATGAGATTTTGTAGGTTTGTCCAGAGGGATGCCCTGATAAATCCCAGAGTGATTTGAACAGTGAATAACGAAGTATTTACAAAGTCCCCTTGGGGAAATGGGGAGAAAGAGGGAAAGTTCATCTTCCCCATTTGGCGAATTCCTGATATACTCACAGCAGTGGGGACAGCTAAATCAATAGACCGAGCCCTCAGTTTTGGGTTTGTTTCTATGAACTTATCCCCACAAAAGTTTGGCTAAGCCTACTTAAAATTAGGCCTAAGAGTCACCCCCAAGAGAATGATTGGGGATCATTCTTCTGTTGCTCAGATGTGGCCTGTCTCTCTCTCAGCCAACACAGCAAGCAAACTCACTGCCCTTCCCCTCTCTATGTGGGACATGACTCCCAGGGGTGTGGACCTTCCTGGCAACATGGAACAGAAATCCTAGAATGAGCTGGAATTCAGCATCAAGGGATTGAGAAAACCTTCTCGACCAAAAGGGGGAAGAATGAAATGAGACAAAATAAAGTGTCAGTGGCTGAGAAATTCCAGAGTTGAGAGGTTATCCTGGAGGTTATTCTTATGCATTAAATAGATAACACGTTTTTAGTTAAGGTGTAATGGAGAGGCTGGAGGGAACTGCCTGAAAATGTAGAGCTGTGCTCCAGTAGCCATGTTTCTTGAAGATGATTGTATAATGATATAGCTTTCGCAGTGTGACTATATGATTGTAAAAACCTTGAGTCTGATGCTCCTTTTATCTACCTTACTGACAGGCGAGGAAAACATATGGATTAAAAATAAATAATGGGGGAAACAAATGTTAAAACAAATTTAGTATATTGAAATGCTTGTGGTCAATGAAAGGGAAGGGTAAGGGTATGGTATGCATGAATTTTTTTCTGTTTTCTTTTTCTGAATTGATAAAAATGTTCTAAGAAATGATCATGATGATGAATGTACAGCTATGTGATAAAAAAAGTTCTTTCATGAACTAGAATAAATATATGACACTGTTATAAAGAGTTAAGAATAGAGGGATATAAAGGAAAAATGTACCTTTTGCAAACTATGGGCTAAAGTTAAAAGTAATATTTTAACACTCTTTCATCTAACAAATATACTGCACAAATACTATGGGTCAATAATGGGAAGGGATAAGGAATATGGGAAGATTTGGGTTTCCTTTTTAATTTTTATTTCTCTTCTGGAGTAATGAAAATGTTCTCAAATTAATCATGGGATTGTATGCACAACTATTGGATGATACTGTGAGCCAGTGATTGTATACTTCAGATGGTTTGTATGTTGTGAATATATTTTAATAAAAACTACATTAAAAAGGGGGGAAAAATTAGGCCTAAGAGGCATCCCCAGAAAACCTCATTTGTTGCTCAGATGTGGCCTATCTCTCTCTCACTGGCACGGCAAGCAAACTCACTGCCCTCCCCCTCTCTACATGGCACATGACTCACAGGGTTAAACCTCCCTGGCAGTGTGGAACAGAAATCCTAGAATGAGCTGTGACTCAGCATCAAAGGATTGAGAAAACCTTCTTGACCAAAAGGAGAACGAGAGAAATGAGACAAAATAAAGTGTCAGTGGCTGAGAGATTTCAAATTGAGTCAAGAGGTTATCCCGGAAGTTATTCTTATGCATTATGTAGATAACCCTTTTCAGTGTATTGTTTTTTTTGAATGGCTAAAGAGAAGTACCTGAAACTGTGGAGTTCTCCAGTAGCCTTGTTTCTTGAAGATGATTGTATAAAAATAGAACATTTACAATGAGACTGTGTGATTTTGAAAAACTTGTGTCTGATGTTCCCTTTATCTAGTGTATGAACAAATGAGTAAAAAATATGAATAAAAAGTAAACAAATAATAGGGGGAACAAAGGTTAAAATATATTGGGTAGATGGAAATACTATTGGTCAATGAGAGGGAGGGGTAAGGGGTATAGAATGTAGGAGTTTTTTCTTTTTATTTCTTTTTCTGGAGTAATGTAAATGTTCTAAAAAGTGATCATGGTGACGAATATACTACTATGTGATGAGATTGTGAGCCATTGATTGTACACCATGTATGGAATGTTTGTATATTAAAGAATGTTTGTATATTAAGAATGTTTGTGTTTGTATGTTGTTTTGGTAATAAAAATATTTTAAAAAATTATTTAGTATGGTAACATGTATACAACACGATTTTCGCATTTTAACCACTTTCATGTGTACAATTCAGTGATATTAATTGTATTCACAATATTTTGCTACCAATACCAACATCCATTCCTAAAACTTTATCACTCTAAACAGAAACTCTGTACCCAGTAAGCAAATAACTCCCCTTTCCATCCCCTTTGTACCCCAGCCCCTGGTCACCTGTAATCTCCTTTCGGTTTTTATGTGTTTGCTTATTTTAGATATTTCATATGAATGAAATCATATAATCTGTGTCCTTTTGTGACTGGATTATTTCACTCAGAATTACATTTTCACAGTTCATCGATTTTGAGGCTTATTCAGAACTTCATTCCTTTGTATGGCTGAATGATATATATGCTATTGTATTCACTAGAGTAGGTAAAAATAAATAAAGGTAATTTAAGTATGAGGTTTTAATTTAGTGATCTGTAGGAATTGGAAAGGCTCAAACTGAGTTCTAATGGAAATGTGTTTGGTTTTAGTTAGGTTTTGTTTTTGTTTTTGTTTTTGTTAAGATAAAATAATATGCTTTGCACACCACTGTTCCTAACAGCACTGTTAAGAATTACCAAAAGATGGAAACAACACAAGTGTCCATCAGTAGATGAAGGGATAAACAATAAATATGTACATATAATGGAATATTATTCAGCATTAAGAAGGAATAAAGTCCTGAAGCATGCAATAACATGGCTGAACCTTGAGGACAATGTTGGTGAGATAAGTCAAACATAAAAGGACAAATATTGTATGATCTCACTAATATGAACTAATTATACTATAAATTCATAGACTTGGAATCTAGATATAAGTTGCCAGGAGATAGACTGAGGCTAGAGAATGAGGAGCTATAGCTTCAAATTGGCAGAAGTTTTAACTAAGTTGATTGTAAATGTTCAGAAATGAATAGAAGTGATGGTAGCACATTTTTGTAAGTGTAATTAGCAGTGCTGAATTGTGTATGAATGTAACTGATAGGGAAAGTTTAGAGTCATATATCATCAGAAGGAAAGTTAGAGGTTAAAACATGGCTGTTTACCTCAGTAAATCTTGTTGGTGGGCAATGACTGCGATTAGCAGTACAAATGTATTAGTTTCTTCCATGAACTAGAACAAAAACTATTACAGGGAGTCAATAATAGAGTGGTATATGGGGGAAATAACACTATTATAGACTTTGGAGTATGGTTAACAGTAATATCTTAATATTCTTTTATCAACAGTAACAAATGTGTTGCACCAGTGCCAAGGATCTGTGATAGGACAGTATAAGCGGGTATGGGGTTTGAGTTTTCTTATCTCCCCACCCCTGTCCCAGAGTAAAAAAAATTTTCTAAAATTGATTGTAGTGATGAATGCACAACTATGTAATGATACTGTGAGAGCCATTGATTGTACACTTTGGATGTGTTGTATGGTGTGTGAATATATCTCAATAAAATCACATTAAAAAATAATGTTTTGTTCTCATCTGCCATGCCAAAGACCTGAGTTCGATTCCTGGAGCTGACCCATGGGAAAAAAAAAAAAGGAAAAATAATGTGCAGGTGTGCTTGGAGCATGGGGAGGGGTGATGGGATGTTAGGGAAGTCATGGGTTCTGGGGCAGGGACTGTGTGTGTGAAGGTAGCTTGTTCAAGAAATGTGGCTTGGCTTACTTCCGTGTCCCCATCTCCCTGTCCGTACACTCCTGAGGGCTCTGGGCCTCTGTTTGGAAATCGGTGCACTAGGCTGTTTGCGCTAGCTAGATGGTCTCCAGTTTTCTGTGTCTCAGCTTTTCTGCGTTTTCAACCAAGGCCACCGTGTGTGGTATAGAAGACCCTCCCAGTTCACTTACACCCTGAAATGGCTCTCCCTGTTGTTTTTCTGTCACTTCTCTAGCTGTTCCTTGTAGCAGGGGTGAACTCATCTTCCTGGAACTCTAATCTATTTCTTGCTATTTAAACACTAGAGATATTACTGATTAAGTTTGCATTGTGTTCCATCCTGACCAAAAAGGGGAAAAGAGGTGTAACTAATAAAGTATCAGTGACTGAGGGAATTCAAATAGAATCAAGAGGCTACTCTGGAGGTCACTCTTACACAAGCTTCAGCTAGACATTACTACCTATCATAATTTGCCAAACCCCAACCAAAACCATTCCAGCCAATCCTAAAGAACACCTAGGGTAATATACAAGATTCTCCGAAGGTTCCATGCACGAGGATAACTTTCCAGAAACCTACAACCTCCAGATGGGTCCCTGGACCAGGTAAGTACTGAAACCTAGAAGGCCCAGCCTCTTCAGAACATCAGCTTGTTCCATCTCCCTACCCCATATTATTGACAGCCCCTTCCAACATGAAAAAGTTAGAATGGCCATAGCCCAAATACACCTAAAGAGTGGGAGAAAGATCAAAGGTGATGGTGGATTTATACAGAGAAAGTAGGGTTTAACAAATGAATATGATTGCTGAATCATTAAATTGATATTTCTTTTAGTTTCCAGTATCTTAGAGCAACTAGAAACAAAAATTGTGGAATTGTAACCCATATCAGACTCTGAAATCTGTTCTACAACTAATTGTGCCGTGCTTGAAATTTATTGCTTTTTTATATATATATGTTATTTTTCACAAAAAACAAAAAGAAAGTTGATTGTGGTGATAAAAAATATTTATTCCTTCTAGCCTTGTATATTCTGGAGTAGCTAAGAGGAAAAATCTGAGATGATGGTATGGTAGCCCATGACAAATTCTGAGATCTGTCCTGTAACTACTTATTGAAGAATGCTTTGAAAACTACTGCTTCTTTCTTTGCCTTGTTTATATGTTATATTATGCAATAAAAAAAGTTAAAAAAAAATAACAGTATGCCTTCAGTTGATGTATATAAAGGTAACCATTGTACATTAATTTATTTGTTCAACAAATAATATGTTGCACACCTATTATATGCCAGGCACATCAGTTTGATTAATTTGCTTCATTACATAAGTTGTGATTAGGGTTTTGTCAGTAGCTAGGATGATTTTGCAGGTTCTATAACTCCTTTTGGTGGGCTGGTTATTTTAATGAAAGTTATTTCCTACTCCAAAAGCTTTATGTAATTGATACATGAGAATAATTGTTCTAAGGAGCCAATAATTTATACAAATATGCATCCCATATAACTTTGTATGGTTCATGATGAGGCACTGGTGCTTCTAACGATCTCCTCTAGACACACTGTTTCTTAAAATCTATCAAATCTATCAAATTTGCATCGTGAAAGCAAATAGAAACAAAATGGATAGTTTCTGCCTTGAAAAAATGTATAATATAGTTTTGGAGAGAGTATGTCACAAAAAAAATTGTTAAAAATGTTTTAAAAGTAATATATCAACAAATTCAAAGAAACACAGGACAATGAAATCAAATCCTGAATTAATGCATATAACTTTAAATGTTTTTGTGAGATACACTAAATCCATGGGGAAATTGGTGGCTTGTGAGTGGTGACCGAAATAAATCACTTCTGACTTTTTTAACTCTTACTGATTGAATCTTCTTCTTCAACAGCTAGCTAATTATTTTTTTAACTTTTTTCATTGTATAGTATAACATAAATACAAAGCAAAGAAAAAAGCAGTAGTTTCCAAAGCATTCTTCAACAACTAGTTGCAGGACAGATCCCAGAGTTTGTAATGGGCTACCATATGATCCTCTCGTATTTTTCCTTCTAACTGCTCCAGAATATAGGAGGCTAGAGGGCTTAAATACTTTTTTATCATCACAATTGACTTTTGTCCTTTTTTAAATGAAAAATAACATACATACAAAAAAGCTATGAATTTCAAAACAGCACCACAATTAATTGTAGAGCATATTTCAGAGTTTGACATGGGTTAGAATTTCACAATTTTACGTTTTTACTTCTAGCTGCTCTAAAGTACTGGAACTAAAATAGATATGAATTTAATGATTCAGCATTCATATTCATATTCATTTGTTAAATCCTATCTTCTCTGTATAGCTCCACCATCACCTTTCCATCCCTTTCTTTAGGGGTGTTTGGGTTATGGCCATTCTAAATTTTTTATATTGGAAGGGTCTGTCACCAATATGGGGTAGGGAGATGGACCTATCTGCTGTTCTGGAGAGGCTGGCTAGGTTTCAGGACTTATCTGAACCAGGGATTCATTTGGAGGTTGTAGTGCTAATTCTTATTTTTATTATTTAAATTACTTTGAGAATTCTCTCCTCTGGAGTCCCTCAGTTTGAAAATAATTGGCCCTCCTTATTCTCTCATTTTTTGTAGTTGTGAATTTTTTTCCTTCAAACAAATACTCCCCTTTCCCCCATCCCCCTAACCACCACCCCCAATCCCTAATCTGCTTTCTATTTCTGTGAATTTGCTATTTCTAGTCACTCTGATAAATGATACCATACGATTTTTGTCTTTTTATGCCTTGTTCATTTCACTGAACATGTTTTCGCAGTTCTTCCATGTTGTAGCACGTCTCATAACTTTATTCTTAAGACTGAGTAATATTCTGTTGTGTGTGTATTTTGTTATCCATTCATTTGGTGATTCATTTGTTGACTTTTTAACATCTTTATGGTCGAATGGGACACTCATGTGGAATGGAAAGTAATAATAGGGCACCAAAATAAAATCTCCTATTTTACGTTTTTCAAAGAATTGTGGTGATAGTGTATTCGTTGGGGTTCTTCAGAGAAACAAAAACTGACAGGATATATATATGTAAATATTAAGAGACTATTGTAAGATTTGGCTCATGTGATTGTGGAGAGGCAAATCTGAATTCCTTAGGGCAAGCTGAAAGTTGGAAACTCCATGAAGCTGATGTTGAATTCTCGAGGGGAAGCTGTAAGATTTGAACTCTGTTGAAGGTGATGAAGAATTCCACAGGAAAAACTGGTTGGTTGAAGTGCAGATAGAAATTCTAATTTCAGAAATTTCCAGTTCTCCCTTTAAGGCCTCCAGCTGATTGGATGAGCAAACTCTTCGCAATGCTGAAGTCAGTCTTCTTTATTGACTGTAGATGTAATCAGTCACAGATGGAATCAACTGACTATGATTTAAATCCATCTATGAGATACCCTCACAGTAACAATCAGGCCAGTGCTTCCTTGACCAAACAACTGGACACCATAACCTAGCCAAGTTAACACATGAAATCAACTTCCACAGACAGTAGATCATTAATGTCATCTTGGAACTCCTTTTGGCACACCACTCCAGTCTTAAGCAAGTTACCATGAAAAAAAATAAGTCCCTTAGATGTGAATGAGATTAACTTGAATTCATGATAACTGGGCATCTAACTAATATAACTGTTTAGGGAAACAGAAGCAACCAGATACAGATGACCTTGATGAGAAAGACTAACTTAAAAATTATTTTCAATACTACTACTAACAGTAACTGGTATTTATTGAATAATTACCACATGCCAGGTATTTTACTAGTCACTTTTTTCTATTGTCTCATTCAGACTTACCTAAATAAATGTATTATTATTTTATAGATGAGGTAAATAAAATTCGGAGAGATAAATATGTTTGCCTAAGGTAACACAGTTAATAAGTGGAGGTGGTATCATTCAAACCTGGATGAATTTTGACTAAAAAACCCATGCTCTTAACTGTTATACATTAGTGTCTGTAGACCACTAACATCGAAATTATGTTGGGTACCTGTTTGAAAAGTTTCCTGGGTCCCATTCCAGATCTACTGAATCAGATTCCTTGGCTGTAGAATCCAGGACTCCAGCCAAGACTCACAAGATGATCCTTATGTACACTACAGTGTGAGAACCAGTGTCCTATACTATGTTATTCTACCTAGTTTGGGTATATATAAGACATACAATGAGGACTGATTGGTAAAAGGATGCAGAATATTTCTGATACCAGGAATGATAGAGATGAAATCATCAAAGAGTAAGTAAGTTGGGCTGGCAGTATTTACAATATTGCAAAACATAGGTTGTCATATAGAGGACTCAGATGATTTTGGAGTCCAAATTAAAGATTGGGACAGTGCTTTTTTAGAAAGGAAGAACTTTTAACTGTTCCATTAACACCTTGCTCACATCTGCATTACGATGTTGTAACATTGTTAGCGTTTCATATTTTTCCTTCATTAAACTGTCCTTGAGATTGGATATTCTATTTTATTCATTTTTGTGTCCCCATCTACTAACCTAGTCCCTGGTGTATTTAGATTTTTAGGTAACATCAAATTATCTCAGTTTTTTTTCTTTTAAAACTCTTGAAAGGCCCAAACTGGACTGGAATCTTTCCTAGGCCAACTTGTAGCAATTTGAGAGCCTTGAGTATTACCTTCCCATCTGAACTCAAGATCCAGAAAGAGCTTCCACCTGTAATTTGGCTTCATGGACTGACCACTAAAGTTTAACCCAGTCTTGAATCCTGAGTACTTGCAGATGCCCGCAGAAGAAAATCCCAGAAAAGATACAGCAACCTCTCATCCCCCCTCTTCAGAAATGTTAATAGAGGGCTTCAGTGACGTCACCCTCAGCCCTGATACCAACTACCCTTGTCCTACACTAGAGGAACTGCACCAAAAGCAGGACAGAGAAGATCCAACAATAAAGGTCACAAGAAAAGACCTTGTTCATTAGGTTGAAAAGACAATTTAGTTGAAGATTTTTCATTCACTGTGTACAAAATTAAAATGCTTCAGACTCAAATTTGAATGTTTTCAATTCTGAAATTCTTCTGGGAACAGTAGAGTGAGAAAAGCAGCCTCTCATACTTGCTCCTTGATTCAGAAATACTCAGTCCAGATATCAGATACCTTTCTCCTCCATCAGAAGAATCGATCCAACTGCAGGAGTGAAAGGAGAAGATCTAACAGAAGGGCAGCAGAAAAGGGAATTGGCATTTTCATACATAAGAGTACTTCAGAGAATCTTGTAATTGTGGTTTAAAGAAGGCGGCTTATCTTCATGACATAATGAAGATCATATTGGATAGACATGAATATCCATAATTGCCTTACACGGAAGCTTTCTGAGAACTTGAAACAGTTGGGAGTGGTCAGTTGTAGTAACAGGATGCAGACTTATGCCATAGAATGAGAAGTAGATTTCATCCTGTTTCAGTGCCAGTATCAGTGTTCCAACAGTAATTTTAGGATCATGGTAGGCCAGACTAAGAGGTTTCTGTTGACCTGAGTTGTCTTTTTCCCTCCTCAAATCTGTCTTTCCTTCCTTTCTTTGTTATCTACAATTTATAAATTATCTGTGTAGTTTGAATGCCTTTCTCATTTCACTTTGCTTTATTCCATTTTATTGATTTGGATATTATTCAGCATTTGCATGTGTGTTTTAGAATTCTAAAATCAATCATAAGATGAGATCCACTGTTAAGAATTAGAAGTCAAAAATAGTGCAAAAAGCAAAAATAGATACTTGTGGGTTTACATTGTATTGTCTAGGTAAAACATAATTATGATAAAGTATATGTTAGTAAATATTTTTCTGCTTCTTACCATGATCTTATTCCACCCTTAAAGGAGTCTTTATTGTGTTATTTCAATCTTCAGTATAAAATAAATGTATTTAAAGGGGGCGAGGTATTTAGAAACTCCAGTGATTGGGCAAATCTTTTGGAAAAAAATAAAAGGAAAAAGTCTAAGTATCAGGTTTAAAGTAACTGATTTCCTTTTCTGTGCCAAACATTTCATTTGCTTATTGAAATCTCTTATTACTCCATGATCTCCTATGCTATGGGGTTTTCCTCTTTGCAATATAGAATGCTTCAAGATTTTAGTCATTAGCATTCAAACAGTTAGTTGGCCATTCTCTGATTGTTTAGTCAAAATAAATATTATTTATCTATCTCTTATTCTTTACTTATTTCTTTGACTCAGTTATATGATTTTGCCACTTGGTACCTCTGTTTTTAGTTCTACCTACATAAAGACCAACTTCTGAGTTATTACAAAATGAAAGGTAAGTTCTTTAATAATGTGCTTAGTTGAATCAGTGTAAAGTGACTTTTTAAAAGAGTAGCTTTACAACTCTAATAAGACAGTCATCTTATTAGCTTTTAAATTAGTTCTCTATACCTAAATGCAAGTGAGAATTGTATATTTTTCTACTTGTTATCAACTCTCTCCTCTCCTCAGTCTTAACATGTTTCACTAACCATGTCCATCTGTTATATCTTAAGAATCTGGACCCATCAGCTTAACACTCTTAGAAGAGTATAGTTCAAAAGCTTCATGGAGAATGTGACTTTATGTTGTATATGGAGTGAAATTTCCCGTCCTAAGTAAGATCTATTTTTATTTTTCACTTTAGATGCAGACATTTTAGAAGATAATTATGAGTATGAAATCTGATTTCAGCATATATTACTATCATTCCTTTGAGAGAAAAGTTAATCAGCATATTTAAAGCATTATTCTGCAATACAAATAAAATTGATTAGATTTATCAATGAACACTTCAAATATATAGATGGTATATGAAAATCAGAGAATTAAAAAAAATTTTTGACTTAAATTTAAAAAAATTCCCCTTCCTTTAGTCTCCTTATCTACGTGGTAAAATTTGAAATCTTAAATTTCTTTGTATAGGTCAGGGAATATCAGTTAACATTTTTATTTCAATTTTTTATATTAAGTGCTGTTTAAAATCTATGTGGGGTATCTTTTTCTTACTCTTTTTGCTATGCTGTGAGGCTTTTTTTTAAATATTATTATTGAGAAGTATACATGCACGTACAGTGCAACCATATTATATAGTCAGTGGCTCACAATATCATCACACATGGTTGTGTATTCTTCACCATGATCATTTTTAGAACATTTGTATCACTCCAGAAAAAGAAATAAAATGGAAGAAAAAAAGAGCTCATACATCCCATACCTCTTACCCCTCCCGCTCGTTGACCCACAGTATTTCAATCTACTCAATTTTTACCCTTTATCACCCCCTATTATTTATTTTTAATCCTTATTTTTTTTTTTTACACATCTGTCCATACTCAGGATAAAAGGAGCATCAGGTACAAGGTTTTCACAGTCACACAGTCACATTGTAAAAACTATATAGTTATATGGTCTTCAAGAATCAAGTCTACTGGAACACAGTTCAACAGTTTCAGGTACTTCCCTCTAGCCACTCCAATATATCATAAACTAAAAAGCAATATCCATGTAATACATAAGAATAATCTCCAGGTTAACCTCTTGACTCTGTTTGAAATCTTTCAACTACTGAAACTTTATTTTGTCTCATTTCTCTCTTCCCCCTTATGGTCAAAAAGGCTTTCTCATTCTTATGATGCCAGGTCCTGGCTCATCCCTGGGAGTCATGTCCCATGTTGCCAGGGATATTATGCCCCTGGGAGTCATGTCCCATGTAGTGGTAGGGCAGTGAGTTCACTTGCAAGTTGGCTTAGAGAGAGAGGCCACAACTGAGCAACAAAAGAGGTTCTATGGGGGTGATGCTTAGGCATAATTTTTCAGTGATCTTATCTTCTCCTTTGCAGGAATAAGCTTCATAGGGATGAGCCCCAAGATTGAGACCTCAGCCTATTGAATTGGGTTGTCACCATTGCTTGTGAGAATAACAAAAATTCCCCAGATGTGGAAATTGAATATTTCTTCCTTTCTCCCCAGTTGGCCAAGGGAATTTTGCAAATACTTTTTTATTCTCTGACCAAATTACTCTGGGATATATCGCGAAATCACACTAACTAATAACTAACACAATTAACAAACCAACAAGATCTCATACCCTATTCAAGATTCCATATAATTATGGTGTTCAAGTAAACCGGCCATACAAGTTAAATTAGAGAATGTGCTACCCAAAATACAAACCGCACCAAATAAACATCTCTCCCTTTGGTCCTGCACAGAGTTTGACGTTTGAAAATATGGGCCCTATTATCTATCCATTACCCAGTATTATAATTTACCTTAGTCCTATCAGATCACCTTCATTCATATCTCTAGATAAAGTCTGATCACTTTTTCAGCCTTTTAACTAGTTGTTGAATGGGGTAATGCTGACTTTGACAGCTTCAGTGCGCTAACTCTGAGTCTCAGGTGTTACATAAATACCTGAAGCTTCAGGGAACAACTGGGTTCTATTCAGGTAGTTCAGTATCTCAGAAATTAGAAATATTAGTTACAACTCCTGCATATATGTGATTGCTGTAAGAGGTTACAGTCTAGGATCCTTTATAGTAGTCCCCTTCTGTTCTCTGAGTTTATATATTATAGTTAGTCCATGTGAATGAGGCATGATAATATCTTTTTGTTTCTGACATTTCATTCAACATACAGTCTGTAAAGTTCATTCATTTAGTTGCATGTCCCACAACTTCATTCCTTCTTGCAGCCTCTTAGTAGTCCCTTATCCCCCTTCCATTTTTTAGTCGTTGTACCCTTGGGCCACCTTCATCCATTGCTGGTTGTACCCTTGAGTCACCTTCATCCATTGCTGAATTGCGAACAATGCTGCCATAAGCACCAGTGTGTGAATGTCCATTTTTGTCCCCATTTCAGGTTCCTCCAGTTATATACCTAGCGATGGGTTTCACTAGCCTCCTATGGAACCACCGTACTGCCCTCTGGAGATGGCTGCATAAAAGAGGCTTTTTAAAAAATATAAAACAGGATTTTAGTGAATGTTTAATATGTTTTATCATTCCTTTCATTATCACTCCGTTAAACACAGATACTGAAAAAAGAGAGGTAAATTTTATATTATACAGTCAACTTGTTATTACCCATAAATATGTATTTCACATAAGAAAAAAATGATTTATCAGTATTCGTTTAATATTGCTCCCTGTAGAAATAATGGTAGTCAGCTTAACTCCAACTCAACTCAAACCAACTATGTGTTTGTTGATCAGAGCACAAATGAAATACTACCTTCTAATCCCAAAATATACATGCTTAGATATTTTTAGTAATAATATTATGAAATTGAGAAGAACCCAAGTTCTTAAGGCAAAAGCTATGAAAACCTGAACAAAAAGCTCCTTACTTTCTCATCTTCTAGTAACAGCTTCATGAATCATTTGGGAAATCAGCCTGAAGGTAAACATCCTAAACCATAGTTCCCCCAGTCTTGAGAAATGACTTAGCTGCACCTGTTGTTGAAGATCGCAATAAAGCCTGAACTTGATACTGAAACTCTGGTTCTGGATCAGTTTTTTGGCTTGTACTGCTCAGGAGTCATTTCCTTCAGAAGCTTCATTAGTGAATTTAAGTGAGTATGTGTTAGCATTTTCTTCTTTTGAGCTCTGCAATCTTTTCTGATAGAGGTACATTGTGAATATCCATCTCAGAAGCATTTACCATAGCTTTTCTGTTTAAGAGATAGCACACCATATGTTACTGGAAAGGCAGAAGTGACCTCTCACTGCAGCCAGGGCAGCATGGGTGAAATATAGATGAAAACCAAAAAGAATCTTGCAGAAACTACAGAATGTAAGGTTTTAAGAGCTGCCTTTGAGTGAACCTTCAATGCCGATTAATAAGGTTTCTTCTAAAGCAACGTTGTTTGTTAGTCCTGTATGTCCCCTCCATGGATGTTGT
The DNA here is from genome assembly GCF_023851605.1 of Tamandua tetradactyla. Taxonomy (NCBI): domain Eukaryota; kingdom Metazoa; phylum Chordata; class Mammalia; order Pilosa; family Myrmecophagidae; genus Tamandua; species Tamandua tetradactyla. The sequence goes on along the minus strand of NC_135334.1, from coordinate 29,744,253 downwards.
AAAAAAAAAAAGGTGAGTCAGTTGCCTTCTAAACCACATTATCACAAAAATCATTTTGTGACAACTTTGCATAGTGCAAATAGTGACCACTCCCCAGTCACTATTTTGCTACAGCCCTATTCAGGAGCTTTTGGTGATAGTAATGATAGTGATGATGGATGTTATTGAAAGAGTGAACAATGGCCTGAGCAAACTCTTTTTATTCCCTCATGCTTCATAGGTTTGGTAGAGCTCTCTTCTCTGTGGTCCCATAATGGCCCTCACACATCTCTCAAAACTATAATTATATTTTATTTATACACTTATAAGTCTGTCTTCCCTACTAGACTGAATTCCATGGTGACAAAGAGTGTTTCTTATTACTTGTATCTCTAGTACCTGGCAGAGTGTTTAGCCCAGGGATATAGTTGATACTATTCAATGTTTATTCAGCGATTGAGAGAATTGACTCTCCAGCATTGACAATTAATGTTTTGAACTAAGATTGAGCTTCTGCAGACTAGAGTTGGCCAGAACATATTTGCTTTTAACTATTTTTCTGTTGATAATGGCTCCAGTTATTCATTTACTAGGGAATGTGTTATTTTTCAATTTATCAAAAAGGTTCAGCCCTAAATATATTCATATGCAGATCATTTGGTTTAGCATGGTCAAATGCTGTTAGGCCTTAACATAAGGGGACTTGTGTCCTGGTTATTTTGTGATTTCAAAGTAGTCTATTACTTGTTCTCCATGCGTACAACTCACTTTCTCTTGAGAGAAACTCACTGAGGTTACTGGAAAGAAACAGAGGGACAAAATACCCTCTTCAGTTTGTTTCTGAAATGCTTAGTATTTTTGAAATGTTTGGTCTGTTTATTTTGTGTAGTTTCTTAGATAGAATACCTGATATTTACTACCAGTGATTTTGGCATTCCAAAAATATAATCTTGCTGTGGAATTCTGATTTGAGTTGCTAGTAAGTTGGCTGACTAATTCCCATTCAATTTTCTTTCTTAACTCCCCTCGGAAACCTCAATGTAATAACGTTACCCATTGTAATTATCTTTCTTACACTCTAAACTAGTTGTTTTTGAATTTCCCTTGAAAGAGAAGTAGAAATCCTTTACAAGGCCTTTCCTGTTATTTTAATCTGAAGATAGAAAAGAAAACCTCAGTGTCCCTTTTATTCTCCAGTAGCCTAAAAATAAATTTATTTCTTCCGTCTAAGAAACCACACAAAATAAACAGATCAAACATTTAAAAAATACTAAATGCAAAAATACTAAATTTATGCAAATGTTTATTGAACATCTGTTATATATTAGTTGTCGTTCTTAATGCAGTGAACTACAAGTTTAATAAGATACGGTTTTCTGTTTTCAAGTCAATTGAAATAAATGAGACATAGTCATATAACAATAGCAAAACCAAAAGAGCAAGACAGGACTTTTATAAATGAGATGGTATTTGAGATGGAACTTGAGGGGCTGTTAAAAGTATGTAGTCTGCCTGACTGATAGCCTTTGGATTGCTACTGCCCTTCAGTATAATCCTATTGTGGCTACACATTCTTTCTGTTTTAGTAAAGTATTGCTGACCTTGAAGTCCTTATGATGATTTTGTGTATCTCTACTCTGATTCATCTATATGCTGATTTTATTATCCATGTATGCATTACTTCTAAAAATCTGTTATTCTTGTGTGCTGCTTACAAAGATAGAAAGAATTTAGAGGGGGTTAAGTAACAGCATGAGCTAAAGTACAGAATTAGAAAATTAGGAGGTTGATATGGAAAACAAAGCGCAGTTCAGGTTGACTGAAAGAAGGAGGGGTAGTAGGAGGATACAGTAATAGCCTAAAAGATGTATGGAAACTTGTGTACCAACTAGGCAAGGAGTAGTACGGGCTTCATTAAAGCCATAAACATAGAAGAACTATTGAGAATTTTTTTAATAGAGGAGAGGAATAGCATATTCAGAATTCTGCTGTAGAAAAATTAATTTGTTTGGGAATTAAAAACTGGAACCGTGTGATAACCTTGATAAGTACTTTAGTAACAAGTGAAATATAATCAGGATGAATATATGGTAATATCAGTAGAACTCAGTTGAAGTGGGCTGATGGAGGATAGGGATACCATATGGAAGAGAGATTGCAGAGAGAAATATCAAGTCCTGGCATTCTTTTCCAAAAGCATAAGAATAAATGGAAGGTAAAAAATGGGTCATGGCAAAGTGTCAATAGCTGAGAGATTCCAAACAGAGTTGAGAGGTTATCCTGGAGGTTATATTTACGCATTAAGTAGATATCACCTTGTTATACAAGATGTAATGGAGAAGCTGGAGGGAACTGCCTGAAAATGTAGAGCTGTGTTCAGTAGCCATGTTTCTTGATGATGATTGAATAATGATATAACTTTCACAGTGTGACTGTGTGATTGTGAAAACCTTGTGTCTGATTCTCCTTTTATCTACCTTGTCAACAGATGAGTAGAACATGGAATAAAAATAAATAATAGGGGCAACAAATGTTAAAATAAATTTAGTTTGAAATGCTGGTGATCAATGAAAGCGAGGGGTAAGGGGTACGGTATGTATAATCTTTTTTTTTTCTGCTTTCGTTTTATTTCTTTTTCTGTTGTCTTTATTTATTTTTCTGAATTGATGCAAGTGTTCTAAGAAATGATGAATATGCAACTATGTGATGATATCGAGAATTACTGATTATATATGTAGAACGGAATGGTCATATATTAATGTTTTTGTTTGTGTTAATTTTTTAAATTAATAAGTAAATTAATTTTAAAAAAAAGGAAAAAAATGGGTCACGGGAAAAAAGCATCAGGAAAGAGTTTGAAAATTGAATGCTGATTTAGATAACTTTTTGACACTTAAATGATTTATTCTCTTTTGGTAGCCAGTTTATTTGATACTGAGTGCATGATTGTTTTGTTTGCTTTTTTATTTTTTAAGTCTTTAAATTATTGAAGCCATTCCTTAGTCCCTTGTCTGTTATTGTTGACTTCTTTTAATTTTCTATTTTAGTCCAATGAGTATTTCTCCAGGGAGGAGGGAAGATAAATCCCTCCTTCTATTCCATGTGTCTTCGCATGTTCATAAGTAGCAGAATTCACACTTAAGCCAACTCTTGTGAAGTGGAATACAGTGTAGGGTTGCAGAGATATTTCATGGTAATTCAAGGTATCTCATGGTAATGAAGCTTTAGCTTGGCACCATCGAAACTAGAAAGCTAAAAGATTTCTTTTTTAAAAGGGGCTATCTTTTTCCTTCTAGTGACTTTTCTTCTTTTTGCTACACATCTCTATCTCTTTTCTTTCTCTCCTAGCTGGCTTCCACTGCTTATTCCTTTTACAGTGTCACATAAGAATTCTCTGTTTTATATAATCTTTGAATTCAGTTCCTCACAAGTAACTGGCAGTTTCCCTCTTTCCCCAAGAGAGGAAATATGATTTACTCAATTCATTTTTCAATTAAAACCACAAGTCATAGCATCCTTTCTGATCCAGTAACCTTTCTGCTACAAGTAATAAAATCCTGACTCAAAAGGTGTCTAAAAAGACTAGGGAATGAATTATCTCATATAGCAGTAGGTCCAGAGGTGGGGCAGGCTTTTAAGTTGGTTGATTTGGAGACTTAGCAGTGTCATCAAGAACCCCAGGTTCTTTTCATCCCTTCACTCTGCTATCCTTGATATTGGCTTTATCCTTAGTAAAACGACTTCAACAATTCCAAGCATCACCTCCAGATACAACAATATTCAGAGGAAGAGAAGTGGTCATTTCTTCCTATAGCTTTTTCTTAGAAGTGAGGAAAATTTTCGTAAAATCTCCTAAAATGAGCAGATTTCCCCTCATTTATCATCAACTAGATTTGCAGTTAGAGATTTGTTTGGAATAATAAGTTCTATTGTTAAGAAGGAGAAACCATCAGAATATACCATTCCTGAACCCTTCATTGGCAAAGGGGATGGAATTACCCTGAGACCAAATCAGGCCTATGTCTGGGGTTGAGGTCATTTTCCTCTGTAGTAAATAAAGCCTTATATCTGGAGAGTGAGTAGGAATAGCATTCTTTTGAATTCATCTGTTCAAAGGTGTATGTCCATATACATTGATGTAAATGCTCTTTTAAAATGAAAATGACTGTGGAATTTTACCTGAACAAAGTTGGAGTTCTATCAGGATGAAAGTTTACTACAGTTATCTTTCACTCAGGTGAGTACTCCTTTCCCATAAAACCAAGGCCACTTTGTACTATGGGGACTTCCCTCAAAAGAGCATGACAGGCATATCCTGAAATATGTCTAGAATATACCTCTTTGGGCTCCATCTTTTGGGTTCCTACAGATAATCCTTTGTCTCAAAGATTTTCAGTAAAGAATATGGAATGAAATAGTACTTTTTACTCCTGTCCTCAGAAATAATAAATATTCAGCTACATGACATTTTTACAGAGTTTGGAATGCAGTGTAGAGAAAGTCCTTTGCATCCAATGAGCAGACCATATAAGATCACAGTACTAGTAAAGGCATACCTTCTAAAACCTGAACCTAATAAATTTAATAACCAGGCCGTGTTATCTAATCTGATTTTCAGGCTTAATTTCTAGTAAGGAGTACTCCATTTTGCATAGTCTGTATCCTGCTGAGTTTCTGCGTACACGTTTTTAAGATGAGGAACAAGATTATTTATGGGACAAAGGAAAACTAAAGTACGTTAGAGGCCCAGAAAAGCCTTTCTTTTCAAAGATGCCAGTACATTCCAGTACATACACATGTACTTGGAGATTTGTTTGAATTAATGAATGCCATTGGTACAAGTGAGAAGCCACAGAATGAGGGAGAGAGATGGGAAGATGAAGGAAGTAGGAGGCCACAAAGACAGTTGTCTTCTTTCAGTTTTACCTAGGCCCCTGGTGGCAATTTTTGAAAATGTTCTTAGGTGCTCCTACAGGCCAGTATTTCCTAAAGCATATCCCACAGAAGCTAGTCCTTGACCTGCTCCTGGAAAAAGGATTCTGTATTCACAAACAGTGGGAAGCGTATTAAATGAACCATTCTCTTGGAGATTTACTTTGCTTATTAGCAAATTAAGTACTCTGAGAAGTTCTGTAGAAAATGACATAAACTACTTTAGTCCTGTGTTTTCCAGACTTTCTTAATCAAGTCTCTCTTTTCACATAACATCTGTTAACATCTTGCAGAGTATACTGGGGAACTGCTGAGATGAGAGAGGAGTGTTTTTGAGCAGAGGAACAACATTCTGAATGCAGTGTTTTAGTGAGAGTAATTCAGTAGTGGTGTAGGATGAGATAAAGACAGAACTGGAAACCTAAAGTCCTGTTTGGAAGCTCTAGGAATAATTTGGTATAAAGAAGATGTCACAGAGAAAATAATAATAGCAAATATTTATTCATCTATTAAATCAACAAGTAGTCATTGAGATCCAGGGAATACAGCCACAAAACATTCAAAATCCTGGTCCTCATGGAGTTTACATTCTAAGAGAGGGAGAAAGCCCATTAGAGAAATAGATATACAAAATGGCAAGTGGTGAAAAAAAGTGTGTTAAAAAGAAAAATAAAGCTGGGTAAAGGTCTCTGTCTTGGGCAGGAGTTAGAGGTAGGCCTTTCTGATGAGTGGACAATTAAGCAAAGACCTAGATTAAATTAGGTGAAAAGTAATGAGCATATCTAGACAGAGAGAACAGCAACAAAGCCTTTGAGGTGGGAAGGTGCTTGTTGTTTGAGGAGTATAGGAACCCAGCATGGCTAGAGCCAACACTGGTGGATTGGGGATGTGGAAGTGTTTGCAGGAAGACCCTTCTATCAGCTCAGACTTGAGAGGATGATGGCTTGGACTCAGGAAGTAGTGATACAAGTAGTACAGGTGGTAGTAAACAACCAGATTCAGGATAAATTGTGAAGTTGAGTTAGAAAAAGAATTTCTGTTGATGACTCCACGTACTAGGTTTTAAGTATTTAACACTAATCATTTAATCCTCATAAAACCTTTTGAGGTAGGTGCATGTACATATCACTTTTATAGTTGATGAAGCTGAGGTACAGAAAAATAGCTTTGCTAGAGTCAAACAACAAATGAATGGTAGCACTGAATTTGGAACCCAGCCATTACAGCTCCAGAGCCAGTACAAAACCATTACACTGTACTGCCCCCCATACCCCAAGGGAGGAATTAGAGAACAACCCTGGGCCAGTACCAGGCCTGTTTCCTCTAGGAAATACCATATAATTCCTTCAGCCTTCTGTCCAGTGTGTTTAAAATTCATAATAAATAAAATTTAAGTTCTTCTTTAATCAACTTATAATATGTTTGAGCTTGTTCTCCATTACCTTATCCTTTTCCTTATTTTTTTGTGAAACTGTTTTTTGAAAGATTTACAAAGTTACATGTGGGGAAATGACGCCTTCTGACTATTTTTCACCACAAGAAGAGGTTGGGATAGCATGAACAGGTGCTGGTCGGACGAATGTGGGGGAAAGAGATATAAGATTCCAAGTGTTCTTTCAGGGAGTTAATTCTGCCAGTTTTTGAAAGCATTATCCTTCCTTCTCCTCTCACCTACTGTTAGAGAAATGGTCAGGACACCACAGACTGCTTTTTGTTTCTCTGTTCAAGATGGCTCACCTACTTTGAGGGATTCTGATAGGCATTATTGGAACAGAAGAACGCTTACTACTGCTGGTCATGTTAGCTTATCTTTTCCTTTGGCCTGATATATTGTCTCCAGTTGCACTGAAATACTGTTTCCAATTGCATTGGCTTTAGTATTGTTTCCTGAAAGATTGTTTCCAGTTGCATTGGCTCTAATCTAACCTAACAAATCAGGGTTAAATTAAATATGACCTCCTCTCATAATCCATTGTATTCAATGTGGACTTGGGAGAATGGTTGAAATACACAAGCAAGGAATAGATACAGATACTCTAGGAATTAGATAGGATTTGGTGATGTATGAAGGATGGCATGAGGCAGGTGTAGAAGGTCAGTGTCTAGACCAGGGACGGGATGGAATGATGAGAGGAAGTCCAAAGTAGCTGGGAGCTATTAGAATCAAGATTTAGAGATGGTAAAGGACCACTGAGCCTATTTGCTTTTTGAATTTATTTTTCCTAGTTCTGCTGTGTAGGATATATATGAATGGTCAGAACCTTGGAGAGTTCCAAACAGAAAGGGGCAGGAGAAAGTTTGGAATGTGAATATGACAACTACACCAGTGTGAAATAGACAGAATGAGACTTTTATAAACGATACTGCAGCAGACCTTTTGTTTTCTGTTGGAATCAACAGAACTTCAAAAGCTGAATCTCTGCCTCCCCCAACCTCATGGAGATGATGGTAGAGCTAGAGAGTTCAGTCAATCTTGTGGAACAAGAACAAAGTCATCAGAGTTGCGTTTGTGTAAAATTTTGATATTACAGAGTGACATTGAAGTCCCTTTCAGGTATTTGTGCTTTCTACTAAGGACTCTCCTAAGGATATGGTATTGTTTCACTGTGTTATTACCTCATCTGTTATAAAATGAATTGAGTAAAATAAAATGAATTGAAATCTCTGGTGGGGTTGGGAGGGTAGATTTATCTAAAAGTTGTTTTCGGTAGGTATTATATTTGTAACTGAAAGATGAAAAAGATATTGTGTGTGTTAGAAGTGGTTTGTAATAGCTGAAGGTAAGTTCAGGTCATTGTCAGCAACAACAGACTTTAGCAAGTCAAGTGTAAGCTGTCTCTATTTTTTACCTCCTCAGTAATCTTTTCTTGAGGGGTGGGGGTTGGGTAGGCCCCCCCAAAAAATCCAAACTTAAATTTTCATTGTTGTCCTCTCTTCCTCCTAAGTTTTAGGGCATGTCTGTGGTTTTCATGTCAGATTAGTAAATTTTTTCTGCCTCAGATAAAACTTCATCTAACTGTTTAAAAAAAAATTTTAACCAATCTGCATTTATGATGCCATATTAGTCCAAAAATAGGAATTGAATGTGAATGTCAGGAAACACCTAACTTACAAGTCCTGCAGGAAATAATAGCAAAACATAAAATGGTATGAAAATAGAAGCTATTGCAGAGAAATAGTCATATTTACAGTCTTGTGTTACAGTTCCAAGATTTATTTATAATTTTTTTATACTACTCAAGACAATAGAAGAATCAGAGTAAAATTCTGGAATAGCTAACTGACTCACAATGCCAAAACTGAATACAGTCCCTAAAAGGTGTGTGACAGAGGGGTCTACAAGATTGTATTAACATTCTGATGAGATTTTGGAGATAAGAAAAGAGTTACAGTAAATAGTTGTGAATAACAACAGTGGGGATTAATGAAAAATATTCCAGGTTGTACGAGGGATTTATTTCTCCTTCAAGAGGTATCTGTAAGATTAATATTTGTTCATGTCTGTTGTTGGTTATCTTAATAAAAGAGTATTATTTTAAAAAATTATAACGTAGGCACAGATTGTACTTGTGATCTCAGCTTGAACTAAGACTTAAATGTGTGGTTCACACCATATATATCAAAATACCAGACGCTTCACCTCAGGAAAGTTATTAGGTGGGGTAAAAGTGGAGGGAGTCAGCCTCCTGAGTGTGAATTTGCAATTGTGAAATTACAAGTAAAAATATCACAGAATATAACAGAGTGAAGGAGAGCCAGATGTCAAAGTTGACCAGAAGGGAATGCTGGTACCATTAATAAGAATGAGGAAATTACAAAAGAAACCAGTAAGTAGTGAGTGCTATTCTGAACACACTGAATATAAGGGGCTGGGATACTATCCAGTTGGTAATATTTGGATGATAGTTTCATATTTTCTTCATCTAATAAATATTTATCAAGTCCAAGAGAAAAGTCTTAACATTTGATGAGATTAAGATTAGTAATAGACTTATGTTCCTATAAGACCAATAGTGTAGTTTTCAACTGGATTTTCTTAAGAAAATATTTTAAGTTAACTATGTAATATGAAATCTTTTTGCCACTTCTGTATTTCATCTTGTAGTAATCACAAATTGATGGTCTTCAAACCCAGAGACTATTTTTTGTCTCTCTTAAATGTTGAAATGTTAAAAAAAAATTACTCTTCTTGTAATTGTTCTGGAAAGCACTGAATTGTGCAGTGTGAATGGGTGAGTTGCTTTAATTTTGTCTTGGTAGAACTGCTAAAAAATTATTCTTCACTGCAACACATTTCCAAGTAGACTTCAAAGATCACTAGGGACGGCCATAGTTCAGTGGTAGATCATATGATGTACAAATAAATTACATTAGATTTGAGGGAAAGAGAGAGTAGACACCAATAAAAGTTTAGAATGAAATGTCAAGCCAGTTTTTAGAATATAGAAAATGTAGATGTGTTTCTTTTAATCTATTCACAAAACATTTTTTGAGAACCTGCCCTAACCCATGAGAGTATCCAGGAAAGGCTTCCTTTAGGAGATGATACTCTTTAAGACAAATCTTGAAAGATGAGCAGGGATTAGCACAGTGAAGAGGTTTAGAGATATTTAAAGGAACAGGATGTTTAAGGGACAGTATGTGTGGGAAACTACACTCAATCTGGAATTGCTGAAGTGAGATGGGTGTGTGTGTGCGTGCGTGCATGTGTGTGTGCGTGCGTGCATGTGTGTGTGTGTGTGTGTGTGCATGAGTGGGGGTGGGGAGGAGGAGAGATGGAGAGATGCCAGGTTAAATGATGTCAGTCCCCTGGTGTAATAGTAACATACAGACAAGTTATTTTATATAATCAAATATTCCATTATATTGAATGTGTATGTCAGTTTATTGTATTCATTTTGAAAGAAAGCTTTCTGAAATACATCATATAGATCCTTTCTTAAACTATGTACATGAGAAATAATTTATTCTTTCTTAATGATTTAGGGGCCTTGTTGACAACATCAGCCATTGTACAGTAATAGAACATTACCTTAAAGAAAATTATTGGTATGAACTGTACTGATGTTCCCTTTTATTGACTGTCCTTACATAACAGAGCTAACCTGTTGTATATCTGTTTCACGTCCTGCAGGGCTACTAAAGTGTCTATTTGTAATTGCTTTCATGCCTACTAAAGTGTCTATTTGTAATTGCTTTCATGCTTACTTAAGTGTCTATTTGTAATTGCTTTCAAGCTAGAAAGATGTTCTAGGTTTCCTTCTGTTTGGAGCCAACTCTTTAACACTAATTGAAAGTGACGGAGAAATAGAATGTTGCTCTTAGCCTGTTTATATCTTGCCCTTTGTGCATCAGCAGTACATGGTAATAATGTGGTTTTCCTGAGTAATGATTAGAAATCCATGCTAATTTTTTTCCTGTTGTTAACCACACTTGGGGCACAAGACTAGCCATTTAAACCACCTGGAGACATCATTAAATCTGTAAACCCAGCTCTGCAGTCATATTCTTTGCTGAATATTAATCTTTTAATGGCCACAGACGAAAACCTTGCTCAAGACTATATTTTTGTTCCTCTATTATTCAAGGTCATTACCAGTAAGTTTTTCAGGTTTCATAAGCATTTTCTGTTTCTTTTTCTATTATTAAAAGAGACATTTGGGTGCATGGGTGGGTCAGTGGTAGAATGCTCGCCTTCCACGTGGGAGACCTGGGTTAGATTCCTGGACCATGCACCCCACCAGAAGAAATAGAAAGAGATTTATTAAATAGCTACAAGATTAGAGGCTTTAATACCCGTTCTTTCATTTAATTGTGTTTCTGTCACTGAGTACTCTTACTTTGGCATACTACCACTAGCTTTGTGAATGTTAGATCTTGTTTCCTAAATTGTCACAGCTAGATGCCCCTGTCTTTCTTAGATCCCTGAATACTGCTCAGGTCCAAGCTGAATCCTTTAAACAGGCTTTGTCTATTTTTGTCTGTCCTGTGGATGTCTCGGATTTGACCTATCTGTTTTTTTCTGTTCTCCAACAGTCATTTTCCACCCAAGATTTATCCTTTTAATCTTACTGCTGAATGAGAAATAGTTTCAGAGCTGCCAACCCAATAGATCTAATATCTCTCCTGTCCTAAAACAAGTGTCCTAAGGACTTACATACTAGAAATTACAGGAAAAAGATGAGATAAAACTAAACCAAAGAGAAAAATAAGTAATAAATAAACAAACCAAAGAGAAATTTAAAGTCATATTTTTATACAAAGTTGATCGTATTAAAATTGAAGTCTTGTTATTGAATTAAAAGGCAACATTAGAAATTACTATAAATAATTATAGTAACTATATAATGATATTAATTTAGAAATGGAGGCTTGGAAAGATTAAGTGATTAGCCCAAGAGCAAATTAGTCCCTGGTGCTTGGGAGTTATTTATTTAATTACTCCTTGACTTGAGATTTAGCCATCACTAATTCTTCTATCTTTTTGTCCTTCTTTGTGTTTGAAATTGAACTGTAATTGGTTCTTTAGAACCATTCCTAATCAGTTGTCTCCTTTTCCCAGCATTGATCCGGGAAGTAGGAGGTAAAGGGTAAGTATAAGTACTAATAGTGTGTAAAATTGGATTGGAAAAAGTGCTCAAGTCACCTTTCCTACCTTGACATCATCTTATATAATAGAGCCAGTGATACAATACAGTCTACACAAGCAGTTCCAAACTAATTGTTCTTCAAGGCCAGTCAAGTTGATTTTGATATCTAAAGATGTCATCCAGACATGTCAAAATAATACAAGTATATGTGTAATAATTAAGGAACACAGAATATCACACGAATTGTTTGGCAGAAATATTCAAAAGCTTTCTTTGTACAGTTGTTAGTTTTTTAGCTGAAAAAACTTTTTACCCCAATATTATAAATTGTATCAGTCATAATTCTGCTGTGGTTTATTTACACCAACAAACATTTTTGTCTGGGTCAGCTGGGTGGCTCCATTTCAGACTATAGGTTCTGTTCTGATCTGCTCCACATGTCTCTCATTCTGAGCATGTTCTTCTCATGACAGGTGGGAGAAACACAAGAGATCAAGTCAAACCACATACATTGTTCATGGCCAAAGCCAAAAGTAACAGGGAGGGGGGAGATATTATATACAACACCTGCTCTTGTGGGAAGCATTGCAAAGTTACATGACAGGGTACTGATGTATAATCCTTTAGAGAGAAGTAGTGAAAACAATGAGAGTGATAATCTACCACAGAACTATTTCAACCTTGTAATGCCAGTTTGTCATTAATTAACTATTCTCTTTGATTTCTAAAGTTGAGCTAACAATTAGGGTCTTATTTTTTCCTAGTAACCCTTCTCTTTCACTTATCTGGCTGGTAACTTCACAATGTCATTATTACTATATAGGACCTCAGTAAACATATATCTTAGTCAAGCCACTGGCTAATAAACTAAAGGACTTGACTTTTCATGCATTTGCTTACCCAAAAAACTTGATTTGCTATTTAGCTAACCTTTTTACAGAAGCTTCATTTAAAAATTGATCTTGTTCACACCAATTTATCTACACTATTAATTACCCTGTGCCCATTTCTGGAGAACCAACCCAGCATTGCTTCATTATTTTACACTCTTTTCAATTCACCTGAATAACTCAATTAAAAAAATATATATATTTGCCCTTTGATTTATGAATGAATGATGACAATGTCATAGATGTCAAGTACTTGCTAAAAATGTCGATATCTTTAGAGCATATATATATATAGAAACAAAAATAACCAAATTAAGAAATTTGCATTCTTTATCAAGATCTTGTTTTACAAGTTTGGCATTTGACTTCTAATTATTAAAAATTGCATTGTTTGGTAAACTAATCTGTTCTAGTTTAGACGCCATTTCTTTCCTACTTAAGAAATTATTGCATATCAAAATAGCTATCTGGATGTATTTATCTGTGTAAAGAATGTGTTAGAACTGTGACCAGATTGCATTTATAAATATTATTATAACACTACCGTAAGTTGAGTAAATAGCATACAACATCAGTAGTTCAGCTCAGAGTGACTCATTTACCAGTCCAGTCATACTCAGTCAGAAATAATTTATAGCATACTTTGAGAGGTCCTGTAGAGAAGATAAAAATAGGTGGGATGAAAATACATGTTCAGAGAATTGTCTGGAATGTTTAATCCACTGAAATGTCATCATCATCTGGTAGTATTAAATATGACTCAGGTGCTTTCCCAGGTTATTCAGTTGATGTTATTTTCAAAAAAGAGCTCACTGCCTAAAACACAGTGCTGGGACAGTTAATGAAATGTTACTACTAGTAACATTTATGAAAATTAGTAAGAAAACCCACCTGTTGTGCTGGGATTATATTAAGGGAGTTTATGGTGTTTCAGACAGTATCCCATCTCACATCTGTAAGCCAGAGATGCATGGCATCTCTTATTATTGTCTTGAAGTGCTGATTGAAATTTATCATTTATCCTTTTCTCATATGTACTGTGCATTTGTTTGCATTAGGGACTAAGTTTTATTTCCTTTATGTCCTGTCAGTACATGCACAGAGAGGTGCTTAAATGTTATGTTTAAATTTTTGCTTAATGGAACTGGTACATTTTATTAACATAGAGTTCACAGTTTCAGACTATTTTTAAGTGCTTTTAAAATATAAATTAGATCAGACCTCTCACGTATATAAAACCTTTAAATGGTTTCCCAGTATTTAAAATATTGGTTCTCTCCTTAGGCCTGTAAATTCTTGCTTAGTTTGACTTCCACTTCTTCGGTTTCATCAAATTCCTCCCCACCCACTACTTTGCTCTTTATGCTTCGGCCTCATTGGTCTCCTTTTGGTTTTGTGAACATGCTAAATCTTTTCTAAGATGCTTTTCTCTCCAGCTTTCTCCCCAGTTGAGATAGTACTTTCTCATAGAGGCCTCTCCTGATCACCCTAATGGGACCTTTCCTAGATATTTTTCAATTAACCACCCTATTTTTCTGGCACTTAATACACTTTATAATTATAATTTTTGTCTGTGTATTTACTCTCTTTTTTTCCATCATATAGAAGTTCCATGAGGGCGAGATAGCTGGCACAAAAAAAGTCACTCAAATATTCATTGAATGAATGAATAAACAGATGATTTTTATACTTCACACTCCCAGTAATGTTCAGCTTTCTTCTTAACTTGATTCATAAGGGAGAAAACATTGTGTTGTTGAGAGTGGCCTGAAAAGAGTCCGTCAGTTGAAGACCTCAAGTAGCCCTCTGCTATTGTGCACATCACTCTATTTTAATTGATTTTATTGTGATTTAAAGAAAAAACAACAGGTTTTTTTTTAAAGATCTTTATACATATCTGGAAAGTGGGCCAAAAATCATGTTCCTTGTACATGTATATTTTTACAAGACTTGATTTTCTCTATTAAATATTTCAAAATTGAAATTACAGATTTTTCTAATGTATATTTTTTGTTGTACTGTTAGACTTATTAGACACTGTGGTCAGCATGATATTTCCATGCAGCAGGATAAAGAAATTGCTGTGTATGGACAGAAGCCAATAGGATAGATATAGAAATGAAACATTCTTGAAGGCTTCTTTACCATCAAGTTAGAATTCATATGTGAAGCAGGTGAGGTTGTGGGCCTCCCACCAAGAACAAATATGGATGTTTATTACTGAGAAATCAGAGTAGTCCAGGGCCCAAGTACATTATTTAATTATTTAATTGACCCTTTATGATAAGCACCCTAATTGGTATTCCCATCTTATGTAATCTTATTGTTTCCTGTTAAGTATCCATCCATACACATCACATACCCCTATTACTGTTACCACTACCCCAATTTAAAGATGAAGAGTCTTAGAATTACATATTAGGTAACTTACCCAAGGTCACACTGCATGAGAAGTAGAGCCAGAATTCAAAATCAAGTTTGTCTGACTCCAAAACTTACTGGCCAGTTAAAAATAATAGCAGCCCCTACAATTTTACTATTTTAACATATTTTTGCCATTTCTTCCTTCCCTCCCTCCTTTCCCTGCTGTCCCTCCCTCCCTCCCTTCTTCGCTTCTCTTCCCTTTACTTGCTTTCATCCATCTATGTATCTTTCTACCTATCTTTTTAACATTTTGCCAATTTTAACATATTGCCACCTTTGCCCTCCCTTCCTCCCTCCCTCCCTCCCTTCCTTCCTTCTTTCCATCTGTGTACCCATGTGCCTTTCTGAACATTTAAGAGTAGGCTGTGTACATCCTACTCCTTGAACATATGAAAGTATGTATAGAGAACTGTCCTCTATACATTTCTTACCAACAAAAATATTCACTTATGTAACCATTGTAATTAGTTATTAAGTTCAAGAAATTTAATGTAGCTATAAAGCTTATATTCTATATTTCAGTTTTTACTTATGTCTCAATAATGTCCTTTTGAATCTTTTGCTCTCCATTCGCAGATCCCTTCCAGTATCATGTATTGCCTTTAGTTATCAGTATCTCTTTATTTTCCCTTTTATTATAATTTTTTTTAGTTGTGGGAACATGCAAATAAGTTGTCTCATCCCAACTCTCTCTAGCATACCATTCAGTGAGATTAATTACATTCACAGTTTTTTTATTGATACAACAAAGCAACATACAAACACAAATATTCTTAACATATGAACATTCCATACTTGGTGTACAATCATTGGCTCACAGTATCAACGCATAGTTGTATATTCATCACCATGATCATTTCTTAGAACATTTGCATCATTCCAGAAAAAGAAATAAAAAGAAAAAACTTATACATACCATACCCCTTACCCCTTCCTCTCATTGACCACTAGTATTTCCATCTACCCACTATATTTTTACCTTTATTCCCCCTATTTTTTTCTGTACCCCTTGCCACTCCCTTTCATTGATCACTAGTATTTCAGTTTACTCGATTTATTTTAACATTTGTTCCCCCTATTATTTATTTATTTTTAATCTATATTTTTTACTTATCTGTCCATCCCATAGATAAAAGGAGCATCAGACACAGATTTTTATAGTCACATAGTCACATTGCCAAAGCTATATCATTATATAGTCATCTTCAAAAAACATAGCTACTGAAACACAGCCCTACAGTTTCAGGCACTTCCCTCTAGCCTCTCTAAGACACCTTAAACTAAAAAGGGGATATCTATATAATACGTAAGAATAATCTCCAGGATAACTTCTCGACTCTGTTTGAAATTTCTCATCCACTGACACTTTATTTTGTCTCATTTCTCTCATCCCTCTTTTGGTGGAGAAGATTTTCTCAATCCCTTGATGCTAGGTCCCAGCTTATTCTAGAATTTCTGTCCCACATTGCCAGGGAGGTTTACACTCCTGGGAGTCATGTGCCATGTAGAGAGCGGGAGGGCAGTGAGTTTGCTTGCTGTGTTGGCTGAGAAGAGAAATAAGCCACATCTGAGCAACAAAAGAGGTTCTCTGGGAGTGACTCTTAGGCCTTATTGTAAATAGGCTTAGCCTATCCTTTGCGGTGCTAAGTTTCATATGAGCAAACCCAAAGATTGAGGGCTCGGCCTATTGATTTAGTTGTCTCTACTGTTTGCAAGAATATCAGGAATTCTCCAAATGGGGGTGTTGAATTTTCCCCCTTTCTCGCCATTCCCCCCAAGGGAACTTTGCAAATACTTCTTTATTCACTGTTCAAATCACTCTGGGATTTATCAGGGCATCACACTGGCCAAACCTACAAAATCTCATGCCCTATTCAAGGTTCCATGTACTTAGGGTATTCAGTTAACCTGTCCATGTAAGTTATGTTAGGTAATGTACTAGTCAAAATATATATTTTATACCAAATAAACATTTTTTGCTTTAGTCTCACACAGAAGTTGAAGTTTTAAAATATGAATGACCATCTATATTTAACACCCTGCAATATTGACATTCCTTTGTTCTTCCTCATGCAAAAACATTTTCTAATTTGTACATTTAGTCACTATCGTATACTCTTGGCATTCCTAGATTATACCATCTCATTCTTTACCATCTATATTTCTTTCTGGATTCATATGTGACCCCCGCCCTCCTCTCTCTCTCATTTTCACATCTAGCTTCATTGAGTGTACTAACATTATTATGCTACAGTCAGGTAGTAGAGTGCTATCCATTTCTGAGTTTTTATAGTCAGTTCTGTTGTACAGTCTGAATCTCTTCAGCTCCAGTTACCCAGTATCTACCCTATTTCTGTCTCCTGTTGACCTCTGTTCTTAACTGAAATTGTCCAGGTTCATTTATTAATGGTAGTTCATATCAGACTATACAGTATTTGTCCTTTTGTTTCTGGCTAATCTCACTCAGCATAATGTCCTCAAGGTGTGTTGTTATATACTTTATGACTTTATTCTGTCTTAAAGCTGCGTAATAGTCCATCGTATGTATATACCACAGCTTGTTTAGCCACTCATCTATTGACAGATATTTGTGCTGTTTCCATTACTTGGCAATTGTAAATAATGCTGCTGTAAACATTGGTGTGCAAATGTCCATTTGTGTCCTTGCTCTCATGTCCTCTGAATAGATACCTAGCAATGGTATTGCTGGATCATGTGGCAATTCTATGCTTAGCTTCCTGAGGAACTGCCAAACTGCCTTCCACAGCAGTTGTACCATTTGACATTCCCACCAACAGTGGATAAGTGTGCCTCTTTCTCCACAACTTCTCCAGCACTTGTCGTTTTCTGGTTTTTTTTTTTGATAATGGCCATTCTGGTGGGTATGAGATATCTCATTGTGGTTTTGATTTGCATTTCCCTAATAGCCAGGGAAGTTGAGTATCTTTTCATGTGCCTTTTAGCCACTTGTATTTCCTTTTCTGATAAGTATCTGTTCGTGTCTTTTGCCCATTTTGTAATTGGGTTGTTTGTCTTTTCGTTGTTGAGTTGAACAATTTCTTTATATATTCTGGATACTAGACCCTTATCTGATATCACATTCACAATTTTGCAGTACCCTCACCATCATCCATTATTAGAATTTTCCCTTCACCCTAACAGAAGCCCTACATCCAGATATTTGCATTAATTTCTCATTGCCCCTGCCCCCCATTTCTGGTCATCTCTACCCTAATTTCTGCCTCTATGAGCTTGCATATTCTCTGATATTTTCTTTGTGGTTTCTATGGGGCTTAAATTTAATGTCCTGAAACCCTAACAATCTCGTTTTCTTTTAGATGACCAACTTAGTGGTATACTTAAACTTTATGTTCCTATACCCAGAGGTATAGTTTCCTATACCCAGAGGCATAGGAAACTCTGCCCACCTTTATGTAGTTCTTGTCACAAATTACACATGTATACATTATGAGTCCAAAGGTACTGATGTATTATTACATTTTATGCATTTGCCTTTTAGAGCCTGTAGGAAGTAAAAAGCAGAATTGCTAATGGGAGATACAGTCTTACTGAGATTTATATTTAACCTTGTGGTTATCTTTACTGGAGATCTTTATTTCTTCTTGTGACTTCAGTCAGTTGTCAGAGTTCTTTCTTTTTAATTGCAGAACTCCCTTTAGCATTTCTTTAGGGCTGATCTAGTGGTGACTCATTCTTTCAACTTTTATTTATCTGGGAATGTCTTTATTCTTTCATTATTTTTGAAAGGCAGTTTTGCCAGATACAGAATCCTTAGTTGGCAATTTTTTGCTTTCAGTAGTTCATATATGTTCATCCTACTGCATTCTTGCTTCCATGGTTTCCAGTGAGATAACAGCACTTAATTTTATTGAGGAATTGTACATGACATATTTCTTACACAATTCTCTATCTTTGGTTTTCAGTAGTTGATTATAACATGATGCAGTAGGGTCTATTTGCATTTTTCCTGTTTGGAGTTTGTTGAGTGTCTTGGATGTGTATTTTCATATCTTTTGTTAAATTTGGAACGCTTCAGCCCTTATTTTTTTATATTCCCTCTGTACCTTTCTCTCTTCTCCTCCTGGGACCCTCACAGTGTGAACATTGATATGCTTGATGGAGTCCTACAGGTTCCTCGGGCTCTGTTCACTTTTCTTCATTCTTTCCCCTTTCTGTATGATTTCAATTGCTTTGTCTTCAAGTTCTCTGATTATTTCTTCTGCCAGTTTTAATCTTCTAAGGAATGAACTCCTCTAGGGAATTTTTTATTTTTGTTCCTATGTTCTTTAGCTCTGTTTGTATCCTTTTCATGATTTCCCTTTCTATTGCTATTCTCTTTGTATTCATCTGTCATTTTCCTGATTTCCTTTAGTTCTTTGTCCACATTTTCCTTTAGCTCTTTGAGCATATTTAGGACCATCTTTTTTTCTTTTAATTTTAATGCAATTTTATTGGTATATATTCACATACCATGTAATCATCCAAAGTATACAGTCAGTGGTTCACAGTATCATCATATAGTTGTGCATTTATCATCACAATCAACTTTTTTTTCTTTTTTTGTGAAAAATAACATATGTACAAAAAAGGAATAAATTTTAAAGCACACTGCAGCAATTAGTTTTAGAACACATTTCAGAGTTTGGTATAGGTTACAATTCCACAATTTTAGGTTTTTACAATAACAAGTTGCTTTTTTCTTAACCACCAGACATACATGCTCCCAGTACGTACAGGAGGGTTTCTCTGCTCCCTTTAAAACTAAGACCAGGGATCCATGCTGGAAGTGCAGGCTTGCTCTGTGCAAGATCCTCTTGCTTTTAAGTGGCCTTTCTTTTTTTTAATTCAGCACTTGCCCTGTTACTGTATTCCTTTAATTGTTTTGGGGATCTTTTAGAAGGTTTCTTTCAGTTTTTGCTGATTATTCAAAACTTCTGTAGGGGGTTAGGGCCTCAAAGCATCTTACTCAGCCATCTTGATAGGGGCAGGGGCCCAGTCACCTATTTCTACTATATTTTGACATCTCCCTTGGTACAAAGAAATCAAAATACTTAGATGCTTTATTAAAGACATGAAAAATCTAAGAAGTCATCTGTTTGATAACTTTTACTGTCATCAGGTATTGTAACCTCTTGACTACTGTGTGGGGATTATTAATAATTTTAGAAAAATTTGACTATGTTTTTAATCATTGTGAGAAACTTAAATGTTTAGTCATGGAAGTCAGTTGTTTTAAAAAAAAAAAAGCCTTTAAAATTTTAAACTGTGTAACTAAAAACTAATTTTACTTCTCAGAAGATCGTGGTTTGCTTCAGCAGTTCCAAAGAGTTTGAAGAACTGATTCAGAGTCTAACAGATGCTAACAGTCTAATGTAGAAATATTGCTGAAAGCACAATTGCCATAGTTTACCACAGGCAAGAATTTCTTTTATTTTTTGTCAGATATACAATTTGAAATGATTATGTGCTTACAAAAACATAAGGAAAAAAAGCAAAGTATTTTAAAATCTATAGTTTCATACCCATAAGTAGGTCTTAAGGCTAAAGTTTAATATAATTTCATATTATAAATTTAATAAATAAACTCTGGTTATCCTAATAATGCAGGACATACACCTAATCCCGTTTCTGTCTATTACAGCTCACAATATAAGGCAGTACATATAGTAATGTGTTAAAAACTGTTTCTCAGGTTTCTATTTTATTTGTTGGGCCCTCTTTGCATAGTATGTTTTGTCCAAGATTGAATGATAAGAACCAGCACAAGCAGAGCTGACAAAGATTATAGTACTAAACTGCGGTGAAAGGGGTTTTATCGCTCAGTAACTTTTGTACTAATTATAGGAAAGAAATGTTAGAGAAAAAGATGAGTAGAGATTTGGATGTGGGGATTAAAAATAATGACCCGGCGGGCCGCGGTGGCTCAGTGGGCAAGAGTGCTTGCCTGCCATGCCGGAGGACCTCGGTTCGATTCCCGGCCCCAGCCCATGTAAAAAACAAACAAACAAACAAACAAAATATAATAAATAAGAAAATGTTTAAAGATGTTTCCCTTTCTTCCTCCCTTCCTTCCTTCTATCCTTCCTTCCTTCTCTGTCTTTCTTTAAAAAAAAAAAAAAAAAAAATAATGACCCTTCAAAATATTTTGAAAAAAAAAGGGGGGGAATTAGTTTTGATTAGCGTATTGGAACCACAGGGTTCATAGAGATTATGTTCCTGAAAACACTATTTCCCTTCAAATTTAGTAATTAGATATGTGAAGTCTTGGCAGTTTTGTGGGTTAGGAACTCTGACTAAGATTTAATTATCTGATTTTTTTTTTTAAGGGACTAATTATGCATAAAATACTACAGTGGTATTAGGCTTTTTACTTTACTCCCAAATTACACACTGATGAAATTATAGATTAAATCCCTTTAATATAACATTAAATATTTAATGGCATAAATTATTAATATTTTGGACTATTACTAAGCTCCAAAGGAGGGATGCTAATAATTTTTGAACAAAGAGTTCGAGGCTTAAAGGTAGTTGTTTCAGTGTGCTAATGATGACAAAATATGATATACCTGAAATGGATTGATTGGCTTTTATAAAGGAGATTTATTAAGTTACAAGTTATAATTCTAAGGGAATGAAAATGTCCAAATTAAGGCATCAGTAAAGAGGATACCTTCACTCAGGAAAGGCCAACTGAGTCCAGTGTTTCTTACATGGAAAGGCATATGGTGACATCTGCTGTCCTTCTCTCTGGGCTTCTGGTTTTCCATGGCTCTCTCAGCATCTCCAAACGACTCTTTCTCCAACATCTGTATCTTAGCATTTCCAAACATCTGTATCTGAGCTTTCTTCTCTTAAAGGACTCTAGTAGCTAATTAAGACCCACCTTGAATGGGTAGGGTCACATCTCCATGGAAGTGATCTAATTAAGAGGTCCCATCCACAATTGGGTAGGTCACATCTCCATGGAAACAACCTCACCAAAACGTCCCACTCGTAATAGGTCTGCACCCACAAGATTGGATTAGAACTTGGATTTACTGGAGTACATAACAGTTTCAAACCAGTGCAGTAGTGATTAAAGATTCTTACATCTCCAAAATTTATGGAAACTCAGCTAGCTAGGTTTCCCTACTCCTTTGATAAGACACCGAGAAAGATACCCCTTATCCCTGATGGAAGAGAAGGAATGCCAGTAAGTCGTGATGATGATTATAGCAGCTAAAATTTATTGAGCATTTATTATGTGTCAGACACTGTGCTGTGAAATTTATACTTATTATGTATAAGCACAGGATGAAAATTGATTAATTATACTATGTAAAACTTACATCAGTATAATTTGAAACCTATTTTGGGGGCTACACCTACACTTCATTAAGGGGTTGGTAAAAAATGACCTTTGAGGTTGAGTGACTGTAAAATGATATTTATAGTGACTTAGAAAGGCAGTAATGAAATTTATAAAAAGAAAAATGAGTTCAGTTTTGATAATGCTGCAGTGGTAGAAAGAAAATTTGTATAGATATAAGGATGAATTGAAAGATCAAATATACTTGACAAACCTGGAAGTTATTTTTATAAAAATTTAATCATTGAATGAAATCCTCCAAGGTAGGGTTTCTTAACCTGGCATTAAACATAAAATTTTACAGAACCCCTTGAAATTACATGCAAAAGTTTGTGTATGTATTTGTGTGTGTTATTTTTGTTCGATTCTCAATAAGGTCTGTGAACATAATGTCCCAGGCTAATGTGTTAAGGCCTATCTCCAGTGGGGTGGCTAAAGAGGCACCCGTGAGACAGGCACTAAAAGAGAAGAGTTTGAAAGAGAATGAACATCATCCAGCAAGGGATAAAGCAGAGCAAAAATTATCCTCATGAAGGTGAGAGTTTAGATTAATTCTGTGAATGAAGGAGTATGGAAAAAGAAAGGCAGGCCTAGAACTAGACTTTGATAGTTTTATGTGATTAGAAGAGAAAGAAGAGCCAGATAGTGAGAGATGGAGGAAAAACAGGTAAACACAACATCAGCAGGAAGAGATGTTTATTTTGGAGCTCAATTAAGTGTTAAATGTAATTGAAAGATCAGAAAAGATTAAAACTGAGAAAAGATAATTGGCTTTAGCCTAGGGAAGTTGCCTATAGTCTTAAAACAAATTCAGTGGTGTGTAAAACACAGAAAGCATATCATAGGCTAATAGGGTTGATAGTAATGAAAGGACAAGATCTTGAGTCAACCCCTAATAAGATAATAACAACAGCAGTAGTAAAAAATCACAATTGAAATAATAGTACCTAACTTTTTTTTTTAGCACTTCTATGTGTAAGGTACTGTGCAGGAGTTCTATTAATTGGATTTTTTTTTCATTTAATCTCACATACCTATGAGGTGGATTCTATTATTATCCCACTTTGGAATAAGAAAATAGAGACTTTGAGAGGTTATGTAACTTACCACAGTCTTAAGTTAGCAGATACCAAGCTAGAATTTGAGCCCAGGTAACTTGAATACTGGGCCTTCATTCTTAACAGCATAGTATTAAATATTCAGAGTATCTACAATGCTACAAAAGGTTATGTGGAAAATTTATGTGTACTGATTTGAAATGGAAACAAAATTTGAAATAGTTTTACATGAGAAGTAATTGGAGACACAAATTATATACACATATTTCCACATATAAATAAAATAAAACACAGGGTTATACTAAAAAGTAATTAAAAAAATAGTTATCTGTCGGCAGAGGAAGGGAGCAGGGATGGAAGCAAGACTTCTCTGACTCTATCTTATAATACTGTTTTAATATTGCATCATGTTACAAATCATGTGTTTCTATGTTAAAAAATAAAGTTAAATAGGGGAAAGAAAAGTAATTCCTAATATTAGGAGACAAGCATATATATAAACACACACACACACACACACACACACACACTTATCTATATCATGTTGTAAAACACAACACAGAGTTAGCTCTGTTAAGTAACTTTGAAACAATATTTGCACTATACATTCTATTTTTTCTTTTTTTTAACATTTTTTATTGTGAAATATAACATATATACAAAACAATAAATTTCAAAGTACATTGTACAAGGTTGCAGTGAACCACATAGAATGGAGTAGAAAATGTGTGAAGGTAACTATGAATATTGATTCACCCTACAACTCCATAGGAAAGTCTTTCAAGATTTATATTGCCTCCCTCCCCTCAAAAGATAATTTCAGAGGCCTTTTAGATCTGCTGAAACTTGAATGTATTCTAATATATAGTTTTATTGACCCCATGTAAACGTATATGCAGAATTTTCAAATAAACTGCTTTAATAAAGATTATGATACTGCACAAAGATGGTTAATGTGTCTTGCAAAATGTATTTATTTTATAGTTTATATAACACAGGTATCACGGCAGTGTTCACTTTAGAGAACAAGGCTGCATATTCTTGGATAGGTCAGAATTGCTTCTTTCAACAGGAGAACAGGGTGTGAATTATTTAAGCTATGTCTAGGCACTAACATATCTCACGTTCCAGGTGGTTTGTATAGTAATTGCAAGAAAAGAATGTTTTTTTAAAAAGATGTCATTTTTCTGATGGGATGTCAGAATTGATTCATATTCTTTTTTATATAGATTTTATTTTTTTTTAATGTTGGCTAGAAAAATATTCAATAAATTTTTGAGCAAAAAAGGGGATACTTAAGCATAAAAAACAAAATGAGTTATACTGTGAATATTATGCTAGCTGCTATTATCTAGTCTTGGGGTCTCACCATTTATCTAGTAAAATATGATGGGAATTAATTCTCTAAAAGGCAAGGAACTTGGAAAATGACATGTTACTTGAACGCTTAGCTTTGTTCATTAAAAAAGCTTTTGGGTGGGCCATGGTGGCTCAGCAGGCAGAGTTCTCCCCTGCCATGCCGGAGACCTTGGTTCGATTCCCAGTGTCTGGCCAAGCAAAAAAATAAAAGGTTTTTGAGGAAAAAAAAATGGAAATGCTAATAGTAGAGTTATTTTAATTTGGTGAGTAATTCTAAATTCTCTGTTCCTTTATAGACTATCTTGCTAATCATGGCCGGTTAAATGAATCTGAGGCCAGGCGCAAATTCTGGCAAATCCTGTCGGCTGTTGATTATTGTCATAGTCGGAAAATTGTGCATCGTGATCTCAAGGCTGAAAATCTCCTGCTGGATAACAACATGAATATCAAAATAGCAGGTAACTGGGACATAGCTGGCTCTAACATGGTCAGAGTGAGCCAGTGTACTCAGCATGTGCTGAAACAAACCTGCAGTCACAGATTCAAGATCATCTCTACCTGATGACACCAAGCTTTCTCCAGGTGTATTTTATTCATTTTCTTAATGTCATGTGTAGTTAAAACTAAGGAAATAAGTTCATTATTGATATACACAGTAGCAGAGCTGCCATTTGTCTCCTCAGTCTGATTTGTGTCTAGGTCCCTTTTGAGATTCTGCTGGTAGAGGCACGTTTTAATATGTGTGAGAGTCTTTGGAGGTACTGACAAAGCTTAAGGAGCAGTGTAGGTTGCTGGTACTATAACCTGATCACGTAATTGTGGGTGACAGCTATAGGGAGACTAACATACAGAGAAAATATAGTGGAGGTGATGAAAGCAGGAGAAATGTTTGGAACAAAAAGGCACCTTGCCTTGCTCTGATATAAAAGGGTTTTGATTTATAATATGAAGACTAAAGGTAGAAATTATTTTTGCTTATTTTAGTCCTACTCTTTTCACAATTGTAAAAACTTTTATATTCTGAGTTTCTTTATTCAATGATCAAAACTCCTTCATTCAATAAATATTTACATGTCAGGCACACATATGCTGGGTTCTGGGATATAAGTCAAAAAGTTTTTTCCTCTGATCTTAAATGTCTAGTGAAGAGATAAGTATAATTATATATAATATGATAGTTGCCATAAATAGGGTATGTATGAAGTGTCAGTGGGAGTAGAAGTGAGATGAGTGATCATCATTGTCTGCCTGCGGAGTTAGGGAAGCTTCATAAAGAAGGAACTATTTGAGGTTATGCTTGAAAGATGAGTTAGAAGTTTGCTAGAAAGATAAACAGAAGTTTATGTTCCAGGCAGGTGGACAGACTATATCATATATATTATAATATCACAGACATGAAAGAAAGAGAAAGAGATTGAGAGTGAAATGGTGGGGAGGGAAACCATTGCTCAATAGTGCTCAAATGTAAAATCTGTAAGCATGGAGAATTGATACAGGGGAAGCAGCTAAGTAAAGACCACTATGTGAAGGATGTTGAGTGCCAAGTAAAAGATTTTAAGGTCTGTTCGTTAAGGAATTTTCCAGCAGGGATGGGGGCGAAGTGGGATTGAATTATATTTAGATTTGTTTATTAGATGATGTCTCTGACAATAAAGTAAAGATAGACAGATAACAGGGGAAACAGTAGAGACAGGAAGATTAATAAGGAATCTAATGCAGTAGTCTGATAAAGAAAATGTGGTCTTAACTAGAGCAGCAATAATAGAAACTAAAGGTGTAGGAGGGAGGGGAGAGATTATTTTGGTTAACGTTTTGAAAAAGATAGTGGGCATGAGGTAAAAGCTTAGCAAAGTCACAAGTGGTGGCATTTTATTCTAATTGTTAAAGAAAGCAGGGAGACATCTAGATGAGAAGCACTGACCAGGAAATGACTGATTGACTAGGTTGGAAATTCACTGAATTCAGTAGGTTTGAGGAGAAAGAAACAGCTGCCTTGGTTTACTGCAGTGTGGAGTAAGTATATTAAATTATTAGCCTCTGAATTGTGCATTGAACCAGTTTGTTTCAAATGTCACTTCCTGTTCGTTTTCATCTTGGGCATTTGGGGAGAAGGTAAATAATTCATTTTTACTTGTTTTCTTTTAAATGCCAATGTTACACGTTTCAGGAGAGATAATAGATTTTACCTTAGTCTGTAGGGTTCTTTTCTTAGTGGTCTAAATAGAACAGTGTTTTGTTGTTGTTTTTTACTTTTTTTATTGTATAATATAACATATAGGCAAAGCAAAGAAATAAAAAAGCAGTAGTTTCCAAAGCTCTCTTCAACAAGCGGTCACAGGACAGATCCCAGAATTTGTCATGGGCTCCCATACAGTC
The DNA here is from genome assembly GCF_023851605.1 of Tamandua tetradactyla. Classification (NCBI taxonomy): domain Eukaryota; kingdom Metazoa; phylum Chordata; class Mammalia; order Pilosa; family Myrmecophagidae; genus Tamandua; species Tamandua tetradactyla. The sequence continues at coordinate 29,717,273 of NC_135334.1, read as the reverse complement.
CTCTCATATTTTTCCTTCTAGCTGCTCCAGAATATAGGAGGCTAGAGGGCTTAAATATTTTTTTATCGTCACAGTTGACTTTTTTCCTTCTTTTTTTTTGTGAAAAATAACATATTCAAAAAAAGCTATAAATTTCAAAGCACAGCACCTCAGTTGTAGAACATATTTTAGAGTTTGATGTGGGTTACAATTTCACAATTTAAGATTTTTATGTCTAGCTGCTCTAAAATACTGAATATCAATTTAATGATTTAGCATTCATATTCATTTGTTAAAACCTATCTTCTATGTATAACTCCACCATCACCTTTGATCTTTCCATACCTCTCTTTGGGGTTGTTTGGGCTATGGCAGTTCTAAATTTTTTATATTGGAAGGGTCTGTCACTAATATGGGGTAGGAAGATGGAACTATCTGATGTTCTGGAGAAGCTGGGCTAGGTTTCAGGACTTATCTGGACCAGGGACCCATCTGAAAGTTGTAGGATTCAGGAAACTTACTCTCGTGCCTGGAACCCTTGTGGAATCTTATATATTGCCCTAGGTGTTCTTTAGGATTGGCTAGAATTGTCCTGGTTGGGGTTGGCAGGTTATGATAGGTTGCAAGGTCTACCTGAAGCTTGCATAAGAGCAACCTCCAGAGTAGCCTCTCAACTGTATTTGAACTCTGTCTGCCATTGATTCTTTATTCATTACACTTCTTTTACCCTTTTGGTCAGGATGGAATTGTTGATCCCACAGTGCCAGGTCTGGATTCATCCCTGGGAGTCATCCCCTACATCTCCAGGGAGACTTTAACCCCTGGATGTCATGTCCCACATAGTGGGGAGGGCAATTATTTCACTTTCAGAGTTGGGTTTTGAGAGAGTGAGGCCACATCTGAGCAACAACAGAGGTCGTCCAGAAGTAACTCTTAAGCATGCCTGTAGGTAGTCTAAGCTTCTCCGCTACCTACACAAGCTTCACAAGAGTAAACCTCATGATTGAGGGCATGGCCTATTGATTTGGGTCTCCCTAAAGTTTGACACAGTATCGGGATTCCCTGATGGTAAGGTTAAATAGTTCCATTTTCTTTCTCCCCTCCCTCAGGGACTTTGCCAATACTTTTTGATTATCTGCTGAATGTACTCTAGGATGTTTCCAGGCATTACAATAATTTATACAGGATTAAAGGACTTATTCTGTGCTCCCTGCATTTTAGTTGTTCAAATGAGCTATTCAGACAGGTTGAATTAGATTTTGCACTACAGAAAATTTCAGTTCCACATCAAATAAACCTTTCTTCCATTGGTCTCAAAGAGTTTGTGTGGTGCTAAAATATAGACACTGTCTTCCTTACCTCTATGTTCTGAATTACTTTAACCCCAACCTGTTCAACTTCATTCTTATCTCTAAATATCAGGTTATATATATAAAACAGCCTCTCAAAATCCAGATATATTAATCACCATTCCAGACTTAATGTGTCTGCTCTAAAAGCTTGTAGTCTAGGCCCCTGTTGTCTTAAAAGCATTTTCTAAAGGTGACCATACCATTGTTGTTCTTTTGTTTCTGACGTTTTTTGTCTTACCAAATGTCCCACATGTTCACTCACATCATTGCATGCCTCACTACTTTGTTTCTTTTTTTAGCAGTACACCCTTTGTTCATAAGTATACACCATTGTTCGCCAATCTGCTACTTCTCTGTCAGTGCATCCTTCAGCCATCTGCATTCATCGGGCATCATGTAGAAGGCCCAAAGTCCCCAATCCATCAACATTCTCAATTTTAGATAATTTCATTGTTCCCAAGAGAAAGAAAACCAATAAACACACCCTCACCAAATAGGAAATCTAAACCTCCTCTTAACTCTTGTTCCTCACCCCATTATTTACCTCTGCTGAGGCTATGGTAGTGCTGATAGTTTCCTTTTAAACATAGCTCATAGCATGCAATAGTAGTTTCCCCCTGTACCCTGGACTTAAACACTCTTTATATAAGAACCATATCTTTGAAGTACTTCTTGTGAGAACGAATTCATATTTCTAGTATGAATCAGTGGGACACGTAGGTCTGTGCAATCCCTTTCAATCTTGTTCATCTTCAATATGGTAATATTACTTCTAGACCCACTAGAGAACCACCTTCACTCCTATCTATTCCCTTACATTGGAGCTCATCCTCAAACGGTTCACCCATCTCTAGTTTCTATGTATCTCTAAAGTCCCCCATATTCTTATAAGCCTCTGATTATACCTTTATGCTGCTCATAAAAGTGGAATCATGCAGTATCTATCCTTTTGTGTCTGCTAATTTCACTCAGCATTATGTCCTCAAGGCTCATCCATCTTGTCATGTGATTCATGATGTCCTTTTGTCTTCTGCTGCATAATATTCTATCATATGTATATACCACATTTTGTTGATCCACTCGTCTGTTGATGGGCATTTGGCTTGTTTCCATCTTTTGGCGATTATGAATAATGCCACTGTGAACATCGGTGTGCAAATGTCTGTTTGTGTCATCACTTTCGGCTCTTCTGGGTATATACCAAGTAGTGCTATTGCTGGGTCATAGGGCAGCTTGATATTTAGTTTCCTAAGGAACTGCCAAACAGTCTTCCATAGTGGCTTCACCATTATACATTTCCACCCACAGTACATAAGTGTCCCAGTTTCTCCACATCCTCTCCAATGTTTATAGTTTCCTGTTTGCTTAATAGCGGCATTCTTATAGGTGTGAGGTGTTATCTCGTTGTCTTGATTGCATTTCTCTTATAGCCAATGAAAATAAGCATCTCTGCATGTACTTTTGAGCCGTCTGTATTTGCTCTTCAGAAAAATGCCTATTCATATCTTTAGCCCATTTTATAATTGGGTTGTTTGCTCTTTTGTGGTTGAGTTGTATGATTTCTTTGTATATACAGGAAATCAAACCCTTGTCTGATTTGTGATTTCCAAATATTTTCTCCCATTCAGTTGGCTGCCTCTTCACCTTTTTGACAAAGTCTTTTGAGGTACAGGAACATTTGATTTTGAGGAGTTCCCATTTATCTGTTTTTTCTTTTGTTGCTTCTGCTTTGAGTGTAAAGTTTAGGAAGCTACCTCCTATTGCTTGGTCTTGAAGATGTTTCCTATATTTTCTTCTAGGAGCTTTATGGTGCCAGTTCTTATATTTAGGTGTTTGATCCACTTTGAGTTAGTTTTTGGGTGTAAGATAGGGGTCCTCTTTCATTCTCTTGGCTATTGTTATCCAGTTCTTCCATGCCCAATTATTGAAAAGACTATTTTGTCCCGGTTCAGAGGATTTGGGGGCCTTGTCAGAATCAGTTGACCATAGATTTGATGGTCTATTTCAGCACTCTCAATTTGATTCCATTGGTCAGTGCTTCTGTCTTTGTGCCAGTACTATGCTGTTTTGAGCACTATGGCTTTTTAATAGGTTTTAAAGTCAGGGAGTGTTAATCCTCCTATTTCGTTCTTCTTTTTGAGGATGCTTTTAGCTATTGGGGGTCTCTTTCCCTTCCAGATGAAATTGGTAGTTTTTCCAAATCTTCAAAATAGGTTGTTGGAATTTGGATTGGTACTGTGTTGACTCTGTAGATCAATTTGGGGACATCTTTAACTATATTTAGTCTTCCTGTCCATGAGTAGGGAATGTCTTGCCACCAATTTAGATCTCCTTTTATTTCTTTTAGCAATGTTATGTAGTATTCTGTGTACAAGTCCTTTACGTCCCTAGTTAAATTCATTCTTGAATCTTTTAGTTGGTATTTTGAATGGAATTTTTTCCTTAACTGACTCCTCAGCTAGGACATTGCTTGTTTATAGAAATGTTACTGATTTTTGCACATTAATTTTATATCCTGCCACATTGCTGAATTTATTAGCTCAAGTAACTTTGGTGTAGATTTCTCATGATCTACCAAGTACAGTACTATAACATCTGCAAAGAATGAGAGTTTTACTACTTCCTTTCCAATTTGGATGTTATTAAATTTATAAAGGCCTGCTTTGTACCCTGGCATATGATCTGTCTTGGAGAATGTCCCATGAGCACTAGAGAAGAATGTATATCCTTGTGCTTGGGGTGCAATGACCTATATATGTCTGTTATGTCTAATTCATTTATCAAGTTATGTAATTTCTCTATTTCCTTGTTGATCTTCTGTCTGGTTATTCTATCTATCAAGGACAGTGGTGTATTGATGTCTCCTACTATTATTGTTGAAACATCCCTCACTCCCTTCAGTTTTGCCAATGTCTGTCTCATGTAGTTTGGAGCTCCTTAATTGGGAGCATAAACATTTATGATTGTTGTATCTTCTGGGTGAATTGACCCTTTAATTAGTATATAATGTCCTTCTTTGTCTCTTAAGATGTCTTTACATTTAAAGTCTATTTTGTCCTATATTAGTATAGCTACTCCTGCTTTCTTTTGGTTACAACTTGTATGGAAAATCTTTTTTTTTCCATTCTTTCAGTTTCATTCTGTTTGTATCCTTGTGTCTAAGATAAGTCTCTTGTAACCAGCATATAGCCTGATTATGTTTCTTAATCCACTCTGCCAATCTGTATCTTTTAATTGGTAAGTGTAGTCCGTTAACATTCAAAATTATTACTGAAAAGGCATTTCTCGATTCTACCATCTTATCTTTCTTATTTTTATTTGTCAGATCTATGTATTCTTTTCTCTCTTTCTCTTTGTATTCTTTAAATTACCCTTAGTGGTACTCTTCAATTCTGTGCCCTCCTCCAGACCTCCCTCTCTTGTCTTTTTTTTCAGCCCACAGAACTCCTTTTAGTATTTCTTATAAGGCCATCACTTGTTGACAGATTCTTTCAGAACTTCTTTGTCTGTGAAAATGTTAATCTCTCCCTCAATTTTGAAGGACAATTTGGCTGGTTACAGAATTCTTGGCTGGAAGTCTTTCTCTTTCAGGATCTTGAATATAGCATACCACTGCCTTCTCACCTCTAGGGTGCTAGTTCAATAGTCTGAACACAGTCTTATTTGATTTCCCTTGTATGTAGTAGATTGTTTTTCTCTTGCCTGTTTTAGGATTTTCTGCTTCTCTTCAATATTTGATAGACTAATTAGTATGTGCCTTGGGTAAAGCCTATTTGGATTTGTTCTGTTTGGAGTTCTTTGGGCTTCTTCAACTTGTGTATATATGTCCTTTATGAGGGTTGGGAAGTTTTCCCCCATTATATTCTCTTCCTAGCCATTTACTCCTCTCTTCTCCTACTCCTCTCTTCTCCTTCTGGGACACCAATGATTCTTATATTTGCGTGCTTTGTTTTGTCTATCATCTCCCTGAGTTCCCATTCAGTTTTTTCCATTTTTTTTGCCATTTGCTATGTTCTAGTTTGCTAGCTGCCAGAATGCCATATACCAGAAACAGAATGGCTTTTAAAGGGGGAATTTAATAAGTTTCTAGTTTACAGTTCTAAGGCCGAGAAAATGTCCCAATTAAAACAAGTCTGTAGAAATGTCCAATCTAAGGCCTCCAGGGAAAAATACCTTGGTTCAAGAAGGTCATTGAAGTTCAGGGTCTTTCTCTCAAGTGACAAAGCACATGGCAAACACAGTCAGGGTTCTCTTTCATCTGGAAGGGCACATGGCAAACATGGTGTCCTCTGCTAGCTTTCTCTCCTGGCTTCCAGCTTCATGAAGCTCCCCAGGGGGCATTTTCCTTCTTCCTCTCCAAAGGTCTCTGGCTGGTCATTCTCTGCTGTCTCAGAATCTCCCAATCTCCTACTTTCTCCAAAATATCTCCTTTTGGAGATAGGATTCCAGTAAAGTAATCAAGGCCCACCCAAATGGATGGAGACATGCCTCTACATAATCCAGTTTAGCAACCACTTTTGATTAAAGCACATCTCCAGGGAGATGATCTAATTACAGATTCAAACATACAATGCTGAATAGGGATTAGAAGAAATGGCTGCCTTTACAAAATGGAATCAAGATTAAAACATGGCTTTTCTAGGGTACATCCTTTCAAACCAGCATATGCTGTTTTGAGTTTTTAAAGTCAATTATCCTGTCCTCTATATCACTTATTCTTTCTTCTGTCTCTTCAAAGCTGGTGTTGTGTGCCTCTAGTATATTTTTTATTTGGTCAACAGAGTCTTTAATCTCTGTGATATCTGCTATTTTTTTATTTATTCTTTCAAATTCCTCCTTATGCTCTCCTACTGACTTCTTGATCTTCTTCATGTCATTTGCTATCCCACTTATTTTGTTAAGTAAAGTTGCATGAACATCTTTGATTAGTTGTTCCAACATCTGTGTCTTGACTGATGTTTTAATTTGGTCATTAGGCAGGGCTGTATCTGTCTGTATTGTGATATGCTTAGTGATTTTCTGCTGTCTTTGTGGCATGTAAATATCTTGATTGATATGCTTTGGTAGTTGATTTCTTTCAGTAGTCTAAGGCATTGTGTTTGTGGGATGGTTTTACAGCAGGGTGCAGGGCACAGGTTGGGGCACTCAGTGTGGTGGTTTGTTTCAGGGCAGGTATTGGGCACAGGTTGGGGATGTTACACTGATGCTTGTGGGTGTGGGCACCAATGGACAGGGAGGATGTCACTGTGTGGGTGCACTGGTCTGGGGGGGGTATAACCCTGATGTGTGCTGGTCTAAGGGCCAAAGTTGGCCCTTTGTGCACATACGTAGAGCTGTAACAGCAGTTCAGTGTTTTGCCTTTGTGGACTGGGGGCAGATGTGACCCAGCTGCACAGGTCAGCACTTTCTCAGAGCTGGGAAGTGTGGCTGAGGGCCATGTTTATGGGCAGTACTAGGACTGCTGTAAGGTGCGGTTCCCAGAGCTGAATGATGTGATTGGGGGCCCGTGTACATGTATGGGCCTGGGAGTGCCATAAATGGATGCGCAGAGCTCAGGTGGGGCAGAGAGAGGGTGTGCCACACCATTGGGGGCAGGAGTAATCTAGGTATGGAGGTTAGTGCTCGCAGACTTTATATACTGGCAGCAGCCTGAGGGGAACAGAGAAGGGGAGGTAGTGCTCGGGAGGGGTGCAGGAGAGGCTACTTGGGCTGCACTTAGGGTTAGGGTGTGTGGCAGGTACATGTACTGGAGGCTGGTGGGGTGGGGGTGCCTGGAGCATGGGGAATGGGAGCAGGTGACGGGGTTCAGTTGCGTGGGTTGTGGGGTGAGTCACCAGTCACAGGGCTGCACTGGTGAGGGTCGCATGCCCAAGGAACGTGGCCTGGCTTAATTCCTAGTCCCAGGCTCCCCTCCATACACTCCCATGGGTTCTGCACCTCTACACCAGGCTCCAGCTTTCTGCCTCTCCATTCCTTGGCCTCTGCAACCAGGGCTGCCACATGTGGTGCAGAAGGCTCTCCCAGGTCAGCCACACTCCCGAATCACCACCTCAGTTGCCCTCCTGTCCCTTCTCTAACTTTTCCGTGGAGCAGGGCTAAGCTCAAGCTGCTCTATTTGGCCATCTTCCCAGAAGCCCAAGACAAAGTGTTTTTAAATTAATGTGTTTATTCTCTCTCTCTCTCTTTCTCTCTCTCAGTCTCTCTCTCTCTGTCTCTCTCTCTCGGTCTCTCTCTCTCTCTCTCTCTCTCTCTCTCTCTCTCTCTCTCTCTCTCTCTCTCTCTCTCTCTCTCTCTCTTTCTGTCTCTCTCCCTCTCTGTCTCTCTCTCTCTCTCTGTCTCTCTCTGTCTCTCTCTGTCTCTCTCTCTGTCTCTCTCTCTCACACACACACACACACAGAGGTTTGTATTTATCATTTTTATTTTGAAAATGCAATATGCAGTTTTAGAATGATTCCATAATTTCTTATGTGCATTCACTTCTTCCATTTGATTTTTGTTGTAGTGGTGATTATTGTCCTTCTTTGTCCTTTGGCCCTTCCATTTGGTCTCATTCCTATTCCTTTCTTTCCTTTTTGTCAACCTTCTGTAATGCACTTCATTGAATTTTTTTTTTACTTCTCCTTGAAAGCATCAGCTGCCCTAAAATTGTCCTTTTCAGACACAGTGCTCCTTTTTGAAGTCCTTAGCTCTGTAGAAAGGAGGATGGGAACCCTGGTTCATCTTTACATTCCTTTATTGACAAAATAGAAATTCACAACAACAGCCCAGAGGACTCCTGGAAGTCTTTTTAAGCAGGGAAAGGTTAGAGGTGTAAATCATACTGCTCTAGGAATTAGAGATTGTCTTGTCACTAACATTTCAAAAGAAAGTTTCAAAGTAAAGCATCAAAGAAACTTTAAAAACACAGAATACTGCTTTAAGGTTTTAACTAAGTTTTGTGTGACTATATTATACCTATTATAATTCTGCCCTAAAATATAAGGAAATCAACTCAGTATCGTGGCATGCTGTTTTGTTTTTGCTGTTTTTATTTTTGTTTTTGAATATCTAAACTCCAGGACCTTCTAATTATCTAGAACAGAGGTAAAATTTGCTCTCTTCAGGTTCAGCTAGTATGACAACTAAGATTTACTGCACCTTCACTATTTTCAGGTACTCTGCTAGGTACTCAGATTATTTCATCTTCACAGTAACCCTAAGAAGCTGCATAATTATTGCCAGTTTTTAGATGAGAAAACAAACTCCAAGAGATTAAATAACTTGCTAAGGTGACCCAGATAATGAATAGCAGACATGGAGTTTAAACCTACCTCTCTTAATTGCAATATAGCTTCCAAGCATTATTTGTCAATTATTCCTTGAAGGGTACTCACTAACTACATTTTTGGCTCCATTATTATATTTATACATTGTGTACCTGATTGCATTCCTCATAAAAAGAAGTGTATCTAGGCACTCATATATTTTTTTAACCACATTTTTTCTCTGTCATCCTCACTACCCCCAACCCCACATTTTAGTAAATGTTTATTTAGCATCTACTGTGCTCCTGGGCTAAGACCTGGAGATTCAAACATTTCAAAACAACAACAGGAACAACAAAAAAGCCCAGCTCTGTTCTCCACTGCATGGGTGTGCATGTGTTGAGGGGATGACATAGGGATGGCTGCTTCAGGCAGATGGATCAACATCTGCAAAGGCGGAGAGGCAGAAGAAAACATGGAATGTTTAGGGAAACAACAGGTCAAAGCTAGTGGAATATCAGTGCCAGTGAGGGCTGATAGGATGAGAGCCTGGGCAGGTAAGCAGGGGCCAGATCTTGAAGGGTTTCAAATACCATAAAAAATTTCAGGGTGCCTGGGTGATTCAGGGGTAGAGTGCTCACCTTTCTTGCTGGAGACCTGGGTTCAATTCTTGGACCATGCACCACCCCCCCCCCCTAAAAAAAAAGTTTAGATGTGATCCACTGCCTTTAAAGAATTTCTCCAGAAATTTATTTTTATCCATAGTTTCTGTAACTTTTTGTGGCCCAACTTTAAGAACATTATCTTCTGATCTTGAGAATTTTTCTTGAATTCTGATTATTTAAGCTCTCCAAACTTTGATTTTCGTATCTATTAGAGATTGTTCTGTTTTTCCAGAATCTTGTAGGGAATAGTGATAATAAACAGACAGAGAGGCAGTATAGAATAATAGGTAAGTGTGTGGATCCTAGAGCCAGGCTGTCTGGGCTGGAATCAACCTGGCTCTGCCATTTACTATCTACATGACCTTGGACACATTGCTTAACTTCTCTGTCCTCAATTTCCCTATCTGTAAAGGAAAAATGATAGGAGTTCATATCTCATAGTGTTATTATTTGAGTTAATATTTGCATAGTACTTAGAATAGTGCCTGGTACATAATTAGTGCTTTGTAAATGTTTCTTAAATAAATTATTAATTAAAACTCCTGGTACCATGTAAGCACTCAATAAAGGGTGGCTATTACTTGTATTCAGTGTATGCTTGATAACATGTAAAATCAAATCCTTAAAATTTTGAAAGCCATAAAACTTCCCTCAGCATTTTTTTTAACCAGGACCTTAAAGCCTCAATACAAATCTTAAAGGAACATTGTTTATATTTTAAAATGCCTCTACTGTGATGCCAATTAACTTTTTTGAGAGCGATGGTTAAATGTAATTAATGCATAATTAATCTGACCTGTGGATCACAAGTCAGTTGCCTTTAACCCAAGGGGAATGTTTCCTTTCTGAGTTTATGTAATGTCATATCATCTTTCATCATTGCCTCCTACAACATCCTACTTCTAGGAGACCTTGAAACAGATTTACTGTATATGTAATTCTAGTTTTGTGAAGTTTTGAGCCCTAGAACTAGGAAGAGGGTGGTGAAATCTGAGACAGGTTTTATCAATAAAATCATTAAGTTTTGTATTTGTTAGTTTTCTGCCACCAGAATTATGTTTAATTTTAAAAAGAGCTTTGCATTAGCAAGCATCATGAGACTTTTTTCCCTTCAAATCTACTTATTACTAGCAGCATATTAAACCTGGAATATGAAAAGAGCTCAAAGGTTTGTTTTGGTTTTCCCACTTCATCTTACTCCCCCCTCATACCCTTCCTCCATTTTGGGCTAAGGAAAATAATTTATTTGATTCTTTACTGAGCACTCTGATTAGACAGAACTCTCACACCAGTCAGCAAGATTACATTTATTTCAAGTGTAATTACTGTTCTTTTGCCCTCCAGTCAGGTAGGGAGAGAGTGACTGATATTTGGAAGTGAACTATGCAGCTGGCCTTTTCTTGTTGGTGAGCAACAAAGTTTGCATTGACATCAGTGTTGGCTGAGCAGTATTCAGTTTGTGCAATGGGTCAGGTTTGTCTCTGTCACTCTCCTACCTTTTATTTGTCAGCTTTCACTTCCTTATAATTTTCTTCTTCAGTATTATTATGATAATTAAAAAAGATGTGTAGCTCTTCGTCAAGGATAGATACCCTAATTCTACTGGTTATTTTAGAAACAAGGATAAATTTAACCCTTAGGCCATCTGCTACTCTGTGGGAGGATTTTTTAAATTATAAATTAGACATTATAACACACTGCTAGAGATTTAAAATATCCCTGGTTGTGTTGATTCCTAGAAATAGTTTAATTTTTCTTAGTTTGAAGACTAGTTTTCAATGTTTTGTTTGTTGTTTTCCTTATTGAAAAAATTACTTAAATCATTTATGTAATAACCTTTCTACTTAGTCTTTGTCATTTAAATAAAAATTCTGGAACTATTCAGAAAGTGTAATCATTTTGCTATGATAAATACTAATAGACTTTAATATCTTCCTTTTCTTTTTCATAAACTTTTATTCTCTCTCTCCTCACTACTCAAAGAGTGGTCTAGGGACTAGCAGCAATCAGCATCACTTTAGACCTTGTTAGAAATTCAGAATCTCAGGTTCTACCCTAGACCTACTCAATCAGAATCTGCAGTTTAGCAAGCTACAAGGTGATTTGTTGTAGTACATTCATGTTAAAGGACTGATCTATTTCACGCCAATAAACAGAACAAAATTCTTTGATGTGCTCAGTTACCATTAAACAGTAGTCTTAGGATCAACCTATTTATTCTTTGCAAGTCCCCATTATTCCTAAAACATCAGCCCTTTGCAAGTGATGTTTGGGCATTGATAATTGATGTACTTTAATTAATGATGACAGCAGTAATAATTGGTGTGTTATCAAGAAGACAGGTCAATCAGTCAACTTTCAAAATATAAAGCAGAAAATAGTAATAGCAGTTCTAGTACTGTGTACAAGTATATTCATCGTTTGTAACTGGATAATTAGATAAGAGGTAGTTAAAAAGCATTCACCTTTTGAGACCATATTGATTTCCATGAGAGTGAGTAATTGATCTATTCTGTGGTTTAAGAGTCTACCCCAAACCCTATTTTTAATAGACATTTTAGGCCACATAGAAACCAAGGGAGAGAGTATAGATATATAAGAATAGCCCAAAACCCATATTGTAGTAAAACCTCAGAGTACATGCCTAAGTGTTGTGGGAGGAGAAATAGGAGTGTGGGGGTTTATCAGCTTCACATGAAAAGGACAAGATATATCTATTTAGTACATCATGCATTCTTAAAATGCATTTAGATTGCCAAAATGAATGTAGATATATATATATACACACACATATTTTTTCATGCAGAAATGATCACATATTTATTACTGAACCAACTTATTTATGCAGAAACATAAAAACTAGAAAAAAACAGGTTTTCCTCCAGTAAAATTAAGTTCAACTGCTCAGAAAGGGTTTTTTAGCTTGAAGGTGCCAGTGGACTTGGTACAGCATAAACATGTGTGCCATCATGTACAAATCTTTGTAGACCCAGCTTGGTTCTTCTCCAGTGTCTCCTATTGGAATTGTACCTGGTTTTATTGCCAATTTTCATTAGAATCTATTGAGGAATGGTATGATTTTGTTTTTGTTTCTTGCCTAGGAATCACTTGATTCTAAGAGTCTTATGAGAAGACATGGCGAAGCTAACATTCAAACACGCACACAGTGTTGGCGGTCAAAGAGAAAGAGAGGGCCATAGATATATATTTCATTTGGTTTATAAGCCTCCTAATTATTCCCACTCACTAAGGATGCTGTTAGCATAGCTTCTAATATCATAGAGAAGAGAAAGCCATCACTTGTCAACTTCTGTTATCACAGTGATAAATTAGAAAATCTCTGTTCTCTGTTTAATGTAGAAGATTTTTTTTTAGTTTATGACAGCCTCACCTCAATTTTAAGTTGATTAACACTGATTAGTGGCATCCTTGGAACATGGGTGATTTAGTAAAAAAAAAAATAATAATAACACCTGGCTAAGCCACTTTCACCTGTAGATACTTGGGCATGTTAGTTAACCACTTTGAGCCTCAGTTTCCCCCTTTGTAAAGTAAGGAGGACAGCAAACCTTGTAAGGTCAGCATCAGTATTACAGGAAATAATATACACAAAATATCAAGTATGTAGTGCCTAGCCCAAAGTAGGTTTGAATAATGAATGTTCTTTGGATTTGATTATAACTCATAGACCATGTTGAAGGACTGGTTGTCATTTTATTTGTAAAAATAGTTATGATTTCATATTGAACCTTCTTAAAATTGAAATACTAATAGATTCTTCATTTAAGACTTGTGTTTTTTCCTTCAAGGTTCAAGAAAAGGTTAAAAATCATGATTGATCTGACAAATTGAAAGTATGCTATGAGAAAGAGTTCAAATTTAATTTGCTCCCACACAAATGACAAATTGCTGCAGAAGAAAGAAACTTTCTTTTCAAAATTTTGTCAGAGTTGCTAAGTCAAAAACATATGAATAAAAATAGTATTGAGATAATGCTAGAATAAATCCTGAATTGGAGTCAGAGGTATCAGTATGAACTCATGGTTTTGTTTGTTTTTTAAATGCACATACATATAGATGAATACAGAAGTAAATATAGACGTGTGGCTTTTCATGAGTTAGTATTTATACATATATTTCCTAGCTCAGTCTGCTGATTGGGCGAGGAGCAGTGATGTCCCAGTAGCAGAGAGCACACCTAAGGCCTTTAGTCTTGGTTTCTAGGTACCATTCTTCAATAAAAGAGGCCATGGCTCCTTAGAGAAGTGGTTGATTTCAAGGCTTGGACAAGGAAGATATGCAAAATGAGCCTGAAACATATTTTGGTATAAAAGATAAGAAAATGCCCCCCCCCACACACAAAAGATTAGTTTCCTGTGGCCAATGCTGAAATAATGTGAGCATCAACATAAATAATAGTATGGAATTAATCCCAAGAATAAAACAAATATTCACCAACACATATATATAATAAATTAATTATTGAATAAATATATAAATGAGAAGGAAAAAATTTTCCTTAGGAAAGAATTCTAATTAATAAGTATAGAAGGAATAAGAGAAATTAAAACTCATCATTAGAATACCACAGTAATCACTGCTATAATCAAGGTCCACTAATAAATGCTTAACTTAGTGGGTAAAAATTTGAGAAGCAGGATATTTATATAGTTTCAATATATCTTCTATAAAACATTTCTTAATTACAAAGGGAAAAAAAGTAGCAGTGGAGATACCTGGCACAAAACCACCTTAATCATGTGATTAGGATTAACCTCACAATAATAAACGTAACTTCAAGCACCCTCTCATATGATGTGCTGAAAAGAGCACATTACTTCTGTAATGTTCTTCTCCAAACTTCATAACCTTAATCTGTGAGAAAACACCAAACAAACAAAACATGGGATCCTGAAATAAAAAGGGATGTAAATGAAAAATGGGTTAAAAACTTAAAAAAATGTAAAGTGAATACAACATTGCTTGGCATAAGTTTTAAGACAGAGAAACAAGCAAAATGTTTGCCACAATGGCTCAGTAGGCCAAGTTCTCGCCTGCTGTGCCAGAGACCCTGTTTTGATTCCTGGTGCCTGCCCATGCAAAAAAAGTAGTTAAAAAAAAAGTATTTGCAGAGACTTGAAACTTCTAGTTGACCAAGATGGTGGCATATGATGTTTCAGAGTGCCATTCCCCACCCCCACCCCCAGAATCTTGGAACAACTAGCAAAAACTGGCAGCCAGCTTCCTCAGAACTGCAGAAGGCAATTAAAGGGTTACAGTAATTGATTGAGTGCCAAATCCAGGCAACTATAGGAGGCGCTTGTGGCACTCTTGCTGCACCTCCCCCCCACCACCACCCCTATCTGGCACAGTGTGGAGCCAGCCTGCACTCCCATTATGGGGCCCTGGCCCTGTTCTAGAGGCAGCAGAGTAACCCCTATGTGTATACCACTGTTCCTATGTATCAGAACCAATCTGTTGGGTGTCAGACTGAAAGACTGACACGGGAAATGTGTCTCTGGCTCGTCTTCCAAAACTTCCCCTATAAGCAGAAGCATCTTGTAAACAGCTAAAGCACTTTGAGAAATGATTAAATCAAAGTGGCCTAGGACAAAGGATTACCAGCTTTTAAGAAATACAGTAGAGCACCTGGGGTGAATGGAAGAAGTCTGTTTCATAGGCATTAGAGAGGGCATTCAGATTCCTGAAAACAGAGGAATTCCTAAGGCCATGAATGAGCACATACCCTGGACAAGATGCAGGCTTAGAAAAGATGTAGAGGAGACTGTACTTTACTTTTACCTCAGGCTGATCTTGATAAGAGGGCTAAACTCTGAAGGAGAGCACCAGCCAACACCGAGTCAATTTGCAAAGGCTGTACATGTTCTTTTCTGTGTTGATTTGTTTGCTCCTGGTGCACTCAAGGAAATCTGTCAATAGCTGAATACAAACTTAAGGAGCAGATAGCTCAGGGACCAAATACCATGTTTAACATATTAATATATTAAAACATACAGTGTTCAACAAAAGATTATAAAACAAAGAAACAGGAACTGATGGTCCATAAAAGAAACAATATAAAAATTCAGAAACCATCAATGAAGTAGAAAAGACTTATGAATATAAAGGACAAGTATTTTTTTAAAAATGATGTTTAATATGCTTAAGGAGATAAAGAACTAAAGGATGGTAATCCTTTATTTATTTAACAATTAATGTCTAAAAAGAGCATCTCAATAAAGAGATAGAAGTTTTTAAAAGAACCCAAACAGAAATACTGGAGTTGAAGGCCACAATAACCAAACTGAAATATTCCCTGTCGGGTTTCATCAGCAGATTGGAGCTGGTAAAAGAATCAGTCAACTCAAGAAAGGCAATTGAAATGATTCAGGCTAAGAAGCACAAAGAAAAAAGAATGAAAAAAGTGAACACAGCCTAAGAGATCTGTCAGACACCATCAAGCTTATCATTATGGAAGTCCTAGAAGGAGAAGATAGAAAGGGACAGAAAGAATATTGAAAGAAATAATAGCAGGAAGCTCCAAATTTAATGAAAGGCATAAATATGCACATTCAAGAATCTCAAAGAACCCCAAACAGGATGAACTTGAAGAAAATCATGCCCAGACACTTAGCACTAAAACTGTTGAATGTCACCTACAAGGGGAGTTCTGAAAGCTGCAAAAGGAGAGCAACGTGTCACATACAAGGGAGCCCCAATAAGATTAAATACTGATTTCTCATCAGAATCCACAGAGACAAGAAGACTGTGGGATAAAATTAAGTTCTGAAAGAAAACATTGGCTAACCAAGAAATTTATATCTGGCAAGGCTGTTGTACTAGCTAGGAAATACCTTGAAATATAAAATCTATAAAAGTGTCTCACACAGCCGTGGGGATGCAAGAGTCCAAGATCTGTCGGGCAGTTCGTGAGCTGGTAGCTCCAGTGAAGGTCCTCAACAAACTCCCGGGAGAGGCTGGCCGGACAACCATGGGGATGCAAGAGTCCAAGATCTGCAGGGCAGGCCACAAGCTGGCAGCTCCAATGAAGGTCCTCAATGAGCGCTCAGGAGAAGCTGGCTAGCTGAAGCAGTAAAAGTGATTGTCTTCTCTGAATCCTCCTTAAAAGCCTTTCAGTGATTAGATTAAGCATCACTCATTGCAGAAGGCACTTCCTTTAATCAGCTGTGGATGCAGCCAGTGTGGTCAGGATTTAAGTCCATGAAATGTCCTCATAGCAACAGACAGGCCAGTGCTTGCCTGACCAGACACCTAGGCACCACCACCTGGACTAGTTGACACATGAACCTGACCATCACAGCTGTTTTTCAAAAATGAGGGAGAGAGTAAGACATTCCCAGATAAACAAAAGTTGAAGGAGTTCCTTACCACTAGAGTTGCCCTACAGGCAATGCAAAAGGGCACTCTTCAGACTGAAAGGAAAAGACACTAGACAGTAAATCAAAGTACTGTAAAGACTTCAGGAAAATGCAATCATTGAGTAATTATAAATGCCAGCACTCCACTTTTTACTTATTACATATTCTAAAATGCAAATGCATAAAAAGTATTGATACATAGATGGTTTGGGACATGCAATGTATAACTATATAATTTGTAACAAGTACCACAAAAAAGGTAAGAGGTGGAGGGTGTATTAGGGTTCTCTAGGGAATCAGAACCAATAGGAGATATCTGTAAACATGAGATTTTATAAAAGTGTTATGCAATTGTGAGGATGCACAATTCCAAATTCCATAGGGCAGGCTGTGAACTGGCAACAATAATGGTCTTTGATGAATTTCCCAGGAGAGGCTAGCTGGCTAAAAGTAGAAATGAAAGTTCTCTCTTCTGAGTGTGCTTATGTCATCACCTCTCCCTTAAAAGTCTTCAACTGATTGGATCAAATAACAGCTATTTTGATTCTCTCATTGCAGAACCTATTCCCCTTAGTTGATCATAGATGTAATCATCCATAGCTGCAATCAACTGACTAATGATTTAATAAACCAGAAGGCTGGTTTATTAACCAGCCACAGAATGTCCTTGCAGTAACTTTAGTCCAGTGCTTGCTTGACCAGACAGCGGGGCACCATCACCTAGCCAAGATGACACATGAACCTAACCACAATAGAGGGATTTATGAACAGTGCTTATGTATGCTGTTGAAGTTAAGTTGATGTCAAGTCAAACATGATTTTTATAGATTTTGGATATTAAATTTAAGCCCCATGGTTACCACAAAGCAAATATCTGAAAAATATATACAGAAGGAAATGAGAAGTGACTCGAACTAAAATAATGAAAAAATATTTAAGAAGGCATTAGCAGAACAAATTAGAGGAGCAAAAAAGCTGTGACTTACAAAGACGAATACCAACATGACGGAAAGTCCCACACTCCCAGTAGTTAATGGTAAATGGATTAAACTCTTCAGTTAAAAGGCAGAGATTGGCAGAACAGATAAAAAAGCACATCCCTTCTATACGCTGTTTACAAGAGACTAACTTTAAACTCAAAGACTCAAACAGGGTGAAAATGAAAGGTGGGAAAATATATACCATGAAAGAAAGTAGTAATCAAAACAGAGCTGGGGTAGCTATACTATCAGATAAAATAGACTTTAAGGCAAAAGACATAAAGAAAAAAGAAGGTCATTATATACTTGTAAAGGGGTCAGTTCAACAAGAAGGCATAATGGTCATATATATACATGTGCACCTAATGGCAGAGCATTGAAATATGTGAAGCAAATATTGACAGATATGAAGGGGGAAATTAGATAGCTCTACATTAGTACTAGGAGACTTCAATACACCACTTTCAAAAATGGGTAGAATATCTACATAGAATATCAGTAAGTAAATAGTAGATTTGAATGCTGTTATAAACCAGCTAGACCTAAAAAAAGAAGAGAAAACTAAACCCAAAGTGAGCAGAAGAAAGGAAATACAGAGACTCAATGGAGATAAATAAAATAGAGAATTTAAAAAAATAATCAACAAAACCAAAATCTGATATTTGAAAAGATCAATAAGATTGATGAAACTTTAGCTAAACTGACAAAAAAAGAGAGCAGGAGAGAGAGCCTATAAAAATCAGAAAAGAAAGTGCGGGGGTGGGGGGGATTACTTCCAACCACATAGAAATAAAAAGGATTATAAGAGGATACTATTAACAACTATACGCCAACAAATAGATAACCTAAATGAGATGGACAATTAACTCCACTGACTTAAGAAGTAGTTGGTCTCAATAGGCCAACATAGAGTGATTCCATCAAGAGATTGAATCGGTAATCAAAAACTTCCAAAGAAAAACTCAAGACCGGATGGTTTCATTGGTAAATTTTCCCAAACAATCTGAGAAGAATTAATATCAATCCTGCTAAAACTCTTCAAAAAAAATTAGAGGGGAGAACATTTTCTAATTCATTCTATGAGACCAACATTACCCTAATGCCAAAGTCAGACAAATATACACAAGAAAATTACAGACCAGTATCTCTCATAAGAGATGCAAAAGTCCTCAACAAAGTACTAGCAAACTGAATCCAACAGCATATTAAAAGAATTATACGCCATAATCAAGTGGGATTTATCCTTGGTATGCAAAGTTACTTCGGTGTAGAAAGACAATTATGTAATACACCACATTAACACAACGAAGGAAGAAAACAACATGATCATTTCAATTGATGTAGAAAAGGCATTTGATAAAATCTAGCATGGCTTCTTGATAAAATCACTTAGAACACTAGGAATAGAAGGAAACTTCAACATAATAAAAGTCATATATGAAAAGCCCAAAGCTGACATCCTACTTAATGGTAAAAGACTGAAAGCTTTGCCTTTAAGGTCAGGAACACGACAAGGATGCCCATTGGCACCACTGTCATTCAGCATTGTACTAGAAGTTCTTGCCAGAGCAATTAGGGCAAGAAAATTAAATAAAAGGCAACCAGATTGGAAAGGAAGAAGTAAAACTTTACCTATTTGCAGATGATATGATCCTACCTTCAGAAAATTCTGAAAAATCCACAATAAAGCTACTAAAAATAATAGACGAATTCAGCAAAGTGGGAGGGTACAAGACACAAAAATTAGTAGTGTTTCTATACATTGAATCTGAAGAGGAAACAAACAAAAAAATTGATTTACAATAGCAACTAAAAGAGCCAAATAGCTAGGAGTAAATTTAACCAAAGACGTAAAGGACTTGCAAACAGAAAACCTACAAAACATTGCTAAAAGAATTCAAAGATGACCTAAGTAAATACAAGGACATTCAATTATTTAATGTGGTGGTTTGAAGCTGTATTTACCCCCAGAAAAGCATGTTCTTAAAGGTAAACCATTCCTGTGGGTGTGGACCCATTGCAAATAGGATATTTTGATGAGGCTATTTCAGTTAAGGTGTGACCCACCTCATTTAGGATGGGTCTTACTCCTCCTACTGGAGTCCTTTATTAAAGAATGAAATTCAGACAGAGAGAGAAACTCAGGGAAGCAAGAAACTGAAAGCAATGAAACCTGGAAGAGAAGGGAGAGACAAAGAGATGCTGCCATGTGGCAGAGGAGTCAAGGATTCACGGCAGCTGGTCTTCAGTATGAAAGCATTTCCTTGATGTGCCTTGATTTTGGACATTTTTTCAGGCTCAAAATTGTAAGCTAATAAATTAATTGCCATTATTAAAAACCAACCTATTTTATGGTTATCTGCTTTCAGCAGTGTAGGAAATGAAAACCTTCTGTATTCATGGATCGTTAAGATGTCAGTTATACCAAAAGCGATTTACAGATTTACTGCATTCTAAATCAGAATCCCAACAGCCTTCTTTGCAGAAATGGAAAAGCCAGTCATCAAATTTATAGAAATGTAAGGGGTCCCAAATAGCCAAAACCAACTTGAAAAGGAACAAGGCTGGGAGGACTCATACTTCCTGATT
This sequence comes from Tamandua tetradactyla, assembly GCF_023851605.1. NCBI lineage: Eukaryota > Metazoa > Chordata > Mammalia > Pilosa > Myrmecophagidae > Tamandua > Tamandua tetradactyla. The sequence continues at coordinate 29,697,085 of NC_135334.1, read as the reverse complement.
TTAAATCTTCTTACAAAGCTACAGTAATCAAAAAAGAGTAATCACTTTTTTACTTTTACTTTATTTATTTATTTGAGTAATGAAAATGTTCAAAAATCAATTGTGATGATGAATGCATAATTATATGATGATAATGTGAACCACTGATTATATACTTTGGATGATTATATGGTATATGAATATATTATACATATCAATAAAATTGCATTTAAAAAAGAAAAAAAAAGAATGGTCACAAGGACTTTCATATAGACTAATGGAATCAGATTGAGAGTTCAGAAATAAACCCTTATACCTTTGACCAGTTGAATTTTGATAAGAGAGCAGAGTCCATTTAATTGGGGGAAAATGTCTCTTCAACAAATGGTTGAACTAGATAGTCATATGCAAAAGAATACATAAGGACCCTGACCTTATACCATATGCAAAAATAATTCAAAGTGACCCAAAGACATAAATATAAGAACCAAAACTATAAAGCCAGAAGAAAGCATAGGGAGGTATGTTTAGGACCTTGTGTTAGGCAGTGGTTTCTTATACCACTTTATGCTTTATACCAAAAGCAAGAGCAATGAAAAAAAAATAGATAAATGGGACCTCATCAGAATTCAAACCTTTTGAGCACCAAAGGACTTCATCAGGAAGTAAAATGGCAACCTACAGAATAGGAGAAAATATTTGGAAACCATATATCCAATGAGGGTTTAATATCCAGACTATATAAAGAAATCTTACAACTCAACAACAGCAATAAAACAACCCAATTTTAAAATAGGCAAAAGACTTCAATAGATATTTCTCCAAAGAAGATATACAAATGACCAAAAACCACATCTGCCACTGTGGAGATGCAGATCAAAATCACAATGAGATACCATTTCTTCAAACACATACTTGCACACTGATGTTCATAACACCATTACTCACAATTGCCAAGAGATGGAGGCAACCCAAGTGTGCATCAACCAATGAAATAAATAAAATGTCATATATGCACAATGGAATATTATTCAGCCATAAAAAGCAATGAAATTCTGATACATACAACAACATGGAGAACCTTGAAGACATCATGTTGCATGAAATAAGCCAGACACAAAAGGACAACTATTGCATCATGGCACTAATATAAAGTAATTTGAATAAGTAAATTCATAGAGTCAGAAACTAGAATAACAGGTTCCAGTAACTGGGGTGGGGGTTAGGAAATGAAGAATTAATGCTTACTTGCTGCAGAGTTTGTTTGGGGCAATGAAAGAGTTTTGAAAATGGTTGGTGGTAATGGGGAATATAATTACAGTACAGAATTGTATATTTGAATGAGGCTTAAAGGGACTAATTTTAGGTTTGCATATCTGTTACTAGAATAAAAAATTTTAAAAGCCAAAGGACTGTACAACACAGTAACCCTTAAACTTTGGGGTATCAATAATATAGTTATAATATTTTTTCAGTAGTTGAAACAAAGGTATATAAATATTTTTAAACATTAAAAATAAATTAATTTTTAGAAATATTTAAGCAATGTTTGAGGAATGTAGCAGCCATAGCTTTAGATATTAACTTCCAGATCAGAGAATTAGAAGACATTAAACTAGAAGGACGTTTTCTTTCCAGCAAGGCCAGGTCTGATTTGCATCTGGCATAGAGAAAGGAGTGCCCAAGTGATTGTTTTTAATGACGTTTTCCAAAAGTCTTTTGGGGGTGTCTTTTTATTCTCTGAGTTTACACAGTAGTTGACACATGTATAGCATGCCCGTGTTGAGAGAAGGTATGAAAGAATTTGGTTAGTTTGATGAAGCATGATTGTAGCCATTCCAATTTGAATAAGTGGTGATAAACAAATCTTGCATAGTTGTGCCATTTTTATATTTCATCCCTCTTGTTCACCTCACTTCACTGTGTGCTTTTAGGCAGAAGGCTACAGACTGAATGAAGCAAATCATCCAGTTTCCCATGAAGAAGTAGAAAGGCTTTTATTTTTTAAGTGCCTTTCCATTGCCACTTCTTTGAACTGACAATTATTAAATTGCTCAAAAATAGTATATATCACTGTGCCAGGGAAAGACAATTAACAGTGAAGGCTCTGTAATCAGACCTGGTTTCTGCTCCAGTTCTTTTGCTTAGTAACTAAATGTATAACCTCTGGCAAGGTACTTAATTTTCTACCCTCACTGTTATGTAAAATAAGGATACCTCATAGGGTTATTAAGAAGAGTAAATGAGATCATCTTCAGAAATGTTAGGTGAGTTCCTGGCACACAGTAAGCACTTTTAAAAGTGATAACAATGAAAACATATTCATTCAGGAAACATTTATTAAATACCTGTTGTCTACAGACATTATGCTAAGTGCTGTGACTACACACCTGTCTCATTTCCCAATTTTCTACGCTCAAGTCTATTCAGGAAGACAAATAAGTAAAACAATAAAAATAATAATGATATAGCACCTATATCGTTATTATTATCTGTTGAGCACCTACTATGTTTCAATATCATACCTAAAGCAGTGTATATCGTCTCTTTTTTTTTAACTTTTTTTATTAATTAAAAAAATTAACAAACAAAACATTTAGAAATCATTCCATTCTACATATATAATCAGTAATTCTTAATATCGTCACAGTTGCATATTCATCATTTCTTAGTACATTTGCATCAATTTAGAAAAAGAAATAAAAAGACAACAGAAAAAGAAATAAAATGATAATAGAGAAAAAAAACTATACATACCATACCCCTTACCCCTAGCTTTCATTTACCACTATTTCAAACTGAATTTATTTTAACATTTGTTCCCCCTATTATTTATTTTTATTCCATATGTTCTACTCTTCTGTTGATATAGTAGCTAAAAGGAGCATCAGACATAAGGTTTTCACATTCACAGAGTCTCATTGTGAAAGCTATATCATTGTTCAAACATAATCAAGAAACATGGCTACTGGAACACAGCACTACATTTTCAGGCAATTCCCTCCAGCCTCATGGATAAGATTTTTAATAAGGTTGCTAAGCATTGATAATGGAGGTTATAAGGGGTGTGGGATGTTTTTGGTTTTGTTTTTGTGTTTTTTTGAGTAATGAGAATATTCTCAAATTGATTTTAGTGGTGAATGCATAACTTTGTGATTATACCCCAAGAGCCATTGATTGTACATTTTGAGTAGATTTATGGTGTATGAATAAAACTGTGAGGTCAGTGATTATGTCTCCTCTTCCATTTCTGATCTTATTTATTTGCGTCCTCTCTCTTCTTCTTTTTGTCAATCTTGCTAAGGGCCCATCAATCTTATTGATTTTCTCATAGAACCAACTTCTGGTCTTATTGATTTTCTCTATTGTTTTCATGTTCTCAATTTCATTTATTTCTGCTCTAATCTTTGTTATTTCTTTCCTTTTGCTTGCTTTGGGGTTAGTTTGCTGTTCTTTCTCCAGTTCTTCCAAGTGGACAGTTAATTCCCTAATTTTTGCCCTTTCTTCTTTTTTGATATAGGCATTTAGGGCAATAAATTTCCCTCTTAGCACTGCCTTTGCTGCGTCCCATAGGTTTTGATATGTTGTGTTTTCATTTTCATTCACTTTGAGATATTTACTAATTTCTCTTGTAATTTCTTCCTTGACCCACTGGTTGTTTAAGAGTGTGTTGTTGAGCCTCCACGTATTTGTGAATTTTCTGGCACTCTGCCTATTATTGATTTCCAACTTCATTCCTTTATGATCCGAGAAAGTGTTCTGTATGATTTCAATCTTTTTAAATTTGTTGAGACTTGCTTTGTGACCCAGCATATGGTCTGTCTTTGAGAATGATCCATGGGCACTTGAGAAAAAGGTGTATCCTGCTGTTGTGGGATGTAATGTCCTATAAATGTCGTTAAGTCTAGCTCATTTATTGTAATATTCAAATTCTCTGTTTCTTTATTGATCCTCTGTCTAGATGTTCTGTCCATTGATGAGAGCGGGGAGTTGAAGTCTCCAACTATTATGGTAGATGTGTCTATTTCCCTTTTCAGTATTTGCAGTGTATGCCTCACATATTTTGGGGCATTCTGGTTCGGTGCATAAATATTTATGATTGTTATGTCTTCTTGTTGAATTGTTCCTTTTATTAGTAGATAGTATCCTTCTTTGTCTCTTTTACCTGTTTTACATTTGAAGTCTAATTTGTTGGATATTAGTATAGCTACTCCTGCTCTTTTCTGGTTGTTATTTGCATGAAATATCTTTTCCCAACCTTTCACTTTCAACCTATGTTTATCTTTGGGTCTAAGATGTGTTTTCTGTAGACAGCATATAGAAGGATCCTGTTTTTTAATCCATTCTGTCAGTCTATGTCTTTTGATTGGGAAGTTCAGTCCATTAACATTTAGTGTTATTACTGTTTGGGTAGTACTTTCCTCTACCATTTTGCCTTTTGTATTTTATATATCATATCTAATTTTCCTTCTTTCTACACTCTTCTCCATACCTCTCTCTTCTGTCTTTTCATATCTGTCTCTGGTGCTCCCTTTAGTATTTCTTGCAGAACTGGTCTCTTAGTCACAAATTCTCTCAGTGACTTTTTGTCTGAAAATGTTTTAATTTCTCCCTCATTTTTGAAGAACAATTTTGCTAGATATAGAATTCTTGGTTGGCAGTTTTTCTCTTTTAGTAATTTAAATATATCATCCCACTGTCTTCTAGCCTCCATGGTTTCTGCTGAGAAATCTACACATAGTCTTATTGGGTTTCCCTTGTATGTGATGGATTGCTTTTCTCTTGCTGCTTTCAAAATCCTCTCTTTCTCTTTGACCTCTGACATTCTAACTAGTAAGTGTCTTGGAGAACGTGTATTTGGATCTATTCTCTTTGGGGTGCACTGCACTTCTTGGATCTGTAATTTTAGGTCTTTCATAAGAGTTGGGAAATTTTCAGTGATAATTTCTTCTATTAGTTTTTCTCCTCCTTTTCCCTTCTCTTCTCCTTCCGAGACACCCACAACATGTATATTTGTGCGCTTCATATTATCATTCAATTCCCTGAGCCCCTGCTCATATTTTTCCATTCTTTTCCCTATAGTTTCTGTTTCTTTTTGGATTTCAGATGTTCCATCCTCCAGTTCACTAATTCTAACTTCTGTCTCTTGAAATCTACCATTGTAGGTTTCCATTGTTTTTTTCATCTCTTCTACTGTACCTTTCATTCCCATAAGCTCTGTGATTTGTTTTTTTAGACTTTCCATTTCTTCTTTTTGTTCATTCTTTGCCTTCTTCATGTCCTCCCTCAGTTCATTGATTTGGTTTTTGAAGAGGTTTTCCATTTCTGTTCGTATATTCAGACTTAGTTGTCTCAGCTCCTGTATCTCATTTGAACTATTGGTTTGTTCCTTTGGCTGGGCCATATCTTCAATTTTCCTGGTGTGATTTGTTAATTTTTGCTGGCATCTGGATATTTAATTACCTTAATTAGTTTATTCTGGAGATTGCTTTCACTTATCTTACCTAGGGTTTTCTTGCTAGATGAGTTTGTTGTCTATCTGTTCATTGACCTTCATTTCAGCTTTTTCTGGGCCTCTAGCTTACGTTTTGTTTAACAGAGGGTAATTTTTCAGTTCTTGTTTTCTTGTTTCTTGTCCTGCTTGTAAGGTGCCTTTTCCCTCCCCACCCTTAGGAGGGTCTACATAGGTATTACAGACTCCAACTGGGTTTTCCCTGACTAAGCTGGCCTCCTTTCAGGGGGAAGGAATCACCTGCGTCAGTTTTCCCTGAGTGTGAGACCCAGCAGGTTGAAAGACTTTCCTGTGGAGTCTCTGGGCTCTGTTTTTCTTATCCTCCCCAGTATGTGGCGCTTGTCTGTCTGCGGGTCCCACCAGCAAAAGATGTTGTGGCTCCTTTAACTTTGGAAGGTTCTCCCTGCTGGGGGCGTGGTGGAAACAGAGGAAAGGTTGTAGGCTGGTTTTCCCCTTTCCTCTTTTTCGGTTAGCCCAATAGGCGACCTCCGCCTTGACCAGTTTCGCCTGAGCTGGGGGCCTAATTTTAGTAGTCAGAATTTGTTTATTAATGCCACTATTGGTGTTTGGTTGGACTCAGTCCCTGCTACTGTTAGAGACTCTTTCCTTTCCCTCCAGGAAGCTGCCTGTGGGGGAGGGGCACCGGCTGCCACAGTTTGGGGATCTGCACGCGGCTTGGGGAACTGCGCGCGGCTTGGGGAACTCACTGTTCCGGAGACTCGCAGCCGATCCAGCTGGTCCAGAGTGGGGTACGCTGTGTGTCCGGTCACTGTCATGGCTCTGAGAGCTGTCCTGTACTGTTTCTGGTTATTTAGTAGTTGCTCTGGAGGATGAACTAAAACGCGTACACATTACTAAGCTGCCATCTTGGCCCCCCTCATCATCTCTTTTTATCAGTAGTCCAACAACCTTATGAAGTTTAGGTATTGTCCCCATTTTGCAAATAAGGAAACTAAGGCTCAGAGAAGTCATATACCCAGGATTTGAACCCAGATCTTCCTGACTCCAAAGTCTTCCTTAACCAATACATCAGATGATTAAAAATACCATTTTTTAAGTGTTTTGGCAGGGTTATTGAAGACATCTGCATATGTGACATTGGAACAGTTTTCTCAGTGTTTTGAAAAGAATGTTCCCACAGACTCAAGTCTTCTATCTTCCTCATTTATCTACAAAAAATAGAAGTAAAGTGTTGCTTAGTACTGTTCTTTCTGGAAGTTCACAGAAAACTTTCTTCATCCTAGATATGAAAAGCATCCACAAGCACTTGGATTCTTTCTTAGCTCTTTGTGCTTTTGCCTATAAAGTGTACCAGTGAGAGAGCTGAGGGCAGTGGAGGCCAGGCTGCCTTCCTTACAGGCCACTGTCCTGTCACTCCTTTAATTTCATTTTCACCAGACTGTGGGTAAGTTCAGAATGAAGTAGCTCTGTAATGACTCTTTGAAACTTTGAGACATTAAAACTTTACAACACTATTTGGAGCAACATACATAGTTAAAACTCATCATATATGCTTATGGTGTAGCATTTACTGAAACTTTCAGAATCTCCAAACACACATCCCTGAGCTTCTTATGCTCTTCTGTATGAGAAGAAATTAATATTTTCTTCTTTAGACGTTAAATGACTATCTTGTCCTTGATTGAAATTGTGCTTTTTCTGGAAAATTAGAAATGTATCTATATGTACATATGACTTACAATGTGATTTGAGATTTGAGTGGTTAGTTATAGAGGTGGAATTTAGAAAATAAGTCCTCTGATAGTTATTTTGGAAACAGAGCATAAGACAGAACCAAGGTCACATTGTGAAGGGAGAAAAAGATCTCCTTGGCATCCTCTTTGTCTCATATTCCAATCAAGGACTGACCACAGTGTTGTTCCACCAAACTTAGTTAGGGTACCTGAGGCTCTTTCCTGGGTGCACCCTCTTTTCTCTTCTGTACCCTCAAGCTCCCTCTGCACTTCCTCTGGTGTATTTCTAGGGCCTTTTTCTCAGAATGACAATAGTTGATGGTAATAGTTTTACAGAAGGAGACAGAATGTGACATTTTACAACTATTGTGTTTTAGGCACTTTGCATTTTAATCTCATTTAATCCTTGCAATATCCATTCTGGGTTGCTGGTATTCCCGTATTTATAGACAAAGAAACTAAGGTTCAGAGAAGTTAAATAATTTACCTAGAAAACTTGAAACTAGAAAGTGACAAAACTGGAAATCTCTTGTTTTCCCCAACTTCCATGAAGCTGTGGTGGGGATTGTTATTGTTATTACTGTTATTGCTGCTTGTCCCTAGTTCGAAAGTCTAAATAGCTAACAAAGTGGACAGATACATGCATCGTCTCAAGGTAGGAATAGAGTGCTTGTGCATTTACACTAACTAATTTGATCCTCGCGCCAACCTGCTGACTAGGTATATTTATTTTTTCAACATTACAGTTGGGGAACTAAGACTCAGAAACACTGATTCAAAGTCACACAACTAGTAGGTCTGGCACTAGAGACTTGATCCATACCCCCTTGGGGCATCTCATAAAGCTTTACCGTCCTTGCAGCACGGTGTGCCAACTTAGAGCCAGTTCCTGTTACTAAGGCAATGTCACTGATTCAGTCAGGAGTGTGGAACAATGCTAGACAAAATAAATGTAACATGCAAAATAGTAGGAATTAATTTCTTCAGTAAGACTGTGAGACTGTGTGAAGATTTAGGAAAAGAATGTAAGCTTACATTTGTACCAAAGCTAGCTGAATTTGTCCTTTAGCTTAATTTTCATGTGTATCAAAGGCATCTCAGTACTGTGTTTCCAGAGTGTGCAGTCTGGGTATCAAACTGTAGATTCACTGTGACTCAGATTATAAAGGGAAGACCATTTACTGTGTGGAGGTATAATGCCACCATATTCCATAAATGAACACATAAGTGATCCTGGTGATAGGTGGCCCATTGCTGGGCCATGTTTAGATGGTATTTGCCTATATCTGGATGTATAGACCCACACTTAGTTGTTACTTAGAAAGCCCTGGCCTCAGTTGCTGTATAAGGTTATATCCTCCTACCCTGGGGTAATAGCTTGTAAGAGCAGTCAGTCACCAGGTTATATTTAAGTAAATATCAAGTTCTGTCATTTGTTTCTTATCTTATAGACCATACAAAATAGAACTATTGATCAATCATGAGAACTGAAATTCTAAGATTATCACATTCACATTGATTATCCACACCAAAGGATTTTCTTTCAGCCCTAAAAATTCATTTAAGCTCTTTTTCCAGTCTCTCAGTTACTTTCTTTGAGAAGAAAACTTGATTTCACTCATTCAACAAATATATATTGGGTACTTCACTATTTGCTGATCATCATGCTGAAGTGCTAGGGAAACATCACAAACCAGCTGGCATCCTAGTCCTCGCAGAGCAAAAAGTGGCCATATTGTTAATATTGTATATTATAATAAAATTCATTACAGAGAAACTCAGTATAGTTTGAGAGCATAGATTAAAGTAACATTTATTTCCATCCCACTAGATTTCGGTTTTGGAAATTTCTTTAAAAGCGGTGAACTCCTGGCAACATGGTGTGGCAGCCCCCCTTACGCAGCCCCGGAAGTCTTTGAAGGGCAGCAGTATGAAGGACCACAGCTGGATATTTGGGTATTTCTTTGCTTTGCTGTGTTAAATGCATCTTTAATGATAATACTTGGTACTCTGGCCCATCTTAATAGCTTTTTGGTACCTAACCCTTGGGCAATATTTCATATTTCCCTATCCACTGGACTGTACTTAGAGCATCTTGAATAGGACCCCTAAGAAAGGATATCTAGGGACATGTTATCCTAATAGCAGCAATAATTTAAAGTCAAATAGCAATCAAATGATTAAATTCAGAGCTTTTGGTATTCATTATAGGGTACTTTGTTGCAGTAGTAAGCATTTCAGATTTTTTCAAATTCTGAAAAAATACTAGACTCAGATAGGAATCTTTCCTATGATTTTAAGAAACGTGAGGATGGAAACCACAGAGTGTTTGAAGCTCTTGGTAGAAAAGTGACTGGACTGTTTTCTTCCCTAGAGCATGGGAGTTGTTCTTTATGTCCTGGTCTGTGGGGCTCTGCCTTTTGATGGCCCTACTCTTCCAATTTTGAGGCAGAGGGTCCTGGAAGGAAGATTTCGGATTCCATATTTCATGTCAGAAGGTAACGTATTCATCTTACTAATTGTGTTTTACAGAATTTGAGCTCTGAATTAAATACCTAGGCAAAAGCTTCCCTTTTTCTAAGAGTTTGTGTGTCAAATAAAGTGACTGAGTTACTTTAAATACCACAGAAAGAAGCAGCCCCCTCGATGTAGGTGAGACAAATTCCAGCCTTCCTACTTGTAACTGAAAACAGAATCAGTTTCCCAGATTAACAGCACAAGTCTTCCCATTCACTCTGAGTCTATAAATGTCCCCAGTTTATTTTAGACTTAGAAGAGCATATCATAGATAAAGATTCACACCATTTTGCTCAGTATGAAATGAATTTTCCTTTTTCCTTTGGTAGGAAGCTGCAGACTTAAAATTTTTTAATTGAATTAAAAGCCAAATGGCAAAACTGTTGAATTAGGACGAAATGCCATAATCTGCACCAGCCTTGTATTAGGTTGTTACCTCAGAGGCAGGTTACCTTTACTCCATAGTTTAGTTTTGGTTATTATCCTTAACTCTTTTGTTCCTAGTAAACCCTTAGGAGTAGTTCTTTTGTAATTAAGAGCATAGACTCTGGAGCCCGACTGCCTGGATTTAATCCAGGTCCACCACTCAGAGTGTTCAACCCTGGCTTCAGTTTCCTCATCTGTAAAATGGAAATAGCAATAGATCCAGCCCTTGGGGGTGTTGTGAGAGTTAATTAAATTGCTCTATATAAAGCTCTTAGCACAGTGCCTGACACATAGTGAGTGATAGAAGATTATCTTATAAGGGGGCAGTGAGGAGCGTGATGTCAACTCAGAGAATAAGCTAGTGCCCAAAGTGGCAGCAGTATAGTTTGGTAGTATAATCAGAAGTAAACAATGTTTTACCTACATTTTTATCAGCTATACTGATGTGGAAAAAACCAACAGTATGTTGGAGAGCTGTTTGCCTCCATTATATAGCTTTAATGTGTTAGCCTCTCAGGTGACTGAGGATCAGTTTATTATTTACAGTCTAAGAATGTTTTTTTTTTCCTTAAGTCAAATCAAAATCTGTGACTAGATATTAATTTTCAGTTAAGAAACTCAGTTAGTAGAAAGATTCATTTAGCACAGAATTGGATAGACCCACAACCTCCTGTTTTCCTTAAACATTTGTCCATAATGTGAACTTGACAAATATAAGTAGCTTTCATGTGTTGATTTATTCATTTTAATCCCTGCTCTGTAGAAGACACTGTGGAAGATACAAAGATGAAAGCCACTGCCCAAAGTCACATGAGTCAGGCAAATAAACGCAAGTGCAAGGTGATTGATGTGCCTTTTGTAACATGTTTTCTCTAGATTGTGAACATCTTATTCGAAGGATGTTGGTCCTTGACCCATCCAAACGACTAACCATAGCTCAAATCAAGGAGCATAAATGGATGCTAGTAGAAGTTCCTATACAGAGACCTGTACTCTATCCACAAGGGCAAGAAAATGAGCCATCCATTGGCGAGTTTAATGAACAGGTTCTGCGATTGATGCACGGCCTTGGAATAGATCAACAGAAAACCATTGAGGTAAAGTGACCACAGATTTGACTCAAGCTATGTTAAGATTCCGTTATACTTAGTAACTTGAAATGTCATGTCATATGCATACCTGTCAGCCTGTTCTTTTAAAGGTCCATCACCAGCACCTCAGTGTACTATTCAATTTTTCCTAAAGATTACCTGAGACACTATATATGTGTCTAGTTACTAAGCTATTGGAATGTGATATACCAGAAACAGAATGGCTTTTTTTTCTTTACATGGGCAGGCACTAGGAATTGAAACTGGGTCTCCGGCATGGCAGGCGAGAACTCTGCTACTAAGCCACCATGGCCCACCCATGCAATGGCTTTTTAAAAGAAGGATTTATTAAGCTACAAGTTTACAGTTCTAAGACTGTGAAAATGTCCAAATTAAGGCACCAACAAGAGGTTGTCTTCACTCAAGAAAGGCTGATAAATTTCAGGGTTTCTCTCAGTTGGGATCCGCATGGCAACAATTTCTGCTAGCTTTCTCTCCCAACTTCTGGTTTCATGAACTCCCCTGGGGGTATTTTCTTTCTTCATCTCCAAATGAAGTTGTGTGGACTCTGTTTGTTCTGTTTGTTCTGTCAGTTCTGGTGGCTCTAATGCTTTTTTCCAAAATGGTTCACTCTTAAAGGGCTCCAGCAAGGGACCTCACCCTGAATGGGCACAGACACATCTCCATGGAAACCATCCAGTCAAAGGTTACCACCCACAATTGGGTGGGTCACATCTCCATGGAAACACCAAAAAGATCCCACCCAGAAATATTGAATGAGGATGAAAGGACATGGCTTTCCTGGGTATACACACAAATTTAAACTGGCACAATATGTTTGCTTTTCTTCAGTGTAAAAGTCTTTTGGGGTAATGGAAAAGTTTTAGCAATGGCTGATGGAGATTGAGACAAAATTTTGCATATGTAATTAGCACCACTGAATTATATATTTGAAAGGGAAATTTTAGGTTGTATCTCAGTTACCACACACATACCCCAAACCCCTAGAACTGTACAACACAATGTAAACAGTATTCTCAAGTTAATAACATAATTACAGTAATAATGTTTCATGAATTGTAACAAAGATACCACACCAATGCAAAATGTTAGTAATAGGGGAAACTGTGTGGGGTGGGGAAATGGGAAGTCTGCACTTCCTGCATGATTTTTTCTGTAAACGTACAACTGCTCCATTTAAAATGTTTTAAAAAAATCAAGAGCTACGAGGGTACAGAAAATTCAAAAAAGACAAGAATGAATGCTTAACAAATACAAAGTAGAACATTTCTTCCAAGATGAAGCATGAAGTTTTATATAGGTATTAAACTAGTTTAAAAGGAAAATAAATGTGCAGATACGGAACAAGGCTGAGGGCTGAGCAGGAAACAAGGAGAAGGGTAGGCATCAATTAAGAAAATCAGTTGGGTTTCTTAAAGTCAGTTGCATTTAAATTGTGAACTGGAGAAAATTAGAAGACAAAAACATGTAGATTCTTGATTTGGAAGCATTGGGGATCATAGAGCAGAGAAGGCCATGAGCCAAGGAAGAAAAAGTATTTCTATCCTCTAGTAGCATATTCAAAGGATATGCGTACTTTTTAATGTTTCCACAATAGCACAAAACAGACCACAGTAAAAAATGCTGTTTTTAAGGAGGAAGCATAACAGGAAAGAATACAAAATGTCCCTTTGGTTGCCATTAAAAAACAAGGCTCCAGATTGATCTGCTTTTTCCCCCATTGTTGTCGTAAGTGACACCAAACTGGCTTTCCTGCTTTGCCCCTGATGTACTCGCAGTGTTTTTCTCCCCTGAACAGCCAGGGAGAGGGCTTGGCTGTGTGCTGATCTTTGCTGAGGGCTCTGTGCCTGTGATACAGTGCACAGCCCTCATGCAGACTTCCAGGTGGAATTTTAAGCTAAAGGATCAGTTGTTTCTCTGTTCCATTAGAACATTAGTAAAGCTGGCAGGCTAAAGATGTGAAAAATTAAGAAACAACTTTATTTTCAAGGTTTTGAGAGGGGAGGACTGTAAAAAAAACAAGAGGAAAACATTACCTAAGATTAGCGACACAGTGTCTCTCGATCTAGCATCCAGGAGTCATTCTTCAGCCCAAAATAATTATCAGAAAGCTCTCCAAAGACTTTAATCATTCACTTCAGAGTTGTGAAGGTTTGGGCTTGTGTTGCAGCTATGGAATTAGAGCCTCCTGGCTCGGGATGCTGACTGAGCTTACATCCTAGTGACAGCTATGAAATGGGACTATATGATAATATTGGGAATGTCTGCATGGGACAGTGAAGGCGTTTTCTCTGAATGCAGAAAAATAAATGGATCCTGTTCATGTAAAGAGATCAGCCAAGTCATTTAAAGATATCACCCCTCTCCATAATTAATAGTAGAGGCTTGAAATTTTCTTTCTTTAATTCTAAATTCTGGAACAGCTTTCATTTTTTTGAGGCATACTTTCTTGTCACTGTATTTCTAAGAACACATGATTTCTTCCCCCTTTTTTTTAGAAAAGTATAGATATTGGATTGCTTTATTATGGGTCCCTACCTTCAGCATTTGTTTTCTCTTTTTAGTCTTTGCAGAACAAGAGCTATAACCATTTTGCTGCCATCTATTACTTGTTAGTAGAGCGGTTGAAATCACATAGGAGCAGTTTTCCTGTGGAGCAGAGACTTGATGCCCGCCAGCGTCGGCCTAGCACCATCGCTGAACAAACAGTTGCCAAGGTAACGCCCCATTAGTCAATAGTCTTTTCTGTGCATGTGCCTATTCACATATTTGACTCATTTTTCATCCTGTAGTACAAAGGGTTAGGGTTTCATCCTCTACACTCTGTATGTCTGTAAAGTTTCTGCCTCTGTCATTCACTGGATTCTCAAATGTTTTTAGTGCCTTCCTATTTTTTTTTAAGGATTAACTTTATTTCAAATATTGTTTTTTCCCTTAAGAGGTTTTTTTGCTTTTTACTATTCGCTTATGTTGAGAATTAGGGTAACTAGCCTGTACGTTCAATTTCATTTAATACATTTTAATGTGGATGTACTATGTGCAAGCTTCTGTTAGGCATTATAGGGAGCAGGATGTATAAAACAGAGCCATTGCTCTCAGAGATATCCCAATATAGAAGGAAAATAAACGAAAGTCATAAATAAGCATGTTTTAAACCAGGGAAAGGTAAGTGCTGTAGAGGAACTAAGGGCAAGAGAAAGAGATATATCTAAATGGGAAAGACTTTGTGGGAGAGATTAAGAAAGGTTTCACGGATGTGTAAGACTTTGTTAGGGAGGGGCAGTAGTTGAAAGCATCATAGACAGGCAGAGGAAGCAGCATGAGAGGAAGTGGGCAAGTGTAGGACTTGTTCAGATTAATCTTGTTCAGTTAATGGATCAGATGAAAACGTAGGTGGTAAAAGTGGTAAGTTGAAGCCATGTTGTGGAGGACCTACTAAAGGTTGTTAAGCAAAAACATAATATAATTATATCAGTGCTCTAAGCTATTTAATTTGATAACATTGGGAAGGATAAATTGAATTAGGAAGAGAAGGAATTTAGAGAGAGCAGTAAGATTATTACAGTTGAAAAGAGAAATAATGAAGCCTTCAAGTAATGGTGATGTTGGAAGTAGGAAGGTGCAGGTGTAAGGACCATTTTTGAGGTAGACTGTTATGAACTTAGCAGTGGTTTGGAAAGGAAGCTCAGTATGATGGTTAAAAGCAGGGACCCTGGGGAGGGCCACGGTGGCTCAGCAGGTAAGAGTGCTTGCCTGCCAGGCCTGAGGACCCGGGTTCGATTCCCGGTGCCTGCCCATGTATTAAAAAAAAAAAAAAAAAAAGCAGGGACCCTGGAGCATATCCCAGATTCTGCCATTTACTCTTGTATAACCTTAAAGTTATTTAAGGTCGTTCTGTGCCTCAGTTTCCCAGGATGTAAAATGTAGATAATAATGGAGTGTTACAAAAATTAAATTAGTTACTATTTCTGAAACATTTACAACAGTGCTTGGCTATAAGAGTCATGTAAGTGTGCTATAAATTAATAATACATGTTGGGAAAGAAGGAATAACAGTGAGTCTGAGATGACTTCAGTCTTAAGCCTGGGGCTGAGAGAGTAGTGGCAGATTGACTCAATTGCTCAGGTAGAAGATAGGGATCTGGATCCCAGGAGAGAGGCTGGAGCTAAAGAGATTTGGAGAATCATCTCTATAGAGATTGAGAAGAGGGTTCAGTCGTATGATCTATTAGGACTTTTATCTACTTTCATCTACTTTCATTTTGAGTAACTCTGTTCAGAATGAAAGAAAGGGCAGAAGAGTTTTGACTTTGTATTTCTTATCTGTCAAAATAAGAAAACCCTATACAAAATTTATAGGGTTTACTAATTTTGCATTAGTTTCTATACATGTAAAAAAATCCAAGGAAATTAAAACCTGGTTTTAATAGGTAAATGATATACTTTGTTTTACATTCTTTAGCATAAAAAATGTTAATATTAATGCTAATAAAAATAATATATGTGTCAAAACAGTTACAGATATTTGATTTAGAGTATTTCTGAGCACTTGGAAACCTTCTAAATGAATGATATTGCTTTCAAGAGAGAAAAACGGGAGCATAAAATGAGAATTATGTAGGTTGGGGTAGTAGTGGTGAGATGTCATGGAACCACCCTACCCTCTTGAAAATGTCATACAAAAGGGTAGGAAGCAGGAAAGCCCCCAGTGCTGCAGCCCAGGTTTTCCCTCCCAAGTCTCTTTAGTCTTCAGTATTACACAGGTGAGGGAATGGTAAGGGGTTACACAAGTTATTGTTTCTGAGGACATGCATATTATTGTAAATTATATCCTTTGGTAGCTAAACTTGAAACAAATTCCTTGATATTCCTTGAATAAATTCCTCAAATTATGTTGTTGTTTGGTGGGATCAGATTCGATAGTTTTTTTGAAATTACCAAGCACCCATGGTAATTCACTTTCTGCACTGACCCAAGTTGTCATAGAAACCTATTTAGTGTAGTTTAAAATGTTTCTAATTTGGGGGTGCAAGGGTGGTTCAGTGGTAGAATTCTCGTCTGCCATGCAGGAGACCCAGGTTCAATTCCCGGCCCACTCCCCCTCCCTAAAAAAAGTCAACAAAATCGTGCTGCAATAACAGGATAGTCACATGGAAAAAGAATGAAATGTAACCTCCACCATACCAAAAAAAAAATGTTTCTAATTCAAGTAGAAATCTTCATAGGTCATCTATAAACTTTGACTTTTTGAGTATCTTCTAGATGTTATGCAGTAGACTCTGAGAATGAATAAAATGCTTCCTCTCCTCAGAGATGATCACATTCTAATTTTTAGTGTTGAAATTGTTAAAAATAGTAGTCTTTTATGTTTATGGATATAAATCATGCCTAAAATTCTAGTAGAGCATTTTCACTTTAATTCTTTGATGTTCTAAAATTTTTTTAAACAAGTGGCAAATCATTTGTTGCCTGAGATAGTGGTAAGAAATTGGGAGGCAACATGATCAGTGTGCAAGGATCACATGAGCTCTGGAATCATGCAGTCCTTGGATTCCAAACTGACTAACAGTAGGCAAGTCGGCATTTTTGAGCTCCAGTGTCCTTAAATATGAAATGAAAATAGCAATATCTACTTCATAATATTGCTGCAAAGATAGAATTAGTTGACCTATGCCAACAGTTCACTTCAGTTTACTTATGTGCCAGGCACAACCCTAGCCACTGTGACTTCAAAGGTCCCTAGGAAATAGTCCCTGCCCTTAAGCAATTTAAAATCTAGTAATAAGTGCCCCATATTATTATTTAGAAAACAGTGAGATTACCATCTTAGAATTAGAATACTTAAATTTACTGTATATTATATAAGAAATGTCACATCTTATAGACTTTAGACGACTGTTTAAAAAAAGTTTGAGTCATTGTCATGCCTTTTTATCATGAATTCTAACCACAAGTCTGTTGTTGTTATTTTAGTGGTTGCTTTTTTAAAATTTTATTTACACACATTGCACATCTATCAAACATAAACTCCTCCTTCTCCACCCCCAATCCCCTGATAACCTCTCACCTTCTACTTTTTATCCTCTGTGGATTTGCTATTTCTAAACATCTTTTTCAAATGACATCGTTCTAGTTTGCTAGCTGTCGGAATGCAACACAACAGAGATGGATTGGCTTTTTTTTTTTTTTTTATTAATTAACGGAAAAAAAGAAATTAACCCAACATTTAGAAATCATACCATTCTACATATGCAATCAGTAATTCTTAACATCATCACATAGATGCATGATCATCATTTCTTAGTACATTTGCATCGGTTTAGAAGAACTAGCAACACAACCGAAAAAGATGTAGAATGTTAATGTAGAGAAAAAAATAAAAGTAATAATAGTAAGAACAAAACAAAACAAAACAAAAACTTATAGCTCGGATGCAGCTTCATTCAGTGTTTTAACATGATTACTTTACAATTAGGTATTATTGTGCTGTCCATTTTTGAGTTTTTGTATCTAGTCCTGTTGCGCAGTCTGTATCCCATCAGCTCCAGTTACCCATTATCTTACCCTGTTTCTAACTCCTGCTGAACTCTGTTACCAATGACATATTCCAAGTTTATTCTCGAATGTCGATTCACATCATTGGGACCATACAGTATTTGTCTTTTAGTTTTTGGCTAGACTCACTCAGCATAATGTTCTCTAGGTCCATCCATGTTATTACATGCTTCATAATTTTATCCTGTCTTAAAGCTGCATAATATTCCATCGTATGTATATACCACAGTTTGTTTAGCCACTCGTCTGTTGATGGACATTTTGGCTGTTTCCATCTCTTTGCAATTGTAAATAACGCTGCTATACACATTGGTGTGCAAATGTCCGTTTGAGTTTTTGCCCTTAATTCCTTTGAGTAGATTCCCAGCAATGGTATTGCTGGGTTGTATGGCAATTCTATATTCAGCTTTTTGAGGAACCGCCAAACTGTCTTCCACAGTGGTTGCACCCTTTGACATTCCCACCAACAGAGGATAAGTGTGCCTCTTTCACCGCATCCTCTCCAGCACTTTCATTTTCTGTTTTGTTGATAATGGCCATTCTGGTGGGTGTGAGATGATATCTCATTGTGGTTTTGATTTGCATTTCTCTAATGGCCAGGGACATTGAGCATCTCTTCATGTGCCTTTTGGCCATTTGTATTTCCTCCTCTGAGAGGTGTCTGTTCAAGTCTTTTTCCCATTTTGTAATTGGGTTGGCTGTCTTTTTGTTGTTGAGTTGAACAATCTCTTCATAAATTCTGGATACTAGACCTTTATCTGATATGTCATTTCCAAATATTGTTTCCCATTGTGTAGGCTGTCTTTCTACTTTCTTGATGAAGTTCTTTGATGCACAAAAGTGTTTAATTTTGAGGAGTTCCCATTTATTTATTTCCTTCTTCAGTGCTCTTGCTTTAGGTCTAAGATCCATAAAACCGCCTCCGATTGTAAGTTTCATAAGATATCTCCCTACATTTTCCTCTAACTGTTTTATGGTCTTAGACCTAATGTTTAGATCTTTGATCCATTTTGAGTTAACTTTTGTGTAGGGTGTGAGATATGGGTCTTCTTTCATTCGTTTGCATATGGATATCCAGTTCTCTAGGCACCATTTATTGAAGAAACTGTTCTGTCCCAGGTGAGTTTGCTTGACTGCCTTATCAAAGATCAAATGTCCATAGATGAGAGGGTCTATATCTGAGCACTCTATTCGATTCCATTGGTCGATATATCTATCTTTATGCCAATACCATGCTGTTTTGACCACTGTGGCTTCATAATATGCCTTAAAGTCAGGCAGTGCAAGACCTCCAGCTTCGTTTTTTTTCCTCAAGATGTTTTTAGCAATTCGGGGCACCCTGCACTTCCAGATAAATTTGCTTATTGGTTTTTCTATTTCTGAAAAATAAGTTGTTGGGATTTTGATTGGTATTGCATTGAATCTGTAAATCAATTTAGGTAGGATTGACATCTTGACTATATTTAGTCTTCCAATCCATGAACACAGTATGCCCTTCCATCTATTTAGGTCTTCTGTGATTTCTTTTAGCAGTTTTTTGTAGTTTTCTTTGTATAGGTTTTTTGTCTCTTTAGTTAAATTTATTCCTAGGTATTTTATTCTTTTAGTTGCAATTGTAAATGGGATTCGTTTCTTGATTTCCCCCTCAGCTTGTTCATTACTAGTGTATAGAAATGCTACAGATTTTTGAATGTTGATCTTGTAACCTGCTACTTTGCTGTACTCATTTATTAGCTCTAGTAGTTTTGTTGTGGATTTTTCCGGGTTTTCGACGTACAGTATCATATCGTCTGCAAACAGTGATAGTTTTACTTCTTCCTTTCCAATTTTGATGCCTTGTATTTCTTTTTCTTGTCGAATTGCTCTGGCTAGAACCTCCAACACAATGTTGAATAATAGTGGTGATAGTGGACATCCTTGTCTTGTTCCTGATCTTAGGGGGAAAGTTTTCAATTTTTCCCCATTGAGGATGATATTAGCTGTGGGTTTTTCATATATTCTCTCTATCATTTTAAGGAAGTTCCCTTGTATTCCTATCCTTTGAAGTGTTTTCAACAGGAAAGGATGTTGAATCTTGTCAAATGCCTTCTCTGCATCAATTGAGATGATCATGTGATTTTTCTGCTTTGATTTGTTGATGTGGTGTATTACGTTAATTGATTTTCTTATGTTGAACCATCCTTGCATACCTGGGATGAATCCTACTTGGTCATGATGTATGATTCTTTTAATGTGTTGTTGGATACGATTTGCTAGAATTTTATTGAGGATTTTTGCATCTATATTCATTAGAGAGATTGGCCTGTAGTTTTCTTATTTTGTAATATCTTTGCCTGGTTTTGGTATGAGGGTGATGTTGGCTTCATAGAATGAATTAGGTAGTTTTCCCTCCGCTTCGATTTTTTTGAAGAGTTTGAGGAGAGTTGGTACTAATTCTTTCTGGAATGTTTGATAGAATTCAGATGTGAAGCCGTCTGGTCCTGGACTTTTCTTTTTAGGAAGCTTTTGAATGACTGATTCAATTTCTTTACTTGTGATTGGTTTGTTGAGGTCATCTATGTCTTCTTGAGTCAAAGTTGGTTGTTCATGTCTTTCCAGGAACCTGTCCATTTCATCTAAGTTGTTGTGTTTATTAGTGTAAAGTTGTTCATAGTATCCTGTTATTACCTCCTTTATTTCTGTGAGGTCAGTAGTTATGTCTCCTCTTCCATTTCTGATCTTATTTATTTGCATCCTCTCTCTTCTTCTTTTTGTCAATCTTGCTAAGGGCCCATCAATCTTATTGATTTTCTCATAGAACCAACTTCTGGCCTTATTGATTTTCTCTATTGTTTTCATGTTTTCAATTTCATTTTTTCTGCTCTAATCTTTGTTATTTCTTTCCTTTTGCTTGCTTTGGGATTAGTTTGCTGTTCTTTCTCCAGTTCTTCCAAGTGGACAGTTAATTCCTGCATTTTTGCCTTTTCTTCTTTTCTGATATAGGCATTTAGGGCAATAAATTTCCCTCTTAGCACTGCCTTTGCTGCGTCCCATAAGTTTTGATATGTTGTGTTTTCATTTTCATTCGCCTCGAGTTATTTGCTAATTTCTCTAGCAATTTCTTCTTTGACCCACTCGTTGTTTAGGAGTGTGTTGTTGAGCCTCCACGTATTTGTGAATTTTCTGGCACTCTGCCTATTATTGATTTCCAACTTCATTCCTTTATGATCCGAGAAAGTGTTCTGTATGATTTCAATCTTTTTAAATTTGCTGAGACTTGCTTTGTGACCCAGCATATGGTCTATCTTTGAGAATGATCCATGAGCACTTGAGAAAAAGGTGTATCCTGCTGTTGTGGGATGTAATGTCCTATAAATGTCTGTTAAGTCTAGCTCATTTATAGTAATATTCAGATTCTCTATTTCTTTATTGATCCTCTGTCTTGATGTTCTGTCCATTGATGAGAGTGGTGAGTTGAAGTCTCCAACTGTTATGGTATTTGAGTCTATTTCCCTTTTCAGTGTTTGCAATGTATTCCTCACGTATTTTGGGGCATTCTGGTTCGGTGCGTAAATATTTATGATTGTTATGTCTTCTTGTTTAATTGTTCCTTTTATTAGTATATAGTGTCCTTCTTTGTCTCTTTTAACTGTTTTGCATTTGAAGTCTAATTTGTTGGATATTAGTATAGCCACTCCTGCTCTTTTCTGGTTGTTATTTGCATGAAATATCTTTTCCAAACCTTTTACTTTCAACCTATGTTTATCTTTGGGTCTAAGATGTGTTTCCTGTAGACAGCATATAGAAGGATCCTGTTTTTTAATCCATTCTGCCAATCTATGTCTTTTGATTGGGGAATTCAGTCCATTAACATTTAGTGTTATTACTGTTTGGATAATATTTTCCTCTAACATTTTGCCTTTTGTATTATATATATCGTATCTGACTTTCCTTCTTTCTACACTCTTCTCCATACCTCTCTCTTCTGTCTTTTTGTATCTGACTCTAGTGCTCCCTTTAGTATTTCTTGCAGAGCTGGTCTCTTGGTCACAAATTCTCTCAGTGACTTTTTGTCTGAGAATGTTTTAATTTCTCCCTCATTTTTGAAGGACAATTTTGCTGAATATAGGAGTCTTGGTTGGCAGTTTTTCTCTTTTAGTAATTTAAATATATCATCCCACTGTCTTCTAGCTTCCATGGTTTCTGCTGAGAAATCTACACATAGTCTTATTGGGTTTCCCTTGTATGTGATGGATTGTTTTTCTCTTGCTTCTTTCAAGATCCTCTCTTTCTCTTTGACCTCTGACATTCTAACTAGTAAGTGTCTTGGAGAACACCTATTTGGGTCTAATCTCTTTGGGGTACGCTGCACTTCTTGGATCTGTAATTTTAGGTCTTTCATAAGAGTTGGGAAATTTTCAGTGAAAATTTCTTCCATTAGTTTTTCTCCTCCTTTTCCCTTCTCTTCTCCTTCTGGGACACCCACAACACGTATATTTGTGCGGTTCATATTGTCCTTAAGTTCCCTGATACCCTGTTCAAATTTTTCCATTCTTTTCCGGATAGTTTCTGTTTCTTTTTGGATTTCAGATGTTCCATCCTCCAAATCACTAATTCTATCTTCTGTCTCTTTAAATCTATCATTGTAGGTATCCATTGTTTTTTCCATCTTTTCTACATTATCCTTCACTTCCATAAGTTCTGTGATTTGTTTTTTCAGTTTTTCTATTTCTTCTTTTTGTTCATTCCTTGCCTTCTTCATGTCCTCCCTCAATTTATTGATTTGGTTTTTGAAGAGGTTTTCCATTTCTGTTCATATATTCAGCATTAGTTGTCTCAGCTCTTGTATCTCATTTGAACTATTGGTTTGTTCCTTTGGCTAGGCCATATTCTCAATCTTCTGAGCATGGACCGTTATCTTCTGCTGCTGGCGTCTGGGCATTTAGTCAGATTTCCCTGGGTGTCGGACCCAACAAGGTTGTAAGATTTTTCTGTGAAATCTCTGGGTTCTGTTTTTCTTATCCTGCCCAGTAGGTGGCGCTCGTGGCACACGTTTGTCTCACGTGTTTGGAAGGGATCCCCCTGTCACTGATCTCCGCGGCTTGGGGATTTCCGATCCAATTCTCTCCGTTGGTTCGGGGGGCCACGTGTGGTGGGGGTGTCAGCCGCCGCAGCTTGAGCAAACCCTGTGGCTGGTCACCGGCTGCAGCGGTCCCGGGGAATTCGCCACCGGACCAGGAAGTCGCCCGCGGAGGAGGGGCGTCGGTCACCGGCTGCCGCGGCCTGGAGAATTCCCCACTGGACCAGGAAGCTGCCCGTGGGGGAGGGCCACCACGGCTTGGGTAGCCCTCTGATCCGAGACTCATAGCCGGACCAGGAAGCCGCCCGCAAAAGAGGGGCGCCGGCCACCTCGGCTTGGGAAACTTGCCTCTCCGAGACTCTCTGCCGGCCCGGGAAGGAGGGAGGGAGGAGCTCCGGCCGCCACAGCTGCTGCTGCTCAGGAAATCGCGCGCCGTTCGGGGATCTCACCGCAGCCGAGTCTCGCAGTCAGACTAGCCAGTCCAGACTGGGGTACGCTGTGTGTCCATTCCCTACCGTGGCCCCGGGAGCTGTTCTGCACTGTTTCAGTTCACCTAGTAGTTGCTTTGGAGGAGGAACTAAGACGCACGTACCTTACTAAGCCGCCATTTGGCCCCGCCCCTCTCCCGGATTGGCTTTTAATAAAAGGAGATTTATTTCATTACTTCTTCCGAGGAAAGGCAGCTAACTTTCATCTGAGGTTCTTACATGGCAAGGCACAGGGTGATCTCTGCTGGCCTTCTCTCCAGGCCTCTGGATTCCAACACCTTTCCCCCGGGGTGATTCCTTTCTGCATCTCCAAAGGCCTGGGCTGAGCTGCAAGTGCTGAGATGAGGTGTGCTGAGCTGCTTGGGCTGTGCTACATTGTGCTCTCTCATTTAAGCACCAGCCAATTAAGTCAAAAGTCATTCATTGTAGCAGGCACACCTCCTAGCCGACTGAAGATATAATTAGCAACAGATAAGGTTCATGTACCATTGGCTCATGTCTGCAGCAACAAAACTAGGTGCCTTCACCTGGCCAAGTTGACAACTGAATCTAACTACCACAGGCATCATACAGTATGTGCCCTTACATGTCTTGCTTATTTCACTGAACATAATGTTTTCAAGGTTCTTCAATATCTCAGAACCTCATTCCTTCTTATGGCCAAATAATATTCCATTGTGTGATGTATCACATTTTGTTATCCATTCGTTTGTGAGTGGATACTTGGGTTGTTTCTACCTTTCGCCTGTTGTGAATAATGCTGAATAACAACTAGTTT
The DNA here is from genome assembly GCF_023851605.1 of Tamandua tetradactyla. Lineage (NCBI taxonomy): Eukaryota > Metazoa > Chordata > Mammalia > Pilosa > Myrmecophagidae > Tamandua > Tamandua tetradactyla. Next base: position 29,672,965 of record NC_135334.1, on the reverse strand, counting down.
TTAGCAGTCTTTTCACTCCAAGTTTCCATCATCTGTCAACAAACAAGAATGAGACCTCATCCCATTTCTCCTTGAATTACTGACAGAGATTGCCCTCCACACCTATAGATAAAGCACATTCCTATAGGAGCAGTAAAGATTTTCCCTTTGTAGTATTATAAAGTAAAAAAAATTTTTTTTCCTTTCCATGTCAGTGGTTCTGAAGGCACAAAGTCAGAAGAGGTTCAAGAGAAAGCATATGGTCTAAAAAGTTATCACAGTCAGACACAACAATCATTGCCACTCTCAAAAAAACTAGTAACATCTGCTTCTTTAGGTTAGTGTTTAGCCATCTCTTCACTGTAACACATTTTCTAGTCATCTCTGTAGTGCTTAAGCATGCCATTTGTTTTATGCCATTAGGTATAATGGCATGTTTGTTTTATGCCATTAGGTATAAAAATACCTTATCTTTTTTCAAAAAGACCTCTTTTGTGATGTGACTTCATCACTGAAGTCTCATCAGTGATTGCCAAGACTCCTAAAAAGCAGACTCCTCAAACCCACCATACTGTTTCCTGTGAATTGACTGTCACACTAAAAATGCATTATTCCTGGATCCTTACCAAGTTCACAGTTGGTCCTTACCAAGTTCATAGTAAATTGTCGTAATGCAGGTAGGATGTGAAAGTTGTCAAGTAAAATGTGTTACACCTGGTCTGGCACAGCCATTTAAAAAATCACACCTAATAGGAAACAGGGACTGAGAAGGAACAGGTTGGTAGCACATTTACAGAGCAGTTTCTTCAGGTAATGCTTTGCACTAATAATTGGCTGCTTTCATATAGAAGAAGAAATCTAATAAAGTCAAGGCAACAGAAATGAAACTTAATTGATTGAAAAGCTGATGATGTAGGTAAGAAAAAGGTATCAAATGTACTTTTTTAGGAAGGCTATATTTTACATTGTGATAATGGCTATAAAAATTAATTTAAATTACTAATGCTTGAGAGGAAAAAATAGTTGTTTAACTTCAAAAGGATATAAGCCTGAGGAATGAAGATACTTCTTTATCATGTTCAAAATTGTGTGCAGTATATTTTTTCCTATTTTATCATCCACTTGATACTAACATTTTGCTATTGCTATTTTATTCTTTTATCTCATGCAGTATATCTAAATGATACTATAACTGGAAAATAATAGTCAGCTCTTATTCACCTACCCCCCCATCCGTTAAAAACATCAACTTAAAGTTTTAAGTAGGAGCTATTTGATAGTATCTGAGAACAAACTATACATCCATTTTGAGACCTAATTCCTGTATTAAATTCTAATGATCATTTTAAGGCCTTAGAAAGAAGGGGAAAGAAGAAATCAACATTTAGAGTTAAGGTAATTTACGTATTACCTTTTATACTGCTAACTTCCCTCTGAAGTAGGTGTGTTAGTCAGGGTTCTCTAGAGAAAGAGAACCAACAGGAGAGATTTATAAAAATGTGTCATGCAATCGTGGGAATGAAAGAGTACTGACTCTGTAAGGCAGGCTGTGAAGCTGGGGGCTCCGATCAAGGGTGTGGATGAACTCCACAAGAGAAGCAGCGAAAGAGTCTCTCTCCTTCCTTAAAAGCCTTCAGCTGACTTGTGGCTGGGTGTATATACCCCTGGGTTCAATTTTGAACTTGTAGAGGCAGGTACTTTTCTGTTCATCCAGGGTAATATATTTAAGGAAATAGACAAATACATTTGTTGAATTTAAAAAAGAGGCTTCTTAGGTTCCTCAAAAAGACTAGCTTGTTTGTTATCTATGTGAACGTTCCATACCTCTTCTTGGGACAGGAATGAAATTCTTCTCTTCGGACTATTTCAGAATATCTGATTGCTGAGACTTTCAGAATTGATACCTCTGCCGTACACATATTTTATAAAATTTTTTCTGGAATTTCCAACAAATAACTGTTTATCCTTTCATTGGACCTAGGAGAACTTGTGTATTTATGTAGAAAGTTTTAATGTTCCCAAACTGTTCTTGCCATATTTACAGGCACAAACTGTGGGGCTCCCCGTGACCATACATTCACCGAATATGAGATTGATGCGATCTGCCCTCCTCCCACAGGCATCTAATGTGGAGGCCTTTTCATTTCCAGCATCTGGCTGTCAGACAGAAGCAGCGTTTATGGAAGAGGAATGTGTTGATACTCCAAAGGTATGGATATGTTTGAGATAGAGAGAAAGATCAGAGTTTTATTTGGCTGGAGATTTAAATTTGGTCCAGAAATGTTGTACTTTGGCATTGTTGAATGTTGCCATTTCCTCAAGTCACTCAGGAGTGTTGTTTTTGTGAGAAAGAGCTTACAAAAAGTGTCCAGGACTAAGCCTCAGCCTTCATCAATATTTTACTATTGCAGCTGTTGCATAACTTGTCAAGCCCCCTTCTTACTTCTCTCTTGAAGTTTCTTGATCCCTCACAACTTCATGAGTTTGTTTTTTTAATTAAAAAAAACCCAAAAACTAATTCTGAAAACAAAAAAATAATTATTGTGCAACAGCTACACAATATGGGCCATTATTTTTGGTCAGTACAACATTTTTGTTCCTGTTTGCACATACTAAAAGGAAGCAAGTTCATCCTGGCATACTGCAGAAAGCTGACTGTTGGGATATGGATGATGACAGCTTCTCTTATTCAACTGATATTTATTATCTTCCTCTATGTGTTATATATACATAGAATACAGTGATGTACAGAGGATCAGATTAATGGATACCAGAGTATCATAAAAGAACATAGGTATTGGAATATATTCAAAGTAGACTCTGCTCTTTCCTAACTATGTGACTAACCTCAAACCTGAATTTTCTCTTGTGTATGAGAACAGTATAATGAAAACCATGCCAACTTTATGAATTGTTGTGAGGATAATTGAGATAATGTATGTGAGGTTTTGGGTAGATTGTAGACATTCGATAATATTGGTTTTCTTTCTTTTTAGCCTTTATAGGTAATAAAAAGATGTCAGACATGATTTCTGCCGAACAGTTTATAGCCTAGCCAGAGACACATATCCATAACTAAAGACAATGTGCCTGATGCTGAAAATTGACAAAGAATAAAATATGTTGGTCCCTTAAAGAGATATAAATCAAAGTGCTGTACAGTGAGAAAGAGGGAGGGAAGTTGCTTTTAGCCAGTTTGATCAGGAAAGTGGAATAATATTCAGAGACAGGACTTGAGAAGTGGGTAGCAGTGGGATAGGTAGAAATTAGGATATGATATCCTCAGTGGAGGGAAATGCCTGAGCAAAAGCAAATCACTAGAAAAGCTTAGTTCCATCTAAGTAATAGTTCAGTTTCGTTTGAATGGCATGCCAAGGGATTTAGACTTTTCCTCTAGGCTGGTGTTCTCAGTGTGGGGGTATGTTTCAGTATCATTGAGAGAACTTTTTCAAATGGACTTCCCCCAAGGTAGTAAGGAACAATTTAAGATTTTTGAGCAAGGAAGCACTGTGGTTTATGTTATGCTTCAGAAAGATTGGCCCGGAAGTACAGATAGCATTGGACAAAGGAGACACTGATGACAGGGAAAGTGGGAGGTTATAGAGTACATGTCCAGGAGGGAGATTGAGAGACTGGTCGTGAAACTAGAGAGGAAGAGATGACACAGAAGAAATGGTACAGGTAAAACTGATAGAACACTGGAGTCCAGAAAGAAGTTCCAACTGATGATAAGGTTTTGAGCAAGATGATTGGGAGGGTGAGTGTCATTTTCAGAAATTGGCAACACTTAAGGTAGAGCTGATTCAGAAGTTAAATAGTGAGTTTATCTAGAGCATAGTCTAGACCAGGTATGTTAATTTGCAAGCTGCTGGAATGCAATATACCAGAATTGGAACCTCTTTTTAAAAAGAGGAATTTAATAAGTTACAAGTTTACCGTTCTAAGCCTATAAAATTGTTCAAAGTAAGGTACCAACAAGAAACTTCATTTGTTGTTTCTTCACTCAAGAAACTGCCAATTGGTCTGGAACATGTCTGTCCTCTGGGTAGGCACATGGCTGGGGTATCGTGGTCCCTTGCTCCTGGGCTCTGATGCCTTCAGCCTCTGTTTCTGTGGGGGTTCCTCACTCTGCTTCTCCAGGGCTGGCTTTCATCTCTTGGCTTCCCTAGGCTCTCTCCAGATTCTGGCTTACTTAACATCTCATGGTGACGTCTGCTGGGCTCCAAGCATCTCCAGTCATCTGTCTTTGTCCTCCACGTGTTGGCATCTGTGTCAGCTCTGCTCTGAAGTTTCTCTCAGCTCTGACATTTCTGACTCTCTCCAAAATGTTTCCTCTTTTAAAGGATTCAGTAAGCTAATCAAGACCCACCCGGAATGGGTGGAGTCACATCTCCATCTAATGAAAAGATCACACCCACAATTGAGTGTGTCACATCTCCGTGGAGATAATCTAATTGAAAATTTCCAACCTACAGTATTGAATCAGGATTAAAAGAAACAGCTGCTCTCACAGGTTTGAATCAGGATTAAAACATGGCTTTTCTGGGGAACTTAGTACTTGATGCTAGGGTGCCCCAAGCAGGTAGTAAGCCAGGTTGCCGTCATGAGTAGTTAGTATCCACATTCCTAAGGACAAGCCTACCCACCACACTTCCTGTGACATTCTGTTTCCTCTGTCTGTGGTTGCCTGACGTGCTCAGGCAATCTCATAAACTGCTACTAGATTCCCACCCAAAAAATTAGACATAAATTAGAGCAACATGATTCACTTATTTTGAAGATCTAATTTCCTCGATAAAATTAAAATGCAGTCTCCTAAAAGGCTTGTCTGTGAGGGCATCAAGCCCAAAACAGATTGGGCACTGTCTGCCATCTTATATGGGGCAAGCTATTTTTAAAGCTTATGTTACTGTAACTAGGAAACAGACGGGAAATGAATGATTTTGTGAAAGATAGAGACAGTAGTTAGATGGTGTATTTGCATTTATAGGAAAAGCAGTGCCATGCTGGAACTGGCCAACCATGGGCAGTACCACCCTGGCACTTAGCCAGGCCATAGAGATCCGCTGGGACTGTTTGGGGAGCCATTTCTCATGTGTCTGCAAGAATGCTTGTCCCTTTTCCCTAATGCCTCTTTCCTTGGGGCCTATTAATAAAGGCACAAAAAATATCAATCAGATAGGGTTGAAGTTTCTTTCTTGCTCATAAATCCTTTACATTTCATAAAACACCCATTTATTGTTTTCTGAAAAAATGCTTCATAATTTCACATATTTCTAATTTAATTTGTGCTCTCAAATGGGGGCATGTATTGTGCATCTCGGGGAGATTTCGCCTCCTTCCCTCCCAGAAGTCATCAGTGCTTAGGCTTTCAGTAAAATCTTTTCGGAACTCTACATTGAAACTGTGTTGGGGTTCCTGCAGAAAATAGCACCTTTCTGTGATCATCTCACAACTCTAGGTTTGTTCTGGTACTCTGACAGTAACCAGGGCTCACAGGTGAAGCAGAAACCGCACAGAAAGGCAAATGTATAAATCCTGTAGATGACATCTTTTTTCCTTTGAACGTTTCTTTGGGAGTAATGATTTTTTTTCATCCACATACATATTTCAGTCACTTTTAACATTTTATTAGACATTATCAAAGAGGGCAATAATAAAAGGATTCTGCAAGATGCTGACTTTATAGTTGGAGAGCAGAAGGGAACTGTGAGGCTAAACCATGAAATTCACATGTGTAGAAACATTTTGTGTCTATTTACATTCCAGTAACCTTTTTATTATAAAGGTTATATATACCCATAGGAGAAGGTCTGAAAGGATATACATCAAACTCTTAATAGTATCCACTTTTAAGGCTTCATAAGGGAGAGGAATTTCACTTTTACTTCAGAATTTGAATATTTTATAACTAATGTATAACTCTTAATTGAAAAAAATAAAGCAAATCATAATTATGCATGGAAAATTCAGCAGGGATAAAGAAGAAATTTAATTTATCCATAATCCCATACCCAGACGTTAGCATATGTCATCTTAGAGTGGTTATGATGGGTGGGTGCAGAATGGTTCAATAGGTAGATTTTTTAAAAAGCAAAATTGTATTCCATTTTAAAAGCAAAATTGTATTCCATTATATGTAATTTTGTAGCTTATTTTACATAATAGAGCATGAGCATTTTCCCCATGTCATAAAATGTTCTTTGAAATCATTCATTTTAACAGCAGTCTAATATTTATTGTATTTCCTGTACCCTTAACTACATTCCTATTATTGGACATTAACTTAAGGTAATGAGGTGCTTTAATTTTTTGCATATTTACGTATACTTCTGTTGAAATCCTCGTGTCTACATCTCTGGTTATTTCCTTAGGAAATTACCCTAGAATTAGGTTTTTCCAATTTTTTGCTTACTCACCTGTTTGTTTAATCTGTGTCAATTTTATATTAAACAATGCTTTAAAAGAAAGTGGAATCACTTTTCTTTTTAATTCTCATGCTTTAAAAAACTGTATTTTTATAAAGCATTCTCTTCACTTGAGAAATAATAGATAAAATGTTAAAGAAATATACAGAGTGTTCTGTATATTTTATTTTAGCTAATTCTCCCAAAGAATTTTACTCCCATTTTCCAAATGGAAAAAAAAAAAATAACATTTTTGTTAGAGGTTAAACAGCTTGCTGATAAGTAGAAGTGAGTTTTGAGCCTATAGCACCTCCTCAGTGTATGCCAAACTTGCTAAGCACATCATATACAAATTAAATAAGGCGTATTGCCAGCCCCCAAAAACCCTGGTTAGCATTGTACACTGTCTAGTAATCTCTTATGCTAGAATCTTGTACTTATGTTAGTTCAGGGCCTTTATCATTTAATATTGGGCTCACATGTTTAAGTCCCACATGTATCCCACCAATTGCATATGAGATCTCTTATTAGAATCTCAGAAGCAAGGTCATCTATTGAACTTTAAGGAAAGACAAAAACAATGTATTGGAAACTGTACATTTGACCCACATTGTATTTTGAAATTCTGTAATTTACACTTAGCCTAGATTATTTCCTAGAGCAAAAGATGTTATTTCTAGCAGCTGAGGCGAGGTCACTTAGGGAGTGATCAGCCCAAAATTTCTGCCTTAAAATCCAGAAGCTGAATTTAGGCTCTTGTGGTATCAACACCCTGGGTAAATTGACATAACCAAGGATGGCATGGTTATGTGCGGTTTCAGGAAACCTGAACTTATAGCCGAATGTGTTCACACCTTACTAACTGTAAGTACCCCACCTCCACTTTCTTAATCATCAGACATCATCCCCAAAATCAGATCAATGTTTTCTACCTACAGTTTTTTATATGACATAATTCCTCATAATCTAAATGAGTAGAAAAATCTAAAAGTAATTTCAGTAAAATTGTAAATTCAGGGGGATGCCAGGGTTTTCTGAGTACTCAGAGAAAGGTGACTTTTCTCCATTAAGAGAAAAGAAAAAGAACTTGGTTGTAAGACTTCTATTGCAAGAAATATCTGGTAAAATTTTGGCAGAGGCTGTAAGTCTAAAGAAGCTCAGTAGATAATTTCTTAATAACAGTCTTTTCTCTGTTATTTTATTCATTTCTAAATCATCCTTCACTAGTCTTAGAAAACTGTATTAGTAGATAGGTAAGGATCCTAGAGGTATGAATATGTGTTCTCAAACAGCCATTCTTTTCCTGCAAGAAAATTGTTAAGTGCAGTCAAGAAAAGGGGAAATTTATCTGGGGAAGAACCAAGGAAAGAATAAGAGTTATTGGCCATATTTCAGAGTATTTCTTTTTCTTTTCTGGCACCATAGAGAAGATTGGGTGAATCTGGGAATACTTTGAAGAAAGCGTTCTGCCACTCTCCCTTTTCACTGAACATAGGTCATTTTAAAATCCGCTAAAACATTATCCAAGTAATGGCTTCAGCCTCAGAACAGTTTTTGTGGAATAACCACCCCCTCACCCCACACAAAGATCTGAGTCACCTAAGACTCGCTCTCCAAATAAAGGGCCTTGAAGTACCTTCATATTGGTTGCCATAAGTGGAAAGTTTCCTTGTATCTGGCACAGGGGTGTGCAACGTCACCTCTCATATACACCAGGTCTCCTGTCTCCAAAGGAAACAATAGCTCTACCTGGTGTAGTCCAGGTGAAAATACTGCTGAGAACTGTGTGTCTTAGGACTGGCTGTTCCTGAGCAGCTATTCATAGGAGACAACAGATTGATTTACACAGGGGAATAGTTAAGGTAATGAGGTAAATAATTGCCTCCTCATTGGGGCTTTTACCAGCCAGAACAACTCTGCAACCACAAGCTCCCCTTTGTGTGCTATTTCTGCCTGCCATTAGGTGATTTACTTGGCAACTGCCTAGGAAGGCAGAATTCTTGTTAGGAGCAGTGCTGAGTTCATCCCTGTGGGAGATGAGTTACAGACACTGTATGTCTTGCTGCAGGAGACAGAATTCAGTGCAGTGGTGCTTGTTAACCTCTGCTGGAATTTTGGGCTTGTGAGTCATTTGTTATTCTGTAATAGAAGGCTTTGGCTGTTTGCCATTTAAATTTTTTTTCAGTCCTTTTTGTGATATCACTTCGTCTTTAAAGAATTCTTACTTTCCATTTCTCAGGTGCATAGAACCAATGAAAGACTAAATCAAATAGGCAGGTACTGTAATTTATAAGTACCTACGTTCTGTGGTTGAAAATTAGAAGAGTGTTGGTGACTACTCCTTTTTCTTAGCCATGAGCTATAAAAAAAATCTCTTCTGCTACATCCCTCATAAAAAAAAAAAAAAGCAACAATAAAACTGGTAGGCCTCAAGCTAATATGCCCCTGTGCACCTGGAAACTACAAAAAAAAAAATGTTTATTAAAATAATGACTTAGAGAAACCTGGGAGTCAATACAAATTTGGGTCATAAATGGGCTTCTGTCTCTATGTGCTGCTATGGACTAGCCTTAAATTCTATGTGGTGTCATTTGTAATAAATATGTACATTTTTAGTATTTTATTTAATTTCTGGTTTGCCACAAGTCTTGATATTTTTTTCCTTTGTGGATTTTTCTTATGTCTCAACAAAGCAGCAATTGATCATTGCCTCTTTCACCCTCTAATATGTAGGTAAATGGCTGTCTGCTGGACCCCGTGCCTCCTGTTCTAGTCAGGAAAGGATGTCAGTCATTGCCTAGTAACATGATGGAGACTTCCATTGATGAAGGGTTGGAGACAGAAGGAGAGGCTGAGGAAGACCCCAGTCGTGCCTTTGAAGCATTTCACTCAACCCGCAGTGGGCAGAGACGGCATACTCTGTCAGAAGGAACCAATCAGCTGGTTGTGATGCCTAGTTCAGGTATGGTGTAGAATAAGTAACATGTTACATCTTCACAGCATTGTCTCACATTCCAATCACCAAGAAATATTACTAGTACCAATCACTTTCTAGAATTTAATATATATCTTAAACCTTTCTGGACCACATTCAGCAAGCTTTAGGATTAGGCCTGCCCAGCAACTAAAATTAAAATGAAATGTCTCTGCACTGCCTCTCCTAACTCCCAGGTTTCATCTGAATGTCGTGTGATGCATCAAGGAGCAGCTCTCTTAGAGTGACAGAGGTCTTATGGGTATAGGTTCTGGAGTGTTTTCCCCACTAAGTTCAAAAATGATTAAATTTCAGCTCTTGCTCCCCCAAAGTACCAGTTTAGGTAAAAAGTTTCTGAGAAAAGAAGTATCTAGTTGGATATTTAGGATAGTGTAACTGTCAGGGTACAAGCTGGTTATTTTTTGTTTCCCATGTTCAAAGAAGATGCTGTTGCCATTGGTAATGTTTTGTTTTCTCTTCCAGGGAAAATTTTTTCCATGAGTGAAAACCCTTCCCTTGATAGTGTGGACTCTGAGTATGATATGGGGTCTGTTCAGAGAGATCTGAACTTTCTGGAGGACAACCCTTCCCTTAAGGACATCATGTTAGCCAATCAGCCCTCAGCTCACATGGCATCTCCTTTCATAAGCCTGAGACCTGCCAACCCAGCCATGCAGGCCCTCGGCACACAGAAACGAGAGGCCCACAACAGATCACCAGTGAGCTTCAGAGAGGGCCGCAGGGCATCAGATACTTCTCTCACCCAAGGTGACTGCTTTCTCTTCTACCTTTTCAAACTTCTATGTCATAGGAGTTTAGGGGCTTGGGTGGCATATTGGTTTTATGTGATCACTGTGATCACTGAAAGGCCCCATATTTGTACTTTCTTTCAGGAATTGTAGCATTCAGACAACATCTTCAGAATCTCGCAAGAACCAAAGGAATCCTAGAGTTGAACAAAGTACAGCTGCTATATGAGCAGATAGGATCAGAGGCAGACCCTAATTTGGTACCAGCTGCTCCTCAGCTACAAGACCTTGCTGGCAGCTGCCCTCAGGTGGGTGCTCAGGTCCTTCACACTGTGGCCCTGACAGTAGGAGGCATGAGTTTCTCCTGAAGATGTCTCATTTTTGATAAGAGGATTTACTCTAATCCTAGAGAAAATAGGTTCTTTTAGAAAGTCCACAGCCTGAAAGCTTTCCTTTTGGCTACCACCCGGCACTGAGAAGTTAGACTCATCATCCATAGTAGCTCCTTGTGACCAATACCAAGTGGAGGACTAGGCACTCTCCAGCTATTTTTGGTTCATAGCCAGATTTTATATGGATTACCTCAGTAGCTTCCCTTAGCTCCATCCCCCTTCTTTCCAGTGCATCAAGGATATTGTACTAGTAGAGCCCACGTGAAAGTGATATCTTCCTGGCAAGAGCATGAGCCTTGACCCTAGAGCTGACCAGGTAATAATTATGACAGAAGATACATTAGTAAATTTCCTACAAAGAAATTAACCCTTAGCTGACTAGTTATATAAAAAGCTTTCATGTATTATGTTTTATAGAGTTGGGATTCTCTTGGACATTTGCAAAGGTGCTTAAGCTAAGAATTGTGACTTTTTCTCCGGGGAGTATTAAAATATCTTTTTCACTTCTTTTCTTCTGAGGAGGAGGTTTCTCAGCAGCAGGAAAGTGTCTCTCCTCTCCATAACAGTGTGCATCCTCAGCTTTCCCGACGGCAAAGCCTAGAAAACCAGTATCTGCAGCACAGACTCCAGGTAGGATCCTTCTTGTTCTTCCAGCTGTCCCTTCTTGTCTAGAATCCACCATTCCACAGAGCAGAAACCTGTTTTACCTGGTATTTATTTAGAATAGCTGCTTTATGGCTCTGCATTTGTAGTTTCTGGAAACACATTCAGACTTACTCTTATGCTGTATTGTCAGTGAGAAAGGATTTGTCCTCAGGTCCCAGGAAAGGATAAACCATTCAGTGGCAGGAAGAAGTAATCCAGTTTTTTTGTTTCAAATTTTATATCTTTTAATAGTAAAAGAAGTGGAAATCTAGAGTGTGCAAAATTTTAACATGCCCTCTCAACATTGGTGCATGAAAATCTTAAAAAATGATACAACACAAATCCTATAAAGGATCTATTCATTTACCAGGAGCTGTGACTTTTGCTATAAAGGTTTAGTTCTACTTTTCTCATTGTTTTTTATTTGTTTGTTTGTTTGTTTTGCATGGGCAGGCATGGCAGGCCAGAACTCTGCCTGCTGAGCCACCATGGCCCACCCTCTCATTGTTTTTTTGGGGGGGAATGGGTGCATGGTCCAGGAATCGAACCTGGGTCGTCTCCCACATGGAAGGTGAACGTTCTACCACTGACACACCCATGCACCCCCTCTCATTGTTTTTAAACCCCATGAATCCTCACCGTCCTACAGTAGTTTTCAAAGTGGAAAACTGAAACATGTTAGAACTGCAGTTCTCAGGTCTCCTGACACAGTGCTATTGTGCCCCAAGGCTCTACCAGAGTCTCAGTGAGCGTTACTGCCTTCATCCTGCATGCACTGCACTCAAAAGGACACACTTGGATTCATCCTTCAGGCCCAAGCATCATCTGCTGACAGCATCCTAAGTGGCAGCATCTTGTCATGCATTTATTGTTTCTCTGCTCTTTCAGAAACCCAGCCTTCTGTCAAAGGCCCAGAACACCTGCCAGCTTTATTGTAAGGAACCACCCCGGAGCCTTGAACAGCAGCTGCAGGAACACAGGTGAAAGGGGGTATTTGACCAAAAAAAGTAACCTTCTTTTATGGAATGCTCAAGAATGCTGGGTGTGTTGTCATTTCCCACTCTTGTATGTCTCTAGTAACAAAGTAGGTTTTTGATGTGGGAGATATGGTCTTTTCAAGACATGATAGCTCAAGAAGATATTCCTGTATCCATAGAGTATAGACTTGTCAGGGAATAGGAGCCCTAAAATGTGCCTTGTTTTCCTTTTCAACTAGCGTTTAACCTTTGGGATATAAATAGAGGTAAAAGTTCAGAATCAGTGACCTGATGTACTTTACAGGAGTGATACAGCAGAGAAGGCCTCATCCTCCCGTAGAGCAGTAATCTATGGCTCCATGGCTCACTAGTAGAAGCATGATGACCAAAATAGAATAACCCTGATTCATCAACTTACAAATGCCCGCAGAGGTCAAGGTGTTTCTTCCCTTCTAAACACTCAAGATGGGAATCAGCCTTTCACCTCACAAGGAGGAAAACTAAAAGGCTTAGAGAAAATGAATTAGTTGCTCACTTTAGGACTGAGGGATCAATCAGAGAGGGAAGCAAAATCTGAGCTTAGGTTTAAGAAACCAGACATCACTGGTACCTACTTCACCTTGCTTTTCTGCCATGGGAAAGAGAAGGGACCAGTGCAAACAACTAATATTTGATTTACATTAAAATTGTCATCACTGGAACAGATTTAAAATTCTTCTTTTTGGTTTTGTCAATTCAGGCTCCAACAAAAACGACTCTTCCTCCAGAAGCAGTCCCAGTTGCAGGCCTATTTTAATCAGATGCAGATAGCAGAGAGTTCCTACCCACAGCCAAGTCAGCAGCTGCCCCTTCCACACCAGGAGAGTTCACCACCCTCACAGCAGCCATCGCCCTTCAGCCTGACCCAGCCTCTGAGCCCCGTCCTGGAGCCTTCTGTGCAAATGCAGTACAACCCTTTCCTCAGGCAGTACCAGGAGATGCAGCTGCAGCCCCTGCCCTCCACACCAGCCCAGTTGCAGCCACCGCCACCACCTCCTCCACCATCGCCGCCACCACCTCAACAGTCAGGAGCTGCCCCACCCCCCTTACGGTTCTCGTACCAGACTTGTGAGCTGGCAAGTGCTGCTTCTCCTGAGCCAGACTACCCCACTTCCTGTCAGTATTCCATGGACGGAGCCCAGCCAAGTGGCATGGCAGTGCCAGACTGTCCCAGGAGTCCAGGACTCCAGGAGGCCCCTTCCAGCTACGATCCTTTAGCCCTCTCTGAGTTACCTGGACTCTTCGATTGTGAAATGCTAGAGGCTGTGGATCCACAACACAACGGCTATGTCCTTGTGAATTAACCTCAGCACAGGAAGTGAGAGGGGTCAAGTGAAGGAAGAGTGTGTATTTCTATTTTTATTCCAGCCTTTTAAATCTAAAGCTTTTTTCTTGCCCTTTCCCTAATGGGGAAAAATCAGGTTGCCCAACTGGAATCAAAGGGCCTGGCCGGGATGGCTGTAGCTCTGTCCCACCATGAAGTTTTCTGTGGCAAGTGCTGGAGCATAGTTATAAACTGAAGAGCATGCCCTTGGGCCAAGTGGAGAAAACTTTCAAGGGAGGCACCAATAAATGTTTTTATAAGAAGAGGATACCGAGACCTAGGTTTTATGCTGAATTATAGCAGTTCATTATTGAGGGAAACCTTGGCAAAAGCAGGAAAAATGTATCATTGCCTATATATATATGTGGGGGGGGAGGCAATATATATCTCACTGAAGCAGAACAAGAAGAAAGAAGCTTAAAATTAAATCCAGAATGCATAATGAGATTTGATGCACAGCAAGTAAAGGAACATTGTATTTTGTCATTGACTTCTAAGTTCTAAGCTGCTGATGTAAGTTGTCCCCAAGGCTGTCGCAAAGCAGTTGAGTATAAGCTTTGTTTTGGGGGCCACTAAATGACAGCAGGTACTGACCCCTGAGATTAGCAGTCGCTCCATGTGGGAGCAGGTGACACATCTCTTGAGAAGGTGCCTCTGGGCTACAGGTGTCAGTATATTCAGTACTACATAGATGGCGCCTGTGGAACCAATAGGAGACCCACACAGTGGAGATGGGATGGGCAAGAAACCACCGTGAGCAGCAGCCCTGAAAGACTGGCTCTTTTCCCAGTGGTCTCTTGTGGAGACTTTATGGTTTGGGAGAAGTTGGTCTCCAGAGGACCTGTTATCTCTTTTAAAATGTAATAACTACTCTGACTTTACACTAAATGTTGCTAGTAGTTTACTGAGCTTTGTATATTTGGACAGTTTCCTGTAGGGCTTAGAAATTTTAAGGATAAGAAAAAAGAACTTTATCTCCCTTATGAAGTGGTAGTGCTGTGCCTTTTTCCCCCCAGATCATGCTTTAATTATTTCTTTTCAGTAGAATCCAAGAGTTTTCTGTGTATATCAATGCTAAATCCAAAGTCACTTCAGAGTTTGTTTTCCACCATGTGGAAATCAGCATTCTTAATTTCCTTAAAGTTTTGACTTATAATGAAATATTAAAGTATTACAGCAATATTCAGAGATCCACAGATGTGTTAACCACTTAAGCAGATCATCTGCTAAACATAGTATATTACAAATAAGACTTAACCTTTAATCCCTACAATCATGGAAGTAAATTAAAAATCAGTGCTACAGCTATTTAACTGTATACCTAGAATAATGAGTAATCTCATTTGGACAGTAGCATCCAAGTGTTAAAAATTCAGTGTTATTTACAAAGGTTATTATTTTGGTCCTTTAGAATGGCTTATCCTCTCAGCAGATGAATGCATTAAGCACAAAACATATTCCTTAAAGCACAAAGAAGAGAGATACTACACTGATGCTGCATCTAGAAAACACCTTTAAGTTGCCTTTCCTCTTTGTAATAAATGTCTGAGCAGGTGAGGAGATGCACGGAAATTCTAAGAGTTTCATTCTGGCTACCCCAACCCAGCCCCTACTAACCGTGGTAACTGAAACAGCTCAGAAACTGACTGGGGTGGGCCCTGGGTGTCAGCAGGAAAGGTTAGTGTGAAGAATTTCATCTTTCGTGATCTAACAACATTACGTGAAAATCTAGGAAGAATGAATAATGTTCCTTCTATGGATCGTTTATTCCTCCTCGTGCTTAAAACTAATGATTTCATGAAATAGATAAAAATCATTTCACTTAAGAGGTAACAATGCCAATCAGAACCGTCAATGACTTGGGGATCCCATTCGAAGATACCACCAAATCTAAACTGGAAGACATTTGTTAACACAGTTAAAAGTACCATATATTCTTAATTTGCTAAATTCTGACTCATTTTTTTGTTTTTGATATATCAATCAGTTTCAAAAACCTTGCAAAACAAGTCATTTATAACATACGGCTTGATTTGTTTGCAATGAAGGATGTTTTCCCTAAATATTCTACAGAACAGCTGTAATATTTATGAAATGTAAATGCCTTCCAGACTGAAAATGGGAGTTACTAGTTTCAGAATCACAGGAATAACATGGATACAAATTTGTATTAACCCTTGACCCCCTCCAACAAAGTCATGAGCTGCTTAGCCCAGGAAACCAAGAAGCTATGGCAGAACAAATGAGGGACAAAGAGAGAGCTGGTCAGAAGATTAAAGGAAACAGGGACGCCCCAGCAGTGGCCAAGGGCTGTTATGAAATGGCAAGCTTAGCTGCCTGGGCACTCACCTGGCACATACATCGCAGGACCCTTCCGTTGGAATCTGTGTCTAAGCTTCTGTTTGCTCATCTCATCTCTTTTAGGCAAAAATCAATAAATTACTTAACCATCTGTTTTTCTTAACATGCCAGGTGGTGAGAGAAGACTGGTTCTTCTGGTTGGTTAGGTGTTTTCCCAGCACTGTCCCATCATCTCCTAACCAGTGACATACATAAGCTTCCAAGCAGTTTCCACTTCATAAATAATAAAATAACACTAAGAAGGCTTAGTATCACTCTTTATATGAGAGGCAACTTTGAAATAATGATTTTTTTCCATTCTGTTTCACATTAGCAGTGTGTACACTACTGTATAATAATCATTAGCTTTATTATCTTGTAAACCAGGCTCCTCTGAAGAGACTTTGGTGGGCTGAACATGAGGTAAAAATTTAATTTGGCAACAAGTGCAATATATGTGGTGGTACTTTATTTTTTTGTTGTTTATGTTCTTTTTTTAATCCAAGGGTATTAGTCTTTGCTTTGGGAAAAATGCACGAATTCGGCAGTTTGCGGTTGGGCAAGTGTGTCTCTAGTATTTACATGCAACTGATATGCTGGTCCCTGTAAGACAAATGTAGCATGTTAACACAGGAAGAGAGGGGTTCCATTTGTAAATTTCTCCCAAGCTGACCATCCCCAGCCAGCCCCTCTCCACCTCTGCCCTACCTAAGCCTGCACTGCCTCTTTCTACCTGCGGAACAGAGAGGAGGCCATCAACCCTCCAATCTTTACTTAATGGGGAACAGCTGGGGCCCCACCAAGGAGGAACAGGAGATGAAACTAGAGGACTCTGTTAGTTCTTTTATGAACAAAAACCCTTCACTTCTGTATTAGACTATGCCACCCAGGAAAGACAAAGTCAGTGGTCCTTTCTTCCTCTGAAATAAAGAGCTTCTCCTCAGTGTTTAAACTGTGTTTTCAGTTGGTGAGGTGGGACTGCAGGAGCCTGGGATTGGGACCAAAGTCAGATTTCCCCTCTCCTCCCTTGAGCCTCTGGTCCTGGAGTCTTTAGGTCCTGTGCCCTAGGGGAGGGAGGATGACCTCTGGGGCACCCCTCCCCGCCCCTACCATTAAAGGCCTTGGCAGAAGGGTTCATCGGGGGACTGACCTTTCCCACTGGGTGTAATTGGTTCCTAAATGCATCTAAACTCTTTGAGAAAAAATGTTTAGTTGTTAAGAGTTGGGAAGGGTATTTTCCCAGCTACACGGATTAGGTAATCAACTAGAAATTGAACAAAGGCAGAAAGAGCAGCTTCTAGGGACATGTAATCAGCCCCAGGTGTGTGGTCACTGATTCGCCTTGGTTAGGAGCAGGCAGCTCAGACCATATGGACATAGTGAAATGAGTGTTGCTTCCCTTGTGGGGTCTCCAATCTCTAGTGTTAAATACTGGGTTCGATGTTGGAGTCAAGAGTTTTTCTGTTCTGGATTAATTACATTTAAAAACCTGTATCAGCAATTACACGTAATGTTTCCTATTGGCATAAAGAAAATCCACACTAAAGAAAACTTTTTCACATCCCTTCTCCTTTACAATACTTATTAATGTCACTTGACAATATTGGTCCCAGTGAATTTCAGATTCCATGTGCCGGGTCTGACCTTTGCTGCATTCTGTACCCCTAAACTGGGCTGCCATTACTGCCTCCTCTGTAGCCACCCGAGCCGCTCAGTCTCTTTCTGCCTAGACATCAAAGGTAAAAACTGGAGAACAGATATTAAATTGGAGTAATTGCACAGGCAGGACTCTTTGATCATTTTGTTCTGGATATTTTTACAGAATTTGTCTTCAGAGTGATGGTGGAAGACGAGAGCAATATCATCTGCCTCTGTTTCTAAACTGGATAAAAAGACATTTTTTTTAAATGTATACATCTCTTCTGATAGGTTCAGTAATATAAAATATGGCCCTCTCCAACATGCACCCCAGAGAGGGGACTATGATTATAGAGCTCTTTCTGTCCCCAAAAATGCACTGTCCAGCTTGGCTCTTGAAGCAGAGGGATAAATTACTTACAGTGACCTTTCAAAGGCCACTTTGGGCTCTGGAGTCTGAACTCATAGTACCCTATCCCACATTTGTTTTGCCATTTCTTTCCGCAAAAGAAAGTAACCTGGTTGATTTGAGAAGACTTGCAGTCACCCTAGTTGCACAGCCATGTTATGTCCACATCTTGGCAGATTTCAACACACTGGGCAGATTGGGGGACATCCTATTACATATATTGAGAAATTGGCAGAGGAGTTCAGCACTGTCCACCATTAACTAATGATAGACTTGATGTTTCCTTACCCAGTGTTCCACCTGCCTGTCCTAAAGGAGCAACTGCTTACATCTGTACAAAGTACTTGCACAAGTAATCTCCTTGCTATCATCACAGCAATGTTATGAATTTAGCTGGACAGATACTGTCCTCAGTTTTCAAAGCTGAAGAAAGCAAAGCTCTCACAAGTTTCCATGAAATGTCTAAGGTCACAAAGGCTCGTGGGTGGAGAGGCTGGGACAAGGCTGGGTCTGTTGGCGTATTTTGTGCCCTCTCCCCTCCCTGGAAACACTTGTCATAGACAAACAGCTGTATCAACAAAGTCCCCCTCAGTTAAGCACTAGGTGAATGTGATAGGGTCTCCCCCAACCTTATTCTTCACTCGGCAGCTTCCTGGCTTTAGGAGTGCAATGCCCTCCAGGTGACAATTGCTGGCGTCCAGGGAGCCCTGCATGAGCAACAGCAGCCCTCCTTCACGTCAGAAATGGCACATTTTTCCAAGTTACCCAATAAAGTAGTTCCTTCCATCTATGGAAGAACAACTCATCTTCATCACCAAGTGGCCAGATCACCTGGAATCAGCCTACCACCACAGGGCAACAGATTGAGCCCAGAAGGGCTATTCAGAGAAAAATCACGAAATAGGCCTGGGTCCTGATAGGTAGAGTAACATTTCTTTACAGTTAAGTCCCATCAAGTAGAAATGCTGATTAGACACTTTAAGCGTTGAAAAAAATAACATGCTTTGAATATTTTTTCTTTTGAGAGGCAAAGGGGGTGGTTGGGGGAGGGGGCTACTTTAAAAATAGAAGTACAAAATAACATCCTGGAAAAAGAAGACCCCACACTGGAATAGTATTAAATTAGCAAATACCGACAACCAGGACTTGCCACTGGCTGTGTGATACCTATCTGAACAAGAGTTGCTCAATCCAGTAAATTCAGGTGGTGATGCCTTCCCTCTACTGATGGTAAAAGAAATCTGCCTTTAGCAGTCTTTGAAGGGAAAAGAAGCAGAGTGAAGTAAGTTTTCTTTGGGGATAACAATTTAAGAAATAAAAGATATAGAAATATTTGCACTTTGTAGAAAGAGCAAGATTATTTGCTTGTTTCTGAAGGGAGGCGGGTGGTCTTTGCTAGATGTTTAATCTGTGAGTTACTTTTGATAAAGTTAATCGTAGTCAACTGTTTTCTGTGCTTTTTTTTTTAATTATTAAGAAAAATCAGTTCAATAGCTTTGGTATTTTGAGTGGAAATCATAATAGCTCCAATGTGAAAAAATCAAAATATAACCTGTTACTCAATGTTGGAAAATTGCCTAAAATGTAGTTTAATAAATGATCTTTGTACCAAATGGTAATTTAAATGGGATAATTTTCTGTGAGAAAAAAATATGTACCCTTTTCATGTTTCTAGCCCTCTTGATTTAAAATAAAAACTTGTTTTTCTAAAAGCCTGCGTGTCTGAATGTTAGGTGAATGAGATTGGGCCTTTATTCACCAGACCCTGGGTAGAATTTTAAAAGTCTGGTAGGTGGCTGTGTTCTTTGAGCTCCAGCGCTCATTTCAGGCTGGAGAAAAGGATAGTGGATAATGTTTTCATGGATCTCAGCAGGGAAATAACACCTTGTTCTGAAATCACTTGATACACATTATGCCACTGCAGAATACTGACGAAAGCCTGCTAACCACATCCTGCAAGTGGACAAGGCTCAGGGGGTTCTACCTAACACTAACCCTTTAGGACAAAGCTCACAGCTCACAGTCTTTAAGACAAAGCTCATAGGATTGGGGTTCCAGATGGCACCCCAGAACAAGCAAGCTACAGGCCACAAGGTAGAAACAGGAGGTGTCCTGAATGCCAGGGAGTCTGAAAAAGACACTTATCTAATTCAAGATGTCGAATTGTCCCTGAGGTCTGCAAATGGCTTTGGTGCTAATCATGCACACTATACCCTCTCACAGACATAGGCACCCTTTTGAGACCAACTCAGTACCCTTGGGGTGCTGGAGAATAATTTCCATGGCAGTTGGGGCTGCTCTCATCCAATAGGGACTTGTGTCAGCGCCATACCCTCAGTCAAAGGGCAATATTAAATCCTACTTTCTGACAGCAAGTTCAACTAGGATTTGGTTTCACTCAGCCTGTTTTATTTGTCAAGGGAGCATTTGATTGAGTCCATGCTATAGAACTGAGGTAGTTTTCAAAATTAAGGACCCTACTCCCCAGTGGAGGGAGGGAGGGTAGATACAGGCAAGAGTCTAGAGAGTCTGCAAAAGGCAAGGAGGGAGGAGAACTCCCCATGGGCTCATCCTGTGGCTCTGAAATCACTTACAGGCGCTCAGTTCTGCCTTAAAATAGTTGTTCCCCTTTGGTTACCCAAAAATTCAGTATCGCTGTTTTTTTGTTTTTTTCAGGAAAGCACTCGATTTCAGTAACATTGTTTTCCCTTTCCCACCAAATTTCTACATCATTTTTACATTGCCAAAAACAACCCTAGTGTTCCAGGCAAAAACAACAGACTTGCCAGGAGACTGACCAGAACTTCAGCAGCCAGTCAGGCTCCTGTTCTCCAGACCCCAGAATATCTCTCTGTTCAGGTTGTGGTCTTTGAGCAGAGCATACAGGGAGAGTGGGGCCAAGGAGACTTGAGCTCTGGATGCAGTTTCTGCCTGGCTGGGCTGGGGGCTGGGACTCAGGGACAGGGCCCAGACAACCCAAGGATGCAGGGTCTATGGTGCCCCTTACCAGGGCCACCCCACCCTGTCACTTCTATCCAAAGTACTGCTACAGACCCAGAGTTCTGCTTTTGGGGATTTGCAACTTTTTATCCCACTGGGTCTTTACAATGAAGGATCAGAAATCCCTTTGACACTAATGAAAACTATGGACACTCACCCAAAAGCATATATGATGGACATAAAAGTCAGATGAAGGGTTGGGTCCTGGGCCCCCCGTGGAGCTTCCATGAACCCAGGTTAAAAAGAAAAGAAGCATTGGTGACACCATCTGCAATTTTTTGTCTCAGAGTTGATTTTTTGCAGGAACCCTTCCTGCTGAGGGTGTTCTAATCCTTCCCTGAGTGGATCGAGGCTAAGGAAAGGGCCTCCTGCTCTGCCTGCATCCCAAGGGCACTGTGGGAGAAGGTTCTGGGATTTGTGCACTAAATCCTGGATGTGGGGTGGCTACCAAGGAAATGGAAGGCCAAGCTGCTCTGCCCTGGAGGCTAAAGAAAGGATGCTTCTGCCCTTCTCACTGCAGCCCAGCCAATGACATTACTTCAAAATGGTGAGGCTGAGCAGATCTGTAGTGACTGACTACTGGGCACAGATCGCTACTGTACAACGTCCCTAGGAAGACAGATGAGGGCCCTGACTGAAGCTAAGGGGTTGGACCATCATTTCAGGCTCAGAGCCTTCACTGGCAAGTTACCTGCCCCCACCCAAGTACAAAAGCAGCAAGACTAAACCAGAACGCAAGGTCAGGCGGAGAGGAAAGTTGTATTCCTCCAGCCATTTCATCTTCTTAACCTTCTTGCCCTGAATGTCACAACTTAAACATTAAAACTGAAATCCTCTGGATCTGTAATTGCAAATGCTTTGTATCAGTTTCTAGGGGGGTGCTTCCTAAGGAGAACTGACTTGAAACAGGCCAAGAGAATTTTCAGGCTGGGCCAAGCACTCACAGGGCTGAGTCAACCGAGGTACCAAGAAGGGCGGAGGGAGAATAGATGCCCCCAGGAGACAGGCCCCCAAGAGCTCACTGGGCAGAAAACTTGAGCCCAGAAGAAACAGGGAATTCGGCCTCTCAAAGGCAAAACTGAGTCACTCTTTCCCTCAGACTGTGAAAGATTTCTGACTCAATCTTCCTCAAAGAGATGGGGGAAATTAATGAGCCTGCCCAAAAGAAGCATTAATTGGAAAATAGAACGCAACCAAACTGAAGAAAAGCCTCCAAGGCATTTCTTGGTGAAAGGACCCTCAGGTCCACAGCCTCATCTATCCCAAATCAGGAACACATATCTGGCTGACTTAACTCACCAGCTAAATGAGGTCAAAAGGCAGTCTAGTACATCATCCTAACCAAAAGGGGGAAAAGTAGTGTAACAAAGTATCACTGGCTGAGAGAGTTCAAATAGAGTCAAGAGGCTACTCTGGAGGTCACTCTTACAAGCTTCAGTTAGATATTGCTACCTATCATAAGTTGCCAAACCCCAACCAAAAGCATTCCTGCCAATCTTAAAGAACACCTAGGGCAATATATAAGATTCCACAAAGGTTCCATGCAGTAGGGTAACTTTCCAGAAAGCTACAACCTCCAGATGGGTCCCTGGATCAGAAAAGTGCTGGAATGCAGAGGGGCCAGCCTCTTCAGAGTATCGACTAGTTCCATCCCCCTATCCCATATTATCAACAGCCCCTTCCTAATGAAAATGTTAGAATGGGCATGGCCCAAATACACCAAAAGATTGGGAGAAAAATAAAAGGTGATGGTGAAGTTATACAGCAAAGGTATGGTTTAACAAATAAGAATGATTGCTGAATCATTATATTGATATTTCTTTTAATCTCCAGTATCTTAGAGCAGCTAGAAATAAAAACCTAAAATTGTGGAAATATAACGCATACCAAACGCTGAAATTTCTTCTACAACTAATTGTTGTGATGTGCTTTAAAATTTATTTTTTGTATGTGTTATTTTTCACAAAAAAGAAAAAAAAGTCGATTGTGATATAAATTCAAAGCTATGATGACATTGTGAACTACTGATTGTACACTTTGGATGAATACATGGTATGTGAATATATGTCAATTTAAAAAAAAATTTTAAAATGCAGCCTAGTATAGTCCTGCCTTGTAACATAAAGAACCCAGAAGATACTTCCTCAAACTTCTGGAGACTGGTCCTGGTATTACACTTATCCAGGGTTTGCTTTTTAACTTAACTCAAGACTGTCCAATCACCAGCCACCAAAAATTGTTGCTTGCTGCCTGTGAACTCTCTGTTCAGATTTGAAACTGCTTACCCTATTCTGCGCACCCACTCCAGGTTTAGAATCAAGGATTTTGCCCCAGAATTTTGTAGTTTTCGGAGTTCTGGGCAGCACTGGACATGGCTACCACAAATATCATAAGAGCATCTCTGAGAATCTGCATTCCACCTAGGTCAAGCTCTTGGGAGGAGGAGGGTAGGTGGGCTTGGAGGAGTCTTTCTTTGGATAAAGGATTGCTCAGTACCCAGGCTCCACAGAGGCCAGGACACTGCTCCAGCTAGCCCTGTGACCAGCCCATTGTGACCTCCGGGTGGACTTGAGGATCCATTTAGTGGCTGAGGGCCACAGGGTAAGGGATTGAACATCTCTGGGTTCTCATTGGCCTCTCCTCTGCTGGATTGGACTAGGGACTCTCCCTGGGTTTAAGAGAACGAATTCTCTGGCCAAGAGGGTGTTCCTTTTGCTCTTACCCTCAGTCCAGCACCCAGGCCCCACTTAAGTTACTCAGGAAGAACATAGCCGCCCCTTCCTGGAAGCCGGCTCTAGAAGGATCAAGATTCCTGAGCTGCAGAATGGCCCTTCCTCAGGCTCACCAGAACAGCCTGGTTCACCAGCAAGGGCTGGCAAGGGACACAAAGAAACAAATGCCTGGAGGAACAGGCCAAAGACCCTGGGGCCCAAGTGACTCTGAATTTGTGGGGAGAAAATGAAAACAAGGAAAACCAGAAGTAGAAACAAAAAGCAGGGGAGCAAGAGAGGCAGAAGGTGAGGTCTGAGCAGAGACTCAGTTTGCAGGGGCTGGTTCTAGTCAACATAATACAGGATAAACACTGCAGGCAGAGAAGAAAAGAGGTTTGACTTGGTCAGTGTCTATAGCCATTATTTATGGATGCTTCGCTTGATTTTAGTCTCCAAACCTGGGCTCGGCAAGGAGACTGAATATCCTTCACAGCTGCGCCTTCCTGTAATAACAAGACTGACATGACTGTTGTCAGGGAAATGGTGTTTTGATTAAAATCATGTGACAGCAACTTCATGATTCAATAAACAAATCCCGTTAACCCTCGCCTTACGGAGTCATCACAGAGCATTCTGTATAGGAGGGAAGTCCCAACCCGGCAGAGGGGAGACTACCTGGCCCAGACCAGGAGTGGCTGAGCTGTGGATTGGCAGGGCAGTCAGGCCATCCAAACCACTCTGGCTGGTCCTGTGTGGACAGACACGTGAGACCTCAAGAGTATGAAAGTCTCAGCACATGTCAAGAGTCAGTCCTAGAGGACAGCAAGGAGGCACCTTCCCCAAAATGAACTGGCTCTCACCCCTTAGGGCTTTTCTCTCTCGGGAGCATGGAATGGCTCCCTTGGGGTCCTGAAACCAACCCAGGTCTCTCAACATCAGGCCTCTGCTGTGACCCATCCAGCTAGACATACTAGTATGTCATGCACCAGAGGCAGTGAGGGGTTAAGAACAATTGCTAGTTTGCAATTGGATGACTTCCTGGATCACTCACTTGGCTGCTGTCCCTAGACACACAGGGCTCTGCCTGGCAACTGCCAAGTCCCTTTCCATCTCACCCTCAGGCCATTTTTCTTAAGTAAAACGAATACAGGGAGTATTCCGAATCATGCAGGCGATTTTCCTGGGTTAAATGAACCAGTCTCACAGGCCTAGTACTACCCTAAGACAGACTCCCAAGTCAAGATGACAAGAGTTGGGGGAGACAGTCTCCACCCATCTGAGAAATGCAGGTGGCAATATCCAATATACAGAGTTGATCTGAGGCTTAAATGAGATCTTAGTCAAGTGCTTGTCAAGGTGCCTACAAAACTACTGAGGCTCAAGGGATGGCAGTTAATATTGCCTCTACAGCTGCAGCCATCACAGGGCCATCTTCAGTCCTGAGCAAGTCTGCATGGAGAGGGCGCCTCAATGATTCCACTTGGAGATCAGGTGCATGACCACGCATTTAATGACATGGCCAGTTGGCCCTGAATTTGTAGAAAAACATAACACCTTTCTTCCCAAGGAAGTCTGTGGTTTAGGCCTGAGAAAATGTAACTGTTATTTCCTCTCACTCAGCCAAAATCTCTTCCCTAAGGCCAAGTTCTGGAGAACAGGCAGGGCGTAGACAACCCTCAGGCATCAGTCAGGGTACAGGAGCAGTGAAGTCCTTGAGCAGTGTGTTCCCCTGAATCCCAAGGCACGGCCACTGTGGGAATTGGCCTGGAGCTGCCCAAACCAAGCACCTGGCAGCTCAGGCCCTGGAGCAAATCTCAGAAAACCCAGTGTGCAGCACCACAGGAAGGAAAGACATTCTAAAATGAATGATTACAGTTCAGGGCCTGGGTGGCAGGAAAAAGTTTTCGGGGCCTCAGGCCACATAAAAAGCCATGGCGTGGATGTGAGAATGTCAAATTCTTCCAAATAAGCTAAATGCAGGTTGACATCAATGGGGACACAAGGCAGTGGAGCCCCTCTGCTGGCCTTCTCTGACTGCGTAAGTTGGAAATCACCCTCCTCACAAACAGCTCCAGGACAGTGGCTGGCATCAACTTCGTTGAATTTAAACCGCTTTTGTTTTTTCACATCTTCTCCACAGAGTGGCATCAAATGGGTCTCATAAAACATTCAGGCTATTACAACATAAACTTGACAGAAAATATTTTTTTCCTTGAATGCAAATAACCACCTTAGAGGAATTATGGCAAATAACAACTTCCTATTTTCTGGGAGGTAAGGGAGAGAACAGCCCATTTCCACAAACGACTCTTCCCCAAACCGCTCTTGTCCCTGTTCACTTCCTGCTGTCGCAGACGGAGGGTGAGGGGTGGGAAGGAACAGACCTCGAGCTACAAGAGTGACAGAGCGCTCTGGACAGCCCACCCACACACCTCATAAAGCATTCCCAGAATGATGGAAGTAAAACAGAAACATGCTTAAAAAACATGCTCTTCTGGCCCTTCAAACTGGACTGTTTCCTTGGAGACAAAGGAAAAGTGACTACTTCTCACCTTTCCTGCTGCACCAGGTACACTGCCCACCCACATCCCACAACTCAACCTGTGAGTGCAGGACTCAAGAGTCCAGCTTTCTGGGGAACTTACCTTACCAGTGTTCTCTCCAGGCCCTCTGGGTCTCGGGAAGTGATTCTTGCTAGCCCCAAGGGCCCTGGGCTTGTCACTGTCCTTCACAGGAAAATCTAGCTTCCTCAGTCTTTGCGCCACAGCTAGAGATACAGACATGTGCGCTGTAACCACCCCAACCAGGGCATGTCCCTCTACCTGTGCTACCTAGTTAGGATACCCTTG
Source organism: Tamandua tetradactyla (assembly GCF_023851605.1). Taxonomy (NCBI): domain Eukaryota; kingdom Metazoa; phylum Chordata; class Mammalia; order Pilosa; family Myrmecophagidae; genus Tamandua; species Tamandua tetradactyla. The sequence continues at coordinate 29,646,532 of NC_135334.1, read as the reverse complement.
GTTGTTCTAGCACCATGATGGCGCAAGTACAGCAAGCACCACGAAGATCAGCCTATGTGTAGGAAAAGTGGTTCACCTAGAACCTCCCAGAGGGGCCTTTCCCTTCAGGAGCCCAAGCATACCTTCCCATAGTACCTTATGTGCCCAGTCGTTTCCTGTGTCTTGGTCACTGATGCCTACAGAGGCCCAGTTAAAGACAGACAAGGCCCAGCCCCTTGCAGAACTGACACTATCAGTTTAAGAGAACAACACTAGAGAAAGAAATGTCCCTGGCTTTACCACCCATCAAATAATTAAACTCCCTTCATTCTCCAGAACATTTCTATCTCTGTTGAGCATTATGTAATTTCATAGAAACAGTGGGTTTGTGGAGGCAAATGGGGTATAGTCAGACTATTCTAGATTCAAAAAAAGACTGGAGACGTAAATGAGTAGGAAAGAGAAAAGCAAGCAACTGGATGGAAACAGGAAAACAAGAAGAGATTCATAGGGAAACAATTATATAACATCAAGCTGCAATCACTTCATCAGTTAAACTAAGAACACTAGGTGACAGGTCCTTTTCTATTCTACAATATTTTATCCAGGCAATGGAGAAAACGGAGGCGTAACAGGAGTAGCAAAAGAAAAATGTAAAAAGTATCAGGAATTTAAGTAATACTGGAAGAAAGCAAGCAAAACGCAAAAGGGTAGGAAAAAACCCAACTTGTCTGACTACTCTGCCTGCCAGCCCTGGAGGCAATGGAGTCAATGTGATTTCTACAGGAAAGCACCAGATTTTCAACCCACTGACAACACAAGCAGTTAATAAAGGTGCAAAACTGCAACAAGAAAGAACTGGCAAAGTTTAATAATTGGGTCAGGAGTAACATTTGTTTTCCACAGAAGTCTATGGAAGCGTCTTGGACAAAATGCTCAAAGTTCAGACTGTGTCTGTTGGTCAGGACAAGCTGTCCAGTGTCTTTTCTGGCCCTACAATGAGGTGGCCAAGCGGTAGTATTTCCACTAGCTGATTGCTGGCCATTATTTCACAAAGGCCTTATCAAAAATCAAACGTTAACCTGTTTATTCTTATTTAACAACATGCAAGTTCAATTTCATATCTTCACAGCAGCACAGAAACAAAAGCTGTTCTCTTAAACCCATAAGGGGTTAAATCCCACATCAACTATAGAAATGACAAAGGGAATTCCAATGCTGATGAGGTACTTATATTGGCATAAGGTACTATGCTTGTCTCTGCTTCCCTCTTCCATCAATCAAAGTGATGTACACTACACAGGATGAAAAACTACAACGATGAATGTTGGAAGCAAAAGAATTCATGCAAATCAAATGAAACCACTGCCTAGGATGGGGACTGGAAAAGGGATGCACAAAGCTTATAAATCCTTTCATTGTGTCAGTGGGAGAATGACATGCACTCTGGTGCTTGGTAAGTCTTTGATGACTCAGTCTATGCATGGAGAGGACAAATTTTAGAAATTCATTCATTGAACACATTTTTATTGATCACTTACCATGTACAGCAGGACAATGATCAAGGCTCCAGTGACACAGAAGACAAAACAGACAAAAAGCCCTGCCCTTACAGAGTTCATGGAGGTTACATTCTAGTGAAATCAAGATAGGAAAACTAATCCCTGAAGAAATAACCAAAACTATGAGCCAAAGAACAATTATCTGAAAAGGAACAAAAGGGACATCCTATTACTTAAGTGAAAAAGAAACAATGAAATCCCTGAGGGGCTACCCAAAAAGAAGGTCCTGCTGGGTTCATTAAACCATGGTTAAGAAAGCCAGGGCTCACTGTCTCTCCCTTTAACATAGAGAGACAATGTACAGGGCTCCCCTTTGGAGGAAAACAAGGGAATTTTAAGTTTTATCTCCAAACCACCAACATTTCCAAATGATAAAGCAATGGATGCACAAATTTGTTTTAAGAATGATGACAACATTCTCTCAAACATGAATTCAATGAAGAACATAACCTGTGTAGGGAATAAAAAAATAATGAGCCATGAAACTAAAATTAAAATGTTTACAACATAATAGTTTAAGATATTAAAATAAGAAAGTAGAAAATATTTTACTTAGCAAATTATTTAATCCTTGGCCTAAAACATAATAAAATGGAAATTTACTATAATTTGGCAGTTTCAAATTATAGGCAGATAATTTCTGATTTAAAAGGTTCTGCTTTTCTAAGCTAAGACAAATTTGAAACTATTTAGTCAAACTTGGTTTTACATAATTGTTTAATGCACAAAGTTTTATAGGAGTCTTTGGACCTTCACAAAACAGAAGAGGGCTAGAAGGTTGTGAACAAAACAATTCAAAAACCAAATGGAAATAAGCAAACTACAGATTAAGTTGCACTGAGAGAAAAATAAGCCACGGTAAAACCTCATTAATTTAAAACTTATTAGGGACAAGATCGAGTTTAAATAGGTGAAAAATGTAATTAAATTGAGAAGAAAAAAATACTTAAATTCTCCACAAAATACATACATAAATATTTCATGAATAAACAGTAAATTGAATGCATCTAAAAAAAAGTGAAGCTTCCTCAGGGTCCTCAAGGAAGGTATTTTAATATAATTGAAAAGTGTTTGGTAATTGGCATATCAACTGTAAATGAGTGCTTTTTAAAAAGAGCTTTAAAATAATTTAAATAGTTCATACAGACTATTAATTTGCTTCAGCAAACCTTTTAGCCCAACCCATTATCATAAATTCCAGGAGGAATTAATGAGGTTTTACTATAAAAGCAGAAAAACAAACTTTTCAAATGACTTCAGCATCACCCATATCAAAAAACTAGTAATGAAACTTCAGTTTGGAAAGCTGCTGTACACTGTAATAATGCTGGAAGCATAACCAGGTAAAGACTAGGCAAATGCACACACTATTACACCAGTGGTTCCTTTACTCATGAAAAATACAAAACTAAAATCTCACAATGAAACAGATCTGCTTATGAGGAGGCACAAAATTTAAAGTTTCTCAGAAGAAAGAGAAATATTTTTGAATGGAGTTACAGCGGTGAGCCACCGAGATTCAATAAGGTTTCAACATCACCATTAGCAGCAAGATGTATCCACAGGTTAGGTTTCTGAATGACATGATTACAGTCAAAATCGAGCAAATAAAAACCAAAACAACCAATACATTAACCCTGAGCTTCTGCATTCCCCTTCCACATGAGACATTGATGCAGACTATCATTATGCAGGAGAATGTGGCTTTCACTACAGTTAAATCTCAGTTATGTCTCCCAAACAGAGACTTCATAAAATAAATTATTCCAAACCACGTATATCTAATTTTGAATGACGGAAAGACACACAGATATATGTAAACATCAAGACACTCCATTCCATGTTTGGGTCCAACCCACCAAGGCTTTGTGCAGAATATTAAGTGGCCAGGGCCAAATAAACAGTGAGGATTCAGGAGCCCAGAAAGTCTCAAATAAATCATTAGGAGACAGATTAACAGATGACTATACCAAACGTTAGGAATTGATCAGAAATAATAAGATGACTTAAATAATCATCCCAACAAAGAAGACAGTAAAAAACAATCCCATTTCATCTTTAGAAAGAATCAAGTCACTCAAATATGATTTCTTGTAAGTTGTTGCCATTCGCTTGAATGAAATCTTGAAGGTTTTCCATTTTTTCTCCACCCAGTTTAAGAACACATTGACTAGAAATCTGTATTAAGAATTTAGCAAAGTCTTTTCCCTCCTGTTCCTCATTATGCCAACGCAAGAACTGGAAAATTCCAAACAAAATCAGGTTAGTGGTACAGAAAGTTCATGAACTCTGTGAATATTAAGAACAATAACAATGATCCAAAAAGCCTAAGACTATAAATTTCTTATTGTAGTTGGTTTCTTTACTCTGTGCCACACTAACCAGTAGTTAAACTTTAAAAATTGACCCAAGTCTAAACTAAAGCCACATTCCTACCTGGTGGCCTTAGACACCGAATTGAGAAAAACGGCCTGCTGACTTATGAGAATGGTGGACCACGAAAGTTCTAGTCAAAAGGGGAACACCAACAGTCCGTGAACTCACCACCCTCCCTGTCTCCCATAATGCTTATAAGCTTGTTGATGTAACATCACTCGCATAAATTAGGAATGACACCCTATAAACCAAAGCATAAGCAGAAAACAGAAATACATACCACTTATAGCTTCCTGGGCAAAGTATTTGACATCCACGTCTTCGTCTTGGCCTAACTTTTGTAGTACTGCTTTAACTTCCCCCTGCAAAGAACTGAAATTCAACAGTCATTGTCTGTGACTACCAGTCTATCGGGCACTGCACTAATTTTTAAAGTTGAAAAAATAAAATTTAAACTATAATATAAATTTCTTAAGAAATTAGTTTTTAAGTTATAGAAGAATTAGCTTCAAACAATGATATACATAAATTCACAGAGCTAAAACATAAAAGAAAGAATGGACATCTTCAAAAATGGTTGTTAAATTACCTTATTTTCTTTAGGCAAACTTAGGTAAAGTGAAAATCATTGAATTTGATTTTACCTGTTACTCCCTATGCTATTATGCTGTTACTCCCTATGTACCCCAGAAAAAACATGTTCTTTTAATCCGAATTCAATCTTAGGGGCAGATTTATTGATTGAGTAGGACCTTTTGATTAGGTGGTTTACACAGAGATGTAACCCACCCATTCACAGTGGGTCTTAATTAGCTTACTGGAGTCTTCAAAAGAGCCGACACAGAGAGGAGAGAGATGAATGGAGGCACAGCTGTTAAAATACACTAAGAAATGAAATCCAGAGAGTGCCCCAGAGAATCTAAGAAAGGAGACACAGACTCTTGGAGATGCTGAGAGAGCCGCTGGAAACCAGAAGCCCAGAGAGAAGGACAGCAGCTGTTGCTTTGTGCCTTCCCAGCTCACAGAGAAACCTTGACTCCACAGGCCTTTCTTGAAAGTATCCTTTTGTTGGTGTCTTAATTTGGACATTTTCACAGCCTTAGAACTGTAAACTTTTAACTTAAAAATCCCTTTTGTAAAAGTCAATCCATTTCTGGTATATTGCATTCTGGCAGCTTTAGCAAACAGAAACACTCCCCAATATAAGGCAAATTTATAACCTACTTTTAAAACAAGAGTAATGCTAAAATCTTACTCATTATCTAGAATTGGTCCAATTTTTTGAAGCGATTTTGCCACATTGAAACGAACATTTGCTACTTGGTCTCCTGCCATTTTTAAAACAATGGGCAGCATTTGCTTAGTGGTTATTTCCTGACCACAGGCTTCAGACAGAGCCTAGAAAAATAAATAAGATGGCGCATTTAAAACACTTTCATTAAAAAAAAAAATCTAATGAGATAAATTAATGTTTAATGAGAAAGTTTAACCAACAGAAAAATGTTTTCAGTTTGAGCATCTTAATAAGGGACCCCAAGTACAACAAATCACAAAATTCAACCAGAAGTCACAAATTAATTGCAGCTTTTAAAACACTACCATATATTTTAACATGAAATTTTAAATTGATATTTTCTCTCATCTCCTAATTGTTCAAATAAATCAGTATAAGAAATATATTCTAAATACATAAGATAGTATATTCAGAACTCAGAAACAGCCCTGAATAATTACTTTTAGCACCTGAGGTTAGCAATAAATCTTCTGTTAATACTTACATTAATGCAGAATAAAGTGGTCATTCTGTGCAAGTAATTAGGATCATTTGCCATTACTAACACTTTGGGAACGATGGTATTTTGTGCCCACTCTGTACCAAACTTCTGAACTAGTTTCATGAGGTTGTTTGTGGCAGCTTCTCGAATAGCATATACTGCAAAAGAGGAGAAGAACACATTTTTGTGACATTTACATTATAAGCATAATCTATTTTACTTACAATCATCAAAGCTAGACCAATAGTAAACCTCTCTGCCAAGAGATTCAAAATTTAATCTTACTGCACTGACAAACGTGCTCAGCTATGTCACATAATATACTGATTAAGTCTTAGTTTTAAAATGTTTATGTCTAAGGAAAAAAGATGTTAACAGTTTGCTACATGCATCCTCAATTAACAAATGTCTACATGTCTCTATGTGCTATGTGTTATAGAAAGAATACATAAGATACTTTCTCTCAAAATCTTATACTTAATCAGAGAAATAAAAGCTAATGTAGGGCAATGTGACAGTGGCTCAATGGCAGAGTTCTCACCTGCCATGCTGGAGACCTGGGTTCGATTTCTAGTGCCTGTCCAAAAAAAAAAAAAAACAAACAAACAAACAAAAATGCTAATGTACCCAAAAAGAAGTCATATGATATAAGACTAACTACACCTAAGTATTAAATTGTATAGTAAAGACTGTGAGGGCTGCAGGAGTTTAAAAATGAGTGAAGGGAGTTCTGGGAAAGGTTTGGGAAAGAGGGAGGCTCTGAAGATTAGGGAGGATTTACATACGAAAAAAGAGAGAAAAATGCCTGAAAAGAGCAAAAAATTTTACCAAGGGCAGAAAGAAGAAAAAAAAAAGAGAGATCTGCGCAACTGCAAGCTTATGCAATTGGAGTAGACTCATAACACAGAGCACCTTGAAACTTAATTTTAGACTTGATAAGAAAAATAATCATGGCTTTTAAAGCAAACTGTGACCTGATGATCAATGTAGTATTTTTAACAAGATTATTCCAGCAGCAGCAAGAATAGCTAAGGGAAAAATGAAATCAAGGAGATTGTGTAGAGGTCCCTGTGGGCATCCACAACAGCAAATAAAATCTTATTTTCCATTAAAATGTTTAGTTGAAACATCTCAAATATCTTATGTGAATAAATGCACTTGCCATAACATCTAATAATTCCCTACAAGATCATTTATCAAAGACTAGATAAAAAAGGTGTGACAGGAGCAAACTCAAGTCAATTATTCTGCTCATAACACATATTCTTTCCCTTTAAATCCACAGTCTTTATCTTTGTCACAAACCCCTCCCAGCCTCTCCCAACTAAGGTGGAGCTGGTTTGAGATTTTCCTCATCATAATGTCAACCCCACAGGGTGAGGTTGCCAGAGTAAGCAGATATGGAGTAGACACCTTAACAGTACTAAACTCTATTTAGCAACGTACCTACTGAGCTCTTGGCTTGTCTCAATTTTGTTGTTCAATAATCCTACCTGTAATCTCTCCTTGTTTTGTCTCTTTCTTTCTCATCTCTAACCTTTTAAGGTCTGGCTGATCTGTGAGGATTCTTTCAATGTGTAACTCATCCTGTACATGCTTACTAACTTTGATACCTTTCCTTTATCATATAAAAAAAAAATGTCCCTTCTAAATTACAGCTTCTGATTAATACTATTCACTCAACTATTAGAATACAGGTAATTGACACTTTCTTCCTAAAGCTTTTCGGGATTTTTCAAATATTCTTTCAGTAGTTTCATAATCAGGAAAGAAGTATGAAAAATATATAATTGGTCAGTGATCACCATATGAGCTATCTAAAATCAAGAAGCTCCACAAACTTTTGATTAAAAATAATTTCAAAGCTAATACTTCATTGCTTCAAGTAATGCTTGCAGTCCCCATTCAAGTATGTTGTTACAGAAAGGAAACAAAGGTCCCTCCTAGAGACAAAGGTCCCAAATTAGAACAAGAAAAAAAAATCAAAGAAAAAAAGGAGTAATAAGCTCACACAGAGCAGTCCCAGATAAAAAAGATGAGAGGACCTTAATTCTTTGTGGACTATTAGGATTTTTAAAAGTTCCTCAAAATAAAATACCATCTTAGTCTAGAATGCTAGTTTTCAAAAAAAGAATAAAATAATCTGCTAGAATGTATCATTACCAATAATATCAAATATTTACCATAAATAATACCTTTACTATGATTTGCCAAACTTAAGAAAAAAATTGTTATGCCATAAAAAAGTAACTTTAAAGAAATAATGCGGTCTTCACAATCCAATTTGAACACACTGAAAGTATGTGTGTGTGTGTATATTCCCTTACACATTTTCTTCTTCATACTCTTAACCATATGATTTCCCATATGATGCAAATATGCCTTTAACAAAACCTACACAAATATCCCATTTCATCCAACTATCCAGGCATAAGCACCCACAGATTGAACAAAGAGATACACTCAATATATATATGAAGTATATAAAGATACTGTGGAACTGAAACAACCAATGCTCAGAGGAAAGTATATTATGAGGCTCTAAAGCACTCAGCTAAACAAGTTTAAGACCACACTGAAGCTACTGAGTCTGAACCTGGGACTTAGCACTGGACTTCACTGGTACAGAGGGTTCCTCTTGAACCCACTGCTGTCTGGCAGACAAAAGGTTATGCGTATATACATACATGTGAGAACTCACCAAAAAGTAAACTGTTAATTCCTGCTATTCTCTCTGGATGTGCCCAGAGCTCATCTTTCCTTAGCACTCTAGCTGTAGCAGCAGTCAGGGTACAAGCAATAAGCTCTCCTTTCAACAAACCCAGAAATATGGGCCCTCCTCTATCTTTCATCACAGCTGATGTCTTCCACTCCTACGAATCTTTTACTGCCCACTGTGTATGTCCATCTGTGTCACTTCAGAAATTCCTAGTAGCTATTTCTTCCTCCTAGGCTTTTCATCTGAATCCCATCCCCACCTACCCCAATCTATAGCTGCTGAAGACAAATGACAGCATGTCAAACAGAAGATCTTGGGATAAGAGTAAATAAACGTACAGAAGAGAAAGTCTGAAGATACTGGAATGGAATGAGTAAGAAGCAGGACAAAGAGTGTTTAATGAAGAAAATAAATTTTAAAAGAAAAATATTGGTAGAAAATAAATGTCAAATCAGTGTGCTGAGGAAGCTAACTGGGACTTTAAGCAAAATCTTTCTAAACCCCTGTATTGTGAAGGCAAAAACAACTGATCAGGTCAGTATTCCTACCTAAAAAAGAAACGTAGGAAAATTATGGGATATATGTGAAAACTAGGATTTCTATAATAATCTCTTTTTAACTTATCTACTTACCATGGTCCACAAGCCAGGCCATACATAAAGAATTCAGCTTTTCATCAAAGAATTCCACACCCTATGGATACAGAAGTCCATCAATATATGTCCCCAAAGTTTAATACTCAAGACACTCTATATTACAACATGGTGGCATGAAAGCTAAAAAAACACTTGTACTTGTTTTCAAATAAGCTGAAATTATGAAACAGCCAAAAAGGGAATATGATGGGATTTAAAAATAAATTGTAAACATTATTCTGCTTAGAAATCATTAACAAAAAAAGTGTAAGTGGACATGGGACATGTCATCCAGGGAGGAAAGTCTTCCTGGTGGCATGGGAGAAGACTCCCAGGGATGAGCCTGGCCCTGGCTCCGTGGGATCAACAATGCCATCCTGACCAAAAGGGGGAAAAGAAGTGTATCAAATAAGGTATCAGTGGCTGAGAGAGTTCAAATAAAATCAAGGGACTATTCTGGAGGCTACTCTTACACAAGCTTCAGTTAGACATTACTACCTATCATAGTTTGCCACACCCCAGCCAAAACCATTCCTGCCAATCCTAAAGAACACCTAGGGCATTATATAAGATTCTACAAAGGCTCCATGCACAAAAGTAACTTTCCAGAAACCTACAACCTTCAGATGGGTCCCTGGACCATCAGTGCTGAAATGCAGAGGGGCCATTCTCTCCAGAACATCAGCTAGTTTCATCCCCCTTTCTGATATTATTGACAGCCCCTTCCAACATGAAAATGTCAGAATGGGCATAGCCCAAATACCCTAAAGAGTGGGAGAAAGATAAAAGGTGATGGTGAAGTTATACAGAGAAGGTAGGGTTTAGCAAATGAGTATGACTGCTCAATCATATATTGATATTTCTTTTAGTCTCCATTATCTCAGAGCAGCTAGAAGTAAAAATCTAAATTGTGGAATAGTAACCCATATCAAACTCTGAAATTTGTTGTACAACTAACTGTTGCAATGTGCTTTGAAATGTATTGCTTTTTTGTATATATGTTATTTATCATAAAAAAGAAAATAAAAAAGAGAAGGAGTATAAAAGAGAACATAGGACTTAACAAATGAATATAACTGCTGAATCATTATATTGGTATTTCTTTTGGTCTCCAGCGTCTTGGAGCAGCTAGAAGAAAAAATGAAAATCATGGAACGATAACCTATACCAAACTTTTAAATACGTTCTATAACTACTTGTTAAAATGTTCTTGGAAATTTATTCCTGTTTTGTATATACATTATATTTCACAATTAAATAAAAAACGTTAACAAAAAAAGTGTAAGTGAGATGATGGAAGCCCTGCTAAGTGGGCGAGAACAGAATGGTTAGAGCCAGCCTCAATACTACAGATGAGGAGGGAGAATGTGGTGATGGTCTGCCAAGTATCCCTAGAATATCTGTAAAAATGAGTTGGCCAGGAAAACGTCAATAATATTAATAATTCTCCTCCCTCCTCCCATCTTTTTAATTAATATCATAATAAATCCTTAAGGATGAAAAAATTGACATAAAAATTAGAGTTATCTCCTATTAAAGAGAGTATTTGTAGGATGAAAGGAGATAGGGAGAATTAAGCAGGCTTCTGAGTTCAGGTAAGGAAGCCCCTTGTAGTCATCCTAGCTCCCCAGCTCTGCTCCTTCTGATTGTCGGCAAGTAGCTGCTTCAGCTCAGGCTGCGGACAAGCTCCTGGAGCTCACATACACAGACCTGTCACCTTGTGACTTCTGTACCATGTGGGTGACTGCTGTGATACTTTCCTAGTGCTTTCCTTCTGGGGTCTAAATAGTTACTCTTTGCTTCTTTGAATCCTTCAAGTTCCTGGCCAGTGATTATATACTTTAAATAAAGTAATGCAATTTAAAGTTTCAGTGCTTTGAAAATAGTGATTTAATAAGACAAAATGGCTTTATAATAGATTATTACAAGAGGTCTGGCATATACTTAGATTACCATGTCAGCTCTCAAAAGATATCTTTCATTTCAGGTTGAGGATCTTATTCAAGTCTTAATTAATTTTTATTTTTCTGAGTTTTGTGGTTTCACTTCTTACATCTAATTAGGACTTGAAATAATTTTATCAATTGAATACCTGATATAAAAATTTTTATAGGTAGAAAAAAATCTCTAGGATGGAAATATACAATACTAACAAAAAATTGTAAAACAAACTTTGTGACTGATGTGTGTCATCCCTGCCTTGCTTCCACACTGCTCTGCACACACAGCTATCAACCTTTGGAGACTTCCACGGGTTAAGAAACGGTACTAAAAGCCACCTTTTCCTTCTGGAAAGTCTCTAGTAAACCATTTAGCCACTACTACTTTTCACTTTGGAGAGCTGATCCATGAGTCACCAGTAAGAACAAAAAAGTACCCCTCAGCACTTAGAGATGACAGAGGAAGAAAGGGTGATAATATGACTCCGACTCTATTAGCTATATGTTGATATATTTAGTGTTCATCTTGAAGAGACATTCATATTTTATAAACTGTATGATGCTACAGACAAATATGAGATGCATGGTCATAAACTAAATACGAAAATCAGCAATATAAACTCAGTGGTGCAAGAAAAGAAGAAAAATCCAATTATACTGTGGAATAAAAGTAGAAGTGAGGTAGGGGAAACAAATTACAGTGATGTTAGCAATAAACGGACATGCTATGAGATTTCTCAAGAATATTCTGGTATTCATTTATTTAACAATCAACAAATGTTAAGTACCTACTTAGTGCCAGGCACTATAGGAGATGGAAGTAAAACACTGAACACAGACCCTGACCTAAAAGAGATCACTTATCTATCTCCCCAACTAGATTTTAATAAACAGTTACAATACGCTGTAATAACTGCTACCAACAGGGGAAAGGGTATAACAAACCTGGATCAGTTTAGAGCACCTACTAAAAAACATAAGAATGGGGGAAAAAAAGAAAGAAAGGGATGTGGCTATAAAACCCTGCTTGGAAATTTTAATTCTCTTGGTATCAGATTAAGACCCACACATGAAACCCACAGAGTAAGCAATAATGTGATAATGTGATCTTTGGTCAAGATACTAACATTATAAGTGTCAACAGTCCCTTTCTATATGATGATTCCTCAAATCCCTTTAATCAGAATGTAGGAAGTGTTACCTAGGCACATTTAGCTCAGAATATAAGCAAATAGGGAAGCTGCCATGTAAAAATCAAAGCTGTCTTACTTGAAACCCTACTGTAGCCTTTTGTTCTTGGTTAAAAATTCCTTAAGTCAGAAAGGCATTAAATATCACAAAATCCATCCTTCATATGTCAAGAAATTTACTATATAGTCTTCTGTGGTTTTGTTTTTAAGTGGCTGTAAGATGAAATTTGTTTCTAAAACATCTTTTTGTTAGACGTTAATGCATTAATGAAAATAAAACCATCCTACAGGCAAGTAGGACAGACCATACTTTCATGGATCTAAATGAACACAGTCATATGACCTATCTGGGCCTAATACTTTTCACAGTAAATCTGCTCCACTACCTGATGCCACCATTCAGTTTATGGAGCGCACATACTCACCAGCTGGCCTGCCAATAATGGCATATACTCAATGATGGCCAGGCGGACCCTCCACTTGGCATCTTCAGCCAGCTCCACTATGGCAGGAAGGAGAGACTGAGAGAGTTGTCGGATTCCAATCACTTCATTTACACAATCCAAATTGGAAATGATATTCAAACGAACTTCAGGGCACTGCAAATGCACAAGTCCCCAAAAAAACACATAAAAAAATCAAGTTCTTCCTGCTTTGTCAACCTAAAAAATGCTGCTGGATCAGGGCTTATATTTAATTTTATATTTAATATAATTAATGAGGCTGCTATGTTCCCAAAAATTTTCTGTAGCATTTATGTTAGCGGTGTATACCCACTTGTCGATAATGAGATGATCAATTAAATAAAGTGTCTCCATTAACCAGTCATTAAAAAAAATAAAATTCTTTGCCCAAAATTTCTCCTACTGTCTATAAGGTAAAAAACTACAAAGGGATTTTTAAAATAAGAAAGTAAGCATGGATCAAGTGGGAAAAAAAAAAGGATAGCCTTAAAAGAAGTGCTTAATACCAGGTACCTGAGTAATTCAAGGCACTTAAATTTAATTGATCTTAATCAAAAACTATAGGGTGACAGAGCATACGTTCTTAAATCAAATTACATTGTTAAGAGTCCTTGGGCAATATGATCCTGAAATCCCACTGCTCAATCCCATTGTTCAACCTGGAGGAACTGGGTGTGGAGACACAATGGACATTTGTACACTGGTGTTTCTGGTGGCAGTATTTATGATCCACAACAAATGGAGGTGGCCTAAGAGCATAATGACTGAGGAATGGAAAGGGGAACGATGGTGTATATATACAACGGACTACTGAGCCTCTGCAAGAAGTTATACAGTTATGAGGCATGCAACTAGATGAATGAACCTTAAGAGCTATGTGTTGAATGAAATGCAGGAACAAAAGACAAATATTATCATACCTCAACTATACCGACTAACGATAAAGATTTGGTGAACTAAAGTCGAGAGCATGGGTTATCAAGTTGGGGTTTATTGTAAAGGGTCCTAATTATAAACCCTTACAGAAGTCACATATACTCAGGAGGTGTAATCATTAATTCTAAATTCTGAGTAGCTGAGCTTTTTGTATATAACATGGTCTTTTCCCAGAATCTTTGGGAATTTATGTGACACTTGAGACTCAGAGTCAGAGCCCTGAAGCTATGAAAGTCATCAGTACTCCATATAGGAACTGTTTAAAAGTTGAAAAAGTGATCAGACATCGAGTAGAGATATGAATGAAGCTGATCTGGACAGGACTAAGGTATATCAGAAGACTAGGTAAAGGATGATATCCATATCTTAAAACTTCAATTTCTGTGTGAGGCTAAAGGGAGAGATGTTTATTTTGTGCAAAATTTATATTATGGAGAGGGTATTTCCTAATTTAATTTGTATGTAGTTTAGTTGAACATCATAAGTACAGGGAATCTTGAATAGGGCATGAGATTTTGTTGGTTTGTCCAGGTTAGTGTGATGCCTCGATAAATCCCACAGTAATCTGGACAGTGAATAAAGTAGTATTTGCAAAGTCCCCTTAGGGTAATTGGGAGAAAACAGGAAAGATTCAACTTCCCTGTTTGGAGAATTTCTAATACTCTTGCAAGCAGTGGGGACAACCAAATCAATAGGGTGAATCTTTGATCTTGGGGTCTGCCCCTATGTAATTTTTCCTGCAAAGGAAAGACTAAGCCTACTTAAAATGAGACCAAAGAGTCACCCCCAGAGAACCTCTTTTGTTGCTCCATGTGGCCTTTCTCTCTAGGCTGACAAGGCAAGTGAACCCACTGCCCGCCCCCACTCCCCACGTAGGACATGACTACTGGGGGTGTAAACCTCCTTGGCAATGTGGGACAGAAATCCCGGATGAGCTGGGATCCTGGCTCAAGGGATTGAGAAAACCTTCTTGACCAAAAGGGTAAAGAGAGAAATAAGACAAAATAATTACTGTCTGACAGATTTCAAACAGAGTCAAGAGGTTATCCTGGAGGTTATTCTTACACATTATATAAATATCCCTTTTCAGTTTATGGTGTATTTAAGTGGCTAAAGGGAAGCACCTGAAACTGTAGAGCTGTGTCCAGTAGCTCTGTTTCTTGAAGATGATTGTATAATGACATAGCTTTTACAATATGACTGTGTGATTGTGAAAACCTTGCGTCTGATGTTCCCTTTATCAAGAGTATGGACAGATGAGTAAAAAATATGGATAAAAAATTAAAATAAACAAATAATAGGGGAACAAAGGTTAAAATAAATTTGGTAGATGGAAATTACAGTGGTCAATGAGAGGGAGGGATTAGGGGTATGGTATGTATGAGTTTTTCCTTTTTTCTTTTTATTTCTTTTTCTGGAGTGATGCAAATGCTCTTAAAAAATGATCATGGTAAAAATATACAACTATGTGATGATATTGTGAGCCAGGGATTATACACCATGTATGGAATGTTTGTATGTTAAGAATGTTTGTGTTTCTATATTATTTATCAATAAAAATAAAATAAAATAAATTTAAAAAAAAAAGAGTCCTTGGGCAAGATATTTTCTCTCTCCGTACTTTTGGCTTCCTCATCTATGAAACGGAAATAACAGTCAGAACCACCTCTTAAAACTGTTGTGAGGATTATAGGGAATAATAGATGCAAGGCATTTAGCATCATGCTTGATACTATTATATTTAACAAAAGACTTTTTAAAAACAAAGATACCATAGCTTTAAAGATAACGAAACAGCACACATAAGCAAGAATCAGGCAGAGAGGATGGACAGACATTTTTAAGTCTACTTCAATGGATTCTTGTATTATTTCCTGGGAAATCCTAAACAGGGATCATGTCACTGCATTCAAATAGATTACATTTTTAGCCCTTCATCTTTGTTTGGAATTTTATTTTAGTGAAACCAAAACCAAAACCCACTAATCACTGACTATCAGAGAGCAAAAAAATTTAGAGGCAGACTCACCTCATCCTTCAACTGAGCTAAAAAAAGAGGTAGAAGATGTTCAATAGTATTCTCTTTACCCAAAATGGTAGACAATCCCATAATTACAGAAGCTAGAGCCGATTTGACATGTTGATTGGTATCAGATACCAATTCCTAAAAGAAAATAAAAAGATTTTCTCTATTTTCAAAACAGCAAACTTCTATACCATCTTCCAAAGAATTTAAAAAGATAGCACTATTTCAATATTGTTTAGATGATGTTTCTTCAGTTTGTTTAGTAACAGGAACCACGCAAATAAAACCATTTTATTATTGTAAAGCACTAATAAATGTTAAATAGCATGTCACACATTAACGTATCTGCCCCAATCTTTCCAGGTCCACCTCTAAACGTTAAGGTGAAACAAAAAGTTGAGGTAAGGTTTACCTTCATATAAGGCAGAGGGAAACAAAATAAACTGCAGTTAGGTTTACCTTTATATAGGGCAGAATTTGACTCATAATTATAGTCTCTCTACCTTCAGTGGGCAAGTTTTCACAAAGTTCTAAAAGAGACAAATAGAAAAAAATAATACTTACATGGAACCATTTGCAAGGGGCCAAATGATGAAATTTAACCTGGTTTATCAACAGTTGAAAGTTAAATCAAATCATAGACAGACAGACATGCTTCAAAAACAGTACAAATTCAGTTCTAGCTGCGACAGCAAGGAATATTACAATAAAGCAAGTCACTCAAATGCTTTAGTTTCTCAGTACATATAAAGGTTATGTTTCTACTATACTGTAGTCTATTAAGTATACAATAGCATTATGTCAAAAAATGTAACATCTAGAGACATGAAGTGAACACATGCTGTTGAAAAAATAGCATCAAGAGGCTTGCTCAAAGCAAAGTTGTCACAAACCTTCAATCTGTAAAAAAAAAAAAAAGCACTATCTGTGAAGCACAGATAGTGCAAAATAAAAGAAGGCATGCCTGTATATACACAAATAGGATCTGGGGGGAAAACAGCTCTTGTTCTTATATCACATTTACAGTGTGATATTTCCACCCACTGAAGTCATCACCATCTGAAAAACATATTCTATACCAAAAAAATAAATAAATAAAAAACTGCTGTGGTAGTTAGATTCACTTGTCAACTTGGCCAGGTGAAGGCATGTGAACCTCATCTATTGTTGATTACATCTGCAGTTGGCTAGGAGGTGTGCCTGCTGCAATGAATGACGTTTGACTTAATTGGCTGGTGCTTAAATGAGAGAGCTGAACGTAGCACAGCCTAAGCAGCTCGGCATACCTCATCTCAGCACTCACAGCTCAGTACAGGCCTTTGGAGATGCAGAAAGAAATCACCCCCGGGAAAGTTGCTGGAACCCAGAGGCCTGGAGAGAAGGCCAGCAGAGATCACCCTGTGCCTTCCCACGTAAGAAAGAACCTCAGATGAAAGTTAGCTGCCTTTCCTCTGAAAAACTAACAAAATAAATCCCCTTTTATTAAAAGCCAATCCATCTCTGGTATGTTGCATTTCGGCAGCTAGCAAACTAGAACAACTGCAAAATTCACTGACATAAAAGAAAAGCACCAAAATGAGTGACTAATGTTCCAACATAAATCGAAATCCTTAACCTTTCACTTTGTGGGCAGCAGCTGCTCGGACTTCTGCTTCACAGTCTTTAAGAAGGTTCTGAAAGGCGGGGATGAGATCATTTAAGGTGATTTTAGGACCCACAGCTTTCTGGAGCTATAAAAGAATTGGTACAGGTTTTATAAAAATTTACAAAATAATCAACAAGAACAAAACAAAATAATATAATCTTCAATTATATACTTTTGCCACAAATATTCCCCATTCAGAGTAATTAAATCAGAGACTTATGGTACAGCAGTAAATCTGTGAGGTTTGCTTTTTGTTTTGATGTTCACTTTAATATTTATAAAAACGCCAGTGCAATAATTTTACCTCTGAAAATTTGTCAGCTACCATATAGCGAACTCGCCAAGATTTGTCTTCTGCTGCCTGTCGCAGTGTAGGCATCACCAAAGCCTCAAGGTCATCTTGAGACAGTAACTGAGCAATACTGACACAAGCTTCCACAGCTAGGAGGCGCACTGAATCCTAAAGAAGTAAAACTTCTGTTAAACAATATTTTCTGAGAGTCATGTGGCACCAATCAACACTGTGTGTGTGTGTGTGTGTGTGTGTCAGGGGGTAGGGAGAGGGCAGTGCTATGGGTGTTGTTTAAAAAAATAACCACATCATGTGGGTTCTCTTTATGTCTTGAAACAACTGTTCTTTATGCCTCGAATGACATAAAAACCACACAGAAGAGAAACAACTTTGTTCTATGAGTGAACTGCAAGGTAATTAACCTAGCTGGTGAAATGTTTTAAAGATTAAATGAAAAAAAAGAGAGACATCATTTTAATGATGTCTTCAAAACCATACTACAATAGCAACTTGAGTGATAAAAATAAAAATTATATTTGTGCAAGTTGTTTAAACAGATTAGAGCACAGAGAGAGTAGTAAAGAACCTAAGTAAGGAACATAGGAAGCTCAATTTTCAAAATATTCAGTTCTGAGTGGCAATATTAGAAGTCTAGGCATGAGATGACTTGAAAAGAAATACAAAGAACAAAAAATAATTGGTAACAACAACAAAAAAATCAGTTGAATTTAAATGTGGAAAATCACAGAATGATTGACACAGCCATGTCTAGGAAAAGCACAGCAAAAAATAAAAAAATCAGAAAAGAATGAGATTATTGAATTCAGCTTTCCAAATGTTAACCTCTATGTCCTTTGGGCAAGCAGAATATACAATTAGAAAATCAATGGAAAATTAAGAATTGAGATTGTAGATTTCAGAATCATACAAATGCAAGCAGAAACTAAAAACATGCAGATATGAGCACCCAAGAGAAACAGAATAAAATTTTAATAATATGTATCTATATATTATCATACATTATATGTAATATACATGCATTATATATGTATACAATATATATACATACATACATGCAAAGAGATAACAGTGACTCCAACTTTTCAACACATTAACAAAACTACAAACACTCTGGATCAGCAATAATTTACTATGTGCCTACAACAGACACTCCCCTGTAACCAACAGACTAAAAGAGACAACCAGGCTCTTGGTAGTAGCTATAAAGACATCGATGAATTCTGAAAATGATGCTAAATCTAGGGACAACTACTATCTGTGGAAATACATGCCAATAAATATAAGTTTAATTAATAAATCACTTCTCTTCCAGCTCCTAATTTATTTATATACACGTGCTCCTACTCCCAGAATCTTCCCCAGCTCAGCAGTGACACCATCGCACCACCTACCTAAAAAAATCAAACTAAAAATCTAGATGTTTTTGATCCCTCTTCCCCTCAAACTTCTATGGAATCCACCTCCACACCTTATTACAGATTCTTTCCACCTTTGCTATTACCACCCTAATTCACTACCATCATCTCTTGCTTAGATTATTACATAAGTCTCTTAACTGGTCTTGCTAATTCTACTCCTGCCCTCCCTACAATTTAATTCCCACCAAGACTCCAGAATGATCTTTTAAAAATATAAATTACATCACGACACACTCCTGTAGAAATTCTTCCAATGTTTTCCCATGTATCAAGTTAAAAAAAAAACTCTTTACCCTGGCTTGAAGGCCCCCCATGATCTGGTCCCTGCCTATCCTCTCTAACCTCATCTCTTACTAGAATCCCTTCCTTCCACTAAGTCCCAACCACAGGACTTTTACGCTAGGTGTCCTCCCTTCCCAGAATTCTGTTTTCCTGGAATTAAGATACTGCAGGAAAGTGCATGGCTGCCATTTTTCTTTCTGGTCACTGCCTCAGAATAGTTCTCTGGCAAGTCTAGAGGAATATTCTATAATCACTTTTTATCACATCATTCTACTTCATTTTCATCTTATCATTTACCTCTACTTGATACTTTCTTGTACCTGTTTATTTTCTGTTTTCCTCCATTCAAACATAACTTCCATGAGAGGAAAGTCCTTGTTTAACCTCATATTCTAACAGTGTCTGATATATAGTAGGTGCTCAATACTTTTCAATAATTGAATAAGCCATAAGCAGCTCTTCTAACAGTGGTCAGAGGAACAAACACATAGTTTACAACTAAGCACTTAGTATTTTTTGAGCATCAACTGTTAACATTACACATAAAAAAACCAAGCAGACATAACACATCTTTTGATGAAAATCATAGCTGCACCTATGAATGGTCTTATCAATCCTCAAAATAATAAACCTAAATCTGATTAAACCTCTAGGATCAGAGGTGGGGCAAACACCTGCCAAACTGGGACCACAGACAGTTTCTGTAAATAAACTTGGACGGGAACACTGCCACACCTATTACTTTACATATAATCTGGCTGCTGATGTACAATACGACACACCTGAGTAGTTGCAGAAACTGTAGCCCAAAAAGTGTAAAATATTTACGATATAGCCCTTTACAGAAAAAGCTTGCAAACCCCTGTTCCAGACTCAACTACCAATTTACTGGAATTATAGATAGCAAAAGAAAATGTTAAACTATATCATGGGAAATATAATCAGTAAAATCCCCAAAGAGGCAAATATCCAATATGCTAACCAAGTAGCTACTGAGCACATGTTAAAAAGATAGTATTTTGGATATACTAGATTAATAAACATTAATATTAATTTCACCTTTTTGTATTTTTTACTTTTTTAATTTAACTGCCAGAAAATTCAAAATTATATAGGTGACTGGCATGATATTTCTGTTGGGTAGCACTGTTTAAACTATAATATCTAAGGGTGCATGCTTGGATAATAAAAGTACAAAGAAAAGTTAAGAAGGTAATTACCATAAATGTCAGGATAGTGGTTATTCTTCAGGGATTGGGGAAGGAGGGCTGTGTATGGGAGGGAATGCACGGAGAGCTTCTGGGGTAGTGGCTTGTAAAGTTCCATCTCCTTTCATAAATGATAGTTATAAGGTGTTCACCTTAAAGTAATTCATTAAGCTATATATTTTGTGCTGTTTTCTGTATGTTCTTTTAACAAATTTTAAAAATTATTTTGCAAGACTTTTTTTTTTAAATCTTTCTGAATCTTTAGATTCAGAATCTGAAGATGAGACTCATTAGTACGTATCCTGATGTTCTTGGTCCTATACACATGAAGTGATTCCAGGTCAGGCACTAGGCAAATTAAAACCCTGTAAGGGCCAAGCATTTGATATTGATGCTTCCTCTTGTGAAGCTTTATGCATGTAGCAGAGAAGCTCAGCCTACCTAGGCATGCCTAAGTCACTTCCAGAGGACCTCTTTTGTTGCTCAGATGTGGCCTCTCTCTCTCTAAGCCCAACTCTGCAAGTGAAACCATTGCCCTGCCCCCTACATGGGATATGGCATCCTGGGATGAAAGTCTCTCTGGTGGCATAGGAGATGACTCCCAGGGATGAGCCTGGCCCCGGCTCTGTGGGATCAACAATGCCATCCTGACAAAAAGGGGGAAAAGTGCATCATATAAAGTATCAATGGCTGAGACAGTTCAAATTGTGTGGAGAGGCTATACTGGAGGGTACTCTTACACATGCTTCAGTTAGACATTGCTACCTATCATAACTTACCAAACCCCAGCCAAACCTATTCCTGCCAATTCTAAAGAACACCTAGGGTGTTAAATAAGATTCTACAAAGGTTCCATGCAGTAGGATAACTTTCCAAAAATCTACAACCTCCAGATGGGTCCCTGGACCAGATAAGTGCTGAAATACAGAGGGGCTAACCTCTTCAGAACATCAACTAGTTCCATCTCATATTATCAACAGCCCCTTTCAACACGATAAAAGTTAGAATGGGCATAGCCCAAATATTCCTAAAAAGTGAGAGAAAGACCAAAGATGATGGTGGAGTTATACAGAGAAGGTAGGGTTAAACAAATGAGTATGAGTGCTGAATCATTATGTTGATATTTTTTTAGTCTTCAATATCTTAAAGCAGCTAGAAGTAAAAACTTAAAGTTGTAGAACTGTAATCTATACTAAACTCTGAAATATGTTCTACAACTAATTGTTGTGATGTGTGCTGAAATTTATTGCTTTTTCTGTATATATGTTATTTTCCACAAAAAAGAAAAACAAGTTGACTGTGATGATAAATGCACTCCTATATGATGATATTGTGAACCACTGATGGTACACTTTGGATAATTACACAGAACGTGAATACATAATATATCTCAATAAAAAATAAAAACTCATAAGGACTCTCCCTCCAGACTCCAGGAACTAAGGTTGATCCTTATTTATAAGCACCATTACTGGGAGAGGCCCTACAGCCTAGCAGTGAAGGGCATGATTTTTGGAACCAAACTGCCTAGATTCAAATCCTGACTCCACAATGGATAACTATGCAACCTTAGGCCAGTAACAAACTTTTCTCTGAATGTAAATGGGGAAGCTGCTTCATGGGGCTCCGTAGGGGCTTAATTACTTAATATACGTAAAACATTTAAAAGAAAGACTGAGAAATATTAAGTACTTTCAGTGTTTGCTATTGTTGTACCATTATTGTGAATTCTACAATAAAAGAGATCTAGAGCCTTGGACTTAAAACTGCTATTATACTAAGTAATTCCATCTACGGAATTAATGTACAGAGGATACATTGCTTACCTAACACATGCTATGCTTATTTATTTGAAAGTCAAAAATTCCATGAAATTGCACCTGCCCATATTATAATACAGCCTGCAATTTCCAAAGGTATGCTATCCCTTAATGCGGCTTTGTTCATTCCTTCTAATTATGGCTCCCATTTCCTTTTTGAATTATCCTTTTACAGATGCTAATATAAGAGAGAAAATCATGGCCTAGTTAAGAAAAAAACATAAGGACCCAGAGATGTGCCATATTATACTTTATCCAGGTCAAAATTATGTATTAATTTTGCAGAAAGAACTTAATATAAGAACCAAAACTCCCTAAAGAAATTCCTAAAATGTTAAGAGAGGAGCATATCTGGATACCTTAAGTATTAAGATTTGATTTACCTGTTCATCTGAAGCTAGATTAGTGAACAATGGGACAATTTCACTTTTCACACTCTCTAATTCCAGAACTTTTGCAAATTCACCCAACTTGGAAGCAGCAGCCCTTCGTACCATTGGTGTGTCATCTGAGCACAGGGAACGGAAATGCCTGCAGCAGATAAAAAGACATTATCTTCCCTCAGATATCACTGATTAAACACCCCAATGCATACATATAGATACACATCTCAGCAGTTTTCTCGTATAATCAATAATTGGGTTTCTACTCGTACAAATATCAGATATAAAACCATTGGTATATTCATTCAATTGGACAATAAATGATGATGCCATCAATCCCACCACCATCCTTATATGACCCACTCACTGCTAACAGGGTACTATGTTAACTCTCAGCTAACAGCTCCCAATAGATACAAATAACCAAAAAAAAAAAAAAATATATATATATATATATATATATATATATATATGTATATCTTACTGTCTAATTTCTGCCTTGACAGCATTTGAAGCCCTGGGATAGCAAACGCTGAACAAACCACATGCAGATGTGCGAGAAGTAAACCAATCCCCACTCGCTAGTCTTTTCACCAGAGGTACAAAATGAGCTTCCAGGGCAACAGGAGTATGCTCCTCGGAGATCTGCCTCAGGGACTCCACAGCCTTGTCGCGAACCACAGTCTCTTCCACAGTCGCCAGACTTTCCAAAGGAGGCTAAACAAACCCAAAAGGGAAACCAGAGAAGAAAACTTATTGAATTGGGTTAGACACAGACTATCATCTTTTAAAGTGACTGAAAGAGAGATGGTACATGTAACCAGAATGTTAGCTACATCATGCCAAATGGTTACTTTCAGTTCACACAGTGATAACATATGGTGTGTCCAACCTGAAGACACGACTTCTGTAGGACAGCCAAGGTCTCAAGTCCCAGATGGCAATTTCCAGATGGTGTCTACAAATGACACAGTGAGACTTGACACAATATTAATTTTATTGTGAGCTGAATTACTAGGTTTAAAAGATACGTAGCCAAATTCAGGCTGGGTCACGGTGGCTCAGCAGGCAGAGTTCTTGCCTGCCATGCCAGAAACCTGGGTTCGATTCCTGGTGCCTGCCCATGCAAAATAAAGAAAGAAAACAAACAAAAAAAAGATATGTAGCCAGATTCAGACAGAAAAGATCATGCATTCCTCAAGAAAAAGTACAAAAATATGACCAACATTGGGTACCACAATTATACCATGATGACATACTTTTAGCTGCTGAGTCCATAGCGTTTTGAGTATGAATTCTACATTTCTGGAGGTCCAAATAAACCTTGTCCACTAGCTCAATACCATTAGTTTATCCAACCTAATAAAAGGCTGAGTACAAAATCATCTTCAGACTGTAGTCTGAATCTTTCCATGAGCCAAACATATGGCAGAGGGAGTTTCTGACAGAACAATCAAGTGAACAGTACAGAGAAGGCAGGAAACCTTGCAGCTCTAGAAACAGAAGAGACCACAGAGGTTGAGGGCCTGGATTATGATCAGTAACTGAGTATGACATGACCAAGTGAAAAGTGAAAAAGGCTGGTTCTCTGGACCTCTGCCTTTCTGGGCTTGCACTTGGTCTATGTAGATTTGGCATATGCATGAGTAGCAATCGCTGAAGCACAAGACCAACACGTAAAACTAACCAGAAGAGAACAGAAGAATAATGAGTCAAAGGAAAGAAGTATACCTGCCTAATAATACATTTCCAAAATTGTTTGAAATACCATCGTGGAAATGGACAAGGTACTCAGCTGCCTTAGAAGGTATTTCAGAAACCTTCAGAAGATACTGTTTCTTACTTGCAATGGCTTTTCATGATCTGTCCTCTTCCTTCTCTGACTTGCCACATATAGTACTCACTGGATAATCTCTATCACGGTCAACCTCATCAGTTTTCTCTTGATTTGAACTCTGCCTAATTCTCCATGCCCCTTTCGTACTGCCCCCTGACCACAACTTCCGCCTACTCCAGCCTGAACTCTCCATAGTCCAGCAGTATGTAACCCAACCTGTTCCAAGTGTCTGAAACTCATTCTTTCAATAAATGATTATTGTTGTATTGTAGGTAGGGAGGATAAAGAAATAAATAAGCAAAGGAGGTTCTCTGCTGGGGTGGAATTTGCATCCTAATGGAGGAAGACAAACAATATATGTCTGAATTGCAAGAAGCCAGCCCAGAAAGCTCAAGAGTATTTCACTGGAAGAAACAGCGAGGGCAAAGGTCCAAAGGCAATAACTTGGTTTATTCAAAGAACAGAGAAAAGGACAATATGAGTAGAATAAGATAATCAATAGCAAGTGATGTAAGGTTAAAGAAGCAGGTCATGAAGGGTCTTGTAAGTTAAGGTAAGAAATATGGATGCAATGGCAGAGAGTGATCCATGTGCTAGGTGAAGAGTAGACTGTAGGGTACAGTGGGAGGTAAGAGAGGAAGAAGGTTAATTAGGAAACATGCTGTTAGACAAAGAAAAGACTGTGGCAAGTACAATAGAATGGTAGTAGCAATAAGGATGAAGGGAATTAACTGATTTGAAATATATGTAGAATCTATAAGAGCTACTAATGGATTCAATGAGGGAAAGAGAATTCAAGAATGCCTTCTAGGATTTGGCTTGTGTGACTGGGCAGATAGTAATGCCACTTACTGAGAAGGGGGCAACTAAATGAAAAGCAGATTTGAGGGAGTGAACTGAAGTTCCGTTTTAGATAAGTTAAATTTGAAATGCCTATCTGATATTCAAATAGAAAACCACAGGCAATTGGATATATAAATCTGGAGCTCCTTGGAAAGGTCAGAAGTAGAGAGAGAAATTGTGAGAGTCAGCATCATAAAAACAGTATTTAAAGCCCTGAAGCATACATCCCTGTCTTGTTCAATTTGAATTCTAGCTATCCTTCAAAATCTAGCTCAGTTATCATCTCCCACGAGGTCTTCTCCAATCACCCTGAATTAATCTCTTTCTCCTTTGTTACTTAGGTATCTTGTATGTGGGTCTATTTTTCTTCTTAACACTACACAATAATTACATTTGCTTATATATAAGGGCAAAGACCAGAGACTTCATTACATTCTCTTTAACAATAACATTATAATTTCTGTGTCTGATATAGTAGGTGCTCAATAAATGTCAGCTAAATTGAACTGAAATCAAATTCACAAGATAAGTCAGAGCAAAAGTTACACTACAAAGACAAAAAGGTAATAAACATCTCCCAAATAGTCACATAGCTGGACGAAAATTAAGACTTCAAATTTGGGGGTGGGGAAGCATAATCAAAAACAACAAAAATAAATAAATCAAAACCGCAATGAGATACCACTTTACACCCACTAGGATAGTTCTTATTAAAAAAAAAAAAGTGTTGGCAAGGAAACAGAGAAAGTAGAAACCTTATACACTGTTTGTGAAATGTTTGTAGGAATGTTAAATGGTGCAAACCAGTATAGAAAGCAATTCTGCAGCTCCTCCAAAAGTTAAAAAGAATTACTATGTGACCTGGCAAGTGTACTCCTACGTATATACATAAAAGAACTGAAAACAAGTATTCAAATAAAAACTTGTATATGAATGTTCATGGCAGCAGTACTGTCAATAGTTAAAAGATGGAAACAACACAAATGTCCATCAACTGATGAATGATAAACAAAATGTGGTATACCCATATAATGGAATATTATTTGGCTATGAAAAGAAATGAAGTACTGATACAGGCTACAACATGTGTGAATCTTGAAAACACTGCACTAAGTGAAAGAAGCCAGTCACAAAAGAACACATATTATATGATTTTGTTTATATGAAATGTCCAGAATAGGCAAATTCACAGAGACAGAAAGCAGAATAGGTTAGGGAGAGGAAAGGATGAAGAATAACTGCTTATTGGGCACACTGTTTCCATCTAGGATGATGAAAATGAACTTGAATTAGATTGTGGTTATTAATTGCACAACACTGTAAATGTACTAAAATTCTAGTGAATTAACTTTATAGTTAAAATGGAAAATTCTGTTATGTGTATTTTACAATGAAAAAAATCACATAATTATGTTTTTTAAAAAATCAGCACAAACCTGTGAAGGAAGTAAAAACCACTGAGTTGAGTTATATACTTTCAAAGGGTGAAGGGGATGGTATGTGAATTATATCTCAATAAAGCTGTTTTTTTTTTAAATCAAATCCTTTCTTGCCCCTCCTCTAAAATAATAAAAAAGTCAATAGAGACAGAAAAGGAAAGAAGAAGTTCTTGTATTCACAGGTAAGAAAAAATAAGAAAGGGATGACTGACTCCAAACTGCTTACATTATTTGTTCTCTCCATAGCTATAGTGACTACAAAGAGACTGCACACGGTGCTACAGTGAGGTTATCACCAAACAACGTATCATTTATACTGCAGACGTCCTAAAAGGAGGGTAGAGAGAGCATATAAGCACTCACCAGCAGACAGTGGGCAAAGTCAGGACCTCCAACAAGTCCAGTGAAATTTCCCAGTTGCTCAGCAAGAGCTAACAGCACCTCATCTTCATCATAAATTGTATCTGGAAATGACAACAAGGTATTCATCAAAAGGTAGCTGGTCCAAAGTCAGATACTCATACAAAACTTGGAGTACAATATATGGCTAATAAGATAAGCAAGTCACAATTTTAACAGGATTTCCTTCCTTCTCCTCAATTAAGGAAGTTTTCCTGGATATGTTTTACAGAATGAATTACAAATTAATACTCCCATATCAATGATCAATTTTAAACTAGCTAAATAATTAATGTTTGAATACATATGACCACATTACAATATTCTTTACACTGTTTTACACAGAAAGCACCCGGCTCAGATTAGTTAATATTGTGGTTACCAACTCTAAAAAACAGACAAGGTTTTGGAAGTCACTGGAAAATGGAAATACCCATGCCCTTCTTTAAAGGAACATTCACATACCAGTAAGGAACGGCAGCAGTTCAGTTCGAGTCCTTTCTACTCCAAGTGCTAGAGCAATTGTTGATAACTTCTTAATACTGTTGAGACGGAGCTTTTTAAAAAGAATACGGAATAACAAAGTAAAGAAACGATTGCAATTTAGACCAAAAGAGAAAGCCATAGTTGCAAGATGGTGATTATAATGAGACAGGGTAAGAGTGAAGAAAGCACTCAATTTAGATTTTATTCCTTGAGGAACCTCTGGTGCACCGTAGCATGGCCTCATTAGCCAGAGCAAGATTTCCTAGGAGCAACATTCAGAAAAAAAAATAAACGAAAAAGAATTCAATACCCAGGAAGTGAGATAATTTTAAAAAGAATTTAGCAGTGGTTAAGTGAAACGGTCGAATACAACTCCTGAATGTTCAAAGAAAAGTTCCATCAAAGATGATACGCTAACTCAACCATCCTGGATCTGTCTACCCAACAAGCCCGGCCAGTTTCTAATCCTTGGGAAGGCATTTCATCTGCTCACCAAGGGGCCCTTAAGGCACCCTGCGACCCGCGGCGGGGAACCCCTTCCTCCGGCTCCACAAGGGAGCCGGCCCCAGGCAGAACAGCGTTTTCCACCGCACCGTCCGGAAGAGGCGTCCAGGAAGGAAGCCGGTAGTCCGACAACCGCCTAGACCGGGTCGGGCGCGGGCCGATGCGCCTCAGGAGGTCGGGAGAAGTAAGAGTCGGTGAGCTGCCGGAAAGGCCGGGCCACCACAGCCCCTCGCAAGTCTTCCTCTCCTCACCCTCAAGTTTCTGCTCCGAGTCTCCGGCCTTCCCCCTTGCCTACCAGGCGCTGGCCCTGCCCATCTGAGCTCCCCGGCCGAGCTCAGTACCTGCACGTCTTCATTGCGGAGCTCGTCGATTAAAACCGCGATCGGGTATAGCGAATCGTCTCCATCCCCGCCCGCGGCCCCCGAGTCGGTGCCGGGCCCAGCCGCGCCCGCCATGTTCTTCCTCTTCTCGCGGGTCGCCACCGCCTTCTCGGCGCCCAGGCCCCGCCCC
Organism: Tamandua tetradactyla; assembly: GCF_023851605.1. NCBI lineage: Eukaryota > Metazoa > Chordata > Mammalia > Pilosa > Myrmecophagidae > Tamandua > Tamandua tetradactyla. Next base: position 29,617,843 of record NC_135334.1, on the reverse strand, counting down.
TACTCCGCCCCGCCCCGCGCCCAGGCCCAAGGAGGAGGAGCCAAGGCCCACGCGCGGGCTCGGCGGAACCCAACCCCGGAAGCCGAATCTCTCCTGCCGGCTAGCGGAGGTTCCTACTGGACCCCAGGTGCAAGACCTGTACATCTGAACTCCAGAAGGTTTCGCTGACTGGATGCCCCGCGCCGTTACTTCAGCCCAGAGACGCACGAACTGGGATTCTTCCATCTCGTTGTGGTCTGAAGGGGCCAGGGACCTACCTAAGTGATCCTTACTGAGCTCTGTTAACACACGGGCATGCCAAACAGGATTCCCAAGGCCGGAGGGAGAGGGGAAGACTTGGACTCCTTTCTCTGCTTTCATCCTGGCCCTTATCAACTGGGGTCTCCAGCACAAATTTCTCCAGCCTCAGACGTCTGCAAAACCTCCTCCTAAGGCCTATTCGCCCGGATTACTGATTCTAGCTTCTGCTCTATAAGGCAGATGACGTAGGCGGTGAGAGAAAATGAACAGTGCCTTCCAAACTCCCCAGTCAGTATTTTTTCCACTTTCTCTACGCAAGCTGTTAAAAACATACTGCTTTCTTGTTTTTGTGTTTCTTTTCAATCTTGGATCTGGAATTGTCCCTTGTGTTGTATTTTCTTATTTTCTTTATTTATGAAACATAACCACATATAAACACAAACATTCTTATCATATGATCATTCCATTCTTGTTGTATAATCAATAACTCACAATATCATTACACAGTTGTATATTCATCATCATGATCATTTCTTAGAACATTTGCATCAATTCAGAAATGGATAGCACAATACTACCTAACTGTAATACAATAATGTTAAAACCCTGAAGGAAGCTGAATGTGAAAATGATAGAGGGAGGAGGCCTGGGGGCACAAATGAAATCAGAAGAAAGGATAAAGACTGAGATGGTATAACCTTGTGTTGTATTTTCTTTCTCCTTATTTTTTTAGCTCCTTAACATGCTAGAAATAAAACTAGGACAAGCCTAATTCTTCAAAGTGGGTGGGGTGGCTATTTGACTTGTACAGGAAAAACCTAAAATGGCCTTCCTAGACTTCCAACAGTTCTCAAAAGCAGCAATGGTTAGAGGTAAGGTTTTTGAATTCTTTCTTATTACAAAACCTAATGTAAAATTTTCATTTACCCTTGTTAAGGGAGCACAGAATAACTGAAACATCTTTTTTTTTTTTCTTTGAACTGAAATTTAAGCAACTCAGAGTGAGAACCACATATGCTTGATCACAAGCTCTGGAATGGTAATTCTATGTGTCTGATTAACAATTAATAAATGCAACTTAGGAGAAAAAAAAATTTTTTTAAACATAGGGTCCCTGGAAGTAAACATAGTAAACATGGTTTTTGGTAGTAGAGAAAAGTTACCAAAGTACCTGAACAGTGTTCTTACATTAGGCCTGCAGATGTATTCTCTAGGGTTTTAATTTGTTTTCATTTCGATAATTATTTTTAGATTTGCATAAGTAATTTTTGGATTACTTGGATGACCACCTTATATCCTAGGATTGCCATACAATTTCAGCACCTACATTTGCCTGTGTGTTTCAGGGCTCTTTTTATTCTTCTGGGATAGTAAGAAAGGAACAGAGGTAGATTTAAAATAAAATTGATGCTTTTATGCAGAAAGTGAAAACCAAATGACATCACGGGTCTGCATAGTCTCAGTACTTCTAACAGAGGAAAGTGTAAGAAAATTCGGATACTGATGGTCACTTGGTGTCATAGGCATATAAATTCAAAAATAGCTGAACTAATATTGTGAATTACTGATTATATACGTAGAATAGAATGATCAAAAGTTACGAATGTTTGAGTTTATTTGGTGTTTTTTGGTATTTAAAAAAATTTTTTTTAATTAAAAAAAAAAGTAGCTGAACTTTGCCAAGCAATACCATGGTTAAGATACAAGGTATGGTTTAGTTTCAGCAAAACAGCATCATTTGTCATGTTAAGTTACTATATTATCAATACAAATATTACTAGTTTGTGGTTTCATTTGTATTTAATTGTAAACGTGTTTTATTTTACTTTTTTTCAGTTGGAAGAAAGGTAAATAAAAGGACTTGATATTCCTGATTTGTATTTGTAAAGCTAAGTAACACTGTAATAAAAAATAATTTAAATCAAGAATTTTTAGGATTTTTTTTACTTTAAAAATGATCCATATACTACTCAAGTTTGAGGACACAGAGGATTTTAACAGTTAGAAGAGGATCAGAAGGACATTTTGGTAGAGGGAGGAGAAATCTGTTCCCATATACTTTATGTAAAAAGGCTTCAGAAATGATAAGCAAGCACAGAGAAGTAGATCAGATCAGTTTCACACATATTATCTTCTAGATAGTAGCTCAAGTTTAGAAGAGCCTTGTTGGGGATTAAATCATGTCGCCCTCCCCACCATCCCACAAAAGGCATGTTCAGGTCCCAACCCCTGGTCCTGTGGGTATTAACCTACTTGTAAATAGAGCCTTTGAAGATGTTATTATATAAACTGTGCCCAAACTCAATGAGGGTGGACCTTAATCCAACAGAAGCAAAGGAAATTGACAAACAGTAAGAAGCCACAGAGGGATAAATTGGAAATCAATGAACTGGGAAGAGAAAGGAGAATTTTGATGCTGTCATGGGCATTACAATGTGATAGAAAAGCCAAGGAACCCCAGAGATTGCCAGACAGCCAGAATAAACTGACCCCGGGAGGTAACAAGCCATTCTAGCCTCTGAATTTTTTTTTTCTTAATTTAAAAAAATTTTTTAAACATAACAGCATACAAACACAAACATTCTTACCATATGGTCATTCCATTCTTGGTATATAAACAATAACTCACAATATCATCACATAGTTGTATATTCATCACCACGATCACCTCTTAGAACATTTGCATCAATTCAGAAAAAGAAATAAAAAGAAAAAAATTCATACATACCATACCTCCTACTTGTCCCCCTTACCAATCACCAGCATTTCAATCTACTAAATTTATTTTAACATTTGTTCCACCTATTATTTATTTATTTTTAATCCATATGTTTTACTCATCTGTCAATAAGGTAGATAAAAACAGCATCAGACACGAGGTTTTCACAATCACACAGTCACACTGCAAAAGCTATATCATTATACAGTCATCTTCAAGAAACATAGCTACTGGAACACAGCTCTATATTTTCAGGCAGTTCCCTCCAGCCTCTCCATTACACCTTAACTAAAAAAGGTGGTATCTATATAATATGTAAGAATAACCTCCAGGATAACCTCTCAACTCTGTTTGGAATCTCTCAGCCATTGACACTTTGTCTCATTTCGATCTTCCCCCTTTTGGTCCAGAAGGTTTTCTCAATCCCTTGATGCTGAGTCCCAGCTTATCCTAGGATTTCTATCTTACATTGCTAGGAAGGTCCACACCCCTGGGAGCCATGTCCCATGTAAAGAGGTGGAGGGCTGTGAGTTGGCTTGTCTTGGCTGAGAGAGAGGCCACATCTGAGCAACAAAAGAGGTTCTCTTGGAGGTGACTCTTAGGCCTAATTTTAAGTACCTAGCCTCTGAATTTTTAATAATAAATTCCTGTTGTTAAACCAAGCCATTGTATCGTATTTATTTTAGCAGCTAGGATGCTAATATACTAACTACATATACTAACAAATTTGGCACACTGATGATGTTATTTTGTTTAAAACTTAAATATGCTTTGCTTACCCAAGCACAGTGAGCTGGAGTCCTGAGGAATAACTATGATTAAATATGAAATCATGGGCCAAGAAAATAAAGCCCCATAAAACTGCCTGCTTTGAGAGTCATCAGTTCTGTACTTCAATTCCCACCTCTGCCTCTGACTCATTATAACCATCATAACCTTCCTCTTCCTATGCCTATACGCCAGCCCCCCAATAAAAAGGGGCTAACAACCTTTGGTTCTCTCTCTAGTTACCATGATGCTGTGAGAATGACACATGTAATAAACCTAGAGATGCTAATAAATCCTTCAATAAAGAAAGTGACTGAAACAGACTTCAGGAGAAAAAAAAGAGACTATTTAAAAAACTGGGCCAAATGGAAACAAAAACAAAGTCCAAAGCAGTCTTTTGGGGATTTCGGTCTACTGGCCATCTGAATTACCTAAGCTACTTTGTTAAAAAATGCAGATTCCTGGCCTCTACACCAGACCTACTGAATGAGTTCCTGAGAGGGTACCAGACGTTTTAATATGCACCCTTGTTGATTCTCATGTACACTTATGTTTTAAAATCACTGATTTTATAAGTTCATCTGGCAAAATAATTTCCATTTAAACGTCTGTATCAGGCGGAATCTCAGAGATTCTTCGGAGGCTACAAAAAGCAAAATTACAAATTTCTAGCAAAAGCAAATTACGTTTACAACTACTTCTCAATAAACAGTACTGTTCCTATCTACTGTGATTTCTGCCAGGTTAAAAAGATGTTCTCTCTTTTGCTGGATATATGGAAGTCAGCTAAACTCTACAAAAACAATAATGTGGCATTGAGCTTTTCCATATCCTTGTTTCCTTTCTGTTGCTCCCTCTTGTCTCCTCTCCCCTTCCCACAACCACAGGAAGCTAAAGACTAGAGAAAGGGGAAGTCTAGAGGCAACAGGTGAGATTAGGTTGAGGATGTAAGGCAGCTCTCAGGAAACAATATGATATTCTCAGCATAAAAGCAAAGTTCTGACACCTACATGCTCTTCACTCATGCACCATCCATCTTTCAATCAAGGAAAGAAAGGATTAGCTGAAATTTCCCCAGTTCCAGTAAAACAAAGCCAGTTCCAGTAAAACAAAGCATCAAGACTATGGGGAAGCACAGGCAGATGGAATCACCAGTCATCCACCCCTGTGCTGTAATAGCTCTCATTCTTTTTTTTGAAGTCATTTTGTATTTTTTGCTGCTATATACAATACTGGTGACAGTTTTCAGTGGCATCTCATACCATATGCACAGAAACAAAATAGATTTTCACTGAAACATACAATTCTTCTGGTCTGGACTAGTCACAGCTATAAAAAATCATTTGCCAAGCTCTGCTAGGCCTTTTTTTATTTTTATTTTTATTAATAAAACCAATCATACAATATGAACATTCTTTTTTTGTCACATAGTTGTATATTCATCATCATGATCATTTCTTAGAACATTTGCATCAATTCAGAAAAAGAAATAAAAAGAAAACAGAAAAAAATTCACACATACCACACCCCTTACCCCTCCCTTTCATTGATCACTAGCATTTCAATCTACTAAATTTATTTTAACATTTGTTCCCCCATTATTTATTTATTTTTAATCCATATGTTTTACTCATCTGTCCATAAGGTAGATAAAAGAAGCATCAGACACAAGGTTTTCACAATCATAGTCACACTGTGCTAGGCTTTCTTTTGAAGGCCATAAGGAATTTTTTTCCATTTTTTAAAAATATTTTTATTGATAAAACTTAACATACAAACATTCCATATATGGTGTACAATTAATGGCTCACAATATCATCACATAGTTGTATATTAATCAACATGATCATTTTTTTTTAACATTTACATCACTCCAGAAAAAGGATAAAGCAAACATATCATACCCCTTACCCCTCCCTGTCATTGACCACTAGTATTTCCATCTACCCAATTTATTTTAACCTTTGTCTCCCCATTATTACTGAACAAAGCTCTATAGCTTCAGGTACTTCCCTCTAGCCACTCCAATATACCATAAACTAAAAAGGAATATCTATAAGAGGGTGCAAGGGTAGTTCAGTGGTAGAATTCTCGCCTGCCATGAGGGAGACCTAGGTTTGATTCCTGGTCCATGCACTTCCCAAAAAACAACAAACAAGCAAAACAAACAAACAAAAATTCAACAAATGGTGCTGCAAAAACAGGATACTTACACAGAAAAATAATGAAATGTGACCCCATCATACAGCATACCAAAAAAAAAAAAAGGGATATCTATATACTGCATAAGAATAACCTCCAGGATAACCTCTCAACTCTATTTGAAATCTATCAGCCACTAACACTTTAAATTTTCTTTATTTACTGTACAAATCACTCTGGGATTTATTGAGGCATTACAATAACCTAGATAAACCAACAAAATCTCATGCCCTATTCAAGATTCCCTGTACTTATGGTGTTCACTAAATTGACCATACAGTTAAATTAGGAAATGCCCTATCCATGATATAAATTTTGTACCAAATAAACATCTCTCCCTTTAGTTTCACACAGAAGTTGGAGTTTTAAAATATCATCCTTTACCCAGTATTTCTAAAATACCATAGTCCTATCCAGATCAGCTTCATTCATATCTCTACTCAATGTCTGATCATTTTTTCAAATTTTTAAACAATTCCTGTATGGAGTACTTATGACTTTCATAAGCTTCAGAGCTCTAACTCTGAGTCTCAGGTGTCACATAAATACTCAAAGATTCTGGGAAAGACCATGTTATACACAAACAGCTCAGTATCTCAGAATTTAGAAAGAAGAGTTACATTTCCTGAAAATATGTGACTGCTATAAGAGCTTACAATCTAGGAGCCTTTACAATAAGCCCCAACCTGATAACCCATGCTCTCGACTTTAGTTCACTGAACTAAAGTCGAGAGCATTATATTATAGTTAGTTCATATAATTAAGGCATGATAATATTTGTCTTTTTGTTCCTGATATTTCATTCAGCATATAGCTCTTAAATTTCACTCATCTAGTTGCATGCCTCAAAACTTCATTCCTTCTTGTGGCCAAATAACTCTCATTCTTTCTTTTTTTTAAATATTTTTATTGATAAACAACAAACAAACACAAGCATTCTTAACATACAAATATTCCATCCATGGTATGCAATCAGTGGCTCACAATATCATCCCATAGTTGTATGTTCATCACCGTGATCATTGCTTAGAACATATGCATCCAGAAAAAAAAATAAAAAGAAAAAAGAAAAAACTCGTATAAACCACACCCCTTACCCCTCCCTCTTATTGACCACTAGTATTTCATCTATCCAATTTATTTTAACATTTGTTCCCCTTATTATTTATTTTTAATCCATATTTTTTACTCATCTGTCTATACCATATATCAAAGGAGCATCAGACACAAGGTTTTCATAGTTACACAGTCACATGGCAAAAGCTGTATCATTTTCAAGAAACATGGCTACTGGAACACATATCTACAGTTTCAGGCACTTCCCTCTAGCCTCTGTAATACACCTTTCACTAAAGAAGGGATATCTATAAAATGCATAAGAATAACCTCCAGGATAACCTCTCGACTCTGAAATCTCTCAGCCACTGACACTTTATTTTGTCTCATTTCTCTCTTCCCCCTTTCAGTTGAGAAGGTTTTTTCAACCCCTTGATGCTGAGTCCCAGCTCATTCTAGGATTTCTGTCCCACGTTGCCTGGGAGGTTTACACCCCTGTGAGTCATGTCCCATGTAGAGAGGGGGAGGGTGGTGAGTTTGCTTGCTGTGTTGGCTCAGAGAGAGACAGGCCACATCTGAGCAACAAAAGAGATTTTCTGGGGGTGACCCTTAGGCCTAATTTTAAGTAGGCTTAGTCTATTCTTTGCAGGGATAAGTCTCATATGAACAAACCCCAAGATTGAGTGAGGGCTCGGTCTATTGATTTGGTTGTCCCCACTGCTAGAGAGAATATCAGGAATTCTCCATATGGGGAGGTTGAATTTTGCCCCATTCTTGCAAAAAATAAAAAATTTTTTATTCAACATAACAACATACAAATACAAACATTCTTACCAAATGACCATTCCATTCTTTTTTCCCTCTTTTCAATAATTTTTTTAATTTTATTTATTTTTTTCATCACATAGTTGTATATTCATCACCATGATCATTCTCAGAACATCTGCATCAATTCAGGAAAAGAAATAAAGACAACAGGAAAAAATTCATACATACCATACCTCCCAGCCCTCCCTGCCACTGACCACCAGCATTTCAATCTACTAAATTTATTTTAACATTTGTTCCCCCTATTATTTATCCATCTTCAATTCCCATGTTTTACTCATCTGTCCTAAGGTAGACAAAAGAAGCATCAAGCACAAGGCCCTTCAATCAGTCACACTGCAAAAGCTATATCATTATACAATCATCTTCAAGAAACATGGCTACTGGCACACAGCTCTACATTTTCAGGCAGTTTCCTCCAGCCTCTCTTTACACCTTAACTAAAAAGGTGATATCATTTTAATACATAAGAATAACTTCCAGGATAACCTCTCAACTCTGTTTTGAATCTCTCAGCCATTGACACTTTATTTTGTCTCATTTTGCTCTTCCCTCTTTTGGTCAAGAAGGTTTTCTCTATCCCTTGGTGCTGAGTCTCAGCTCATGCTAGGATTTCTGTCTCACATTGCCAGGAAGGTTCACACTCCTGGGAGTCATGTCCCACATAGAGAGGGGTAGGGCAGTGAGTTTGCTTTTCATGTTGGCTGAGAAAGAGAGATCACATCTGAGCAACAAAAGAGGTTCTCTTGGAGGTGACTCTTAAGCCTAATTTTAAGTAGGCTTAGCCTATCCTTTGTGGGGTTAAGTTTCATATGAACAAATCCCAAGATTGGGGGCTCAGCCTATTGCTTTGGTTGTCCCTACTGCTTATGAGAATATCAAGAATTCTCCACCTGGGGAAGTTGAATTTTCCCCCTTTCTCACCATTCCCCCAAGGGGACTTTGCAAATACTTTTTTATTCACTGTTCAAATCCTTCTGGGCAAATAGCTCTCATTCTTTTTTTCTTTTTTCTTTTTTTTTTTTTTTTTACATGGGCAGGCACCAGGAACTGAACCCGGGTCCTCTGGCATGGCAGGCATTCTTGCCTGCTGAGCCACTGTGGCCTGCCCAGCTCTCATTCTTAATTTCACAACAGAAAAGGGTCAGTTCTAAGGAAGTCTGAATGGCATCATTCTCATCCTCCCCTGGACTCCCATTTACTAAGCTTCCCTCTTGGACTCTACAGAGCTTCACAAATAGGCTTTCTGTTCAAATACTGATCTGCTCCACAAAGCAGAGAAGTAGAGACTTCTCTGGGAGAGAAGCCTGAGTGGCGAGAGAGCCTTGTGGGTAGTTCTCTCAGGGCAGTTCCCAAGTGCTGTCCCATCAAAAGGGCCATCAAGAAGTTGGGGGTGGACCTTCTAGTTTTATTCACAGAAATAAAAACTAAGGTGCACAGAGGTGTTTTCCAGCTGTCTTCATTTAGCATGATGACCCTGGCATATTGATGGCCAGGTCTGTATTTAATACCTTGCCATGTTGTAATTGTCACCATAACATTAATGGTATCTTGAATTTATATTTATAAAAAGGTTGTCTTGAACTTTCCCATCTGGGAAGCCCCAGTTACCTTTTCAACCATTGGAGACTCCCAGGAGAATGGGCCAAGCCTTTGATTTTGAGGCTTGCCCCTATGAAACTTGATTCTTGCCAGGCAGAAGCGAAGGCAGCCCATGGTGAGGCCTAGGGATTGCTTCCAGGGAACCTCTTTGTTGTTCAGATGTGGCCTCTCTCTCTCTAGGCCCAACTCTGCAAGAAAAGTCCTTGCCCTCCCTCCTGCATGGGACATGACATTCAGGGGTGAAGATCTCCCTGGCAGTGTGAAGCATAGTTCCTGGGATGAGTCTGGTCCTGGCACTGTGGGATTGACAATGTCTTCCAGACCAAGGGGAGAAAAGAACTGTAATAAAATAAGACATCAATGGCCAAGAGAGATCAAATAGAGTCAAGAGGCTATTCTGGAGGTAACTCTTATGCAAGTTTCACTTAAATAAATCTGATTGCCATGGTTTGCTAAACCTCAACCAGCATCTCTCCTGTTCATTATTGAGAACACCTAGGACTTGAACTGATACTCAGTAAAGGTTTCATGTGCTAAGTTTGCTTTCTCAGAACCTATAATTCCAGGAGGGTTCCTAGGTCAGATAAATCCTAAAACCTAGAGGGACCAGCCTCTCTAAGAATATCAATTAATTACATCCCTCTTTAGTGTGGATACCCCTTCTCAACATGAAAGAACAGGCATTGCCCAAAGATCCCTACAGATTGGGAGAAAGATCAAAGAATAAGGAGATATAACAGAGAAAATAGAGTTTGGCAAACGAGTATGATTGCTGAATCATTATATTAATATTCCTTCTAGCCTCCAGTGTTTAGGAGCAGCAAGAAGGAAAAATCTGAGATGGTGGAATAGTAGCCCATGACAAACTCTGGAATCTGTTCTGTAACTAGTTGTTGAAGTGTGCTTTGAAATTTTTTGCTTTTTTCTTTCTTTGCTTTGTATATATGTTACATTTTCCAATAAAAAATGTTTTAACCTGGTGTCTGATGCTACTTTTATCTACTTTGTCAACAGACGAGTAGCGCATATGGAATAAAAATAAATAATAGGGGGAACAAATGTTAAAATAAATTTAGTTTGAAATGCTAGTGATCAATGAAAGGGAGCGGTAAGGGGTATGGTATGTATAAATTTTTTTTTCTGTTTTCGTTTTATTTCTTTTTCTGAATAGGTACAAATGTTCCAAGAAATTATCATGATGATGAATATGCAACTATGTGATGATATTGTGAATTACTGATTATATATGCAGAACGGAATGATCAAAATAGGAATATTCGCATTTGTTACATGTTTTTTTGGCATTTAAAAAAATAAAATTTAAAAAATTTTAAAAAATGTTTTAAAAAAAAGAGGATGTCTTCATTCTGAGGAACCCAAATACCTTCATCTCAATTTCATCTCAACATCATCACCTTTTTTCTCCTCTATTCACTTTGTGGCAAATTTTTATTTCTATTTTTATGCTTGGGAATCCTACAACAAAGAGAGACTTTTCCTGGAGTCACACAGTGAATTGGAAGGAGATATAAAACTCACAATATGGGATTCTGGCTTTAAAATTACCACTACTCCCTGCTGTATTTGTACCTGCATTCCATTGTACATCACTATATATTAAAAAGGTATTGGGTTTTCAGGGCAAAATTTTGCATGGATTATTGGAAAGAGAAAAGCAAAGAAATGGGGCAGTCAGTTCTGATTCAGGGCAGTATATACAATGGTTAAAACAGTACATTCCAGAATCAGGATGACCCGGATTTAAGTCCCAGATCTACTACCCATGGGGCTTTGGGCAATTAACTTATTCTCTCTGAATCTTGATTTCTACATCTGTAAAGTGGAGCTGTTAAGAAGATTAAGTAAGACAATTCATATAAAGTATTTAGATTAGTGCCTTGTAAGAAAAAGCCCTCAAATATTAGATATTAATAGTTATCTACTAAGGAAGTAGGCACAGGTAAAGAAACATTCCAGTCAACTGAGCTTTGGCAACAGAGAAAACTAATGTGAAAGAATGAAAAGGATACAAGATTCACAGTAAGAAGACCTGACTCAAGGCCATCCATAAGGTTTTCTGATTGGTAAGATAGGGGCAAGTCTTACCCTACTTATGTCTCAGGGTGATTGTAAAGAATAACACCCAGAATATAAAAATGCTTTGTAAATGGAAAGCACAATGTAAATGCCAGAAGCTGTGCTATTTATTACAAAAGGCTCATGAATCTTGTGCCCACGCCAAAACAAAAAAAGAGAAAAGCACACAGTGGTTCAGTGGTAGAATGCTCACCTTCCATGTGGGAGACCCAGGTTCAATTCTCAGACCATTCACCCCCCACAAAAAAGAGATTATCTGGAGACCTATGCTGAAGGCATGCAGGCTCCTAAGTCCCCAAGAACAGCAATCAGAATTAGTACTTACCTTGAACATAGGGTAGATTTATGCTCAAATAAGCATCATGATCTTTCTCAAAATTCTTAGGCCTCTGAGGCCTACTATAGGCTTTAATGTTCTCAGGACAGAACCCCTGGTTATTTTGCTGGCTAGTATACGTAACTTAACAGAAACTTTTGATACGGTGTTAAGTGAGAAAATCACAGTGTACGATGTTATTGAAGTTGCATGGTATTACTTAAACTGAAAATGTTCATAAATAACAGGTTGCTCCTAAATGTGTAATATCAAATTGATCTTAAAAAGCACGGTCAGAGCAGTGTATATAGTATGCTACCATTTGTGTAAAGCAGAATGTACAAGCATGTACTTGCATATGCACAAATAAATCTCTAGAAGGACACACACAACTAATAACATTGTTTGGTTATGGGAAAGTAACTGGGTACCTGAGAAACAGAGATGAAAGAGTTTTAAATATACAGGATATTCATATGTACTTTGTTTACTATTTACTAAAATTGACTTAAATTTTCACCTGTTTTTCCACTAATCTTTCTGTTTCAGGATCTAATCTAGGATACCACATTGCATCTGTACTTTTTGAATTTTGAGTCACGAAAATTATTACGTGTTCAAACAAACCAACCTTTTGGCTTTTGGTTATCACTCTGAAGTCAGTGCTCTACCTTCCCCTGACTGCTCTTCCCCATGGCATCCATAGATAGGTATGCTAGACTTCTCCTGCCCAGCTATTTTGTGTCCAAACCGGCTATGTCCACAGGGTAGGGTTCAGATTTCCCTCCTCTCTTATTTTTGTATAAGACATAGATAACAGTCAACATAAGTAGTCACTTTCAGCAACAGGGCACACTGTCCTCAAACTCTAGCTAGACAGAGGTTTGATTTAGCAGAAGCAGAGCTTAGTAAAATCTTTTTGGGCCCCTGAAAGCTTTTCCCCGTGGTCTTCCTGGAATATGGTATTCTTGCCAACTTCCTTTTCTGATGTATCCAGCAAACTGTTAGGGAGAAAAGTCACAGGAATAAAATGGACCCATGCCAAGATACCCTGGACACGCCATCCACATCTCAGCAGAACTCCAGCTAGAACTGTAATCAGAAACCAGAATTTCCACTAACTTCTAGGACTTCAGGAAACCAGCTCTTTCTCTGATCTAGCTGTATGATTAAATATTAGCTGGGGCCCACAGTGTTCTAGAAAAGCCCCTACAGAGGCTGAGCTGTCTGCAGACTCTTTCTTACTAGGACAACTCCAGAATGTGGTTACTGGAAGGAGATGCAGAAGGTGGTAAATAAGTGAAACAACTTTGACTGGATCCTGTCCTCATCTTGGCCCATCAAATCCTCCAGATACTCCAACATTACGTACAAAACAGGAGGTCATGGGCTGCGGCGTTAAAGGGTTCATGAAATAGGGAGTATAAAGTCATGGTTAACAGAGAGGCCACAAAGTCTTGGCCAAGACAATATCTCTGAATGTCAGTTTCCCCATCTATAAAAAAAGGATAATAATAGTTACCTACATCAGAACGTTACTGTGAGGACTGTGTGTGGAAAAAAGTAACTTAGTATATTCCTGGCACAAAGTAAGTGCTTAATAAATGCTAGCTATTATTCATATTATTTCTCCATAGACAAACGTGACACTCTAGAGGGTAAGAAAACAAAACAATACATTCCTCATATGGTTCTAAGACTGAGTTCAAAGGAGGGTGTTTCACAAAATAGGGAAACCTTTCTTATGTCTGTTCCTAGGCCTAAATCTGCCTAGGTGGTTAGCATAAACTTTTAAAGTGCAAATTCTGTTTCCTTCTGCAGATGTTTGCTTCTTACCCTAGGACCTAGGCAGGAGGAGCAATTCAAAGGTATTTAAGTCCCATTATTTTACGGGGGCTGGGGCCCTTTTGTGGTGCTACTCTGCCGTGGATGTGTTGGCGTTCATATATTTTGGGGGTTGCCTTTGACAATATTAACAAGTTAGCAGAGGCAAAGTTAGAACAGTGTGTATGAAGTAGTTTGCCCTTAAAGGGGCAAATGACTGTTAATTGACCCTAAAAGGAGCTGCTTCACTCAAACACATATCAATCACCCCAAATAGAATTGAAATTAACTGAGAAGATTTGACTAACTACCTGTGGACAGTCTACCATCCAGGGACTTGCTATTGTAATGGATAATTCATATACTGATAACTTGCGGACATGGTTTTCTCCAGGAAATTTTTACAAATACAGCAACATAGGAGTGCAGTGTTGGGTTACAGGTTCTAAAGAAAAGCAACTCGGACATTTCAACTTACAGTGAAATTTCTACAAGTGTAAGGCAAAAATACTGAAACTAGTTTCCCAGAGGAAAGGAGCTCTGAAAATTTTAGTGAGAATAGAATGCCCTCTGCTGTCCAGTAAGAAAGTCTCTATAACTTCATTGCAGAAACTCTGTGATGTTTTCAGACTGTCATACTTGAAGGTAAAAAAAAAAAAAAAAAAAAATTAAAACTTTGGTGCTCTCCCCCTACCCCTAGAATATCTCCAGTAATCATAGACTTTTTAAAATAAACATAATTATTTAAAAAGGTCCAAGGAAGGGGGAAAGGGCTTGGTTAAAAAAAAAAATTACCTAAGATTCCTTTGCAAATATAGCATAGCACAGGAAAACTACCACCTCTCCTATGTACATACCACCACAAATTTCATTAGCAAGAAAAAACGGGAACACATTACAGGAAATACTAGGAAGGCTTAGAGATATTAATAAGGAAATAAGAGACAAGATCAACTCTTGAATCATACATACAGTGTTTTCTTGTTGGTTGACTGCACACATTTTAAGTAATCCTTTTCAAAATGAGATTAGCCTTTGCTTTCATGACTGAGGGGGTAGTGGCAGCTCCAGAGAAGTTCTCTGAGGAAGACCAGTGGCAGAATAAGAAAGGGAAAGAGGTATTTATCTCATGGATAACATATATATTATCTCATATAAACAGAGCTAAGTATATAGAAATTCTATAAGGCAAGCTCCCCTCAGTGAGTCTTGAGCAGGAGTGCTAAATAACCACACACATTTTGTTTCCCATTCTCTACTCAAAACAGTCACAATTACTTACCTGAATAAGTCAAAATGGGGCCAAGGGTTGAATTTGAAAGTTGGACAGTCTTCCTGAAGATGGGATCTGCCTGCTCAAACTCTCTCCTCCCATCTAATAAATAAATAAAATGGCAATGAATTTACATGAAATTGCCAAAATTATAGTCTCTCCTTTTTTTTCTAGCTGTATTCACATTCAAATGTACTGGAATAGGAGGCTCAATGGGCAAAATACCACGGCAAATTATTAACAACCATTAATGCACTTCAGTACCATATTAGTTCATTGTTTTGCAGAAAGCAGAGCCCAGAAGAATGGGACATAGGATAGGTAAGGTTTGACAGGCAAGCGAGAGGAAGGAAGAGGGTCTGCAGAGGCAAGACCTAGACAGAACCTGGTAGCCAGGGTCATAATTAGGAAAAGACACCAAATATTTCGCCTATTTATCTTTGATCTTTGGTGTGATTGTTTGTCTCTATCAATAGCAGTGGTACCGACATAGCTGCATATCATAAAAAAAACACCTAGGGAATTTGAAAGAATACTGATGCCTGGGCCCATTCCAGACCACTAAATCAGAATTTCTGGGGGTCAACCAGAGAATGGCCATTTTTTTAAAGGGTTACCAGGTGATTCTCATATGCAACTATAATTCAGAATCATTGCTCTATAAATTATATGTTCCTCAGCATGGAGTTCAACGCTGCTGATGCAGCTACACAGAAACCAGAAAGCATGCCCTTTTCATTAGAAAGAATACCCTTTACAGACAAATGGCAGGTAAAGGACACCAGTTGCCAAACACTGGTCCTGCAGGTGAATGAAGGTCAGGGAGATCTCAAATAAAACAGTCAATGTCTGGAATCCATGGTTGTAGATCTGCAAAAAACTGTCATCAGAAAAGTTCATCCTGAATCAATCTTTTAGCATTAGGAACATTAAGAAGTCACCTGATCTGTACCTTTATCTGCAGGCATGTAATGATAGCGAAACAAGTCCAGAAACTAGGAACAAAACCAAAAACAAACAGAAACTGACACACAGAAATTTTGATTTAGTGGTCTCAGACAAGACCAGGCATCAGTATTTTTTCAAATTCCTAGGTGTTTTTTTATGATATGTAGCTATATCCATTTACTACTGCTATTGATAGAGACACACAATCACACCAAAGATAAGCAGACAAAATATTTGGTGTCTTTTCCTAATTATCACCCCAGCTACCCAGGTTCTATCCAGGCCTTGCCTCTGCAGACCTTTTTTCTTACTCTCTCTTGCCTATTAAACCTTACCTATCCTACCAGCTTGGATTATTTTATGAAAACCTGAAGATTCACTTAAAATCTTAGGAAAAAAGTGTGCACACTCAAGTAAAATGCTATATAGCCAATCGTTAAACAGAAACTATTTATTCTAAGAGGCAACAACAGAAAATTCCCAGTCTGTCCATATCACTACCACTCTGATCTCTTATCTTTAATCCAAATTTCTTAATTTTGTTATTCTGATATCTATCAAATTTGTTGTTTATATGTTTAAATGTCATATCTATGTTGAACTCCACAATTGAAGGGACCAAACAACTTTCAATTTAAAAAAAATCACTTACAATTTACTATTATTGAACTTGCTCTTTTTACTACAAAGTCACCTTGAAGATAGACTTCCTCTTCCCAATAGCTGGTAGGACCTGAGCACTTCCTGACACCCAGAGAGGCTTTTTGACCGAAACTCATTCAGAGGGTCTCCTGGGCCAAACTCAATAAAATAAATATTCAGTTAGGCACACCATCTTTCTTTTTAGAAACTACCCTAAAGAATCTTTCTGCCTTGTGTGAAATTCTCAGAACTGTTCAAATATATACATGCTCCACTTTATTCACATCTTCCAAATTGTCCTTTGAGTTCTGCAGGCTGTATGACTTGCTCTGTTTTCTGTGGTCTATGTATCTGTGCTAAGCAGAAAGCAATAGCAGTATATCAGTTTCTGCTGTACTTTGTACTTTTCTTTCTTCATCATTCTCAATAAACATGTACTATGCCAAATGTTCACAGAACTGTGTGGAGCAGTGGGAAAACACACAAGTGTGATGTGATCTTTGCCTCTAGACTTGCCAACAATGTTCTTGGCAGACAGGTTTACAAGGCTTATGTGTTCAGGTTCTATGCTGCTGGTAAAGACACTAGGTACTCAAGAGGATTCAGAAAAGGAAATAATCTCAGGAATCTGAAGAAAGGCTTCATAGAAGATGGAAACTTGAGCTGGACCTAAAAACAAAAGTAACAAATAAAGAGACAGAAAGATGACACTCTAGCAGGGGAAATGGAACTCATTAAGGCTGTGGACTTCTCCCTACTGGAATTATACTAATAAAAACATCTTTCCCTAAAACAATTTGGAAGAAACAAATTAAATCAAGTTATAAGAACATTTTGGGTCATATGGGAAGAAAAATGATAACCAATGATACAAAGCCAGGCAGCTTCTAGAAGTTACTGGGTATAAGGTACAAGGTATAGGAATAATGTTAGGAATTCATTTGCAAAAAGTTTTATTGCTCCAGACAACTCGTAACAAACATACAACTGAATTGGTATTACTATGAAAATTGGATTCCCACAGCCCAGAGATTCTCAACCCAAACACTTAAGATGAATTCAGGAACTTTATTTACTATAGACACAACACTGAAACATCAAATAATTCCTACTACGCTTTGTTTTGTTTTGTTTTTTTTTTAGTTGTTGTTGTTGTTTTTCAGTTAGTCAAGCACGGTTGTAGGGGGAGACATGCTAAACAGTTTAACAATAACCCACGATCCTCTGACCAACCTATTCTTTGTTTTTATACAGGTAAAATAAAAGTAACCCTCACTGGGTTTCTTAAAGGCTTCTTCCTACAATTTTCAGGATAAACATTCTGGACTCTTTGCTCTTTGGCCTGCAGAAGACAGTTCTATATAACTGAGGGGAGGAAGGGGGAGTTGAAAGGAGGTAGGTTCCCTTGGTGACCAATTTTTTCCAACAAAGATTTAAAAACTAAAAGCAAAACAAAAAATATCACCTTAAGATAAGGAAAATTAAACCATCAAGATTTATTTTTTTCTTTCACAGTAAATACAATAAAGTATATAATGTAAACACTGACACATGAAATAAAAAACAAGAATCAGGAAGATAAATAAATTGGATAATACTTGTGCTTCAATACTGTACTGCTTCCTGATTTCATTTGTAGTATGAATCACATGGTTATATATATATTGGAAAAATTAAAGGCAGCATTCATTTAGATTTACTGGCAGACCAGAGAGCAAGCTGAAATCCAACAGTGCCATAAAGAGCTATGATCTTTCTGTTGCAAAAAAAAATTATAATAAAGCTGAGCACATCTATCCATTTACCTAAGGCATTTAATGTAAGAGCATACGAATAGATTAATACATGAGCTTTAATAAGCCTGTGGAAACAAAGATTAAATAGGTCTCTTTGCTCTTTGGGGAAAATTAAATTAACCAAATTAGAAGCAGAGCTGCCTGACAGGAGCCAGAACACTGCACAGTCACAGTGAATTCTTAGTTTGATAAATCCCACAAAATGCAAAACACTATCTTTGGGGCTCTGCCCAGGTACCCCTACATCTAATAATGCAAAATCAGAGGGTTTTTATGGTTTTTTTTTTCAAAAATCCAAATTAGGAAAAATGACCCAAGTAAATAGTTGGGATCAAGAACCAACTTGATTTAAAACAGTCTGTTCCTAAAGTTGAATTTAGTAATAGACTGGGCTACAACTTTCTGTGATTATCCCAAGAGATTTAAACAACCTGTTTTAATGAGACCTACCTGGTAAGAAGTAAATTTGATAATAGACAGCTACTATTCAGTCTTGTTTAATAATGGTTCTTGGTATCAGAGGCATTGGAGTTCAGATAAGGCTTCATAAGATCTAGAGATCATAAACCCCTGGATTTGCCAAGTACACGTACTCCCTTTCTCAGCCCCAAATCAAAGGTTATCACAAGTCATTTGTAGTCCTCATTCCTTGATACCCAACAGTCTATAAAGAAATAAGTACCTTAGGTACTTTACCCTTCAGGTGAGCAGAGCAGTCAGTTTGTGTTGAACACTGATTTTTTTGGAGGAGAAATCTTACTTTGACTGGGTTTTGCCACTCTTTTCTCACACAAAGCTAACCTCCCTGCACTGCTAAAAAATGGAGATGCTTTAACATATTTGTATAATATCGTATGAAAAATGCCTTCACATCAAAACCCATTAATTTTTGTATCCATGAACTTGGCACAGTACCCTGCAATTTATTGTGTTCTCCCAAACAGAATTCCATTTTTAAAGAGATATATTCTCAGTGATTCTCTGGATCAGTCATGACCTTTTTTATGCAGAATTACAATCAAGTTCTAGTTTAGAAAGCCTTTTTTTTCAATACACAAGACAATAAAACAAGCATTATACCACTTGATTTAAGAAAAAGAGTTATTCATCATAGACTTCCATTACTTGACTCTAATAATTTATCTGTGCAAAAAGTGGACGGCTTTAGCCACTGTGAAGGACAATATGTTATTTTTGCAGATACAGCAGGAGATTTCTCTCAAAATTTTCTGCCCTGGAGTCAGATTATATGCCAATATTTGCCTGGAAAACAGTAATCAGGTATTTAAAATTAAATCCCCAAAATCTTTTAGGCAGCAAATAGGGGTCCAATCTATCTTCACTCTCTAGTTATCATTCTATACTCACTAGACTTACTACCTCTCCAGCACTTAATTTCTTTATAGGGAATCCAGAAGAGAAGACTTTTTATACGGTAACTACACATTTCTTCCCTTCTTTCCTCCTCTGATGAGACCAATTCTTGTTGAAAAGTCCTTCTCTTTGAAAAATAAAAGGTGAAGACTGTTTAAAAAGAATCATCCTATTTGCAGACACTAGAAACAGTAACCCTTAGGGAAATAAAGCACCTATAACGTGACCCCAGATTTACTACAGGAGAATACTGATAATGGATCCTGTAAGGCTGCCAAAGTGCATGACTCCCCAACCTGAGCAATACTTTCCTGTCAAAGGCCAGCATGCATCATGAAGCACAGATGTGACTGTCTAACTCATAGGCTCAAAAAAAAAAAAAAAAAACTCAAAGAAATCCAGATAAAACTCTCGCTAAAAATCAGAATGAGAGAACAGCTATGAAAGGGCCTGTAGATGGTAAAATATCATAGGTAAAGGTAAAGTGACAGTATGCACTTACTAAATTTTAATAAGGTCCTTATTATTGTTTATTTGACTAGAAGAGCCATATGTGCTCTGTGGAAGTCAGAACTCAAAAGCAGGTACTATAAATATACATTGGTCCTTTTCACTAGGTGAAACAAAAGTAAATTCTTAATATCCTCAGATATGGCGTCACAATATATTACTTCAAAATGTGATGTCATCAAATCTACCAAATGACAAAATTAACTTTCTCCAAATATTCCCTATAGAGGTATAGTCTGGTCAGTTGGTACCTTTATACAGAAAGTCTTGAATTTAAGAATAAGTACATTCAACTTAAAAAAGAAAGAAAACCATATAGTTACAATTTTTGTAAAGGAAATAAAATGAAAATTAGAGACATCGCATATAATAAAATTAGGTCAGTTCCTCAAATGGTTGTCTTTTTCCTGAGATAGCTCCAGAACACAGTCCTAGTTCTGTGAAGCGCTTTATGGAAGCTTAGTTTTGTGCAGGTGAAAACGACATGTGGGTTGGCAACTAGGCTGCACTCATTTTTCAGGACTAGGATTTGAACCAGGTCTGCTAGGAGCTGCCAAACAGCTTTGGTGGAGAAGCCCATATGGCCAAAGAGAGGCTTGCTAGTTCCCTGATGACAGGCAGAGTGGAGAACAACTTAATACAGCCATCGATTCCAGGGATATTCAGTTCTTCCTGTAAGTAGATTCTGCTCTTCTCCACTCTAGTAAATAATTGAACAGAAGAAAAACAGTGAGATGTGGGGCAAGGTATCTACCTGTGCTTTCCCTGCCTATTTGCAAGAAGTTTACATGCAGAACAGAAACACTGGTAAGGAGTGAATGAAATTGACTTTAGTCCAAAGCACCCAGATGTCAGTATTCATGTCAAAGAACTTTATTACAAATATTACAAGTCACAACTTAGAGGGAGTCATGTCAGTGGAATCATTAGTTAACAAAATGGTTGTCCTTTGGGGCCCGAGCTGTGATGCTAACCTCCACTTTTCTTCCTGGTTTGCTTTGTTTTCCGGGGTTTGAGGATGGAGTAGTTTGCATACACTGTATACTGATCTGACAGGAAGGGGATATAGAATGCCCTCAGCAGCTTTGAAGATCTGAAAAACAAAGAAAGTAGAAAAGACATAATTTTATCATGAGAGAATTTATTAATGGCATTGAAAGAGATTAAAGGAAAAAAACTAAGAACTATGATGAATATTACGTTTTATATAAGTAATGCAGAAAAGCCTATTATTTATAGCTAGTAAAAATTATGATAAAAAACTTAATCAAGACCAAGAACTTTATTACCTACTCCAAATTGATAGTCTCCCTAGTAAGCCACAGCATCTCCTTCAGAATAGCACTAGGCCTTCACTTTGCATTAGAATATGCAATAGAAGTTTCAGGTCAATTAAAGGACTGCTATTACAGAACTAAATTCTTAACATGCAAATGGTTTCTGCAGCTAAGAAAATACAGAGATGCCAAATGCTCAAATGACCCTGACTTCAGCTCTAAATTTTTCAAGAGAGGTAAAGAAAAATATGTCCTGGGCTTTCTGCACGTAGTGTCAAACATTATTCTACTAATGCCTAAGCAAAAGGAGAGTCTACACACAAGTTCATGTGTGACAACATATCCCTGGCAAATAATATTTCTACTTTTTACCAAAATATAGGAATAGCTGAAAACCTGATTTCTCATGAGTTTCTGAAGAATGTGAAAAAGAGATAACATTTATTGAATACTTACTATTAGACAGGCACTTAGATTAGGCGCTTTTTAAAAAAGTTTTTATTAATAAAATCAATGAACATACAACACAAACATTCTTAACATGTGAACATTCCATACTTGGTGTGCAATCAATGGCTCACAATATCATCACATAGTTGTGTATTCATCACCATGATTATTTCTCAGAACATTTACATCACTCCAGAAAAAAGAAATAAAAAGAAAAAAGAACAAATTCATACATACCATACCCCTTACCCCTCACTCTCATTGACCACTAGTATTTCCCTCTACCCAATTTATTTTAACATTTGTTCTCATTTATTTATTTTTTGGATTAAGCACTTTTAATATATTATTCAATCCTTCCAAAAACCATACAAAGAAAGTAATATTCATATTCCTATTTTGTAGACGGGAAATTGAGATCTAAACAGACTAAGTAACTTATTCAATGTCACAGAGTTAGTAAGTGATAGAGCCTTTGATTCAAATCCAGATTTTACTCCAGAGTCTGTACTCTAACCACTATGGGTTATCCAGCATCCCCAAGAACAGATTAATAAGACTCATTATTTCCTAGAAAAGAGGCAGTGATCATTTCAAATTCTATATGAAGCACTGCTTCCTAACTCTGATGTTTGAGTGTGAAAGTCAGAGTGGCACAATTACTGCCACCCTAAATGAGATAGCTGGGGGGTGTTCCATTACCAGTGCTTTTCCAGATCCTAAACTTGTAAATACCATGTCAACGTGGCATTTGCACTGGCAGCCTACTCCTGGGTTTGGCACATGACTACAATGCCTGCACACTGCAATCGTGCTTGGCTCACACACCTCGCAGAAATTCTTCCCTGTTGGGATGCTGGCAGTGCTGTACGCTCAGCAAAGATATACTTCACTTGAACACCTAAGAGTTCAAGGATTTTGATAAAGAAAATAGGTTAGAAGAGAGGTGCAAGAGATAAAGCAGGGCTCTTGCAAACAAAATTAACAGGAGGAGGAAGCACCTACCTCAGTCAAAAGAAGCTAATCTATCTTTCTGTTCTTGCTGCACAGATAAGGGGAAGGCCAGAATAGAAAGACGGAGCTAGACCAAACTCCTGCAAGCTTAAGTGTAGTAAAGAAAGACTGAAACTAACTTCATTCCCATTCCAGTTGACTCCACAATAAAAGCTTCATTAATACAGCCAGTATATATTTCTGGTCAACTCAGCCCTTGGTTTAAAACATCAGGATTTTCTGGATACACTTTAGTTCTTTACTTTCTTATGGGAGCAGTTCTAACTATAAAGAACTATAAATAGTTCTATTAATTCTTTCAGGAGTCTTCCAAAGAACAAAGAAAAAATTAACTTATTTTTAAAAATAAAATAAAACTCACTTTATGTTCTAATTGCTACAAAGGTGCACTGAACCCTTTTAGAAATCTAAGGTACATTAACAGGATTACTGATCTTTTGCTCTATATCTTAATTTTACCACTTTGCTTTAAAAAGACGAAGGGGGAAGAATGATGAAATTACTGAAAAGGATGATACAATAGTGAAATAAATTATCACTACTGCATTATTCTTCAACTTTCTTATATCGCATTATCCAAAATATTGCATCCCCTTTCAGTAAGGTATAAAAGACTAGAGACAGAGAAGGTAGCTGATTAGAGTAGCTCGAGATTAGCCCTGCTCCACAGGAAAACTTCGACCAGGGAGAGCCTTCTGCATCACATGTGGCAGCCTGGCTGTGTAGGCTGAGGAACTGAGAGGCAAAAAGCTAAAGCTGGTGCAGGGGTGCGGAGCCCACAGGACTGCATGAACCAGAACACTGGACTAGGAAGTAAGCCAGGATGCATTCCTTGGGTGCACTACCCTCACAAGTACAGCCCCAAGACTGACAACTCACCCCACACCCCAAGCACCTGAACCCTGTCACGCGCTTCCACTCCCCATACTCCAAGTGTCTCCACCCCACCAGCCCAACCGCCAGTGCATGTACCTGCCTCACACCCGCACCGCAGTGCAGACCAACCCACCTTTCCTGCACCCCTCCCAAGCACAACCTCCCCCTCCCTGTTACTTGTAGGCTGTTGTCAGTGCACAAATGTTGTGGGGACTAACCTCCATACCTAGGATACTCCTGACCCTGCCCATAGTGTCTCTCAGCCTCATCCCACCCTCCCTGAGCTCAGCAATCCATTTACAGCACTCCCAGGCCCACACATGCGCATAGGCCCCCAATCACATCATTCAACTCTGGGAACCACACTTTACAGCAGTCGTAGAACCACGCATGCACACAACTCTAAGCCTCACTTCCTAACTCGGAGGAAGTGCCGACCTGAACACTCAGGTCACATCTGCCCCCAATCCACAAAGGCAAAAACACCGACCTGCTGCCACAGCTGTACACATGCGCACAAAGGGCTCCGTGCCTTAGACCAGCGCACACCAGGGTTACACCCCCCAGACTGGTGCACCTGCACAGCTACATCCTCCCTGACCACTGGGCATTCACGTTCACAAGCATCAGCGTAACATCCCCAGCCTGAGCCCATACCAGCCCTGAAACAAATCAGCATACTGAGTGTTCCACCCTGTGACCTGCTCCCTGCTGTACAATCATCCTGCAAACACAAGACCTTAGACTACTGAAAGAAATCAACTCCCAAAATAAATTAACTACATGCCACGAAAACAGCAGATCACTAAGCATATCACAATGCAGACAGTTACACCCCTGCCTAATGACCAAATAAAATCATCAGAGGAGACACAGACGCTAGAACAACTAATCAAAGATGCTCATACAATGTAGAATGGAATGATATCTAAAGGTTTTGTTTGTTAATTTTTTTTAATTAATAAAAAAAGTTAAAAAAAAAAGATGCTCATACAAGTCTACTTAATAAAATAAGTGGGATAGTATATGACATCAAGGAGATCAAGAAGAGAGTAGATCACAAAGAGGAATTTGAAAGAATAAATACAAAAATAGCAGATATCACAGAGATTAAAGACTTTGTTGATCAAATAAAAAACATACTAGAGGCACACAACACCAGATTTGAAGAGACAGAAGAAAAGATAACTGATATAGAGGACAGGATAACTGATGTCAAAGACTCAAAACAGCAAATAGCAACAAATATGGAAAAAATTGAAAGGGAACTCAGGGAAATGATAGGCAAAACAAAAAGCGCAAATATAAGAATCATTGGTGTCCTAGTAGGAGAAGAGAGGAGTAAAGGGCTAGAAAGACTAGTTGAGGATATTATGGGGGAAAACTTCCCAACCCTCATAAAGGACATAAATATACAAGTCAAAGAAGTCCAATGAACTCCAAACAGAATAAATCCAAACAGATCTTCCCCAAGGCACATACCAATCAGTCTGTCAAATGTTGAAGAGAAGCAGAAAATCCTGAGGGTGGCAAGAGAAAAACAATCTATTAAAGACAAGGGAAACCAAATAAGACTGAATTTAGACTACTCAACTAGCACCCTGGTGGCGAGAAGGCAGTGGTATGATATATTCAAGAACCTGAAAGAGAAAGACTTTCAGCCAAGAATTCTATATCCAGCCAAACTGTCCTTCAAAACCGAGGGATGGATTAAAGTTTTCACATTCGAAGAAATTCTGAAAGAATTTGTCAACAAGAGACTGGCCCTACAAGAAGTACTAAAAAGGCACTCCACCAGCTGAAAAAAAGAGACAGGAGAGGGAGGTCTGGAGGACAGCACAAAATTGAAGAGTATCACTAAGGATAATTTAAAGAATACAAAGAGAAAGAAGAAAAAGAATATATAGATCTGACAAATAAAATAAAAAAGATAAGATGGTGGAATCAAGAAACACCTTTTCAGTCATAACTTTGAATGTTAAGGGACTAACCAAGTAAATGATACAGATTGGCAGAATGGACTAAGAAACATAATTCACCTATATGCTGCTTGCAAGAGCCATCTTAGATGCAAGGATACCAGCAGATTGAAAGTGAAAGGACAGAAAAAGATTTTTCATGCAAGTTGTAACCAAAAAAAGGCAGGAGTAGCTATACTAATATCAGAAAAAGATAGACTTTAAATGTAAAGCCATCTTAAAAGACAAAGAAGGACACTATATACTAATTAAAGGGTCAATTCACCAAGAAGATATAACAATCATGAATGCTTCTGCTCCCAATCAAGGAGCACCAAAGTACATTAGACAGACATTGGTAAAACTGAAAGGAGCATAGATGTTTGGACAATGATAGTAGGAGACTTCAATACACCACTCTCCTCTATAGACAGAACAACCAGACAGAAGATCAAGAAGGAAATACAGAAGATAAATAACTTGATAAATGAATTTATACCTAACAGAAATATATAAGTCACTGCACCCCAAAGCACAAGGATATACATTTTTCTTTAGTGCTGATAGAATGTTTTCCAGGATAGATCATAAGCTGGGGCACAAAACAGGTTTTTATAAATTTAAAAACAGTGAAATTATTCAAAGCACTTTCTCTGATCACAGTGGGATGATCTGGATCTCAATAACCACCAAAGAAACAGAACATTCACAAATACGTGGAGATAAAATAACACAATCTGAAACAAACAGTGGGTCAAAGAAGAAATTGCTAGAGAAATTAGTAGCTATCTGGAGATGAATGAATGAGAATACAACTTATCACAACTTATGGGATGTGGCAAAGGCTGGACTGAGAGGGAAATTTATTGCCCTAAATGTCTACATTAAAAAACAAGAAACAGCAAAAATCTAGGACTTAACAGCACACCTGGAGGAACATGACAAAGAACAGCAAACTAATCCCAAAGCAAATAGAAGAACAGAAATAACAAAGATTAAAGCAGAGAGAAATGAATGCGAGAACAAAAGAACAACAGAAACAATCAATAAAACCAAAAGTTGGTTCTTTGAGAAAATTGGTAAAATTGATGGGCCACTAGCAAGAAGGATAAAGAAAAAAAAGAGAGAGATGCAAATAAACAAAATCAGAAATGAGGAGTATGTTACTACAGACCCGAAAGAAATAAAAGAAATCATAAGAGGATACTATGAACAACTATACACCAACAAACTAGATAACTAAGAAGAAATGAACATAATCCTGGAGACACACAAATAAGCTACACTGACTCAGGAAGACATAGAAGGTCTCAACAAATCAATCACAAGTAAAGAGATCCAATCAGTCATCAAAAATCTTCCTACAAAGAAAAGCCTAGGCCAGATGGCTTCACAGGGGAATTTTATCAAACTTTCCAAGAAGAACTAATGCCAATACTGCTCAAACTTCTCCAAAACATTGAGGGAAAAGGAACTCTACCTAACTCATTTTATGAAGCTAATATCATTTTAATACCAAAAGCCAGTAAAAATGCTATAAGAAAAGAAAACTACAGGCCAATCTCCCTAATGAACATAAATGCAAAAATTTAAAATAAAATATTAGGAAATCGAATCCAATAGCATATTAAAAGAATTATACACCATGACCAAGTGGGGTTTATACCAGGAATGCAAGGATGGCTCAACTTAAGAAAATCAATTAATGTAATCAACACATTAACAAATCAAAAAAGAAAAATCACATGATCATCTCGATTGATGCTGAAAAAGCAGTCGACAAAATTCAGCATACTTTTCTGATAAAAACATTCCAAAAGATAGGAATCAAAGGTAACTACTTCAGTATGACAAAGGGAATATCTGAAAAAGCATAGTACTCAATTGAGAGAGACTGAAAGTTTTCCCCCTAAAATCAGGAACAAGACAAGGATGTCCACGGTCACCACTATTATTCAACACTTTGCTAGACGTTCTAGGTACAGCAATAAGGTAGGACAAAGAAATAAAAGGCATCCAAATTGGAAAGGAAGAAGTAAAACTCTCATTATTTGCAGATGATATGATACTATACTTGGAAGATTCTGAGAAATCTACACCAAAGTTACTTGAGCTAATAAACAAATTCAGCAAGGTAGCAGGATATGAAATTAATGAGCAAAAATCAGTAGCATTGACTTCCGGAGAAGATGGCGGCTTAGAAAGACGCGCGGATCTTAGTTCCTCCTCCAAAACAGCTGCTAGGGGAGTAGAAACGATACAGAACAGCTCCCAAAGCCACGACAGAGATCAAAAAGACAGCGTACCCCATCCTGGGACGGCTGACTGGCTAAGAGAACCCGCTCCGGTGAGATCGCCGAAGGGTGCGGGCTTCACCGGGCGGGGCGGCAAGCAGCTGGAGTTCCTCCCTTCCCCCTTCCCGGGCCGGCTGGGAGAACTGGGTAGGGAGTCCCCTCAAGCCGCAGTGGCTGGCGCCCACACCACATGCGGCCCCCCGGACCAACTGAGAGAATTGGATCGGAAATCCCCAGGCCACGGAAACCGGTGATGGGGGCGGGGGCCTTTCCAAACACGTGACTCTCTGAGAACGGTGCACTCTCCCGGGCGGGCCGTAGCAGCTGGCGCCCTCCTGCCACGCTTGGCACCCCGGGCCGAAAAGGAAATTCGGACGGGTGCTCTTCCGGGCTGCGGTGGCCGGCGACCCTCCCCGCGTTCGGACCCTGGGCCAGTTGGCACTCTTCCAAGCTGCTTCGGCTGGCGAACCTCCCCCACGGAAAGAGTTTTCCAAAGTTAAAGGACCCACAGCACCTTTTACTGGTGGGACCCGCAGACAAACGTGTGCCACAAGCGCCACCTACTGGGCAGGATAAGAAAAACAGAACCCAGAGATTGCACAGAAAAATTTTCCAAATTGTTGGGTCCAGCACCCAGGGAAATCTGACTAAATGCCCAGATGACAGCAGAAGATAATGGATCACGCTCAAAAATTTGAAAATATGGCCCATTCAAAGGAACAAACCAATAGTTCAAATGAGATACAGGAGCTGAGACAACTAATGCTGAATATACGAACAGAAATGGAAAACCTCTTCAAAAACAAAATGGATAAATTGAGGGAGGACATGAAGAAGACATGGGCTGAACAAAAAGAAGAAATAGAAAAACTGAAAAAACAAATCACAGAACTTATGGAAATGAAGGATAAAGTAGAAAAGATGGAAAAAACAATGGATACCTACAATGATAGATTTAAAGAGACAGGAGATAGAATTAGTGATTTGGAGGATGGAACATCTGAATTCCAAAAAGAAACAGAAACTATCCGGAAAAGAATGGAAAAATTTGAACAGGGTATCAGGGAACTCAAGGACAATATGAACCACACAAATATACGTGTTGTGGGTGTCCCAGAAGGAGAAAGGAAGGGAAAAGGAGGAGAAAAACTAATGGAAGAAATTATCACTGAAAACTTCCCAAATCTTATGAAAGACCTAAAATTACAGATCCAAGAAGTGCAGCGCACCCCAATGAGATTAGACCCAAATAGGCGTTCTCCAAGACACTTACTAGTTAGAATGTCAGAGGTGAGAGAAAGAGAGGATCT
Organism: Tamandua tetradactyla; assembly: GCF_023851605.1. Taxonomy (NCBI): domain Eukaryota; kingdom Metazoa; phylum Chordata; class Mammalia; order Pilosa; family Myrmecophagidae; genus Tamandua; species Tamandua tetradactyla. The sequence goes on along the minus strand of NC_135334.1, from coordinate 29,588,469 downwards.
TGAAAGCAGCAAGAGAAAAACAATCCATCACATACAAGGGAAACCCAATAAGACTATGTGTAGATTTCTCAGCAGAAACCATGGAGGCTAGAAGACAGTGGGATGATATATTTAAATTACTAAAAGAGAAAAACTGCCAACCAAGACTCCTATATCCAGCAAAATTGTCCTTCAAAAATGAGGGAGAAATTAAAACATTCTCAGACAAAAAGTCACTGAGAGAATTTGTAACCAAGAGACCAGCTCCGCAAGAAATACTAAAGGGAGCACCAGAGTCAGTTACAAAAAGACAGAAGAGAGAGGTATGGAGAAGAGTGTAGAAAGAAGGAAAGTCAGATATGATATATATAATACAAAAGGCAAAATGGTAGAGGAAAATAATATCCAAACAGTAATAACGCTAAATGTTAATGGACTGAATTCCCCAATCAAAAGACATAGACTGGCAGAATGGATTAAAAAACAGGATCCTTCTATATGCTGTCTACAGGAAACACATCTTAGGCCCAAAGATAAACATAGGTTGAAAGTGAAAGGTTGGGAAAAGATATTTCATGCAAATAACAACCAGAAAATAGCAGGAGTGGCTATACTAATATCCAACAAGTTAGACTTCAAATGTAAAACAGTTAAAAGAGACAAAGAAGGACATTATATACTAATAAAAGGAACAATTCAACAAGAAGACATAACAATCATAAATATTTACGCACCGAACCAGAATGCCCCAAAATACGTAAGGAATACACTGCAAACACCGAAAAGGGAAATAGACACATATACCATAATAGTTGGAGACTTCAATTCACCACTCTCATCAATGGACAGAACACCTAGACAGAGGATCAATAAAGAAATAGAGAATCTGAATATTACTATAAATGAGCTAGACTTAACAGACATTTATAGGACATTACATCCCACAACAGCAGGATACACCTTTTTTTCAAGTGCTCATGGATCATTCTCAAAGATAGACCATATGCTGGGACACAAAGCAAGTCTTAACAAATTTAAAAAGATTGAAATCATACACAACACTTTCTAGGATCATAAAGGAATGAGATGGAAATCAATAACAGGCAGAGTGCCAGAAAATCCACAAATACGTGGAGGCTCAACAACACACTCTTAAACAACAAGTGGTTCAAAGAAGAAATTGCAAGAGAAATTAGTAAATACCTCGAGGCGAATGAAAATGAAAACACAACATATCAAAACTTATGGGACGCAGCAAAGGCATTGCTAAGAGGGAAATTTATTGCCCTAAATGCCTCTATCAGAAAAGAAGAAAAGGCAAAAATGCAGGAATTAACTGTCCACTTGGAAGAACTGGAGAAAAAACAGCAAACTAATCCCAAAGCAAGCAAAAGGAAAGAAATAACAAAGATCAGAGCAGATAAATGAAATTGAAAACAATAGAGAAAATCAATAAGACCAGAAGTTGGTTCTATGAGAAAATCAATAAGATTGATGGGCCCTTAGCAAGATTGACAAAAAGAAGAAGAGAGAGGACGCAAATAAATAAGATCAGAAATGGAAGAGGAGACATAAATACTGACCTCACAGAAATAAAGGAGGTAATAACAGGATACTATGAACAACTTTACGCTAATAAATACAACAATTTAGATGAAATGGATGGGTTCCTGGAAAGATATGAACAACCAACTTTGACTCAAGAAGAAATAGATGACCTCAACAAACCAATCACAAGTAAAGAAATTGAATTAGTCATTCAAAAGCTTCCTAAAAAGAAAAGTTCAGGACCAGACGGCTTCACATGTGAATTCTACCAAACATTCCAGAAAGAATTAGTACCAACTCTCCTCAAACTCTCCAAAAAAAATCGAAGTGGAGGGAAAACTACCTAATTCATTCTATGAAGCCAACATCACCCTCATACCAAAACCAGGCAAAGATATTACAAAAAAGAAAACTATAGACCAATCTCTCTAATGAATATAGATGCAAAAATCCTCAATAAAATTCTAGCAAATCGCATCCAACAACACATTAAAAGAATTATACATCATGACCAAGTAGGATTCATCCCAGGTACGCAAGGATGGTTCAACATAAGAAAATCAATTGATGTAATACACCATATCAACAAATCAAAGCAGAAAAATCACATGATCATCTCAATTGATGCAGAGAAGGCATTTGACAAGATTCAACATCCTTTCCTGTTGAAAACACTTCAAAAGATAGGAATACAAGGGAACTTCCTTAAAATCATAGAGGGAATATATGAAAAACCCACAGCTAATATCATCCTCAATGGGGAAAAATTGAAAACTTTCCCCCTAAGATCAGGAACAAGACAAGGATGTCCACTATCACCACTATTATTCAACATTGTGTTGGAGGTTCTAGCCAGAGCAATTCGACAAGAAAAAGAAATACAAGGCATCAAAATTGGAAAGGAAGAAGTAAAACTATCACTGTTTGCAGACGATATGATACATCGAAAACCCGGAAAAATCCACAACAAAACTACTAGAGCTAATAAATGAGTACAGCAAAGTAGCAGATTACAAGATCAACATTCAAAAATCTGTAGCATTTCTATACACTAGTAATGAACAAGCTGAGGGGGAAATCAAGAAACGAATCCCATTTACAATTGCAACTAAAAGAATAAAATACCTAGGAATAAATTTAACTAAAGAGACAAAAAACCTATACAAAGAAAAGTACAAAAAACTGTTAAAAGAAATCACAGAAGACCTAAATAGATGGAAGGGCATACCGTGTTCATGGATTGGAAGACTAAATATAGTTAAGATGTCAATCCTACCTAAATTGATTTACAGATTCAATGCAATACCAATCAAAATCCCAACAACTTATTTTTCAGAAATAGAAAAACCAATAAGCAAATTTATCTGGAAAGGCAGGGTGCCCCGAATTGCTTAAAACATCTTGAGGAAAAAAAACGAAGCTGGAGGTCTCGCGTGGCCAGACTTTAAGGCATATTATGAAGCCACAGTGGTCAAAACAGCATGGTATTGGCATAAAGATAGATATATCGACCAATGGAATCGAATAGAGTGCTCAGATATAGACCCTCTCATCTATGGATATTTGATCTTTGATAAGGCAGTCAAGCCAACTCACCTGGGACAGAACAGTCTCTTCAATAAATGGTGCCTAGAGAACTGGATATTCATATGCAAAAGAATGAAAGAGGACCTATATCTCACACCCTATACAAAGTTAACTCAAAATGGATTAAAGATCTAAACATTAGGTCTAAGACCATAAAACAGTTAGAGGAAAATGTAGGGAGATATCTTATGAAACTTACAATTGGAGGCGGTTTTATGGACCTTAAACCTAAAGCAAGAACACTGAAGAAGGAAATAAATAAATGGGAGCTCCTCAAAATTAAACACTTTTGTGCATCAAAGAACTTCATCAAGAAAGTAGAAAAACAGCCTACACAATGGGAGACAATATTTGGAAATGACATATCAGATAAAGGTCTAGTATCCAGAATTTATAAAGAGATTGTTCAACTCAACAACAAAAAGACAGCCAACCCAATTACAAAATGGGAAAAAGACTTGAACAGACACCTCTCAGAAGAGGAAATACAAATGACCAAAAGGCACATGAAGAGATGCTCAATGTCCCTGGCCATTAGAGAAATGCAAATCAAAACCACAATGAGATATCATCTCACACCCACCAGAATGGCCATTATCAACAAAACAGAAAGTGACAAGTGCTGGAGAGGATGCGGTGAAAGAGGTACAGTTATCCACTGCTGGTGGGAATGTCAAATGGTGCAACCACTGTGGAAGGCAGTTTGGCGGTTCCTCAAAAAGCTGAATATAGAATTGCCATACGACCCAGCAATACCATTGCTGGGTATCTACTCAAAGGACTTAAGGGCAAAGACACAAACGGACATTTGCACACCAATGTTTATAGCAGCGTTATTTACAATTGCAAAGAGATGGAAACAGCCAAAATGTCCATCAACAGACGAGTGGCTAAACAAACTGTGGTATATACATATGATGGAATATTATGCAGCTTTAAGACAGGATAAACTTATGAAGCATGTAATAACATGGATGGACCTAGAGAACATTATGCTGAGTGAGTCTAGCCAAAAACTAAAAGACAAATACTGTATGGTCCCACTGATGTGAACCGACATTCGAGAATAAACTTGGAATATGTCATTGGTAACAGAGACCAGCAGGACTTAGAAACAGGGTAAGATAATGGGTAATTGGAGCTGAAGGGATACAGACTGTGCAACAGGACTAGATACAAAAACTCAAAAATGGACAACACAATAATACCTAATTGTAAAGTAATCATGTTAAAACACTGAATGAAGCTGCATCTGAATTATAGGTTTTTTTTTGTTGTTTTGCTGTTTTGTTTTTTGTTTGTTTTTGTCTGGTTGTTTTTTTTTCTTTGTTTGTTTGTTTTACTACTATTATTACTTTTATTTTTTTTCTCTATATTAACATTCTATATCTTTTTCTGTTGTGTTGCTAGTTCTTCTAAACAGATGCAAATGTACTAAGAAATGATGATCATGCATCTATGTGATGATGTTAAGAATTACTGATTGCATATGTAGAATGGTATGATTTCTAAATGTTTGGTTAATTTGTTTTTTTTCTTTTTTTCCGTTAATTTAAAAAATAAATAAATAAATAAAAAGTTGAAAGAATAAAAAAATCAGTAGCATTTCTATACACTAGCAACAACCTAGCTTAGGAGTCAGTTTGAATGGAAAAAATTTCCATTCAAAATAGCAACTAAAAAAATCAAAGACACAGGTATGAGCTTAACTAGGGACTTGTGTACAGAAAACTACATAACATTGCTAAAAGAAATCAAAGGGGATCTAAATAGGCAGAAAGACATTCCCTGATCATGGATTAGAAGGTTAAATGTAGTTAAGTTGTCAATTCTCCCCAAATTGATCAACAAATTCAACACAGTACAATCAAAACTCCAATAACCTACTTTGAAGATTTGGAAAAGCTAACTACCGAATTTATCTGGAAAGGAAAGAGATCCCAAACAGCTGAAAACATCCTAAAAAAGAACAAAGTGGGAGGATTCACATTCTCTGACTTTAAAACCTATTATAAAGTCACAATGGTCAAAACGTCATGGTACTGGCACAAAGACAGAAGCATTGACCAATGGAATCAAATTGAGAGTACAGAAACAGACCACCAAATTTACGGTGAACTGATTTTTGACAAGGTCCCCAAATCCTCTGAACTGGAGTCTTTTCAATAATTGGGCATGGAAGAACTGGAAAACAATAGCCAAGAGAATGAAAGAGGACCCCTATCTTACACCCTACACAAAAATTAACTCAAAGTGGATCAAACACCTAAATATAAGAACTAGCACCATAAAGGTTCTAGAAGAAAATGTAGGGAAACATCTTCAAGACTTAGTAATAGGAGGTAGCTTCCTAAACTTTACAACCAAAGCACAAGCAACAAAAGAAAAATAGATAAATGGGAACTCTCAAAATCAATTGCTTCTGTACCTCAAAAGACTTTGTCAAAAAGGTGAAGAGGCAGCCAACACAATGTGAGAAAATATTTGGAAATCACATATCAGACAAAGGTTTAATTTTCTGTATATACAAAGAAATACTATAACTCAACAACAAAAGAACAAACAACCCAATTATAAAATGGGCTAAAGATATGAATAGGCACTTTTCTGAAGAGCAAATACAGATGGCTCAAAAGCACATGCAGAGATGCTCATTTTCACTGGCTATAAGGGAAACGCAGATGAAGACTATAATGAGATAAAACACCTTAAGCCTATAAGAATAGCTGCTATTAAACAATCAGGAAACTATAAATGTCGGAGAGGATGTGAAGAAACTGGGACACGTATGCAATGCTTTTGGGAATGCAAAATGGTGCAGCCACTATGAAACACTGTTTGGCGGTTCCTTAGGAAATTAAATATTGAGCTGTCCTAGGACCCAGCAATAGCACTACTTGGTATATACCCAGAACAGCTGAAAGCAATGACACAAACAGATATTTCCACACTGATGTTCATAGTAGCATTGTTCACAATGGCCAAAGGATGGAAACAAACCAAATGTCCATCAGCAGACAAATGGATCAACAAAATGTGATATATACATATGATGTAATAGTATGCAGTAGTAAGACAAAATAACATCCTGAAGCACATGACAAGATGGATGAGCCTTGAGGACATAATGATGAGCGAAATTAGCCAGACACAAAAGGATACTGTATGAGTCCACTTTTATGACCAGCATAAAGGTATAATCAGAGACTTATAATATAGAATCCAGGGGACTTTGAGATACACAGAAGCTAGAGATGGGTAAACCGTTAGCTAATGAGGTTGAACTCCAATGTAAAGGAATAGATAGGAGTGAAGGTGGTTCTTTAGTGTGCCTAGAAGTAATAATACCATATTGAAGATGAACAAGATTGAAAGGGGTTATATAGACCTATGGTCCCACTGACTCACACTATATGAATGAGTTCTTGTAAGAATTATTTCCAAGGTATGATTCCTGTATAAAGAGTGTTTAAGTCCAGGGTATAGGGGGAAAACCGCTATTGCAAGCTATGAGTTATATGCAAAAGAAAACCATCAGCACTACCACAGAAACAGCAGAGGTAAATAATGGGGTGAGGGACAAGAGTTAGGAGGTTTAGATCTCCTATTTGGTGAGGGTCTGTTTATTGGTTTTCTTTCTCTTGGGAACAACGAAATTATCTAAAATTGATAATGCTTCATGGACTGTGGACTTTGGGCATTCTACATGATGCCCAATAAATGCTGGTGGCTGAAGGATGCACTGATGGAGAAGTAGATTGACGAACGACGGTGTATACTTATGAACGAAGGTTGTGGTGCTACAAAAAGGAACAATGTCGTGAGGCTTGCAACGATGTGAATAAACATGTGGGACATTTGGTAAGGCAAAATAAGCCAGAAACAAAAGAACAACAATAGTATGGTCACCATCAGAAAATGCTTATAACGGAGGCCTAGACTGTAAGCTTTTAGAGCAGATACATTAAGTCTGGAGTCATGATTAATATTTATGGATTTTGAGAGGTTGTTTTATATATATAACCTGATATTTAGTGATAAGAATGAAGGCGAACAGGTTGAGGTTAAAGTAATTCAGAACACAGGGGTAAGGAAGACAGTGTCTATATTTTAGAACTACACATACTCTTTGAGACCAATGGAAGAAAGGTTTATTTGATCTAGAACTGAAATTTTCTGTAGTGCATAATCTAATTCAACCTATCTGTATAGCTCATTTGAACAACTGAAATGCAGGGAGCACAGAATAAGAAAGAGGTCCTTTAATTCTGTGTAGATTATTGTAATGCCTGGAAACATCCAAGAGGATATTAAGCAAAAAATCAAAAGGACCAAAGTTCCCTGAGGGAGGGGAGAAAGAATATGGAACTATTTAACCTAATCCCCTGATAGCGTGTCAAACTTTAGGGACACTCAAATCATAGGCCATGACCTTAATCATGAGGTTTACTCTTGTGAAGCTAATGTAGGCAGGGGAGAAGGTTAGAATACCTATAGGCATGCCTAAGAGTTACTTCTGGAGGACCTCTGTTGTTGCTCAAATGTGGCCTCACTCTCTCTAATCCCAACTCTGAAAGTGAAATCATTGTCCTTGCCCCTACAATGGAACATGACATTCAGGGGTAAATGTCTCCCTGGCGATGTGGGAGATGACTCACAGGGATGAATCTATACCTGGTACCACAGGATCAACAATTCCATCCTGAACAAAAGGGGAAAAGAAATGTACTTAATAAAGGATCAGTGGCAAAGAGAGTTCAAATAGAGTTGAGAGGCTACTCTGGAGGTTGCTCTTATGCAAGCTTCAGTTAGATCTTGCTACCTATCATAACCTGCCAACCCCCAACCAGGACCATTCTAGCCAAGATTAAAGAACACCTAGGGCAATATATAAGATTCTACAAGCATTCCAGGCACTAGAGTAACTTTCCAGAAACCAACAACCTTTAGATGGGTCCTTGGTCCAGATAACTCCTGAAACTTAGCCCAGCCTCTCCAGAACATCAGATAGTTTCAACTCCCTACCTGGTATTAGTGACAGACCCTTCCAATAGCAAAAATTTAGAATTGCCATAGCCCAAACAACCTTAAAGAAAGGTATAGAAAGATCAAAGGTGATGGTGGAGTTATACAGAGAAGATAGAATTTAACAAATGAACATAAATGCTAAATCTTAAATTGATATCTCTTTTGGTCTCCAGTATTTTAGAGCAGCTAGAAATAAAAATCTAAAATTGTGCAACTGTAACTCATGTCAAAGTCTGAAATATGTTCTACAACTAATTGTGGTGCAGTGCTTTGAAATTTATAGCTATTTTGTATATATATCTTATTTTTCACAAAAAAAAAAGGAAAAAGTCGATTGTGATGATAAAAAAATATTTAAGCCCTCTACCTTCCTATATTCTGGAGGAGCTAGAAGGAAAAAATATGAGAAGATCATATGGTAGCCCGTGACAAACTCTGGGATCTGTCCTGTAACCAATGTTATACAGTGCTTTGAAAACTATTGCTTTTTTATTTCTTTGCTTTGTATATATATTACACTACACAATAAAAAGAGTTCAAAAAAAGAAAGTCAACAAATTTTTAAATAAAGGAAACCTCAAATTCTTAAAAATAAACAAACCTAAGTGCATTCTAAGTGTGCGATGTGTATTGGCCCTGAATACATAAAAGTCTCTATTCTCAAAGAACTGTTAATCTACTTGGAGGGAACTAAACATAAATGATATATAACCATAAGTTAGCATATACTAAACCCTAAATAGCTAATAAGAAGTTCAAAGTGATAATACAAGGGTGATGCAACAGGAACTCAGTGACAGAATTCTCGCCTGCCATGTCAGAGATCCAGGTTCGATTCCCGGTGACTGCACATATAAAAAAAAAAAACAAAGTGATAACACACTTTAAAAAGAAGTTCAAAAGATAATACACTTTGAATAGAAGTTGGAAGTGATAACAATATATTTAAAAGATAGGACAAACACTGAGGATTCGGTAAGTATGAAAATAGAATTTTACAGACTTCCGGGAAGATAACGAATCAGAGTGGAGACAGTTTACTCCTGCTTCATGAAACAAGATGGTAGGTGGGGAAAATACGTCCAGGACTGCAGGTTACAGGTTACGACTAGTGTTAAAGGGTCTTTAGGCAGTTTTGGGGAGGGGATCATCAGTAAATTGGGGGAAAGCAAGTGGGTCGGGTGACCAGGATGCCCTCTGGAAAGGCCACGGTGCACTGGGGAGGTGAAAACGTACTATTTTTATGTATTGTGGGTGTCCCCAAAGGAGAATAGAAAAGGAGGAGAAAGACCAATGGAGGAAATTTTCACTCAATACAATAAAACTGTTAGAAGAAAATGTAGGGAAATATCTTAATAAACCTTATAATAGGAGTTTCCTAGACCTTACACCCAAAGCACGAGCACTGAAGAAGTAAATAAATAAATAGAATGCCTCAAAATTAAACACTTTTGTACATCACAGAAATTCATCAAGAAAGTAAAAAGACAGCCTACACAATGGGAGACAATATTTGGAAACCATCTATCAGATAAAGGCCTAGTATCTAGAATGTATAAAGAGATTGTTCATCTCAACAACAAAAAGACAGACAACCCAATTACAAAGTGGGCAAAAGACATGAACTTCTCAGAAGAGGAAATACAAATGGCCAAAAGGCACATGAAAAGATACTCAACTTCCCTGGCTATTAGGAAAATGCAAATCAAAACCACAATGAGATATCATCTCACACCCACCAGAATGGCCATTATCGATAAAACAGAATACAACAAGTGCTGGAGAGGATGTGGAGGAAGAGGCACAGTTACCCACCATTTGCGGGAATGTCAACTGGTGGTTCCTCAGGAAGCTAAGTATAGAATTGCCACATGACCCGGCAATACCACTGTTAGGTATCTACTCACAGGACATGAGGGCAAAAACACAAACGGACATTTGCACACCAATGTTTATAGCAGCATTATCTACAACTGCCAAGAGATGGAAACAGTCAAAATGTCCATCAACAGATGAGTGGTGAAACAAGCTGCGGTATATACATACGATGGAACATTATCCAGCTGTAAGACAGAATAAAGTTATAAAGTACGTAACAACATGGATGGACCTTGAGGACATTATGCTGAATGAGATTAGCCAGAAACAAAAGGACAAATACTGCACAGTCTCACTGATATGAACTAACATTAGTGAATGAACTTGGAAAATTTCAGTTAAGAACCGAGACCATCAGGAGATAGAAATAGGGTAGATGTTGGGTAATTGGAGCTGATGGGATACAGATTGTACAACAGGACTGATTTTAAAAATTCAGAAATGGATAGCACAATACTACCTAACTGTAATACAATAATGTTAGAACACTGAATGAAGCTGAATGTGAGAATGATAGAGGGAGGAGGCCTGGGGGCACAAATGAAATCAGAAGGAAAGATAGATGATAAAGACTGAGATGGTATAAACTAGGAATGCCTAGAGTGTATAACAATAGTGATTAAATATACAAATTTAAAAATGTTTTTGCATGAGGAAGAACAAAGGAATGTCAATACTGCAGGGTGTTGAAAACAGATGGTAATTCATATCTATTAAACTAAAAGCAAAAAATATTTGGTACAAAACTTTTATTTTGACTAGTATATTTCCTAATATAACTTATGTGGACAGCTTAATTGAATACCATAAATACATGGGATCTTGAGGAGGGGATGAGATCTTGTAGGTTTGTCCAGAGTGATGCCCCGATAAATCCCAGACTGATTTGAATAGTGAAGAAAAAAGTATTTGCAAAGTGTCCTTGGGGTAATTGTGAGAAAGGGGAAAAATTCAACTTCCCCAAGGGGAGCATTCTTAATATTCTCACAAGCAGTGGGGCAACCAAAGCAATAGGCTGAGCCCTCAATCCTGGGGTTTGTTCATATGATACTTAACCCCGCAAAGGATGGCTAAGCCTACTTAAAATTGGGCCTAAGAGTCACCCCCAAAGAACCTCTTTTGTTGCTCAGATGTGGCCTCTCTCTCTCAAACCAACATGACAAGCAAACTCACTGCCCTCCCCCCTCTCTATGTGGGACATGACTCCCAGGGGTGCAGACCCTCCCTGGCAAGTGGGACAGAAATCCTAGAATGAGCTGGGACTCAGCATCAAGGGATTGAGAAAACCTTCTTAACCAAAACAGGGAAGAGCAAAATGAGACAAAATAAAGTGTCAATGGCTGAGAGATTCCAAACAGACTTGAGAGGATTTCCTGGACGTTATTCTTACACATTATAGAGATATCACCTTTTTAGTTATGGTGTAATGGAGAGGCTGGACAGAACTGCCTGAAAACGTAGAACTGTGTTCCAGCAGCCATGTTTCTTGAAGATGATTGTATAATGATATAGCTTTCACAATGTGACTGTGTGATCGTGAAAACCTTGTGTCTGATGTTCCTTTTGTCCACCTTGTCGACAGATGAGTAAAACATATGGATTAAAAATAAATAAATAAATAATAGGGGGAACAAATGTTAAAATAAATTTAGATTGAAATGCTGGTGATTGGTGAGGGGGAGGGGGAGGAGGTATGATATGCACGAATTTTTTTTTCTTTTTATTTCTTTTTCTGGATTGATGCAAATGTTCTGAGAGGTGATCGTGGTGATGAATATACAACTATGTGATGATATTGTGATTTATTGTTTATATACTGTGGTAGCTGGATTCAGTTGTCAACTTGGCCAGGTGAAGGCACCTAGTTCTGTTGCTGTGGCCATGAGCCAATGGTACGTGAACCTCATCTGTTGCTGATTTACATCTGCAGTAGGCTAGGAGGTGTGCCTGCTGCAATGAAGGACGTTTGACTGAATTGGCTGGTGTTTAAATGAGAGGATGCAAGGTAGCACAGCACAAGCAGCTCAGCATACCTCATCTCAGCACTCACAGCTCAACCCAGTCCTTTGGAGGTGCAGAAAGAAATCACCCTGGGGAAAGTTGCTGAAACCCAGAGACCTGGAGAGAAGGCCAGCAGAGACCATCCTGTGTCTTCCCACGTAAGAAAGAACCTCAGTGGAAAGTTAGCTGCCTTTCCTCTGAAGAGCTAACAAAATAAATCCCCTTTTATTAAAAGCCAATCCGTCTCTAGTGTGTTGCATTCTGGCAGCTAGCAAACTAGAACATATATCAAAAATGGAATGATCATATGGTAAGAATGTTCGTGTTTGTATGTTGTTATGTTCAAAAAAATTATTAAATTAAATTAAATAAAATAAGGAGAAGATAAGAAGAATCTACTCATCATCAGAGCTTGGTACTGGTAAGATCCTTATTAGAAGATTAACCTTTCCTCCTGAAGAGTCTGCTTGTGATCTTTAATAGTATTATCCATCTTTAATATATGAAGCAAACAATTTCTTCTAGAAGATGAAGTGAGGAAACAACCAGTATAAACCCAAGTCCATTCTCACCTCTAAGCTGGGATGGGAAGTTTCTGATTTTTTTTTTTTAATCAGAAGAATAAATTGGGTTGAATTCTTCATTTTTAACACTGTAGCTGCTATTCTAGATGAATTTCTTTACCATTTAAAGTTTGAATATATTAAGCATGACTAGGACCTTTCAAATTTAAGTTACATTGTACTGTTGCTAGAAAAAGGGGAATCAAATAGGTTGTTTTGTGAAGGAAAAAAACAGTTTAAAAAAACATTTAATTTAATAAATTAAATGCAAAAGCATTGTCCCAGGGTAACAGGCAGTATAGCTTAGAGAAGCATAAATATGTGGCTCTATTATGGAAACTGAGATACTTCCCCTTCCAGTGAGAAAGTCACTCAAGCAATTTCAAGGACCAAAAGCAATCGCCTGAACAGCATAATTAGCTGACAACTCAGAATGTTTCCTAATTCAATTTCCAGCTCTATTTATCAGGAGTGGGAAGCATTCTGCTGTGGAGATTCAAATCTGCTTGGGCTGATTTAAATCACTGATAAAACTGATGTCACCAGTTCAGCAGGCACAAACGAAACTGATGGGTCCATTTTATTTTAAAAAGAACATCTCTGTACTCAGTTTTCTCTTTTAATTTTTAATCCATCCATTCAAATACTATTATCCTCTGCGAACCTATAACCTAATACCACCGCCAATTCTCTTTCCAGCTGAGGCTTTTAAAAACTAGTTTTCTTTTTTCTCTCTCTTACATTTAATTCATATTGCAGTGGAAGATTTTCCACATCTCTCAGTGAAGCTATCATCAGTTCTAGGAGAGCAGACCTTAGAATTCCCTCGACATGAACCACAGTCAATTTATAGTCCCATAGCAAGCATCTTAGGAACTGCTCAAAAAGCTGGTATGGAGCAAAAATGTAATTTCGGTTCTTAAATTTTAACAGGAGTGAGGGACATTAGTCTAGTAGTCAGTAACTAATGCAGAGGTGACTTATAACCCTGTCCCACAAAAAAGAAATGGACACATAAGTTACTGCTATATGTTATATTCCACTAGAATGTCAATCCCTTCAGGACAAAACTTTGCCCATCTCATTGCTTTATCTCCAGCTTTCAGAACAGTGCCACAGAAAGTGCTCAATAAATATTTTGTGAATGAATGAATACCATGCCCTGATTATTTAATCAGAGCATCTACTCTACCTCCCTCCCTTCTAGCAATATTCCTCTTCCACAAGGAAAAGGAAATATCAAAAACAATGTACAGTGTTTCTTTCTCTTCTCTTAACCAACAATTCATTCATAAAGTCATTAGGTAGGGGCACCACAAAGTAGGAGTCTACAGTGAAGGATGGGGGACATGGAGGTGGTAGCTTCAACGGCCCATGGAATGCTAGAGCATAAATGAGATGGGGGGGGGGGCATCTATAAAAGCCAAGAAAATACTAATGCAAAAGGTTAACTGAACTCTCCAGGCTTCAGTTTACACAGAATTTGCTGAATCATTATTATTCTTGTGCCCAGTATAACACTCCATTTTCAGGAGTCATGTACAACAGTCCCTTGACATTTAAGCATTTACAGTTTTGACTATTTGGAAGCAACCTACGAAGACCCATAATATGTAATGATTTAGCTTTAAGCTTGCTGAGACACCAAATGAAATTGTAACCGAGAAATTAGGATTTAAGAGATGATTTTGATTAATGAATCATTACATTCCTTTTTGCTTTCAGGGAAATACCTGAAATCCCTAAACTATAATTCAGCTGCCCTGATATCTGAAATGACTGTAAAAGCCCTTAACTTGCGCCTTTGCGACTTTAAGAGCTGTTACTACCTTTATCTGGTCATCTTTTTGTAGGGCAAAGGCCCCAAGACTAATGAAGAATTTGAAATCAGCTATTAACTAGTTACAGTCCCTGGCATTTCTAAATCATAGCAGCTAGACTCTGCTACTGAAAGATGACTTGTCCTCCTTTCCTTTTGGCTCACACATTTAGTATTGAAATGATACTTTGCCTCCCTTCCTTTCAGTTTATATTCTCCTGTTGATATGATAATGATAACACTGTCTCCTTTTTGGCTTTGAACTTGCTATCTGAAATGACCTCATCTCTTCTTGCTAAAATCCTTAAAAATTTTGAAACCCCTAAACTCAAGGAGACTGATTTTGGGCCATTAGGACACCTGTTTTCCTACTATGCACCTAGTAATAAACTCTTTCTCTCTTTGAAATCCCGGTATCTCAGGAATTGGTTATAGAGCACGTTACGTTGGGTAAAAGAAGCCACGGTCTTTTCTGGTAACAGAATTCATGGCACTGTAAGATGCACAGAGGGAATTATTTCTCTGATTCATGGTCCTTGCCCATGTGACATAACGTAACTCTTTAACCAGTTACCTTTAGCAGAATGAGGGAATTGAGAGAGAATTGTTATTAGGCAACTGGTTGCATTATATTCTTTGGTCCCACCCAAGTATTGGAGAAATGCCCTTCACCAGTTTTTTTTCCATCTAATAGCTATTTAGATACTCAAAGCTACCATATGCTCCATTCCAGTGGAAAAGACACCAAACAGTGTTCAAGAGGGTGCTTTTCTCTGCTTTTTGGATCATCATCTAAGCTACTTCTATGTGACAAACAGTAGCACTGATGGTCACATCAGGCTGATGATTCTGATAAGCTTTAGGGAGATTAAATAAACAATGATTATAATGTAAAATAATTCAATAACATTCTTTATTTCATCAAATCAGAAACTCCTGAAGAAATTCTTATTTTACCTTTCTTCTTTTTACTCTAACATAAATCCACTTCCAAGGACATGAAATACCAAATAATCAATAAATGTTTTCTAAAACCCTACCACATGCTAGGAATTGTAGGGAATGAATGTGAAATGTGATTCTAAATTTCAAAGAACCTAAAACAAAGACCTCTGATGATGCTACTTGCTTGGTTTAAACTAGCTCAAAGCAGTGGCAGTCCTAAAGCCTGTTAACATATCTCAACTCTGAGATTCTGTATAACACAGATGGTCTGTCAATGGTCTCTTTCTAGAGAACGAATTTTACAATAATAAAATGCAGACTCTCTGATCTTCAGAAAAATAAAACAGTTTATTCTTCTTAAAATGGCAGCAGGCCTCAATGATTTTGAGCAAAACACCAATGCATTTTGAAGCCAAATCTGGCCTGGGGCTCTGCCAGACAAAGGGTCTCAGGAAATATCTTAGGAGAAATAAAAAAAGGAAAAGACAAAAGCTTCAAGAGAAAGCAACAGAAAGTATAAGAGAATAATGAGCTAATAAAAAAATCACAGAATTACAGGAATCACTGTTTTCTTGGCATAGATGAGGGAGCTGGAGGTACCACTATGATTGACACATAAGAGAAAATGAAAGAGGACCTCAATTATTATTTCAGAGGAAGGACTAATTCTACCCAAAAGACTTGAACACCATCTGAAGAATATCAAATCGCTGGCCTGCAACTAAATTCTGCCATGGGTTATAGTCTCCCTCTCCACCTCAGTCTAAGAAAAATGTTTCCATTTTCCTCAGCAAATGGAAACAGCCTGCTGGACATCACATTTCTCTTTTGCAAGAAATCTCCTTTAAAAAGAAAACATTTGAAAAATTATCCAATTTGAATCCAGAATGGCATCAAAAGAACTGTGCTGATTTTAAAACATGTCCACAAGTTCTTTGGCACTCTTTCCATCAAGAGGTTAAGTCTAGAGCATGCCTAACCAACTAAGAGGAAAGGATCTGCACCGCTGGGTGGGTGGTGGGGAGAGGCAGCTAGAGACAATTTGTGGGACCCAGTGTGAGCTGATAGGAAGTGAAAGAGCTATTAGCCACTTTGCTCTGCTACATGAAATATGGGAGATGACAGAATTTGTGCACAATGCCCCAGGCTGTGGACAGAGATTTACAAACGAGGACTACCTGACAATACATAAACACATGCATGAGATGACATTGATTAAACTCCTACTCCAACTAGGTTCCTGAAGAACTGTGAAGAAGTGAGGCTCTTCGATGAACTAACTAGCTTCTTTCAAACATGAATTCAAGAAAGCTACAGATGGGGATGAGAAAAAGGCTGTGCTTAGGCCCCCTGAAATGTTTCTGCCTTCCACACCAGACATCAAGGTCAAAAAAAAGAGGAGCCAGTGGAGGTAGACTCATCCCCGCCTGTCAGCCCTGAATCTAGCCACTGTTCCCCACCACGCAAGGAGAAAGAGGCTACTCCAAAGCCTGGTATGATCTTTACCCCCAACATTGTACACCCTGGTTCCCTGCCTCTCCACTTGGGCTATGATCCACTTCACCCAACCATTCCTCCCCAAGCTCTGTCATTACACAGCCAACAGGCAACTGGGGTCTCCCACTTGCCCCCTCCCTCTTGTCATGCATCTCACTAATGGACAGATTATGCCTGTGCTGACAGGGCCTCTAGTACAGATGCCTTCTGTTTTATTGCTTGCCAGACCTGAATCCATGGTGCCTAACATTCCTGGTATCCCTGGCCCACCAGTAAATAGCAGTGGTTTCCTTTCTCCCTCTGGCCACCCCATGCTTTCAGAAGCCAAGATGAGACTAAAAGCCACTTTAACCCACCAAGTCTCCTCAATCAATGGTGGCTGTGGAGTGGTGGTGGGTTCTACCAGTATCATGATGACAGGCCATCCAGAGCAGAGCCAGATCCTCATCTAGTACCCTGAGGCTCTGTCACTGCCCAGTCACAGATCTCACCAGCCCAGGCCACCCCAGTACAGGGGGGCGACAGTTGGCACACAGTGGATGAAGAGCCAGATGAGCAGTGGAAGCACTTTCTGGAGTGCAACTGCAACCAAAAGCATAAGCTATGGGTGTCCTCTTTGCAGAGGTAGGCACTCACTTTCCAAGCATTCAGCTGAGTAATGAAGTCACATTACTATGCAATGAGGTAGCTCAGTTAACTGCTGTTAGCTCATAAAGACTGCCCAAGAAGTGACAGAAGTGGCAGAAAGGATGAGCCTAGAGAAAGAACAGAATCCTCAGAGCTGACAGAAACTTCACAGCAGAGCTGACAAGATAGGCACACATGGAGAATAGAGACACGGATGTTTTAGAGATGCTTGGAGCCCAGCAGACATTGCCATGAGATGTCAAGCAAGCCAGAACCTGAAGAAAGCCAAGGAAAGCCAAGAGATGAAAGCCAGCTTTGGAGAAGTAAAGTGAGAAAACCCACAGGAACAGAGGCTGAAGGCAACAGAGCCCAGGAATAATGTAGCAGTGTGCCTTCCCAGATGACAGAGGTGTTTCAGACACATTGGCCTTGAATAAAGGTATCTTTCCCTGAATGACTTAGTTTGGACATTTCCACGGGTCCAGAACTGTAAACCTGTAACTTAATAAATTTTCCTTTTTAAAAGTCATTTCAGTTCTGGTATATCGCATTCCAGCAGCTAGCAAACTAACACAGCATCCAAATTTGAAAGGAAGAAGCAATTATCTTTATTCATGGCTAACATGTTTGTCTAATGTAGAAAACTGTTGGAATTGACAAAAATGATACTTGAACCAGTAAGTGAGATTAGCAAGGTTGCAGAATCAATATATAAAAATCAATTGCAGGGCAGGCCATGGTGGCTCAGCAGGCAGAGTTCTCGCCTGCCATGCCAGAGACCT
This sequence comes from Tamandua tetradactyla, assembly GCF_023851605.1. Lineage (NCBI taxonomy): Eukaryota > Metazoa > Chordata > Mammalia > Pilosa > Myrmecophagidae > Tamandua > Tamandua tetradactyla. The sequence goes on along the minus strand of NC_135334.1, from coordinate 29,570,215 downwards.
GGGTTCAATTTCCCATGCCTGCCCACACCGCCCACTCAAAAAAAAAAATCAATTGCAATTGAGAGTGTTGATGGACTGCTAACTTTGGACATTAAACGTAAAACGAATGGAGGTGGCTGAAAGATGCACTGACTGAGAAGTAGATTGGTGAACAATGGTGTATACGCATGATTAAATATTGTGCTGCTACAAAAAGAATGAAATTGTGAAGCATGCAACACTGTGAATGAACCTGTGGGACACTGGTGAGGCAAAATAAGCCAGAAACAAAAGAGGAAATATTGTATGGTCTCATTTAGAAAATACTTATAAGAAAACAGGGACTTAGATTATAAGCTCTTACAGCAGTCACATTTAGTTCAGTGACTGTTATTTCTGGAGTTTGAGAGACTGTTTATATATGTATAACCTGATATTTAGAGATAAGAAAGAAGCCAATCAGGTCGGGATGAAGGTAATGCAGAATACAGGGCTAAGGAAGATATTGTCTGTATTTTAGAACCTCTTCTACTCTTTGAGATCAAAGAAAGGAAGGTTTATTTTGTCCAGAACCTAAATTTCCTGTAGCATATAATCTAACTCAACCTGTATGGATAGATCATTTAAACAATCCAAAAACAGGGAGACCAGGATAGGAATGAAGGTATTTAATCCCGTGTAATAATGTAATGCTTAGATAAATCCCAGAGTATACTAAGCAGATAATCAAAAAGTATTGGCAAAGTCCCTTGAGGGATAGGAAAAAAAAAATGGAACTATTAAACTTTACCAAAGGGGAACCCCATGTTCTAGTTTGCTAGCTGCCAGAATGCAATATACCCGAAATAGAATGTCTTTTAAAAGGGGGAATTTAATAAGTTGCTAGTTTACAGTTCTAAGACCGAGAAAATGTCCCAATTAAAACGAGTCTATAGAAATGTCCAGTCAAAGGCATCCAGGGAAAGATACCTTGGTTCAAGAAGGCCAGTGAAGTTCACGGTTTCTTTCTCAAGTGGAAGGGCACATGGCGAACACAGTCAGAGTTTCTCTCTCAGCTGGAAGGTAACATGGCAAATATGGCATCATATGCTAGCTTTCTCTCCTGGCTTCTGGTTTCATGAAGCTCCCCGGGAGGCGTTTTCCTTCTTTATCTCCAAAGGTCGCTGGCTGGTGGACTCTGCTTCGTGGTGCTGCAGCATTCTCTGCTCTCTCATTCTCCAAAATGTTTCCTCTTTTATAGGACTTCAGAAACTAATCAAGATTCACCCGAATGGGTGGAGACATGTCATCACCTAATCCAATTTAACAACCACTCTCATTTACATCACATCTCCAGGGAGATGATCTAATTAGTTTCAAACATACAGTATTGAATAGGGATTATTCTACCTTTATGAAATGGGATTTCAATTAAAACATGGCTTTTCTAGGGAGCATACTTCTTTTTAAACCAGCACACCCCCTAATATCGTGTCAAACATTAGGGACACATAAATCAATGGGCCAGACCCTTGATCTTGAGGCTTACTCTTGTGAAGCTTATGTAGGTAGCAGAGAAGCTTAACCTACCTAGAGGTATGCCTAAGAGTCACTTTCGGAGGACCTCTTTGGTTGCTCAAATGTGGCCTCTCTCTCTAAGCCCAACTCTGCAAGTGAAATCATCGCTCTCCCCCCTTCTTGTACATTACATCCAGGGGTGAAAGTAGCCCTGGTAGTGTGTGAAACAACACTCAGGGATGAACCTGGCCATGCTACTGTGGGATCAACAATACCATCCTGACTAAAAGGGGTAAAAAAAATATAACAAATAAGGTATCGGTGGCTGAGTGACTTCAAATAGAGTCAAGAGGTTACTCTGCAGGTCACTCTTATACAAGCTTCATTGCTACCAATGTAAGCTTGCCAAAGCCCAACCAAAACCATTTTTGCCAATCCCTAAAAAACACCTAGGGCATTATATAAGATTCTACAAAGGATCCACGTACTAGGGTAACTTTCCAGAAACCTACAACCTCCAGATGGGTGCGCGAGTCAGATAAGTGCTAAAATGCAGAGGGGCCAACCTCCTAGAATATCAATCAGTTTCATCCCTCTATTCCATATTATTGACAGCCCCTTCCAACATGAAAAAGTTAGAATGGGCATAGTCCAAATACCCTTACAGAGTGGGAGAAAGATCAAAGGTAATGGTTGAGTTAAAAAGAGAAGGTGGGGTTTAATAAATGAGTATGACTGGTGAATCATTATATTGATATTTCTTCTAGTTGCAGTATCTTAGAGCAGCTAGAAGTAAAAACTTAAAATTATGGAATTGTAACCCATACCAAACTCTGAAATCTGTTCTACAACTAATAGTTGTGCTGTGCTCTGAGATTTGTTGCTTTTTTATTTTTTAAATATTTTTATTGATAAAACTTAACATACAAACATTCCATACATGGTGTATAATCAATAGCTCACGATATCATCACATATTAGTGTATTCATCACCATGATGAATTTTTTTTAACATTTGCATCACATCAGAAATCAAAAGAAAAAAGAAAAAACCCATACATACCATACCTCATTGACCACCAATATTTCCATCTACTCAGCTTATTTTAACCTTTGTTTCCCTATTATTTATTTATTTTTTCTTTGGTTTTTTTTTTTCCTCACCCTATTTCTATCTCCTGATGGTCACTGTCACCAATGAAATTCTCCAAGTTTATTCACTAATGTAAGTTCATATCAGTGAGACCATACAGTATTTGTCCTTTTGTTTCTGGCTAATCTCACTCAGCATAATGTCCTTAAGGTTCATCCACATTGTTATATACTTCATAACTTTATTCTGTCTTGCAGCTGCATAATATTCCATCGTATGTATATACTTCAGTTTGTTTAGCCATTCATCTGTTGATGGACATTTTGGCTATTTCGATCTCTTGGCCATTGTAAAAACTGCTGCTATAAACATTGGTGTGCAAATGTCTGTGTCCTTGCCGTCAGGTCCTCTGAATAGATACCTAGCAATGGTATTGCCAGGTCATATGGCAGTTCTATACTTAGTTTCCTGAGGAACTGCCAAACTGCCTTCCACAGTGGTTGTACCATTTGACATTCCCACCAACAGTGGATAAGTGTGCGGCTCTTTCTCCACATCCTCTCCAGCACTTGCTGTTTTCTATTTTATTGATAATGGCCATTCTGGTGGGTGTGAGATGATATCTCATTGTGGTTTTGATTTGCATTTCCCTAATAGCCAGGAAAGTTGAGCATCTTTTCATGTGCCTTTTGGCCATTTGTATTTCATCTTCTGAGAAGTGTCTGTTCAAGTCTTTTGCCCATTTTGTAATTGGGTTGTCTGTCTTTTTGTTGTTGAGTTGAACAATCTCTGTATACATTCTGGATGCCAGACCTCTACCTGATGTATCATTTCCAAATATTGTCTCCCATTGTATAGGCTGTCTTTTTACTTTCTTGACAAAGTTCTTTGATGCATAAAAGTGTTCAATTTTGAGGAGCTCCCATTTATTTCATTCTTTCTTCAATGCTCGTTCTTTGGGTGTAAGGTCTAGGAATATTATTTATTTTTTACCCCTATTTTTTATTCATCTGTCCACACTCTAGAAAAAAGATACACCAGACACAAGGTTTTCACAATCACACAGTCACCCTGTAAAAGCTATATCATTATACAATCACTGCCAAAAAACAAGGCTACTGACCAGACACAGGTTTTCACAATCACATAGTCACCCTGTAAAAGCTTTATCATTATACAATCATTGTCAAAAAACAAGGCTACTGAAGCACAGCTCTACAGTTTCAGGTACTTCCCTCTAGCCATTCCAATACACCACAAACTAAAAAGGGGATACCTATATAATGTGGAAAAATAACCTCCAGGATAACCTCTTGACCTGTCTGAAATCTCGCACAGATATTTTATTTTGTCACTTTATTTTTTCTCTCTTCCCTCTTTTGGTCAAGAAGTTTTTCTCAATCCTTGATGCCAAGTTCCGGCTCATCCCAGGATTTCTGTCCCACACTGGCAGGGAGATTTACCACCCCCCTGAGAGTCATGTAGTGGGCGGAGGACAGTGAATTCACTTGCCATGTGGACTTAGAGAAAGAGGCCACATCTAAGCAACAAAAGAGGTTCTCTGGGGGTGACTCTAAGGCCTAATAGATTTATTGCTTTTTTGATATATGTTATTTTTCATAAAAAAGAAAAAAAACTGATTTTGATGATAAATGTACAGCTATATGATGATACTGTGAACTACTGATTGTATACTTTGGATAATTACATGGTATGTGACTATATATCAATTATTAAAATAAAAAATATATATATATATATATATATATATAAAGACTGCCCAGTCACTGCGCTACAAAAAAAGACCCAAGGCTATTGAGAAAGCCTCAAGGAAAGCTCAGAGCTGAAGGGTTCTCCAACTCCTGTGATTCAGCACAACTCAGCAACAGCCCCTAGCAATGGCCTCAGTGTCTGCTGTGCAGCTGAAGCTGTGGCCACCTCAGCCCGCAGTCAAATGGCCAGTCAGAGAACAGAACTGAGCATGCTAATACAGTCACATGTGATCATGACTCCACAGTCCCAGTCTACGGGCAGAAGATGTCCCCTGATGGAGAGGTCCCCAGCCAGAGCTTACCTAACCAAAAGTGAAGAGAGATGTCATCTTACCCCGTCCCATCTGCTTTCGATATGGGATAATGGGGGGGGAATTGTTTGTTAATAATGGACAGATGTGGGTTTTTCTCTTCAGCCATTGGTCATATACGTTTGACACCTGTATTAGGGGCCATCTAGACCCAGAGCCACATAGATCATCCCCCAAGTATGGAATTTCTGATGGGCCCACAGTCAAAAGCCTTTCCAGATGATCTGAACAATCACCTCTGTCCCATGTACATGTGCCTATCTCTTTTAATACTAACCCTTGAACTTCTAGGTTTGGGGCGTCTCTGTTCCCTCTCTTTCCAATAAGCTGTGGTTGTTACCTCCTTGTTCCTTACAAGCATGCCACTTCCTGCTAGGTAGAGGAAGGCTAGATTTGATGGCATAACACCCAATGACCCATCCCTAGCCACCCTATGGATCAGGACTTTATCTCCTATAGATGTTTGTTAATCCCTTTTTCCCCTTACTAAATTCTAGTTAAGACATTCACTTATGGAGAATCTAAAAGTATCTTTGATGTATGAAGTAGCAGGAATTTCCAGCTTTCATAAACTTCATTCTTTCTCCCCACCAAACAAACAAAAAATAAATAAAACAGGAAGAAAGAAAAATTATTTAAACAAAGAGATTAAGTCTAATTTTTTTCTGCTTGAACAAGGGATATTCAAGTAACTTGGTTCCAACAAATAGAATGAGGTGGAAGAGATACTGCATGACTTCCAAGCTAGGTCATAAAAAGCTATACAGCTCTTGAGATGCTTACTTTTGGAAGCCAGATATGCTGTGAGGAAGCCCAAACCACATGGAGATGCTCCATGTAGGTGTTCTGGCTGACAGCCCCAGCTGAGATTCTAGCCAAAAGCCAGCACCAACTGCCAGACATATACCTGAGAAAGCCTTTGAGTTGACTCTAGCCCCAGCCACTATTTGATGGCTAATGCATAAGAGACCTTGATTAAGAATTGCCTGGCTGAGCACAGACAATCCCCAGAATCATGAGACAATAATTTTGTTGTTTTGCACCACTAAGTTTGGGGTGATTTTTTTACACAACAATAGATAATTGGAAATTTTTAATGATTACTCCAATTGTCTTCCTACTATCTTCCAAAAGTGGACAGTTCTGTTTAATCTGGAGCTAGGGGGAGATTATAGCTGTAACCAACCAGACTACTACATGGTAACAAAATGAATACAGGCGCCAAGGAATCTTTATGCCTTACAGCTGCTGGGTGCACTGCTTCTTGGGGGCTGAAAGAAAAGCTATGGACTCAGTAAAATTACCCATGACAACTAAAGCTCAGTGGTCACTGAAAGCCCTGGGCTAGGTAGGCAATGAAAGAACAAAAGCAAAATTTGCAATCAGCACAATCTTCACCTTGCTGCTTTTAGAGATCCATTGATTAGAAAAGATCTCTCTTCTACAAACCAGTTGATGGTGTTAACCTCTTAACTTGCATCTACACCAATAGTTGTAAACTGTGGGGCTTTTGTCGTATTTAAGCCCACCAAATTATCTAAAGCCCCTAACCAAGCAAGCCTAGATAAAATTCAAGCTAGATGAGCTTCATATGCTCCAAAAGAAAGAAGACTAGAATCTCACAATCTGAAAAACAAAGGTGAAAGCAATGCAATCAAGGCAAAAGGGGCCTATAGAGAAAGAGGAAAGAGTGGGAGGAAAATGCTGTGCGGAGCAACAGCAGGGCATCCGAACTTGTTTTAGAAGCTACCAACAGGTCACGCTGCTCAGGAGGCCAACTCCAACATCCTGGAGAGGCATTTCCCACAGACTCCCATAGCCATACAATCTCATCACATTTAGAAAGGCACCTACCATGCAACTGGTAATTTATTGCAACACTCTCCCTTCAGTCCCCTCTGGCGAATCTCAGAGTAAGCATTACATCTGCCCACTTGTCAAGCTATTTCATGCAAGTAGCAATTATATCATGCTTCGATGAAAGAAAAACTCCACTCTTATTTTAGAAAGTATGTAAAATGAGACAGCCATACAGTGACAAATGTGTCTGGTTTAAAAAAATGATACTGTCAATTAGTTTAGAAGTATGATAAATCTTTGTAAGTTTAGCCAGACACAAGCATGGTAAAGAAGGGAGAGGACGTTGTGGCTGTGGTACCAGCTAAGTGCAAGGGGGAAACTAGAAAATGACGAGGAAGACCAAATGCCTGGATCCTTTTTTAAACTAATGGGGGTCTGCGGTCTCTAATCCTCTCTGATAACACAAAGAAGCCTATTAGGAAAAGAAGTAAACGGGCATCTTCGCTGCCGTGATCCCAAATGAACAACTTTTAGCAGCATTTAGTGAGTACTTCTCCATTAGTACAAGAGTAAAGGCCCGTGCTTATCTTCCAAGAATGTCAACAGAAACAAGACTTTCACATATTCAGAGATATCTGGAATTTTTAAATCTGTATGGATCACAATACTGTCCTAATAATCCTTAGGTTGCTTCTCCTTGGAGTTGAGTCTCCATTGATATACACTCAGTTTTTTGTTTTTAATATGTTGAAACTGTTTCAAAATGTCCTGACTGCTTCCCTTTCACACAGCTGAGGCCCAATCTAGGTAACAGTCATTGCAAACAACAAGGAATGTCAACAAACTGAATCAACTAAGTAAATCCCCGGCAAATTCATATAGTAAATATGGACTATGGGGCAAAAGAACCATATCTATATGCTTTATTCTTCCATCCTGCTTTCTGGGACAAGCCTCTTTATTCTGGTCACATTAAAGTAGGATAACCATATATTTCTATTTGTCCAAAACAGGCTCCTTTCACTTTGAAAAGAGTCCTGGTTTGGACGATATATTACATGATTACCAAAACACAAATTCAAACCAAAGAGGTAAACTTTCTTTTTTCGCTGATTATCCCCTTGTCCTCAAGCTCTTCATTCAACAGGCTTGTTTACCTTGCAATTGTACTCAAGATTTCTTCTGCTTGAATTCAATAAGTGATTCTTCCCTCCTTACCACTGGTTCAAAGCCTGTTTTTCCTTTAAGCCTTGGCTCAAGTACCACCTCCTTCAGGAAGCCTTCTCAGGTTGCTAATCTTCCTGGATCTTTCCTTTCTTTGAAGTTCTAGCACACGATATGGCACCTCCTATGTTCTTACACTATTCTCAAATTTCCATATGTATAGGTGTTCCTATAAAAGTCATAAGCTATTATTCAAGAGTAATGTCTTAGTCTGAATATTTCTCTTATACTCCTTAAAGAATCTAGCTCTGTGACAAGCACATAAGAGATGTTCAATAAATACTTTCTGATCTCCAAACCTGTCTAACCAGTTGGCTTAAGGATACAAGAGGAATCCAGGCCCCTTCCTGCTGACTCCTTTTCTCACAGCACCTTGTAGTCTTCCTTTAAAGCACCTAACACAGTTTATAATGATAAACATTGATTTTTTGTGTTTGTTTAATACCGGCTTCCCCATGTACTGTAAGGGCCAAGAGAACAGGAACTTATGTGTATTAGCACTGTATAACCAACAACCATCACAGTGTCTGGCAGTGTTTAATAAATATTTGCTGACTGGGACAGATGACAGATGGATAGATGGATGGAAAAAAGAAGAAAGGACCTCAAAGTGAACTGTAAAGAAAGCAGACACTTATTTTAGGGAATGAGACATTTGAGAAACAAACCTGCTTACATTTTTAAACAGATACTGTGGCTGTATGTCACAGACTAATTAAAACCTTCTCCTTTCCTCAGAAAGAGCTAGAAAAGAGTTAAGTCTGCAGGCCCATCAAATCTAGAGTCAAAGACATGAATGGCCATCAGAGTTGGATTATTTTTCCTTGTTATTTAAATCACTAAAACCACTGTCCAAGAAGACAGAGATAATGTAACAACCCCAGTGAAGAGGCTCTAAAGCATTCCAGGACCACGCATTCCAGAACATTTCACACACTATCCCAGAATGATAGCTCTAATGCACAGTCTCTTACTGTGAGGTCTATTCTAACTGGCCCAAAGTCAGTAACATGAGATGTCACAGTACTGACGGGTGTAAATTGCTGTGGCAAGTTATACTTGCTCATACTAGGAAATGCTAAGGTAGAAAAATGTAAAGAAAATGAGCATAATTGTGGAAACCTACTCAGTCTGCTAGTTAATTAAAAGGCCTGATATTTATACAACACATTGAAAATTTTACAAATTTTTTAAATTGTGAAATACAACATATATACAACAAAGCAATAAATTTCCAAGTACATTTTATCAAGTAGCTATAGAACAAATTTATAAAGTTTGGTATGGGTTACAGTTCCATGATTTTTCATTTTTTTCTTCTAGCTGCTCCAAGATACTGGAGGCCAACAGAAATATCAATATAATGATTCAGCAGTCAAACTCATTTGTTAAATTCTACCTTCCCTGTTATACGCCTCCTTCTCTTTAAATGACATATATACTTAAAAGGAATAAATTTCAAAGTACATCGCAACAATTAGTTGTGGAACAGATTTCAGAGTTTGGTATGGGTTACAATTCCATAATTTTAGATTTTTATTTCTAGCTGCTCTATGGTATTGGAGGCTAAAAGAAATGTCAGTATAATGATTCGGCACTCATACTTATTTGTTAAACCTGACCTTCTCTGTATAACTCCACTATCACCTTTGATCTTTCTCTTACGCTGTACGGGTATTTGGGCTATGCCTATTCTAACTTTTTTATGTTAGAAGGGGCTGCCAATAATATGGAATAGGGATGGAATTAGTTGATGTACTAGAAGGGCTGGCTCTTCTGCACTTCAGGACTTGAATGGTCCAGGGACCCATCTGGAGGTTATAGGTTTTGGAAAGTAACCCTCTTGTGTGGAATTTCTGTAGAATCTTATATAACGCCCTAGGTATTCTCTATGATTGGCAGGAAAAGTTTTGGTTGGGGTTGGCAAGTTTTGATAGGTAGCAATGTCTAACCGAAGCATGCATAAGAGTGACCTCCAGTGTAGCCTCTCAAATCTATTTGAATTCTCTCAGCTATTGATACCTTATTTGTTACATTTCTTTTCCCCCTTTTGGTCAGGATGGCATTGTTGATCTCATGGTGCCAGGGCCAGGCTCATTCCTTAGGGTCACCTCCCACACCGCCAGGGAAACTTTCAGTACACTAAAATTTAAAAGCACTTTCCTTACCCACTTTCATTAATCTTTATAACAATCTTATAAAGAAGACAAAATATTATCTCTGTTCTACTGATGTGAAAATCTGGGACTCAGAGAGGAACAATTAGCAAGAGGTAAAGATTAAATCCACAGGTCTTCTGACCTTGTGATCTTTTCACTATACTTAACAGACCTTCAAATGAACCATGTCTTCAGTTCTTAAGCCAATTAACTTCTTCCTTCTGTTTCAGTTTGCTAATGCTGCAAGAAGGCAATAAACCGGAAATGATTTTTATAAAAGGGATTTAGTAAGTTACAAGTTATAATTTTATGAAAATGTCCAAATTAAGGCACCAACAGAGGATACCTTCTCAGAGGAAAGGTACCGTGGGTTCCTTGGCCACATGGGAAGGTTTGCTGTCCTTCTCCTCAGGCTTCTGCTTTCAAATGGCTCTCTGAGCTCTTGTTGGTCTTTCTGGTGTCTCCTGGGGCATTTTCCTCTACATCTCCAAAACATCTGTGTCCTCTCCAAAATATTCTTTTCTTACAGGACTTCAGTAAGCAAAATAAGACCCACCTTGAGTGGGCAGGGTCACATCACCATGGAAACATCCTAATCAAAAGGTCCCACCCATAATAAGTCTGCACCCACAAGACATGATTAAAAATACATGGCTTTTCTGCATACATAACAGTTTCAAACCAGCACACCTTCTTAGCATCTGGTCATGAAAATAATACCCTGAGTACAAATTATGGGAAATGAAAAAAACCTCTGAAACCATGCCCCAAGAACCTTCTCTTTCCTTCCTAGTTATTTGAAAAAAGTTGGGTTTTTTTTTAAAAGGTCAATAAGTTCAACAAACTCTTAGCTTGACTGACAAAGAAAAAAAAGAAAGAAGATGCAAAAAAAAAAAGTCAGAAATAAGAGGGGGGACACTACTGCTGACCCCACAGAAATTTAAAAAAAAAGATCATTAAAGGATACTATGAACAACAATATGCCAACGAAAGACAACTAAGAGGAAATGGACAATTTCCTAGAAACACACAACCTACACTGACTCTAGAAGAAACAGAAGATGTCAACAAACCAATCACAAGTAAAGAGATTGAATCAGTTACCAAAAACTACCAAATGGCTTCACTGGTGAATTCGATCTTATTCCAAGAAAAATTAATACCAATCCTGCTCAATCTCTTTCACTAAACTGAAGAGGAGGGAATGCTACCTAACTCATTTTATGAAGCCAACATCACATCACTACCAATGCCAGATAAAGATACTACAAGAAAAGAAAATTACAGATATATCTATATGATGAACAAAGATGCAAAATCCTCAACAAAATACCTGTGTTCTAGTTTGCTAGCTGCCAGAATGCAACACATCAGAGACAAAGTGGCTTTAATAAAAGGGGATTTATTTCATTAATTCTTCAGAGGAAAGGCAGCTAACTTACATCTGAGTTTCTTTCTTACATGGAAAGGCACAGGACGATCTCTGCTGGCCTTCTCTCCAGGCCTCTGGGTTCTAAGAACTTTCCCTGGGGGTGATTCCTTTCTGCATCTCGAAAGGCCTGGGCTGAGCTGCGAATGCTGAGATGAGATATGCTGAGCTGCTTGGGCTGTGCTACACTGAGCTCTCTCATTTAAGGACCAGCCAATTAAGTCAAACATCATTCATTGCAGCAGGCACGTCTCCTTGCCGACTGCAGATGTAATCAGCAACAGATGAGATTCACGTACCATTGGCTCATGTCCACAGCAACATAACTAGGTGCCTTCACCTGGTCAAGTTGACAACTGAATCTAACTATCACATGTCCACCCCTTGTCAACTTGGCAACTGCAAGCATCACCTTAAACAATACTAAGGTGCAAAAAATCTCTTCTGGCTGCAGACCTGTGAATCTCAAAACAAGTTGTCTGGTGCCAATATGCAAAGGAGGATATTCACAGGATAGAGGTTTTCATTTACATAGGGAGAAATTGGAAGGAACACAGATGTAAAATCTGCAGGGCAAATACCATTGGATTTCAAAGTCTGAAAGTCATTCATCCTTCGGCTTTAGAAAGTGGCAGTCCCACCCTTTCCGAGGGCCTATGCAGTGGCCCGCCTCTTTCCAAATCAACCTCGGGGGACACTGAGGAGACCACTTTTTTCTCAACTCCACCCTCTCCAAGCATCGGGGCCACCCCTGGGCTGTCTGCCATTTCCAGGGCACACACTCAACCCCTCCATGTAGTGGCAGCCAGGCTCTCCCTAGACCCCAAGGAGCATGCTGTACCTTCTCCAAGGCCTGAGGTTGCACAACTCTTCCACTGCAACAAGGTGGGAGACTCATCCTCACCCTTCAGGATAAACTCACCCTCTCCATGTATAAGGGTGGGTCCATTCTCCTGGCCGAGGTTTCTTGGCTTCAGACACGAGCATCCATGGTTCTCACTCTGCAAACTCCAATTTGTCCCTCTGTGCCCTCTTTTGTCCAGATTGGCACTGGTTCTGTTTACACCAACAGTCTCTTCAAGCACTCCAAGACTTCTCCATCATTCTCTTTACAGTTCCTCCAAAATCTTCCCCTTAGCCAGCCAAAAAAAACCATTCCAACATATCTGGTATTTGCAAAACGCAGCAGCACCCCACTCTCTGGTACCAAATCTGTTCTAGTTTGCTAGCTGCCGGTATGGAACACACCAGAGACAGACAGGCTTTTAATAAAAAGGGATTTATTTTGTTAGTTCTTCAGAGGAAAGGCAGCTAACTTTCAACTGAGGTTCTTTCTTATGCGGGAAGGCACAGGATGGTCTCTACTGGCCTTCTCTCCATGTCTATGGGTTCCAACAACTTTCCCCGGGGTGATTTCTCTCTGCATCTCCAAAGGCCTGGGCTGAATTGGGAGTGCTGAGATGAGGTATGCTGAGCTACTTGGGCTGTGCTATGTCACACTCTCTCATTTAAGCACCAGCCAATTAAGTCAATCATCATTCACTGCTGCAGGCACACCTCCTTGCCAACTGCAGATGTAATCAGCAGCAGATGAGGTTCACGTACCACTGGCTCATGTCCACAGCAACAGAACTAGGTGTCTTCACCTGGCCAAGTTGACAACTGAATCTAAGTACCACAACATGCAAATTGAATTCAACAGTACATTAAAAGAATTATATACTATGATCAAATGGATTTTATTCCAGTTATGCAAGGGTGGTTCAAAACAAGAAAATCAGTTAATGTAAAACACCACATTAAAAATCAAAGGAGAAGTAAAAAAAAAAAAAAAATCAAAGAAAAACCATATGATCATACTGATTGATGCAGAAAAGGCATCTGACAAAATTCAGCATCCTTTCTTGATAAGAACACTTAGAAAAACAGGAATAGAAGGAAACTTTCTCAACATGATAAAGGGCGTACATGAAAAGCCCAAAGCTGACAACCTTCTTAATAGTGAAAGACTGAAAGCTTTCCTTTTAAGATCTGGAACAAGATAAGGATGCTATCACCATCCTTATTATTGTTATTTAACCTGGAAGCTTTAGCAAGCACAGTTAGGCAAGAAGAGAAAAACAGACTTTGAATTCAAATTGGAAAGGAAGAAGTAAACTTGAACTATTTGCAGGTGAAAGTTCAAAAAAACTACAACAAAGCTACCAAAACTAATAAACAAGTTCAACGAAGTGGCAGGATACAAGATAAATATGCAAAAATTAGTAGCGTTTCTAAACACTAGTAAAGAGCAATCTGAGGAGGAAATCAAGAAAAAAATTTGATTTACACTAGCAACTAAAAGAACCAAATAACAAGGAACAGATTTAACCAAGGATGTAAAGGACCTATACACAGAAAACTACAAAACATTGCTAAAAGAAATCAAAGAAGACCTAAATAAATGGAAAGACATTCCATGTTCATGGACTGGAAGACTAAATATCATAAAGATGTCAATTCAACACAAAGTGATTTACAGAATTAACACAAGTCCCAGTAAAAATTCCAACAGCCTACTCTGAAGAAATGGAAAGGCCAAATAAATTATCAAATTTATTTGGAATAGTAAGAGGCCTGAAGAGCCAAAAGCATCTTGAAATGGAAAAATGAAGTTGGAGAACCCACACTTCCTGGAGACTTCAAAGCATATTACAAAGCTACAGTGATCAAAACAGCATGGTACTAGTCTAAAGATAGACACACTGATCAATGGAACCTTACTGAGAGTTCAGAAATGGACCTGTATATTTACAGTTGATTGACCTTTTACAAGGCTACCAAGTCCACTCAACTGGGACAGAAAAATTTCTTCAAAAAATGGTGCTGGGACTTATTCACTGTGGGTGGGAATGTCAAATGGTACAACCACTGTGGAAAGAAGTTAGGCGGTTCCTCAAAAAGCTGAATATAGAATTGCCATATGACCTGGCAATACCATTGCTAGGTATCTACTCAAAGGACATAAGGGCAAAGACACAAACAGACATTTGCACACCAATGTTTATAGCAGCATTATTTACAATTACCAAGAGATGGAAACAGCCAAAATGTCCATCAACAGATGAGTGTCTAAATAAACTGTGGTATATACATTCGATGGAATATTATGTGGCTTTAAGACAGAATAAAGTTATGAAGTATGTAACAACATGGATGGACCTTGAGAACATTATGCTAAGTGAGATTAGCCAAAAACAGAAGGACAAATACTGTATGGTCTCACTGATAGGAACTGACATTAGTGAATAAACTTGGAATATTTCAATGGTAACAGAGACGACCAGGAGATAGAAATAGGGTAAGATATTGGATAATTGGAGCTGAAAGGATACAGATTGTGCAACAAGACTGAATATAAAAACTCAGAAATGGACAGCACAATACTACCTAACTGTAATACAATTATGTTAAAACACTGATGAACCTGCATGTGAGAATGATAGAGGGAGGAGGGCTGGGGGCATAAATGAAATCAGAAAGAAAGATAGACAATACAGATTGAGATGGTATAATCTAGGAATGCCTAGAGTGTATAAAATAGTGACTAAATATACAAACTTTAAAAATGTTTTTGCATGAGGAAGAACAAAGGAATGTCATTACTGCAGGGTGTTGAAAATAGATGGTAATTAATATTTTAAAATCTCACCTTATGTGTGAGAGTAATGCAAAAAATGTTTATTTGGTACAAAATTTGTATTTTGACTAGTGCATTTCCTAATATAACTTATGTAGATAGTTGATTGCATACCATAAACACATGGAACCTTGAGTAGGACATGAGATTTTGTAAGTTTGTCCAGAGTGATGCCCTGATGAATCCCAGAGTGATTCGATCAGTGAGTGGAAAAGTATTTGCAAAGTCCCCTTCGGGCAATGGTGAGAATAGGGAGAAATTCAACTTCCCCGAGCTGAATTCTTGATATTCTCACAAGCAATATGGACAACCAAAGCTATAGGCTGAGGCCCCAGTCTTGAGGTTCGTCATATGAAACTTAACCCCACAAAGGATAGGTCAAGTCTACTTAAAATTTAGTCCTAAGAGTCACCCCCAAGAGAGCCTCTTTTGTTGCTCAGATGTGGCCTCTCTCTCCAGCCAACACAACAAGCAATCTCACCACCCTAACCCTGTCTGTGGAACATGACTCCCAGGGGTGTGGACCTTCCTGGCAACGTGGGAAAGAAATCCTAGAATGAGCTAAGAATCAGCATCAAGGGATTGAGAAAACCTTCTCGCCAAAAGGGGAAGAGTGAAATGAGACAAAGTGTCAATGGCTGAGAGATTCCAAACAGAATCAAGAGGTTATCCTGGGGGTTATTCTTACGCATTGAGTAGATATCACCTTGTTATTCAAGATATAATGGAGAGGCTGGAGGGAACTGCCTGAAAATGTAGAGCTATGTTCCAGTAGCCATATTTCTTGAGGATGATTGAAAATTGATATAGCTTTCACAATGTGACTGTGTGATTGTGAAAACCTTGTGTCTGATGCTCCTCTTATCTACCTTGTCAACAGACGAGTAGAACATATGGAATAAAAATAAATAGGGGGAACAAATGTTAAAATAAATTTAGTTGGAAATGCTAATGAAAGTGAGGGGTAAGGGGTACGGTATGTATAATCTTTTTTTTTCTATTTTTGTTTTCTTTCTTTTCCTGTTGTCTTTTTATTTCTTTTTCTGAATTGATGCAAATGTTCTAAGAAATGATGAATATGCAATTAAGTGATGATATTGTGAATTACTGATTATATGTTAAAGTTTTAGCTCGTTTGTTAAATTTTTTTTTAACTTAATAAAAAAATTTTTAAAAAATGGTGCTGGGAGAACTGAATATCCAAATCCAAAGGAATGAAAGAGGACCCTTGTGCTAGTTTGAAAGTGTTGTGTACTCCAGAAAAGCCATGTCCTTTAATCCTGATTCAATGTTATAGGGTGGAAACCCTATTGATTAGAGATGTGGCATGCCCAATTGTAGTTGGTTAGATGGAATTATGACTCTACCCATTCAAGGTGGGTCTTGATTAGATTACTGGAGCCCTCTATAAGGGAAAACATTTTGGAGAAAGCTCAGAGCCAATACGAGACCCAGATGTTTGCAGTTGCAGAAAGAAAACGTCCTCAGGAAAGCTATTTGAAACCACAAACGAACGGACCAGTAGACACCAGCCATGTGCCTTCCCAGCTGACAGAAGTGATTCTGAATTCACTGACCTTTCTTGAGTCGAGGTATTTTTCCCTGAATGCCTTAGTTTGGACATTTTTATAGCCTAAGCACTACAAACTTGTGATGTAATAAATTTCCTTTATTAAAAAGCCAACCCATTTCTGGCAAATTGTATTCTAGTAGCCTTAGCAAAACAAAACAACCCCCATCTCACACCTTATATTAAAATTACTCAAAATGGATCAAAGACCCAAATATATGAACCAGGAACACAAAATTCCTAGAATAAAATATAGGAAGCAACTTCAAGATTGAGTAAGGTAGAGGGTAGTTTCCTAGACCTTACACTGAAAGCATAAGAAACAGAAGAAAAAAGAGATAAATGGAACATCCTCAAAATTGAGGTCTTCTGTGCTTAAAATGGCTTTGTCAAAAAGGTGAAATGGCAACTACTCAGTAGAAGAAAATATTTGGAAACCCCTATCTGATAAAGGAGTAAGATCCAGAATATATAAAGAAATTCTACAACTCAACAATAAAAAGACAAACTACCCAACTTAAAAATGATTAAAAGACTTGAACAGACATTTTTCCAAAGACAAAAAACACATGGATAAAAAGCACACGAAAAGATGCTCAAATCACTAGCATGATTTGAGGTAAATGCAAATCAAAAGCACAATGAGATATCATTTCACATCTACTAGGATGGCCACAATTAAGCAAACAGAAAACTAAAAATGATGGAGAGGGTGTGGAGAAACAGGATACTTACTGCTGGTAGAAATATAAAATGGTACAGCTGCTATGAAAGACAGTGTGGCAGTTCCTCAGGAAGCTAAGTATAGAAACCCTTAGGATCAGCCAATCCTGGTACTGGGTAAGCACTACAGACTTGTAATGTAATAAATTTCCTTTATAAAAAAACCAACCCATTTCTGGCATATTGTATTCTTGTAGCCTTAGCAAAACAAAACAACCCCCATCTCACATCTTATACAAAAATTACTCAAAATGGAGACCAAAGGAAGACAGGTTTATTTTGTCCAAACCTAAATTTTATGTAGTACATAAATTTTTTTTTAGATGGGCAGGTACCAGGAATCAAACCTGGGTCTCCAGTATGGCAGATGAGAGCTCTGTAACTGAGCCACCATGGCCTGCCCATATATATTTTTAAATTTGTAGCACATAATCTAACTTAATCTGTCTGGATAGCTCATTTAAACAAACCAAACACAGGGAGCCCAGAATGGGAACAAGTAATTCTGTATGGTTTAATGTAATGCCTGGATATATCCCAGAGTAAGTTAGGCAGATAACAAGTACTGGCAAAGGCCCTTGAGGGACTGAAGAAAAAATATGGTACTATTAAACTTTACCACTGGGGAAATCCCTGATACTCTTTTAAACTTAAGGGATTTCCAAGGCAAAAGTCCAAGCCTGGTGGTGGGGGGGCCAACATGGTAGCTTGGTGAGGTGTGGGATTTAGTTGGTCCTCCAGAGCAGATAGTAAATAGCCAGGAACAGTACAGAACAACTGCTGGGGACAAGTCATTGACCGGACACACAGTGTACCCCAGTCTGGACAAGCTGGACCAGCTGCAAGCCCACCCAGAACTATGAGTTCCCCAAGTCATGGTGGTCAGTGCCCCTCCCCCACAGGCTGTTTCCCAGAGAGGATAGGAAAGAGACTTTACTAACAGCAGGGGCTGAGTACAACCAAGCTCCAACTGTAGATTGAATTAACAAATACTGACTACTAAAAATAGGCCCCCAGCTCAGCTGAACATTGAGTAAAACCTGGGGTTATTGGGTTTTGCCCCAGTGCAGAAGGGGCAAGGCTGATGGAAAAAGAAAAAAAAAAAAAAGTTTTTTTGGTCCAATACCACATAATACTTGAAAAGGTCTCAGCCCTGGAGGAAAGGACGGGGCACATGGAACCTGAAGATGCACCAAGCAATGCACCAACTTAAGCTCTCGATTGGCAAACCCGAGGAACGGGGGTCCTGCTCTGAAAAGGATTTTACTTTTTCATTTTTGTGGCTGTGTTTCTACTGCTAGAATACTCTTTGGATACAGCTGCAATGCTTCTCTGGCTCCAAGTGCCCCAGGCATAGGTAGAATATTAAGCTTCTTTGAGTGTTTATCTGGAGACTGTGCCTTCCCAAGGAGAGGGATGGGACCCAGCTCAGGTGGAATTCCCTCCCTCAAGGGATTCAAACCCCAGGGTCTGGAAAAGTGAAGTGATTAAAGTCAGCCTACAACCTGTCCTCTGTCTCAACCATGCCCCCAGCAAGGAGAGTCAGCTGCACTTAAAGGTACTGCATCACCTTATGCTGGTGAGACCACATGCAGAAAAGCCCCACACACTGGGCAAGAAAGAAAAAACAGAGAGTCCAGATGCTTTCAAAGAAAAGCCTTTCACCCTGCTGGGTCTCACCCTCAGGGAAAACTAACATAGGCGACTCATTCCTCCTCAGAGGAGGCCAGTCTGGCTTGGTAAAATCTGGCTGGGGTCTATACTACTTGGTAGACCCTCCTAAGGGTGAAAAAAAGGCACCATACACACAAGGCAGAAAACAAGAATTGAAAAATTTTAATCTGTTAAACAAACCCAAGCTAAAGGTCTAGAATAAGCCAAATTGAATGTCAAAGAACAGACAGACAACAAAGTCATCCAGAAAGAAAATCCGAGGTAAAAAAAAAGTGAAAACAATCTCCAGAATAAACTAATTAAGGTAATTAAACGCCTAGATGCGAGCAAAAACTAACAAATCATACTAGGAAAATTGAAGATATGGCCCAGTCAAAGGAACAAATGAACAATTCAAATGAGATATAGGAGTTGAAACAATTGATTCAGAATGTATGAAAAGACATGAGAAACCTCATCAAAAATCAAATCAATGAACTGAGGGAGGATATAAAGAAGGCAAGGAAAGAACAAAAAGAAGAAATCAAAAGTCTGAAAAAAAAATCACAGAACATATGGGAATGAAAAGCACAGTAGAAGACATGAAAAAAACAATGGAGGGCGGGCCACGGTGGCTCAGCAGGCAGGAATGCCTGCCTGCAATGCCAGAGGACTCAGGTTCGATTCTCAGTGTCTGACCATGTAAAAAAAAAAAAAGGAAACCTACAATGTTAGATTTCAACAGGCAGAAGATAGAATTAGTGAATGGGATGACAGAACATCTGAAATCTGACAAGCAAAAGAAAATATAGGGAAAAGAATGGTAAAACATGAGTAAGGACTCAGAGAATTGAATGACAAAAGGAAGCACATGAATAAACATGTCTGGATGTTCCAGAAGGAGAAGAGAAGGGAAAAGGAGGAGAAAAACTAATGGAGGAAATTATTACTGAAGATTTCCAAATTCTTATGAAAGACTAAAAATTTCAGATCCAAGAAGTGCAGCATAATCCAAACAGATGTATTCCAAGACACTTACTAATCAGAATGTCAGATATCAAAGAGAAAGAGAGAATCTTGAAACTAGAAGAGAAAAGCAATCCATAACATACAAGGGAAGCCCAGCAAGACCATGCACAGATTTCTCAGCAGAAACCATAGAGACAAGAAGACGGGGGATGATATATTTAAGTTACTAAAAGAGAAAACTGCCATCCAAGAATTCTATATGCAGCAAAATTGTCCTTCAAAAATGAGGGGGAGCGTGCCTGCCATGCCTGAGGACCCGGGTTCGACTCCTGGTGCCTGTCCATGAAAAAAAAAAAACGGGGGGAAATTAAAACATTTTCAGGCAAAAAAAAAAAAATCAGAGAGAGAATTAGTGACCAAGAGAATGACTCTGCAAGAAATACTAAAGGGAGCACTAGAGACAGATAGGAAAAGACAGATGAGAGAGGTATGGAGAGGAGTGTAGAAATGAAGACTATCAGTAAAGATAAAAAGAAGAAAAATTAGATAAGACATATATAAAATCCAAAAGGCGAAATGGTAGAAGAAAGTACTGCCCGTAGAGTAATAACACTAAATGTTAATGGATTAAACTCCCCGATCAAAAGACACACACTGGAAGAATGGATTAAAAAACAGAACCCATCTATATGCTGTCTACAGGAAATGCATCTTAACCCCAAGGATAAACATAGGTAGACAGTGAAAGGTTGGAAAAACATATTTCATACAAATAACAATCAGAAAAGAGCAGGAGTGGCTATACTAATATCCAAAAAATCAGACTTCAAATGTAAAACAGTTAAAAGAGATAAAGAAGGATACTATGTATTAATAAAAGGAACAATTCAGCAAGAAGACATAACAATCATAAATATTTATGCACCAAACTACAATACTCCAAAATACATGAGGAAAACACTGAAATGAGTAATAGACTCATCTACCACAACAGTTGGAGACTTCAATTACCCACTCTCATCAATGGACAGAACATCTAGACAGAGGATCAATAAAGAAACAGAGAATTTGAATAATACAATAAATGAGTTAGATGTAACAGACATTAATGTGGGGTAACATTACACCCCACAACAGAAGGAAACACCTTTTTCTCAAGTGCTCATGGATCAATCTCAAGGATAGACCATATGCTGGGTCACAAAGCAAGTCTCAATAAATTTTAAAACACAAAATCATACAAAACACTTTCTCAGATCATAAAGGAATGAAGCTGGAAATCAATAATAGGCAGAGTGCCAGAAAATACACAAATATGGGGAGACTCAACAGCACACTCTTAAACAACCAGTGGGTCAAGGAAGAAATTACACGAGAAATCCATAAACATCTGGAGGCAAATGAAAATGAAAACACAACATATCAAAACTGATGGGACAAAGGAAAGGCAGTGCTAAGAGGGAAATTTATTGCCCTAAATGACTATTGAAACAAGAAGAATGGGCAAAAATCGAGGATATAACTGTCCACTTGGAAGAAGTACAGAAAGAACAGCAAACTAACCCCAAACCAAGCAAAAGGAAAGAAATAATGAAGACTAGAGCAGAAATAAGTGAAATTGAGAACATGAAAACAATTGAGAAAATCAATAAAATCAGAAGCTGGTTTTATGAGAAAATCAATAAGATTGATCGACCCTTAGCAAGACTGACAAAAAGAAGAAGAGAGAGGATGCAAATAAATAAAATCAGAAATGGAAGAGGAGACATAACCACTAACCCTACAAAAATAAAGGAGACAATGAGAGGATACTATGAACAACTTTATGTTAATAAACTAGACAATACAGATGAAATGGACGACTTTCTAGAAAAGCATGAACAACCAACTCTGACTCGAGAAGAAATAGATGACCTCAACAAACCAATCACAAGAAAAGAAACTGAATGAGTCATTAAGAAGCTCCCCCAAAAGAAAATTCCATGACCAGATGTCTTCACATATGAGTCCTAACAAACATTCCAGAAAGAACTAGTACCAATCCTGCTCAAACTCTTCAGAAAAATTAAAGAGGAGGTAAAGCTATCTAACTCATTCTATGAAGCAAACATCATCCTCATACCAAAGCCAGACAAAGATATTACAAGAAAAGAAAACTACAGACCAATCTCTCTAATGAATATAGAAGCAAAACTCCTCAACAAAATTCTTGCAAATTGAATCCAGCAGCACATTAAATGAATTATACACCATGACCAAGTAGGTGTATAAGGTATGCAAGGCATGCAAGGGTGGTTCAGTATAAGAAAATCAATTAATGTAATACGCCATATCAACAAATCAAAGCAGAAAAACCACATGGTCATCTCGATTGATACAGAAAAGGCATTTGACAAAATTCCACATCCTTTCCTGTTGAAAACACTTCAAAGGATAGGAATACAAGGGAACTTTCTTAAAATGATAAAGGGAATATATGAAACACCCACAGCTAACATCATCCTCAAAGGGGAAAAACTGAAATCTTTCCCCCTAAGATCAGGAACAAGGCAAAGATGTCCACTATTACCGCTGTTATTCAACACTGTGTTGGAAGTTCTAGCCAGAGCAATTAGACAAGAAGAAGAAATACAAGGCATCAAAATTGGAAAGGAAGAAATAAAACTCTCACTCTTTGCAGATGATATGATACCATATGTCGAAAACCCCGAAAAATCCACAGCAAAACTACTAGAGGTAATAAATGAGTGCAGTAAAGTGACAGGTTACAAGATCAACACTCAAAAATCTGCAGTACTTCTATACACTAGTAATGAACAATCTAAGGGGGAAATCATGAAAAAATTCCATTTACAACTGCAACCAAAAGAATATAATATTTAGGAATAAATTTATATAAAGAGACAAAGACCCATACAAAGGAAACTGCAAGAAATTGTCAAAAGAAATCACAGAAGACCTAAATAAATGGAAGGGCATACCGTGTTCATGGATTGGAAGATTAAATATAGTTAAGATGTCAATTCTACTTATATTGATTTACAGAGTCAATGCAATACCAATTAAAATCGCAACAACTTACTTTTCAGAAATAGAAACCAATAACCAAATTTATCTGGAAGGGCAGGGTGCCTCAAAGATCTAAAAATACCCTAGAAAGAAAAATGAAGTCAGAGGTCTCATGCTACGTGACTTTAAGGCTTATTACAAAGCTACAATGGTCAAAACAGTATGGTACTCACATAAAGATAGATATACTGACCAATGGAACCGAACAGAGTGTTCAGATATAGATCCTCTCATCTATGGACAATAGATCTTTGATAAGGCAGTCAAGGCAACTCACTTCAGACAGAGCAGTCTCTTCAATAAATGGTGCCTAGAATACTGGATACATACATGAAAAAGAATGAAAGAGAATCCATACCTCACTCCTTATACAAAAGTTAACTCAAAATGGATCAAAAGACCTACAGATCTAAGACCATAATAACTTTAGAAGAAAATGTAGAGAAACATCTTATACATCTTATAATAGGAGGTGGTTTCCTAGACCTTATACCCAAAGCACAAGCACTGAAGTAAGAAATAAAGAAACTGGAACTCCTCTAAATTAAACACTCTAGTACATCAAAGAACCTAGTCAAGAAAGTAAAAAGACACTCTACACAGTGGGAAACAGTATTTGGAAATGGTCTATCAGATAAAGGCCTTGTATCCAGAATATACAAAGAGATTGTTCAACTCAACAACAAAAAGACAGACAACCTAATTACAAAATGGGCAAAAGACTTGAACAGACACTTCTCAGAAAAGGAAATACAAATGGCCAAAAGAAACATTAAAAGATGCTCAACTGCTCTTTCTCCGCTGGCGGCGCTCCTGCCGCCAGCGAGCCAGCCTTCCTGTCCCTCTTTCTCCGCCGGCGGCACTCCCATCACCAGCCAGCCAGCCCTCCTCTTCCCCCTTCTCCGCCAGCAGTGCTCCATCCGCCATCTTATCCTTCCCTTTCTCCTCCTGCTCCGGCGGTTCCCCAACCACCACCGTGCCCTCTTCCGCCTTCACCAGGTCCTCCACCACTGTCCTCGACAACCATGCCACCCTCACCTTTCCTCCTCCAGAACAGTTACTGGGGGAGTGGAGACGATACAGAGGAGGTCCCGGAGCCACGACGGAGATCAAAGGGATGGCGTACCCCATCCTGGAACGGCTGACTGTCTGGGAGAACCAGCTCCGGTGAGATCGCCGAGGGGTGCGGGCTTTCCTGGGCGGGACGGCAAGCGGCCAGAGTCCCTCCCTTCCTCCTTCCCAGGCCAGCTGGCAGAATTGGGCAGGTGGTCCCCTCGGGCCACGGCGGCTGGCGCCCCCGCCACACGAGGCCCCCCGCACCAACTGAGAGAGTTGGGTCGGAAATCCCCAGAACAAGGAGAACGGTGACCAGGGGAGTCCCTCCCAAACACATGACTCCCCGGTCCGGCTGGGAACGGTGCACTCTCCCGGGCTGCGGCGGCTGGAGCCCTTCCACCACGCTTGGCGTCCCGGGCCAACTAGGAAATTCGGACAGGCGCTCTCCCAGGCTGCGGCGGCCGGCGACCCTCCCCGTGTTCAGACCCCCGGGCCGGCTGGCACTCTTACAAGCCGCTTCGGCTGGCGAACCTCCCCCACGGCGAGAGTTTTCCAAAGTTAAGGGACCCACAGCACCTTTTACTGTTGGAACCCGCAGACAAACGTGTGCCACGAGCGCCACCTACTGGGCAGGATAAGAAAAACAGAACCCAGAGATTGCACAGAAAAATCTTTCAATCTGTTGGATCCAACACCCAGGGAAATCTGACTAATGCCCAGATGCCAGCAGAAGATAACAGATCACGCTCAGAAAATTGAAAATATGGCCCAGTCAAAGGAACAAACCAATAGTTCAAATGAGATACAGGAGCGGAAACAACTAATGCTGAATATACGAACAGAAATGGAAAACCTCTTCAAAAACGAAAACGATATATGGAGGGAGGACATGAAGAAGACATGGGCTGAACAAAAAGAAGAAATAGAAAAACTGAAAAAACAAATCACAGAGCTTATGGAAGTGAAGGATAAAGTAGAAAAGATGAAAAAACAATGGATGCCTACAATGATAGATTTAAAGAGACGGAAGATAGAATTAGTGATTTGGAGGATGGAACATCTGAATTCCAAAAAGAAACAGAAACTATCGGGAAAAGAATGGAAAAATTTGAACAGAGTATCAGGGAACTCAAGGACAATATGAAGCACACAAATATACGTGTTGTGGGTGTCCCAAAAGGAGAAGAGAAGGGAAAAGGAGGAGAAAAAAAATGGAAGAAATTATCACTGAAAATTTCCCAACTCTTATGAAAGACCTAAAATTACAGATCCAAGAAGTGCAGCACACCCCAAAGAGATTAGACCCAAACAGGCGTTCTCCAAGACACTTACTAGTTAGAATGTCAGAGATCAAAGAGAAAGAGAGGATCTTGAAAGCAGCAAGAGAAAAACAATCCATCACATACAAGGGAAACCCAATAAGACTATGTGTAGATTTCTCAGCAGACCCATAGAAGCTAGAAGACAGCGGGATGATATATTTAAATTACTAAAAGAGAAAAACTGTGAACCAAGACTCCTATATCCAGCAATATTGTCCTTCAAAAATGAGGGAGAAATTAAAACATTCTCAGACAAAAAGTCACTGAGAGAATTTGTGACCAAGAGACTAGCTCTGTAAGAAATACTAAAGGGAGCACTAGAGTCAGATACAAAAAGACAGAAGAGAGAGGTATGGAAAAGAGTGTAGAAAGAAGGAAAGTCAGATATGATATATATAATACAAAGGCAAAATGGTAGAGGAAAATATTATCCAAACAGTAATAACACTAAATGTTAATGGACTGAATTCCCCAATCAAAAGACATAGATTGGCAGAATGGATTAAAAAACAGGATCCTTCTATATGCTGTATACAGGAAACACATCTTAGGCCCAAAGATAAACATAGGTTGAAAGCGAAAGGTTGGGAAAAGATATTTCATGCAAATAACAATCAGAAAAGAGCAGGAGTGGCTATACTAATATCCAACAAATTAGACTTCAAATGTAAAACAGTTAAAAGAGACAAAGAAGGACACTATATACTAATAAAAGGAATAATTAAACAAGAAGACATAACAATCATAAATATTTACACACCGAACCAGAATGCCCCAAAATACGTGAGGAATACACTGCAAACACTGAAAAGGGAAATAGACACATATACCATAATAGTTGGAGACTTCAATTCACCACTCTCATCAATGGACAGAACATCTAGACAGAGGATCAATAAAGAAATAGAGAATCTGAATATTACTATAAATGAGCTAGACTTAACAGACATTTATAGGACATTACATCCCACAACAGCAGGATACACCTTTCTCTCAAGTGCTCATGGATCATTCTCAAAGATAGACCATATGCTGGGACACAAAGCAAGTCTTAACAAATTTAAAAAGATTGAAATCATACACAACACTTTCTAGGATCATAAAGGAATGAAGTTGGAAATCAATAATAGGCAGAGTGCCAGAAAATTCACAAATACGTGGAGGCTCAACAACACACTCTTAAACAACGAGTGGGTCAAAGAAGAAATTGCAAGAGAAATTAGTAAATACCTAGAGGCAAATGAAAATGAAGACACAACATATCAAAACTTATGGGACGCAGCAAAGGCAGTGCTAAGAGGGAAATTTATTGCCCTAAATGCCTATATCAGAAAAGAAGAAAAGGCAAAAATTCAGGAATTAACTGTCCACTTGGAAGAACTGGAGAAAGAACAGCAAACTAATCCCAAAGCAAGCAAAAGGAAAGAAATAACAAAGATTAGAGCAGAAATAAATGAAATTGAAAACAATATAGAAAATCAATAAGACCAGAAGTTGGTTGTATGAGAAAATCAATAAGATTGATGGGCCCTTAGCAAGATTGACAAAAAGAAGAAGAGAGAGGACGCAAATAAATAAGATCAGAAATGGAAGAGGAGACATAAATACTGACCTCACAGAAATAAAGGAGGTAATAACAGGATACTATGAACAACTTTACGCTAATAAATACAACAATTTAGATGAAATGGATGGGTTCCTGGAAAGACATGAACAACCAACTTTGACTCAAGAAGAAATAGATGACCTCAACAAACCAATCACAAGTAAATAAATTGAATTAGTCATTCAAAAGCTCCCTAAAAAGAAAAGCCCAGGACCAGACGGCTTCACATGTGAATTCTATCAAACACTCCAGAAAGAATTAGTACCAACTCTCCTCAAACTCTCCAAAAAAATCGAAGTAGAGGGAAAACTACCTAATTCATTCTATGAAGCCAACATCACCCTCATACCAAAACCAGGCAAAGATATTACAAAAAAAGAAAACTACAGACCAATCTCTCTAATAAATTTGGGTGCAAAAATCCTCAATAAAATTCTAGCAAATCGCATCCAACAACACATTAAAAGAATTATACATCATGACCAAGTAGGATTCATCCCAGGTATGCAAGGATGGTTCAACATAAGAAAATCAATGAATGTAATACACCATATCAACAAATCAAAGCAGAAAAATCACATGATCATCTCAATTGATGCACAGAAGGCATGTGACAAGATACAACAACCTTTCCTGTTGAAAACACATCAAAAGATAGGAATACAAGGGAATTTCCTTAAAATGATAGAGGGAATATATGAAAAACCCACAGCTAATATCATCCTCAATGCGGAAAAATTGAAAACTTTCCCCCTAAGATCAGGAACAAGACAAGGATGTTCACTATCACCACTATTATTCAACATTGTGTTGGAGGTTCTACCCAAAGCAATTAGACAAGAAAAAGAAATACAAGACATCAAAATTGGAAAGGAAGAAGTAAAACTATCACTGTTTGCAGACGATATGATACTATACGTCGAAAACCCAGAAAAATCCACAACAAAACTACTAGAGCTAATAAATGAGTACAGCAAAGTAGCAGATTACAAGATCAACATTCAAAAATCTGTAGCATTTCTATACACTAGTAATGAACAAGCTGAGGGGGAAATCAAGAAACGAATCCCATTTACAATCGCAACTAAAAGAATAAAATACCTAGGAATAAATTTAACTAAAGAGACAAAAAACCTATATAAAGAAAACTACAAAAAACTGTTAAAAGAAATCACAGAAGACCTAAATAGATGGAAGGGCATACCATGTTCATGGATTGGATGACTAAATATAATTAAGATGTCAATCCTACCTAAATTGATCTACAGATTCAATGCAATACCAATCAAAATCCCAACAACTTATTTTTCAGAAATAGAAAAACCAATAAGCAAATTTACCTGGAAGGGCAGGGTGCCCCGAATTGCTAAAAACATCTTGAGGAAAAAAAATGAAACTGGAGGTCTCGCGCTGCCGGACTTTAAGGCATATTATGAAGCCACAGTGGTCAAAACAGCATGGTATTGGCATAAAGATAGATATATCGACCAATGGAATCGAATAGAGTGCTCAGATATAGACCCTCCCATCTATAGACATTTGATCTTTGATAAGGCAGTCAAGCCAACTCACCTGGGACAGAACAGTCTCTTCAATAAATGGTGCCTAGAAAACTGGATATCCATATGCAACAGAATGAAAGAAGACCCATATCTCACACCTTATACAAAAGTTAACTCAAAATGGATCAAAGATCTAAACATTAGGTCTAAGACCATAAAACAGTTAGAGGAAAATGTAGGGAGATATCTTATGAAACTTACAATTGGAGGCGGTTTTATGGACCTTAAACCTAAAGCAAGAGCACTGAAGAAGGAAATAAATATATAGGAGCTCCTCAAAATTAAACACTTTTGTGCATCAAAGAACTTCATCAAGAAAGTAGAAAGACAGTCTACACAATGGGAGATAATATTTGGAAATGGCATATCAGATAAAGGTCTAGTATCCAGAATTTATAAAGAGATTGTTCAACTCAACAACAAAAAGACAGCCAACCCAATTACATAATGGGAAAAAGACTTAAACAGACACCTACCAAAAGAGAAAATACAGATGGCCAAGAGGCACATGAAGAGATGCTCAATGTCCCTGGCCATTAGAGAAATGCAAATCAAAACCACAATGAGATATCATCTCACACCCACCAGAATGGCCATTATCAACAAAACAGAAAATGACAAGTGCTGGAGAGGATGCGGAGAAAGAGGCACACTTATCCACTGTTGGTGGGAATGTCCAATGGTGCAACCACTGTGGAAGGCAGTTTGGCGGTTCCTCAAAAAGCTGAATATAGAATTGCCATATGACCCAGCAATACCATTGCTAGGTATCTACTCAAAGGACTTAAGGGCAAAGACACAAACGGACATTTGCACACCAATGTTTATAGCAGCGTTATTTACAATTACAAAGAGATGGAAACAGCCAAAATGTCCATCAACAGAAGAGTGGCTAAACAAACTGTGGTATATACATACGATGGAATATTATGCAGCTTTAAGACAAGATAAACTTATGAAGCATGTAATAACATGTATGGACCTAGAGAACATTATGCTGAGTGAGTCCAGCCAAAAACTAAAAGACAAATACTGTATGGTCCCACTGATGTGAACGGACATTCGAGAATAAACTTGGAATATGTCATTGGTAACAGAGTCCAGCAGGAGTTAGAAACAGGGTAAGATAATGGGTAATTGGAGCTGAAGGGATACAGACTGTGCAACAGGACTAGATACAAAAACTCAAAAATGGACAGCACAATAATACCTAAGTGTAAAGTAATCATGTTAAAACACTGAATAAAGCTGCATCTGAGCTATAGTTTTTTTTGTTTTTTGTTTTTTGTTTTTGGTTTGTTTTTTTTTTTTTACTATTATTATTACTTTTATTTCTTTTCTCTATATTAACATTCTATATCTTTTTCTGTTGTGTTGCTAGTTCCTCTAAACCGATGCAAATGTACTAAGAAACGATGATCATGCATCTATGTGATGATGTTAAGAATTACTGATTGCATATGTAGAATGGTATGATTTCTAAATGTTGGGTTAATTTCTTTTTTTTCCGTTAATTAATAAAAAAATTTAAAAATTAAAAAAAAAAAGATGCTCAACTTCCCTGGCTAATAGAGAAATGCAAATCGAAACCACAATGAGATATCATCTCACACCCACCAGAATGGCCATTATACACAAAACAGAAAACGAGAAGTGCTGGAGAAGATGTGGAGAAAGAGGCACACTTATTCACTATTGGTGGGAATGTCAAATGGTAAAAGCGCTGTGGAAGGCAGTCTGGCAGTTCCTCAGGAAGTTAAGTATAGAATCGCCATATGACCCGGCAATACCATTGCTATGTATCTACTCAGAGGACACGAAGGCAAAGACACAAACAGACATTTGCACCCCAATGTTTATAGCAGCATTATTTACAACTGCCAAGAGATGGAAACAGCCAAAATGTCCATCAACAGATGATTGGCTAAACAAGTTGCAGTATATACATGTGATGGAATATTATACAGCTGTAAGACAAAACAAGTTATGAAGTATGTAACAACATAGATGGACCTTAAGGACATTATGCTGAGTGAGATTAGCCAGAAACAAAAGGACAAATACTGTATGGTCTCACCAATATGATCTAACATTAATGAATGAACTTGGATAATTTCAGTTAACAACTGAGGTCATCAGGAGATAGAATAGGGTAGATATTGGGTAATTGGAACTGAAGGGGTACTGATTGTGCAACAGGACTGACTGTAAAAATTCAGAAATGGGTAACACAATACTAGCTAATGGTAATACAATAATGTTAGAACACTGAATGAAGCTGAATGTGAGAATGATAGAAGGAGTAAGCCTGGGGGCACAAATGAAATCAGAAGGAAAGTACATGATAAAGACTGAGATGGTATAATCTAGGAATGCCTAGAGTGTATAATGATAGTGATTAAATGTACAAGTTGAAAAATGTTTTTGCATGAGGAATAACAGGAATGTTGATATTGGAGGGTGTTGAAAATAGATGGTAATTCATATTTTAAAACTTTTAACTTATGTGTGAGACTAAAGAAAAAAATGTTTATTTGGTACAAAACTTATATTTTGACTAGTGCTTTTCCTAATATAACCTATGGGGACATCTTAATTGAACACCATAAGCACATGGAACCTTGAGTAGGGCATGAGATTTTGTAGGTTTGTCCAGAGTGATGCCCTAATAAATCCTAGAGTCATTTGAACAGTGAACAAAAAAGTATCTCCAAAGTCCCCTTGGAGGAATGGTGAGAAAGGGGGGAAATTCGACGTCTCCAAGTGGAGAATTCTTGATATTTTCACAAGCAGTGGGGACAACTAAAGCAATAGGCTGAGCTATCAATCTTGGGGTTTATTTGTATGAAACTTGACCCCGCAAAGGATAGGCTAAGCCTACTTAAAATTAGGCCTAAGAGTCACCTTCAAGAGAACCTCTTTTGTGGCTTAGACGTGGCCTCTCTCTTTCAGCCAACACGACAAGCAAACTCACTGCCCTCCCCCTGTCTACATGGGACATGATTCCCAGGGGTGTGGACCTTCCTGGCAATGTAGGACAGAAATCCTAGAATGAGTGGGACTCAGCATCAAGGGATTGAGAAAACCTTCTTGACCAAAAGGGAGAAGAGCAAAATGAGACAAAATAAAGTGCCAACGGCTGAGAGATTCCAAACAGAGTTGAGAGGTTATACTGGAGGTTATTCTTATGCATTATATAGATATCACCTTTTTAGTTAAAGTGGAGAGGAATGGAGAGGCTGGAGGCAACTGCCTGAAAATACAGAGCTGTGTTTCAGTAGCCATGTTTCTTGAAGATGATTGTATAATAATATAGCTTTCGCAATGTGACTCTGTGATTGTGAAAACCTTGTGTCTGATGCTCCTTTTATCTACCTTATTTACAGATGAGTAAAACATATGGATTTAAAATAAATAAATAATAGGTGGAAAAAATGTTAAAATAAATTTAGTAGATTGAAATGCTGGTGATCATTGAGGGGGAGGGGAGGATGCATGGTATGTATGAAATTTTTTCTTTTTTGTTTCTATTTTTTTTTCTGGATCAATACAAATGTTCTGAGAGGTGATCATAGTGATGTGCATACAACTTGTGATGATACTGTGAGTTACTGTTTATATACCAAGAATGGAATGATTATACGGTAAGAATGTTCTTGTTTGTATGCTGTCATGTTTAAAAAATGTTTTTTAATTCAAAAAAAAGAATTGTGGAATCGTAACCCATACCAAACTGAAATCTGTTCTACAACTAATTGTTGTGATGTACTTTGAAATTTATTGCTTTTATATATATATATATATATGTTATTTAAAGAGAAGGATGAGTATAATAGAGAAGATAGGATTTAACAAATAGGTATGACTGCTGAACCATTATATTGATATTCGGTTGGTCTCCAGTGTCTTGGCGCAGCTAGAATAGAAAATAAAAAATTGTGGAACTATAATCCATACCAAACTTTAAAATTTGTTCTATAACTACTTGTTAAAATGTACTTGGGAATTTATTGCTCTTTTGTATATATGTTATAGTTCACAATAAAGAGTCCAAGCCTGGATCTTGAGGCTTGCTCTTAAACTTACTTCTGTAGCAGAGAAGTTAAGACTACCTATAATTATGCCTAAGAGTTACTTTCAGAAGACCTCTTTTGTTGCTCAAATGTGGTCTCTCTCTCTCTCTCTCTCTCTCTAAGCCCAACTCTGCAAGGAAAATCATTACCCCTGCCCCTTCCCCATGTGGAACATGACATTCCAGGGGCAGAAGCCCCCCTGGTAATGTGGGACATGATTCTCAGGGATGAGCCTGGCGCTGCCACCATAGGATCGATAATGCCTTCCTGACCAAAAGGGGAAACAAAATGTAACAAAATAAGGTATCAGTGTTTAAGAGAGTCCAAATACAGTCAAGAGGATATTCTAGAGACTACTACCATGCAAGCTTCAGCTAGATATTGCTAATTGCCATGGTTTTCCAAACTCCAACCACCACCATTCCTGTTAACCCTAAAGAATGCCTAGTGCTATATGCTGGTTTGAAAGGATGTATGTCCCCTAGGAAAGCCATGTTTTAATCAAGATTCCATTTTGTAAAGGCAGAATAATACCTATTCAATACTGTGTGTTTGAAGCTATAGTCGGATTGTCTTCCTGGAGATGTGATTTAGTCAAGTGTGGTTATTAAACTGGATTAGGTGACAACATGTCTCCACCCATTTGGGTGGGTCTTGATTAGTTTCTGAAGTCCTATAAAAGAGGAAACATTTTGGAGAATGAGAGATTCAGGGAGATTCGGAGAGAGCAGAGAACGCTGCAGCACCACAAAGCAGAGAGTCTACCAGCAAGCAACCTTTGAAGATGAAGAAGGAAAATGCCTCCCAGGAAGCTTCATGAAACAGGAAGCCAGGAGAGAAAGCTAGCAGATGATGCTGTACTCACCATGTGCCCTTCCAGCTGAGAGAGAAACCATGTTCACCATATGCCTTCTCATTTGAGAGAGAGAGAGACCCTGAACTTCACTGACCTTGAATCAAGGTATCTTTCCCTGGATGCCTTTGATTGGACACTTCTACAGACTCGTTTTAATTGGGAGATTTCTTGGCCTTAGAACTGTAAACGAGCAACTTCTTAAATTCCCCTTTTAAAAGCCATTCCATTTCTGGTATATTGCATTCCAGCAGCTAGCAAACTAGAACAGGCTATATCTGAGATTCTATGGAAGTTACATGCACTAATATTACTTTCTGGAAAATCATAACCTCCAGATGGTTCCTACCTAGGGTAGAAAAGTCCTGAAACCCACAGATGCCAGTCTCTCCAAGAATATCAACTAGTTCCATCCCCCATCCTATATTGTCAACACACCTTTCCAACATGAAAAAGTTAGAATGAGTATAGCCCAAATAACCCTAAAGATTGGGAGAAGGATCAAAGTAGAAGGAGGAGTTATAGGATTTAATAAATGAGTATGATTGCTGAATCATTATACTGATATTTCTTTCAGCCTCCAGTGTCTTGGGGCAGCTAGAAGGAAAACCTGAAATGGTGGAACTGTAACCCACACACAACTCTGAAATCTGTTCTATAACTAGTTGTTAAAATGTACTTTGAAATGTATTGCTTTTTCATATATATGTTATATTTCACAATTTAAAAATGTCAAAAAAAAAAAAAAGAAGCACAATGGAAATACCTCTCCTAGAAATCATACATCAGATAATTGAGGGAAGAGCTTTACACTAGAGAATGCATATAGGATGATGGTGTGGTTGAAGATCCTGTATTAGTCAGGGTTCTCTAGAGAAACAAGAACCAACAAGAGATATCTATAAATATAAGATGTATAAACGTGTCTCACACAACTGTGGGAATGGAAGAGTCCAAAATCTATAGGGCAGGCAGTGAAACTGTCAGCTCCAATGAAGGGTCTCAATAAACTCCACAGTAGAGCCTTGTGGGTTGAAGAAGCAGTGAAAAAGTCTCTCTTCTTCTTTAACAGCCTTCAATTGATTGATTATCTCATTTACGGGCGATGCACCCTTAGATGATGGCAGATGTAATCAGCCACAGCTGCAACTGACTGACTGATGATTTAATAAACCAGTCTTCTGATTTATCAAACAGCCATGAAATATCCTTGGCACATTTAGGCCAGTGCTTGCCTGACCAGACAACTGGGTACATCACCTGGCCAAGGTAACCCCAGAACCCACCCATAATAGATCCCATATTTGAGACTCACTCTAAAACTCAGACAACCTTGTGACTGTCCTCCTCTCTCCTATCATCCCCTCATCCAGCCCAACTACAATTGCCTGAAAAGAGGCTTAGTCTAATGGCCAGTCTCCAAACCCAGCTCCAGCCTCAATTCTGAGACCAACCTCATGACCTAATAGTATTTAGGTCAGCATCCCAGTCTTCCAGCTAGTCCTGTTTTGACTGGACTTACTTATAAGGACAGAGTTATACATCAGTTCCATTAATTAGGTATCCTTACCTTTCTTCCCATACTTCACTTCCTGTCTTGGTATCCCATTCTACATTCTGGTTTCTCAGACTTGCACCTTGCGTTCATCACGTCTTTCTAGATTCCTGATCTGAGCCCCATTCCCTGTTTCTAAGTCCCAGACCTGCCTCTCAGGACCTGGTCCTCTATCTTTTTCTTACTAACAGATCTCATTGACACTGGGCTCTGCCCAGTAGACCTCTTTGGACCTCCTTAACTCCAACTCTCTATTTACCTGGGCCTCTGCTTACTTCCTAACACAGACAACCCGACCCCTTCTATTCACCCTCCCCATTACTACTTCATTTGAATGTCCTGATACTACCCCCTCACCATTAATACTGAGACCTTTCTGAAGAGCCAACCAAGCCTTGATCTATTTGGTGTCTCTAAGATCTGGTAAAGCCTGTCCCAGCACTAAGCTTGAGCCTGAAAATAATGGACATGAACTTCTGACTCTTTAAAGGACACAAGTCAATCTTCCTAACTGTTAGAATACTCAATTAATATAAATGAAGTTGGTTGGCAAAAAATAAATCACTGCCAAACATTTATCTAAGTCTTACCCAGTAGCTCTATAAATTCTGCTTATATTCTTTCATTTGGAAGATACAGAATATACTTTACATCCTAGTGCCTAGAAAAAAGAGCACTCTTAGATTTCTCAAGAAACAAAAGAATAGAATTTGTATTTGGACCCAAATAAAAATAAAACAATGGCTACTTGCGTCAGCCAATGACTGGAGGTTGTTTGATTCTGGAATCCAATTTTCATTCTACATTCCTAATTCATAATTTTAGATTAAAGCCACATACCTAGAAGCATCAAGGAATGGTCTGTAGGCCAGGCTGATCCATTCTTCTCTGTTGGCTGAATACTTTGGCTCCCGGAGTGTTTCTCTCATAGTGTCCAAATCCACTAAATAATGGCATTTATTGATGTCAACCTTCAATAGAAAAAAGGTCAATTCTTCATTAATAGTTGTGAAGATACCTTCAGAGGAGGGAACATCAATTGCAATCCTAGGAATCTCCACAGATTTTTAGAGGAATAAACAAGTCCTCAGACATATCCTACAATGTTAATAATGCTGTCTCCACAGGAATCAGAGTATTAGGTGTTAGAGTATTATTTTAAGCTCCAGAGGGAAGGCATTTAGGCAAAGGATGTTCTTTTCATTAACTGGTGCTGGGACAAATGGGTAGCCAAAAGGAGAAAATTGAAATTGGACCTCAATCTCACTCCATACCCAAATATCAACCTCAAATGGAATACAGGCATAAATGTAAAAAGCAAAATGATAAAACTCTTGGAAGATAATTTAGGAGTAAATCTTCAAGATCTTGGAGTAAAATATTTTAGACAAGACACAAAAAAGATTAACTATAAAGAAAGGACTGATACATTTGATTATATTAAAATTAGGAATATCTCTTTATCAAAACACAACATTAAGATATTGAAGAGATAAGCCAAAGAATGGGAGAAGATAGATGTAACACATTTAATTACCAAAGATAAATATCTAGATTATAAAGAACTCCTACCAACAATAAGAAAAAGGCAGAACAACCAAAAGAAAAATAGCTTGAATAGGTACGTCACAAGAAGAAATCTAAAAAGCCAAAATAAATGAAAAAGTGTTCAATCTCATTAATAACCAAGGAAATGCAAGTTTAAATCACAATGAAAAATTACAAGACCAAGTGTTTCCCAGATTGTGGAGAAACTCTTATGCAATGCTAGAACAAAACAAGTTAGTATAACATATCGAGAAAACTATTTGGCAGAATATAGTAAAATTTAACATATGCATTTCCTATGATCCAGCAATTCCACTCCTAGTATTAGACTGAACCAAATGAAATTGCTAATATTCAGCTGTTTGATCCACAAAAATGGCAATTTCATTTGGTTCAGCCTAATGTATACCCAATAGATATACACACACCATTAAACAAGTTCAAGAATATTCAAAGAAGCATTATTTGTAGTTTTCCCAGAATGGAAACAACCAAATATCCAACAACAGTAAAATAATAAATTGTGGTATATTCATACAATGGGATATCATACATTAATAAAACAGAACAAACTTCAGCTACATGCAAAAGCATGTGTGGTTATTGCAAACAAAATGTTGAGTGAGAGGATCAAGGAATGAAAGAAATAAAGTATGATTCCATGTTATGTGACTCATGTATTTGAAACCAGGCAATACTAATTAATGTTGTTTAAGGATGAATATAAAAGTGGTAACTCAAAAAAAAACAAGGAAAATATTATCACAAAGGAGTGGCTAGTGATCAAAAAGAGTTGTTGGGAATGTGGTTAAAATGGAAAATTTCAGGTTGTACATATGTTACTACAATTTAAAAAATTTTTTTAAATCCATAGAACTGTGCAACACAGTTAACCCTAAGTTAAATCATGGACTATGATTAATAGTACAATTACAAAAACGTGCTTTCATCAACCATAACAAATGTACCACACCAATGCAAGGTGCTGATTTTTCTGTAAACTCACAACTTCTCCAATAAAACATGGGGTGGGGGATTCCTGGGGAGCTTCTGGATACTGGCAATGTTTTATTCCTTGACATGAGTGATGGTTACATAGGTACTTGCTTTATCATTACTATATTGTAATTTATTTACTGTACAGATATTTGGTGCACATTTAGGCTTATAGGTTATTCACTACAGGAGGTTTAATGCATTCCCAGTCAAAATCTCAGCAAGTTATTTTGTGAACATCAACAAACTGATTCTAAAGTTCATATGGAAAGGCAAAAGGTCTAGAACAGCCAATATAATACTGAAGAAGAACAAAGTCAGAGGATTCATACTATTCAACTTTAAGATTTACTAGAAACTCTCTCCCTTCAGCGGTCCCAGAGCCTCGTTGGGTCCTATCCTCGGCCCCCACCCCCCACTTCCTCCGAGTCCCAGTCCACACCTAGGGCGACCCCAAATGCCGTGGGTTAGGGCGGGGGCTGCGGAGACGCGCGCTAGGAGGAGGAGGAGGAGGAGAGGAGCGGTGGACTGGGAGGACCCAAGGGAGGGAAAGCAGAGAGGGTGGGGAACCGAGAGAAAAGTGAAGCTGGGAGGAGAAGGTGGCCGAAGGTGGGGATTGCTGCTTCTGTTTTTTGTTGCCGCTGCTGCCCTCGTGCTGGGAGCCGAGCTGGAGGGAGGGCGGTGGAGAGAAGATGGCAGAGTTGGTGAGCAACGCTCTGGGGCTCACCTAGGATCTCAACACCCTGAGAGTGGATTTCTGCTATGATGACAGGGAGAAGATGGCAGCTTAGTAAGACGCGCGGGTCTTAGTTCCTCCTCCAGAAAAGCAACTAAAGAAACAGAAACAATACGAAACAGCTCCCGGACTCACGACAGAGACCAAAAAGACAGCGTACCCCATTCTGGAACAGCTGAACGGGCAGGGAGAATCTGCTGCGGTGAGATACCCAAGGGGTGCACGTTTTCCCGGCCGGGGCGGCTGGCGACTGGGGTCCCCTCCACGCACGTGGCTCCCCGGTCTGACAGGGAACGTTGGATAGCGGGGCCCTCCCGTCACGCTTGGTGTTTCGGGCCAGCTGGGCAATTAGGACCGGCACTCCCCCAAGCCGCGGTGGCCAGCGACCCCCACCTCCACGCGCGGTTTCCCAGGCCGACTGCCGTGCAGACAGACGAGCGCCACAAGCGCCACCTACTGGGCAGGAAAAGAAAAACAGAGCCCAGAGATTTCACAGAAAAAGCTTTCAACCAGCTGGGTCCCACACCCAGGGAAATCTGATCAAATGCCCAGACACCAGCAGAAAATAATGGATGACGCTCGGAAAATTGAAGATATGGCCCAGTCAAAGGAACAAACCAATAGTTCAAATGAGATACAGGAGCTGAGACAACTAATGCTGAATATACGAACAGAAATGGAAAAACTCTTCAAAAAGCAAATCAATGAATTGAGGGAGGACATGAAGAAGGCAAAGAATGAACAAAAAGAAGAAATAGAAAATCTGAAAAAACAAATCACAGAACTTATGGGAGTGAAGGACAAAGAAGAAAAAATGGAAAAAACAATGGATACCTACAATGGTAGATCTAAAGAGACAGAAGCTACAATTAGTGAACTGGAGGATGGAACATCTGAATTCCAAAAAGAAACAGAAACTATAGGGAAAAGAATGGAAAAACTTGAGCAGGGGATCAGGGAACTGAATGACAATATGAAGTGTACAAATATACGTGTTGTGGGTGTCCCAGAAGGAGAAGAGAAGGGAAAAGGAGGAGAAAAACTAATGGAAGAAATTATCACTGAAAATTTCCCAACTCTTATGAAAGACCTAAATTTGCAGATCCAAGAAGTGCAGCGCACGCCAAAGAGAACAGACCCAAACAGGCATTCTCCAAGACACTTACTAGTTAGAATGTCAGAGGTCAAAGAGAAAGAGAGGATCTTGAAAGCAGCAAGAGAAAAACAATCTGTCACATACAAGGGAAATCCAATAAGACTATGTGTAGATTTCTCAGCAGAAACCATGGAAGCTAGAAGACAGTGGGATGATATATTTATATTACTAAAAGAGAAAAACTGCCAACCAAGACTCCTATATCCAGCAAAATTGTCCTTCAAAAATGAAGGAGAAATTAAAACATTTATAGACAAAAAGTCACTGAGAGAATTTGTGACCAAGAGACCAGCTCTGCAAAAAATACTAAAGGGAGCACTAGAGTCAGATACGAAAAGACAGAAGAGAGAGGTATGGAGTAAAGTGTAGAAAGAAGGAAAATCAGATATGATATATATAATACAAAAGCCAAAATGGTAGAGGAAAATATTATCCAAACAGTAATAATACTAAAAGTTAATGGACTGAATTTCTCAATCAAAAGACATAGAATGGCAGAATGGATTACGACCCAGCAATACCACTGCTAGGTATCTACTCAAGGGACTTAAGGGCAAAGACACAGACGGACATTTGCACACCAGTGTTTATAGCAGCATTATCTACAATTGCAAAGAGATGGAAACAGCCAAAATGTTCATCAACAGACGAGTGGCTAAACAAACTGTGGCGTATACCTACGATGGAATATTATGCAGCTTTCAGACAGACTAAACTTATTAAGCATGTAATAATATGGATGGACCTAGAGAACATTATGCTGAGTGAGTCTAGCCAAAAACTAAAGGACAAATATTGTATGGTCCCACTGATGTGAACCGACATTCGAGAATCAGCTTGGAATATATTATTGGTAACGGAGACCAGCAGGAGTTAGAAACAGGGTAAGATAATGGGTAATTGGAGCTGAAGGGATACAGACTGTGCAACAGGACTAGATACAAAAACTCAAAAATGGACAGCACAATAATACCTAAGTGTAATGTAACTAGGTTGGAACACTGAATGAAGCTGCACCTGAAATACGGTTTTTTGTTTGTTTGTTTGTGTGTTTGTATCTTTTGTTTTTGTTTTTTCTTTTTCCTTTATATATATATATATATATATATATATATATATATATATATAATTAGTATTATTATTTTAATTCCCTTCTCTATATTAACATTCTATATCTTTTTCTGCTGTTTTGCTAGTTCTTTTCCTAAATCGATGCAAATGTACTAAGAAATGATGATCATACATCTATGTGATGATACTAAGATTTACTGAGTGCATTTGTAGAATGGAATGATTTCTAAATGTTGTGTTAATTTCTTTTCTTTTTTTTGATTAATAAAAAAATTAAAAAGAAAAATCTTTCAAAAGCAATTCCTATCTTCCTATTGTCATTTGAAATTTGGATTACTGCTAAAGAAGTCCATAGAGGAACACACCTCTTTTGCTTGTAATCTCTTGGCAATTGCAGTGTAATCACATTGTGACAAAGAAAGAAATCCATGGTACGGTAAAAATTACCTAATTGACTGTAATTAATCTAAACTGTATAATCTGAACTTGCTAACCAAATAATATGCTATTTGTGATATAGAAAGTTTCTACCAGAAAACTTTTGTATTCCGCAGTTGTCTTAGCTATTCAAAACCTTCTTAAAATGGTATCAATTTCACTAAATATAAAACAGAAATTCATTTGAAAAAAAAAGATTTACTAGAAAGCTTTAAGACAGCGATCAAGGCAGTATGGGATTAGCAAAAGATAGATCAATGGAACAGAACAGAGGGCCCAGATACAGACCTGATCTTTGACGAAAAAGAATTGACAAAGAAGAAAAATAGAATTATCTTTGACAAAGAAGCAAAGGCAATTCAATGGAGAAAGAACCGTGTTTTCAACAAATGGGGTTGGAGCAAGTGGACACCCACAAGCAAAATCGAATAAATCTAGACACAGACCTTACACTTTTCACAAAAATTAATTCAAAATGGATCACAGAACTAATTGTAAAATGAAGAAGAACACAATTTCTAAAAAACTTAGCAGACCTTGGGTTTGGCAATAACTTTGTAAATGAAATGCCAAAAGTGCAATTCACAAAAAAAAAAAAAAAACTGTTAAGTTGGACTTCATTAAAATGTAAAACCTCTGCTCTGTGAAAGACACTATTAAAATCATGAAAAGACTAACCAAAGAATAGGAGAAATATGGGCAAAAAATATGTCCGATTAAGGACTTGTATTCAAAATATATAAAAAATTCTTAAAACAAAACAAACTTCAGCTACATGCAAAAGTATGTGTGGTTATTGCAAACAAAATGTTGACTGAAAGGATCAAGGAATGAAAGAAACAACAACAACTGGTCGTTAAAGAAATGACCCAATTAAAAAGTGGGCAAAATATCTGAACCGATACCTGACCAAAGAATTCATACAGATGACAAATAAGCATATGAAAAGATGCCAATATCATATGTAATTAGAGAACTACAAACTAAAGCCACAATGAAATGCCATTATATACGTATTAAAATGGCTAAAATCTAAAACACTAACACCACCTAATGCTGGCAAGAATATGGCACAACAGGAACATTTATGCATTGTTAGTGGGAATACAAAATGGTATAGCCACTTTGGAAGAAATTTTAGTAGTTTTTTACAAAGCTAAACATAAGCGCTTACCATACAATCCAGCAATCATGTTCTATTCAAATCACTTATTTACCCAAATGAGTTGAAAACTGATATCCATAGAAAAACTTGCACAGGAACATTTATAGCAGCATTATTCATAATTGCCAAAAACTGGAAGCAACCAGTGTGTACTTCAAGAGGTGAATGGATGACACAGCGTACCCCAGACTGGACCAGCTGGATGGGCTGTGAGACCCCCCAGAACCGTGAGTTCTCCAGGCTGCAGCAAGCAGCGCCCCTCCCCCACAGGTTGCTCCCAAGAGGGGAAAGGAAACAGACTTCACCAGCAGCAGGGGCTAAGCGCAACCAAACGCCAATTGTGGAATTAACTAACAAATTCTGACAACTAAAAATAGGTCCCCAGCTCAGGAGAAACTGGTCAAAGCAGAGGTCGCTCATTTTTGCCCCGGTGCCCAGGGGGCAGGGCTGATAGAAAGAGAAAAAAAAAAGAAACAGAAGTATTTGTGGCTGTGTTTCTACAAAGGCTTGACTGCCTTTGGATACAGCAGCAGGACATCTCGGGCTATATGCCTATGCAACTGCCCCAGGCATAGGCAGAAAAAGATTGTTTGAGGGCTTGTCTGGAGCCTGTGCATTACCCAGAGGAGCGGTGAAGCCCAACTCAGATGGAATCTCTCCCTTAAGGAATTTAGACACCAGGGTTTTGTAATTTGAAGCCATTAAAATCAGCCTACAACCTCTCCTATGTCTCCACCATGCCCCCAGCAAGGAGACTCTGCCAATGTTAAAGGTACCACATCATCTTATGCTGGTGGGACCTGCAGGCAGACAAGCGCCACATACTGCACAGGATAAGACAGTGTCCAGAAATTTCACAGGAAGGTCTTTCAAATGGCTGGGTCTCACCCTCAAGAAAAACTGATGCAAGTGACTCTTTACTCCTGACAGGAGGCTGGTCTGATCTGGGAAAATCCAGCTGGGGTCTATAATACCTAAGTAGACACTCCTAAGGGTGAGGGGAAAAAAAGGTACCATCCAGGCAGGTCAAGAAACAAGAAAATAAGAATTGAAAATTTCTCTTCTGTTAAACAAAATCTAACCTAGAGGTCCACAAAAGCTGAGCTGAATGTCAAAGAACAGACAGACAACAAATTCATCCAGCATGAAAACCCTAGGTAAAAGAACTGAAAATAATCTCTAGAATAAATTAATTAAAGTAATTAAATGCCTAGATGCCAGCAAAAAATGACAAATCACACTAGGAAAATTCAAGATATGGCCCAGACAAAGGAACAAACCAACAATTCAAATGAGATACAGGAGTTGAAACAATTAATTCAGAATAAATGAACAGACATGGAAAACCTCATCAAAAGTCAAATCAATGAATTGAGGAAGGATATAAAGAAGGCAAGGAACGAACAAAAAGAAGAAATCAAAAGTCTGAAAAAACAAATCACAGAACTTATGGGAATGAAAGGCACAGTAGAAGAGATGAAAAAAAATGGAAAACTACAATGTAAGATTTCAAGAGGCAGAAGATAGGATTAGCGAACTGGAGGACGGAACATCTGAATTCCGACAAGCAAAAGAAAATATAGTGGAAACAAAGGAAAAATATCAGCAGGGACTCAGGGAATTGAATGATAATATGAAGTGCATGAATATATGTGTTGTGGGTGCCCAGGAGGAGAACAGAAGGAAAAAGGAGGAGAAAAACTAATGGAGGAAATTATCACTGAAAATTTCCCAACTCGTATGAAAGACTTAAAATTACAGATCCAAGAAGTGCAGCGTACCCCAAAGAGAATAGATCCAAATAGATGTAGTCCAAGACACTTACTAATCAGAATGTCAGAGGTCAAAGAGAAAGAGAGAGTCTTGAAAGCAGCAAGAGAAAAGCAATCCATCACATACAAGGGAAGCCGAGTAACACCAGGCATAGATGTCTCATCGAAACCATGGAGGCGAGAAGATAGTGGGATGATTATATTTCATTTACAAAAAGAGAAAAACTATCAACCAAGAAATCTGTATGTAGCACAATTGTCCTTCAAAAATGAGGGGGAAATTAAAACATTTTCAGACAAAAAATCACTGAGAAAGAATTTGTGACCAAAAACCAGCTCTGCAAGAAATACTAAAG
The DNA here is from genome assembly GCF_023851605.1 of Tamandua tetradactyla. Classification (NCBI taxonomy): domain Eukaryota; kingdom Metazoa; phylum Chordata; class Mammalia; order Pilosa; family Myrmecophagidae; genus Tamandua; species Tamandua tetradactyla. Next base: position 29,526,023 of record NC_135334.1, on the reverse strand, counting down.
GGAGCACTAGGGACAGATACAAAAAAACAGAAGAGAGAGGTGTGGAGAAGAGTGTAGAAAGGAAGATTGTGAGTAAAGGTAAAAAGAAGAAAAATGAGATATGACATATAAAATCCAAAATCGTAGAAAAAAAGTACTACCCATACAGTAATAACACTAAATGTTAATGGATTAAACTCTCCAATCAAAAGACATAGACTGACAGAATGGATTAAAAAACAGGACCCATCTATATGCTGCCTACAGGAAACACATCTTGGAATAAAGATAAACATAGGTTCAAAGTGCAAGGTTGGGAAAAGATATTTCATGCGAATAAAAATCAGAAAAGAGCAGGAGCAGCTATACTAATATCCAACAAATTAGACTTGAAACGTAAAAAAGTTAAAAGAGAAAATAAAGGATACTATGTACTAATAAAAGGAACAATTCAGCAAGAAGCCATAAGTATCATAAATATTTATGCACTGAGACAGAATACTTCAAAATACATGAGGCAAATATGAAAACACTGAAAACAGATATAGATACATCTACCATAATAGTTGGAGACTTCAATTCACCACTCTCATCAACGGACAGAACATCTAGACAGAGGACCAATAAAGAAACAGAGAATTTGAATAATGCAATAAATGACCTAGATTTAGTCATTTATGGAACATTACACCCCAATGCAGCAGGATACACCTTTTTCTCTGTGCTCATGGATCATTCTCAAAGATAGACCATATGCTGGGTCACACAGCAAGTCTCAATACATTTAAAAAGATTGAAATCATACAAAACACTTTCTCAGATCATAAAGGAATAAAGTTGGAAATCAATAATAGGCAGAGTGCCAGAAAATTCACAAATATGTGGAGGTTCAACAACACACTCTTAAACAACCAGTGGGTCAAGAAAGAAATTACAAGAGAACTCAGTAAATATCTCGAGGCAAATGAAAAAGAAAACACAACATATCAAAACCTATGAGATGCAGCAAAGGCAATGCTAAGAGGGAAATTTATAGCTCTAAATACCAATACCAAAAAAGAAGAAAAGGTAAAAATAGAGCAATTAACTGTCCACTTGTCCAGAAGTACAGAAAGAACAGCAAACTAACCCCAAACCAAGCAAAAGGAAAGAAATAATACAGCAGAAATAAATGAAATTGAGACCATGAAAACAACTGAGAAAATCAACAAAACCAGAAGCTGGTTTTATGAGAAAATCAATAAGACTGATGGACCCTTAGCAAGATTGACATAAAGAAGAAGAGAGAGGATGCACATAAATAAAATAAAAAATGGAAGAGGAGACATAACCACTGACCCCACAGAAATAAAGGACGTAATGACAGGATACTATGAACAACTTTATGCTAATACACTAGACAATATAGATGAAATGCACAACTTTCTAGAAAGGCATGAACAACCAACTTTGACTCGAGAAGAAATAGACGACCTCAACAAACCAATAACAAGAAAAGAAATTGAATCAGTCATTAAGAAGCTCCCCCAAAAGAAAACACCAGGACCAGATGGCTTCACATGTGAATTCTAACAAACATTCCAGAAAGAACTCGTACCAATCCTGCTCAAACTATTCAGAAAAATTGAAGAGGAGGGAAAGCTACCTAATTCATTCTACAAAGCCAACATCACCCTCACACCAAAGCCAGACAAAGATATTACAAGAAAAGAAAACTACAGACCAATCTCTCTAATGAATATAGATGCAAAAATCCTCAACAAAATTCTAGCAAATTGAATCCAACAACACATTAAAAGAATTATGCATCATTATGAACTAGGATTCATTCCAGGTATGCAAGGATGGTTCAATATAAGAAAATCAATTAATGTAATACACCATAACAACAAATCAAAGCAGAAAAACCACATGATCATCTCGATTGATGCAGAAAAGGCATTTGACAAAATTCAACATCCTTTCCTGTTGAAAATTCTTGAAAGGATAGGAATAGAAGGGAACTTTCTTAAAATGATAAAGGGAATATATGAAACACCCGCAGCTAACATCATCCTCAATGGGGAAAAACTGAAAGCTGTTCCCCTAAGATCAGGAACAAGACAAAGATGTCCACTATCACCGCTGTTATTCAACACTGTGTTGGAAGTTCTAGCCAGAGCAATTAGACAAGAAGAAGAAATACAAGGCATCAAAATTGGAAAGGAAGAAGTAAAACTCTCACTCTTTGCAGATGATATGATACCATATGTTGAAAACTCCGAAAAATCCACAACAAAACTACTAGAGCTAATAAATGAGTATAGCAAAGTGACAGGTTACATGATCAACACTTAAAAATCTGTAGTGCTTCTATACACTAGTAATGAACAATCTGAGGGGGAAATCAAGAAACCAATTCCATTTACAATTGCAACCAAAAGAATAAAATATTTAGGAATAAATTTAACTAAAGAGACAAAAGACCTATACAAAGAAAACTACAAGAAACTGTTAAAAGAAATCACAGAAGACCCAAATAGATGGAAGGGCATACCGTGTTCATGGATTGAAAGATTAAATATAGTTAACATGTCAATTCTACCTAAATTGATTTACAGATTCAACGCAATACCAATCAAAATCACAACAACTTACTTTTCAGAAATAGAAAGACCAATAACCAAATTGATCTGGAAGGGCAGGGTGCCCCGAATAGTTAAAGTATCCTGACACAAAAAAATGAAGTCGAAGGTCTCACACTACCTGACTTTAAGGCATATTATGAAGCCACAGTGGTCAAAACAGCATGGTACTGGCATAATGATAGATATATTGACCAATGGAATCAAATAGAGTGTTCAGATATAGACCCTCTCATCTATGGACAACTGATCTTTGATAAGGCAGTCAAGCCAACTCACCTGGGACAGAACAGTCTCTTCAATAAATGGTGCCTAGAGAACTGGATATTTACATGCAAAAGAATGAAAGAGGACCCGTATCTCACACCCTATACGAAAGTTAACTCAAAATGGATCAAAGACCTAAACAATAGATGTCAGACCATAAAACTGTTAGAAGAAAATGTAGGGAAATATCTTATAAATCTTATACCTGGAGGCATTTTCTAGACCTTACACCCAAAACAAGAGCATTGAAGAAATAAAGAAAGAAATGGGAACTCCTCGAAATTAAACACTTTTGCACATCAAAGAACTTCATCAAGAAAGTAAAAAGACAGTCTGCACAATGGGAGACAATATTTGGAAATGACATACCAGATAAAGGTCTAGTATCCAGAATTTATAAAGAGATTGTTCAACTCAACAACAAAAAGACAGATTACCCAATTTCAAAATGGGAAAAAGACTTAAACAGACACTACGCAGAAGAGGAAATAAAATGGTCAAAAGACACATGAACAGATGCTCAACTTCCCTGGCCATTAGAGAAATGCAAATCAAAACTACAATGAGATATCATCTCACACTCACCAGAATGGCCATTATCAACAAAACAGAAAATGACAAGTGCTGGAGAGGATGTGGAGAAAGAGGTACACTTATCCACTGTTGGTGGGAATGTCAAATGGTGCAACCGCTATGGAAGGCAGTTTGGTGGTTCCTCAAAAAGCTGAATACAGAATTGCCATATGACCCGGCAATACCATTGCTAGGTATCTACTCAAAGGACATAAGGGCAAAGACACAAACAGACATTTGCACACCAATGTTTATAGCAGCATTATTAACAATTGCAAAGAGACGGAAACAGCCAAAATGTCCATCAACAGATGAGTGGCTAAACAAACTGTGGTATATACATATGATGGAATATTATGCAACTGTAAGACAGAATAAAGTTATGAAGTATGTAACAACATGGATGGACCTTGAGGACATTATGCTGAGTGAGATTAGCCAAAAACAAAAGGACAAATACTGTATGGTCTCACTGATATGAACTGACATTAGTGAACAAACTTGGAATATTTCGTTGGTAACAGACCACCAAGAGATAGAAATAGGGTGAGATATTGGGTAATTGGAGCTGAAAGAATACAGATTGTGCAACAAGACCGAATATAAAAACTTAGAAATGGACAACACAATACTACCTAACTGTAATACAATTATTTTAAAACACTGAATAAAGGTGCATGTGAGAATGATAGAGGGAGGAGGGCTGGGGGCATAAATGAAATCAGAAAGAAAGATAGACAATAAAGATTGAGGAGGTATAATCTAGGAATGCCTAGAGTGTATAAAATAGTGACTAAATGTACAAATTTTAAAAATGTTTTTGCATGTGGAAGAACAAAGGAACATCATTATTGCGGGGTGCTGAAAATAGACGGTAATTAATATTTTAAAATCTCACCTTATGTGTGAGAGTAAAGCAAAAAATGTTTATTTGGTACAAAATTTGTATTTTGACTAGTGCATTTCCTAATATAACTTATGTAGATAGTTGATTGCACACCATAAACACATGGAACCTTGAGTAGGACACGAGATTTTGTAGGTTTGTCCAGAGTGATGCCCTGATGAATCCCAGAGTGATTCGATCAGTGAGTGGAAAAGTATTTGCAAAGTCCCCTTCGGGCAATGGTGAGAACGGGGAGAAATTCAATTTCCCCAAGCTGAATTCTTGATATTCTCACAAGCAGTATGGACAACCAAAGCTATAGGCTGAGCCCCCAGTCTTGGGGATTGTTCATTTGAAACTTAACCCCACAAAGGATAGGTCAAGCTTCCTTAAAATAAGGCCTAAAAGTCACCCCCTAGAGAACCTCTTTTGTTGCTCAGATGTGGCCTCTCTCTCCAGCCAACACAACAAGCAAACTTACCACCCTAACCCTGTCTATGTGGGACATGATTCCCAGGGGCGACCTTCCTGGCAAAGTGGGACAGAAATTCTAGAATGAGCTGAGACTCAGTATCAAGGGATTGAGAAAAACCCTAGAATGAGCTGAGACTCAGCATCAAGGGATTGAGAAAACCTTCTCGACCAAAAGGGGGAAGAGTGAAATGAGACAAAGTGTCAATGGCTGAGAGATTCCAAACAGAGTCAAGAGGTTATCCTAGAGGTTATTCTTACTTATTAAGTAGAAAGTAGATATCACCTTGTTATTGAAGATGTAATGGAGAGGCTGGAGAGAACTGCCTGAAAATGTAGAGCTGTATTTCAGTAGCCATGTTTCTTAAAGATGATTGTATAATGATATAGCTTTCACAATGTGACTGTGTGATTGTGAAAACCTTGTATCTGATGCTCCTTTTATCTACCTTGTCAACAGATGAGCGGAACATAAGGAATAAAAATAAATAATAGGGGAAAAAAAAAGATGTGAATGGATACATAAACTGGTATATCCATACTATGGAATATTACTCAGTGACAAGATGAGGTATCAAGACACACAATGACATAAAAGAATCTTAAGTGCATATTGTCAAGTGAAAGATGTCAGTCTGAAAAGGCTATATACTATATATGATTCCAACTATATAACATTCTGGGAAAAAACAAAACTAGAGACAGTAAAATAATCAGTGGTTTCCAGGGGTGGGTGTTGAAGGGGGATGAGTAGGTGGAGCACAGGGCATTTTTAAGGCAGTGGAACTATTCTGTATGATATCGTAATGGTATATACCTGACATCATGCATTCATCAAAAGCCATAGAACTATATAACAAAAACAGCAAACCCTAATGTAAACTATGTACTTTAGTTAATAACATCAATACCAGTTCATCAATTTTAACAAATATATCACACTAATGGAAGATGTTAAGAATAGAAGAAACTGTGCAGGAGAAAAGAAGGGCATATGGAAATTCTGTACTTTCTGTACAATTTTTCTATAAGCCTAAAACTACTCTGAAATACAAAGTCTATTTTTTATTAATTAAAAAAAAATTAACTAACACAACACTTAGAAACCATTCCATTCTACATATGCAATCAGTAATTCTTAATATCATCACATAGATGTATGATCATCATTTCTTAGTACATTTGCATCGATTTAGGAAAAGAACTAGCAAAACAGAAAAAGATATAGAATGATAATATAGAGAAAAAATAAAAATAATAATAAAAATAAAAAATATATATAAAAAAGAAAAAAAACAAAAAACACAAACAAACAAAAAAAACTATAGCTCAGATGCAGCTTCATTCAGTGTTTTAACATAATTACATTACAATTAGGGAGTATTGTGCTGTCCATTTTTGAGTTTTTGTATCTAGTCCTGTTGCACAGTCTGTATCCCTTCAGCTCCAATTACCCATTATCTTACCCTGTTTCTAACTCCTGCTGGTCTCTGTTACCAATGACATATTCCAAGTTTATTCTCGAATGTCGGTTCACATCAGTGGGACCATACAGTATTTGTCTTTTAGTTTTTGGCTAGACTCACTCAGCATAATGTTCTCTAGGTCCATCCATGTTATTACATGCTTCATAAGTTTATCCTGTCTTAAAGCTGAAGTCTATTTTTTTTAAGTGCACAGAACAACTTGGTCTGAATAAACAACTATGTGATACTGTGAGTCATTGATTGTACACCAAGTATGGAATGTTCATACTTTAAGAATGTTCATATTGTATGTTGATTGGCTGTATTAATAAAAAATTAAAAAAAAAAAAAAAAGAACTTGGTACGTCTGACTTACAGTGAACTCTTTTTCCCCAACCTCCAACTCATAGCAATGTTCTCATTCTCCCGCAGCATTATCTATATGTAAAAATGACTTGGGTTTCACATCTGTCTCTACATATGGGCTATTCCTCCAGGGGAGAGAAAGCACACTGAGAATTGACGTCAGACCCAATTCCATTCCACATAACTCTTTAAAAATGATCCCTTGCATAAACACTTCAGGAAGTGTTTTTAGTCTGCACACCCACTCTTTAGCTCCCAAGAATTTAAGAATATGAAACAAGTTTTTAAAAGCTTCCCAAGTGCCATGTCTCTGTAATCAAACAGAGCCAGCAAGAGGCTGGTCTTATGCTTAGACAACTCTTGGTGAGGGAGCCATCAGTGTGACATAATTTCAATACTTGGCCTCAGCTTGGCTTTTTCTAGCCAGGCACCCTGCAGGTCTGGTTATCTAGACATGGTATTCAGTACATGGTCTTCCAAAGATGTGTACAGTAATTAATTAACAGCCATCTACACCAGTCAGCTTTAGGTCCCACTCATCATACCATCGGTATGCAAATTCCATTTAAAATAAAGGCTTGAGGGACCCGGTAACATGGGATTGAGAAAGACTTCTTGACCAAAAAAAAAGGGAGAAGAGAAAAATGAGATAAAGTTTCTGTGGCTGAGAGACTTCAAACGGAGTCAAGAGGTTATCCAGCACGTTATTCTTATGCATTATATAGATAACCCTTTTTAGTTTATGGTGTATTGGAGTGGCTAGAGGGAAGTACCTGAACCTGTTGAAATGTTTTCCAATAGTCTTGATTTTTGAGGATGACTATATAACTATATAGCTTTTATAATGTGACCATGTGACTCTGAAGCCCTTGTATCGGATGCTCTTTCTATCCAGGGTATAGGCAGATGAGTAAAAAAAAATAAGGACAATAAATAAATAAATAACGGGAGGGGATAAGGGGTAAAAAAAATTGGATAGATTTGAAATACTAGTGGCCAATGAGAGGGAAAGGTAAGGGGTACGGAATGTCTGAGTTTTTTCTTTTTATTCCTTTTTCTGGAGTGATGCAAATATTCTAAAAATGATCATGGTGATGAATATTCAACTATATGATGATACTGTGAACCACGAATTGCATACTTTAGATGGACTGTATGTGTGTGATTTCTCAATGAAAATATATATTTTTAAAGGCTTACAAAAATAACAAGGCAAAAAGCATATTAATTAGGAAACCAATCCTTAAAAAAATTAACCTTTTTTCATCCTTTCTTAGAAGGAGCTGATGAATAACCTTTTGTTCTGGGAAGAAGCGTTGAACAACCAAAACACACAAGGACAAAGACCTCCTGCAGAAAATGGTTACATACAATCAAGGACAGGGTCTTCATTAGTGAAGAAAATAAGGTTAGAAAAGGAGCTTTAAGTCCACAGACCTAGATTCAGGTCTGTGTTTCATGACAGACTAGCTTGGATGACACATACTCATTTAAGTTTTGTATACCTCGATTTCTAATTTCTTCATCTGTAAAATAAGGATTAATACCACTAACCTCAAAGAGTTGTAGTAAGGATTAAATGAGATGATTCATTTAATCAAAGGACTATACAAATAGCAATACTACAGAATATCCTTGACTAACTGTGAAATATGAGAACTTGATTGCAGAAAAGAACTTTGGAGTATTAGAGTTCATTAAAATTAATTATTCTTGTTTTCAACCCAGATTGATGCCTACTGCAAATTCAAGTTAAACTCAACCTATAAGACAGAAGGGTTACAATAAGAACCACTCACAGTGGTTGAAGACGACTGCATAACTATATAGCTTTTATAATTTGACCATATGACTCCGAAACCCTTGTAGGTGATGCTCCCTTTAACCAAGGTATAGACAGATGAGTTTAATAATGAATTAGCAACATCTATTAAAGGAATGCTCTATTAAAATGGATCTTCTGGGCATAATCAAAGCATTTATTAAGAACTATTTGGTGACTCCTAAACTAGAGCATGTAAAATTCCTGTTAAGATATGTCTCTACTCTGAAACTTACAATTTAGGTGAGAAGATGACATCCACATATATGAAATACAGAAAGTTATTCTCATAAGAGCATTTTATATCATAAATATCTCATAAAAGCTCAGAGAAGAAGAGATTATTGGGGGCTACAGTAGTTGAAAAGATTTCTAATAAAATAAAAATTAAGAACAAACAGAGGAAATAAGGATAAGTACAGTGAACAGGGAGAACTGTAATAACATCTGTCTTGAAAGATCTGTGCTGAGAAATAAAACCCAGAGTCTGAGAACTGATAACAAAGGATCCAAATGAGAAAAGTCTGGATTTTATGCATCAGGAATCTACTCTAGGTTTTTCAGACAAGGAGTAATATGACAAAAGCTGGGTCTTAGAAGGAGAACTTAAGCAAGTACATACTGGCTATGCTGAAAAGGGTATGGAAGGGAATTGTTGGAGGAAAAGGCTGGAAGCAAGGACTCTAGTTGCTAACACAGTATCTGGTGGTATAGGGTAAAGCCTTGAATTTTGATGGCAAGAATGAAAAAAGAAGAAAACACAAATATCAGGTCTATCGAAAAGAAACAGGTGATAAAGACAATTACAAACCAGACAGGAGATGAAGAAAAATCAGTGACACGAAGACATCTATTCTAGTGAACTAGGGAAAAAGAGAGAATGCAGTGAAGAATCAGTTTCAATGAGATTGAGGAAAGATAATAACTTGCATTTTATAACTTTCTATTAAGGTAAAAAGAAGCATGGTTATATTCAAGTAATTGAAAGAAGGTCAATGTAACTGCAATAAAAGAGTTAGAGGGTTGTTTTCTGTTTCTATTGACTGGTACACTCTCTGCCTCCACCTAAGAAGTTCCTACTTAATCCTCATAGTTTAACTAAAATTGAACTCCTTAAAAAAGTTTTCACTAAGCACTTAAACAAATACCCAGGTTCTCAAATTACATACTCTTATCACAACGAGTATTTCTCCATCAAAATATTTTCGTGATTATAATGTAAGGATGCATGGGAGTTTTGTCGTAGAATGCTTGCCTGCCATGTAGGAGACCTGGGTTCAATTACTGGCCCATGCACACACACACACACACACACACAAACCTGGGAAATTAGTTGTGAACTCTATGAAAGCTGGTGAGTGTTTATATCATTCACTCCTGTATTCCAAAAACCTAATGTGTTTAGGAGCTAAGCAGATGTATATTTAACAAATAAAAGCAGGAATGCATGAAAAGAAGGGGAAGGAAGAAGGGAAGAAAAGGTGAAAGGAGAAGGGAGAGAAAAAAAAGCAACAGAGGAGTAGAAGGCCATAGATAAAGCTTGAGAGGATGCCTGTAGTACTGAGCAGAAGAAAGATGTGGAAAAAGAGAGGGACAGGAAGGACAGCTAGAGAGGCTGTTGAAGGAGAATCTGAAAAGTATACTTTTTGAAAATCAGGGAGGAAAAGGGAATTTCAAATGCCACAGAAAGGATGTGAGGAGGCTGAAGATTGAGAAAGGGTAACAACAGGAATGGGCACAACAGTTGTACTAAACATTTAATTTACCACAGTTTAGAATGCTGTGTGGTGATGAGGAAAGAACTGATAGTCCAACCTTTTATTCTTAGTGATCTTCCCTGCTGTCTTTCTAGCTGCCTGAGCCAAGCAGCACAAGCCTTAAGACGGGAAGGATGTAAATTTACATTTGGCATCTATCAGCTAGAAATGACAATGACGCACGCAGCTGTAAAAATAAGAGATCTCTGACAAGGGCCAACATGAAGCTCAGGGAACATCATGGAAAAACCATCTCCACATATAAGATGACTCCTGTTTCTCAAATGTCACTGAAAATTCCCTGGTAAACAAATACAGTAAAGAATTCTTTAAGGGTCTAAAAGAATAGTGTAAAAGATCAACCAAAATCTCCAAGGCAAATAGTAGGATTAAAGCTGAAAAACAGTTTAGACACTTTGCCCAGAGCTAAGTATAATTTAGTCATAACTGAGGTTATCCAACAGTAACAATGGCTGACACATGCTATTAATTCATACTTAACTATTAAGCAGTATCTGGGATGTTTTCTTTTGAAAACATACAATAAATTCTAAGTCATTACGTGTCCACATATTCCTCTGAGCAAATGAAGCAAGGCCCAGACCTTCTTATGGCTGGGCATTATCCATGCTGAGAAGGCAGGGCCTAAGTCCGTCTTGATAACCCTGAACACCTTGTTCCTGGTTCAGCACCCAGCACACAGCAAGCAGTCAAAAGGTATTTGCTGAAGGAAAGAATGATTACCTGTTACACTAGGAAACTGGACACCTCCAAAAACCAAGCTATTAAAAACTATGACCAGATATCTGTATGTGCCAAGAATTACTTCTCTTAGCTTCTAGACCCTAGAGGACAATACTATTGTAATGAATGTACAAAAAAAAATTCTAACGAAATGAGTTCAAGCTGCCATAAACTGAATACTAGATAACTTACCATAAAAGGATTTGAATTAATTGTTATTTTATAATATGGAAAAGGAGAATATATGAACTGCCTACAGAATCATTGAAAACAATCACTCTTGGATTCCATTCCTTGTAATGAACACATACAACTCCATTCAAATCTATAAGTGTGCATCTACTATTGGGAAGGGAATTGGGACCCAAAGGGCATGGAAAAAAAAATTAAGAGAAAATCTCATGACTCTTGTTATTTTCCATGTTTTAAATAATAGCCATCTGTGGTGGCTTGGAACTGCATGAACCCCAGAAAATCACATTCTTAAAGATAATCCATTCCTGTAGGTGTGAACCCATTTTAACTAGCACCTTTTGATGAGGTGATTTCAGTTAAGGTATGGCCCAGTGTGGGTCTTAATCTTCTTTCTGGAGTTCTTTATGAAAGAATATAATTCAGACAAAGAGAGAAAAAGCCACAGAAGCAAGAAGCTAAAATCAACAAAACATAGAAGAAAATGGAGATGTTGCTATGTGCCTTGCCATGTAACAGAGTCTGCCAATAGCTGGTCTTCAGGAAAAAAGCATCACCTTGATACATTGATTTGGATGTTTTTCTCAGCCTCAAAACCGCAAGCATGTAAGCTAATAAACTGTCATTGTTAAAGCCAAGGCATTTCATGGTACCTGTTTTGAGCAGTCTACAAAACTAAAATACCATCCTAGGGTATGAAGCGGTATTTTATTATGATTTAGATTTACATTTCCCTAATGAGTAATGGTGTTGAGCATCTTTTCCTGTGCTTATTGGCCATTTGTACATCCTCTAAGGAGAAATGTCTATTCAAGTCTTTTGCTCATTTTTAAATTAGGTTACTTGTCTGGCTGTTATTGAATATAGGAGTACTTTATATATTCTGGACATAAATCCCTATCAGATATGGTTGTCAACTATTTTTTCCCATTCTGTAGGTTGCTATATCACTTTTTTGATAAGTCCTTTGATGCACAAAAGTTTTTAATTTTGATGAAGTCTAATTTATTTAATTTGTTATTGTTATTGCTTGTGCTTTTAGTGTCATCTCTAAGAATCCCTTGCCTGATATGAATTCCTGAAGATTTTCCCCCATTTTTACCAGTTTTAGTTCATATGTTTAGGTTATTGACGTATTTTGAGTTAAGTTTTGTAAACAGTGTGAAGTAGGGTTCGATATTATTCTTTGGCATTGGATATCCTATTTCCCCAGTAACATTTCTTGAAGATACTATTCTTTCTCCATTAAGTGGATTTGGTACTACTGCCTAAATCAATTGGCCATAGATGTATAGATTTCCTCTGGGTTCTCAATTCTATTCCATTAGTCTATATAACTATCCTTACACCAGAACCACATGGTTTTGATAATAGGGACTTTGCAGTAAGTTTTGAAATCATGATGGGTAAGACCTCCAACTTCGTTCTTCCTTTTCAAAATTGTTTTGGTAAGGTAGATCTTTTGATTCCACTTTAGCCAAATTTTTTATTATAAAAAATACAAAGGTATCAGAAGCTTTCAACAACCAACAGAAACTGAAATTAACATCGTTCTCAAAACTCCAGAAAATTGTTAAACGATTGCAGTAACAAGCAAGGGGCAAATCAAGAAAAAGTTACTTACAAACACTAATGAGTAGGGACTGTAGGAAGATGGGGAAGTAGGAACGTCCAGGAATCAATTTCTCCACTAGGAAAACTACTGACCTGACAAGAACTTTCTGAATCAAATATTTTAAAACTGGAGTATAGTGGAACACTGTGTAACAGCCAGGGAAGAGATGGAGGAAGAAGCTGGTAAACTATAGTAAATATAAATGAATATCATCCGTTATGGAGTGGGTACCACCAACTCCCTCCCACCCCCATCGTTTACCACGTGGCAAACAGCAATGGAGACTGCAGCGCAGGCTCCTTGTGCAGCTTGCTGGTACGAGGATGGGGTATAAGGACCTAGGCTCCAAACTGTGGGTGTGTGTGGTCTAACTGTTGATCACTGCTTTTGATCAACTACTTCAGATTGTTGGGGGGCTGGCTCTAAGGGCGGCCTTTGTTCCAACCCCACTCAGGCAAAAGTGAGAGAGTAGCTTTAAAGAGGCAGAACCTTTTTCCTTCTCTTTTCTTTCCATTTCCCACTCAAGTTCAAAAGTAATTCAGAAAAGTCACAAATAGAAGACTCCAGAAATCAGCAACAATAAACACCTAGTAATCCCAGAAGAGTGGGAAAACTAGATTTCTAGATATACAACAACATAATACTCAGAATGTGCAATTCTCAACAAAAAATTACAAAAAACATACAAAAAGGAAAGTATGGCCCATAACAGGAAAAGAAATAATTTGACAGAAACCATTCCTGAGGAAGCTCAAACATTCGAACTATTAGTAAAAGACTTTCAGTCAACTGTCTTAAATATGTTCCAAGAGCTAAAGGAATCCATATAGAAAGAATTAAAGGAAATTAGAAGAACACTGTCAGAACAAGATAAAGAGATGGAAATTATAAAATGGAACCAAACATAAATTTTGGAGCTGCAAATTACAGTAATTAAAATGAAAAACTCATTAGATGGAATCAACAGCAGATTTGAACAGGCAGAAAAGAGATCCACAAACTTTAAGACAAGACAACTGAATTTATCTAATGTGATGAGCAAAAGAAAAAATAATGAAGAAAAATAAACAGAGCCTGAGGGACCAGTGGGACAAACATACCAACATACACATCATAGGAGTCCCAGAAGGATAAGAGAAAAAAAAGGGGGGGGGGGGGCGCGGGGAGGAAAGTATCTGAAGAAATAATAGCCAAAAACAACATCTCAAATCTAATGGAAGGCATGAATATATACATTCAGGAAGTTCAACAAACTTCAAGCATGATAGACTCTAATAGGCCTACACCAAGACACGTTATATTGAAATTGTCAAAATCCAAAGACTAAGAGATTTTGAATACAGGAGAGAAGAAGCTTGTTACATACTAAGAAATCCCAGTAAGAGTAACAACAGACTTCTCACCTGATCCCATGGAGATTAGAAGACAGTGAAATGTCATATTAAAACTCCTTAGGGAAAAAACATTTGTCAATCAAGAATTCTATATCCAGCAAAATAATCTTTTAAAAATGAAAGAGAAATTAAGACATTTACAGAGAAACATAAGCTGAAAGACTCAATCTAGAACACAGGTTAGCAGAAGCTGGGTTAAGGGTATGGAATGGGAAGTTAATGCTTAATTGTTCAGAATTGCTACTTGGGTTGATTGCAACGTTTTGGAAATGAATGTTGGTGACAGTAGCACAACATTGTGAATGTAATTAACAGCACTGAATTATATATGTGAATGTGGTTAAAAGGGAAAATTTTAGGAGGTAGGTTACTACAGAATAAAAATTAAAAAAAAAAAAAAAGGACTATACAACACAGAGAACCCTACCATAAATTATGCACCAGAGGTACCAGTATCTATAAATTGTTCTTTCATGAATTATAACAAATGTACAACACCAATGCAAGGTGCTATTAAAATAGGGTGCTATATAGGAAACAAAATAATACACCCTAATGTAACTATGAGCCATAGTTAATATTATAATTATAATATTATTTCATTAATTGTAACAAAGGTACCACACAAATGCAAAGTGTTAATAACAGGGGGAGTATATGGTAACTCTATATTTTCTGCATGATTTTTCTATAAACCCACAACTTCTCTAATAAAAATAAGTTGTTTTTAAAAAGAGACAATGACAATTAAATACAAAACATGATCCTGAATGGGATCAAACAAGGGAAAAAAGGCTCAAAAAATTGGAATATATACTATAAACTTTATAACAATATTAAAGTTCTTGCACTTAAGTTAGTTACATAAGTGAATATTCCTTGCTCTTAGAAAAAGTACATGGTAGTTTTAATTGTTCAGGAAACATGATGTATATAACCTACATTCAAGTGGAAAGGAGGGAGGGAAGGAGGGAGGGAGAAAGGAAGTGAGGGAGGGAGGGAGGGAAGGAAGGAGGAAGGAAGGAAAAAATTGAAAGGATGACAAAATGTTAGAGTTGGTGGGTCTGTGTATCTAGAAGAGAATGTGGGTATGTGGGAGTTCTCTAAATGGGGTTTGTATTGTTCTAAGTGTCATGTAAATTTGAAAAATGAAATTCTATTGTACATACCCTACCGTACTGAGTATGGACTGTTACAGCAAGCAACCATAAAACAAACAAGTGTTTGAAGGAGCTAAATGCAAAATGAGACTAAAAGCAGAATATAATAATGCTCTGCACCCCTGACCCTGACTCTAATTTCACTATTAAATCTATCCAATGTTACTATTTGCATCAAGAAATAGTACCTCTAAATACTAAGCTCTGTGATCTAGGAAAGTTGGTTAATGTAGCTTCAGAAGTTTTAAAATCTCTCCAAAGATTTGAACTGCAAATAACTAAGATTCTTCTCAAGTCTAAAAAAGGATCATTGTAGAGAAAATAATTTCATCACAATTGTAAATATACTGCACTTAACTGATTTCACTCTTCTATAAACCGCTGCTCACCATTAGATATATTTTCATATTAAAAGACAGCCCTGTGAGTGGGAGATGACTCCCAGGAATGAGTCTGGCCCTGGCACTATGGGAACAATGCCATCCTGACCAAAAGGGAGGGAAAAAAAGTGTAACAAATAAGGTATCAGTAGTTGAGAGAGTTCAAATACAGTTGAGAGGCTACACTGGAGATCACTCTTATGCAAGCTTCAGTTAGACACTGCTACCTATCATAACATGCCAAACCCCAACCAAAACCATTCCAGCCAATCCTAAAGAATGTTGTGCCAGTTTGAAAGGATTTATGTACCCTAGAAAAGCCATGTTTTAATCATAATCTCGTTTTGAAAATGCAGACATTTCTTATAATTCTGATTCAGTACTATAAATTGGAAAATTGATTAGGTTATCTCCACGGAGCTGTGACTCACCCAATTCTGGGTACTGAACTTGATTAGATGGAGATGTAACTCCACTCATTCCAGGTGGGTTTTGATTAGTTTAAGGAATCCTTTAAAAGAGGAAACGTTTTGGCGAGAGTGCCCTTTAGTGAACCATAAGAACCACTAGAGTCCACACAGCCAGAGACCTTTAAAGATGAAGAAGGAAAACGTCCCTGGAGGAGCTTCATGAGGCCTGGAGAGAAAGCTAGCAGATGTTGCCATGTTCACCATGTGCCTTTCCAGCTGAGAGAGAAACCCTGAACTTCATCAGCCTTTCTTGAGTGAAGGTACCCTCTTGTTGGTGCCTTAATTTGCACATTTTTATAGACTTGCTTAATTGGGACATTTTCATGGCCTTAGAACTGTAAACTTATAGCTTATTAAATTCTCCTTTTGAAAAGCCATCCATTTCTGGTATATCACATTCTGGTAGCTAGCAAACAAGAACAAATTCCTAGAGCAATATATAAGATTCTACAAAGGTTCCAAGCACTAGGGTTACTTTCCAGAAACCTACAACCTCTAGATGGGACCCTGGACCAGATAAGTCTTGAAATGCAGAGGAGCCAGCCTCTCCAGGTCATCAACTAGTCAAACCTCCTATCCCATATTATTGACAGCCTCTTCCAACATGAAAATGTTAGAATGGGCATATCCCAAATAACCCTAAAGACTGGGAGAAAGATGGTGGAGCTATACAGAGAAGGTAGGGTTTAACAAATGAGTATGATGATTGAATCATTATATTGATATTTCTTTTAGTCTCCACTATCTTAGAGCAGCTACAAATAAAAACCTAAAATTGTAACCAATACCAAACTCTGCAATCTGTTGACAACTAATTGTAGCAATATGCTTTGAAATTTACTGATTTTTTGTATATATGCTATTTTTCACAAAAAAGAAAAAAAGTCAATTGTAATGATAAATACACAGCTATATGATGATACTGTGAACCACTACTAATTGTACGCTTTGGATGATTATATAGTATGTGAATACATAATATATATCACTAAAAAATAAAAATAAATTGAAAATTGAGGGAGAGATTAATATAGTTCCAAATAAACAAAACTAAAGGAGTTCATTACCACTGGTTGTGCCCAATAACTAATGCTACAGGAAGATCTTCAGACCAAAAGGATAGATACTAGACAATGGGTCAAAGTATAAAGAAATAAAGACTCCGATAAAGGTTATCATTTGGGTAATTATAAATGCCAATACGATTTTATTTTTAGTATGTAATTCCACAACTTACTTCTTAGAAGTGCTAACATGCAAAAGCATAAAAAGTAATGATAAATCTGAGGTTTTGGACAGACAATATACAAAGATATAATCTGCACATTATAAAAAGGGTGGGGGCACTGTGAGGTATAGGAACAATGTATGTGTATGCTATTGAAGTCCAGGTGATATATAATCAAATGTGACTGTAATGCATTTTGGATTTTAAATTTCAATACCATGGTAACCACAGGAAAATATGTGAAAAATATATCCAGAAAAAATTACAAGGAACTCAATATGGTACAATAAAAAAATACAAAATTAGACATTCACGGAAGAACTGAGGGACAAAAAAGGTATAAGACTTACAAAGACCCAATAGTAAAACTGGACAAGAAAGTTCTGCATTAGCAGTAATTACTTTAAATGTAAATGGATCTGTATAGATTAATGTAATGCCTGGATACATCCCAGAGTATATTAGGCAGAGAATCAAAAATATTCGCAAAGTCCCTTGAGGGATGGAGGAAAAATTATGGAACTATTAAACTTTACCACTGGGGAAACCTCAGATACTGTGCCAAACACTAGAAACATCCAAATCAATAGGCCAAGCCCTTGATATTTTTTTTTTTCCATCCCCAATACTGATATTTATTTCTATATTACTATCATTCTTTTAGATGATTTCAAAAATAAGGAACAAGTCAATTAAGGTTCTGTCTCTGCGCAAAATGAAATTTTTTTGTTACCTCTAATCCCAGCAATATAGAGTTCACATCACTTATTTATAATTAGTTGTACTGGGTTTACAGGTTTCCAGATATCTTTTCATCATTTACGATATCATTTCCGTTTATTAAAAGAAGTTGATCCATGACCTAGTTACAATGAATGATCTAAATAAAACTAAGTCATTTTTTTATTATATTATTCTTCTTAGCATACTATTCCCAATATAGGGACTATGATAAAGGCAGTGCCTTAATCCATTTCAAATCATAGGCTTAATCTTCTCAGTGAATTTTCTGATAGATATTTTTAAGAATCACTGTCAAAGAAAGCTAGTTAGATACATCTCTAATCACATCATTCTCTTTCCTTGCCAAGTATCTTTTTTTAATTAATCATTTAATTTTTTAAACACAGCAACCTACAAACACGAACCTTCTTACCATATGATCATTCCATTCTTGATATATAATCAATAATTCACAATATCATCACATAGCTGTATATTCATCATCATGATCATTCCTTAGAACATTAGCATCAATTCAGAAAAAGACAGAGAAAAAAGAAAAAATTCATACATACCATACTCCTTACCCCTCCCTTTCATTGATCACTAGCATTTCAAGCTACTAAATTTATTTAAACATTTGTTTTCCCTATTATTTACTTACTTTTAATCCATATGTTTTACTCATCTGTCCATACCATAGACAAAAGGAGCATCAGTCACAAGGTTTTCACAATCACAGTCACACAGAGAAAGCTATATCATTATACAATCATCTTCAAGAAACATGGCTACTGGAACACAGTTTTACATTTTCAGGCACTTACCTCCAGCCTCTCCAACATATCTTGGCTAAAAGGTGGTATCTATATAATACATAAGAATAACCTCCAGGATAACCTCTCGACTCTATTTGGAATCTCTCAGCCATTGACACTTTATTTTGTCTCATTTCTCTCTTCCCCCTTTCGGTTGAGAAGGTTTTCTCAATCCTTTGATGCTGAGTCCCAGTTCATTCTAGGATTTCTGTCCCATGTTGCCAGGAAGGTTTACAACCCTGGGAGTCATGCCCCATGCAGAGATGGGGAGGGCAATGAGTTTGCTTGTCGTGTTGGCTGAGAGAGAGAGAGGCCACATTTGAGCAACAAAAGAGGTTCACTGGGGGATGACTCTTAGGCCTAATTTTAAGTAAGCTTAGCCTATCCTTTGCAGAGATAAGTTTCATATGAACAAACTCCAAGACTGAGGGCTCAGCCTATTGCTTTGGTTGTCCCCACTGCTTGTGAGAATATCAGGAATTCTCCACATGTGAAAACTGAATTTTCGCAGTTTCTCACCATTTCCCCAAGGGGACTTTGCAAGTACTTTTTTATTCACTGTTCAAATCACTCTGCGATTTATCGGGACATCACTCTGGACAAACCTACAAGATTTCATGCCCTACTCAAGGTTCCATGTACTTATGGTGTTAAATTAAACTGTCCACATAAGTTATATTAGGAAATCCAAGCCCGTGATCTTGAGCTTGCTCTTGTGAAGCTTATGTATGTAGTAGAAAAGCTTAGCCTATCTACAGGTATGCCTAAGAGTCACCTCCAGAGGAACTTTTATGTTACTCAGATGTGGTCTTTCTCTCTCTAAGCCCAACTCTACAAGTGAAACCATTGTCCTACTCCCTATACAGGACATGACATCCAGGGATGAAAGTCCCTGGCAGCATAGGAGATGACTCCCAGGGATGAGCCTGGCCCTGGCACTGTGAGATCAACAATGCTATCCTGACCAAAAAGGGGAAAAGAAGAGTAGAAAATAAAGTATCACTGGCTGAGAGAGTTCAAATAGTGTCGAGGGGCTACACTGGAGGTCACTCTTACACATGTTTCAGTTAGACATTGCTACCTATCATAACTTGCAAAGCCCCAAACAAAACCATTTCTGCAAATCATAAAGAATACCTATGACATTATATAAAATTCTACAGATTCCATGCATGAAGGTTCCTTTCCAAAACCTACAAACTCCAGATGGGCCCCTGGACCAGATAAGTACTGAAATGCAGAGGGGCCAGCCCTTCCAGAACACCAACTAGTTCCATTCCCCTATCCCATATTATCAACAGTCCCTTCCAACATGAAAAGTTAGAATGGGCAAAGCCCAAATATCCCTAAAGAGTAAGACAAAGATCAAAGGTGATGGCGGAGTTATACAGAGAAGGTCAGATTTAATAAACGAGTAAGATTGCTGAATCATTATACTGACATTTCTCATAGCCTTTAGTACCTTAGAGCAGCTATAAATAAAAACCTAAAATCGGCCCTCTCTTTCTCCGCCGGCCCTCCGCGCGGCGCCCAAGCCCCGCAGCAGCCGAGCCGCCCGCCCTCCTTCTCCCCTCTCTTTCTCCGCCGGCCCGCCACGCGGCGCCCAAGCCCCGCAGCAGCCGAGCCGCCCGCCCTCCTTCTCCCCTCTCTTTCTCCGCCCGCCCGCCGCGCGGCACCCAAGCCCCGCAGCAGCCGAGCCGCCCGCCCTCCTTCTCCCCTCTCTTTCTCCACCGGCCCGCCGCGCGGCACCCAAGCCCCGCAGCAGCCAAGCCGCCCGCCCTCCTTCTCCCCTCTCCTCCCCCTCCTGCTCCGGCTGCTCTCCAACCACCACGGTGCCCTCTTCCCCCGCCTTCACCGTGCTCCTCCGCCACCAGCCTCGACAGCCTTGCCGCCCTCACCTTTCCTCCTCCAGAACAGCTACTGGGGGAGTGGAGATAATACAGAGCAGCTCCTGGAACCACGAGGGAGATCAAAGGGACAGCGTACCCCATCCTGGAACGGCTGACTATCTGGGAGAACCAGCTCCGGTGAGATCACCAAGGGGCACGGGCTCTCCTGGGTGGGACGGCAAGCGACCGGAGTCCCTCCCTTCCACCTTCCTGGGCCAGCTGGTAGAATTGGACAGGCGGTCCCCTTAGGCTGCGGCGGCTGGTGCCCCCACCACACGAGGCCCCCCGGAACAACTGGGATAGTTGGGTCGGAAATCCCCAGACTGCGGAGAACAGTGACCGGGGGATCCCTTCCAAACACGTGACTCCCCCGTCGGCTGGGAACAGTGTACTCTCCCGGGCTGCGACAGCTGGCGCCCTCCCGCCACGCTTGGTGCCCCGGGCCGACTGGCTAATTTGGCCGGACGCTCTCCTGTGCTGTGACGGCCAGCGACCCTCCCCGCGTTTGGAACCCCGGGCCGGCTGGTATTCTTCCAAGACGCTTCAGTTGCCGAACCTCCCCTACGGCGAGAGTTTTCCAGAGTTGAGGGACCCACAGCAACTTTCGCTGGTGGAACCCACAGACAGGCGTGTGCCACGAGCGCCACCTACTGGGCAGGATAGGAAGAACAGAACCCAGAGATTGCGCAGAAAAATCTTTCAAGCTGTGGGGTCGAACACCCGGGGAAATCTGACTAAATGCCCAGACGCCAGCAGAAGATAACGGATCACGCTCAGAAAATTGAACATATGGCCCAGTCAAACGAAGAAACCAATAGTTCAAATGAGATACAGGAGCTGAAACAACTAATGCTGAATATACGAACAGAAATGGAAAACCTCTTCAAAAACGAAATCGATAAATTGAGGGAGGACATGAAGAAGACATGGGCTGAACATAAAGAAGAAATAGAAAAACTGAAAAAACAAATCACAGAACTTATGGAAGTGAAAGATAAAGTAGAAAAGATAGAAAAAACAATGGATACCTACAATGACAGATTTAAAGAAACAGAAGATAGAATTAGTGATTTGGAGGATGAAACATCTGAATTCCAAAAAGAAACAGAAACTATCCGGAAAAGAATGGAAAAATTTGAACAAGGTATCAGGGAACTCAAGGACAATGTGAACCGTACAAATATACGTGTAGTGGGTATCCCAGAAGGAGAAGAGAAGGGAAAAGGAGGAGAAAAACTAATGGAAGAAATTATCACTGAAAATTTCCCAACTCTTATGAAAGACCTAAAATTACAGATCCAAGAAGTGCAGCGCACCCCAAAGAGATTAGACACAAATAGGCGTTCCCCAAGACACTTACTAGTTAGAATGTCAGAGGTCAAAGAGAAAGAGAGGATCTTGAAGGCAGCGAGAGAAAAACAATCCGTCACATACAAGGGAAACCCAATAAGACTGTGTGTAGATTTCTCAGCAGAAACCATGGAAGCTAGAAGACAGTGGGATGATATATTTAAGTTACTAAAAGAGAAAAACTGCCAGCCAAGACTCCTATATCCAGCAAAATTGTCCTTCAAAAATGAGGGAGAAATTAAAACATTCTCAGACAAAAAGTCACTAAGAGAATTTGTGACCAAGAGACCAGCTCTGCAAGAAATACTAAAGGAAGCACTAGAGTCAGATACAAAAAGACAGAAGAGAGAGACATGGAGAAAAGTGTAGAAAGAAGGAAAGTCAGATATGATATATATAATACAAAAGGCAAAATGGTAGAGGAAAATATTATTCAAACAGTAATAACTCTAAATGTCAATGGACTGAATTCCCCAATTAAAAGACATAGACTGGCAGAATGGATTAAAAAACAGGATCCTTCTATATGCTGTCTACAGGAAACACATCTTAGACCCAAAGATAAATATAGGTTGAAAGTGAAAGGTTGGGAAAAGATATTTCATGCAAACAACAACCAGAAAAGAGCAGGAGTGGCTATACTAATATCCAACAAATTAGACTTCAAATGTAAAACAGTTAAAAGAGACAAAGAAGGACACTATATACTATTAAAAGGAACAATTAAGCAAGAAGACATAACAATCATAAATATTTATGCACCGAACCAGAATGCCCCAAAATACGTGAGGAATACACTGCAAACACTGAAGAGGGAAATAGACACATATACCATAATAGTTGGAGACTTCAATTCACCACTCTCATCAATGGACAGAACATCTACACAGAGGATCAATAAAGAAATAGAGAACCTGAATATTACTATAAATGAACTTGACTTAACAGACATTTATAGGACATTACATCCCACAACAGCAGGATACACCTTTTTTTGAAGTGCTCATGGATCATTCTCAAAGATAGACCATATGCTGGGTCACAAAGCAAGTCTTAACAAATTTAAAAATATTGAAATCATACACAACACTTTCTCGGATCATAAAGGAATGAAGTTGGAAATCAATAATAGGCGGAGGGCCAGAAAATTCATAAATACATGGAGGCTCAACAACACACTCTTAAACAACAAGTGGGTCAAAGAAGAAATTGCAAGAGAAATTAGTAAATACCTAGAGGCAAATGAAAATGAAGACACAACATATCAAAACTTATGGGACGCAGCAAAGGCAGTGCTAAGAGGGAAATTTATTGCCCTAAATGCCTTTATCAGAAAAGAAGAAAAGGCAAAAATGCAGGAATTAACTGTCCACTTGGAAGAACTGGAGAAAGAACAGCAAACTAATCCCAAAGTAAGCAAAAGGAAAGAAATAACAAAGATTAGAGCAGAAATAAATGAAATTGAAAACATGAAAACAATAGAGAAAATCAATAAGACCAGAAGTTGGTTCTATGAGAAAATCAACAAGACTGATGGGCCCTTAGCAAGATTGACAAAAAGAAGAAGAGAGAGGATGCAAATAAATAAGATCAGAAATGAAAGAGGAGACATAACTACTGACCTCACAGAAATAAAGGAGGTAATAACAGGATACTATGAACAACTTTACGCTAATAAATACAACAATTTAGAAGAAATGGACAGGTTCCTGGAAAGACATGAACAACCAACTTTGACTCAAGAAGAAATAGACGACCTCAACAAACCAATCACAAGTAAAGAGATTGAATTAGTTATTCAAAAGCTCCCTAAAAAGAAAAGTCCAGGATCAGACGGCTTCACATGTGAATTCTTTCAAACATTCCAGAAAGAATTAGTACCTACTCTCCTCAAACTCTTCAACATAATCGAAGTGGAGGGAAAACTACCTAATTCATTCTATGAAGCCAACATCACCCTCATACCAAAACCAGGCAAAGATATTACAAAAAAAGAAAACTACAGACCAATCTCTCTAATGAATACAGATGCAAAAATCCTCAATAAAATTCTAGCAAATCGTATCCAACAACACATTAAAAGAATTATACATCATGACCAAGTAGGATTCATCCCAGGTATGTAAGGATGGTTCAACATAAGAAAATCAATTAATGTAATACACCATATCAACAAATCAAAGCAGAAAAATCACATGATCATCTCAATTGATGCAGAGAAGGCATTTGACAAGATTCAACATCCTTTCCTGCTGAAAACACTTCAAAAGATAGGAATACAAGGGAACTTCCTTAAAATGATAGAGGGAATATATGAAAAACCCACAGCTAATATCATCCTCAATGGGGAAAAATTGAAAACTTTCCCCCTAAGATCAGGAACAAGACAAGGATGTCCACTATCACCACTATTATTCAACATTGTGTTGGAAGTTCTAGCCAGAGCAATTAGGCAAGAAAAAGAAATACAAGGCATCAAAATTGGAAAGGAAGAAGTAAAACTATCACTGTTTGCAGACGATATGATACTATATGTAGAAAACCCAGAAAAATCCACAACAAAATTACTAGAGCTAATAAATGAGTACAGCAAAGTAGCAGGCTACAAGATCAACATTCAAAAATCTGTAGCTTTTCTATACACTAGTAATGAACAAGCTGAGGCAGAAATCAAGAAACGAATCCCATTTACAATCGCAACTAAAAGAATAAAATACCTAGGAATAAATTTAACCAAAGAGACAAAAAACCTATATAAAGAAAACTACAAAAAACTGTTAAAAGAAATCACAGAAGACCTAAATAGATGGAAGGGCATACCGTGTTCATGGATTGGAAGACTAAATATAGTTAAGATGTCAATCCTACCTAAATTGATTTACAGATTCAATGCAATACCAATCAAAATCCCAACAACTTATTTTTCAGAAATAGAAAAACCAATAAGCAAATTTATCTGGAAGGGCAGGGTGCCCCGAATTGCTAAAAACATCTTGAGGAAAAAAAACGAAGCTGGAGGTCTCGCGCTGCCTGACTTTAAGGCATATTATGAAGCCACAGTGGTCAAAACAGCATGGTATTGGCATAAAGATAGATATATCGACCAATGGAATCGAATAGAGTGCTCAGATATAGACCCTCTCATCTATGGACATTTGATCTTTGATAAGGCAGTCATGCCAACTCACCTGGGACAGAGCAGTCTCTTCAATAAATGGTGCCTAGAGAACTGGATATCCATATGCAAAAGAATGAAAAAAGACCCATCTCTCACACCCTATACAAAAGTTAACTCAAAATGGATCAAAGAGCTAAACATTAGGTCTAAGACCATAAAACAGATAGAGGAAAATGTTGGGAGATATCTTATGGATCTTACAACTGGAGGTGGTTTTATGGACCTTAAACCTAAAGCAAGAACACTGAAGAAGGAAATAAATAAATGGGAGCTCCTCAAAATTAAACACTTTTGTGCATCAGAGAACTTCATCAAGAAAGTAGAAAGACAGCCTACACAATGGGAGACAATATTTGGAAACGACATATCAGATAAAGGTCTAGTATCCAGAATTTATAAAGAGATTATTCAACTCAACAACAAAAAGACAGCCAACCCAATTACAAAATGGGAAAAAGACTTAAACAGACACCTACCAGAAGAAGAAATACGGATGGCCAAGAGGCACATGAAGAGATGCTCAATGTCCCTGGCCATTAGAGAAATGCAAATCAAAACCACAATGAGATATCATCTCACACCCACCAGAATGGCCATTATCAACAAAACAGAAAATGACAAGTGCTGGAGAGGATGCGGAGAAAGAGGCACACTTATCCACTGTTGGTGGGAATGTCAAAGGGTGCAACCACTGTGGAAGGCAGTTTGGCGGTTCCTCAAAAAGCTGAATATAGAATTGCCATATGACCCAGCAATACCATTGCTAGGTATCTACTCAAAGGACTTAAGGGCAAAGACACAAACGGACATTTGCACACCAATGTTTATAGCAGCGTTATTTACAATTGCAAAGAGATGGAAACAGCCAAGATCTCCATCAACAGAAGAGTGGCTAAACAAACTGTGGTATATACATACGATGGAATATTATGCAGCTTTAAGACAAGATAAACTTATGAACCATGTAATAACATGGATGGACCTAGAGAATATTATGCTGAGTGAATCCAGCCAAAAACTAAAGGACAAATACTGTATGGTCCCACTGATGTGAACGGACATTCGAGAATAAACTTGAAATATGTCATTGGTAACAGAGTTCAGCAGGAGTTAGAAACAGGGTAAGACAATGGGTAATTGAAGCTGAAGGGATACAGACTGTGCAACAGGACTAGATACAAAAACTCAAAAATGGACAGCACAATAATACCTAATTGTAAAGTAATCATGTTAAAATACTGTATGAAGCTGCATCTGAGCTATAGGGTTTTTTTTGTTTTTGTTTGCTTGTTGGTTTGTTTGTTGTTGTTGTTTTTTACTATTACTACTACTTTTATTTCTTTTCTTTATATTAACATTTTATATCTTTTTCTGTTGTGTTGCTAGTTCCTCTAAACCGATGCAAATGTACTAAGAAACAATGATCATGCATCTATGTGATGATGTTAAGAATTACTGAGTGCATATGTAGAATGGTATGATTTCTAAATGTTGTGTTAATTTCTTTTTTTTTTCTTTCCGTTAATAAAAAAAAAAAAATAAAAAAATAAAAAAAATAAAAAAATAAAAACCTAAAATCGTAGAATTGTAACCCATACCAAACTCTAAAATCTCTCCTATAACTTACTTGTTAAAATATACTTGGAAATTTATTGCTTTCTATATATGTTATATACCACAAAAAATTTTTTTTAATAAAAATGTAAATGCATTACACTTTCAAATCAAAAGGCAGAGATTGGCAGAATGAATAAAAAAACCATGACCTAACTATAGGCTGCTTACAAAAGAATGATATTAAATTCAAAGACAAAATGGCTGAAAGTGAAAGGATGGGGAAAAAAGCATACCCTGCATGTACTAGCCAGAAAAGAACTTGGGTAGCTATACTAATATCAGATAAAACAGACTTTAAGTCAAAAAACTGTTATACAGCACAAAGAAGGTCATTATATACTGACAAAGGGATCAATTCAACAGGAAGATAATACAATTATAAATATATATGTACCTCACAGCAGAAACACCCTCAACATATATGACATAAATATTAACAAATTCTACGTTAACAGTACGAAACTTTAATATGCCACTTACAAAAATAGAATATGTAGACAGACGATCAATAAGGAAATAGAATATATTGTTCATATATTGAAGACTTTAAACAAGTTATATATAATAGAACACTTCACCCAACAGAAACAATACAAATTCTTCTCTAGTGCAAATGGATCATTCTCCAGGATAGAGCACACCTGCAGTCACAAAGCAAATCTCAGTGAATTTAAAAATACTGAAATCGTTTAATGTATCTTCTCTGAACATGGTGGAATGAAGCTAGAAATCAGTAACAGAGGGAAAAATAGACAATACACAATATGAGGAAAATAACATACTCTTTCTTTTAACTTTTTTATTGTATAGTAAACATACAAAGCAAAGAAATAGAAAAGCAATAAATTTCAAACCACTTTTCAACAAGTAGTTACAGAATAGATTCCAGAGTTTGTCATGGACTACCATATGATCCTCAGATTTTTCCTTCTAGCTGCTCCAGAATAGAGGAGGCTAGAAGGAATAAATATTTTTATCATCACGATCGACGTTAAAAGCAATAAATTTCAACGCAGAGCACTACAATTCATTGTAGAACATATTTCATAGTTTGACATAGGTTACAATTCCACAATTTTAGGGTTTTACTTCTAACTGCTCTAAGACACTGGAGACTAAAACTCCAATATTACCTTTGATCTTTCTATTTCTCTCTTTAGGGGTATTTGGGCTATGGTCATTCTACCCTTTTCATGTTGGAAAGGTCTATCATTAATATGGGGTAGGGTCCAGCAATACCATTGCTAGGTATCTACTCAAAGGACTTAAGGGCAAAGACACAAACGGACATTTGCACACCAATGTTTATAGCAGCATTATTTACAATTGCAAAGAGATAGAAACAGCCAAAATGTCCATCAACAGATGAGTGGCTAAACAAACTGTGGTATATACATACGATGGAATATTATGCAGCTTTAAGACAGAATAAACTTATGAAGCATGTAATAGCATGGATGGACCTAGAGAACATTATGCTGAGTGACACTAGCCAAAAACTAAAGGACAAATACTGTATGGTCCCACTGATGTGAACCGACATTAGAGAATAAACTTGGAAGATGTCATTGGTAACAGAGACCATCAGGAGTTAGAAACAGGATAAGACAATGGGTAATTGGAGCTGAAGGGTTACAGACTGTGCAACAGAACTAGATACAAAAACTCAAAAATGGACAGCACAATACTATCTAATTGTAATGTAATTATGTTAAAACACTGAATGAGGCTGCATCTGAGCTATAGTTTTTTTTGTTTGTTTGTTTGTGTTTTTTGTTTTTTTTCCTTTTTTATATATTTTTTTATTTTTTATTTTTATTTTTTTCTCTATATTATCATTCTATATCTTTTTCTGTTGTTTTGCTAGTTCTTTTCCTAAATCGATGCAAATGTACTAAGAAATGATGATCACACATTTATGTGATGATATTAAGAATTACTGATTGCATATGTAGAATGGAATGATTTCTAAATGTTGTGTTAGTTAATTTTTTTAATTAAAAAAATAATAATAATAGGGGGAACAAATGTTAAAATAAATTTAGTTTGAAATGCTAGTGATCAATGAAAGTGAGGGGTAAGAGGTATAGTATGTAAATTTTTTTTTCTGTTTTCGTTTTATTTTTCTGTTGTCTTTTTCTTTTTCTGTATTGATGCAAATGTTCTAAGAAATGATCATGATAATGAATATGCAACTATGTGATGATATTGCGAATTAGTGATTATATATGTAGAACGGAGTGAGCATGTTTGTGTTTCTTTCTTGTAATTTTTTTTTAATTAATAAAAATTTAAAATATATATATATATGGGGTAGGGAAATGGAACTATGTGATGTCCTAGAGAAGCTGGGCCCTCTAGGTTTCAGGACTTAGCTGATCCAAGGACCCATCTGGAGGTTGTAGGTTTCAGGACAGTTTTGTTAGTGCATGAAACCATTGTGGAATCTTATATATTGCCCTAAGTGTTCATTAGGGATGGGCTGGAACGGTTGTGGTTGGGGTTGGGCAGGTTATGATAGGTAGCAAGGTCGAACCAAAGCTTGCTTAAGAGCAACCTCCAGAGTAGCCCCTTGATTTTATTTGAACACTCTGCCACTGATACTTTATTAGTTACACTTCTTTTACCCTTTTTGGTCAGGATGGAATAGTTGATCTCATGGTGCAAGGGTCGGATTCATTCCTAGGAGTCACCTCCCCTGCCACCAGGGAACTTTAACCCCTGGATGTCATGTCCCACCTAGGGAGGAGGTCAATGATTTCACTTGCAGAGCTGGGCTTAGAGAGAGTGAGGCCACATCTGAGCAACTAAAGAGGTCCTCCAGAAGTAACTCTTAGGCATACCTATAGGTAGTCTAAGCTTCTCTGCTACATACATAAGCTTCACAAGAGAAAGCCTCAAGATCAAGGGCATGGCCTATTGATTTGGGTTTCCCTAAAGTTTGACCCAGTATCAAGGGATTCCCTGATAGTAAAGTTTTATAGTTCCATATTTTTTCTCCTATCCCACAATGGACTTTCCCAATAATCTTTTTTTTTAACTTTTTTAATTGTATAGTATAAAATATATACAAAGCAAAGAAATAAAAAAGCAATAGTTTTCAAAGCACTCTTCAACAAGTGGTTACAGGACAGATCCCAGAGTATGTCATGGGCTCCCATACAATCCTCTCATATTTTTTGTTCTAGCTGCTCCAGACTATAGGAGGCTAGAGGGCTTAAATATTTTTTTATCATCACAATTGACTTTTTTCCTTCTTTTTTTTATGAACAATAACATATACAAAAACCTATAAATTTCAAAATACAGCACCACAATTAATTGTAGAACATATTTCAGAATTTGATATGGGTTACAATTCACAATTGTAGATTTTTACTTCTAGCTGCTCTAAAATACTGGAGACTGAAAGAAATATAGATTTAATGATTCAGCATTCATATTCGTTTATTAAGTCCTATCTTCTATGTATAATTCCACCAACACCTTTGATCTTTCCATACCTCTCTTGGGAGTTGTTCGGGCTATGGCAATTCTAAATTTTTCATATTGAAAGGGTCTGTCACTAATATGGTGTCATGGTCAGGTTCATGTGTCAACAGGTGGTGGTACCTGTTTCTCTGATTGGGCAAGTGCTGTCTGCTGTGATGAGGACATTTCATAGAATTAAATCATGATCAAGTCAGCTGCATCCACAGCTGATTCCATTTGTAATCAGCCAAAGGGGAGTGTTTTCTGCAATGAGTGATGCTTAATCTAATCACTGGAAGCCTTTTAAGGAGAATTCAGAAGAGACAGGCTCTCTTCCTGCTTCGGCTGGTGAGTCTCTCCTGTGGAGTTCGTCCAGACCCTCCAATGGAATCGTCAGCTTCACAGCCTGCCCTGCGGATTTTGGATTCTGCATTCCTACAGTTATGTGAGACACTTTTATAAATTTTATATTTGCGAGTGTTCCCTGTTGATTCTGTTTCTCTAGAGAACCCTAACTAATACATATGGGGTAGGGAGATGGAACTATCAGATGTTCTGGAGAGGCTGAGCTAGGTTTCAGGACTTATATGGACCAGGGACCCATCTGGAGGTTGTGGGTTTCTGGAAAGTTACTCTAGTGCCTGGAACTCTTGTGGAATCTTATATATTGCCCTAGGTGTTCTTTAAGATAGGCTGGAATGGTCCTGGTTAGACAGGGGTTGGCAGGTTATGATAGGCAGCAAGGTCTACCTGAAGCTTGTGTAAGAGCAACCTCCAGAGTAGCCTCTCGACTCTATTTGAACTCTCTCTGCCACTGATACTTTTTGCCAATACTTTTTGATTATCTGCTTAATATACTCTAGAATGTATCTAAGCATTATATTAATCTATACAGGTTTAAATTAAAGGATGTCTTTCTTACTCAATTGTTCAAATGAGCTATACAGATAGGTTGAGTTAGATTATATGCTACAGAAAATTTCAGTTTCAGATCAAGTACACCTTTCTTCTTTTGGTCTAAAAGAGTATGTATGGTTGTAATATATAGACGATGTCTTCTTTACCCCTGTGTTCTGAATTACTTTAACTCCAACCTGATGGACTTCGTTCTTATCTCTGAATATCAGGTTATATACCCATGCCCATACACATATGTAAACGTATATGTAATTATACATGTACGTATACATATACATACACATATTCATATACAAACAGCCTCTTGAAATCCAGAAGTCACCACTCCAGACGTAATGTGTCTGCTATAAAAGCTTACAATCTAGGCCCCTGTTTTCTTATAAGCATTTTTAAAAGGAGACCTACCATTGCTCTTTTGTCTCTGGCTTATTTTGCCTCACCAAATGTCCCACATGTTCATTCACATAGTTGCATGTCTCATGACTTTGTTCCTTTTTGTAGCAGCACAACCTTCATTCATAAGGATAATCCATCATTTGTCAATCTACTTCTTCATCAGTGCATCCTTCAGCCACCTACATTCATCGGAAATCATGTATAGTGCCAAAGTCCACAGTCCATCAACACTCTCAAT
This sequence comes from Tamandua tetradactyla, assembly GCF_023851605.1. Classification (NCBI taxonomy): domain Eukaryota; kingdom Metazoa; phylum Chordata; class Mammalia; order Pilosa; family Myrmecophagidae; genus Tamandua; species Tamandua tetradactyla. The sequence continues at coordinate 29,494,031 of NC_135334.1, read as the reverse complement.
TTTAGATAATTTCATGTTACCAGAGAAAGAAAACCAGTAAACACACCCTCACCAAATAGAAAATCTAAACCTCCCCTTTAATTCTTGTCCCAACCCCCCCGCATTATTTACCTCTACTGTTGCTGTGGTAGTGCTGATGGTTTCCTTTTGAACACAGTTCATAGCATGCAATAGCAGTTTTCCCCTCGTACCCTTGGATTTAAACACTCCTTATATGAGAATCATATCTTTGAAGTACTTCTTGCGAGAACTAATTCATATTTCCAGTGTAAAACAGTGGGACACATAAGTCTATACCACCCCTTTCAATCTTGTTCATCTTCAATATGGTAATATTACTTCTAGACCCACTAGAGAGCCACCTTCACTTCTATCTATTACCTTACATTGGAGTTCAACCTCATTAGCAAATGGTTCACCACCTCTAGCTTCTTTGTATCTCTAAGTCCCTTAAATTCTGTATTATAAGCCTCTGATTTTAGCTTTACAATGGTCATAAAAGTGGAATCATACAGTATCTATCCTTTTGTATCTGGCTTATTTCACTCAGCATTATGTCCTTAAGGCGCATCCATCTTGTCACGTGCTTCAGGACGTCATTTTGAGTTACTGCTGCATAATATTATATCATATGTGTATACCACATTTTCTTGATCTACTCATCTGTTGATGGGCATTTGGTTTGTTTCCATCTTTTGGCAATTGTGAATAATGCTGCTATGAACATTAGTGTGCAAAAGTCTGTTTGTATCATTGCTTTCAGCTCCCCTGGGTATATACCAAGTAGTGCTATTGCTGGGTCATAGGGTAACTCGATAGTTAGTTTCCTAAGGAACTGCAAGTCTTCCATAGAGGCTGCACCATTATACATTCCCATCAGCAGTGCATAAGTGCTCCATTTCTTTACATCCTCTCCAACATTTATAGTTTCCTGTTTGTTCAATAGCAGCCATTCTTACAGGTGTGAGGTGTTATCTCATTGTAGTCTTGATCTTCATTTCCCTTATAGTCAATGAAAATGAACATCTGTTCATGTGCTTTTGAGCCATCTGTATTTGCTCTTCAGAAAAATGCTTATTCATATCTTTAGCCCATTTTATAATTGGGTTCTTTGTTCTTTTGTTGTTGAGTTGTATGATTTTTTTGTGTGTAAACAGGATATCAAACCTTTCTTTGATATTCGATTTCCAAATATTTTCTCCCATTGAGTTGGCTGCCACTTCACCTTTTTGACAAAGTCTTTTGAGGTGCAGAAGCAATTGATTTTGAGGAGTTCCCATTTATCTATTTTTTCTTTTGTTCCTTGTGCTTTGAGTGTAAAGTTTAGGAAGCTACCTCCTATTACTAGGTCTTGAAGATGTTTCCCTACATTTTTTTCTAGTAGCTTTTATGGCGTTAGTTCTTATATTTAAGTGTTTGATCCACCTTGAGTTAATTTCTGAATAGGGGTCCTCTTTCATTCTCTCGGCTATTGATATCCAGTTCTTCCATGCCCAATTATTGAAAAAACTATTTTGTCCCAGTTCAGAGGATTTGGGGGCCTTGTCAAAAATTAGTTGACCTACATGTGGTGGTCTATTACTGCACTCTCGATTCGATTCCATTGGTCAATGCTTCTATCTTTGTGCAATTCCATGCTGTTTTGACCACTGTGGCTTTATAATAGGCTTTAAAGTCAGGGAATGTTAATCCTCCAACTTTGTTCTTCTTTTTTAGGAGGCTTTTAGCTATTTGGGGTTTCTTCCCCTTCCAGATGAATTTGGTAACTAGTTTTTCCAAGTCTTCAAAGTAGGTTGCTGGAATTTTGATTGGTACTGTGTTGTATCTGTAGATTAATTTGGGTAGACTTCAAATCTTAACTATATTTAGCCTTCTTATCCATGAGCCGGGAATGTCTTTCCACCTATTTGAATCTTCTTTGATTTCTTTTAGCAATGTAATATAGTTTACTGTGTACAAGTCCTTTACATGCCTAGTTAAGTTTATTCTTAAGTACTTGATTCTTTTTTTTTTTTTTTTTTTTGGCTTGGGGCAGGCACTGGAAAAGAACCTGGGTCTCCGCTATGGCAGCAAGAACTCTGCCTGTGGCCTGATTCTTTTTCTTTTTAACTTTTTTATTAAATAGTATAACATGTAAACAAAGCAAAGAAATAAAAAAGCAATAGTTTTCAAAGAACTCCTCAGTAAGAAGTTACAGAACAGATCCCAGAGTTTATCATCAGTCACCACACAATCCTTTCAGATTTTTCCTTCTAGCCACACCAGAATATAGGAGGCTAGAAGACTTAAATATTTATCACCACAGTTAACTTTTTTCTTTTTTTGTGAAAAATAACATCTACGAAAAAGCAATAAATTTCATGGTGCAACACAACGATTAGTTGTAGAACATATTTCAGAGTTTGACAGGGGTTCCACAATTTTAGGTTTTTACCTCTAGCTGCTCTAAGATACTGGAGACTAAAAGAGATATCAACTTAATGATTCAGCAATCATATTTATTCCTTCAAATTCCTCTTGAGGCTCTTCTACTGTCTTCTTGATCTCCTTTATGTCATAAGCCATTGCACTTATTTTACTAAGTACAGTTATATGAACACCTTTGATTAGTTGTTCGAACATCTGTGTCTCCTCTGGTGTTTTATTTGTTAGGCTGGGCTATATCTGTCTGCATTGTGATATGCTTAGTGATCTTCTGTTGTTTTCATCACATATAAATATCTTGATTGATTTACTTTGGGAATCGATTTCCTTCAGTAGTCTAAAGCCATGTGTTTGCAGGGTGGATATGTAACAGGATGCAGGGTATGGGGCAGTGCATACAGTGCAGTTATACAGATATAGGCGCAGATTGGGGATGTTATGTTGGTGCTTGTGAACGTGGGTACCTAGCGGCCAGGGAGGATATAGCTGTGCAGGTGCACAGGTCTGGGTGGTGTAACCCTGGTGTGCACTGGTCTAGGGTATGGGCCTCTCTGTGTGCATGCATAGAGCTGTGGCTGCAGGTCAGCATTATGCCTTCATGGGCTGGGGGTGGAAGTGATCCAACTGCGCAGGTCAGTGCTTTCTCAGAGGTGGAAAGCGTGACTGAGGACTGTGCACATGTGTGGGTCTAGGAGTGTTGTAAACTATGTTCCCAGAGCTGAAGGACATGACTGGGGGCCGTGCCTATGTTCGAGTCTAGGAGTGCAGTAAACTGATGTTCCCAGACTGGGAAATACGACTGAAGGCCAAGCACATGCGCAGATCTAGGAGTGCTACAAATTGATGTTCCCAAAGCTGAAGGACGTGATCAGGGGCCGTGCACACGCGTGCTTCTAGGAGTACCATAAACTGATGCACAGAGCTCAATGGGAGCCAGGGCGAGGCCGTGCGACACCATGGGCGGGAGGTGGGTGTGTAGCCTGGGCATGGAGGTTTGTGCACAGCCTTTATGTGCTGGCAACAGCCTGCAGAGAACAGGAAGGGGGAGGTAGTGCTCAGGAGGGGTGCAGGAAAGATGGGTTGTCCTGCACTTGGGGTGGGGGTACAGGGTGGGTACGTCGTTGTGGCATGTATATGTCTTGATTGATTTACTTTGGGAGTTGATTTCTTTCAGTAGTCTAAAGCCTTGTGTTTGCAGGATGGTTGTACAACAGGGAGCAGGGTACGGGGTGGAGCACTCAGTGCAGTGTTTTGTTTCAGGGCATGTATAGGTGCAGGTTGGGGATGTCACACTGATGCTTGTGAATGTGGGGGCCCAGTGGCCAGGGAGTATATAGCTATGAAGTTACACCAGATTAGGGGGCTAACCCTGGTGTGCACTGGTCTAAGGCACAGGGCCTCTATGTGCAGGCATAGAGCTCTGGCAGCAGGTCGGCATTATGCTTTCGTGGATTGGGGGCAGATGTGATCTAGTGGCTCAGGTCAGCACTTTCTCAGAGCTGGGAAGTGAGGCTGAGGGTTGTGTGCATGCACAGTTCTAGGGCTGCTGTAAAGTGCAGTTCCCAGAGCTGAATGATGTGACTGGGGGCCAGTGGGCATGTGCGGGCTTAGGAGTGCCATAAACTGATGTGCAGAGTTCAGGGGGGTGGCAGGAAGCTCTGCAACACTATGGGCAGGGGGACATATTACCTGGGTATGGAGGTTAGTGCCCACAGCCTTTATGCACTGGCAACAAACAGCCTGCAGGGAACAGGGAGGTAGTGCTTGGGAAGGGTGCGGGAGATATGAGTAGGGCTGCACTTGGGGTGGGAGTGTGGTGCAGATATGTGCATTGGAGGCTGGTGGGGTGAGGGCACCTGAAGTGCAGGGAATGGGAGCGGGTGACATGGTTCAGATGCACGGGGTGTGGGGTGAGTCACCAGTCACACGGCTGCGCTGGTGAGGGTAGCATGCCCAAGGAACGCGGCCTGGCTTACTTCCTAGTCCCGGGTTCCAGTCCGTGCACTCCCACAGGTTTTGCACTTCAGCACCAGGCTCCAGTTTTCTGCTTCTCAGTTCCTCAGACTCTGCAACCAGGGCTGCTGCATGTGGTGTAGAAGGCTCTCCCAGGTCAGCCACACTCCCAATAACTGCCTCAGTTGCCCTCCTGTCCCTTCTCTATCTTTTCCTTGGGGCAGAGCTAATCTTGAGCTACTCTATTTGGCCATCTTCCCAGAAGACTCCTCAGTTGCACTCTTGAATCACCATCTCAGCCGCCCTCCCATCCCTTCTCTAACTTTTCCTTGAAGAAGGGCTGAACTTGATTTACCTTATTCAACCATCTTTCCGGAACTCCTCAACAATATACTCTTAAGCAACCAGTGACATAAAAAGGAAATCACAAGGGAAATTAGGAAATATCTTGAGTTGAATGAAAATGAAAACAAAACATACCAAACTGATGGGATGCACCAAAGTCAGTACTAAGAAGGAAATTTATAGTTTTACATGCTTAAATTAAAAAAGAAGGAAGATTTCAAATCAGAGACCTAACCTCAAAACCATAAGAACCAGAAAAAAAAGAGCAAACTAAACCCAAAACATGAGGATGGAAGGAAAAACAAATACTAGAGCAGAGATACATGAAAAGAAAAATAAAATAAAAATAGAGAGATAAACAAAACCAAAATTCGTTTCTTTGAAAAGAGTAATAAAATTGATAAAAATTTCAGCTAGACTGAAGAAGAAAGAAGAGAGAGGACACAAATAATAAAACTCAGAAATGAGGAGGTAAATATTACTAATGACCCTGCTGAAATAAAGGAATATAAGAGGATACTATGAACAGCTGTATGCCACCGAATGATAGATAACCTAGATGAAAGGGACAAATTCTTAGAAACATACAAACAACCTACACTGATTAGAAATAGAAGATCTCAACAAACCAATAACTACTAAAGTGATTGAATCAGTAATCAAAAACTTCCCAGGATGCACAGGTAGTTCAGCGGTTAGAATGCCTGCCTTCCATGTGGGAGACCTGGGTTCAATTCCTGGACCATGCACCCAAAAACAAACAAATAAACAAAAAACCTCCCAACATAAAAAAACTTCACAAGGGAATTTTACCAAACATTCTAAGAAGACCACTTCGATTCTGCTCAAACTCTATCAAAAAATTGAAGAGGAAGAAACACTCCCTAATTCATTGTACAAGGCGAACATCACCCTTATATCGATACCAGATAAAGATACAACAAGAAAAGAAAATTACAGAAAATTATTTCTAATGAATACAGAAATCCTCAACAAAATATGAGTAAACCAAATCCAACAACACATTAAAAGAATTATACTCCATGATCAAGTGGGATTTATATCAGGTATGCAAGGGCAGCGCAACATAAGAAAATCAGTGAATGCAATACAGAACATTAATACAATGAAGGATACATGATCATCTCAATCAATGTAGAAAACACATTTGACAAAATCCAGCACCTCTTCTTGAAAAAAGATTAGAAAATTAGGAACAGAAGAAAACTTGCTCAACATGATAAAGGGCATATATGCAAAGCACACAGCTAACATCCTATGTAATGGTGAAACATTGAAAGCTTTCCCTCTAAGATCAGGAACAGAACAAGGATAGCCACTGACACCACTGTTATTCAGCATTGTATCAGAAGTTCTTCCCAAAGCAATTAATCAAGACAAAGAAATAAAAGGCACCCAAATTGGACAGAAAGAAGTAAAACTTTCCCTATTTGCAGATGACATGATCCTAAATACAAAAAATCCTGAAAATCCACAAAAAATTACTAGAGCTAATAAATGAATTCAGTAAAGGGGTGAGGTACATGATCAAGACCCAAAAATCAGCAGTGTCTCCATATACTACTAATGAACAATCAGAAGAATAAGTCAAGACATAAACGCCATTTACAATAACAACCAAAGGAATCAAATTTCTGGAATAAATCTAACCAAGGATGTAAAAGCTTTGTATACAGAAAATTACAAAGCATTGCTAAAGGAAATAAAAGAAGACCTAAACAAATGGAAGGAAACTCTGTGTTCATGGACTGGAAGATTAATTATTGTTAAGATGTGAATTTTACGCAATATTTACATAGTCAACACAATCCCAACCAAAATTCTAACAGTCTTTTTTACAAAAATGGAAAGCCAATCATCAAGCTTTTGGAAGGATAAAGGACTCTGTTCTAGTTTGCTAGCTGCCAGAATGTAATATACCAGACACAGAATGACTTTTAAAAAGGGGAATTTAATAAGTTGCTGTAGCATATAATTCTAAAGCTGTGAAACTGTCCAAATTAAAACAAGTCTATAGAAATGTCCAATGTAAGGCATCCAGGCAAAGATACCTTGGTTCAAGAAGGCCAATGAAATTCAGCATTTCTATCTCTGCTGGAAGGGCAAATGGCAAACAGGGCAGCATCTGCTAGCCTTCTGTCCAGGCCTCTTGATTCACAAAGCTCCCTGGGAAGCGTTTTTCTTTTTCATCTCCACAGGTCACTGGCTGGTGGACTCTTTGATTCCTTCGCAGAAGGCTGTCATGGTTCTGTGGTTCTCTCCTCATTCTCAAAAGAGCAGCTCTCTCTAAAATGTCTCCTTTTTTATAGGATTCCAGTAAACTAATTAAGGTCCACTGGAATGGGTGGAGACAAATGTCCATCTAATCAAGTTTAATACCCACAATTGACTGAGTCACATCTCCATGGAGATAACATAATCAAGTTTCTAACCTATAGCACTGAATAGGGATTAGAAGAAACCATTGCTCCCAAAAGACTGATTAGGATTAAACACAGCTTTTCTAGGCTACATAAATCCTTTCACCAGCACAGGCCCTAAACAGCCAAAGCCACCCTGAGAAAGAACAATGTTGGAGGATTCACACTTCCTAATCTTTAAAGCAAATTACAAAACCACAGTAATCAAAACAGCATGGTACTGGAACACGGACAGACACATATACCAATGAAATCAAATTTAAAGTAGAGAAATCAACCCTTACATTTATGGCCAAATGATTTCTGACAAAGGGGAGCTTTCACTCAATTAAGGAATAGTCTCTTCAACTGATATGAAAAAACTGGATCACCACATGAAAAGACTGAAGATGGACCCCTACCTCACACCATATACAAAAATCAACTCAAAATGGATCAAAGACCTAAATATAAAAGCCAGAATTATAAAATTCTTAGAAGAAAATATTGGGCTGCATTAGGCAATGGTTTTTTGGACATTACATTCAAAACACCACAAAAGAAAAAATAGTTAAATGGGATCTCATCAAAATAAAAAAGTTTAGTACATCAAAGTACTTTATCATGAAAGTAAAATAACCTGCACAATGTGAGAAAATATTTGGACACCACATATCCAACAAGGGTTTACTGTCCATATTATACAAAGAAATCCTTCAACTCAACAATAAAAAGACAACCCAACTTTAAAATGGGCAAAAGACCTGAATAAACATTTCTTCAAAGGAGATAAACAAATGGCCAAAAAGCAAATGAAAAGATGCTCAATGTCAGTAGCTATTAGGGAAATGCATAATGAGGTATCATTTCACACCCAGTTAAGAATGGCCACTAAAAAAAGAAAATACAAGTTTTGGAGAGGATATGGAGAAAAAGAACAATAGGAACACTCATTCACTGCTAGTGGGAATGTAAAATGGTGCAGCCATTGAGGAGGACAGTTTTGCAATAAGGTATAGAATTACCATATGACCCAGCAATCCCGCTTCTAAGTATATACCCCAAGGAACTGAAATCAGGAACTCTGATATATGCACACCAATCTTCACAGCAACGTTATTCCAACTGCCAAAAGGTGGAAGCAACCTACGTGTCCATCACCCAATGAGTGGACAAGCAAAATATAGTATATACACACAAGAAATATTACTCAGCCATAAAAGAAATGATGTTCTGATATATGCAACAACATGGATGAACCCAGAAGACACCAAGTTGAGTGAAATAAGCCAGACGCAAAAGGATGAATATTGTATGATCTCACTGATATGAAGAAATTAGAATAAGCAAAGTCATAGAGTTAGCATCTAGAATTTGGTTACCAGGGGAGAGGGCAGGATAAGGAATAAGGATTTAATGCTTAATTGCACAGTTACTATTTGGGATGATAGAAACATTTTAGTAATGGATGGCGGCAATAACAGCACAACAATGTGGATGTAACTAATACTACTAAATCATATGTATGAATTTGATTACATGGGAAAATCTAGGTTGTATATATGTTACTAGAATAAAATTTTTTTTAAATCAACATAGGCCTGACATTCACGACACAGTGAATGAAACCTATTATAAATGATGAATGATAATTAATAGCACAATATAAAAATCTTCTTTTGTGAATTTTAACAAATGTACCACACTAATACAAGGTGCTAATAATGGGGTAGTATATTAGTTTGCAGCTGCTAGAATACGATATACTAGAACTGGAATGGCTTTTAAAAAGGGAAATTTAATACATTACAAATTTACATTTAACCCTATAAAAATGTCCAAACTAAGGCATCCAAGAAAAAAATAGCTTAATTCAAGGAAGGCCAATGGTCAGGAACAATCTATCAGCTGGGTAGTTACGTGGCTGGCATCTAGTGGTCCCTTGCTCCTGGGCTCCATTACCTTCAGCCTCTGTTTCTGTGGGTATTCCTCACTTTGCTTCTCCGGGGCTAGCTTTCATCTATTGAATCCTCTTGGCTCTCTCCAGGTTCTGGCTTGCTTAACATCTCATGGCAACATCTGCTAGGCTTCAAGCATCTGCAAACATCGGTGCATCTGGTTCTCCAAGTGTCAGCATCTGTGTCAGCTCTGCTCTGCAATTTCAGCTCGGCTCTGTCATTTCTGAGTTTCTCTAAAGTATTTCTCCTTTTAAAGACTCTAGTAAACTAACCAAGACCCACCTGGAATGGGTGGAGTCACATCTCCATCTAATCAAAAGATAATACCCACAATTGGCCATGTCACCTCTCTGTGAAGATAATCTAATTAAAAATTTCCAACCTACAATATTGAATCAGGATTAAAAGAAAATGGCTGCCCCTAGAAGACTAAGTCAGGATTAATACCTGGCTTTTCTGGGGTACCTAATATTTTCAAACCAGCACAGGTGGTATATGGGAACTCTGCATTTTATGCACGATTATTTTTTTAAACCTACAACTACTCAAATAAAAATTTTTAAGTTAAAAAAAAAATCCATGGTAGTCAACTCTGCAGGTGAAATCATTACCCTCCCCCCTACATGGGACCTGAAATCCAGGGGGGAAAGTCTCCCTGAAAACATGGGATATGATTTCTAGGGATTAGCCCCTGGCACCATGGGATTGACAATGCCATCCTGACCAAAAGGAGGTAGAAGAAGGGTATCAGTGGTTGAGAGAGTTCAAATAGAATCAAGAGGCTACTCGGGACGCCGCACTTACACAAGCTTCAACTAGACACTGCTATACATCATAGTTTGCTAAACCCCACAAAACCATTCCTGCCAATTTTAAAGAACACCTAAGGCTTTGTCTGAGATTCTACAAAGGTTCTATACACTATGATTACTTTCCAGAAACCTATAACCTCTAGATGGGTTCCTAGGCCAAATAAGTCCTAAAACCCAGAGGGACCAGCCTGTCCAGAATATCAACTAGTTCCATCTCCCATCCCATATTATCGACAGCTGCATCCAACATGAAAAAGATAGAATGGGCATAGCCATACAACCCTAAAGATTGGGTGAAGGCTCAAAGGAAATAGTGGAGTTATAAAGAGAAGGTAGGTTTTGACAAATGAGTGCTATTGCTGAATCTTTATACTGATACTTCTCTAAGTCTCCACTGTGTTGGAGCAGGTAGAAATAAAAATCTAAAATTGTGGAAATGCAACCCATATCAAACTCTGAAAACTGTTCTACAATTAATTATTGTGGTATGCTTCAAAATGTATTGCTTTTTTGTTATATGTTATTTTTCACACAAAAAAAAATTCATAGGACTGTACATCCTATGTACTGTGAATCCTAAGGTAAATCACAGACTGTAGTTAATAGTACAACTACTAAAATATTCTTTTATCACACATAAAATTGTAGCATGCTAATGCAAGGTGTTAATAATTGGGTGGTATAGGGGAAACCCTGCATTTTATGCAACGTTTTTCTTTAAACCCACAACTTCTTTAACTAAAAAAAAAAGTTAAACAGTAAAGGAAGACTTGAATGAAAAACAACAATACCTACACCACAACCTTCCTTGTTCCTCTATTCAGCTTCCTAGAAGTAACTATTCACAACTCTTCTAGCTTCTTCTTCTGAATAGCTTTTGATTTCTCAATTATCAGATAATATAAACTATGAGATAATATAAAGTATATATATTAGATAATATAAAATATAAATCAGATAATATAATATAAGTTGATAGCACTTAGAATGGCTTAGAGCTATGTATCCTGGAAAAGCATGTTCTTAAACTTAATTCATTCCTGCGTGTGAACGCTTGTAAACAGGACTTTTGGATGAGTACTTCAGTTAAAATGTGACCCTTAATGCTATCAAGGGACGTAATCATATTACTGAAGTCCTTACAGGGAAACACGGGGAGAGGGAGGGAGGGAGGGAGGGAGAGAGGGGGAGAGAGAGTGAGTGAGAGAGAGAGAGAGAGAGAGAGAGAGAGAGAGAGAGAGAGAGAGAGAGCGCCAGCGAGGGAGCGAGCCACAGGGAGGAGCCAAAAGCTGGATTCCACTTTTTTTTTAAATGGAACCTGGAAGAGAAAGGAGCAGCCAAGAGAGGCCACCAGGCAACAGAAAAGCCAAAGATCAAGGAGCATCAGCAGCCAGCCCCAAACGTCACAGTCTTCTGGGAGAAAACACTGCCTTGCTGATATCTTGACTTTGCACTTCTCCTAGCCTCAAAATTATGAGCCAATACATTTCCATTGTTTAAGCCAACCAGCATGGTATTTGCTTTAGCTGCCAGGAAACTAAAAAAGTACTTGATCGTCTTGGTATGGATCTCTTCTCATCCAACATTTTAGGTACTGTTTGTGGGCTCTTTCAATCTGAAAACTGATGTCCTTCAACTCTGAGGAATGTTCTTACATTATTTCTTTGGTAATTTTCTCTCCTTTGTTTCATCTGTTTTCTCCTGTTAGCTAGATTCAGAATCCCCTGTTTTTTCTTTCTTCGCCTAACTTCCAACTCTTTGTGATTTTTGCTTATTTTTTGTATTGCTATAGTATGGAAGATTTCTTCAACTTCATCCTCAAATCATTCTACTCATTTTAAAATCTCCACTGTCTATTTTTAATTTTTAGAACTTCTTTCTTATTTTTCCCTTCTCAAAGCATATTTCTTATTTTATGAATTCCCAAATCTTTTTTTAATCTATCATGGAATACTGACTATAGAAGTTTATAACTTTTCTGCTTCCTACATTGTTTCCTTTTTTTCTTCATAGTTCATTCGTTCATTCTTTCTTTCTCTCTCTCTCTGTCTTGCTCTTTCTTGTTAGGGACTTTTCTCAAATGACAGGTGGCAATGCTTTTTGTCACTTTGGTATTTTTAGCACATAGTGTTGAATGAATGGATGAATGAACAAATCAACCATGGAACAGAATGAAGAACTGATTAAGAATGAAAAAGATACCAAAAGATTTTAGATCACTGTTATTTGCTGATAAGATTTACAGATCATTATCTTTTTAAACCATTCACTCAGAACTACTGGAACTACCCAGTAGTCTTTCTTGGCATACTTACCAGACAGACGAGGCTTTTTGCCAACAACAGGCAAATTAAATATGTTCCCCTCCTGCCTGGAAGAGTTTACATATTACTTCATAGACTATTTGCCTTACCTACAGCATTATCCTCTTTTTATTCCTTTTTTTTTTTTTAATTGCTCTTTATAGCTTTTAAGTAGGTAAACCACATCTATTTCTTTAAAGCCATCTAGATTTTGGTTGGAGAAAGGGCAGCAGCAGCAAAGGCAGTTTTAAATATAATGATTGAAAATGACTGACTTAAAGAGAGGTCAAAATGCTAAAGGCTAAAATTACTTAATAAGAAACAAATCTCCAAATTTTGAGTTTAAAGTTCTTCCTATGCTCAAAGAAGGGAAATCTGAGATTAACTGAGGGCATACTCAGGTACTATTTGTAAAGCATACCAGAAAGCTTCTCTCTTTTTTTAAATCTTTTAACTGCAATATCTTCAGATAACATACAGTCCATTCAAAGTATATAATCAATGGCTCACAGTATCATCACATATTTGTATATTAATCACCATGATCATTTTTAGAACATCTGCATCACTCCAGAAAAAGAAAAAAGAAACAAACCCATACATCCCATACCCCTTACCTGACCCTCTCTTTGAACACTAGTATTTCAATCTTCCCCAATTTTTTTTTTACCCCTTATCCAACATGCATTATTTATTTATTTTTTGTCCTTTTTTTTTTTCACTCATTTGTCCATACCCTGGATAAAGGGAGCGTCAACCACAAGGTCTTTACAATCACAGGGTCACACTATAAAAGTTATATAGTTATACAATCATCTTCAAAAATCAAGGCTACTGGAATACAGTTCAACAATTTCAGGTACATCCCTCTAGCCACTCCAATACACCATAAAGTAAAAAGGGTTACCTTTATAATGCATAAAAGAATAACCTCCAGGATAACATTTCAACTCTGTTTGAAATCCAGAGAGCTTCTTAGTAGTTCTGAATACTTGATATCTATAAGTTTTATAATACTTATTTTTTCAAATGATGAAAGGAAAACATAATTTACTGTAAAAATGTGAGGGGGAAAAAGCATTTAAAAAAACCACTTATAATCCCACCACCCAAAGGAAATCACTATCAACCTGCTGACAGTGTGACAGATCTTTTGATCTACATATATTGATTCTCCCTCACAAAATCTGGATCGGGCTATATATACTGCTTTACCAGGACTGTTTTTAGTTTGAAATTTCTCAATTTGAAGCCCTGATAACAACAAGTGACCCTTAGATATGAAGGGTAAAGTATCACTAGTTGAGTTAAAAGTCAGAAAGAATAATTTTTTCTCTAAATCTTATCAATATCTCACACTGCAAAATCTCGGCCCACTCTTCATAACCACATCATTTGCAATATCAAAAGACTGAATCTAAATCGTTAGAAGTTATATCAAATACTCGTTTTTTTTTTGTTTCTTCAGAGTTAATCATTCTTTCTTGCATCAAAAATAACAAAATTGTAGGGTGACATTAACACATGATTGTGAAACAAAAATGTGTTTCATTTCATTAGTCACAGGCTATATATCAACCAGATGTCGAAGCTAAAAATATGCCATAATTGAAAACTTTGTAAAACACAAGCATTTAAGACTCATTTTGAAAGAAATGTTACTTCTTTCAGTTTCTAACAACCCACGAGCAGCTTTGGAGAAGAACAAATTAGCACCTCTAAGACAAAAGAAAAAAGATATTGGGGGGGAATCATTTATTGATAATATCACATTGTTTTAATCTTTTTGATAAAAATATACTAAGGATGATAATTTAATGCTACTCCAGATGTAAACAAAAATAGAAATTCTCACAGAAAAGAAAAAGCATGAGACCAAGGGTAGAGGCCATTAATGAAACGTGGGCATTTTTCTGGGGGAAGAGCAATTTTAGGAGAGTTGGGCAGGAATTAATATTCTCACAGCTTTTTCTTGTCATCTGTAGTACTCTGCCAGTGTCATGGGCAGCACTGATATCTTCTCAATTCTCAAACATGTGTATCACACTCAGGTAGCACTACACAGCACTGAGTAAGCAACAGATGGGCTTTCATTGCTGGTCATCAGTGCCTATGGCCCAGGAATCATGTCTTAAAATAAGGTTTTGCCACTATAAAATATTTTATTAGAAAACAGACAATGGTATAAACTGAAATATGAATATTCCAACTGGATTTCAACTGTAGTAACAGAAAATTGGAAAGAGACACAAAGAAATTTCAAGGGTCTTAAAAATTCATAAAGTAATTTCAGAAGAAAATATACTTCACTCAATTGCATAAAGGAATCACAGACTCTCATAACTACTAGTCCAGTGCTTTTGCCACTACATCATGTTGCCAGTACTCAATATCTACTATGATACTTCCTTTACTCAAATAGGAACATTAGGATCTGAGAGGAAACATTTGATAAAGAGAGTTCAAGCATTTTTCTGGCTTTTCATTTTCTCTTGTGTATATATATATATTTAATATACATATTACATTTAAAAAGAGGTTCCCTGGACCAGATAAGTGCTAAAACTTAGAGGGCTCACCGTCTGCAGAACATGAGAGAGTTCTATCTCCCTACCCCATACAACTGACAGACCCTTCCAACCGGAAAAAGTTAGAATGGCCATAGCCCAAATATCCCTAAAGAGAGGGATAGAAAGATCAAAGGTGATGGTGGAGTTATTCAGAGAAGGTAGGGTTTAACAAACAAATATGATTTTTGAATCATTAAACTAATATTTCTTTTAGTCTCCAGTATCTTAGAGCAGCTAGACATAAAAACCTAAAATTGTGGAACTGTAACCCATATCAAACTCTGAAATCTGTTCTACAACTAACTGCTATGCTATGCTTTGAAATTTATTGCTTTTTTGTATATATGTTATTTTTCACAAAAAAAGTCAATTGTGATGATAAAAAGTACTTATTCCTTCTAGCCTACTAAATTCTGGAGTTAGAAGGAAAAATCTGAAAGGATGGCATGGTAGCCCATAACAAACTCTGGGATCTGTCCTGTAAATACTTGTTAAAGAGTGCTTTGAAATCTATTGCTTTTTTGTTTCTTTGTTTTGTATATGTGTTAAATTATACAATAAAAAAAAGTCTAAAAAAATTCAAAAAGAGTAGTTGTCACCCAAACAATCTTATAGTTTTTCTGCACCCTAAAAAATACCTGTTGAAATTTTAAACTCACAAGAAAATTTTACTGTACTGAAAAACGTAAACCCACAGGCAAAAATTTGGGGTCTTTCAATCAATATAGATCATGGAAAATCACTTCCAACATCACAGGCATACTAGAGCATTAATTTTAAACAAGTTTTTGAACAGCTTTCATTTAAATTCTTAGTAGATTCCAATCTTATTCCACTGTACATATTATAAAAACATGAATCTGCTTGCTTTGATACCCAAGGCTGTTAGCAATTAGGGAGAAGATCTAGAGGGCCTTTTATTTCCTTCTCCAATAAAGACTTCCAAAAAGGGAATGAAAAAAAAGATACAAAGAAAGAGAAAGAGAAAAAGAAAAGGATATGGGGGGTTCTGATCATTCCTACTGATAGGAAAAACATAATACTCACTACTTAAAAGTACCTGGGGTATAAAAAAAGAACTCTAGAAACGGAAAATAACTTTTTTTTACAAAGTAATGCTCAGATATTTAATGTCTGTTCAGTCCTGTTAAATCAAGGAATGATTATCTATTACTTGAAAACATATATTCTAGTATTATACCACATGAATAAATTATAAGTACTTTTAAAGGTAAAAGGAAGTATGAAAAAAATTTTTAAATCCTTAAACAAAGCTTCTTATCATAGGACCAACATTTGTCAAGTTAGATAAAAGTAATCAATAACCAATTTATTTTTACAAAGATGAAGACAGCCAAGCTTCTAGCAAATCTGCTTAAGTATTAAATGACCATCAGATAAAAGTCTTATCTGTAAGCTTCCTCCTGAACATTTTTTTTTTTTCTCCAAAACCTATCTACTGACAATCAGATACCAGATTTGGAGCTGGAAGGATATCTCCTTCAAATAATGAATGAAAATTCTGTTTTGTCAAGAAACAGAAAGGTGTCACTGTTAGGATTATCTGTGTCTCTCCATGTATCTTTTAAAATCAGATCTTGATGCCAGCAGAGTATCACGGCATGTTCCACTGTAAATACCACCTGTTCAATAATGGATGTTCCCTGGCTGTTCTAGTTTGCTAGCTGCCAGAACTGCAATATACCAGAAATGGAACAGCTTTTAAAAGGGGGAATTTGGGGGGGGGGGGGGGGCCAAGATGGCGGTTTAGCAAGGTGCAATTTTAGTTCGTCCTCCAGAACAACTACTAAATAACCAGAAACAGTACAGAACAGCTCCCAGAGCCACGACAGTTACTGGACACACAGGATACCCCAGTATGGACCAGCTGGACAGGCTGCAAGTTCCCCCAGAACTGTGAGTTCCCCAAGCCGCGGTGGCTGGCATCCGGCGCCCCTCCCCCACAGGCCCTTCCCAGAGGGAAAGGAAAGACACTTAAACAGTAGCAGGGACTGAGTCCAACCAAACACCAATTGTGGCATTAATCAACAAATTCTGATGACTAAAAATAGGCTCCCAATCAGGCGAACCTGGTCAAGGCGGAGGTCGCTTATTGGGCTAACCGAAAAAGAGGAAGGGATGAAACAGAGGTTTTTGTGGCTGTCTCTACAGAGGCTTGGCTGCCACTGGATTCAGCGGCAGGACTACTCAGGTTGCAACTGCCCCAGGCATAGGTACAAACGGACTGCTTTCAGGGCTGTCTCCCACCTGTGCCTTCCCCAGGGGAGGGGTGGAGCCCAACTCAGGTGGAATCCCTCTCTCAAGGAATTCAGAACCCAGGGCTCTGAATTTTGAAGCCATTAAAACCAGCCTACAACCTCTCCTCTGTCTCCACCACACCCCCAGCAGGGAGAGTCTTCCAAACTTAAAGGTGCCACATCTTTTGCTGGTGGGATCCGTAGGCAAACAAGCACCACATACTGGGCAGGAAAAGAAAAACAGAGCCCAGAGACTTCACAGGAAAGTCTTTTAACCTGCTGGGTCTCACCCTCAGGGAAAACTGACGCAGGTGACTCCTTCCCCCTGATAGGAATTCAGTTTAGTCCAGAAAAACCTGGCTGGAGTCTATATTGCCTATGTAGACCCTCCTAAGGGTGGGGACGGAAAAGGCACCTTACAAGCAGGGCAAGAAAAAAGAGAACAAGAATTGAAAAATTATCCTCTGTTAAACAAAACCTAAGCTAGAGGTCCAGAAAAAGCTGAACTGAAGGTCAAAGAACAGATAGACAACAAACTCATCTAGCAAGAAAACCCTAGGTAAGATAAGTGAAAGCAATCTCGAGAATAAACTAATTAAGGTAATTAAATGTCTAGACACGAGCAAAAATTAACAAATCACATCAGAAAAATAAAAAATCTGGCCCAGTCAAAGGAACAAACCAGTAGTTCAAATGAGATACAGGAACTGAAACACTTAATTCAGAATATACAAACCGACATGGAAAACCTCATCAAAAACCAAATCAATGAATTGAAGGAGGATATGAAGAAGGTAAGGAATGAACAAAAAGAAGAAATGGAAAGTCTGAAAAACAAATCACAGAACTTATGGGAATGAAAGGTACAGTAGAAGAGATGAAAAAAACAATGGAAACCTACAATGGTAGATTTCAAGAGACAGAGGTTAGAATTAGTGAACTGGAGGATAGAACATCTGAAATCCAAAAAGAAAAAGAAATTATAGGGAAAAGAATGGAAAAATTTGAGCAGGGGCTCAGGGAATTGAATGATAATATGAAGCGCACAAATACACGTGTTGTGGGTGTCCCAGAAGGAGAAGAGAAGGGAAAAGGAGGAGAAAAACTAATGGAAGAAATTATCACTGAAAATTTCCCAACTCTTATGAAAGACCTAAAATTACAGATCCAAGAAGTGCAACGCACCCCAAAGAGAATAGATCCAAATAGACGTTCCCCAAGAAACTTACTAGTCAGAATGTCAGAGGTCAAAGAGGAAGAGAGGATCTTGAAAGCAGCAAGAGAAAAGGAATCCATCACATACAAGGGAAACCCAATAAGACTATATGTAGATTTCTCAGCAGAAATCATGGAGGCAAGAAGACAGTGGGATGATATATTTAAATTACTACAAGAGAAAAACTGCCAACCAAGAATTCTATATCTAGCAAAACTGTCCTTCAAAAATGAGGGAGAAATTAAAATATTTTCAGACAAAAAATCACTGAGAGAATTTGTGACCAAGAGACCAGCTCTGCAAGAAATACTAAAGGGAGCACTAGAGACAGATACGAAAAGACAGAACAGAGAGGTGTGGAGAATGGTGTAGAAAGAAGGAAAATTAGATATGATATATAAAATAAAAAAGGCAAAATCGTAGAAGTACTACCATACAGTAATAACACTAATGTTAATGGATTGAACTCCCCAATAAAAAGACATAGATTGACAGAATGGATTAAAAAACAGGATCCTTCTATATGCTGTCAACAGGAAACACATCTTAGACCCAAAGATAAACATAGGTTGAAAGTGAAAGGTTGGGAAAAGATATTTCATGCAAATAACAACCAGAAAAGAGCAGGAGTAGCTACACTAATATCCAACAAATTAGACTTCAAATGTAAAACAGTTAAAAGAGACAAAGAAGGATACTATGTATTAATAAAAGGAACAATTCAACATGAAGACATAACAATCATATATATTTATGCACCGAACCAGAATGCCCCAAAATATGTGAGGCAAACACTGCAAACACTGAAAAGGGAAATAGACACATCTACCATAATAGTTGGAGACTTCAACTCTCATCAATGGACAGAACATCTAGACAGAGGATCAATAAAGAAACAGAGAATTTGAATATTATAATAAATTAGCTAGACTTAACAGACATTTATAGGACACTACACCCCACAAAAGCAGGATACACCTTTTTCTCAAGTGCTCATGGATCATTCTCAAAGATACACCATATGCTGGGTCACAAAGCAAGTCTCAACAAATTTAAAAAGATTGAAATCATACACAACACTTTCTCAGATCATAAAGGAATGAAGTTGGAAATCAATAATAGGCAGAGTGTCAGAAAATTCACAAATATGTGGAGGCTCAACAACACACTCTGAAACGACCAGTGGGTCAAGGAAGAAATTACAAGAGAAATCAGTAAATATCTCGAGGCAAATGAAAATGAAAACACAACATATCAAAACTTACGGGATGCAGCAAATGCAGTGTTAAGAGGGAAATTTATTGCCCTAAATGCCCATATCAAAAAAAAAGAAAAAAGAAAGAGCAACGCCTGAGAAATTAACTGTCCACTTGGAAGAAGTACAGAAAGAACAG
This sequence comes from Tamandua tetradactyla, assembly GCF_023851605.1. Lineage (NCBI taxonomy): Eukaryota > Metazoa > Chordata > Mammalia > Pilosa > Myrmecophagidae > Tamandua > Tamandua tetradactyla. Next base: position 29,474,378 of record NC_135334.1, on the reverse strand, counting down.
CAAACTAACCCCAAAGCAAGCAAAAGGAAAGAAATAACAAAGATTAGAGCTGAAATAAATGAAATTGAGAACAATTGAGAAAATCAATAAAACCAGAAGTTGGTTCTATAAGAAAATGAATAAGATTGATGGGCCCTTAGTAAGATTGACAAAAAGAAGAAGAGAGAGGATGCAAATAAACAAGATCAGAAATGGAAGAGGAGACATAACCACTGACCCCACAGAAATAAAGGAGGTAATAACAGGATACTATGAACAACTTTATGCTAATAAATACAAAAATGTAGATGAAATGGACAACTTCCTAGAAAGGCATAAACAACCAACTTTGACTCAAAAAGAAATAGATAACCTCAACAAACCAATGACAAGTAAAGAAATTGAATCAGTCATTAAAAAGCTTACCAAAAAGAAAAGTCCAAGACCAGACAGCTTCACATGTGAATTCTACCAAACATTCCAGAAAGAATTAGTAACAACCTTGCTCAAACTCTTCAAAAAAATTGAAGTGGAGGGAAAGCTATCTAATTCATTCTATGAAGCCAACATCACCCTCATACCAAAACCAGGCAAAGATATTACAAAAAAAGAAAACTACAGACCAATCTCTCTAATGAATATAGATGCAAAAATCCTGAACAAAATTCTAGCAAATTGAATCCAGCAACACATTAAAAGAATTATACATCATGACTAAGTAGGATTCATCCCAGGTATGCAAGGATGGTTCAACATAAGAAAATCAATTAATGTAATACACCATCCATATCAACAAATCAAAGCAGAAAAATCACATGATCATCTCAGTTGATGCAGAGAAGGCATTTGACAAAATTCAACATCCTTTCCTGTTGAAAACAGTTCAAAGGATAGGAATACAAGGGAATTTCCTTAAAATGATAAAGGGAATATATGAAAAACTCACACCTAACATCATCCTCAATGGGGAAAAACTGAAAACTTTCCCCCTAAGATCAGGAACAGGACAAAGATGTCCACTATCACCACTGTTATTCAACATTCTGTTGAAGTTCTAGCCAGAGCAATTAGACAAGAAAAAGAAATACGAGGCATCAAAATTGGAAAGGAAGAAATAAAACTATCACTGTTTGCAGATGATATGATACTGCAAGTCGAAAACCCTGAAAAATCCACAGCAAAACTACTAAAGCTAATAAACGAGTACAGCAAAGTGGCAGATTACAAGATCAACACTCAAAAATTTGTAGTGTTTCTATACAGTAGTAATGAACAATCTGAGGGGGAAATCCAGAAACAAATTCCATTTACAATTGCAACTAAAAGAATAAAATACTTAGGAATAAATTTAATTAAAGAGACAAAAGACTTAGACAAAGAAAACTACAAGAAACTGTTAAAAGAAATCACAGAAGACCTAAATAGATGGAAGGGCGTACCATGTTCATGGACTGGAAGATTAAATATAGTTAAGATGTCAATTCTACCTAAATTGATTTACAGATTCAATGCAATACCAATCAAAATCCCAACAACTTACTTTTCAGAAAAACTAATAAGCAAATTTATCTGGAAGGGCAGGGTGCCCCGAATAGTTAAAATATCCTGACACAAAAAAATGAAGTTGAAGGTCTCACACTACCTGACTTTAAGGCATATTATGAAGCCACAGTGGTCAAAACAGCACGGTACTGGCATAAAGACAGATATATTGACCAATGGAATCAAATAGAGTGTTCAGATATAGACCCTCTCATCTATGGACAACTGATCTTTGATAAGGCAGTCAAGCCAACTCACCTGGGACAGAACAGTCTCTTCAATAAATGGTGCCTAGAGAACTTGATATCCATTTGCAAAAGAATGAAAGAGGACCCGTATCTCACACCCTATAGAAAAGTTAACTCAAAATGGATTGAAGACCTAAACATTAGGTCTAAGACCATAAAACAGAGGAAAATGTAGGGAGATATCTTATAAATCTTATAATTGGAGGTGGTTTTATAGACCTTACACTTAAAGCAAGAGCACTGAAGAAAGAAAGAAAGAAATGGGAACTCCTCAAAATTAACACTTTTGTGCATCAAAGAAATTCATCAAGAGAGTAAAAAGACAGCTTACATAATGGGAGACAATATTTGGAAATGACATATCAGGTAAAGGTCTAGTATCCAGAATTTATAAAGAGATTGTTCAACTCAACAACAAAAAGACAGACTACCCAATTTCAAAATGGGAAAAAGACTTGAACAGACACTTTTCAGAAGAGGAAACACAAATGGCCAAAAGGCACATGAAGAGATGCTCAATGTCTCTGGCCATTAGAGAAATTCAAATCAAAACCACACTGAGATATCATCTCACACCCACCAGAATGGCCATTATCAACAAAACAGAAAATAACAAGTGCTGGAGAGGATGTGGAGAAAGAGGCACGCTTATTCACTGTTGATGGGAATGTCAAATGGTGCAACCACTGTGGAAGGCAGTTTGGCAGTTTCTCAAAAAGCTGAATATAGAATTGCCATATGACCCAGCAATACCACTGCTAGGTATCTACTCAGAGGACTTAAGGGCAGAGACACAAACGGACACTTGCACACCAATGTTTATAGCAGCATTATTTATAATTGCAAAGAGATGGAAACAGCCAAAATGTCCATCAACAGAAGAGTGGCTAAACAAACTGTGGTATATACATACGATGGAATTTTATGCAGCTTTAAGACAGAATAAACTTATGAAGTATGTAACAACATGGATGGACCTTGAGAACATTATGCTGAGTGAGACTAGCCAAAAACTAAAGGACAAATACTGTATGGTCTCACTGATATGAACTGACATTAGTGAATAAACTTGCAATATGTCGTTGGTAACAGAGATCATCAGGAGATAGAAATAGGGTAAGATATTGGGTAATTGGAGCTGAACGGATACAGACTGTGCAACAGGACTGGATACAAAAACTCAGAAATGGACAGCACAATACTACCTAACCGTAATATAATTACGTTAAAACACTGAATGGAGCTGCATGTGAGAATGATAGAGGGAGGAGGGCTGGGGACATAAATGAAATCAGAAAGAAAGATAGACAATAAAGATTGAGATGGTATAATCTAGGAATGCCTAGAGTGTATAAGAATAGTGAAATGTACAATGTACAAATTTTAAAAATGTTTTTGCACAAGGAAGAATAAAGGAATGTCATTATTGCAGGGTGCTGAAAATAGATGGTAATTAATATTTTAAAATTTCACCTTATGTATGAGAGTATAGCAAAAAATGTTTATTTGGTAGAAAATTTATATTTTGACTGGAGCATTTCCTAATATAACTTATGTAGATAGTTTGATTGAACGTCCCAAGTACTTGGAATCTCAGGTAGGACATGAGATTTTGTTGGTTTGTCCAGAGTGATGCCCCGATAAATTCCACAGTGATTTGATCAGTGAGTGGAAAAGTATTTGCAAGCCCCCTTCGGGGAATGGTGAGAGCAGGGAGAAATTCAACTTTCCCAAGTTGAATTCTTGATATTCTCACAAGCAGTGTGGACAACCAAAGCTACAGGCTGAGCTCAAGACTGAGCCCCAGTCTTGGGGTTTGTTCATATGAAACTTAACCCCACAAAGGATAGGTCAGGTCTACTTAAAATTTAGGCCTAAGAGTCACCCCCAAGAGAGCCTCTTTAGTTGCTCAGATGTGGCCTCTCTCTCTCCAGCCAACATGACGAGCAGTCTCACCACCCTTCCCCTCTGTACGTGGGACATGACTCCCAGGGGTGTGGACCTTCCTGGCAACGTGGGACAGAGATCCTGGAATAAGCTGCGACTCAGCATCAAGGGACTGAGAAAAACCCTAGAATGAGCTGAGAATTAACAACAAGGGATTGAGAGAACCTTCTCGACCAAAAGGGGGAAGAGTGAAATGAGACTAAGTGTCAATGCCTGAGAGATTCCAAACAGTCGAGAGGTTATCCTGGAGGTTATTCTTACGCATTATGTAGATATCACCTTGTTGTTCAAGATGTAGTGGAGAGGCTGGAGGGAACTGCCTGAAAATGTAGAGCTGTGTTTCAGTAGCCATGTTTCTTGATGATGATTGAACAATGATATAGCTTTCACAATGTGACTCTGTGAATGTGAAAACCTTGTGTCTGATGCTCCTTTTATCTACCATATCAACAGAAGAGTAGAACACATGGAATAAAAATAAATAATAGGGGGAACAAATGTTAAAATAAATTTAGTTTGAAATGCTAGTGGTAAATGAAAGTGAGGGTAAGGGGTATGGTATGTATAACTTTTTTCTCTATTCTCGTTTTATTTCTTTTTCTGTTGTCTTTTTATTTCTTTTTCTAAATCGATGCAAATGTTCTAAGAAACGATGCATATGCAACTATGTGATGATATTAAGAATTACTGATTACATATGTAGAATGGAATGATATCTTATTGTTTTGTTTGTTTGTTGTTAATTTTTTAATTAATAAAAAAATGGGGAATTTATTGCAAATATACAGTTCTAAGGCCATGAAATTGTCCAAATTAAAGCAAGTCTATAAAAATGTCCAAATTAAGGTACCAAGAAGAGATCACCTTCACTGAAGAAAGGCCAATGAAGTTCAAGGTTCTCTCTCAACTGAAAGGCACATGGTGAACATGGCATCATCTGCTAGCTTTCTCTCCAGGCTTCTTGTTCCATGAAGCTCCCCCAGGGGCACTTTCCTTCTTCATCTCCAAAGGTCTCTGGCTGGTGGGCTCTCAGCTTCATGGATCTGTCATGGCTTTGCTTTCTAGGAATCTCAAGCCTTTTCCAGAATGCTTCCTTTCTCAAAGGATTCAAGTAAAGTAATCAAGACCCACCTGAAACGGGTGGAGGCACATCTCCCTCTATTCAAGTGGCAATAACTTAATCAAATTTCTAACCTACATTATTGAATAGGGATTAAGAGAAATGGTTGCTCCCACAAAACTGAATTACAATTAAAACCTGGACTTTTGAGGGCACATAAATCCTTTCAAACCAGCACACTGACTAATTAATACTTACCATGAAAGAATTTACAGCAAATATATATCTATATTTCTATAATATAGTTATAACAGTGCAGTAGAAATCAGAGAACCTTTATAAACATTTATTCCTAAATCTTCATAAACTCAAGGAAGACAGTGAAATAAAGAAGGTCACACATGTTTCCTAGCTTCCATGCAGACCAGAAACAGTGGAGAGACTGAACCACTCAGTATTGAAGCCAAGCACTACCTAAAACCTGTCACTAAGAGCCAAAAGGCAAATAAAAATAATGCTGCCACCTACCACACTTAGGAAAGATGGAATAATTATTTTGCCTCCCTAAATGAACCTAGACTTAAAACCAAAATTGATACCACAAGTAACGAGCACCAAGGATAGTACAGCATGTGCTCCTACGGAGCTTGGGCCAAGGTATTTGGCCATTACAGTCATGATTCTGGTACCATTTCTTAAATAACTAAACACATTAAATTTCAAAAATAATTGAGTTTTTTTTTCGAATACCTATGCATACATATGGAAGAAAAAAACAGAAAACACTAAAGTGGTAACAGTGATAAGGCTGGATAATGAGATGATCGGTGATTTTTTCATCTTTACCTTTCATTATTTTATACAATGAACGTAAATTACTTTCATCAAAGAAAAAAAATTTTTTTAAACAATTAATGAAATGAAGTAAATCCATGATAGCACTTCATGTAAAATTGACAGTAAGCCATTAAATGTCCTTTTTACTTTCCAAAGGGTCAAAAGTATAATGGACTGAATTTGGAGAGCACTTCTCCCAGAATGTAGGAAAAGTACCCTAAACCAAAACACAAAAAAAATTCTGCAGGGAAACTCTAAAACACAGGAATGAGGACAAGGTGCAATAACAAACAACACACAACCAACAGATAGCTGACTTGTCAGCCAGCTTTTCAGTGACTCCTATCAGCATTCTGAAAATCTTCACCTTTCAGGCAAAAATAACACGGAGTCACTTTTAATCAAATTTAGGTAGCAGAGAATATGTAAATATGATCTAACCAGAAACAAGTGACCAAAGCCTAAGAAATGTACAAAAAGCCACTGCAGAGTTCATAGTCAGCTTTTCTCAATGTCACGATTCCAATAATGAATATGCATTTATCTACTCAGAAAGCATGTATAGGCTAATTACCAGGCATGCAGCACTATCCTAGATGTTATGGCGAAAACAAAAGAAATAGTTCCTTTGTAGCAGTCACAGTCTGATGGGGAAAGATAAGATATATAACAGAAATAGTTGAATAACATAAAACAACAGAATTAAATGTCTACATGAGCTATACATACAAGTACAGAAGGTACTTAAAGGAAGGACTGCTCAATGTGACTTAAATTGTTGGAAAACACTTGAGAGAGGAAGAGAATTTTGATAGTTTAGAAAGAGACAAGGGTAGTTCAGGCACAGTCCCCAACAAAAACAAAGGCTTTGGGGAGGAAAAGGCAACAATGAGTCTGGACAGACTAGAATAAAAATCAGGTTGGGGAAACAAAAGTAAGGAAGAACAGAAAGACTGAGGCAGATTATAAAGTCCCTTATATGTTCCCTTCCCTCTAATTCATCTAATACACTATCATCACACTAAGAATATTTGTTGTAAAATTTACTTGTGCCAGACCCTGTACTAAACAAGACAGAGGAATGCAATATCTAATCTTTTAATAATCTTCCAAATAGGTATTATTGTTCACATTTCACAGATAACAACTAGAATTAGTTAAACAGAGGAATCAGTAGTAAGCAAGAGAGTTGGGATTTGAACCCAGGCCTCTTTAATTCCAAAGCCCATGCTTTTTTTATTACGTCACATTACCTTTTACTAAAGCATAGCTCTGAATTATATATTCCCCCTATCATGATGTATTCTTCCATCCTTCTTGACTGTCCTATGTCCCCATGGTGATTCCCTATACATCAAAACCTGCTCTCAGGAGAGTTTTCATGGAAAAAATGAAAATGACCAATAACAGCTTACTCTGCCCAAGGGTATTTTCATTGTAACAGGAATTAGAACCTTAAATGAGAATAATTAAGCTCTGACTGATATCAGTGACTTGGGAGAAATACATATCTTACTTTCTCAGGTTGTCAGCCCAAGCATGTGTCATAAGATGTCCATTTTCATAGCTTACAGTTAAAACTCATCCAGTAAGAATCTCACCTATAAGTCTGAGGGTCTCTATGCAAGTCTATCTGCCCCAACCTGGGAGACAAATGGCCAGCTTCTGAAAACATGAAGTTATGTGTTTGCTTCAGAAGGACTAGCAGTCCCGATATTTTACACTTAAAGCATATGACATATAGAAACTTAAATGAAATATATTTGACACTTAAATTGTTAAATATCTTTAACAGAGAGGTTGTCAAAAAATGTGCTTCCTAATAATTCTGTAAAATGATCTTCTATTGTCTCTGGGGACCAGAAAGAGCATTACCTTTATTGCTCTCACCTTTTCCACAATCAAAGATTATATAGGCATCAAATGTCAAAAGTACCACCTTTTAAAGCAACTGAAATAAAATCAGCACACTGCATAAAGACAAGCAAGCAGAAGAGCAGGACACTGACCAAGACAGCTTCATGGCACAATAAAAACAGTTTCCACTGCCTGTTCATTTTCTAAGCAGAATATATCAACAGTTAAGTCAAAGTCCATCTGATAACTGGAAAGTTCCCCGCCAATTATTTTAACAGGCCAAGAAATGAGAGTTGCATTGTGTTCCAGAACAAAGGTTTAAATTCTACCATAAGGAAATTTCCAGAGCACCCAAAAGCTTAGAAATCATATTGAATTCCATGTTTCACATAGGAAAAAAATAAGTAAAAAGGTAATTTTGAAAAAAAGTGATTCTAGTCTCACTTTCTCAACAAAAGTTGTTTCATCCCTCACCCTAAAGAAATTATTTTCTAAGAAATTTCCATTTCAACAATATTCTAATATGCATGTCAACCAGTTTCATTTCAACAATCTTCTAATATGTATGCCAACCAGTATCAGGGTTATAACTCTTTTCACAGAAGAAGGAAGAAAATGATGCCCTTACATATCTGGATGGCTCTTCGAGGTTCTGGTCATTCATGTCAGTAGGAATGATCCGGGTAGCCAATGGTCCCTCAGCAAAAGGTTTTGGTAATTGGCCTGTGAACTCTGATGGGATGAACTGAAGCTGCCAACTGTCAGAAACACAAATAAGGAAAATAAGAAAAACACAGGGGGAACATATTGCTAAATGTACTTGAAACAAACAAACCAGAAAAAGAAAAAAAATCATGTGAAAACATTTCACTTGAAGAAAAAAAAAAAATCTCTGTTAAAACCTCAACCAAGGAGCACAGAGGCAGAGGGCATGATCCAATTCAAGATTATTGAGAAATTTAAAACTAGAAGTTTCTTAACCCATTTCATCAACTCTCAGCAGTGAAATGTGCAACTAGATGGCCAGATGAAAGGACAAAGACATGACCAGAGAGGCTTCAAAGTTTATTGTTAATTACCACGTGATCAGAGGAACTTATCAAAATTAAAGCAAATCCATCAGTGTAAAATAGAGCCAAGAACGAAATGTAACATACAACACAAAGAACATACTATGACAGAAAGTATTTTGTTTCTGACCAATCCTTCAAAGTATCTTTAGTCATGAAATGATTTTAAGTGTAAAAAGCAAAGGCCAAAGTCACACTTAAAAAAAAAAAAAACACCAGTTTCAATTTAATCATTAATGATGGATATAGGGTCTTTGCCAAACACAAGATACCACCAGGTAAAATTAAGCTGCTCAAAAGGAACAACATGACTCATCTTAATCAGATTTCCCTTTTACCTAAATAGAGCTCTTCTCAGTCTCAGATGAGCAGATACAAGGAACTCCAGAGCCTATGCTACCACATCTAACAACAGACAGCATGAAGAAAAGTGAGACAGATGTCTTAACCACAGTTTTCCCAGTCCATAAGCTGGTGAAGAACTTTCACTGTTGTTGGATAGAAAAAATTCCTTCTCTAAAAACACTCTTTTAGCTAGAGTTTCTAGACCACTTACAGAAGTAGATCTAAATATGAACCCACAGGAAGAGGCACCAGCAGGAGTCTAGGGCTCAATGTGCTTTCAGAAGTACCCAGACATATGTGCAGTGTGCCTAAGCAGACATAGCACCTGTCTAATGAATACAGGAGATGGCACAGGGCAGTTCCCCTGGCTCTCTGAGATGCTGAGTTATCATTCAGTAACTTTTTTGTGAAAATTTCAAAACAAAAGAAAAACTAAGAAGGCATTGCCAAAGAAATGCTACTAGTACTCCTTGATTTAAAAACTGAGAATTAAAGGACAACTTACTTATCAGGCAGAAGGAAGCTGCTGGGAAATCGATACCACTCTTTCCCTACACAGACATTCACAGGTCTGCCTTCTGGGACAGTGTGGATGGTTGGGTCTGTAGCAATTCGGTAAAATTCTGGATACAAATCAAGGGGCCCATGATATCCTGAAAGGGAGAAAGGTAAGTGGAAGCCAACAATGAGTAAGATGAAATTCTGACATTTAATTATAAGGTGGGTTAGCATCCCACTGAACTATAAAACTGTGAAGGCCCAAGGCAACTCCAACAGGAAACCCACTCTACAGAATACTCTCTATGGTTAGGAAGATGGTGACAGCAGAAGTTCTACTTTGCCCAAAATAATATCCTTTCTTGCCCTTCTCTTCACTGTTTTACCTTTTAAATTTCATGTTCTTTGAGCACATTTTAATATTCTGGGTCCAAATAATAACACCAGAAAGAATAAAATCATGAGAATTAAGGCCCATATTTGCATCCCAAGTTTAAGGCTTCCTTAATTCATCAGCATGCTTTAAAAGGAAAAAAAAATCAACAAAAATAGAGAAAAAAATTATAGTTAACTACACTAAAAAGAATTTTAAATCTTCTCTTCAATTTTAAGATACAGAAGTCACATCCTAGTCATAATAGTACATTAACAAGTTCTCCCTATAGGAAAAACCTCCTCTTAGCTTAAGCTGAATATGTATTAAACAACTGTGCATCAAGTAAACCGTCAGGTGAAATGCCTCAAGACTAAGATGTTGTTGGAACACTTACCCCTGAATAGTGCCACAGAGCGAGAAAAAGATAAGAGCCCAAACAGGAAGACTGTTCCTAAAGCCAGCCACTTGGACGTCGCAGTATAATGCTCCAGGCGGTAGCGTTGAAACATAAAGTGATAACATTTCTAGAAAGAAAGAAAATAGTATTGAAAAAATACATATTTTGCAGAATATTCAATATCACAAGACATCACAGTAATACCAAAAGTGAGGAAGTAGAAAAAGAGATTCTATCAAGGGTCTGGGCATTTGCAAACACTTAGTGAGGTACCCTCCACAAATTCTAAGATAAAAGCAAATTCCTCCAAGATTATCTGCATGGTCAGCTCAACCAACAGGCTTGTTAAAAACCTTACCAGCTTCCTAAGAAAATCTGGATACTTCCCTAATACTTACAGTCACAGTAATTTATTTTTTAATAGTTAAACAAAAATTCTTTTTTGTAGTTTTGATAAATGAAGTATCTCCATCTGTTTTGATAAATGAGTACTAATCTTTACTTTCCTTACCCACAAATTTCATCAAAGTTTTCAGCATCAGCAAAATGTCTCATGATCAAACAAGAAGATAAAATTATTCCTCACACAGAAGATGCTGTTAACTATCTGTCAAACTACTTTATCAACTAGCTGAATATTGTTATAACGTGAATTCTGCTGACTGACATTAAGTACCTTCCCTCAGATTTCTTTCCTTTCTTTCCTTCCTTTTTTTCCACCTGAACTGGAAAGACACTTTGAAAAGCAATTTTGCAATATATAACAATTATCATATACATGTTTGAAATGTTTTCATATTTTGGGGAATCCATCCTAAGGAAACAATTTAAATACCTAAATGCAAATATCTGTCATAGCATTATTCATAATACCAAAGTAAGTAGAACAACCTAAATTCCAACATGAAAAACACTATATCCAATTGTTATACTACTTATCCAATTCAATATATTATATAAGATAATATCATTATATAGAGAATATGCATATTATATCCCATTCAGTAGAATGTTAGACTTGTAAATAAATGATGGGTAGATAGAGCAATATAGAGAATGTTATGGTATAATATTAAGTTTGAAAGGATATAAATACATATGTACACTTAGATTACAACCATAATAAACCTGAAATGCAAAAATGTTGGAAAATGGGTTTGCTACGGTAGGAGGACTAACTATTTTTTACTACTTTCTAATGAAGTTCAATTTTTAAAAAATATTTTTATTGTAAACCTTAACAAACAAACATACTAACATTCTTGACATACAAACATTCTATACATGGCATATAATCAGTGGCTCACAATATCATCATAGTTGTGTATTCATCACTATGACCATTTTTTTGAACATTTGCATCTCTCCAGCAAAGGCAATAAAAACAAACAAACAAAAAAACCCATACACACCATACTCCTTACCCCTCCCTCTCATCAACCAGTATTTCAATCCACTCAATCTATTTTAACCGTTGCTTTCCCTATTATGTGTCCACTTCTTATCCATATCTTCCATCGTTTGTCCATACCATAGATAAAAGGAGCATCTATTCAAGTTCAATTACTTTTAGAATAAAATTTTTTAAAAACTATCATCCTAGCATGGATAAATCTTGACAATGTTAAGCTAAATTAAAGAAGCCAGTCACAAAAGACCACAAATCTTAAGGTTCTATTTATAAGAAATGTCCATAATAGGCAAATCTACAAAGACAGAAAGTAGATTAGTGGTTGCTTAGAGCTGGGAGGGTGGGGAAAGGGGGACAGCAGCTAAAGAGTACAAGGTTTCTTTCTAAGGGGATGAAAGATTTCTAAGATGCATATACATATCTGTGACGGATGTACATATCTGTGAATATAATAAAAACCACCGAACTGTACTTTAAATGGGTAAATTTTATGGTATGTGAGTTATATCTCAGTAGAGTTATTAAAAAACAATCTACCACTCTATTTTTTTTTTCTGCCAAATGCAAAAGGTAGCAGAGGGCAAGAAAGAGTCTAGAGGCTGCTGAGACCATAAATATAGAGATATTCTACTCTAACAGGGAATTGACCTGGACAGTTTTTAAGCAGGATTACAAAGTGTCTCATATTGCTAAACTGCCTAATGTAATCTCAGTCATTTGAACAAATATTATTCCGAACTAGTAACTGAAGAGCAGACATTCCATTAGCTCTCCTATGGCACCATTTTAAATAACTTTAAAAAGCATCTTTTAATAGCAATTGGATTTCTGTTGGCAACAGACGCAAATTAACACACATTTGCAAATATGTCATCAGCAAATAAGAGTATGATAAACAGCTAAGCAGTCAATACATAAAACTTAAGTAAAAGGATCTGTATCAGGTTAATGTTATAGATAGAATAGCTTAGCTGGAAGCACTCTAATTTACCCTGAAGTTTTATGAGCTGTGATTTAAAAAGCGAAACAGAATGACACTGATACACATTTCCCTGAAACTCACCTGAAGTGCAGAAAGAGCCACAGCACCACAGAGACATATGAGTGGATACACAGGGAAAAGGAATCTCTCCTCTTTGTGAGGCTGGATGAAGAAAATTATAAACCAAATATACATTGGAGCCAAGGTAAGCCAATACGGGTGGCCTAAATTCTGTACTGCAAGACACAGAAAAATATCCTCCTTTCACCATATTAGAACAAAACAACATATTTAGTTTCAATGTGCTTTTTGATTTTAGACCTGGGATTACGCCCTAAATCACCCAATAAAAATTTCAACTCTATCATTCACATTTTCTCCAGTGCAATAAAAGTGTCAAGTAGAAAGAGGAATATACTCCAATAGCTCTTCCAAGAGATACAAAACCTAAGGGAGGGACAGTATCAGATTTAGCTAGAACATAAATGAAAGTCAGGTTAATGGTCTCCTGGGCTTAATACATCAGATAAGGGGGAAAAAGCCTACCCCTCTAATGAGTTTCATCACTAATAGCAAAGGTTCCTGAGATTAAGCAAAAGCATAGCATAAACTCATTTCTTGGGTTTTAATTCCTATGTTCTGTTTAATTCGTTAATCTTCTTACCTATACACTTAATGGCATAGATCAAAGGAAAGAAAAGGAGACGGATTCTCAAACCCATCACTGGCTTTCATTAAGCTTTCACAAATGCCAAACAACTTGTTTCAATACAAGAGTAAAAACATTCTTAAAGGAAAACTTACTGGTTAAGTTTTCTCTCTTCTTCTGCAATACCTATTCACTGCCAATCTCAAAATTGGAACAAAAAAAATGTACTTAAAGCTTGTGAAAAAATTAAAGGCTGGATATCTGGGTTAGGGGGTATGCTGGAGTTCTAAGTATTGTTTTGCAACTTTCCTGTAAGTATGAAGTTATTTCAAAATAAAAGTTAAACAAAAAAAAAATAATTAAAGGAACTTAATAAACACTAAGACTCATGAACCTTCTGGCAAGTTCCTGTGGTTTAGTACATGAACAATGAGTGAAAAATCAGCAACCCACAGTGAAGTCATCTCCTGCTGTGTTTATATTAATGATAATGAGCAAGGCAGTACAATCACTGGCAAATAGTAGGTACACAGCGCCTCCTGGTATCGACTATAACCACAGCAAACAAGTTTAGATGACAAAATCAGGATTATAAATATCTACCTGAGTAATACCCAATCTGGCGTTTTTAGGTTATCTGTAACTTCGTAAAAATTCTTTAGAGATAAAAATTATTGAACTACAATTAACAAGCTTATTTTTGAAATTTTCTACTCTAAGATTTTTATCATGAGATTTTAGGTTACCATTTAAGATTTATATCTCTCCAGGAAGTAGATTCTAAGTTGGAATTTTTGTAATTATAAGAAAATAAATCTATTTATTTTCTACAAGAAACAGACTTTTTATCTTTTGTATTTTAAAGACTAACAAAAAAATTATTTTAATGTGGCCTAAATTTTTGGAATGTCCTGCTTCTTTACATTTTTCTGCTTTTTTTTATTTTAAAGAAGTATTATTTCTATTATAAAATATATATAAAGTAAAAGGAAAACCAAAAACCATTCATTTTCTTAGTAGGTGGACACATGTACACATTTGTAAACCAAAACTGCATTCATATTGTAGAGAACAGCTTACTCTCTTGTTTTTTACTTATATCATAAGAATTTCCAAAATTTCCACCAACACAGATTATTTTTTTAATCAGGAAAAAGTTACTTTTCACAAAAAGAAAATGCGATCCTTACAAAATAAAAGGGATAGAAGAATAAGTTAAAACCTTAAAGAAGAAAACAACTGGATTCAAATATGAGACATTTTGCAAGCATAAATGACCAGTTTCTTTAAGAAATCTTTGAGAGGAAAAAAGGAAGAGAGGGAACTCTCAAGAAGCTTAAGAAACATATGGAAAATTCGATATGAGATCCTTGCTTAGAACATGCTTTAAACAAACTGTAAAAAGACACTTTTCAGAAAATCTGATTATTAACTGGGTATTAGACGCTTTTAAGAAATTAATGTTAATTTTGGTAGGATACATTACGGTTATATTGAAATAAAAGTCCTAAAACAAATCAACATGATTCTGAAGGCTGCTTTCATTGTCTAATACCAGAACACTGGGAAAACCATTAACAGTAGAAAAGCAGAAAGGGGAGAATCAATTATATTGCAAAAATCAGACTGAAAAATCTGTAATCTAATTTTTTTCCAAAGCTCTTATGAATTTCTGCTCAAATCTGTCTTCCATAAAAGAAACACTAAGCACTAGCTATCCAGAGCCATGACAACTTGCAAAGAGAACACTGCTATGTCACACAGAATTAGAGAAAGCAAAGTAAATGGCAAACAATATTTTTCACAATAAGGCAAAAAGAGAAGCTAAAGGGTAAAAAGAAGCAACATGCTTCTTAGAAATTCAAAGCTTCTCCTATTTCAGTTAAGGGGAAAACAAAAGTTACTTGGCTGAAGTAATTTCCCAAAGAATGTTTGCCACTAAGCAAAGCTTATCTTAAGCAATCTATTAAGTTAACACTCACTTTTTTAGAAGAGAAGACTCAAATAGGCTTGTTATTCTCTGAGATGTTGCTTCCCTGAGTGATTCTATAAATTATACTGCCTTCCTCTCTTGAAGCATTTTAAAGATCCTCCTCCCATCAGTTTAATTTGCAATAATTAACAAATCTTCATATGGGTTCATAAATTTACAAAAACAGACTGAAAATTCAATAAGCCAACCACTCTCATAAGAGAATAAAATAATTGGAAAATTTCTTTCACTTCTTGGTATACATGTTACTTGTTCTTCCCTTCTAAAAAAACTAGTATCTTTTATAGCACTCACCATGAAATCTCTGCAGCAGGTATTCCATAAGAGAAGTCAGAGGCAAGACCAGGAAAGCCAAAGCAAAGGCTACATTGAAATTCAGAAATCCATTAATTAAATAGAAATACCAAGGTTCTGTACCTGAGGGTGACAAAGAAGTAAGATATCATTAATGTATGCCTCTAATATCTATTTCAGTACTTGACTCATCATGTCCTTTGCTCAAGTAATGTTGAGATCCAGTGACTCAGGAATGAGAGTCCACAAGCCCACTCTTTCCATGTTCAGCTACACATGGGAAGCACAAAGGCAGAAGACAGGAAGAGAGCAGGATTGGTCATGATGATTTAGACAAAAATAAAAGTTTCAAATATTTAGCTTGTAGTTTCTATACTGACTATATATCTAGTTCAAGTTGCCATGCCCAAGTGGGACTAATATTTTTTCAGAACAACCAAATAATTCAAACAGTTTAAGAACATAGAGCCACGTACAGTTAAAATAATAAAAATAATATACACAGAGTCATGTACAGTATAAAATAATAAAAATGCTATTTTGAATCTAATTAATTCCATAACATTCTACAGAACAAAGGCAAGTGATAAAAGAAACTTGGCCTGAGCTGTTCAGGCCTCTCTCATTTTGTTCACCTGTTTGTTGTATTTACGGTCGAATGCCTTTCTCCTTGATAGGCTCAACCACTGTTTTAGACTTATGTACATAGGGGTCTGTGTGTTAGGATCATGTTTAGAGACCCCAATACTGCTCAGAAGCTTTGAGGACTGGAAATGAAGCAAAATGACTGAAAATACAAGCCTCCCTCATGTTAGTTTTGAATATTTAACTCAAAATCCTTAAACCCAAACGATGAGAAACAGCCCCTTCTGCACATTTAGCAGTTTTTTCATTTGCCTTTTCCCTCTGTATGATTACTTCAATCAGTCAGTGAATGACACATGCGGGTTTTAATCACTATGTGTTGGGACACCCGCCTTGCACTAAGCAATTTCCTGCAATCAGCATTGCTTAAAAGGGTAATCAGAAGGCAGAGGAACAGTCAGGCAAACCTGACATTTTTGCAGCTTGCACAGCAAAATAAGATTAGAAACCAAATTCACAATACTAGAAACATTAAAGGAGGAGTAACAGGAAAGAGAAACATGAAGAAAGGCCTCAAGTTCAATCAGGTGTGTCACCTACGGGGAAGGCTCACTTCTTCCTGTCTAAATACAATGAATGGAATTTTTTGGGCTAAGTTCATTATGGGCATTCACATCTTTTATTCCTTAAAAGTAACCTTCTGGATGACAGAAAGCTAACGGATGATTTTATTTTCAAAACAGAAATATCTACCTTCTCTGGCTTTTTATTAATACTTAACAACACAGTTCCTATATTGAGTTCTTTAGTAGTCCAGTTTCCAGAGAGGTCAGTTTTCACATAACACTCTGCTGTCCATCAGTGTGCAGGAATTACTTCCAACTTTTGACCCTTTTTTTCCTTAACAGAATTTTGGAAATCTGGGCCTTTGACGAGAAATCAAAGAGTGACGGGCAAGAAAGAGGGTCATCCGTGAGAGAGGACCCTCAGGGATGAATCCAGACCTGGCAGTGGGAGCAACAATTCCATCCTGACCAAAAGGCGGGAAGAGAAGTGTGATTAATAAAGTAACAGTGGCAGAGAGAGTTCAAATAGAGTCGAGAGGCTACTCTGGAGGTTGCTCTTACACAAGCTTCAGGTAGACCTTACTACCTATCATACCCTGCCAACCCCCAACCAGGACCACTCCAGCCAATCTGAAAGAGCACCTAGGGCAATATGCAAGATTCCAAAAGATTCCCCTCTGTATGATTACTTCAATCAGTCAGTGAATGACACATGCAGGTTTTAATCACGGTGTGGAACAAGAGTTCCATGCACTAGAGTAACTTTCCAGAAACCTATAACCTCCAGATGGGTTCCTGGTCCAGATAAGTCCTAAAACCTGGCCCAGCCTCTCCAGAACATCAGATACCTCCATTTTCCTGCCCTATATTAGTGACAGACCCTTCCAATATCAAAAATTTCCAAACACCCCTAAAGAAAGGTATGGAAAGATCAAAGATGATGGTGGAGTTATACATAGAAGAAAGGATTTCACAAATGAATATGAATGCTGAATCATTAAATTGATATCTCTTTTAGTCTCCAGTATTTTAGAGCAGGTAGAAGTAAAAACCTAAAATTGTGAAATTGTAACCCATGTCAAAGTGTGAAAGATGTTCTACAATTAATTGTGGTGCTGTGTTTGAAATTTATAGCTTTTTTTGAATATATGTTATTTTCAAAAAAAGGAAGGAAGAAAAGTCAATTGCAATGATAAAAAAATATTTAAGCCCTCTAGCCTCCTATATTCTGGAGCAGCTAGAAGGAAAAATTTGAGAGGATTGTATGGTAGCCCATGACAAACTCTGGGATCTGTCCTGTAACCACTTGTTGAAGAGGGCTTTGAAAACTACTGGTTTTTTATTTCTTTGCTTTGTATATATATTATACTATACAATAAAAAAAAGGGGGGTCATGTTTCAATATCATCTATTACAGATTATAAGCATCCATTAGCAAGAACACTCTCATCTCTTTGATACTGGAAAAAATACACATATAGCTCTTTAGTTCTCAGTAATTATTTGTCTCTACCACAAATTACCATACCCTCCTGTTAGCTGACTATTTTTTAAGAATTTTTTATTGTGAAATATAACATATTATACAGAAAAGAGACAAATTTCAAAAGTACAATTTAATAAGTGGTTAGAGAGGAACTGCCAAGTATAGTATAGGTTATAGTTCCACAATTTCAGGTATTTCCTTCTGGTTGTTCCAAAACACTAAAAACTAAGAAGTATCTACATAACTATTCAGTAGTCAAACTCATTTGTTAAATCCTAATTTCTCAGCTACAACCTTTCCCTCTCATTTGATCATCCTCTCAATCTTCAGGGATATTTGGGCAATGACGATTCTAACTTCATGTTGAAAAAGGATGAGTTGACTATTTTTTTATCTAAGTATACTGTACTCTGAGTCCCTGAAACAAAAGTGTTGTGGTAAACTCAATTATTTTTATTGTGTTAGAAGCTCATAGATAAAGTTAATGGCTAAGCAAGCTGTGAACATTTCACAATGGACTGTTAGTTTCCTAAAGGAGGGGACAAAAATGGGAGGATAAGCTAGGAGCGAAGAAAGTTCAAATGACAACAGTCTTAAAAACAAGGGCAATTAGAATGAGTTGAAACTCAGCATCAAGGGATTGAGAAAAACCCTAGAATGAGCTGAGACTCAGCATCAAGGGATTGAGAAAACCTTCTCGACCAAAAGGGGGAAGAGTGAAATGAGACAAAGTGTCAATGGCTGAGAGATTCCAGGGTGGAGAGGTTATTCTTTCGCATTAAGTAGATATCACCTTGTTATTCAAGACATAATGGAGAGGCTGGAGGGAACTGCCTGAAAATGTAGAGCTGTGTTCCAGTAGCCATGTTTCTTGAGGATGACTGAATAATGATATAGCTTTCACAATGTGACTGTGTGATTGTGAAAACCTTGTGCCTGATGCTCCTTTTGTCTACCTTGTCAACAGATGAGTGGAACATATGGAACAGAGGTAGATAATGCGGGGAACAAATGTTAAGATAAATTTAGTTTGAAATGCTGGTGGTCGATGGGGGGAGGGGTGGGGTGGTATGTATGAATTTTTTTTCTGTTTCGTTTTGTTTCTTTTTCTGAATAGATGCAAATGTTCCAAGTCATGATCATGATGATGAATATGCAACTGTGTGATGATATTGTGAATTGCTGATTGTATGTGTAGAACAGAATGATCAAAATAGGAATGCTTGTGTTTGTTATGTGTTTTTTGGTATTTAAAAAAATTAAAAAATAAAAAATACTTAAAAAAAAAAAGCGGCCAAATGGGGACAAAGTGAACTCTGTTATGCCAGTATCCTCCCCTACTTGATGAGACACCTGCCTTAGAAGAGGAAAGGTAAAAGCTTTTTTATCTCTTTCCAAGGAGATACACAATGATGCTGCTTAAAAAGTATCAAAGCTGAACTATGCAGAAAAAAATGTGTCAACATGACATCCTAAGCATTTAATTTATGCCAAGATAAGATGTAAGATGAAAAGAACTTGAAGCCCAGGGTCCCTGCAGGGAATGACTCACCAATCTCCCTCTTTAGGGAAAGTACCACAATATCTTTCATTCAGATGAGCTAAAAGGAGCAACGAAAGAGGTTAAAAGAAGAAGGGGTAATGTTTACTGTTTCACAGATTGAATGAAGGGGAACTGATTTAAAAACCTACAATTTTATAGAACTGTAAGAATTAAATGACAATGTCATCCTTATAAATATCAAATTTGTATCATCAAGAAAGAAAAGCTACCAAGGCCCAACAGAAATGATTATCAAAAGAATGAAGGCTCTGGAACAGTTCTGGCTGGCAGTCAGCTCTAGGCAGGCCTCCAAGACTCCACTTGCACTTTTTCCTCTGCCGCTGAGAGAAAATGATAGACCTTCTAATAGAAGGCATTTACTTTTACCTTCTGAAACTGCCTGTCCAGTGATCACACAGATGCTGAAAAACATAAAAACAAGTCATGGAATCCTGTTCTAACTCCAAAATAGCATCCCTGAGTAGATCCACTGCTATTTTCTTTTTTTGGGGGGGTGGGGTGGGGGGTAGTCAATGAACCAGTAATTAAACCCAAGTCCTCTGGCTGGCATGTGAGAATTCATGCTTGTATTCTCCACTGTTAATTTTTGAGGAAAGACAATTTCTTATAACTTTCCTCCTAAGCCTTCCACCAGACCTGCGTACTCATCAGAGAGCACCACATTTACTCACCAGACAAAAATATGCATCAACATCAATATCTGAGGACTCTAAATTTTTGCTTTATTCCAAGGGTCAAAGGGAAAAAATCACTGCCAAGACCTGTTACCTTCTTTTTTGTAATACTAAATTTCTCTGCTTCATCTCTGACCACTTCACTAGATATTTTGCCTTTGTGTTTGTTTATAATTTTATGTCTTTACTACTTTTAATATCCCAAATGCCAGTAGTCTTTATCCTGTGCAAACATTCCTCCTTTCTTCAGGAAGGGTATGGAGCAATGCTCCACATGATAGGAAATCTGCCAGTATGCATGTGTCTACCATCCAAGCCCTCCTGCTCACCCTCTAAGCCAAAGCCTACACTGGGCCTTCAAAGATTCAACTTATGGCCCATTCAATAGATTGGAGCTCATCTTCTCCTAAACCCAACTTATACTCTCTGATTTTGCAAGCTTATTCTCTTGTAGAGTCTCAAGACCCAAATTCCAGGGCTTTGATAATGCTGTTTTAGTAGAAAGAACAAAGGGCTGGAGCCAGACAACCTTGGATTCTTATCTTATTTCAGCCACTTATTTAACTATGTGGAAAGTTCCCCACCATCTTAATCTCAGTTTTCTCATGCGTAAATCAGAATAAATAAGGCCTACCTCACAGGGTTATTGAGGGGAATGAGATGGCATGTGTAAAATTACTGGTATATAATAGGTGTTCAATAAACAGAAGCTATTATAATTAATAGCTGTGAAAAAGTACTCCTTTTCTTTCCCCTGGCTTCCAAAGAAAGGAAATGAGCTCAGGTCTGGAGTGTGTGTCACTGATATCTACTATCTAGCCAAGAAAGTGTAAAAAGATGCCTTTGGAAATCAGGAATGATAAAGTAAATATTTAATTATTACAATCACAATGGAGAGAATGGAATTATCTTGTTCATGCCTGTTCAGCTAATGTAAAAATACTTTTTTTTTTTTTAAAGAACTCAATACTCAATCTTCTTGCCTCACTTGTCTGATATGCATCTCCCTAAAGTAAAAGGCAAACTCCTACTCCTCCTTCCAGACTCAACTCAAGGACCACCAACTCTAAGAAGCCTTTCCTGATATCACCAGGCAAACTTGTTCCTATGAATCCCTTACTATCTTTCCACAGTAGCACACAATACATTGTACAGTATTTGTATCTGAAGTCTTACTAGCGAATTCTGAGGGCATGCAGTAAGTACTCAAAAGCAATTTATATAATGTTTCTTTGAAGTTCCTTTGTCCGTTCATTCAAGAAGTATTTATAGGCTTCTTATTATGTGCTTATGTATAAGAAATGGCTCTAAAAGATGCTGGCAAAATTTATCAGCACTATATACTTTCAATTTTCAGAAAAGAAAGAAACATGTCCACCACAGTTAATGAGGCACTTGGATCGGAAGAGATTCTTGCAAAATAGTCAAAACAGGGTGCACGGGTGGTTCAGTGGTAGAATGCTCACCTTCCATGTGGGAGACCCAGGTTCGATTCCTGGACCATCCACCACCAACCCCCCCAAAAGTCAAAATAACACTAAATAGTGCCAACATGGCAGTATAGAACTGGAGTTTCTATGACAAAGAAGGCCTCTCACTGCATTACCTTACAGCATCAAAATACTTATTCAGTTACAGATCTTTTATCATCAATATCTTAAAACTTCAACTTCTGTGTGAGACTAAAGGGATAGATGTTTATTTGGCACAAAATTTATATTCTGGGTAGTGCATTTCCTAATTTAATTTGTATGAATAGTTTAGTTGCACACCATACGTACAGGAAATCTTGAATAGGGCATGAGATTCTGTTGGTTTGTCCAGGTTACTGTGATGTTCTCATAAATGCAAGAGTAATTTGGGCAGTGAATAAATAAGTATGTGCAGGATCC
Source organism: Tamandua tetradactyla (assembly GCF_023851605.1). Classification (NCBI taxonomy): domain Eukaryota; kingdom Metazoa; phylum Chordata; class Mammalia; order Pilosa; family Myrmecophagidae; genus Tamandua; species Tamandua tetradactyla. The sequence goes on along the minus strand of NC_135334.1, from coordinate 29,452,126 downwards.
CCTTATGGGAATGGGGAGAAAGGAGGAAAATTTCAACTTCTCCATTTGGAGAATTTCTGATACTCTCGCAAGCAGTAGGGATGACCAAATCAATAGGCCAACCCCCCAATTTTGGAGTTCACCCCTATGAAACTTATTCCTACAAAGGATAGGCTAAGCCTACTTAAAATTAGGCCTTAAGAGTCACCCCTAGAGAAGCTCTTTGGTTGTTCAGATGTGGCCTTGCTCTCTAAGCTGACATGGCAAAGAAACCCACTGCCCTCCCCTCCTAAGTGGGACATGACTCCCAGGGGTGTGAGTCTCCCTGGCAACATGGAACAAAAATCCCAGGATAAATTAGGAGCCAGTATCAAGGGATTGAAAAAATCTTCTTGACCAAAAGGAGGAAGGGAGAAATGAGACAAAATAAAGTGTCAGTGGCTGAGAGATTTCAAACAGAGTCGAGAAGTTATCCTGGAGGTTATTTCAGTGCATTATATAGATATCCCCTTTCAGTTTATGGTGTATTTGAGTGGCTAGAAGGAAAATACCTGAAAGTATAGAGCTGTGTTCCAGTAGCCTTGTGTCTTGAAGATGATTGTAGGAAGACATAATGTTTACAATGTGACTGTGTGGTTGTGAAAACCTTGTGTCTGATGTTCCCTTTATCTAGGGTATGGACAGAGGAGTAAAAAATATGGATAAAAAAATAAATAATAAGGGGAACAAAGGTTAAAATATATTGGGTAAATGGAAATACTAGTGGTTAATGAGAGGGACGGATTAGGGGTATGGTATGTATGAGTTTTTTTTCTTTTTTCTTTTTTATTTCTCTTTCTGGAGTGATGCAAATGTTTTAAAAAATAATCACGGTGATGAACATACAACTATGTGATGATATTGTAAGCCACTGATGGTACACCATGGAATGTTTATACATTAAGAACGTTTGTGTTTGTACGTTGTTTTGTCAGTAAAAATATTTTTAGAAATTACAGATCTTTGATATTTACTAAATGAACTCACCAATTATAAAAAATCAGCTAACAATCATAAAGTACTTTTTGGTTTAAACAGTACTTTTCTTATTTACTATCAAGAAAAATCTCAACCTAGCACCACAACCAGGTCTCACCAAAATAGTTCTAGGACACAACAGCAATCAATATGTAATCTGATGGATACTCCAGTGCTCATTTATTCATTCTTGGCAAATCTTTATTGAAGGCCGAGAACATACAAAGGACACCTACTCCTAAGATGGAAGAAGTATTCACTCTGCATTTCAAAGAATGGAAATCAGAAAAACATTAGAATATGAGATAAAAGCACAAAAATACCATAAAAGAATAAGCCCCCAAAGACCAGCTGACCAGAGCACCGCAACAGTCCTGTTTGTGCCTTGCTCTGGCAATTTCTTCTGTCCGAATGAAGCGTTTTCTACCACAAAAAAGTGACAGTTTTTGAACCTCTAGAACAGCAAAATGAAGTTATCCTATGTTCATTAAATGGGCAGAAAAAAGCCCCCACACGCTTCCCAGAAAAACAGTGGCAATATGAACAGCAAATGCTAATGTCCAAGAAAAAGCTTGCCACTGCTCTGTAGGGTCCCAAGACCTACTGTAAGGGTCCCTTGACCCACTATCAAACTAGAAACAGAAACTAGACTTGATTCGTTCTTTCCTACTCCTCCTACCAACCTGCTTATTTCTAGATTCAATCAGAGGACTATAAGAAATACGTGTATTTTCCACATACTCTCACAAATGTTTTCATAAATAGTCAGAATATTTGTTTTCTGGAATGATACAAATGTTCTAAGAAATGATCATAGTGATGAATATACAACTATGTGATGCTATTGTGAGTCACTGATTGCACACCAAGTATGGAATTCCATATGTTAAAAAATGTTCGTGTTTGTATGTTTTTTGGTTTTATCAATAAAAATTTTCAAAAAAAGTCAGAAAAGCAATATGTAATTATCTATGTATGAAGGTGGCATTGCCTATTTTTCAAAATTAAACTCAAATTAACACAATTTATTTACCCATAAGAATAGATATTATGTTTCCAGGAAGCTCCATGTAAACTGACTTCTCATGTACAGCCTGGGCCTAAGAAGAGTTTCTCCATGTAGAATCAAATGAATATTTACAAGTAATTTACAAGAAAAATTTACAAGTAAACTCAAAAGGAAATTAAAAGCATGCAAACTCTCCCTAGTTAAAGAGAGACATCTAGAGGCAAAGACTAGACATTTAGGCTAAAAAAAAAGTGTATGCTTTTTTTTCACTTCCTTTGGGGATCTTGGAGTCATGAGGAAATCCTTTAAAGTTCCTTCACTTAGCAATTATTCTCCACCTATGTGGTTTGTGAATTCAACTCACTAAACAAACATTGCTTATTTTGACCTATTACTTACCATCTAAAATGACAAAATTCCCCAAATCCCAGAAGGCTGAATTAAATCTCATTCATATTCTTACTATAAATCTCCTCACTCAATTTACTGGTTCTATTGCAAGGTGGCACTGATAAATTATGGACACGGATATTAGCAGGCTTAAATTTACAAGAGGCACCAACAGAGATAATATTAATCTGTCACATAGAATTCCAAAACAATTACATTTATAGGATACTCTAGGACCTTCAAAAGATTAAGGTAAATGAAACCACTTATTTTAACATAAAACTGACTCATAAAATATTTACTGATTTGGCTACAATCATTCTGACCTGATCTCCAGCTCATCCCTCTGCAACAATTCCTTCTAGGCCACAAAGACGTAGGAGCCATACAAAATAGCTCAACTGCTGGCTAAGTGAAAGGCATCAGGAGACCGGTAGAGATGGGAGTAAACTGGAGAATGCATCCCCAGACTAATGGCATTAAATATCTTTTTCTCTTAACCCTAAGGTGGGCAAACTACCCACCTTCCCAGGCTGACCCCATGCCCAATTGCTTCATTTGTCTGCAGATTTTCCAAACTTTCTCTCCTAATGCTAGCCCTCTGATGCCGATAGGAAAAAAAAAAAAAAGTAGTATCAAATGTATATATGGATAGAAAATGTTTGGAGGAACAAACTCTAAGATATTAAAAACAATTATCTGGAGATGATGGCATTATGGGCATTTTCATTTTCTTCTTTTTGTTATATACATTTTTCTCATAAGAAGAAAAAAGGGTAACTTTTAATTTAAAAAATTAATATAGAACTCTTGACATCACTAACAGTCTTCAAAACTCCAAAATCTGGAATAATCGATAGCAGTATCTGAATAGCACATTAATCAAGGAGAAATATTTGCATGGCTACAACATGTCATGTCATCACTGTGAATGCCATTCTATTTTTAAATAAAACATCACTAGAAAAGAAACGCTATATTTGATAAAATATGGGGACTAAATTTAAATTTTGAAGCTCAGGCAAATTAAGCTATCTCTTAACTCTTCCCCAAATCTCCTAGAGTCTTACCATAAAGATCAGGTCCATGAGGAGTAAAGACATTATACAAAACAATGTTGAGTGGTGCAATCACCAACTTCCCATAATAGTAGCTGTCAACCACCACCACAGGCACCTAAAACAGAGTAGAAAATAAATAGCAAGTGTAGGGTTCTGCTCTGGAAACATTCTCATAATGCTAAAAGGATACACCTCTGGAAAACAGAATGAACTCCAAATGTTTCCCTTTCCTACATCAGAAGATGCTTTCATTATGATTTTAGAATAAAATGAGGAAAAAAGAAAACTCACCAGAAAAAGTATTAGGGCCACCAGTGACCAGTGAAAAAAACTCTTCCACCTGCGTTTCATGACCAGCAAATCAAAGGCAATAGGTAAACTATTTAACAGAGAAACAAAGCCGGGAGTTAAATAAAATACTTACAGAAAATATATACTCAAACACGTCTGATTCACACATATCTCATGCTGAACTGAGAATGAAAGTCTCTGCCAGTTACAAGTGAGGGAAGAAAGCTAGTATGTGAGAGGATGTCTTCTCAAGGATGTGCTGATCTCTTCACAGGACTCATCAAAGTTCTGTGCATTCCACAGATGCGCAAGAAACAGAAATACTGAGCTGCTGGAATGGACTGCATTGAATATATTTACGTATAAGGAACATTTAACGTATGCTAATTATGAGTAAATGTGCCCTACTGCCCTCTAATCTGTCAGATAAATATTAAACTCTCTGTTTCATGATTAGGATTTTAGTAATACAATATTTCAAGCTTTGACTTCAATTCTGATATATTCCCTACCAATACTATTTTATCTTCCTTTTACTTAACTTCCTCAAGCAAGTGGTATACATATGTTGTCTTCACTTCACTATTTCTTCCTTAAGGTCTTGCAGCAAGCTAATAAGACTGACCTAAGATCAACAGGAATCTCCTCTTGGCCAGGCCCAATATTTTCCACAAGCTTCATCTCCCCTTGTGTCTGCTGCATTGACATGAAAGATCTACTCCTCCTGTTCTTTCCTGGTCTCTTCCCTCAGCTTCTTTTTTTATTTCCTAACCCTTCACCACGGTCACATCTCCCCAAAATAAGCTTCTATTTTTCCTTCTCTACATCTATTTTCTCAGTAGATACTTCTACTCTTGTTGCACATTCACCTTCACATCCATGATTTCCAAATCTAAGACACTAGTCAGAGTCCTTACCCATGCTCTCAGGTCATAAAGAATTCTCTCCCAAAACTAATCTACTTACACAGAATCTATCCACATATCAATTACCCACTCAAATCTTACTTCCCCCATAAAATCTTTTCAGAACCAATTTCTTCCACCTCTGAATTCATATAGCATTACTTTTTTATCACTCATACAGCAATGTCATGAGCTGTCTACTGGACAGCTCTTCTATGATTTGAACTTCCACATTCTAAATTATGTAAATTTTGTATTAAAATTTTGTTTCTTTATTTTTTGCTCCCAAACTAGCCACGTTTCCATTAGACTCTGTATCCCTCCTTTCATAAGCCATAATACATTTATTTATTCATGTCTTTCTTTTTTTACTAAAATATAAAATTCTTAAATGCTAGTGGTAAATGAAAGCGAGGGGTAAGGGGTATAGTATGTATAATCTTTTTTTTTCTCTGTTATCGTTTTATTTATTTTTCTGTTGTCTTTTTATTTCTTTTTCTAAATCGATGCAAATGTTCTAAGAAATGATGAATATGCAATTATGTGATGATATTAAGAATTACTGATTGTATATGTAGAATGGAATGATATCTTAATGTTTTGTTTGTTAATTTTTTTTAATTAATAAAAAAAGTTAAAAAAATAAAATATAAAATTCTTAAGAGCAGGAACCATGACTGTCTTATTTATCACAACATCAGCAATGTCTAACCCAAAATAACTATTCAATTAATGACAAGATTGCTAACTGAATGATTGATTGTTACCCTGAAATCACTTATCTCACTTAAGGCAGACCAATCAAAATAAACCACCACCCAGAAGTTTTGGGGGAACTCAACAAAGTTCAATTAGATGGAGTAGAGAATGAAAGGAATGGAGGAACTGACAAGAGGCTAGAGAGGTAAAAAGAATAAGGATCATGTAAGGCCTTGTAAGCACATCAGAGTCTGGATATCATAGAGCAGAGGTCGAAAAACATTTTATGTAAAGGGCCTCAGAAAATATTTTAGATTCTGCAGGCAAAATAAGGGAAGAAAGAGTACAAAGGATGAGAAATATTATGGAACTTGGAAAAAAAGATGCTAGAGGCAAGAAAGCAAAAGGACTGAAAGAAGACTAAAATTTCAAGTCTGGATGACTGAGAAAATGGCATAATACACAGTGGTGCAATACAGAAAAAGCATCAGCTTTAGAGTCAGAAAGAAGTGGATTTAAAAGCAAGAATATCTCAAAGCAAGTTAATCAGCTTCTCAGAGTCTTATTTTCCATTTATAAAACATTAATAATTGTATTTTTCTTGCAGAATTGTTGCAAGGTTTGGGGATAAAGTTCATAAATGGTTTAAGCAAAGCCTAACATAGGATGCTTAATAATCACTATTTCAGTAGAATTAATTATAGTAATAAGCATTAGGAGAACATTCTTCCATTTTCAAGGTCCTTTGTAGGCTTAACTAATTCTTGTAACGTTAGGTCTTCCCAGAGAATACGGAGATATCCTAATATTTGCCAGTGATGGGAGGATGGGGAATTGTGTCAGTTTCTTACCCAAGAGCCGCACTGAATGGCCAGCCTAAGATAGCCCCAGCTGCTACTCCCAGCACAGCAATGGAAGTCTTGTCCATATACCATCCAGTCATGGCTATCAATGTAGTGTACATGCAGAAGCTACTAGGAAGGAATGCTGCAACAGCGAAGAAATTTAAAAAGGGGGGGGGAGGGAAAAATAGTTTCAGATTCATTAGGTATCAATTACTAAAAATTTACTTACCTTCCAAAAAAGCAATAATCAGGAATATGTTTTATTCAGTGGTACATCAGAAGGGGCATAATGTGGTGCTTCTTAAAAAAAAAGTTCAATGATTTTCTTATTTTCTCACTCCTATTTTGTAGGGCCTCTATTATACAATACTAACCATGCCATTCCTTTCCCGGACTATGCCCCAAATCCAAAACAGATTCCAGATTCCAGGTCCAGAGGAATACCCACTCCCTCCCCGGGTTATAGTTGCAAGCAGGGAATATGCTTCAAATGACTAGAGTTATTGATGACAATCTATGTCATGAATGAATCTTATTTTCTGACACCGTTCTCGTCCTAAACTGTAACTCATAGGAATTCTATGAAGTTTTCTCAATAGCTAAAAGTCGAACAGTAGTACCACTTTGCATCCTGCATTGACTGGCACAGTCTGGCTTTTAGCTAGCCCTGTAACTATTTCCCTCTAGCATAACCACCTCGTTGTACACAGCCAAGGTGTGATACTTCCAATGTTCATAGTAACATTGAACCAAAGTTTAATAAAAGTAGTCTACTTATATTTCTAGCCACTGAATAAAATTGCTGTCACAAGGCTACTCACAAAAAAAATTGTGCCTGTCCTGCTGCATAAAGCCTCTTTACATAGATAGCATTAGGGAAGAAAAATTATTACCAATTACAAGAACCCCAAATGAACAGGAAGTATGATTTCAGAAATTCAGAAGTTCTATATTAAAGGAAGCCTTCAACTAATCTGTGCCTTAACATCCTCAACTGAGATTACAAAAGTAAATATACTTGCAGGTATCTCCCACACATAAAAATCAATTTTAGAGGTGGCAAAGTAACTAAAGAAAAATGGTATATAACCTTCACAGATAAAGGCTAAACAACACTGGTGCCATCCAAAGCTGATGCCAATATAGAGCACAAGTTAGCAGAAGAATCTCAGATCTCACTCAATGAAAAGGGTACAATCTCATTTCAGACAGTAGATCTCAAAATTATTCAGGGGATGGAGCCCCAAAGTCCCTACAGAACAACATTAATTCTGATATAGTCATCAAAGGAAAGTTAATATAGAATTTTGTGCTAGATACAATTTTGTTTTTATATTAGATTTTGGTATACACAAGCAGAAATTAAAATTGAGACCATTATATCCAGGAAAAAATTTTCTGGAGAATTATGAACAGACTACCTTTACTCAATTTTGGTAGCAGGCTCAGCTCACAGAACATAAATTGTTCAATGGCAACATAAATTGTCTGAAAGACTTACTTTATATTAACTTTTTTTATTAACATTTTTATTCTAAATATCTAGAAGCATATTGTAAATGAGCCCAAGAGAAGATGCATACCTCTATAGAATACATCTCAAATAACAGGTAGGAAAAAGAACCATCAAGAGCAACATTTGTAGGCACAAAAAACTTCCCTGAGAAAAAGAAAACCATTTTCTCTCCCCTAACAGCAGAGAAAAGCTGTGGGTGGTTGCACTGTTTAGCTCTGTGGTGATAAAAGATACAATAATGTAAAAGGAAGCACCCTGGTGAGAACACCACCTCTACCACTTCTGAATCCTATGACTTTAAGTAAGTCATTTAACCATTCTGAGCTTCAAGTGTCCTACCTTCAAAAACCGGAGGTGTTTTTGAAAAAAAAAAAATCCTATTTATATCATAGGAGTGTTATAAAAGTCAATCAAGATAATGTGCTCATAGTGCTTTGCAAAATATTGGCATTTTATACAAATATAAACCACATCTTGGCAAAGACTTCCTTTCAATATAAGTGTGGAACATCTGTGGACTTGTTAGGCTTCTCACCCGCCCTTTTATTTACCTGCTGATGAGCAAAACATGCCAGTGCTAAGAACCAAGAAGGCTAGCATCATTCGACTCACATGCAGCCCAAATTTCTTGCACACAGCCCTAAGAGAAAGACAAAGGCTATTAGCACAGCAAATTTTACGGACAGACATTTCAAATCAAAGAACAAAAACATGCCTGCATCACAGAAAATAGATCTAAAGTCAAATACAGGTTTGTCTCGACAGGTTTGTTAGCAATTTCAGGTTGATAAGAAACTCAAGCTTTCTTATTCCTGACATACTTATTCCCTATTTAAAGGGAATGTATACTTTATGTACGATTATGGCTATTATCAATAGGAAAACAACAGAATATAGTGGAAATATAATAAGCTTTGCATCCAGATGGGCACAAGCTCAAACTTTGGCTCTGCCACTTACTAGCAATGGGAACGTTGACTAGTTAGATAATCTCTCAGATTCCTCCTCTATAAATGAAGAAAATAAATAATAGCTACTCCATAAAGTTTCTATGAAGAAAATGCAAAACAAAGCACTTAGAAGACTGCCTGGCACACAGCTGCTTAATAAATTGTAGTTACTGGGAAAAAAGATTAAAAGAAACACCAAAATGTTATTACTGGTTACCTAAGTCAGCGTTTCTGAAACATAAGCAATTATACCACTTTTGGTTCTTCCTTGTGGGTTTCTTTAACTGCAAAAATTAGTTTTTGTTACTTTATTTAGTCAGTATTTGTTCAAATATATCCATGTTAACTATTTTCTTGATCAGATTCCTTATTGCACTTCAGAGTTTCTTCTGAAATAATTTTGCTTCTATCTAAGTATACCCTTTAGAAATTCCTTTAGTGAGACTCTACTAATGGTAAACTATAATTTTTTGTTTGTTAGGTTGGTTATTTTGTTTTTCGGTCTGGACAACCTCTAGTTAGCCCTTGATCTTAAAAGATGGTTTAGCTGAGAACACAACTTTAGGATGATGGTCATTTTCTCTCAACAATTTAAAGATTTTTTTTTTGTCTTCTGGTTTTTTGAGAAGTCTTCTGTCAATTTAACTACCTCACCCTGCTTTGTAGTATTCTATTAGTTCTCTGTCAACTTTTAAGATCTCCTTGTCCTTGGTAACTTACACAGTTTCATTAATTCTTTTTACTTATCCAGCTTGGGTTATGTAAGGCTTCCTGAATCTGTGAAGTAGCATTTTTCTTTTATCAATTTTGGAATATAGCTATCATTTCCCTGAATACTGCCTTTCCCTACTCTCTCTATCATTTCCTTCTAGAATCCGATGAAACATATACTAAATCTTTCAACTCTACCTTTCACATCTTTTTCTTAGTTTTTATTTATTAGAACAGTTGTAGGTCTACAGAAAAATCATGTATATACCCATCTCATAAACACACAATTTTCCCTGTTATTAAGATTCTGCATTAGTATGATACCTTTGTTACAACTGATGAAATACTATTACTATAATTATACTATTACAATAACCCATAGTTAACATTTAGGGATCCTTGTTTGTGTTTTACAGTTCTATGGTGGGCTTCTATTCTGGTAGATATGTACAATCTAAAATTTCCAATTTTATCCTCTTCCAAATACACAATTCAGTGGTGTTGTGCCTCTATTACCACCATCCATTGTCAAAACTTTTCAATTACCCCAAATAGAAACTTTTTATATTTAAATATTAACTCCCCATTATCCACCCTCATCAGGCCTCTGGCAACCTGTATTCTAGTTTGACTTTCTGAATCTGCTTATTTTGCTTTGTTCATGTAAGTGAGATGGTATATTTGTTCTTTTATTCAACATGATATCTTCAAGGTTCATCCGTGTTGTCATACGCATCAGGACTTCACTCCTTTTTACAGCTAAATAATATTCCATGGTATGTATATACCAATTTTGTTTACTCACTGATGGACATAAGTTGCTTCCACTTTTGGCAACTGCGAATAATGCTACTATGAACACTGATGTACAATTATCTGTTCAAGTCCCTGCTTTCAATTCTTTCGGTATATACCAGAAGTGTAATTACCAGTCATATGGTGTTCTAGTTTGCTAGCTGCCAGAAAGCAACACACCAGAGATGGATTGGCTTTTAATAAAAGGGGACTTATTTCATTAAAAACGTATAGTTCTTCAGAGAAAAGGCAGCCAACTTTCAACCTGAGGTTCTTTCTTACTCAGAAGGCACAGGGTGATCTCTGCTGGCCTTCTCTCCAGGCCTCTGGGTTCCAACAACTTTCCCCAGGGTGAGTCCCTTCTGCATCTCCAAAGGCCTGGGCTGAGCTGTGAGTGCTGAGATGAGGTATGCTGAGCCGCTTGGGCTCTGCTACCTTGAGCGCTCTCATTTAAGCTTCCAGCCAATTAAATCAAACATCATCCATTGCAGCAGGCACACCTCCTAGCCAACTGCAGGTATAATCAGCAACAAATGAGGTTCACGTGCCACTGGCTCATGTCCACAGCAATAGAACTAGGCACCTTCACCTGGGCAAGTTGACATCTGAACCTAACTACCACATATGGTAATTTTACACTCAACTTTCTGAGGAATTGGCAAAGTGTTTTCCACAGTGGTTGTGCAATTTTACATTCCTACCAACACTGCACAAGGATTCTACTTCTCCACAACCCCTCCAACAATGGTAATTTTCTGTTGTTTTTTTCTTTAATAGTAGCCATTTCTAGTGGGTAAATGGTGTCTTGTGGTTTTGATTTGCATTTCCCTGATGGTTAATGACATCGAGCATCTTTTCAAGTGTCTATTTGCTATCTGCATATTTTTAGAGGAATGTTTATTCAAGTCTTTTCCCCATTTTTAAATTGGGTTGTCTTTTTGTTAATTGAATTGTATGAGTCCTTTATATATTCTGGATCCTTGTCAAATACAAAGTTTCCAAATAATTTGTATGTTGTCCAAATATCCTGTATGTTGTCTTTCTACTTTCTTTATTTTCATTAGAGATGTGGGTTTACAGAAAAATTATATATAAAATATATACCAACCTATTATTAACATCTTGAATTGCTATGGTGCATTTGTTGCAACTGATGAAAGCACGAATTTATAATTGTACTATTAACTAAGGGTTCACTGTGTTGTGTAGTTTCATGGATTTTTAAAAATAATTATTATTCTAATTACATATATACAACCTAAAAGTCCCCCTTTTAACCACATTCAAATATATAAATCAGTGCTATTTTTTACATTCACAACATTATGCTACTATGACCATAATTCATTACCAAAACTTTTCCGTTATTTCAAACAGAAACCATATAATTTAACATTAGCTCCCTATTCCCTACTCCCACCCCATCCCCTGGTAACCTACAGTCTAAATACTGACTCTATGAGTTTTGCTTATTCTAATTATTTCATATAATATTTTTTGTGTCTGGCTTATTTCACTGAAATTGATTCTCCAAGGTTCATTCATGTTGTCACATGTATGAGAACTTCATTCCTTTTGATGGCTGAATAATATTCCATTGCATGTATATACCACATTTTGCTTACCCATTTATCAGGTAGTGAATACTTGGGTTGCTTCCACCTTTTGGTAATTGTGAATAATACCATTATGAACATTAGTGTGCAAATGATCTGAGTCCCTGCTTTCAATTTTTTGTGGTATACACCTAGTAATGGGCTTGCTAGGTCATATGGTAATTCTGTACTTAACTTTCTGAGGAAACACCAAACTGGCTTCTGCAGCAGCTGCACCATTTTACCTTCCCATCAGCAATCAATGAGTATTCCTATTTTTCTACATCTACTCCAACATGTGTAATTTTCTGCTTTTTGTAATATTAGCCATTCTAATGGGTGTGAAATGATATCTCATTGTCGTTTTGTTTGCATTTCCCTAATGACTAATAATGCAGAGCATCATTTCAAGTGCTTTTTGGTCATTTGTATATCTTCCTTGGAGAACTGTCTATTCAAGACGTTTGCCCATTTTTTTTGCCATTTAAATTGGGTTGTGTGACTTTTCGTTGTTGAGCTGATGGAATTCTTTGTATATTGTGGATATTAAACCCTTATTGGATACATGAGTTCCAAATATTTTCTCACATTGTGTAGGTTGTTGTTTGACTTTCATGATAAAATCCTTTGATAGCTATGTTTTTCTTTTGTTGCTTGGACTCTGGGTGTAAAGTCTAAGAAAACATTTCCTAATAAAAGGTCCTGATGCTTCCCTAGGTTTTTTTCTAGGAGTTTTATAATTCTGGCTCTTAAATTTAGGTCTCTGATCCATTTTGCATTGATTTTTATATATGGTGTGAGGTACAAGCCCAATTCATTCCTTTGTATATGGCTATCCAGTTCTTCCAGTACCATTTGTTGAAGAGACTATTTCCTCATTGAGTGGACTTGGCATTCTTTCAAAAATCAGTTGGTCACAGGTGTGAGGATTTATATGTGAACTCTCAGTTCAATTCCATTGGTCGATATGTCTGTTCTTGTGCCAGTACCACACTGTTTTGATTACTATAGCTTTATAATAAGTTTTACAATCAGAAAATGTGACTCCTTAGCTTTATTATTCTTTTTCAAGATGTTTTTGGCTATTTGGGACCCCTTGCTCTTCTTTACAAATTTGATAGGCTTTTCCTTTTCTGTAAAGAAGACTGTTGAAATTTTGAGTAGAATTATGTTGAATCTATGAATCACACAGGGCAAAAATGACATCTTAACAATATTTAGTCTTCCAGTCCATAAACATAGATTATGCTTCCACTTATTTGAATCTTAATTTTTCAATAATGTTTTTAGTTTTCCATGTAGACATTCTTTACATCCTTTGTTAAATTTATTCCTAGATATTTGATTATTTTAGATGCTATCGTAAATGGAATTTTTTTCTTGATTTCTTCTTCTGATTGTTCATTATTAGTATATAGAGACACCACTGATTTTTCTGTGTTCATTGTGCACCCCACCACTTAGCTGAATTCATTTATTAGCTCTAGCAACATTGTTGTGGATTTTTAGGATTTTCTATATATATAGGATCATGTCACCTTCAAAGAGGGAAAGTTTTTCTTCCTTTCCAGTATAGATGTCTTTTATTTCTTTTTCTTATCTAACTGCTCTAGCTAGAACTTACAGTACAATTTTGAAAAACAGTGATGACAGTGGCACCCTTGTGTTGTTCCTGATCTCAGAATAAAAGCTTTCTGGCTTTTAAACATTTCTTATTCACTTCCTTATTTCTTTTTTTTTTTTTTGTCTTGCCATATGGCATTCTGAATAATTTCTTCAAATCAATCATCCAGTTTACTAGCTTATTATCAGCAGTGTGTAATCTGTTGTATAAAATTTCCACGAGGTTTTTAATTTTTGTTTTTTATTTTAATGCAATTTTATTGATATATATTATATATTCACATACTATGTAATCATCCAAAGTTTACAATCAATTGTTTACAGTATCATCATATAGATGTGCATTTACCATCACAACTGACTTTTTTTTCTTTTTTTGTGAAAAATAACATATATACAAAAGAGCAATAAATTTCAAGGCACACCACAATTAGTTGTAGAACAGATTTCAGAGTTTGACATGGGTTACAATTCCACAATTTTAGGTTTTTACTACTAGCTGCTCCAAGACACTGGAGACAAAAAAATATATATCAATATAATGATTCAGTACTCATGCTCATTTGTTAAACCCTACACCTTCTCTGTATAATTCCACCATTGCCTTCGATCTTCCTCCCACTCTTTAGGAGTTAACCCTAAATAATTTAGGGTTATTTGGGCTATGTCCATTCTAACTTTTTCATGTTGGACGGGTGTGTCACTACTATGGGGTAGGGAGATGGAACTAGCTGATGTTCTGGAGAGGCTGGCCTCTCTGCATTTCAGGGCGTATCTGGTCTAGGGACCCATCTGAAGGTTGTAGGTTTCTGGAAAGTAACCCTAGCACAAGAAACATTTGTAGAATCTTATATACTGCCCTAAGTGTTCTTTAGGGTTGACAGAAATGGTTTTGACTGTTGTTCGGCAAACTGCAATGTCTAATTGAAGTTTGCATAAGAATAGCCTCCAGAGTAGTCCACTGGGTTTCTGTTTTTGTTTTTCGTATGCTGTATGGTGGGGTCACATTTCATTATTTTCCTATGTGAGCATCCCATTATTGCAGCACCATTCTTTGAGTTTTTGTTTGCTTTGCCTATTTATTTGTTTTCTGGGGAAGTGCGGGGACCGTGAATTGAACCCGGGTCTCCTGCATCGGAGGTGAGAATTCTACCACTGAACTACCCTTGCACCCCCTCCAATGGGTTTTAAATATCAATTATTACATTTTCATTTCTAGAAATTTTGTTTTGGTCATTTACAACTCTGCTGGTTATTTTATTTCTTGTTTCTTCTTCATGTTTTCAATTCCCTCCTTTATTTCTTTAAATATATTAAATATGCCTATTTTATATTATTATTTTAATAATTCCTAATAAATGAAGTCTTTCAGATCAGTTTTCTTTTGATTGTTATTTCTCCTAGCTCTCACTCATGACATCTTTTTCCCTTCTGTGCTATGGGATTCATTTTTACTATAATCTGTTTGTTGGAACATCATCTGTGGAAATTCTTTGATACCTGGCTCAAGAATCCACTTCTGTAGAGAAATTTTACATTTGCTTTTTGCAAGATATCTGCAGCACTAGCAACCCAGAACATTTAGAATAAATTCTCAGCTTGGGATTTTGGGGATTATTTGGGTGATTTGAATTCATGTCCAAATCCATATAAAGGCTAAATTATAGTTACAATCCTCAGAGGTGGCACTGGCTTTTTTTTCTCCCCTCCTCCCCTCTACCCAGAGTCAAAATTAAAGATTTTTTTTTTAATCTGACATCTATGGCTATTTTGTAATGGGAAGACTTTTAATAATGATTAAAAAACCATATACATTTTAAAACTTTATTAAAATGTCTGCTAGCTGTCATGTAAAAAAGGGTACTGCAACTATTATTATTGAATTATTAAATATTTAATGGTTCCACTAATATTCAACCAACCAACAGCTACTTATTGAATGGCAATTCACTAGGTGTAAATAAGAGCAGAGAGTCCCACGCTAGAAATAGTCTCCTACCAGCTAAGCTCTGGGAAAACAGATAAAACATGACCTTAGGTCTCAGGGCTAAAAATGAGTTTCTATTAAATCCTACCAAGTAAAGAATCAGTTAGATAAATATGAGCAGAATTAAAATTAATAATATAGGAGTCAGGTATATATACGCCTCAGGAAAAGAAAATGATAATAAGAAGTATTTCTCTCCAACGTTTTCAAACAAGTCACACTTCTTATATAATATTAGCAGCTAGAAACTGTTTTCTATTTGTAAGCAAAATTTCAACTATCAAAGAGAATAATCTAAGTTATACCGGGTCTCCTCTTAGTACTTTTAGAAGCAAAACTTCTACTCACTTGTAAAAGTAAAGTTCACAGATACAGCTCACAAAAGCCAGGAGACATCGCAAAAAATAAAAGACAAGAATCTGAAAGAAACCCAGAATGAAAAAGCAGAAGTCAGAAACAAGTGACAAAAACTCCTAAAAATGAAACCACTTTTGTTTCTTCTTAATAACCTTATTAATTGGTAAAATCATTTTGAAAAACAATACGTATCAAGAACTATAAAAATTTTCATAGCCCTAGACTTGGTACACGTACTTCTACAACTCTAGCTCACAGAAATAACGCATGCTATTATAACTCATTATATCAATATCAAATATCAAATAACTCATATCAAAATATGGGTAGGAAAGCTCTCTTTAAATGTTAACTGAAGCACTACTAATTTTAGTAGGTTCTTTTTTAAACTATAAAATGTCCAAATATAGGGAAACAAGTAAATCATGCCACATCTATTTCACAGAATATTATACAGATGTTAAATTTATGGTTATGAAGATGGTAGGAAAGTTCTTACCATAAAATGCTCATTCATTCAACAAACATTTCTTAAACAACGATAAGGTGTCAGGCATTGATTATTACAAAGCAGTAAGTGAAAATGCATACTACTATATTATTTATACACCAGAGTTACAGCTAAAGAAACTATATGCATATGAAAAGACTGGAAATCAAAATAATGAAATTGTAAAAGTAGCTATATTGGCCTGGTAGGATTTAGGTGAGTAATTTTCCTCCTATCTTCCAAACTTTTGTAGTATGGTTTCATTAATTTTATAATTAAGAGCATCAATTTTTTAAAATAACAGGGTTATATAAAACAGCTATTACATTACAGTATACTTAGTTAAGGCTTAAGAGCAGTGAATTCCCCAGAACATAAGCACTACTTAAATATGCAGTATGATTAATATATGTGCATATAACTTAGAGATACTTTCCATTTTCATCACAATAAACCAAAAATTCCAAAGCGAGTTGAATAAAGTAACCCAGGGCGGGCCACGGTGGCTCAGCAGGTAAGAGTGCTTGCCTGCCATGCCTGAGGACCCGGGTTCGATTCCCGGTGCCTGCCCATGTAGAAAAAAAGAAAAAAAAAAGTAACCCAGTACATTCCCTGATTCATTGATAACAAATATACTGAGAATTCTGGCAAGATGGCTGAATAGAATAGGCAGAACTCACTCCTCCACCATAAAACAACTACTGAACAGGCAGAAAACAAACAAAGCAGCAGTTTTGGAGTTGGGGTGACCAGGAGGACCTCAGCATTATATAAGGAAGACCTTGAAAGTAGAACTGAGAAATTGGGCTGAGTGTATTCAATCATGATCATCCCTAAGGTCCGCTGCCATGTAGCCGAAAAGAGCAAACCTCTACTTCAGAGAGGTGGGGGGGAGGCAATCCCCTCAGACCTGCAGCCTAGCATTCTTCCACGGGAATTCAGGAGCCAGTAGACTCATTTTAGCCACATACAGAGAGATCCTGCTGTGGTGCCCAGTACCTACCCCCATTCCTGTGGCAGGTTGCCATGGATGCCCCCAAGGCACTTGATTTTTCAGTAATTCCCAGCCAAACCAAGGCCAGAGCCTATCTCAGGGGGAGCAGCCCTTTTTACAGTCTGTTGGAGGCTGGACAGAGATGCAGATTACCAGTCTGTACTTTCCCATCTTCCCAGCATACAGTGCTCTTGGGCCACCTCTTCCCCCTGACCCCACCTCCCCCCCACAACCCCACCTCTTCCCCGCTGCGACAGCCTGCTAGGGAGACACAAGACAAGGAAGAAAATCCAGCAAGGCAGCAGGCTCTCATGTGTGCTGGAAGCCTCCAGCTCTGGGGGTTGGAGGATTGGGAGGTTTGAATTCACTAGCCAGCAGCTGGCACAGGAGTGTTCTCCTTTTCAGCAGCCAGCAAGATTGCCTTGGGGGTGAGTGAAGGGCTCCTGGCATTGCAGTACAGCTGCCTGGCCCCTGCTTCTCTGTTCCTGTATGCAGTGAGTGCCCTGAGCCCCTGTGTATTAAAGATGAGGCAGCCCTGTGAGGTTGGTGCTTTTATCACTCCCATCTCACAGGTGGAGAAAAGAGAGACAAAGGGACTTGTCTGAGGCCACACGGCTGGGAAGTGGCAGGGCTGAGATTTGAACCCAGGCAGGCTGGCAGCCGAGGAACTGTTCCTAAGCACTCTACGGCCATGAGGCTGGGATGTTAACACAGATCTGACCCCAGCCTACCCAACCTTCACCCTCTCTCTTGGAGGCAGGCAGGGCAACTCCCAATAGCTCCAATTTGCAGATGGGAATACTGAGTTCTCCACAGTCACACTGTGGGGTTTCCCCTCTGTTAATCAGCAGCCCTCTAGCCGGAGCAAGAAGCCACCATTCTTCGGGAATCCATCCCCTCCCTGAATCTCATTTTCTTAATCTGTAAAACAGGCACAATGACAAGAGCCACCTTGTAGGATTGGGACAAGAATTTATCATGCAAATCCATGGGAAAGAAAAAAAAAAATCTCTTGCATAGAACTGACACCTGAGGAATCGAGCTGTTCTTATCATCTAAGGAAAAAATACATCTAGTGGGTCATCTTTAAATTCCTCAGTGTTTCTCCTACTCCAGTGTCTCTGGAGACACAAACAGCCAGTCCCTCAGGGGCTTTGACCTGTGCTATCCAATCTGATAGCACTAGCCCATGTGGCTATTGATCACTGAAATACAACTATTCTAAACTGGGGTGAGCCATGGGTGTAAAATACACATCGGTTTTCAAAGACTGAGTATAAAAAAGAACATAAGATATATTATTCACAATTTAAAAAAATATTGGTAATTATCTGTTGAAACAGTAACATTCTGGATAGAAACAAATAGCATCTTGTGGGCCAACTGTCCAATTGGTTCTGCTCCGCATCTCCCTCTCCTCCCAAGGGAAGGGCTTCCCAGATTCACTGAAGTCCAGGCGCCCACAACAGCCTGCCACAGGGATGGGGGTAGGCACTGGGCATCACAGCAGGACTGCTGCATGTGGCTAAGATGAGTCTACTGTCTCCTGGGTTCCTGCACAAGAATGCTAGGCTGTGGCTCTGAGAAGATTGCCTCCCCCACCTCTTTGAAGTAGAAATTTGCTGTTTTTTGGCTACACAGCAGCGGACTTTAGGGATGATCATGACTGAAAACACTCAGCCCAATTTCTCAGTCCTAGTTTCTCCACTTTCCCTTCCAGGTCTTCCTTATATAATGCTGCAGCCCAGACTCTTTCCACACAGGAATCTGAGAATAATGAGTCCCATTGAACCTACAAGGTGGAGTCTTTGCCATATGCACAGTGCCCACCCCCAGAGCTGGAGGCTTCGGGCACACATGAGGGCCCGCAGCCTTGACTGGACTTTCACCTTGTCTTTTCCCTCTCCCCTCTGTCACAGTGGGGGAGAGGTAGGGCTGTGGGAGAGAGGTGAGGTCACGGGGAAGAGGTGGCCCAGAGCTGGGAAGATGGGGAAAGTACAGACTGGCAACCTGCATCTCTGTCCAGCCTCCAACAGACTGTAAAAAGGGGCTGCTCCCCCACAAAGAGGCTCTCGCCTTGGTTTGGCTGGGAATTACTGACAAACCAAGTGCCAAAGAGAACCTTCAACACAAACCCAAGCAAAAACAAAATATTAGATGAGCAAGGGAAACCAACTTTCAAAATAACCTTATCAAGATAATCAAATATGGGATTTCCAGGAAGATGGCCAAATAGAGTAGCATAAGATTAGCCCTGCTCCATGGAAAAGTTAGAGAAGGGACAGGAAGGTGACGGAGGCGGTGCTTTGGGAGTGCAGCTGACCTGGGAGAGGCTTCTGCACCACATGGGGCAGCTCTGACTGCAGAGGCCGAGGAACTGAGAGGGAAAAAGCTGGAGCATGGTATGGAGGACCAGAGCCACAGAGCCCGCGGGAGTGCACAGACAGGAGCCAGGGACTAGGAAGCAAGCCAGGTCATGTTCCTTTGGCACACTACCCTCACCAGCACAGCCCCATGACCAGTGACTCACCCCACAATGAACGCACCGAAACCCCATCACCTGCTCCCACTCCCTGCACTTCAGGCACCCCACCAGCCCCCAGTGCACATACCTGTACCACACCCCCACCCCAAGTGCAGCCAAACACACCTCTCCTGCACCTCTCCTGAGCACTACCTCCCCCTCCCTGTTCCCTGCCCACTGTTGCCAGCGCATAAAGGTTGCAGGCGCTAACCTCCATACCTAGGCTACCTCTGCCCCCTACCCATAGTGTTACACAGCCTCTTTCCGCTCCCCCTGAGCTCTGCATACCAGTTTATGGTACTCATAGGCCCACGCACACCAACGGGGCCCCAATCACGTCTTTCAGCTCTGGGAACCACACTTTACAGCAGTCCTAGAATTGCACATGCGCATGGCCCTCAGGACACTTCCCAATTCTGGGAAAGTGATGACCTGTGCAGCTGGGTCCCATCTGGCCCAAATGCACAAAAGCATAATGCTGACCTGCTGCCAAAGCTCCATGCATATGTACAAAGGGCCCCATGCCTTAGACCAGCACAAATCCGGGTTATGCTCCCCAGACTAGTGCACCCACACAGCTATATCTGTGTGGACGCCCTGGCTGCTGGGTGTCCACATTTGCAAGCATCAGCATAACATCCCCAATCTCACCTATACCTGCCTGAAATAAATGACCACACTGAGTATCACATTTTATGCCCTGATCCCTGTTGTACAACCATTCCGCAAACACAAGGCCTTAGACTACTGAAAGAAATCAACTCCCAAAGTAAATCAATCAATATATTTACATGCCACGAAGACAGCAGATCACTAAAGATGTCACAATGCAGATATATAGCTCTGCCTAATGACCAAATTAAAACATCAGGAGACACAGACGTTGAGAACAACTACTCAAAGATGTTCATACAACTCTACTTAATAAAATAAGTGGGAGAGCAAATGACATGAAGAAGATCAAGAAGATAGTACAAGAGCATAAAGAGGAATCTGAAAGAATAAATTAAGAAATAGCAGATATCACAGAGACTAAAGACTATGTTGATCAAATAAAAAACATACTAGAGGTGCACAACACCAGATTTGAAAAGACAGAAGAAAGAATAAGTGATATAGAGAATAGGATAACTGACTTCACATCAAATGGCAAAAAAGATGGGAAAAAATGAATTGTATCTCAGGGAAATGATAGACAAAAAGAAGGGCACAAATATAAGAATCAATGGTGTCCCTGAAGGAGAAGAGAGGAGTATAGGGCTAGGAAGAGTGGTTGAGGATATAATGGGAGAAAACTTTCCAACCCTCATAAAGGACATAAATTACAATCAAAGAAGCCTAATGAACTCCAAACAGAATAAATTCAAATATGCCTTCCCCAAGGCACATCTAATCAGTCTGTCAGATGTGGAAGAGAAGCAGAAAATCCTGAAAGCAGCAAGAGGAAAACAATCTACTACACACAAGGGAAACCAAATAAGACTGAGTTCAGACTACTCAACTAGCCACCTGGAGGCAAGAAGGCAGTGATAACGATATATTCAAGATCCTGAAAGAGAAAGGCTTCCAGCCAAGAATTCTGTACCCAGCCAAACTGTCCTTCAAAATTGAGGGAGAGATTAAAGTTCTCACAGGCAAAGAAGTCCTGAAAGAATCTGTCAACAAGAGATTAGCCCTACAAGAAATATAAAAAGGAGTTCTGCTGGCTGAAAGAAAAAAAGACAGGCAAGAGAGGTCTGGAGGAGGGCACAGAATTGAAGGCTACCATTAAGGGCAATTTAAAGGATACAAAGAGAAACAGGGAAAAGAATATATATATCTGACAAATAAAATAAAAAAGATAAGATGGTGGAATCAAGAAATACCTTTTCAGAAATAACTTTGAATGTTAAGGGACTAAACTTACCAACTAAAAGATACAGATTAGCGGAATGTATTAAGAAACATAATCCAGCTATATGCTGCTTACAAGAGACTCATCTTAGACACAAGGATACAAATTGATTGAAAGTGAAAGGATGGAAAACGATTTTCCACACAAGTTGTAACCAAAAGAAAACAGAAGTAGCTATACTAATATCAGACAAAGTACACTTTAAATGTAAAGACATCATAAGAGACAAAGAAGGACACTATATACTAATTAAAGGGTCAATTCACCAAGAAGATATAACAGTCATAAATGTTTATGCTCCCAATCAAGGAACTTTAAAGTACATGAGACATTGTCAAAACTGAAGGGAGCAATAGATGTGTCAACAATAATAGTAGGAGACTTCAATACACAACTCTCCTCTATAGACAGAACAACCAGACAGAAGATCAACAAAGAAATAGAGACATTAAATAACTTGATAAAAAGATTGGACATAACAGACATATATAGGTCATTGTACCCCAAAACACAAGGATATACATTTTTCTCTAGTGCTCATGGAACATTCTCCAAGATAGGTCATATATGCTGGGGTACAAAACAGCTCTTTATAAATTTAAAAATATTAAATTATTGTTCAAAGCACTTTCTCTGATCACAGTCGGATGAAGGTGGATCTCAATAACCACCAAAGAACAAGAACATTCACAAATATGTGCAGATTAAATAACACACTCTTAAACAAACAGTGGCTCAAAGAAGAAACTGCTAGAGAAATCAGTAACTATCTAGAGATGAATGAAAATGAGAATACTACTTATCAGAACTTATGGGATGCAGCAAAAACTGTGCTGAGAGGTAAATTTATGACCCTAAATGCCTATATTAAAAAGCAAGAAAGAGCAAAAATCGAGGACTTAACAGCACACCTGGAGGAACATGACAAAGAACAGTAAACTAACACCAAAACAATTAGAAGAGAAATAACAAAGATTAAAGCAGAGATAAATAAATGGGAGAACAAAAGAACAATAGAAAGAATCAATAAAACCAAAAGTTGGTTCTTTGAGAAAATCAATACAATTGATGGGAAGACAAAGAAAAAAAACAGAGAGTATGCAAATAAACAAAATCAGAAAAGAGAAAGAGTGGATTACCACAGACCCTGAAGAAAAAAAAAGAAATCATAAGAGGATACTATGAACAACTATATGCCAACAAACTAGACAACTTAGATGAAATGAACAAATTCCTGGAGACACACAAACAAGCTACACTAACTCAGAAAGAAACAGAAGATCTCAACAAACCAATCACAAGTAAAGAGATTCAATCAGTCATCAAAAATCTTTCTACAAAGAAAAGCCCAGGGCCAGATGGCTTCACAGGGAAATTTTATCAAACATCCCCAAAAGTACTAACACCAATCCTGCTCAAATTTTTCCAAAATATTGAGGAAAAAGGAACTCTACCTAATTCATCTGATGAAGCTAATATCATCTTAATATCAAAACCCAGTAAAGATGTCATAAGAAAGGAAAACTACAGGCAAATCTCCCTAATAAACAGAGAGGCAAAATTCAAAATAAAATATTAGCAAATCGAATCCAGCAACATATTAGAAGAATTATACACCATGACCAAGTGGGGTTTATACCAGGAATGCAAGGATGGTTCAACTCAAGAAACTCAGTTAATGTAATACAGCACAGTAACAAATCGAAAGGGAAAAATCACATAATCATATCGATTGATGCTGAAAAAGTACTCGACAAAATTCAGCATCCTTTTCTGATAAAAACACTCCAAAAAATAGGAATCAAAGATAACTACCTCAATATGATAAAGGGGTTATATGAAAAACCGATAGGCCAGCATTGTACGCAATAAAGAGACTGAAAGCTTTCCCCCTAAGATCAGGAACAAGACATGGATGCCCACAGTCACCACTATTACTCAACATTATGTTAGAAGTTCTAGCTAAAGCAATCAGGAAGGACAAAGCAATAAAATGCATCGAAATTGGAAAGGAAGCAGTAAAACTCTCATTATTTGCAGATGATATGATACTATACTTGGAAGATCCTGAGAAATCTACAGCAATGTCACTTGAGCTAATAAATTCAGCAAGGTGGCAGGATATAAAATTAATGTGTAAAAATCAGTATCATTTCTATATGCAATCAATGACTTACCTGAGGAGGCAGTTAATAAGAAAATTCCATTCAAAAGAGCAACTAAAAGAATCAAGGACTTAAGAATGAACTTTAACTGGGGATGTAATAAACTTGTACATAGAAAACTACATAACATTGCTAAAAGAAATTAAAGGAGATCTAAATAGGTGGAAAGACATTCCCTGCTCATGGATAAGGTCAAATATAGTTAAGATGTCAATTCTACCCAAATTGATCTGCAGATTCAACACAGTACCAATCAAAATTCCAACAACTTACTTTGAAGATTTGGAAAAGCTAACTATCAAATTCAACTGGAAGGGAAAAAGACCCTGAATACCTAAAGGCATCCTGAAAAAGAAGAATGAAGTGGGATGATTAACACTCCTGGACTTTAAAACCGATTATAAAGCCACAGTGGTCAAAACAGCATGGTACCAGCACAAAGATAGAAGCATTTACCAATGGAATCAAATTGAGAGTGCAGTAATAGACTACCAAATCCTCTGAACTGGGACAAAATAGTCTTTTCAATAATTGGGCATGAAAGAACTGGATAAAAATAACCAAGAGAATAAAAAGGGACCCTTATCTTATACCCTTCACAAAAATTAACTGAAAGTGGATCAAACACCTAAATATAAGAACTAGCACCATAAAGCTTCTAGAAGAAAATATAGAGAAACATCTTCAAGACCTAGTAATAGGAGGTAGCTTCCTAAACTTTACACCAGAATACAAAGCAACAAAAGAAAAAATAGATAAATGGGAACTTCTCAAAATCAACTGCTTCTGCACCCCAGAAGACTTTGTCAAAAAGGTGAAGAGTCAGCCAACTCAATGGGAGAAAATGCTTGGAAATCACATATCAGACAAAGGTTTGATTTCCTGTATATACGAAGAAATCATACGACTCAATAACAAAAGAACAAACAATCCAATTATAAAACGGGCTAAAGATAGGCATTTTTCTGTAGAGTAAATACAAATAGCTCAAAAGCACATGCAGAAATGCTCATTTTCATTGGGTATAAGGGAAATGTAGATCAAGACTACGGAAATGTAGATCAAGACTACAATGAGATACCACCTCATACCTATAAGAATGACTGCTTTTAAACAAAAAGGAAACTATAAATGTTGGAAAGGATGTGGAGAAATGGGACACTTATGCACTGCCGGTGGGAATGTATAATGGTATAGCCACTATACAAGACTGTTTGGCAGTTCCTCAGGAAACTAAATATCGAGTTGCCATATGCAACAGCAATAGGACTACTGGGTATATACCCAGAAGAACTGAAAGTAATGACACAGTCATTTGCACACCGATGTTCACAGCAGCATTATTCACAATCGCCAAAAGATAGAAACAAACAAAATGCTCATCAACAGACAAGTGGATCAACAAAATGTGGTATATACATACGATGGAATATTATGCAGCAATAAGATAAAATGACATCCTGAAGCACAAGACAAGATGGATGAGCCTTGAGGACATAATGCTGAGTGAAGTTAGCCAGACACAAAAGGATACATACTGTATGATTCCACTTTTATGAACAGCATAAAGGTATAATCACAGGCTTATAATACAGAATATAGGGGATTCAGAGATACATAGAAGCTAGAGATGGGTGAACCATTAGCTAATGAGGTTGAATGCCAATGTAAGCAAATAGAGAGGAGCGAAGGTGATTCTCTAATGCGTCTATAAGTAATATTACCATATTGAAGATTAACAAGATTGAAAGGGTTGTATAGACCTACGTGTCCCACTGATTAACACTAGAAATATGAATTAGTTCTCACAAGAATTACTTCAAAGATATGATTCTTGTACAAAGAGTGTTTAAGTCCACAGCACAGAGGGAAACTTCTACTGTATGCTATGAGCTATGTTCAACAGGAAAACATCAGCACTACCACAGCAACAGCAGAGGTAAATAATGGGGGGAGGGACAAGAGTTAAGAGGAGGTTTAGATTTCTTATTTGGTGAGGGTGTGTTTACTGGTTTTCTTTCTCTTGGGAACAATTAAATTAACTAAAATTGAGAATGGACTTTGGGCCCTATACATGATGCCTGATGAAGGCAGGTGGCTGAAGGATGCACTGATGGACAAGTATATTGGCAAACAATGGTGTATACTTATGAACGAAGGTTGTGCTGCTACAAAAAGGAACAAAGTCATGAGGCATGCAACGATGTGAATGAACATGGGGGACATTTAGTGAGAATGTAAAATGTATGGAATATGGTAAAATGTATGGAAAATAAGCCAGAAACAAAAACGAATGGTATGGTCACCTTTAGAAAATACTTATAAGAAAATAGGAGCCTAGACTGCAAGCTTTTAGAGTAGACACATTAAGTCTGGAGTGGTGATTATTATTTCTGAATTTTGAGAGGCTGTTTCATATATATAACCTGATATTTAGAGACAAGAACAAAGCCAAACCAAGTTGGGTTAAAGTAATTCAGAACATAAGGGTAAGGAAGATAGTGTCTACATTTTAGAACCACACATACTCTTTGAGAACAATGGAAGAAAGGTTTATTTGGCCTGGAACTGAAATTTTCTGTACTGCATAATCTAATTTGACCTATTTGTATAGCTCATTTTAGCAACTGAAACACAGGGAGCACAGAATAAGAAAGTCCTTTAATGCTGTATGGATTATTGTAACATCTGGATACATCCTAGAGTATATTAAGCAGATAATCAAAAAGTATTAGCAAAGTCCCTTAGGGGATGGGAGAAAGAAAACAGAACTATTAAACCTTACCATGAGAGAATCCCCTGATACTGTGTCAAACTTAAGGGACACCCAAATCACAGGCCATACCCTCAATCATGAGGCTTACTCTTGTAAAGCTTATATAGGTAGCAGAGAAGATTAGACTACCTATAGGCATGCCTAAGAGTTACTTCTGGAGGACCTCTTTTGTTGCTCAGATGTGGCCTCACTTTCTCTAAACCAAATTCTGCAAGTGAAATCATTGCCTTCCCCCTACATGGGACATGACATCCAGGCATCAAAGTCTCCCTGGCAACATGGGAGATGACTCCCAGGGATGAATCGGCCCTGGCACCATGGATTCAACAATTTCATCCTGACTTAAAGGGAAAAAGAAGAATAATTAATCAAGTGTCAGTAGCAGAGAGAGTTCAAATAGAGTCAACAGTCTATTCCGGAAGTTGCTCTTATGCAAGCTTCGGTTAGACTTTTCTACCTATCATAACCTGCCAACCCCCAAACAAGACCATTCCAACATATCCTAAAGAACACCATGGGGCAATACATAAGATTCCACAAGGGTTCCATGCACTAGAGCAACTTTCCAGAAACCTACAACCTCCGGATGGGTCCATGGTCCAGATAACTCCTGAAACTACCTCCCTACCCCATATTAGTGGCAGAACCTTCCAATATGAAAAATTTAGAATGGTGGTAGCCCAAACACATCTAAAGAGAGGGATGGAAAGATCAAAGATGATGGTCAAGTTATACAGAGAAGACAGGATTTAACAAATGAAAATGAATGCTGAATCATTAAATTGATAACTCTTTTAGTCTCCAGTATTTTAGAGTAGCTGGAAGTAAAACCCTAAAATTATGAAATTGTAACCCTTGTCAAATTCTGAAATATGTTCTACAACTAATTGTGGTGCTGTGCTTTGAAATTTATAGCTTTTCTGTATATATATTATTTTTCACCAAAAAAAGAAGGAAAAAAAGTCAATTGTGATGGCAAAAAAATATTTTAAGTCCTCTATCCTCCTATATTCTGGAGCAGCTGGATGGAAAAATATGAGAGGACAGTATGGTAGTCCATGATAAACTTTGGGATCTGTCCTGTAACTATTTGTTGCAGAGTGCTTTGAAAACTATTGCTTTTTTATTTCTTTGCTTTCTATATACGTTATACTATACAAGAAAAAAAGTTAAAAATAAAAAAAATACTCAAATACAAGAAATGAGCAAAAAATCACAAGACACATGAAGAAGCAAGAAGATAAGACTAAGCCAAATGATAAAATTAAGCCGGTGGAGATCAAAGATGTTCAAACAAGTCACCTAAATAACTTCAAGGAGATAGCTAAAGATGTAAAGAATATCAAGAAGGCACTTGAGAGCATAAATAAGAATTTGAAAGAATAAACAGAAAAAAAGAAGATCTTACAAACATTAAAGATATCCCAGATCAAAATAAAAATATATTAGAGGTACATAACAGCAGATCTGAAGACGAAGAAGAAAAAATAAATGAACTAGAGGACATAGCAACTGAATTTGAATGCACAAAACAATAGATGGTGAAAAAAATGGAAAACTTTGAATTGGATCTCAGAGAAATGATGGAAAACATGAAGCAAACAAATATAAGAAACATTAGTGTCTGAAAAAAGAGAAAAGTAAAGGGCTAGGAAGATTATTTGAAGAGATAATTGGGGAAAACTTCCCAACCTTTATAAAAGACATAAATATGCAAATCAAAGAAGACCAATGATCTCCAAATAGAACAATACAAAAAAGGCATACTCCAAGACACATACTAATAAGACTATCTAATGCTGAGGAGAAGGAGAGAATCTTGACAGCAGCAAGAGAAATGCACACAAAAGGGAAGACATATAAGATTAAATGCTGACTACTTATCAGGCACTATGGAGATGAGAAGGCAGTGGTATGATATATCTAAGATCCTAAAACAGAAAACTTGTTACCAAGAATACTTTATCCAGCAAAGCTATCCTTCAAAAGTGAGGGAGAAATTTAAATTTTCACAGATAAACAAACGCTGAGAGAATCTGTTAACAAGAGACCTGTCTTGCAAGAAATACTGAAGGGAGTTCTGCCAACTGAAAAAAAAAAAGACAGGCGAGAGAGACTTGGAGGAGAGTAAGAAATTATGATTATAAGTACGGGTAACTAAATTGATAAAAAGAGAGAAAAATACTAACATGACAAATAAAAGCCAGGGGATAAAATGGATGAAGCAAGAAATGTATTTTACAGTAATAACACTGAATGCTTCGGCTTGAACTCCCCAATAAAAAGACAGAGATAGGAAGAATGGATTTAAAAAATATGATCCATCAATATGTTATTGACACGAGACTCATTTTAGACCAAAAGATACAAACAAGTTGAAAGTGAATGAATGGAAAAAGACATTACATGTAAGCAATAAAAAAAAAAAAAAGCAGGAGTACCTATAGCAATATCAGATAAAAGACTTTAAATGAAAAGATGCTATAAGACACAAGGAAGGACACTATATATTTATAAAAGGGATCATCCACCAAGAACAAATGACAGTTATAAATGTCTATGAACCTAATCCAGGTGCTGCAAAGTATAGGAGGCAAATACTGGCGAACCTGGAAGGAGCAACAGAAGTTTCTATATTCTTAAAGGGAGACTTCAACACACCACTTTCTTCAATAGCTAGAACTGGGCAGAGGATCAACAAGGACAAAGTGAGCCTAAATAATAACATAAATGAATTAGACGTAACAGACATACGTAGATCATAGCATCTCAAAACAACAAGACATACATTCTTCTAAAGTGCTCATGGAGCATTCTTTAGAATAGATCATATGCTGGGGCACAAAACAGGTCTTAATAATTTTAAAAAGACTGAAATTATTCCAAGTACGTTCTCCAATCACAATGGAATGAAGTTGGAAATCAATAATCACTGAAGAACCAGAACTTCCAAAAACGTGTTAAACAACACACTCTTAAACAATCAGTGGGTCAAAGAAGAAATTGCAAGGAAAATCACTAAATATTTAGAGATGAATGAAAATTAGAATACAATATATCACAACTTATGGGATGAAGTAAAAGAGGTGCAGAGAGGGATTTGAAGTTCAAAATGCTTACATTAAAAAGGAAGAGCTTCCGGGTCAAGATGGCAGCTTAACAACATGCACGTTTTAGTTCGTCCTCCAGAACAACTACTAAATAACGAGAAACAGTACAGAACAGCTCCTGGGGTCACGTCAGTGACCAGACACACAGCGTACCCCAGTCTGGACCAGCTGGACCGGCTGCAAGCACCCCCCTGAACCGTAAGTTCCCAAAGCTGCTGCGGCGGCCAGTGCCCCTCCCCCACAGGCCGCTTCCCAGAGGGGAAAGGAAAGGACTTTACCAGCAAGCAGCAGGGACTGGGCACAATCAAACGCCAATTGTGGAACTAATTAACAAATTCTGACTACTAAAAATAGGCCCCCAGCTTAGGTGAACCTGATCAAAGCGGAGGTTGCTCATTTTTGCCCCAGCGCCAAGGGGGCAGGACTGACAGAAAAAGGGGAAAAAAAAAAAAAGAAAGAAACAGAGGTTTTTGTGGCTGTGTTTCTACAATGGCTTGACTGCCTCTGGATACAGCGGCAGGCCTTTACAGGCTGCAACTGCCCCAGGCATAGGCAGAAGTGAGCTCTTTTGGGGGCTTGTCTGGAGCCTGTGCCTTCCCCAGGGGAAGGGTGAAGCCCCACCCAGGTGGAATCCCTCCATCAAGGAATTCAGACACCAGGGCTTGGTAATTTGAAGCGATTAAAACCAGCCTACAACCTCTCCTCTGTCTCCACCATGCCCCCAGCAGGGAGAGTCTGCCAAAGTTAAAGGTACTGCATCATCTTCTGCTGGTGGGACCTGCAGTCAGACAAGCGCCACACACAGGGCAGGATAAGAAAAAACAGAGTCAAGAGACTTCACAGGAAAGTCTTTCAACCTGCTGGGTCTCACCCTCAGGGAAAACCGACGCAGATGACTCTTTCCTCCTTATAGGAGGCCAGTTTTGTCTGGGAAAATCTGGCTGGGGTATATAATATCTAAGTAGACCCTCCAAAGTGTGTGTCGGGCGGGGAGGCAACACACAAGCAGGGCAAGAAACAAGAAAACAAGAACTGAAAATTTCTCCTCTGTTAAACAAAACTTAACCTAAAGGTCCAGATAAAGCTGAACGGAATGTCAAAGAACAGATAGACAACAAATTCATCCAGCAAGAAAACCCTAGATAAAAGAAGTGAAAGCAATCTCCAGGATAAACTAATTAAGGTAATTAAATGCCCAGATGCCAGCAAAAAATAACAAATCACACTGGGAAAATTGAAGATATGGCCCAGTCAAAGGAACAAACCAACAATTTAAATGACATACAGGAGCTGAAACAATTAATTCAGAATGTACGAACAGACATGGAAAACCTCATCAAAAACCAAATCAATGAATTGAGGGAGGATATAAAGAAGGCAAGGAAAGAACAAAAAGAGGAAACTGAAACTCTGAAAAAACAAATCACAGAACTTATGGGAATGAAAGACACAGTAGAAGAGATGAAAAAAAAACAATGGAAACCTAAAATGGTAGATTTTGAGAGACAGAACATAGGATTTCTAAACTGGAGGACGGAACATCTGAAACCCGACAAGAAACAGAAACTATAGGGAAAAAAATGGAAAAATATGAGCAGGGACTCAGGGAATTGAAAGACAATATGAAGCGCACAAATACACGTGTTGTGGGTGTCCCAGAAGGAGAAGAGAAGGGAAAAGGAGGAGAAAAACTAATGGAAGAAATTATCACTGAAAATTTCCAAACTCTTATGAAAGACTTAAAATTACAGATCCAAGAAGTGCGGCGTACCCCAAAGAGAATAGATCCAAATAGACATATTCCAAGACATTTATTAATCAGAATGTCAGAGGTCAAAGAGAAAGAGAGGATCTTGAAAGCAGCAAGAGAAAAGCAATCCATCACATACAAGGGAAGCCCAATAAGACTATGCGCAGATCTCTCAGCAGAAACCATGGAGGCGAGAAGACAGTGGGATAATATATTTAAATTATTAAAAGAGAAAAACTGCCAACCAAGAATTCTATATCCAGCAAAACTGTCCTTCAAAAATGAGGGAGAAATTAAAACATTTTCAGACAAAAAATCACTGAGAGAATCTGTGACCAAGAGACCAGCTCTGCAAGAAATACTAAAGGGAACACTAGAGACAGATACGAAGACAGAAGAGAGAGGTGTGGAGAAGAGTGTAGAAAGGAAGACTATGAGTAAAGGTAAAAAGAAGGGAAATTAGATATGACATATAAAATCCAGAAGGCAAAATAGTAGAAGAAAGTACTACCCATGCAGTAATAACACTGAATGTTAATGGATTAAACTCTCCAATCAAAAGACATAGTCTGGCAGAATGGATTAAAAAACAGGACCCGTCTATATGCTGTCTCTAGTCAAAGGACACAAGGACAAGGACACAAATGGACATTTACACACCAGTGTTTATAGCAGCATTATTAACAATTACCAAGAGATGGAAACAGCCAAAATGTCCATTAACAGAGAGTTGGCTAAACAAACTGCGACATTTACATAAGATGGAATATTATGCAGCTGTAAGACAGAATAAAGTTATGAAGTATGTAACAACATGAATGGACCTTAAGGACATTATATGCTGAGTGTGATTAGCCAGAAACAAAAGGACAAATACTGTATGGTCTCACTGATATGAACTGACATTAGTGAATAAACTTGGAATATTTTCTTGGTAACAGAGACCATCAGGAGATAGAAATAGGGTGAGATATTGGGTAATTGGAGCTGAAGGGATACAGATTGTGCAACAGGACTGAATATAAAAACTGAGAAATAGACAGCACAATACTACCTAACTGTAATGTAATTATGTTAAAACACTGAATGAAGCTGCATGTGAGAATGATAGAGGGAGGAGGGATGGGGACATAAATGAAATCAGAAAGAAAGATAGATGGTAAAGATTGAAATGGTATAATCTAGGAATGCCTAGAGTGTATAATAATAGTGAAATGTACAATGTACAAATTTTAAACATGTTTTTGCATGAGGAAGAACAAAGGAATGTCAATGTTGCAGGGTGCTGAAAATAGATGATAATTAATACTTTAAAATGTCACCTTATGTGTGAGACTAAAGCAAAAAATGTTTATTTGTTACAAAATTTATCTTTTGACTAGAGCATTTCCTAATATAACTCATGTAGATAGTTTGATTGATTGTCATAAGTACTTGGAATCTCGGGTAGGACATGAGATTTTGTTGGTTTGTCCAGAGTGATGCCCCAATGAATCCCACAGTGATTTGATCAGTGACTGGAAAAGTATTTGCAAGCCCCCTTTGGGGAATGGTGAGAGTGGGGAGAAATTCAACTTCCCCAAGTTGAATTCTTGATATTCTCACAAGCAGTGTGGACAACCAAAGCTATAGGCTGGGCCCCCAGTCTTGAGGTTTGTTCATATGAAACTTAACCCCACAAAGGATAGGTCAAGTCTACTTAAAATTTAGGCCTAAGAGTCACCCCCAAGAGAGCCTCTTTTGTTGCTCAGATGTGGCCTCTCTCTCCAGCCAACATGACGAGCAGTCTCACCACCCTCCCCCTCTCTGCATGGAACATGACTCCCAGGGATGTGGACCTTCCTGGCAACATGGGACGGAGATCCTGGAACGAGCTGAGACTCAGCATCAAGGGACTGAGAAAAACCCTAGAATGAGCTGAGAATTAACATCAAAGGATTGAGAGAACCTTCTCGACCAAAGGGGGAAGAGTGAAATGAGACTAAGTGTCAATGGCTGAGAGATTCCAAACAGAGTTGAGAGGTTATGGCTGAGAGATTCCAAACAGAGTTGAGAAGTTATCCTGGAGGTTATTCTTAATCATTAAGTAGATATCACCTTGTTGTTCAAGATGTAGTGGAGAGGCTGGAGGGAATTGCCTGAAAATGTAGTGCTGTGTTCCAGTAGCCATGTTTCCTGATGATGATTGAACAATGATATAGCTTTCACAATGAGACTCTGTGAATGTGAAAACCTTATGTCTGATGCTCCTTTTAGCTACAATATCAAGGGAAGAGTAGAACATATGGA
This sequence comes from Tamandua tetradactyla, assembly GCF_023851605.1. Taxonomy (NCBI): domain Eukaryota; kingdom Metazoa; phylum Chordata; class Mammalia; order Pilosa; family Myrmecophagidae; genus Tamandua; species Tamandua tetradactyla. The sequence goes on along the minus strand of NC_135334.1, from coordinate 29,418,404 downwards.
ATAAAAATAAATAACAGGGGAACAGATGTTAAAATAAATTCAGTTTGAAATAGTGGTAGGTGAAGGCGAGGGGTAAGGGGTATGGTACGTATAGGTTTTGTTTTTTTTTCTCTCTATCATCGTTTTATTTCTTTTTCTGTTGTCTTTTTATTTCTTTTTCTAAATCGATGCAAATCTACTAAGAAATGATGAATATGCAACTATGTGATGATATTAAAAATTACTGATTGTATATGTAGAATGGAATGATTTCTAAATGTTTTTAGTTAATTTTTTTTAATTAATAATAAATAAATAAATAAATAAATAATGGGGGAACAAATGTTAAAATAAATTTAGTTTGAAATGCTAGTGGTAAATGAAAGTGAGGGGTAAGGGGTATGGTATGTATAATCTCTTTTTTTCCTCTGTTATTGTTTTATTTCTTTTTCTGTTGTCTTTATTTCTTTTTCTAAAGAGATGCAAATGTTCTAAGAAACGATGAATATGCAACTATGTGACGATATCAAGAATTACTGATTGTATATATAGAACGGAATGATCTCTTAATGTTTTTTAATTTTTAATTAATAAAAAAATTAAAAAAAAAAAGGAAGAAGGAGCTAAAAGCAAAGGCTTAGCTCACCTATTGAAAAAATTACAGAAAGAGCAGCAAACTAACCCTAAAACAAGTAGAAGAAAAGAAATAATAAAGATTAAAATGGAAATAAATTAATTGGAGAACAAAAAAGCAAACAATAGAATCAATACAATCTAAAGTTGGTTACTTGAAAAGATCAAGATTGAGAAACTCTCAGCTAGACTGACAAGGTCAAAAAGAGAGAAGATACAAATAAAATCAGAAATCAGAGGGGGATCGTTACCACAGATCCCAAAGAAAGAAAAAAGTTAATTAGAGGATACTATATACAACTATGCCAACAAACCAGACAACACAGATGAAATGGACAATTTTTAGATAGACACAAACATCCTATACAGACCTGAGAAGAAACAGAAGAGCGCAACAAACCAGTCACAAGTAAAGAGATTCAATCAGTCACCAAAAGCCTCCCTACAAAACTCAACCAACTACTGCAGGGTCAAGACAGTGGCTAAGTGAGGTAGGGATTTAGTTCATACTCCAGAGAAGCTAATAAATAGCCAGGGACAGTACAGAACAACTGCTGGGCCCACATCAATGACCAGACACACAGTGTCCACCAATCTGGAACAGGTGGACCAGCTGCGAGCCTCCCCAGAATGATGACTCCCCCAAGCCACAGCAGCCAGCACCCCTCCCCCACAGGCTGTTTCCCAGAGGGGAAAGGAAAGAGAGTTTACCAACAGCAGGGGCTGAGAGGAATAAACTCCAATTGTGGAATTAATTAACAAATTCTGACAACTAAAAATACGTCCCCAGCTCAGTTGAACCTCGAGTAAAAGCTAAAGTCACTGGGTTTTGCCCTGGCACAGAGGGGGCAGGCCTGAAGGAAAAAGAAAAAGAAAAAAAAACAGAGATTTTTCAGGATTTGAAAAGGTCTGGGACCTGAAGGGAAGGAGGGGACACATAGGACCTGGAGATACACAGAGCAACATACCACCTTAGGCTCTTGATTGGCAAACCTGAGGAATGGGGATCCTGCTCTGAAAAGCATTTCTTTCTTTCATTTTGGTGGCTGTGTTTCTACCGCTTCACTGCTCTTTGGATACAGCTGCAAGGCTTCTCCAGCTCCACTGCCCCAGGCATAGGCAGAATTAAGCTAGTTTGAGTGTTTGTCAGGAGCCTGTGCCTTCCCCAGGAGAGGGGTCCGACCCAGCTCAGGTGGAATTCCTCCCTCAAAAGTTCAGACCCCAGGGTCTGGGAAAGTGAAGCAATTAAACCTAGACTACAGTCTCTCCACTTTCTCCACAATGCTTCAACAGGGGGAGTCTGCTGAATTTAAAGGTACCACATCACCTTATGCTGGTGGGACCTGCAAGCAGACAAGTACCACATACTGGGCAGGATAGGAAAAACAGAGCCCAGAGGTTTCATAGGAAACCCTTTCAATCTGCTGTGTCTCACCATCAGAGAAAACTGATACAGGTGACTCTTTCCTCCTGACAGGAAGCCAGTTTGGTGTAGGAAAATCTGGCTGTGGTCTATAATACCTAAGTAGACCCTGCTAAGGGGGGAAAAAGGCATCATACAGGCAGGGCAAGAAACAAGAAAACAAGAACTGAAAAATTCTCCTTTGTTAAACAAAACCTAAGCTAGAGGTCCAGAATAAGCTGAGCTGAATGTCAAAGAACAGATACACAACAAAGTCATCCAGCAAGAAAACCCTAGGTAAAAAAACAATCTCCAGAATAACTAATTAAGGTAATTAAATGCCTAGATGCCAGCAAAAAATAATGACTCATACTAGGAAAATTGAAGATATGGCCCAGTCAAAGGAACAAAGCAACAATTCAAATGAGATACAGGAGTTGAAACAATTAATTCAGAATGTTTGAACAGTAATGGAAAACTTCATCAAAAATCAAATCAATGAATTGAGGAAGGATATAAAGAAGGCAAGGAATGAACAAAAAGAAGAAACAGAAAGTCTGATAAAACAAATCAAAGAACTTATGGGAATGAAAGGCACAGTAGAAGAGATGAAAAAAAACAATGGAAACCTACAATGTCAGATTTTAAGAGGCAGAATATAGGATCAGTGAAGTGGAGGATGGAACATCTGAAATCTGACAAGCAAAAGCGCATATACGGAAAATAATGGAAAAATATGAGCAGGGAATTGAATGACAACATGAAGCCCACGAATATACATGTGTGCGTGTCCCAGAAGGAGAAGCGAAAGGAAAAGGAGGTGAAAAACAAATAGAGGAAATCATCACTGAAAATTTCCCAACTCTTATGAAAGACTTAAAATCACAGATCCAAGAAGTACAGCATACCCCAAAGAGAACTGATCCAAATACACGTACTCCAAGACACTTACTAATCATAATGTCAGAGGTCAAAGAGAAAGAGAGAATCATGAACACAGCAAGAGAAAAGCAGTCTATCACATACAAGGGAAGCCCAATAAGATTATGCATAGATTTCTCAGCAGAAACCATGGAGACGAGAAGACAGTGGGATGATATATTTAAATTACTAAAAGAGAAAAACTGCCAACCAAGGATTCAATATCCAGCAAAATTCTCCTTCAAAAATGAGGGGGAAATTAAAACATTTTCAGACAAAAAATGACTCAGAGAATTTGTGATGAAGAGACCAGCTCTGTAAAAAACAGTAAAGGGAGCACTAGATACAGATAGGAAAAAACAGGAAAGAGAGGTATGGAAAAGAGTGTAGAAATGAAGACTATCAGTAAAGGTAAAAAGAAAGAAAATTAGATATGACATATAAAATCCAAAAGGCAAAATGATAGAAGAAAGTACTGTCCTCCGTATAGTTATAACACTAAATGTTAATGGATTAAACTCTCGAATCAAAAGACACAGACTGGCTGAATGGACTAAAAAACAGGACCCATCTATATGCTGTCTACAGGAAATGCATCTTAGACCCAAGGATAAATGCAGGCTGAAAGTGAAAGGTTGGGAAAAGATATTTCATGCAAATAACAATCAGAAAAGAGCAGGATAGCTATAGTAAAACCCAACAAATTAGACTTCAAATGTAAAACAGTTAAAAGAGACAAAGAAGGACACTATGAATTAATAAAAGGAACAATTCATAGACATAACAATCATAAATATTTATGCACCAAACCAGAATGCTCCAAAATACACAGACAAACACTGAAAAGAGAAACAGACAAATCAGCCTATTAGTTGGAGACATCAATTCTCCACTCTCATCAATGGACAAAACATCAAGAAAGAGGATCAATAAATAAAGAGAGATTTTGAATAATACAATAAATGAACTAGACTTAACAGATATTTATAGAACATTACACCCCACAACAGCAGGATACACCTTTTTCACAAGTGCTCATGGATCATTCTCAAGCATAGATATGCTGGGTCACAAAGCAAGTCTCAATAAATTTAAAAAGATTGAAATCATACAAAACATTTTCTCAGATCATAAAGGAATGAAGTTGGAAATCAATAATAGGCAGAGTGCCAGAAAATTCACAAATATATGGAGACTCAACAACACACTCTTAAACAACCAGTGGGACAAGGAAGAAATTACAAGAGAAATCAGTCAATATCTTGAGGCAAATGAAAATGAAAACATGACATATCAAAATTTATGAGATGCAGCAAAGGCAGTGCTAAGAGGGAAATTTATTGCCCTTAATGCTGATATCAAAAAAGAAGAAAGAGCAAAACCTGAGGAATTAACTGTCCACTTGGAAGAAGTACAGAAAGAACAGCAAACTAACCCCAAAGCAAGCAAAAGGCAATAAATGAAGATTGGAGCAGAAATAAATGAAACTAAGAACACAAAGCAATCAAGAAAATAAAAAAACCAGAAGTTGGTTCTATGAGAAAATCAATAACATTGATGGACCCTTAGTGAGGTTGACAAAAAGAAGAAGAGAGAGGATACAAATAAATAAAATCAGATGGAAGAGGAGACATAACCACTGAACCCACAGAAATAAAGGAAGTAATGAGAGGATACTATGAACAACTTTATGCTAATATATACAACAATGTAGATGAAATGGACAACTTCCTAGAAAGGCATGAACAACCAAGTTTGACTCAAGAAGTATTATGAAAGTACAGTGGTCAAAACAGCATGGTCCTGGCGTAAAGATAGATACACTGACCAATGGAATAGAATAGAGTGTTCATAGACCCTCTCATCTATGGACAAGTGATCTTTGATAAGGCAGTCAAGCCAACTCACCTGGGACAGAACATTCTCTTCAATAAATGGTGCCCAGAGAACTGGATATCCACATGCAAAAGAATGAAAGAGGACCCATATCTCACACCCTATACAAAAATTAACTCAAAATGGATCAAAGACCTAAACATTAGATCTAAGACCATAAAATTGCTAGAAGAAAATGAAGGGAAATATCTTATAAATCTTATAATAGGAGGCAGTTTTATAGACCTTATACCCGAAGTACTAGCATTGAAGAAAGAAAGAAATGGGAACTCCTCAAAATTAAAAACTTTTGTGCATCAAAGAACTTCGTCAAGAAAGTAAAAAGAGCCATTATCAACAAAACAGAAAATGACAAGTGCTGGAGAGGATGCGGAGAAAGAGGCACACTTATCCACTGTTGGTGGGAATGTCAAATGGTGCAACCACTGTGGAAGGCAGTTTGGCGGTTCCTCAAAAAGCTGAATATAGAATTGCCATATGACCCAGCAATACCATTGCTAGGTATCTACTCAAAGGACTTAAGGGCAAAGACACAAACGGACATTTGCACACCAATGTTTATAGCAGCGTTATTTACAATTGCAAAGAGATGGAAACAGCCAAAATGTCCATCAACAGAAGAATGGCTAAACAAACTGTGGTATATACATACGATGGAATATTATGCAGCTTTAAGACAAGATAAACTTATGAAGCATGCAATAACATGGATGGACCTAGAGAACATTATGCTGAGTGAGTCTAGCCAAAAACTAAAGGACAAATACTGTATGGTCCCACTGATGTGAACGAACATTCGAGAATAAACTTGGAATATGTCATTGGTAACAGAGTCCAGCAGGAGTTAGAAACAGGGTAAGATAATGGGTAATTGGAGCTGAAGGGATACAGACTGTGCAACAGGATTAGATACAAAAACTCAAAAATGGACATTACAATAATACCTAAGTGTAAAGTAATCATGTTAAAACACTGAATGAAGCTGCATCTGAGCTATAGGGTTTTTTGTTGTTTTGTTTTGTTTTGTTTTTTACTATTATTATTACTTTTATTTCTTTTCTCTATATTAACATTCTATATCTTTTTCTGTTGTGTTGCTAGTTCCTCTAAACCGATGCAAATGTACTAAGAAACGATGATCATGCATCTATGTGATGATGTTAAGAATTACTGATTGCATATGTAGAATGGTATGATTTCTAAATGTTGTGTTAATTTCTTTTTTTTCCATTAATTAATAAAAAAAAAAAAGAAAGTAAAAAGACAGCCTACGCAATGGGAGTCAATATTTGGAAATGATCTATCAGATAAAGGTCTAGTATCCAGAATATATAAAGAGATTGTTCAACTCAACAACAAAAAGACAGACAACCCAATTACAGATGAAATCAGAAGGAAAGATATAAAGACTGAGATGGTATAATCTAGAAATGCCTAGAATGCATAATGATAGTGACTAAATGTACAAATTTAAAAGTGTTTTGCATGAGGAAGAACAAAGGAATGTCAATAATACAGTGTGTTGAAAATAGATGGTAATTAATATTTTAAAATTTTATGGCGAGACTAAAGCAAAAAATGTTTAATTGGTACAAAATTTATATTTTGACTAGTGCATTTCCTAATATAACTTATATGGACAGCTTAACTGAACACCATAAGTGCATGGAACCTTAAGTAGGGCATGAGATTTTGTAGGTTTGTCCAGAGTGATGCCTTGATAAATCCCAGAGGGATTTGAAGAATGAATAGAAAGTGTCTGGGAGGTCCGTTTGGGGGAGTGGTGGGACAGAGGAAAAGTTCAACTTCCCCAAGTGGAGAATTCTTGATATTCTCACAGGTAGTGGGGATGGACAGGGCAATGGGCTGAGTCCCCAGTCTTGGGGTTAGTTCACATAAAACTTGACCCCACAGGGGACAGGCTAAGTCTACTTAAAATTAGGCCTGGGAGTCACCCCCAAGAGAACCTCTTTTGTTGATCGGATGTGGCCTCTCAGCCAACATGACGGGCAGCTCTCATGTTGCCCCCTCTCTGCATGGGACATAGCTCCCAGGGGTGTGGACCTTCCTGGTGGCGTGAGACAGGGATCCTGGGGTGAGCTGGGACTCAGCACCAGGGGATTGAGAGGGCCTTCTCGGAAGAGGGAGGGAGGAGGGAAATGAGACAAAGTGGAGTGTTGATGACTGAGGGATTCCGGACAGGATCAGGAGGTTGTCCTGGGGGCTGTTCTTGCGCACTGAATGGATGTCGCCTTTTTGGTTGGGGTGTATCGGAGAGGCTGGAGGGAGCTGCCTGTGGATGTGGAGCTATGTTCCAGCAGCCATGTTTCTTGGAGATGATTGTATGATGATGCAGCTTTCGTAATGTGACTGTGTAATTATGGAAGCCTTGTGTCTTATGCTTCTTTTGTCTGCCTTGCAGACGAATGAATGAAACATATGGATTGAAGGTGAATGGATGAAGGTGGAACAGATATTAAAGTGAATTTGGTGGGTTGAAATGCTAGTTATCAGTGGGGGGGGGACGTGGTATGTATGAATTTTTTTTCTGTTTACTTTTTGTTTCTTTTTCTGAGTTGATGTAAATGTTCTGGGAGGTGACCGTGATGATAAATATACAACTATGTGATGAAAAAAAAAGAATTTTCATATTGTATGTTGCCTGGTTTTATTAATAAAAATTTTTTAAAAAAACCTCCCTACAAAGTCTAAGGCCAGATGGTTTTATTGATGAATTCTATCTAACCCATTCCGAGAAGAATTAACATCAATCCTGCTCAAACTCTTTCAAAAAATGAAGAGCAGGGAATGCTACCTAACTCATTCCATGATGCCAACATCACCCTAATACCAAAGCCAGATAAAGATACTACAAGAAAAAAAATTACTTATATATCTCTCTAATGAATATAGGTACAAAATCCTCAACAAAATAATTGCAAATCAAATCCAACAGCATATTAAAATAATTGTACACCATGATCAAGTGGGTTTTATTCCAGTTTGCCAGGGTAGTTCAACAGAAGAAAAGCAATTAATATAATATACCACATTGCAAATTAAAAGGGAAAAAAATCACATGATCATCTCAATAAGACACTGAAAAGGCATTTGACAAGATTCAGCATCCTTTCTTTATAAAAACACTTCAAAAGGTAGGAATTGAAGGAAACTTCCTTAATATGATAAAGGGCATATAAGAAAAAAACACAACCAACACTGTACTTAATGGGGAGAGACTGAAAGCCTTCCCTCTGAAATTGGGAATGAGACAACGACGCGCACTGTCACCACTGCTATTCATCATTGTGCTTGAGGTTTTGCAGAGAGCAGTGAAGCAAGAAAAAGAAATAAAAGGCATCCAAATTGAGAAGGAAAAAGTAAATAGTCTCATTATTTACAGAAGACATGATTCCATGTTTGGAAAATCCCAAGGAATCCACCGAAGCTACTTGAGCTGATAAATTCAGCAAAGTGGCAGGATAGAAGATCAATGCACAAAAATCAGTAGTGTTTCTATACACTAGGAATGAGCAAACCAAGTAGGCAATTAAGAAAAATATTGGCCACTGGAGCCAGTGTCCGGGCTGGTGATGGTGTTAGTTCCCTATCGTAAGACTCTTAGTTGCACCCACCCAGCCCCACCGTCACCCCGCCACACCGCACTCCAACTGCCTCCTCCTCCTCAGTAACGTGGGCCTCTGAAAAGTATGATACATTTGATCCAAGACAATCTATTTCTGTCCAGAAATCTACAGTGGCAACAAGGACATGGGACCCCTTCTGCCAGATACCAGATGGTTCAATACAACTGACATCCTGGCTGACAACAGTGAAAAGGAACCTTGGAATATTTTATTTGATTTTTGTGGTACTCCACAATCCCAAATCCATAGAACACATCAGGCTTCGAGTTTCCTGTAGAATTCTAAAGTAACCATTGCTAATGAGGATGACTGATACTGTTACTGTACAAGACGAAACTGAAAAAATGAAGGATTTGGAGGCAGAAGTGAAAGATACAACTAGAGTTGAAAATCTTATCAAAGCAAGAAACTATGGGAAGATTTTGGCAGAGAAGAATGAACGTTGTATTGACAACAACATTGATTTGCAGGAGAAAATTCAGATCCAGTTAACACGATCATTTGTAAAAGAGAAGCCCTCAAAAGATGAAGCAGAAAAAGAAAAAGCCAGTGATAAATTGCCCAGAAAAATGCTATCAAGAGATTCCAGTCAAGAATACACTGATTCAACTGGCATAGATCTACATAAATTTTCAGTAAATACATTAAAAAACAATCCCAGGAACAGAATGATGGTGCTGAAATTGGAACAAGAAATTTTAGATTTCATTGGTAATGATGAGTCTCCATGTAAAAAATTCCCCTCAATGACATCTTACCATAGGATGCTATTACACAGAGTAGCTGCTTACTTTGGATTAGACCACAATGTTGATCAGAGTGGGAAGTCTGTCATAGTAAACAAAACTAGCAATACAAGAATACCTGATCAGAAATTTAACGAACATATTAAGGATGATAAAGGTGAAGACTTTCAGAAACGATACATTCTCAAGAGAGATAACTCTAGCTTTGACAAAGATGATAACCAGATGAGAATACGGTTATAAGATGACAGAAGAAGCAAATCTATAGAAGAAAGAGAAGAAGAGTAGCAGAGAGCTAGAGATAGAATATTTTCCCAAGATTCCCTGTGTTCCCAAGAGAATTATATTATTGACAAAAGAATCCAAGACGAGGATGGTAATGGTACCCAGCAAAGACGCCAAATATTTAGAGTTAATAAAGATGCTTCAGGGAGATCAACAAATAACCATCAAAGCAGCACTGAGAATGAGCTGAAGTACTCAGAACCACGACCCTGGAGCAGCACAGATTCAGATAGCTCTCTCAGAAACTTAAAGCCTGCTGTAACCAAAGCCAGCAGCTTCAATGGAATTTCAGTCCTTAATATGTTCATTAAACAAGAGGTGATAGTTCTGGAAGCAACAAAAGCATAGGTAGACTTTCAAAAACAGGTTCTGAGTCTTCTGGTAGTGTAGGGTCATCTATGGGCTCTCTTTCTCACATCCAGCAGTCTCTTTCAGGTGCAACTCTCAACCAGTCTTCTCATGGCACACCTGTCATCTATCCAACTGTCAGCACTCATAGTTCTCTTTCCTTTGATGGTGACCTAAATGTGCAAGTGGCATCTCCTAGCACTAGCTTCTTTTTGCTTCCCTTGGAAGCGGCAGGCATACCACCTGGCAGTATTCTGATCAACCCACAAACAGGTTAGCCCTTCATAAACCCTGATGGGAGTCCAGTTGTGTATAATCCTCCTATGACTCAACAACCAGTTAGAACCCAAGTGCCTGGACCTCCACAGCCACCTCTGCCACCCCAACCACCTCAACAACAAGCAGCTAATCACATTTTCTCACAGGACAACCTTGGATCTCAGTTTAGCCACATGACCCTTGCCCGCCAGCTATCTGCTGATGGTTCTGACCCACATGCCACCATGTTCCAGTCCACTGTCGTTCTTCAGCCCCCACAGCAGTCTGGGTATATCATGGCAGCAGCCCCCCACCACATCCTCCACTGCCTCCACCTCCTCCTCCTCCTCCCCTCCCACCCGGGCAGCCAGTCCCTACCGCTGGCTATCCTGCCTCCAGTCATCCCATCAGCCAATCTGTGCTCCAGCAGCAGGGATATATTCAGCAGCCCTCACCACAGATGCCAGCCTGTTACTGTGCTCCAAGCCACTATCACTCCAGTCAACCTCAGTATCGCCCAATTCCTTCTGTCCATTACAATTCACATCTAAATCAGCCACTGCCATAGCCTACACAACAGACAGGTTATCAAGTTATGTCCAACCAGCAGCAAAACTATCAAGGAATAGTTGGAGTTCAGCAACCCCAGAGTCAGAGCCTCATCAGTGGCCAACCCAACAGCACTGGAAATCAGATTCAGGGAGTTGTCATTCCCTATCCTTCAGTGCCATCCTATCAGGTTTCACTGCCTCAAGGGTCTCAAGGAATTGCCCATAAGACTTATCAACAGCCTGTTCTGTTTCCTAATCAGTCTAATCAAGGATCTATACCCACAACAGGAATGCCAGTTTACTATAGTTTCATTCCACCTAGTCAACAAAATAATTTAAGTTCATCAATAGGTTACTTGTAACATCCAGGATCAGAACAAGTACAATTTCCTCGAACTACTTCACCATGCAATTCCCAACAGCTTCAAAGCCACCACTGTGCAGTTGTGCCACCTCCGACGCCTGGTGGAGGAATGGTGATGATGCAGCTGAGTGTACCAAACAATCCACAATCTCATGACCACTCACCTCCCCACTGGAAACAAAACAAATATTACTGTGATCACCAGAGAGGACAGAAATATTTGGAATTTAGCAATGTTGACAATATTGTCCAGGAAATGCCAGATATCCATTACTTGGTCAACCAGTGCAGTACAACCCTCCTGCTGTTCTGCATGGACACATTCCAAACCAACAGGGTCAGACTGGGAACAGGCATGGAAACCGGGAAGGAAATAAGCCAAAAAGGCTGCACCCAGTGACCTTGGAGCAGGAGAAGCAGTTGTTGGAAAAGTTTTGGAAATTACTGAACTCCCAGATGGAATAACACGCATGGAAGCCGAGAAGCTTTTTGGAGAACTCCTTAAAATTGGCACTAAGATCCGGTGGCTCCAGGACCCACAGTCCCAGCCCCAGCTGCGTCGTCACCCCCTCTGCTGTGGTAGTGGGGACAATACTATCAACACTGAACGCTCTAAACCCAATGACTTGGCCTCCACATACACCATCTTAGCCACATTCCCCTCCATTTCAGCTGCACAGAATGCACTGAAGAAACAAATTAACTCCATCAGCAAGTTTAAGCTGAGAACGAGCAAGAAGCACTATGACTTTCATGTTTTGGAAAGGGCAAGTTCTCAGTAACAGAACCATCTTTGGACCCTTTGCCTTTATGATTACCTTGTCCTCTCCCATCTTTGATTGGCTTGGTATTTGGAGCCTCTGTTAACATTACAGAGACTCCTAGAATGTGTGATCATGGCATTAAAGCTTTTGAAGAAAGGTCAGTGATCCAGCAAAGTGGGGGGAAAAAGATGCATTTTGCCTCAAATAACTGTAGGAATCTAGATCGGAGTGATAAGAGTTAGCAGCTTTTTCTGAGGAAATGCTGTTCAAATGCCTCCTAACTTTTATAGTTATTTTGTTTTATATTTCTGAATTTCTTGTATCAGATCCAAAGCTCTATTGTACAGCAAACTATTCTTCAAAATAATTATAACCAGTTGCAAACTGTATTTCTTTTTTGCAGCCAGCACATTGTGACCCAACTTAGAATTCGGGGAAAAAAGAATGCAGGAGTGGAATAACTAAATACTGTCTTTTTTGGAGGATGGGGGATGACCAAAGAGAGCCCACAAATTAAAAATTACTCATTCCCTAAATCTCTAAACAGAGGAACAATTTCCATAAAATACAGAACTTCCGCATAAGGTCCTTTCCTTATTTATTTAGGTAGTATCAATATTAAGTGTCAAGTAAATTATGTTCTTAACAACTCTTAATCAAACCACTTAGATTCAAAGAAATATAAGAATCATTCTGACAGGAAAATACTTGCACTTCCTTTTTTTGTAAATGTCCCTCCAGTAACTGAATGCCACTTATTTGCATTCCCCTTCTTGTGGATCCTATTTTTAGTCACCTGAGGAAATGCATTTGATGAGTGCTGGAAACTTCTTAAGTGGTTTAAAATTTGTTTTCATTGTTTGCAGTGGATCACTGGATATCAAAGATTCATTGCACTTATGAAAAGGAACCTTTTTTTCAGTTTCTGTGTAATTTGCAAGGCTGTACAATGTGTGCTGATGCAAGCCTTTTTCAATTCAAGAGAATAAATGTTTAGAAATATAAAAAAAAAAAGAAAAAGAAAAATATTCCATTCACAAGAGCAACTAAAAGAATCAAGTACTTAGGAATAAATTTAACCAAGGATGTAAAGGAAATACACTCAGAAAACTATAAAACATTGCTTAAAGAAATCAAATAAGACCTAAATAGGTGGAAAGGCACTCCATATTCATGGATAGGAAGGTTAAATGTCATTAAGATGTCAATTCAACTCAAATCGATCTACAGACTCAATACAGTAGCGATCAAAATTCCAAAAGTCTACTTTGCAGAATTGGAAATCTTAGTCATCACATTTATTTCGAAGGGAAAGCGGTCATGAGTTGTCAAAAATATCCTGAAAAAGAATGCAATGGGAGTTCTTACACTTCCTGCCCTTAAAGTTTATTGTAAAGCCACAGTGGTCAAAACAGCACAGTGTTGGTCCAAAGACAGGTATATTAATCAGTGGAATCGAATTGAGAGTTTAGAAATAAATCCTCAGATTTAAGGTCATTTGACTATTGACAAGTTCCCCAAATCCACTGAATTGGGACAGAACAGTTTCTTTAGTAAAGGATGTTGGGAGAACTGGCTATGCATATTCAAAGGAATGAAAGAGGACCCCTACCCTCATACCCTATACAAAAATGAACTCAAAGTGGATAAAAGACCTAAATGTAATAGTTCGTACCATAAAACTCCTAGAAGAAAATGTAGTAAAACATTTTCAAGACTTAATATGAGAGGCAGGGCAAGATGGTGGTATCAAGAGGTGTGGACTTTAGTCAATCTTCTAGAGCAGCTAGTAGATGTTAGGTTTTAAACAGTAACCACATTCCAAACCAACAGGGTCAGACTGGGAACAGGCATGGAAACCGGGAAGATCAGAGAAACTGAGTCCGAGTTTAAAAAAAGTTTATTGTCCGGGGGTGAGGTTCCCGGGTCTGGGTGCTCAGGGTGCGGACTGGGGAAGTTGCGCCCCCCTGGGGGCGGTAGGGCTAGATATAGGCTAGGTAGTGGGGGTGCTGACGATGCCTACGGGGCCTCCTGTGGTAGGTTAGGAGTTTCGCACTTTAGGGCCGGGGGCATAGCTATGGGCCTTGTGCAGTGGGGGTCCTTTGTTTGTCAGGCCAGGTCCTGATTGGCTGAGTTTGAACAGCTGTGTGCCTGGATGTTCACTAGTTTTTAGTTCGGGTGGGGGTCTTGCAGCCAGAGGCTACCAGGCCAGGCCATACAGTAAATAGCCATGAACTGTCTGGAACAACTGTTTAGGGGACATCCATGACCAGACACACATTGTACACTGGTCTGGAATGGGTGGAAGGGCTGAGATCACAGCAGAGAACTGTAAGTAAAGCCCACAGAACACTGGAGGCTGGTACACTACCTGACCCACACCTCCCACTGGCATGGCACGCTGCTGGAGACAATTCTCAGTCAGAAAAAAAACAGCAGACTCTATTAGCATCAAGGAAAGGTAGCTCAATCAAGCTCTAACTGCAGTTTTAACTAACAAATTTGGACTGCTGAATACAAGCTCCAAGCACACATAAAGAAAGCAGAAAAGACTTCTCTACCTGAGTTCTCTTCTAGCAGAGAGGAGATGGGGCTGACAAAGGAAGAAAAGAAAAGATAAGAAACGATGGCTTGTAAAGTTGGTCGAGCTCAGAATACTGGAAAAGGGCTGTGCCCCTTTACAGACCCAGGTACCAACACCCACCCCTGACTGGTGAATCTTGGGGCCTGGGGACTGGTCTGAAAAGGGATTTATTTTCCACTTTTTTTTCCTTTATTTTTTTTCTTTTTTCGAAAGTATTCTAAGTAGCTCACTAGAGAAAGCCTCAGGCATTTTCAATTGTCAAGGCTGACCCAGACAAGGATGAAATTAAGATGGGTGTGAGAGTAAAGGTAGCAAGTCAAGGGAAGGAGGTAATTCCCTAAAGGACTTTTCTTCTCCAAGAAAAGGGAAGTGGAGCCAAGCTGAAGTAGCAGCCGTCCTTCAGGAAGAGATTAAGTTGCGTTCCACCTAAGCATCTGTCTCAACCACCTGCCTGGCAGACTGAGAATTAAAGGCTCCACACTTTAGGCTAGTGGGGAGGTGTAGGCTGACAATCACCACCTGCCAGGCAGGATAGGAAAAGCACAGCATCTAGAGGCTTCACAGGAAATTCAGACAACCTGCTGGGTCTCTTCCTCAGGGAAACCTGATACAGATTACATCCTCCTCCTGAGACCTGGGCCTGCCTTGTCTGGGAAAATCTGATTGGGGCTGATTATATCTGGGAAGGCACTCCTCAAAAATAAGATTTCATTTATGCAGGGTAAGAACCAGGAAAAGAAGAGGTGAAAAATTCTGAACAGTTAAATAGAACTTATGCTAGAGGTCTATAAGTTGAAATGAGTGCCAAAGAAGATAGATAACAAAGCTAACAAAAAAGAAAACCCTCAGTAAGAGTGAAAATGACCTCCAGAATAAACTAATCAAGGAAATCATGCCAAGCATCAACAAAAAATTATGAGTCATAATAGGAAAAACGAAAATATGGCCTAGTCAAAGAAAGAAACTAACACTTCAAATGAGATACAGGAATTGAAACACCTAATTAATATTCAATCAAACATGCTAAATCAAGTCAAAAATCAAATGAATGCCTTGAAGGAAGAATATGGCAAAAGAGATGAAGGACATAAAGACATTGGGTGACCACAAAGAAGAGTTTGAAAGCTTGAAAAAAAATATGGTAGAACTTATGGAAATGAAAGGCACAATAGAAATGAATTGTTTTTCACAAATGAAAAACACAATGGAGACATAAACAGCACATGTGAAGAGGCAGAAAAAAGGATTAGTGAACTAGAGGACAGGATATCTGAAATCTTACACACAAAGGAACAGGTACGGAAAAGAATGGAAAAATATGAGCAGGGTCTTAGGGAATTAAATTTGAACATGAAGCACAAAAATATACGTGTTATGGGTGACCCAGGAGAAAAGAATGGAAAAGGGTCAGAAAGAATAATGGAGGAAATCATCACTAAAAATTTCCCATCTCTTATGAAAGACATAAAATTACAGATTCAAGAAGTACAGTGTACACCAAACAGAACAGATCTAAATAGACATACTCCAAGATACTTACTAGACAGATTGTCAAATGTCAAAGAGAAAATCTTGACAGCAGCAAGAGTAAAGCAATCCATCACATACAAGAGAAGGTAGATAAGATTATCTGCAGATTTTTCAGCAGAAACCAGGCAGGTGAGAAGGCAGAGGTATGATATTTTTAAGATACTGAAAGAGAAAAACTGCCAACCAAGAATTCTATATACAGCAAAACTATCCTTCAAAAATGAGGGAGAGTTTAAAATATTTTCAGACAAACAGTCACTGAGAGAGATTGTGAATAAGACTCCTTCTCTACAAGAAATACTAAAGGAACCAATACAAGCAGATAGGAAAAGACAGGAGAGAGAGGTATGGAGAAGTGTAGAAATGAAGACCATCAGTAACGGTAAAAAAAGAAAAAAATAAGCTATATAAAAGACAAAATGGTAGGCACATGAAGAGATGCTCAATGTCCCTGGCCATTAGAGAAATGCAAATCAAAACCACAATGAGATATCATCTCACACCCACCAGAATGGCCATTATCAACAAAACAGAAAATGACAAGTGCTGGAGAGGATGCGGAGAAAGAGGCACACTTATCCACTGTTGGTGGGAATGTCAAATGGTGCAACCACCGTGGAAGGCAGTTTGGCGGTTCCTCAAAAAACTGAATATAGAATTGCCATACGACCCAGCAATACCATTGCTAGGTATCTACTCAAAGGACTTAAGTGCAAAGACACAAACGGACATTTGCACACCAATGTTTATAGCAGCATTATTTACAATTGCAAAGAGATGGAAACAGCCAAAATGTCCATCAACAGATGAGTGGCTAAACAAATTGTGGTATATACATACGATGGAATATTATGCAGTTTTAAGACGGAATAAACTTATGAAGCCTGTAATAACATGGATGGACCTAGAGAACATTATGCTGAGTGAGTCTAGCCAAAAACTAAAGGACAAATACTGTATGGTCCCACTGATGTGAACCGACATTCGAGAATAAACTTGGAATATGTCATTGGTAACAGAGACCAGCAGGAGTTAGAAACAGGGTAAGATAATGGGTAATTGGAGCTGAAGGGATACAGACTGTGCAACAGGACTAGATACAAAAACTCAAAAATGGACAGCACAATACTACCTAATTGTAATGTAATTTTGTTAAAACACTGAATGAAGCTGCATCTGAGCTATAGTTTTTTTGTTTGTTTGTTTGTTTGTTTGTGTGGTTTTTATATATATATATATATTTTTTTAATTTATTATTTTTATTTTTTTCTCTATATTATCATTCTATATCTTTTTCTGTTGTTTTGCTAGTTCTTTTCCTAAATCGATGCAAATGTACTAAGAAATGATGATCATACATCTATGTGACGATATTAAGAATTACTGATTGCATATGTAGAATGGAATGATTTCTAAATGTTGTGTTAATTTTTTTAATTAAATAAATAAATAAATAAATAATAGGGGGAACAAATGTTACAAATAAATTTAGTTTAAAGTGCTAGTGGTAAATGAAAGCGAGGGGTAAGGGGTATGGCATGTATCTTTTTTTTTCTGTTATCGTTTTATTTCTTTTTCTGTTGTCTTTTTTTTCTAAATCGATGCAAATGTTCTAGAAATGATGACTATGCAACTATGTGATGATATTAAGAATTACTGATTGTATATGTAGAATGGAATGATATCTTAATGTTTTGTCTGTTAATTTTTTTTAATTAATAAAAAAATTAAAAAAATAAAAGACAAAATGGTAAAAGGAAATACAGCCTTTACAGTAATAACATTAAATGTTAATGGATTAGCAGTTTGGGGAGCAGGAGAAGCAGTAGTGGCCAGCAGCCCAGCTTCATGAAGGAAAGTTCTTGGCACCCCATAGCACCTAGCACATGCCTGCTCCACCATCAAGATGCCCAAGAGGAAGCTCAGCTCAGCCAAAGATGCAGGGAAGGGTGAGTTCAACAGATCGGTGAGACTGTCAACTAAACCTGCTCCTGTAAAAGTGAAAACAAAGGCAAAAAAGGCAGTGGGAAAGGATAAGTCTTCAGACAAAAAAAGTGCGACCTAAAGGGAAAAGGGGAGCAAAGGATAAACAAGCTGAAGTGGCTAACCAAGAAACTACACATTTACCTGCAGAAAATGGAGAAACTAAAAATGAGGAAAATTCGGCCTCTGACGAAGGAGAAAAAGAATCCAAATCTGATTAATATTGTATGCCATGTCTTATCAGTGGTCCCTATTTCTTCCTTCTTGTACAATTCACAGGAATACTTCTATCAACTATTTTGTAAATGCAAGTTTTTTACTAGCTCTAAAAGAAATATTTTTACGAAGGAGATTGAAATCCCACTTCACCCCATTTTTTAAGTGTAATACTGCTTTTATTTTAAAGGGAAAAATCATTTGCTGGGTGTTTATTCTATGATTCAACCAGAAAACAGTGAGATACTAACTTATGGCAGGCTTTGACTGTCTTAGATGTCAGCTTAACATTTCATAGGCTGGGGGGGGGGGGGGGGGGTGGCAGTTAATATACTCTACAACACAATGCATAGTAAATGATGATTCTGAGTCACAATTATGCATTTAATACATGTTGAACATTTTTAATTACTTCTATTTACATGCTTTTTTAGTACAATTGTTTTTTTTAAAGCAGCTCTCTGAACTTGGGTCTCTCTGTCAGAACTCTGTGTACTCTATAATATCCTTGGTCATTGTTATCCAGTTTTCCTAATAATTTTGTTATATGCTGTGAAGTTTAGAAATGTTACTGTGGGGTTGTGTTTGATATTAAATTGTGAATTAACGGAAATTACGATATAACAGCTTATCAAAATTTGAAGACAGTGGTACTTGATATCCTCACAGAGAAAACATGTCTCCAAATTTTAAGCTGGAAAGTCACTGGAATAACTTTAGAAAAGAATTACAGCTACACGGCTTTTCAGATTTTTGGTACATACATTTGAGAATTGTGCACAATGCAACAGGACTGATTGTAAAAATTCAGAAATGGATAGAACAATACTACCTAACTGTAATACAATTATGTAAGAACACCGAATGAAGCTGAATGTGAGAATGATAGAGGGAGGAGGGCTGGGGGCACAAATGAAATCAGAAAGAAAGTAGATGATAAAGACTGAGATGGTATAATCTAGGAATGCCTAGAATATATAATGACAGTGACTAAATGTACAAATTTAAAAATGTTTTTGCATGAGGAAGAACACATGAACGTCAATACTGCAGAGTGTTGATAATAGACGGTAATTAATATTTTAAATTTCAACTTATGTGTGAGAGTAAAGCAAAAAATGTTTATTTGATACAAAATTTATATTTCGACTAGCGCAGTTTCTAATATAACTCATGTGGACAACTTAATTAAACACCATAAATACATGGAACCTTGAACAGGGCACAAGATTTTGTAGGTTTGTCCAGAGTGATGCTTCAATAAATCCCAGAGTATTTGAACAGTGAGTAAAAAAGTACTTGCAAAGTCCCCTTGGGGAAATGCTTAAAAAGGGGGAAAATTCAACTTCCCCAAGAGGAGAATTCTTGATATTCTCACAAGCAGTGGGGATACCCAAAACAATAGGCTGAGCCCCCCAATCTTGGGGTTTGTTCATATGACACTTAACCCCGCAAAGGACAGGTCAAGCCTACGTAAAATTAGGCCTAAGAGTCATCCCCAAGTGAACCTATTTTGTTGCTCAGATGTGGCCTCTCTCTCCAGCCAACACAACAAGCAAACTCCCTGCCCTCCCCCTCTCTACATGGGACTAGACTCCCAGGGGTGTGGACCTTCCTGGCAAAGTGGGACAAAAATCCTAAAATGACCTGGGACTCAGCATCAAGGGATTGAGAAAACCTTCTCAACCAAAAGGGGTAAGAGCAAAATGAGACAAAATAAAGTCTCAATGGCTGAGAGATCCCAAACAGAGTTGAGAGGTTATCCTGGGAGTTATTCTTACACATTAAATAGATATTGCCTTTTCAGTTAAGGCATAACTGAGAGGCTGGAGGGAACTGCCTGAAAATGTACAGCTGTGTGCCAATAGTCATGTTTCTTGAAGATGACTGTATAATGATATAGCTTTTGCGATGCGACTGTCTGATTGTGAAAACCTTGTGTCTGATGCTCCTTTTATCTACCTTATCAACAGATGAGTAAAACATATGGAATAAAAATAAATAATAGGGGGAAAAAAGTTAAAATAAATTTAGATTGAAATGCTAGTGATCAATGAAAGGGAGGGGTTGGGGTATGGTATGTATGAATTTTTTTCCATTATCTTTTTATTTCCTTCTCTGAATTAATGCAAATGTTCTAAGAAATGATCATGATGATGAATACGCAGCATGTGATATATTGTGAATTACTGATTATATATGTAGAACGGAATGGTCATAAGAATGTTTGCATTTGTTATACATATTTTTTTAATTTAAAAATTAATAAAGAACAAAAACAACAAGAAAAACATGTACTTAGAGAACAAGGCCAACCTCATTCAAGATAGTGAAGTGAAATGCTCCAAGGATCCTTCCCTCCACATAAGCTTTGAACAACCAGAAAGAACTGGCAGAAACATCTTTCTCAAAGCTCCAGAAAACAGTTAAAAGACTACAGTAACAAGGTGAGTGCTGAATCAATAAAGGCTACTTAAAAGCTGTAGGATCTTCTGGATCCCTGGCTGGCACTCCCCCTCACTAGCACTGTGCAAAGCTGGCCCACACTCCAGGTGCCAATCCCTGGTTCCAGTTCCAGAAGGAGCACAGTGGTCTTTGTGCACATACTTGGTCCACATATGTCTCATCCAATCTGGCTGACGGTGGCCTGAGGGACATGTTGTCCCAAAATTTGCCCTGTGTGTAGAAGGTAGCTCAGAGAGTTCTACAGAATATTGTGGGAGAGCAGTCAGGTTATGCTGATTGTGGCAGTGGATTGCTGGCTGTAAGACACACAGTACAGTGTTCCGGATGGTGGGTTTCCGTTTCCTAGGGAAGAGGGGACATTCAGAATCATGTAAATGGGGAAATTCCAAGGGCCACACACATGTGCCCAAGACAAGGCCCCTGTGCAGAAAGGATGAGGGCAGCCCCTGCTATTCTCCAAAATCACTACATGGACAAACATTGAAGGAGATCACTTGCATACATCAATCTGCAAAGACTGGGGAAGTGCTCTCTCCCAATCCCACTTTTTTTTGTTTGTTTGTTTAGCTCCTGGCCTTCAGGTAGAGTTATCATAACACCAGCTGCATATAAACTTAAGGAACAGAAACCTCAGAGTCTCAATTCTAGATATATCACATTAAAACATGAAAATGTCTAGGTTTCAATAAGGTTGCCAAACATACAAAGAAACAGGAAGCAGTAGTCTAGGCAAAAGAGATTAAAGCATTAGAAGCCATCAAAGAGAAGTAACAGACCAGGGACATACCAGACAAAGAGCTTTCTAAAATGGCCCTAAATATGCTCAAACACCTAAAGGAAAACATGGACAAAGACCTAAAGGAAAATAATAGAGGAACAAGGAGACTATCAAGAGAGATGGAAATTATGAAAAGGAACTGAAGACGACAGAAATAGAAATTAAAATTTCCCTAGACGGTACAACAGCAGATTTGAGGTAGCAGAAAAATCAGTGAACGTGAAGATAAGACAACTGAAATCATTCAGTCTGAGAATAGAAAGTAGAAAAAAAAATGAAGACAAGAAATACAGCTTGAGAACCTGTGGGATACCATCAAATGTAACAATATACCATGGTGGGAGGTATAGTAGGAGAGGCAAGAAAGAAAGGGGCAAAGAGAATATTCAAAGAAATAATGGATGAAAACTTCAAAATTTAACGTAAGACATGAATATACACATCCAAAACACTAAACAAACTCCAACAGGATAAATCCAGATAGACCTAGACTGCAGCGTATTATAATAAAACTATCGAATGCTGAAGTTAGAAAATTCAGAAAGCCATAAGAGAGAAGCAACATATCACATACCAGAGAACTTCAATGAGATTAAATACTGATTTTCCAACAGAAACTATGAAGGCAAAAACACAGTAGGATGACATATTTAAAGTGCTGAAAACAAAAAAATGCCATCCAAGAATTGCATATCTGGTTTCATGGTTGGGGACATGTGTCAACTTGGCCAAGTTGTGGTACCTGTTTATCTGATTGGGCAAGTGCTGGCCTGTCTGTTACAATGAGGACATTTCATAGGATTAGATCATGATCACGTCAGCTGCATCCACAGTTGACTCCATTTCTAATTAGCCAAAGGGGAGTGTTTTCTACAATTAGTGATGCTTAATCTAATCACGGGAAGCCTTTTAAGGAGGATCCAGAGGAGACAGGTCCCATTCCTGCTTCGGCTGGTGAGCCTCTCCTGTGGAGTTCATCCAGACCATTCATCGGAGTCGTTGGCTTCACAGCCTGCCCTGTGGATTTTGGACTCTGCGTTCCTGCAGTCACGTGAGACACTTTTACAAATTTTATATCTGCAAGTGTTCCCTGTTGATTCTGTTTCTCTAGAGAACCCTAACTAATACATCTGGCAAAACTGTCTATCAAAAATGAGCAAGAGATTAAGATATTCCTAAATAAACAAAAGCTGAACTGCTTCATCTTCACTTAACCAGCCCTACAAGAAATGCTTACGAAAGTTCTGCAGGTTAAAAAGAAAAGATATAGATAGTTGACTGAAGCCACATGAAGAAATAAAGATCTCTAGTAAAGATAATGATATGGGTAAATATAAATATCAGTTCTATTATTATTTTTGGTTGTATCTGAAAAGCAAATGCAAAACTTATAATGATAAATTAATGGTTTTGGACTCATAATGTATAAATATGCAATTTGTAATAAGTATTACATAAAGGTGGAGGGACTGAGGGGTATAAGAACTTGGTTTATGTATACTTTTGAACTTAATTTGGTATTAAATCAAATTATTACAGATTTAGGATGTTAAATTTAAGCCTCATAATACAAAGAAAAAAATAGAGAACTGGCAAGCTCACAGAGACAGATATTGGAGCTCCCAGGAGTGAGAACAGGGGAAGTGGGGAGTTTATGCATAATGAATATAGAGCTTCTGTCTGCGAAAATGGGATTTTTAGTAATCAGAACTGGTGAAGGTACTGCAATATTATGAATGTGATTAATGCAACTGAAGGTATGCTTAGAGGTGGTTGAGATGGGAAAGTTTGTGTTGTATATGTTTCCATAATTGAAAAAAAAAAAGAGCAAGTAAAGAGATGATGACGATTAAATGCAATATATAATCCTGGATGGGATCTAGCAGGGGAGGAAAAGTCTCAAAGGTCCATTATTGAACATGTGAAAAAAGCAGAATACAGACTGTAAGCATTATATCAATGTTAGGTTTCTTGAATTGGCTGTACTTAAGATGGTTACATAGGTGAATATCCTTATTTTTAGGAAATATACATGGCAGTATTAAGGGTTCAAGGAACATGATGTATATGACCTACACTCAAGTGTTCAAAAACTGGATTGACAGACAGATAGATTGACTGATAACAGATAGATGGATAGATTGAATGATATGGCAAATATGGCAAAACTTTAAATTGGTAGACCTGAGTATCTAGCTGGGGGTGGGGGGGTACTTTGTCAGAGTTCTCAATATGGGGTTTGTAATATTTTTTTAACTGTCCTATAAGTTTGAAAGTATTTCAGAATAAAAAGTTTAAAAAAGGCTTGGGCAGTACAATGGTGGCTCGGGGCAGAATTTTCACCTGCCATGCCAGAGACTTGCTTTCCATTCCCAGCACCTGCCCATGTAAAAAAAAAAAAAAAAAATGTACTGAAAACATATACATTGAACAATATGTAGATGCTGTTAGAAATACAGATAATTTCAGAACAAGGTATCTACCCTTAAGGATCCCTCATCTAATTGGGGAGATTACAAATATACATTTAGAAAATTAAAATTAACACATTAATAAATGATAGAAGGTAATAATTGTATTAAAGAATAGTACAATGATGCCCACTATCACTACTAGGATCAGTGCTTTAGAGGAAGAATTCTGGGTTTGCCAAGATTTGAAGCAACCATAATAATCAAGTGCAAATAAAAAAACCTAGGCAAGGCTTGCGAGCCCCGCTGAGGAGCCGGAGGTCAGGCTACAGTTACTGCCGCTTCCCCGCCTGGTCCCTGGCCCCTCAGCGACATGGCGTGCGGGGCGACGCTGAAGCGGCCTATGGAGTTCGAGGCGGCGCTGCTGAGCCCCGGCTCCCCGAAGCGGCGGCGCTGCGCCCCTCTGCCTGGGCCCGCTCCGGGCCTTAGGCCCCCGGACGCCGAGCCGCCTCCGCAGCTTCAGACACAGATCTCACCGCCGACTCTGCAGCAGCACGTCCCGCCTGGTAGCGAGCGACGCCTTCCAACTCCGGAGCAAATTTTTCAGAATATTAAACAAGAATATAGTCGTTACCAGAGGTGGAGACATTTAGAAGTTGTTCTTAATCAGAGTGAAGCTTGTACTTCAGAAAGTCAACCTCACTCCTCAGCACTCACAGCACCTAATTCTCCAGGTTCCTCCTGGATGAAGAAAGACCAGCCCACCTTTACCCTCCGTCAAGTTGGCATAATATGTGAGCGTCTCTTAAAAGACTATGAAGATAAAATTCGGGAGGAGTATGAGCAAATCCTCAATACCAAACTAGCAGAACAATATGAATCTTTTGTGAAATTCACACATGATCAGATTATGCGACGATATGGGACAAGGCCAACAAGCTATGTGTCCTGAAGGTTTCCTATATATATGAGTACCAGGTTTGACCTCAAGAGATGGCTGCTGTACACTTTTTGCAACTGGTTTGATATCACATTTCAGCTCCAACTTTGCATCCTGAGAACACTTAATCGTTTCTGCAGGTCCATTTTATACAACTTGAAAGACCTTGAAACTTTCTGGTTGCCACAAGCATATCTTTCTTTCCTGCTCATCCAATAAACAGCTGTGCCCTACTGTGATAGATTTTCCAAACAAAAAACCTGGAGCAGCAGTTTAGCAAAATATGCCTTCAGTGGCACTCAACAAATGGAGTTTCCCCAAGTACAGCTCTGTAAGAAGGGTGTGTGTGAGAGTGTGTGTATATGTGTGTATGTATATTTTAAGTTATTATTTGTATTGTGCAAATTTTTTGATCTTGGGGATTCTGGCTGTGAATTTGATGCACGACAATTATGGTTAAAAAACATTTGCTTGGTCTACAGAAGATCATTAATGTTTTGTGACCATATAGTTGTAACAGTGGATTGTTTATGTGTAGGTATTATTGTTAAATACAGGGACTGTTTCCAGGCACAGAATATGAATCAAAGTTAGGATGAACATTAGATGTGATTATGATGACATAGCAAAGGTCTGCAATCTAGGTCTACAAATGCATGGTGAGGAATTAGAACAAACTGGAGGATAGGCCATTTGACACATGGACTCTGCCTAGCCATGTTAGAAAAATACTTTGACTCCAAGCCTTAAAATATCCATATGGAGTCTGTGTTCACCTCATTCATATAATCAAAAAGCTCACTGGACACTAAACTCTCCAGGGAACGGAGCTCCCCTAGAGCAAGAACATCAGGGTTTGTTCCATAGCATAGCACAGGTGAGCATGGAACGGGGCCAGGCCGCAGCGGCATGCTACTTGGGCAGAATTTAGATCCTTTAGTCAGGTTTTCCTAAATTCTTTTAAGAGGTGTCCATGTTCAACTGCTTGAGCTTTATTTTGGCAACCCCCTTCCTGAGGTTGCTTACTGCTGGTTCTTCACTTTGTTTCCAAGGCTGAGGAACAGAAAGTAGCCTCTGTTTTGAGGAGGTGGAAATTGAGTATACATTTATTTTTTACTGTGACTTATTCAGGACCACATTTTACAAAATGCCTTGTTTCATTTATTATTATTTCTGGAAAGGAAAGTTCTATTGAAATTGTTTTAGTTTAATAAAGAATAGTTTTTTTAATTAGGGCTTATTTTGAAAAATTCTGAATTTAATTCAAATGTATGACAGTACCTTCAAAAGTAAGGTAATATTCATAGACAGTTGTTCTGATCAGATGGCTTAGAGAAATTTCTGAAATATTCACATTCAAAGATTCCTTATTAATGAATGTCTTTGACTTAAATCTAACCAAAAACTGCAACATTATTCTTTGTACATTTTCATTATATAGTGTTAACAAGCTTAGTTGCAAACAAATAAAATACTTAAGCTATTTGTTTACCTTGCCTTCTTACTACTGTGATAATGTTTATTCATTCAAATAATTTATGTGAGGCTGCTATAACTTTCTCCAGTTCAACATTACATTGAAGATTTATAGGCTTTAAAGCCCAGCATTAATCTTTTAATAATTAAAGAATGATTTTATTTCCTATTTGAAGGCCAAAAAAAAAAAAAAAAAAAAACCTAGGCAAGACATATAGTTATTTCTCTACTGAGTCCCTCATAAAACAGAGAAGTTCAAAACATACAAGTCCTAGGGAGTGCAAGGGTGGTTTAGTGGTAGAATTCTCGCCTGCCATGCAGGAGACCCAGGTTTGATTAACAGTCCATGTACTTCCCCAAAACAAAACTAACAAGTAAACAAATGAACAAAAATTCAACAAATGGTGCTGCAATAACAGAATATTCAGATGGAAACAGAATGAAATGTGACCCCCACCATACAGCATACAAAAAAAAAGTCCTTTATTAATCATGTCTTGCCTCTGACAAGTTCACCTTTCTGTAGGTGCTACCTTGACAAAGTTTTTTTTTTAATTCCAAAAAACACCAAACACAAACATTCTTAACTTTTATCATTCCTAATAAGTATGTAATCAGTAATTCACAACATCATCACGTAGTTGCATATTCATCATCATAATCATTTCTTGGAACATTTGCATCTATTCAGAAAAAGAAATAAAAAGAAAACAGAAAAGAATTCATACATACCACACCCTTTATCCCTCCCTTTCACTGATCACTAGCATTTCAATCTAAATTTATTTTAACATTTGTTCCCCCATTATTTATTTTTGTTCCATATGTTTTACTCGTCTGTTGATAAGGTAGATAAAAGGAGCATCAGACACAAGGTTTTCACAATCACACAATCACGCTGTGAAAGCTATATCATTATACAATCATCTTTAAGAAACATGGCTACTGGAGCACAGCTAGTTTCAGGCAGTTCCCTCCAGCCTTTCCATTACATCTTGAATAACAAGGTGATATCTATTCAGTGCATAAGAATAACCTCCAGGATAA
Organism: Tamandua tetradactyla; assembly: GCF_023851605.1. Lineage (NCBI taxonomy): Eukaryota > Metazoa > Chordata > Mammalia > Pilosa > Myrmecophagidae > Tamandua > Tamandua tetradactyla. The sequence goes on along the minus strand of NC_135334.1, from coordinate 29,391,179 downwards.
CCTCTCAACTCTGTTTGGAATCTCTCAGCCATTGACACTTTATTTTGTCTCATTTCACTCTTCCCCCTTTTGGTTGAGAAGGCTTTCTCAATCCCTTGATGCTGACTCTCAGCTCATTCTAGGAGTTTTCTCAATCCCTTGACACTCAGTCTCAGCTCATTCTAGGATTTCTGTCCCACATTGCCAGGAAGGTCCACATCCCTGGGAGTTATGTTCCATGTAGAGAGGGTGAGGGCAGTGAGTTTGCTTGTTGTGTTGGCTGAGAGAGAGAGGGGCCACATCTGAGCAACAAAAGAGCTTCTCTTGGGGGTGACTCCTAGGCCTAATTTTAAGTAGGCTTGACATATCCTTTGTGGGGTTAAATTTCATATGAACAATCCCCAAGATTGGAGGCTCTGATGCTCCTTTTATCTACCTTATAAATAGACAAGTAAAACATATGGATTAAAAATAAATAAATAATAGGGGGAAGAAATGTTAAAATAAATTTAGTAGATTGAAATGCTAGTGATCAGTGAAAGGGAGGGATAAGGGGTACAGTATGTATGAATTTTTCTCTTTATTCTTTTTACTTCTTTAAACTGATGCAAATGTTCTAAGAAATGATCACAATAATGAACATACAACTAACTATGTGATGAGAAAAAAAGGAAGAAAGAGCAAAAATGAAGGAATTAACTGTCCACTTGGAAGAACTAGAGAAAGAACAGCAAACTAACCCCAAAGCAAGCAAAAGGAAAGAAATAACGAAGATTAGAGCAGAAATAAATGAAATTGAGAACACGAAAACAATCATGAAAATCAACAAAACCAGAAGTTGGTTCTATGAGAAAATCCATAAAATTAATGGACCCTTGGTAAGGTTGACAAAAAGAAAGAGGATGCAAATAAATAAACTCAGAAATGGAAGAGGGGACATAACCACTGACACCGCAGAAATAAAAGGAGGTAATGAGAGGATACTATGAACAAGTTTATACTAATAACCTAGACAATGTAGATGAAATGGACAACTTCCTACAAAGGCATGAACAACCAACAGTGATTCGAGAAGAGACAGACAACCTCAACAAACCAACCACAAGTACATAAATTGAATCAGTCATTAAGAAGCTTCCAAAAAAGAAAAGTCCAGGACCAGATGGCTTCACATGTGAATTCTACCAAACATTCAAGAAAGAATTAGTACCAATCCTGATCAAACTCTTCAAAAACAAACTGAAAAGGAGGGAAGGCTACCTAACTCATTCTATGAAGCCAAAGCCAGACAAAGATACTACAAAAGAAAATTACAGACCAATCTCTCTAATGAATATAGATGCAAAAATCCTCAACAAAATACTTGCAAGTCGATTCCAGCATCGTTAAAAGAATTACACACCATGACCAAGCAGGATTCATCCCAGGTATGCAAGGATGGTTCAACATAAGAAAATCAATTAATGTAATACACCATATCAACAAATCAAAGCAGAAAAACCACATGATCATCTCGATTGATGCAGAAAAGGCATTTAACAAAATTCAACATCCTTTCCTGTTGAAAACACTTCAGAGGATAGGAATACAAGGGAACTTCCTTAAAATGATAAAGGGAATATATGAAAAACCCACAGCTACCATCACTGTCAATAGAGAAAAACTGAAAACTTACCCCTAAAGTCAGGAATAAGACAAGAATGTCCACTGTCACCATTGTTATTCAACATTGTGTTGGAAGTTCTAGCCAGAGCAATTAGACAACAAAAAAATGATAAAAGGCATCAAAATTGGAAAGGAAGAGGTAAAACTCTGTTTGCAAATGATATGATACTACATGTCAAAAACCCCGAAAAATCCAAAGAAAAACTACTAGAGCTAATAAATGAGTACAGCAAAGTGGCAGGTAACAAGATCAACACTCAAAATCTGTAGTGTTTCTATACACTAGCAATAAGCAATCTGAGGGGAAAATCAAGAAAAAAATTCCATTTACAACTGCAACCAAAAGAATAAAATACTTAGGAACAAATTTGACTAAGGATCCAAAAGTCTTATACAAAAAAAACTATAAGAAATTGCTAAAAGAAATCACAAAATACCTAAATAAATGGAAGGCCATACCATGTTCATGGACTGGAAGACTAAATATAGTTAAGATGTCAATTCTACATAAATTGATTTATAGATTCAATACAATACCAGTTAAAATCCCCAAAACTTACTTTTCAAAAATAGAAAAACCAATAACCAAATTTATCTGGAAGGGTAGGGTGCCCCAAATAGCTAAAAATATTCTGAGAAAGAAATGAAGTCGGAAGTCTCACACTACATGACTTTAAGGCTTATTATGAAGCTACAGTGGTCAAAACAGCATGGTACTGGCATAAAGACAAATACGCTGAATAATGGAATCAAATAGATTGTCCAGATACACACCCTCTCATCTATGGACAACTGATGTTTGATAAGACAGTCACATCAACTCACCTGGGACAGAACAGTCTCTTCAATAAATGGTGCCTAGAGAACCGGATATCCACATGAAAAAGGATGAAAGAGGACCCATATCTCACACCCTATACAAAAATTAACTCAAAATGGATGAAAGACCTAAACATTAGATCAAAGACCATAAAACTTTTAGAAGAAAATGTAGCGAACTATCTTATATATCTTGTAATAGAAGGCAATTTCCTAGATCTTACACCCAAAGCACAAGCACTGAAGAAAGAAACAGATAAATGGGAACTCCTCAAAATTAAACATTTTTGTGCATCAAAGAACTTTGTTGAGAAAGTAAAAAGACATCCTACACAATGGGAGACAATATTTGGAAACAACATATCAGATAAGGGTCTAGTATCCAGAATATATAAAGAGATTGTTCAAATCAACAACAAAAAGACAAACAACTCAATTACAAAATGGGCAAAAGACTTAAACAGACACTTCTCAGAAGAGGAAATACAAACGGCTAAAAGACGCATGAAGACACGTAAAAAGATACTAACTTCGCTGGCTTTTAAGGAAATGCAAATGAAAACCTAATGAGATATCACCTCTCACCCACCAGAATGGCCATTACCAATAAAACAGAAAATGACAAGTTCTGGATAGGATGTGGAAAAAAGAGGCACACTTATTCACTGTTGGGTGGAATGTAAAATGGTACAATTGCTGTGGAAGGCAGTTTGCAGTTCCTTAGGAAGCTAAGTATAGAATTGCATTTGATCCAGCAATATCAATGCTAGATATCTATTCAGAGGACATGAGAGTAAGGACACTGTGCTGGTTTGAAAGGAAGTATGCCCCCTAAAAAAGCCATGTTTTAATCAAAATATCATTTCGTAAAGGCAGAATAATCTCTATTCAATACCGTATGTTTGAAACTGTAATCAGATCATCTCCCTGGATGTGATTTAGTCGAGAATGGTTGTTAATGGATTAGAGGACAACATGTCTCTACCCATTTGGGTGGATCTTGATTGGTTTACTGGAGTCCTATAAAAAAGGAAATATTTTGGAAAATGAGAGATTCAGAGAGAGTAGAGAATGCTGCAGCAGAGAGTCCACCAGCCAGCAACCTTTGGATATGAAGAAGGAAAACACCTCCCGGGGAGCTTCATGAAACCAGAAGCCAGGAGAGAAAGCTAGAAGATGATGCCGTGTTCACCATATGCCCTTCCAGCAGAGAGAGAAGCCCTGACTGTGTTCATCATGTGCCTTCTCACTTGAGAGAGAAACCCTGAATTTCATCGGCCTTCTTGAACCAAGGTATCTTTCCCTGGTTGCTTTTGATTGGACACTTCTATAGACTTGTTTTAATTGGGACATCTTCTCAGCCTTAGAACTGTAAACTAGCAACTCATTAAATTCCCCTTTTTTTTGTCTGTTGTCTTTACTGCTAAAGCTTCAGACCCCCTGAAAAAAAAAAAAATTCCCCTTTCTTAAAAGCCATTCTGTTTCTGGTATATTGCATTCCGGCAGCTAGCAAACTAGAACAGACACAAACAATCATTTGCACACCAGTGTTTATAGCAGCATTATTTACAATTGTCAAGAGACAGAAACAGCCCAAATATCCATCAACAGATGAGTGGCTAAACAGCCTGTGATATATACATACAATGGAATATTACATGGCCGTAAGACAGAATAAAGTCATGAAGCATGTAACAGCATGGATGGACCTTGAGGACATTATGCTGAATGAGATTAGCCAGAAACAAAAGGACATTGTATGGTCTGATAGAACTAACATTAATGAATAAACTTGGACAATTTCAGTTAAGAACAGAGACCATCAGGAGATAGAAATAGGGTAGATATTGGGTAATTGGTGCTGAAGGGATACAGATTGTACAACAGGACTGATGATAAAAATTCAGAAATGGATACCACAATACTACCTAACTGTAATATAATACTGTTAGTATACTGAACGAAGCTGAATGTGAGAATGATAGAGGGAGGAGGATTGGGGGCACAGATGAAACCAGAAGGAAAGATAGATGATAAAGATCTAGATGGTATAATCCAGGAATGCCTAGAGTGTATAATGGTAGTGACTAAATGTACAAATTAAAAAATGTTTTTGCGTGAAGAAGAACAAAGGAATGTCAATATTGGAGGGTGCTGAAAATAAATGTTCATTCATATTTTAAAACTTCAACTTCTGTATGAGACTAATGCAAAAAATGCTTATTTCATACAAAACCTATATTTGACTAGTGCATTTCCTAATTTAACTTATATGGACAGGTTAATTAAACACCATAAGTACATGGAACCTCAAATAGGGCATGAGATTTGGTTGGTTTGTCCAGAGTGATGCCCTCATAAATCTCAGAGTGATTTGAACAGTGAATAAAGAAGTATTTGCAAAGTCCCCTTGGTAGAATGGCAAGAAAGGGAAAAATTCAACTTTGCCATTTGGAGAATTCCTGATATTCTCACAAGCAGTGAGGCAACCAAAGCAATAGCCGACCCCTCAATTTTGGGGTTTGTTCATATGACACTTATCCCCACAAAGGATAGGTTAAGCCTACTTACAATTAGGCCAAAGGGTCACCCCCCAGAGAACCTCTTTTGTTGCTCACATGTGGCCTATCTCTCTCAGCCAACATGACAAGCAAACTCACTGCCCTCCACCTCTCTACGTGGGACACAACTCCCAGGAGTGTAAATCTCCCTAGCGATGCGGGACAGAAATTCTAGAATGAGCCGGGACTCAGCATCTAGGGATTGAGAAAATCTTCTTGACCAAAAGGGGGAAGAGAAATGAGACAAAATAAAGTGTCAGTGGCTGAGAGATGTCAAACAGACCCAAGAGGTTATCCTGGAGATTATTCGTATGTCTTATACAGACATCCCCTTTTTAGTTTAAGAGAGGTTAGAGAAAAGTTAGAGAGGTTAGAGAGAAGTGCCAGAAACCGTAGAGCTGTGTTACAGGAGCCATGTTTCTTGAAGATGATTGTGTAATGATACAGCTTTCACAATGTGACTTTACGATTGTGTAAATCTTATGACTGATGCTCTTTTTATCTACATTATGGACAAATGAGTAAAAAATAAGGATTAAAAATAAACAAATAATAGGGGGAACAAATGTTAAAATAAATTGAGTAGATTGGTAAGGGGTTTAGAAAAAAAATAGAGGGAACAGGTTAAATATATTGGGTAGATGGAAATACTAGTGGTCAATGAGAGGGAGGGGTAAGGGGTATGGTATATATGACCTTTTTCTTTTTATTTCTTTTTCTGGAGTGATGCAAATGTTCTAAGAAATGATCACAGTGATGAATATACAATTATGTAATGATATTGTGAGCCACTGATTGTACACCAAGTATGGAATGTTCATATGTTAAGGATGTTCGTGTTTGTGTGTTGTTTTGGTTTGTCAATTAAAAAAAAAAGAGAGCTAAATGAGAAGGCTTAAACGATATCCAAAGGAACAGAGTGGCAACAGTAGCAGCATGCTCAGCCCAAAAACACAATCCATAACGTCATAACATAAAATCCAAAATATTCAGGTTTCAACTGAAATCACGCCATATAAAGAACCAGGACAATCAAGACAATCAATAGATGACAACCTCAAGAAGACAGACATGTTAGAATTATCTGACAAAGTTTAAGTAATCATCACAAAAATACTTCAACAAGAAATTAAGAACACACTTGAAATAAATGAAAAAACAGAAAGTCTCAGTAAAGCAACCCAAAAGATATAAAGAAGAACCCAATGGAATTTTAGAACTGAAAAATTACACTAAAATTAAAAATTCCATGGATAGGCTCAACAGCAGAATACAGGAGACAGAGAAAACAATCAGTGAATAGGAATACAGAACAATAGAAATTACCCAATCTGAACAACAGAGAGAAAAGAGGCTGGGGAGAAAAAAAACAGAACAGAACCTCAAGAGCCTGTAGACTTTTAAGAAAAGATCTAACATTCATGTTACTGAAGAGGAGAAAAAGGACAGGGCTGAAAAAATACTCAAAAAAATAATGGCTAAAAACTTCCCAAATTTGACAAAAGACAAGAAACAGAGCAAACTTTAGACAGGATAAACCCAAAGAAATCCACACCAAGACATATCATTGTCAAATTCCTGAAAACTAATCAGATTAGGTGCTAGTTAATGCCTAATTGTCCTTTAGTATCCTACTTAAATTAGGTTCTCCTAATATGCAATCCCATTGCACACTGCACTTTTCCACCAAAAAACCCACCACTTTAATAATTACTTCTTCAATGTTCATTTTTCCTGCTAAGCTTTAAGTTCTTTGAGGATGGGGACTTGGTCATTATTACACCCACAGAACTTACAGTGTCTATTAAATAAAAGTTGATACATTAGCATTTGTTAATTGATGAATGAATGGAAAAATGACCCTTCTTCAAACAGAGTCCCCCACTCCCAAGTACCAATTTCTTTTGTCCTTTCCTCAAAACCATTCTAGAGCACCACCTCTTGATCAGTTGTGACTGCATCTCAGTTGGCTTGCTCTTACCTTATTAGTCTGTAGAATTCTTGCATGAAATGCAGCTGGCCAGGCATGAAGCAACAGGTAAGCATAGGAGCGAATGGCATAAACTGGGGAATATTCCCAAGTCTGGAACCCCTTCCCATAAATGAGGTAGTGTGTCTAAAACATATAAACAGAACAGTGCAAAATAGATGGAGTCAAGTTTACAAGGGTCAAAAATCCTCATTAGAAAGATGTATATGAAGTTTCTAAGTAGAAATATTAGAGACAAAGGTACTCAAAAATGCCAAAATCCTCAGCAGAATTTGCAGCTAAAAGATTAAAAAAATAATTTAAATGACCAAAATTTCAAAATATTAGGACATTACAAATTCTACAAGACCACTGTTCGATTTTAAAAACTCAAAAGTTTACCCTCTATTTTTTTAAAATAGTTACTAACTAAAATAGAGGAATTCTAAATCCTCTATTTTCTTATACTACCTGCACCAAGCTTTCTTTCTCTGATTTTTTTTCTTGACACAAAATGTGATCAATAAATTTTACTTCTGAAATATCTATAGTAGGAAGTCCACAAAGAATATCTAAAATGTATAAATCAAGAAAGAGCTATATAACTTATAATTATGGCCTAAGAGTCACCCCCAGAGAACCTCTTTTGTTGCTCAGATGTGGTCTCTCTAAGCCAACTTGGCAGGTGAACTCATTGCCCTCCCCACTATGTGGGACAGGATTCCCAGGGGTGTAAATCTCCCAGGGAACATGGGACAGGACCCCCCGGGAGGAGTCGGGACCCAGCATTATGGGATTGAAAAAGCCTTTTTAACCAAAAGGGAGAAAAGAAAAATGAAACAAAATAAAGTTTCAGTGGCTGAGAGAACTCAGAGTTGAGAGGTTATCTTGGAGGTTATTCTTATGCATTATACAGATATCCCTTTTTAATTTACGGTGTACTGGAGTAGCTAGAGGGAAGTATCTGAAACTGCTCAACTGTATTTGAACAGCCTTGATTCTTGAAGATGATTATATAACTATATAGCTTTTGCAATGTGACTGTGTGATTGTGAAAACTTTATGTTTGAGGCTCCTTTTTATCCAGGGCATAGACAGGTGAGTTAAAAAATAAGGATAAAAAATAAGTGGGGAGTGGGGGATAAGGTGTAAAAAAATGTGGGCAGATTGAAATACAAGTAAGTGGTCAATGAGAGAGAACAGTAAGGGGTATGGGATGTATGAATTTTTTCTTTCATTTTTCTTTTTATTTCTTTTTCTGGAGTGATGCAAATGTTCTAAAAATGATGATGATGATGAATACACAATTAGGTGATAATTCTGTGAGCCACTGTATACTATGGATGCACTGTAAGTGTGTGAAGATTTGTTAATAAACATATTTTTAAAAAATAGCTATATAAACATGTTGTTTAGCAACATCATTTTAGTAAGTATCAGAAAAAATAGCTAAAAGTTTAAACAAAGTGGTTGCTTCTAGGAATTTGGACATGAAAGTAAGGCAGAGGGCTAACTCTTTCATCTAAGTTTTGTAGTAATTGTCAACTTTAAAAACTATCTTCAGTATTAACTTTATAGAAAGAATTTTAAATAAAAGTGCAAATTACACCTTTAAGGAAACCAGCCAAACTCCCCACAGCCATCAGTAGTAGGCAAATCATGTTTAGAATACAAAAGCGAAAATAATTTTTCTAGTAGTCACCTTTGTATATTATTTGTATCCTGACTGGTAGCAAAGTCCCAAGCAGCCAAATCAAAAATAAAAGAAAACTTTAAAGAAATCACCTACTGGTTCCCAGTAGTTGAATGTTTCATCACAGTCAGAGATGTTGCTAAGGAGAGCAGCACATAACCTTGCTGAGAGCAGACACTTGAAAGCAGTAGATCCTTCAGGTGCCCAAACTTGTCCTGCTTTGTTCCCAGATAAACTGTTCAGAAGAAAAAAAAAAAATCAAGAAGAACCTGTTAACCAGAAGGACTAATACTAGTCAGAAAGGACAGGAGGGGCAAGGGACATCAAAGCACTTCACTTATTAACCTAAAAAGGTGAACATCAGCCCTTCTTTCTGAGTGCAATTAGTAAGGAAAGAAATAAGACTTTCACTCTTTCCACTTTTAAAGGTGTAAATTAAATCTTACACTTTAGCTACTTATATGACACTTTTATCCCAAAACAACTAAAGATTTGAAGGCAACACCGTCATTCTTTTCTTCTCTTAGTAAGTTCATTAATTTCCCTGGCTTTATTCATTCGCCCATTTGTTCAAAAATGCAGAAGCCTAATATGTGCAAAGTACATAACCTCCTCCAATTCCATGTGCTGATAGCTCCATCAACGCAACGCTTGGGCTTGGGGAGAGCTGGCTGCAGTTGCTGGAGGTTGGGAAGTTGGAAGATTTGGGGGCGGGGGGATAGCGTGGGGGGTAGGGTGGCGAACAGAAAAAGAGTAAAGGGGCAGGACTCCTGAGTCCATTACAGAAACAGTGAGAAACAAAAGTAAAAGGTACACTCTCCACTCCTGCCAAAGTCTCCCACAAGGCTCTACCAACTCAAGCCCCACGAAGCCAGGCCACTCAAGGCCTGAGCAGGAGGGACTACAGACTCGCTCTCCAAGGTTTCTTTTAGAAAGAAGGGTCCCGAGGCGAGGCAAAGAACGAAGGTTGACCTGACCAGGAAACGCAGAAGGGTCCGGCTGAAGAAGCAGCCAGGGCCTCCCGGTCGGGGGCCAAGCGAGAAAACCCCAAATCGCGCCGCCTAGCCGGCCACGCCCCCACCGCGCCCGCACACGTACTCGCTCCGGTGCTCTGCGGTACCAGTGTCTCGGCTGCACAGCAGCTCCCGCAACTTTTCCGCCGCTGATGTCGGGTCCCCGACACCACTCCCGCTTCCCTTCAGCCGCTGGCGGGCCCCTCGGCTCGCCATGGCAAGCGTGGTTAAAAGAGAAAAAAAAAAAAAAAAGGTAGAACTCAACAAGCTATGAAGTCAGCGACCGCGAAGACATAGCTTTGACTAGCAAACGGTGTCCGCCGAGGGACAAAAGACCTTGACATGCGCAGACAAGACTAAATTGTTGCATTTGGTCAATTGGGCAGGTCCCCAACAGAGAAGACATAGGACTTTAGACTTTACTTTCACCATCATAACCATCACTTCCACATGCTTCTAACTCTAGGTACTACTCCCTCAAACTTTTCTTCACTTTTCAATATTCTGCACTCGCCTGCCAAAACCGACCCTCAGCTCCGCTATTTAAATGTAAGCACAAATAGAAAGTGTTTACGAAGTGAAGTATTCAGTTTAAGCCCATAGCACCACTGCCTACCAAAGGGAGGTCCCTAGGAGGCCACTTTGACCTCTCTCTATTTTAGCGACGAGTGAGAGAACTAGCCTGTAGGCATGTAACTGCTTCCGGGAGGCTAAGCAGTAGTGGCAGAATATAGAATGAGAAGAAAATGAAAGCCTTAAGAAATTCTGTGCAGCAAATTCAACCAAATAACAGTCACAGCCATTGCTGCTACAGCATTTTACAACTTTTATCCTTTTAAAATTTAATAGTAATAAATAGTGAGCCATATTCCAACCCAGATGTGTCTTACTTATTGCAAAGTCCACACTGTTCCCACTAGGAAGCTCCCTAAGATTTTCATACAGGCATGTTGACGGTATCATTCCTGTTCCTGACATTCTGCCCATCCCCCCAATCATAAAGCTCTAAAACACCACCGGTAGAATTCAGTACTAGTAAGTGAAACAGTTATAGAAGGAACACTGAACTTGACAGGGTCCCAGGTTATGATTTCCTACTAAAATTTCCCAAGAATCGAAAATGGAGATTGATCCTATCATTCATTTCCCATGTACAATCTAAACTATCATGTTCATGCACCCCAGATTAGCCACATGCCATAATCTATCTCCCTTTATCTGTCATCCTTATATTTCACTCTAATGCTGGACATCCTTGCCCCCACCTAGTACTATAATAGCATCCTTATAGGACTCTTCCATCTCAAAGCCATTTTCTGCAACACTGTGCAATTAATTTTCCAAAGCACTACTCTGTTGTATCACTTTCTTAATAAAACTCATCAGATTTTTCCTAATGCTTGCCAAATAAAGTATGAACTCATTGTAGCATTCACAGCCTTTCATGAACTAGCCTTAGCCCCTTTACATTTCCACAAATGAGACTAAGTCCCTGAAAAGTGCACTAAATGCTTCCTTTTCTATTCCTCCACTCATGTATGCTGTGTGGAATGGATATCCTCCCCATCCAACAATCCTATCCTATCAGAACACTGCCTTGATTTAAGATCCACCTCAAACGCAACCTCATCCAAATACCAGGTGTTATTGGGGATGGAAGAAAAGAACAAATCACATTACCTTTAATCAACTTATAGCCTATGTGAAGAGCTACGCCAAACACATGTGCATAAGAGATCCCTTAATTCTTTACCCCATTCCCCAAACTCATGCCCATGCCAAGTTGTTCCCCCAGGGGCTCAGGTAAAAAACCTCAGGGTCCTACTCAATTTCTGACTTTTCCTCTCCCCACATCTCTCCCTACCCAGGCATACATTTAATTCATCAGCAAGTCCTTTTAAATATTACCCAATCCAGTAACTTTTCACCGTCTTGGTCCAGGCAACCATCATCTCTCTGGAATTACCATAATAACCTCCTAATTTGTCTCTTTGCTTTCAGTCTTACCTTTCCACATACTTTTCTCCAAATTCAATAATGAATAAGACAAAGACATTTCCTTCACAGAATTTACAATATAATTTCAACATGTGGAGTTGAACTACTAATCAATAAGAACATATATTAATTCATACATTAGAATACCCCATTCTGCAGAGTCCTGGGCTGAGCCTATCTCTCAGTGTTTCTTAGACATACTACAATGCAAGCCTCCAATATCTAGGAGGGAAAATTTAGAGTTAAATCACAATTGATAGAGTTAGAGTTCCATAGCTCTGAAAGTCAGCATTATTCCATATAATGCTGCAACTGTTTATACAGCAACTGTTAAAGAAGCTGAAAAAGAGATCAGACTTCAATCAGAGATAGGAATGAAGCTGATCTGGTTAGGACTAAGGTAAATCAGCATACAGGGTAAAAAAAAAAATCACAATTGAGAGATTACTGTTGAAGACTAGAGAAGGAAAAGTATGGTAACAGAAAGTAGCACAAAAAATATGGGCTTTAAGAGTCAGAAAAACCCAAATATGACAACTGAATTTGACATATTAATTCTATGACTTTAATAATAGTCAATCAAAGAATAAAAATTATGATGAAAAAATAATCATCATAATAGCAATAATATCAATACTAATTATGGATCACGGGCAACATATCCAAGCTAATAACTGTAGATCTAACTCCAGAACCACTCATAATTTGATTTAGTGAGATCATCCAATAGAGTTAAGGGGCATTGACAGTGTGGCAAATTTACTCATAGATAAATGCAAGTTCTACTGCCTCTTCAGCAACAGAACAACTGAAGTACAAGATGCTGTTTTGTTTTCTTAGACATTACTTGGGACCAAAACACTGCACAGTTCCAAAGGTTACCAGTCACATTATAGCCTGTAAGTTTAAGTGATCAAGTTGCAGGTATCTTTAGAGTCGATCAACAGTGGCTATAATCACACGTTAAAAGATTACAAAAAACACAGTCCAGAAAGGACTACTGGTTGCAAACTGATCTTTTTTTCATCCATGAAGGATCACATTACAGAAGTGAATTTACTAAACTACCGAGGTGTCACATACAGTTGTTGCTGGATCTCTTTCCTAAACTGAGATTGCATTGATGCTACTTGCTGTTGGGTGAGGGCCTTGTCACAGGTCTGGTAGGTCAATCTATAGCAGAGGCTGACTTGCTCAGTCTTTGGAAGCTGAAAACGACTAAGGAATTGTATGGCTATGACAGTGTCCTGGGACACTGCTCGGGCCACAGTGTGAAACTCTAGCTCGTCAAAATCTTTCTTCTCATCTAACCAAAAACTAATATCATGCACATAGCACGGAGGATACAGGGAATAGCTTTTAAAGGGTTCTATTTTTCCAGGGGCAAAATTTTTCAGGAAATGGTTATCAAAGGTCCATAACATTCTCCAGTCAGAGATACCCCAGACAAGCATAGCTAACAGGTCCAAGTTCACAGACACATACACAAAACATTGGTCTTTGTGTATAATGCTTGAAGCAGATGTGGTAACAGACCCAATAATCAGGTATTTGGCATCATCTGGGCCAAAATTATGTGACTTCACACAAATTGCATAATCTTTTTCAGTTGGTTGAAGGACAAATTCCACCGAACTGCTCAGCTTAGAGTCTTCCATCAATGTGTAGGTCAAGAGGTGATTGAGAATGCCCTTCAGGTGATCCAACAGTGACTGAAGACAACTGTCCTTCAGATTTTTATTAAACCCAAGAATAAATAAGGTCTCATGAAATGCTGGCATTGTGAAAGGCAAAATATGGCACTTCCTAAAGACAGGTCCACTGAGGATCTGTAGAGAGCCTGGGAGGAAGTCTGGTGCTTGAATGACTGCCTGAGCATGAACTAGGAGGGAAGGTTTAAGGCAAACCTTGGCCTGGCCATACATTCCTTCAGGAGATTCTTCCTTATCATCTCTCCCAGGACCCCTGGAAGCCTTGGAAAGGCTAAGTTCTGAAAATGACACTACAAAGTCCTCCATATCTTGTGCTGTTCCACCAGCCAGGGACTCATTATGTGAACTGTCCTCAAGACTAACCCAAAATGCAGCTGATAGAATGTCATGGTTCCAGGAAGGGAGAGCACTGGTGCGTCCCTCTGGCAGGAAAGAAAAGGAACACTTCAGCCTTTTTATAGGGAAAACTTTGCCCAATTCAGCAATCAGTTTCTCATTTAGGTGTTTGACAGGATGACATGAAGCCGCTTCCAGGAAACCCCTGTTAAAACACACACACAAATAACTTTTTTAACTTAAAAAAAAAATCAAATACATTACTAAAACAGCTAGAATGAAAAGTACAAGTAGCTGTAAAAAAAACAAATTATCCTTAAATTGATCCCAAAAGAATAAGAAAAAATCATCTACCATAAACAGAGATGCCAGATGTTTCAGAACTTTGATAGGCACCATCCCTGCAATATTACAGATAATAATCAGCTTTTAATTCTAAAGAGGCTTGAAAAGGTCTGATGAATTTTGTGGCCTCATATCACCAACATTATCAGCAATTTATATAACATTCATTCAATATATGGTTACCATTAAACCAATCAGATACAGCTTGAGATGGATACAAACATCCAGTAAAATAACCAAGTTACCTGTTTAACTTTCCTACAAGTGCTTCTGGTTCTGGAAAGAAAAAACATTGATCACCCAGTTTGATTCTGAAGATTCTGGGTTGAGAACATCTGATGGGTAAACTCTGGATGAAGATATGGTTCAAAGCACCTTCAACATAAAAGGACTTGTCTTGACTCCTGGCAAAACAGACATCAAATACAAAGTCTGTCACTATTAAATACAAGTATTTATAGAGATTGAATCAGGAAATTGGCAGGGGAAAAGTCCACTGATGAAATCTTTTTATTATTAGCGAGAGAGATGAAAGAGAAGGCTTAGACCCATGCTATCACTTACTTATATCCAGTGCACTTGTACCCTGGCACAGCCTCACACCTGAAGGGATGCACATCACTTAAAATTAGGCCCCCTTGAGCTGCCATGGCAACCACTTGCCAACTGTTGTGCCATTCTCTCCTGGGCTTGTCAGCAGGAGTCCCACCTTGTCCTCTGCACAGTGCCACATGGACTTCTCCTTCCTCCGCAAGAACATCTGCACAGCTAATGGGGAAGGGGTGTGGATGAGGGGAAATGTCAGCCATTTATCAGAAACAGGTAGAAATTATCACAGGAATAAAGCATACATAGTTTGGCTGGGAAAACACTACTTCAAACAATTAAAATCCAATTATACCTATTTGCAAAGACCTACTGGATTTTAAATATGCAAAGAAGTGGCTGGAAGTTAATTAGAATGTAAACTCAATGATCAACCCACTATCCCACTAACCAGGCCCATCATCCAACTTTGTATTTGCATTATTCATCTATAAGTCATAGAAAGGTCACTGCTTGCAAAGTTCCTATGTGATTCATTGCTTAGGCTTTTTCTCCCTGTCTTAATTTCCTAGAGCTACCACAATAAAATACCACAAACTGGATTGCTTAAAACAACAGAAATGTATTGTCTCACAGCTCTGGATGCTACAAGTTTGAAACTTGATTTCTGAGGGTCTTGTTCCCTCAGAAAGCAACCTGTAGAAGTAAATCCCTCGCCTCTTCTGGCTTCTGGTGTTTGCAGGTAATCCTTGACATTCCTTAGCTTAGTTAGTGCTGCAGCACTTCAATCTCTGTCTCAGTTGTCACAAGGCATTCTCTCTTACTTCTCTTCTCCCCTTCTTTCAAGGACACCTGTCATATAAACTTATATTAACTGCTTCCATCTGCAAGGACACTAATTTCAAAAAGGTCACAGTCCCAGGCAACAGAGGTTAGGGCTTCAGCATATCTTTTTTGGGAGACCCAATTCAACTCACAACCCTCTCCATTTAGGAAATTCTTTTCATTTCCCTACTGCCTACTGAAATGCTATTCTTAAAATACTAGCTTAAAACACTGCCTCTGTGAAAGGTTTCTTGACAAGTATTTTGGTATAACAATAGTGTAAAGCACTGTTCACAATTTTTAAGAGGTAATTACTAATTTTAATTTTACACATGAGGAAGTAAAGATTAAGTAAATGTCCCTAAAATCACTAATAAGTGGTGGGGCTGAGATTTGAATATAAGCAGTTGAGTGTGGTTCCTAAGTCCATACTCTTAGGCATTAGATAGTACTGACTCTCTTATTATTTCGTATTATCAGAAATAAATGGTCACCCTATAAAGGCCCAAGAATACACTGTTTGTACTTTTATTTAGCATTTAGGATTATATGTCTGCCTTTCCAACTAGACTGTGGGTTTCTTTGGCGCTTCATATTCTCTCTAAACCTATTACTGTAACTTTCACACATCTGCATTAGTTCCCCAATCAAAATATTTGAGTGAGGTAGCCAAATTATATATAACTTAACTTGTGGTGGCTCTCCTTTCCTCACCTCTTGAAAAACTTGGCAAGCAATTCCCTGTTCTTAGCCACTCCAGTTTTGCGTCCACAGTGCGGGAAATTAAAATAAATTCGATCAAACTTCCTGTCGGGCAGTTCAAAGGCATCTGCCAGCTGGGTGCAGTCCACACCAAAACGTAGTTCTGTACCTGGCAGGGATAGTTTGGAGGCGCGAAATAAAGACAAGAAGATGTCGTAAGACCTAAAACCAGAGAACCACCCTCCCTAACCTGAAACGTGCAAAACAGCAGACCTTCTGTAAATATCCATGGGAAAATCAAGAGCAATAGCCACGTTTTTCACATCCCCACGTGCCCACCCTTCCCACTTTGGGACGCTCCAGCAACTGGACGCGTCTACGTGAAGGGGGCGGCTTTGCTACCTCGCTCGTGCAGGCGCTTTAAGTTTTCCCGGGCGAATGGATCCCGGTCCAGGTCCTCTTGACGCTGGAGGCTGGTGGCTGTAAGACTAGCTGTGGGATCCAAGGTCTCGCTGAGAGCAGCGGCAAAGGAGAAATTCCCCTCCCCAACCAACAGGAGGCGCCGAGGGGCCATTGCCTCAATTTACTCCCCGCTGGCGTTCTCGGAGGCGCTCGTTTTTTACGTCACTTCCTTCGCGGGTCTCTGGTCTCCACCTCCCCACCCGTCACTGGCCGATGACGTACCCACAACGCCTGGTTGTCTTGAAAAGCTGGAGCGGCCAGTCTCAGGGATGGCCACGAGTGCAATAGCCAGATGCCGTCTACGCTATTCTGACCCTCTTATCCCCCACCCTCTCAGAAAGCTTAAAATGCCTTTAAGGCTGTGGACGGTCCTGTGAGACTTCGTCACACCTATATGAGGTCACAAGCAGTCACCAGCGCTGAGGGGTAGACCAAGGGCGAGGTAGCGGGGCGGGGCTGAGGCGAAGGAGAGGTTGGGCTGGGTCCTGCATGTTCCTATCACAGGTTGGGATGGGTCCTGCATGTTCCTATCTCAGAGGATTTTGTAACTGACTTCATCTCTTCCGGAATGGCTCTCTCGCACTGTGTGTGCTCTCCGAAATTTCCCCAGGTGCTTCTATCGCCTATCTTTTCTTCATTCAAGAAATATTATTGAGTGCCTATTATGTGCCAAGTCACTGTGAGCTCAGGCCATTTGAGGGGAATATAAAAATGGACAAGATTCGGCCTATGATTTCTCTGAATCTGCAGTCTGGTGGAGAATGCACACAGTATAAAGGCAATTCAGATATAGAGGGATAAGTGCTACGAATGGAGTAATTCAGGGTGCTATGGGAGTACACAAAAGGGGCCTCTTACCGAGTTTTGGGGCGAAGTGAAAATATTACCTAGATTAGGTGACTAGCTACCTGAGTTAAAAGCTAAGGGAAAAAAGTACATCTTACCTGGGTTAAGTGAAATGAAGAGGCAGAAAGAACAATATGAGAAAGCATGGTGGAGAAATAAATTTAGTTTGGCTGAAACGGTGGGAGAGTAGGTAACAAATGGGACTGGAGAGTTAAACAGGAGCCAGGTCATAAAGAGCCTTTTAAGATCCTGAATTATCCTGAGAGTAGTAGCCCACAAGTGAAAAAATTCAAATAAAAAGATAACACAACTAGATTTTCATTTTCAAAAGTCCTACTTTCCATGTGACTGTGTGATTGTGAAAACCTTGTGTCTGATGCTCCTTTTATCTACCTTGTCAACAGACGAATAGAACATATGAAATAAAAATAAATAATGGGGGAACAATGTTAAAATAAATTTAGTTTGAAATGCTAGTGATCAATGAAAGCAAGGGGTTGGGGTATGGTATGTATAATCTTTTTTTTTCTGTTTTCGTTTTATTTCTTTTTCTATTGTCTTTTTATTTCTTTTTCTGAATTGATGCAAATATTCTAAGAAATGATGAATAAGCAACTATGTGATGATATTGAGAATTACTGATTATATTTGTAGAATGGAATGATCATATGTTAATGTTGTTGTTTGTTGTTAATTTTTTTTAATTAATAAATAAATTTTTAAAATCAGGGAAACAAATCCTGCTTTCCTGTGGAGAAAGAATTGGAGAGGAACAAGGCTGATGCCAAAGAGATCAAATAGGAGTCTTCTGGCAGTATTCTAGGCCAGGGCTGACAGTGATCTAATTTAGGAACTTGACAGTGAAGCTGGCAGTAATGGACTGATTAAAAAATCAACAAAACCTAGTGACCGGATGGATGTATAGGGATTGACAGAGAAGTCAGAGTCAAATATAAACCCCAGGTTTCTGGGTTGGACAACAGTGGATGGTGATATCTGTCCTTATAATACCAGGGACAGTGTCACCTAGGTCTGTAATCTGATTACTAGACCTACTGGACTTTGTAGGACAAGCTCCTCTTTAGTCATCATGCTGTTTGGTCATCAGTGTGCATATATTCATAAAGGCAGATGGCCTGAAGGCAGTTACCTGGGATACCATCCTTTAAATAGTATTGACTTTGTCCCTGCCTATGGAAAGGCAGTTGATGGTGGCTTTCAAATCATGGCCATAGGGATTCTGGATCATCTACATTCTTTCTTTGCTGGAGATCTGGAAAGGACAGGTTTGGTGACATACCGTTTCCTTAAAGAACATGGAACAACTGAGTAAGGATATCAGTTTCTTTCCTATGAAAACTTCAAACACCTCAAGCTACTCAGCATCAAATTACTCTTCTTCATGGAAGGTATCACTTTGCTTCTAAGGCTCATCTTTTGGCCAAAAAAAAAAAAATAAAAGAGTTAAGCTTTTGATTCCTTTTTAAAAATTGAGATTAAAATGTTGATGACGTGCTTGCTTCGGCGGCACATATACTAAAATTGGAACGATACAGAGAAGATTAGCACGGCCCCTGCACGAGGATGACACGCAAATTCGTGAAGCGTTCCATATTTTTCCCCTTGTTAAAAGCCAAAAAAAAAAAAAAAAAAAAGTGTTGATCACCTGGTATGTGCAAAGCTCGATAGATTGGCCAAGTCAGAGGTTGCAATAATGAATAAGACATGGATTCTGGCCTCAAGGGTCATATAGAGTTCAGTAGAGGAGGTAGACATGTACTTGAAGAACTCTAACACAAGACAGGAAGTTCTAAATATAGTGAAAGATATGAAGATAAAGTTCTGAGTGAGATAAAAGGAAAAGTTAACTTCAGGAAAGATATGGAAGCAATAGCATTTGAGCCAGGCCTAGAAGAAAGGAAATTGTTTATTGATCCTTACTGTATTATCTAATTATTCAACTCTCGCTTTTCCCTATTCTCTAACTATAAGAATACCCTTTGTCCCTAAATCCTACTAGCTTAAAATTTCCTGAACATTTAGCTAGTTCTCTGTGTAGTACTGGGGATAACAAAAAATGTCCTACCTTCTCAAGGGGACCATTTCATCTATGCAGCCATTTTCCTACTGCTGATTAAGAGGTTAGGCCAAAGTGTTCATGAGCCTAGAGAAAAAGAAACAGAACTACAAGAATTAACTTTGGAGAGAATCCAAGATCCTTAGCAAGGTATGCTTATGTCAAGCCTGACCATGTATAGCAGAAGGTGGGAAAAGATTGCCTTTTCTGTCTCTGCTTTATGCAACTAGTTTTTCCATTCTTGCCTCTTCCTAGAGACAGTCCCTCACTTATATCCTGAGGAACCCACACTGTGGCAGCCTCATTAATGCAGATGGCCATGCTGAAGTATGGACAGATTGGAATGATATGTCCAAGTTTTTCCAGTATGGATGGAGGTGCAACACTAATGAGAATGCC
This sequence comes from Tamandua tetradactyla, assembly GCF_023851605.1. NCBI lineage: Eukaryota > Metazoa > Chordata > Mammalia > Pilosa > Myrmecophagidae > Tamandua > Tamandua tetradactyla. Next base: position 29,371,232 of record NC_135334.1, on the reverse strand, counting down.
TATTCAAACCGTACTTTGATAGGCAACTGGAACCAGGAAAGATATGACCTAAGGAATATTGTGCAGCCAAAACCCTTACCTTCCCAGGTAATCTTTCTCTTTTGTTTCCTTCTCTTAGCAAAATAAATGCCAATGCCCAATTTACAGATGAGAATTCATCTCTGAAATATCACTGAGGCTTCTGTTCAGTGAAGTGGTTGGGGAAGCAGTCCTCAGCTGGAACACCTAGCCTACTTTACTATCAAGATGAATATATTATTTAATTTATTATCTGTAAGGTATTGAAAGCATTGGCAGTATTCTTTTTCTCTTGTTCCCGTTTGTATTTCGTCTATTCAGCTAGAGAAACATAATGTCTTCTGACTCGGGCTAGCTGCTCCCCTGGTCCTTTCCTGCCTAGATACGTCCTATATATGACTCGAGACCTTAAATCTATCCTAAACATACAAATATAAAAAAGAAACTTAATAAGAGATGACTAATGACATATAGACCTCTAGTCCATCTAAAATATGACAGTGTCTATTAGAATTCATGTCATTGTGTCCTTTATTTCCTAATATTAGAAATATACTCCTAGATACTTAATCTGTTCATTTTTTTTCCAGTTTGGACACTACTTTGAAACAACATATGATGCAAGTTACAACAAAATGCCGATTTCAACCCATCGTAAGTGGTCTATTCTTTTTAATTCTTACATTTTCTGGACCTAAATCAGTGCCTGTAGAATAGAAGGAATTCAAAAGTATACTGGATGAATATGAATGATTGAATGAATGAATAATTTCTTTTTTCATTTGTGAAGGACTCATTTTGCCCCAGAATTGAGTTATATCTGTTACTAAAATTTCTTTTTATTAACTGATTCCACTTCTCTTTCCTTCTCTTCTCTCTTTTCCCAGGATTTAAGCGAGAGCCTCACTGGTTCCCAGGACATCAACCTGAACTGGATCCTCCTCAATATAAATGCACAGAAAAATCAATTTATATGAATAGCTACTCAAAGCCTCAAATTGGGCATCACTCTGGGTATGTGTGGGATCCTAATAATGACCAATTTCAGGATCCAGGATCCTAAGAAAGAATAAGAAGCTTCATTTCCCCAGAATAGAATATGAGGGGGCAGATCCTAAACATAACTAAGAATTCACTCTCTGAATAAATAAAGCACAAAATGCAAATATTCTTTACCCCTCTTTTTCTTTTAACCAAGATCATCAAATTTAATTGTATCTATTCTTAGTTCTTTATTAGGGGTATTCTTGGAGGGACTTAAAAAGAACAATTTCTCTCACATCTGCAACTACTCCATCATTGCCTGCTTTCCGTGAGTGGCTGAACTGCAAAATCCAGTATAACTTACATTCTGTTTGCCTAGATGCTTTCTGTATATAAGCCTGATAGCCACAATCATATAGTATACTTTGTTGTTAAATTAATGAACATCACTTCTTGAGTACTAGATTAAGAAAAATAACTTTGTTTATTAAATAGAATTTAAAGCAGACACAATAGTAAAGAGAATAGTATAATGAACTTCTGTGTACTGTTACCCAGCTTCAACAATTTATGACCATCTTATTTGTTTACTCTTATCTACTATCCTTCTTGAATTTGAAGCAGATCTCAGAAATTATTTAATCCATAAATATTTCCGTTTGTTTCTAAAAGATAAAGATTTGTAATTGTTGACTTTCTTCTAAAGATCACCAAGAAAACCTATCTTCAAAATAATCATTCAACATCAACAGAAGAGTGGCTAAACAAACTGTGGTATATACATACGATGGAATATTATGCAGCTTTAAGACAAGATAAACTTATGAACCATGTAATAACATGGATGGACCTAGAGAATATTATGCTGAGTGAATCCAGCCAAAAACTAAAGGACAAATACTGTATGGTCCCACTGATGTGAACGGACATTCGAGAATAAACTTGAAATATGTCATTGGTAACAGAGTTCAGCAGGAGTTAGAAACAGGGTAAGACAATGGGTAATTGAAGCTGAAGGGATACAGACTGTGCAACAGGACTAGATACAAAAACTCAAAAATGGACAGCACAATAATACCTAAGTGTAAAGTAATCATGTTAAAACACTGAATGAAGCTGCATCTGAGCTATAGGGTTTTTTTTGTTTTTGTTTGCTTGTTGGTTTGTTTGTTGTTGTTGTTTTTTACTATTATTACTACTTTTATTTCTTTTCTTTATATTAACATTTTATATCTTTTTCTGTTGTGTTGCTAGTTCCTCTAAACCGATGCAAATGTACTAAGAAACAATGATCATGCATCTATGTGATGATGTTAAGAATTACTGAGTGCATATGTAGAACGGTATGATTTCTAAATGTTGTGTTAATTTCTTTTTTTTTTTTCTTTCCGCTAATAAAAAAAATAAAAAATAAAAAATAAAAAAATAATAATAATAATCATTCAAAAGAGGAGTGGGATTGTTAGGGTAAGGTACCAATAGAATTTGGGGGATACGATTTCAGTTGACTTAAATTGGTCTTTCGAAGTGGGGAACTTTGAAAGGTAGGGGATTGGGAAACGTTTATAAATAGGTTTGGTGAACACAGAGAGGCATGTGTCTTAAAATATGGTTAAACTAATGAATATTACCATATTTTGTATTCTGTTTAAGAAGACAATATAATGTATGAGTATATGGGTATACCTTCTAAACCTTCATTCTTTTATGTTTCATAATAGATCTGGAATTTGTGTTGTATGTGAAGTGAGGTAGACACCAAGTTTCATCGTTTCCCATATGGCTATCTAATTGTCCCAGTATCAGTTATTGAGCAGACTATACTTTCTCTATTGCTCTTCAAGGTTATTTTTATTGTAAATCAACTGTGAATGTGTAGGTCTCCTTCAGGGCTTTCTATTAGATTCCATTGGTCTAGTTGTATACCTTGTACCAATACCTCACTATCACAATTATAACAATTTTGTAATGTCTTAATATCTAATAGCTCAAGTCCTTTCACCTTGTTTTACTTCAAGTATCTTAAGTATTTTTGACTCTTTGCATTCCATTTAAATTTTATATCAGCCTGTCAATTTCCATGAAAAGAAACTGCTAGGATATTAATTAAAACTGCACTGAATTTCTATGTCAATTTTAGGAATATTGATTTTTTTTACATTATTGAGGCTCCAAATACATAATCATGGTATATGTCTTCACTTCTTTAGCTCTTCCTTAATTTTTCTCAGTAATGTTTTATAGTGATCTGCAGAGATTTTACACCAACATGTACTTTCTTTTATTTATTCCTCAATATTGGTTAGTTTTTGATGTTACTGAAATGGTACCTTTTAAAATTTTTAAATTCTGGTGTTGCTAGTACATAAAAACTATTTGGAATGTTGACTATCCGGTAAATTTAATCATTAAACTCTATTATTAACTGTAATAATTTATCTGTAAATACTTTATATCTGCTCCATAAATACTGATATCATCTGATAGTAAGGAAAGTTTTGTTTCTACCTTTTCAATCAACCTTTCATTTAATTTTCTTCCCTGGCTTGAAACTCCAGTGCTGAATACAGTTGGTGGTTGGGGTATCTTAATGTTACTCCTTGTTCTAGTTTGCTAGCTGCCAGAATGCAATATACCAGAAACAGAATGGCTTTTAAAAAGGGGAATTTAATAAGTTGCTAGTTTACATTTCTAAGGCCGAGAAAATAATCAATTAAAACAAGTCTATAGAAATGTCCAATCAAAGGTATCCAGGGAAAGATACCTTGGTTCGAGAAGGCTGATGAAGTTCAGAGTTTCTCTCTCAAGTGAGAAGGCACATGGCAAACACAGTCAGGGCTTCTGCCTCAGCTGGAAGGGCACATGGCAAACATGGCGTCATCAGCTAGCTTTCTCTCCTGGCTTCCCATTTCATGAAGCTCCCTGGAAGGCATTTTCCTTCTTCATCTCCAAAGGTCACTGGCTCGTGGACTCTCTGCTACGTGGTGCTACAGCATTCTCTGCTCTCTCTGAATCTCCTTCATTCTCCAAAATGTTTCCTCTTTATATAGGACTCCAGAAATTTATCAAGACCCACCCAAATGGATGGAGACATGTCGTCACCTAATCCAGCTTAAAAACCACTATTGATTTAATCACATCTCCAGGGAGATGATCTGATTACAGTTTCAAACATACAGTATTGAATAGGGATTATTCTGCCTTTATGAAATGAGATTTAGATTAAAACATGGCTCTTCTAGGGGACATACATTCTTTGAAACCAACACATTCCTGTTCATAAAAGGAAACCTACCAAAAGAAAAAAAAAAGAAAGATATCAACTCCTCACAATTAATTATGATTTCTGACAACATTTTTATTTATTTATTTATTAAATATAACAACATACAAACATCAACATTCTTACCATATGATCACTCCATTCTTGATTTATACTCAATAACTCACATCATCACATAGTTGTATATTCCTCATCATGATCATTTCTTAGAACGTTTATATCAATTCAGAAAAAGAAATAAAAAGAAAACAAAAAAATTCATACGTACCATATCCTTTACCCCTCCCTTTCATTGATCACTAGCGTTTCAATCTACTAAATTTATTTTAACATTTAACATTTAATCCCCCTATTATTTATTTATTTTTAATCCATATGTTTTACTCGTCTATTGTGGCATCATTTGTTGGGACTTCTCACCCTGATGTTATATACTCCTTATTTAATCATAGTAGTACTGTTTGCCCAGAATGTTTAATCTTAATCTAATCATAAGGAAACACAAATCCAGAAAAAAATTCAGTGTCTTGGAAAAAAAAAAAAAAGAAATGCAGAAAGGCTATTCTTGATTAACAGGAACGAAAGAGGAGGCACTGGCAGCTCTGGACGCCACATTTCTGGTCTTGGCTTCAGCCCCAGCCCCACCTGACACTAGCAGGGCTGCTGGTGCTCACGGTCGGGCTTCTGGCCACAAGCTGTGGGCTGCTTTGTTAGCGTCAAGGCACATGCGGTGGAGTGTTTCTTAGAGCAGGTCACCTCAGGCACCAAGATGGGCCTCATCTTCAAGGTGGCTGAGAGTGGCTTCCTGGACATCAGCATGGAGATTACAGGGCCTGATAATAAAGGAATTTATAAGGGAAACAGAGTCCAGTAGCAAATACACACGTGCTGCTCACATGGATGGAACATGTAAGTTTGTATTACAATAGGACACCGAAAGGATGTCCACCATGACTCCAATGATAGTGATGTTCACCATTGATATTGAGGGGACTCCAAAAGAACAAGACATGGAAACAAAAGCTCACTAGAACAAGCTAGAAGAAATGACTAAGGAGCAGAGCTAGCAGCGGCAATAGCAACTGTAAAGCATAAAAAGGGGGTACACGGAAGTTCAGAGGAGAATACACAGAGCGATCAAAGATAGCACAAACAGCAGAGTGGCTCTTTGTCCTTCTTTGAAGGTTTTGGTCTAGTTGCCATGGCATTGGGACAGATCTACTATCTGAAGAGATTTGTTGAAATCCGGATTGTTGTTTAAAACCCTTTTTCTCTCAAGAAAAAAATTCCATTTACAATTGCTATCAAAAGAATAAAATATTTAGGAATAAATTTAACTGAGGATACAAAAGACCTAAACAAAGAAAACTACAAGCAATTGCCAAAAAGTCACAAAAGACCTAAATAAATGGAAGGGCATACCGTGTTCATGGGTTGGAAGATTAAATATAATTCAGATGTCAATTCTACCTAAATTGATTTAGAGATTCAATGCAATACCAATTAAAATCCCAAAAACTTACTTTGCAGAAATAGAAAAACCATTAACCAAATTTATCTGGAAGGGCAGGGGGCCCGAATAGCTAAAAAAATCCTGAGAAATAAAAATGAAGTTGGAGGTCTCACATGACCTAACTTTAAAGCGTATTACAAAGTTAAGGTGGTCAAAATAGCATGGTTCTGGTATAAAAATAGAAAATCTATATCTGAACATAGAACCTCTCATCTATGGACAATTGATCTTTGATAAGGCAGTCAAGTGAACTCACCTGGGACAGAACAATCTTTTCAATAAATGATGCTTGGAGAACTGGATATCCACATGCAAAAGAATGAAACATGATCCATATCTCACACCCTATACAAAAAATAATTCAAAATGGATCAAAGACCTAAGTATTAGATGTAAGACCATAAAACTTTTTTTGGAATTTTTTTTATTAAACATACCAACATACAAACGCAAACATCTTACCATATGATCATTCCATTGTACATATATAATCAGTAACTCACAATATCATCACATAGTTGTATATTCATCATTATGATAATTTCTTAGAACATTTGCATCAATGCAGAAAAAGAAATAAAAAGAAAATTCATACATACCATACCTCACACCCCTCCCTTTCATTGATCACTAGCATTTCAATCTACTAAATTTATTTTAACATTTGTTCCCCCTATTATTTATTTATTTTTAATCCATATGTTTTACTCATCTGTCGATAAGATAAATAAAAGGAGCATTAGACACAAGGTTTTAATGAGCACAGTCACATTGCGAAAGCTATATCATTATACAATAATCTTCAAGAAACATGGTTACTGGAACACAGCTCTACATTTTCAGGCAGTTCCCTCCAGCATCTCAATTACACCATAACTAAAAACGTGATACCTATATTATGTGTAAAAATAACCTCCAGGATAACCTCTCGGCTCTGTTTGGAATCTCTCAGCCATTGACACTTTATTTTGTAAGACCATAAAACTTTTAGATGAAACTGTAGGGAAACACCCAAAGCACGAGCATTGAAGGAAGAAATAGATCAATGGGAACTCCTCAAAATTAAACACTTTTTAAACATTTGTTCCCATATATTTTTAAATTTTTTAAATTAATTTTTAAATTTTCAAAAAAAGTTACAAGAAAGAAACACAAACATTCTTAATATATGATCATTCTGTTCTAAATATATAATCAGTAATTCACAATATTATCACATTATTGCATATTCATCCTCATGATCATTTCTTAGAACATTTGCATCAATTCAGAAAAAGAAATAAAAAGACAACAGAAGAGTAAAACGAAAACAGAAAAAAAAATTATACATACCATCCCCTCACCCCTCCCTTTTATTGAACACTAGCATTTCAATCTAAATTTATTTTAACATTTGTTCCCCCTATTATTTCTTTTTATTCCATATGTTCTACTCGTCTGTTGACAAGGTAGATAAAAGCATCAGACACAAGGTTTTCATAATCACACAGTCACTTTGTGAAAGCTATATCATTATTCAATCATCATCAAGAAACATGGCTACAGGAAAACTTCTCTACATTTTCAGGCAGTTCCCTCCAACCTCTCCATTACATTTTGAATAACAAAGTGATATCTACTCGTCAACAGACGAGTACAACATATGGAATAAAAATAAATAATAGGGGGAACAAATGTTAAAATAAATTTAGGGATTTCTGGAGAAGATGGCGGCTTAGTAAGACGCGCGGGTCTTAGTTCCTCCTCCAGAACAGCTACTAGGGGAACAGAAACGATATAGAACAGCTCCCGGAGCCACGACAGAGATCAAAAAGACAGCGTACCCCATTCTGGAATGGCTGACTGGCTGGGAGAACCCGCTCCGGTGAGATTGCTGAGGGGTGCGGGCTTCCCTGGGCCGGGGCGGCAGGCGGCCGGAGTCCCTCCCTCCCTCCTTCCCGGGCTGGCTGGGAGAATTGGAGAGGCGGTCCCCTCAAGCCGCGGCAGCTGGTGCCCCCCAACACGTGTGGGCCCCCGGACCAGCTGGGAGAATTGGATCGGAGATCCCCAGGCCACGGAGAACGGTGACCGGGGTCCCTTCAAAACACGTGGCTTCCCGGTCCGGCTGGGAACGGTGGACTGCCCTGGGCCGCGGCGGCTGGCGCCCTCCCGCCAGGCTTGGCGCCCCGGTACGGCTAGGAGGTTTGGACGGGCGCTCTCACAGGCTGCGGCGGCCGGCGACCCTCCCCGCATTCGGATCCCCGGGCCGGCTGGGAGATTTGGATTGGCACTCCTCCAAGCCGCTTCATCTGGCGAGCCTCCCCCACGGCGAGAGTTTTCCAAGGTTAAAGGACCCACAGCACCTTTTACTGCTGGGACCCGCAGACAAACGAGTGCCATGAGCGCCACCTACTGGGAAGGATAAGAAAAACAGAACCCAGGGATTTCACAGGAAAAACTTTTAACCTGTTGGGTCCAAAACCCAGGGAAATCTGATTAAATGCCCAGACGCCAGCAGAAGATAACGGATCACGCTCAAATAATTGAAAATATGGCCCAGTCAAAGGAACAAACCAATAGTTCAAATGAGATACAGGAGCTGAGACAACTAATGCTGAATATACAAACAGAAATGGAAAACCTCTTCAAAAACGAAATCAATAAATTGAGGGAGGACATGAAGAAGATATGGGCTGAACAAAAAGAAGAAATAGAAAAACTGAAAAAACAAATCACAGAACTTATGGAAGTGAAGGACAAAGTAGAAAAGATGGAAAAAACAATGGATACATACAATGACAGATTTAAAGAGACAGAAGATAGAATTAGTGATTTGGAGGATGGAACATCTGAATTCCAAAAAGAAACAGAAACTATCGGGAAAAGAATGGAAAAATTTTAACAGGGGATCAGGGAACTGAAGGACAATATGAACTGCACAAATATACGTGTTGTGGGTGTCCCAGAAGGAGAAGAGAAGGGAAAAGGAGGAGAAAAACTAATGGAAGAAATTATCACTGAAAATTTCCCAACTCTTATGAAAGACCTAAAACTACAGATCCAAGAAGTGCAGCGCACCCCAAAGAGAATACACGCAAATAGGCGTTCTCCAAGATACTTACTAGTTAGAATGTCAGAGGTCAAAGAGAAAGAGAGGATCTTGAAAGCAGCAAGAGAAAAACAATCCATCACATGCAAGGGAAACCCAATAAGACTATGTGTAGATTTCTCAGCAGAAACCATGGAAGTTAGAAGACAGTGGGATGATATATTTAAATTACTAAAAGAGAAAAACTGCCAACCAAGACTTCTATATCCAGCAAAATTGTCCTTCAAAAATGAGGGAGAAATTAAAACATTCTCAGACAAAAAGTCACTGAGAGAATTTGTGACCAAGAGACCAGCTCTGCAAGAAATACTAAAGGGAGCACTACAGTCAGATATGAAAAGACAGAAGAGAGAGGTATGGAGAAGAGTGTAGAAAGAAGGAAAATGAGATATGATGTACATAATACAAAAGGCAAAATGGTAGAGGAAAATATTATCCAAACAGTAATAACACTAAATGTTAATGGACTGAATTCCCCAATCAAAAGACATAGACTGGCAGGATGGATTAAAAAAACAGGATCCTTCTATATGCTGTCTACAGGAAACACATCTTAGACCCAAAGATAAACATAGGTTGAAAGTGAAAGGTTGGGAAAAGATATTTCATGCAATTAACAACCAGAAAAGAGCAGGAGTAGCTATACTAATATCCAACAAATTAGACTTCAAATGTAAAACAGTTAAAAGAGACAAAGAAGGACACTATCTACTAATAAAAGGAACAATTAAACAAGAAGACATAACAATCATAAATATTTATGCACCGAACTGGAATGCCCCTAAATACGTGAGGAATGCACTGCAAACACTGAAAAGGGAAATAGACACATCTACCATAATAGTTGGAGACTTCAATTCACCACTCTCATCAATGGACAGAACATCTAGACAGAGGATCAATAAAGAAATAGAGAATCTGAATATTACTATAAATGAGCTAGACTTAACAGACATTTATAGGACATTACATCCCACAACAGCAGGATACACCTTTTTCTCAAGTGCTCATGGATCATTCTCAAAGATAGACCATATGCTGGGCCACAAAGCAAGTCTTAACAAATTTAAAAAGATTGAAATCATACACAACACTTTCTCAGATCATAAAGGAATGAAGTTGGAAATCAATAATAGGCGGAGTGCCAGAAAATTCACAAATATGTGGAGGCTCAACAACACACTCTTAAACAACGAGTGGGTCAAAGAAGAAATTGCAAGAGAAATTAGTAAATACCTCGAGGCGAATGAAAACGAAAACACAATATATCAAAACTTATGGGATGCAGCAAAGGCAGTGCTAAGAGGGAAATTTATTGCCCTAAATGCCTATATCAGAAAAGAAGAAAAGGCAAAAATGCAGGCATTAACTGTCCACTTGGAAGAACTGGAGAAAGAACAGCAAACTAATCCCAAAGCAAGCAAAAGGAAAGAAATAACAAAGATTAGAGCAGAAATAAATGAAATTGAAAACAATAGAGAAAATCAATAAGACCAGAAGTTGGTTCTATGAGAAAATCAATAAGATTGATGGGCCCTTAGCAAGATTGACAAAAAGAAGAAGAGAGAGGATGCAAATAAATAAGATCAGAAATGGAAGAGGAGACATAACTACTGACTTCACAGAAATAAAGGAGGTAATAACAGGATACTATGAACACCTTTACACTAATAAATACAACAATTTAGATGAAATGGACGGGTTCCTGGAAAGACATGAACAACCAACTTTGACTCAAGAAGAAATAGATGACCTCAGCAAACCAATCACAAGTAAAGAAATTGAATCAGTCATTCAAAAGCTTCCTAAAAAGAAAAGTCCAGGACCAGACGGCTTCACATGTGAATTCTACCAAACATTCCAGAAAGAATTAGCACCAACTCTCCACAAACTCTTCAAAAAAATCGAAGTGGAGGGAAAACTACCTAATTCATTCTATGAAGCCAACATCACCCTCATACCAAAACCAGGCAAAGATATTACAAAAAAAGAAAACTACAGACCAATCTCTCTAATGAATATAGATGCAAAAATCCTCAATAAAATTCTAGCAAATCGTATCCAACAACACATTAAAAGAATTATACATCATGACCAAGTAGGATTCATCCCAGGTATGCAAGGATGGTTCAACATAAGAAAATCAATTAATGTAATACACCATATCAACAAATCAAAGCAGAAAAATCACATGATCATCTCAATTGATGCAGAGAAGGCATTTGACAAGATTCAACATCCTTTCCTGTTGAAAACACTTCAAAGGATAGGAATACAAGGGAACTTACTTAAAATGATAGAGGGAATATATGAAAAACCCACAGCTAATATCATCCTCAATGGGAAAAATTGAAAACTTTCCCCCTAAGATCAGGAACAAGACAAGGATGTCCACTATCACCACTATTATTCAACATTGTGTTGGAGGTTCTAGCCAGAGCAATTAGACAAGAAAAAGAAATACAAGGCATCAAAATTGGAAAGGAAGAAGTAAAACTATCACTGTTTGCAGACGATATGATACTATACGTCGAAAACCCGGAAAAATCCACAACAAAACTACTAGAGCTAATAAATGAGTACAGCAAAGTAGCAGGTTACAAGATCAACATTCAAAAATCTGTAGCATTTCTATACACTAGCAATGAACAAGTGGCGGGGGAAATCAAGAAACGAATCCCATTTACAATTGCAACTAAAAGAATAAAATACCTAGGAATAAATTTAACTAAAGAGACAAAAAACCTATATAAAGAAAACTACAAAAAACTGCTAAAAGAAATCACAGAAGACCTAAATAGATGGAAGGGCATACCGTGTTCATGGATTGGAAGACTAAATATAGTTAAGATGTCAATCCTACCTAAATTGATTTACAGATTCAATGCAATACCAATCAAAATCCCAACAACTTATTTTTCAGAAATAGAAAAACCAATAAGCAAATTTATCTGGAAAGGCAGAGTGCCCCGAATTGCTAAAAACATCCTGAGGAAAAAAAACGAAGCTGGAGGTCTCGCGCTGCCTGACTTTAAGGCATATTATGAAGCCACAGTGGTCAAAACAGCATGGTATTGGCATAAAGATAGATATATCGACCAATGGAATCGAATAGAGTGCTCAGATATAGACCCTCTCAACTATGGACAGTTGATCTTTGAGAAGGCCGTCAAGCCAACTCACCTGGGACAGAACAGTCTCTTCAATAAATGGTACCTAGAGAACTGGATATCCATATGCAAAAGAATGAAAGAAGACCCGTATCTCACACCCTATACAAAAGTTAACTCAAAATGGATCAAAGATCTAAACATTAGGTCTAAGACCATAAAACAGTTAGAGGAAAATGTAGGGAGATATCTTATGAAACTTACAATTGGAGGCAGTTTTATGGACCTTAAACCTAAAGCAAGAGCACTGAAGAAGGAAATAAATAAATGGGAGCTCCTCAAAATTAAACACTTTTGTGCATCAAAGAACTTCATCAAGAAAGTAGAAAGACAGCCTACACAATGGGAGACAATATTTGGAAACGACATATCAGATAAAGGTCTAGTATCCAGAATTTATAAAGAGATTGTTCAACTCAACAACAAAAAGACAACCAACCCAATTACAAAATGGGAAAAAGACTTGAACAGACACCTCTCAGAAGAGGAAATACAAATGGCCAAAAGGCACATGAAGAGATGCTCAATGTCCCTGGCTATTAGAGAAATCCAAATCAAAACCACAATGAGATATCATCTCACACCCACCAGAATGGCCATTATCAACAAAACAGAAAATGACAAGTGCTGGAGAGGATGTGGAGAAAGAGGCCCACTTATCCACTGTTGGTGGGAATGTCAAATGGTGCAACCACTGTGGAAGGCAGTTTGGCGGTTCCTCAAAAAGCTGAATATAGAATTGCCATATGACCCAGCAATACCATTGCTAGGTATCTACTCAAAGGACTTAAGGGCAAAGACACAAACGGACATTTGCACACCAATGTTTATAGCAGCATTATTTACAATTACAAAGAGATGGAAACAGCCAAAATGTCCATCAACAGACGAGTGGCTAAACAAACTGTGGTATATACATACGATGGAATATTATGCAGCTTTAAGACAGAATAAACTTATGAAGCCTGTAATAACATGGATGGACCTAGAGAACATTATGCTGAGTGAGTCTAGCCAAAAACTAAAGGACAAATACTGTATGGTCCCACTGATATGAACCAACATTCGAGAATAAACTTGGAATATGTCATTGATAACAGAGTCCAGCAGGAGTTAGAAATAGGGTAAGATAATGGGTAATTGGAGCTGAAGGGATACAGACTGTGCAACAGGACTAGATACAAAAACTCAAAAATGGACAGCACAATAATACCTAATTGTAAAGTAATCATGTTAAAACACTGAATGAAGCTGCATCTGAGCTATAGGTTTTTTTTTTTGTCTGTCTGTTTGTTTGTTTGTCTTTTTTCTTTTTCCTTTTCTTTTCTTTTTTTTACTATTATTATTATTTTTATTTTTTTCTCTATATTAAAATTCTATATCTTAAAAAATAAATAAATAAATAAATTTAGGTTGACAATGTTTATAGCAGCATTATTTACAATTGCAAAGAGATGGAAACAGCCAAAATGTCCATCAACAGACAAGTGGTTAAACAAACTGTGGTATATACATACAATGGAATATTATGCAGCTCTAAGACAGAATAAATTTATGAAGCATGTAATAACATGGATGGACCTAGAGAACATTATGCTGAGTGAGACTAACCAAAAACTAAAGGACAAATACTGTATGGTCCCACTGATATGAACCGACATTAGTGAATAAACTTGGAATATGTCATTGGTAACAGAGAACATCAGGAGATAGAAATAGGGTAAGATAATGGGTAATTGGAGCTGAAGGGATACAGACTGCGCAACATACAGGACTGGATACAAAAACTCAGAAATGGACAGCACAATACTACCTAATTGTAATGTAATTATGTTAAAACATTGAATGAAGCTGCATGTGAGGTATAGTGTTTTTTTTCCTCTCTATTATTGTTTTATTTCTTTTTCTGTTGTCTTTTTATTTCTTTATATAAATCGATGCAAATGTACTAAGAAATGATGAATATGCAACTATGTGATGATGTTAAGAATTACTGATTGTGTATGTAGAATGGAATGATTTCTAAATGTTTTGTTAGTTAATCTTTTTTAATTAATAAAAATAAATAAATAAATTTAGGTTGAAGTGCTAGTGATCAATGAAGGGAGGGGTAAGGTGTATGATATGTATAATTTTTTTTTCTGTTTTCGTTTTATTTCTTTTTCTGTTGTCTTTTTATTTCTTTTTAGGAATTGATGCAAATGTTCTAAGAAATGATCATGATGATGAATATCCAACTATGTGATGATACTGTGAATTATTGATTATATATGTAGAACAGAATGATCATATGTTAAGAGTGTTTTTGTTCATTTGTTGTTAAATTTTTTTTAATTAAAAAAGGCAAAAAAATTAAACACTTTTGTACATCAAAGAACTTTGTCAAGAAAATGGAAAGTCTACACAATGGGAGACAATATTTGGAAGTGACATATCAAATAAGGTTCTAGTATTCAGAACATATAAAGAGACCGTCCAACTCAACAATCAAAAGACAAACAACCCAATTACAAAATGGGCAAAAGACATGAGCAGACACTTCTCACGAGAGGAAATACAAATGGCTAAAAGGCACAAGAAAAGATGCTCAACTTCCCTGACCTTTAGGGAAATGCAAATCAAAACCACAATGAGATATCATGTTGCACACACCAGAATGGGCATTATCAATAAAACAGAAAACTGATAGTGCTGGAGAGGATGTGGAGAAAAAGGCACAATTATCCATTGTTGGTGGGAATGTCAAATGGTATAACCGCTGTGAAAGGGGGTTGGTGGTTCCTCAGGAAGCTAACTGCCATATGATTCAGCAACACCATTGCTAGCTAGCTATTTAGAGGACATGAGGGTAAGAACACGAACAGACATTTGCACGCCAATATTCATAGCAGCATTATTTACAATTGCCAAGAAACGGAAACAGCCCAAATGTCCATCAACAGACAAGTGGCTAAACAAGTTGTGGAATATACATACAATGCAATATTACATAGCTGTAAGACAGAATAAAGTCATGAAGCATGTAACAACATGGATGGGCCTTGAGGGCATTATGCTGAATGAGATTAGCCAGAAACAAAGGACAAATACTGTATGGTCTCACTGATATGAACTAATATTAATGAATGAACTGGAGAATTTCAGTTGAGAACAGAGGCCATCAGGACATAGAAATAGGGTAGGTATTAGGTAATTGGAACTGAAGGGATACAGATTGTGCAACAGGATTGACTGTAAAAATTCAGAAATGGATAGCACAATATTACCTTTACTAGTTAGGGTTCTCTAGAGAAACAGACTCAGCAGGAACACTTGCAAATATAAAATTTATAAAAGTGTCTCACGTGACCACAGGAACACAGAGCCCAAAATCTGCATGGCTGCTGTGAAGCCGACAATTCCAACGGAGGGCCTGGATGAACTCCACAGGAGAGACTCACCAGCCGAAACAGGAAGAGCCTGTCTCTTCTGAATCCTCCTTAAAAGGCTTCCAGTGATCAGATTAAGTATTACTCATTGCAGAAGACACTCCCTTTTGGCTGATTACAAATGTAATCAGCTGTGGATGTATCTGACATGATCATGATTTAATTCTATGAAATGTCCTCATTGCAACAGACAGGCCAGCACTTGCCCAAACAGACAAATAGGTACCACCATTTGGCCAAGTTGACACATGAACCTAACCATGACAGTCCACCCCTTGTCAACTTGGCAGCTATACATACCACCTTAAACCATACCTAATTTCTAAATAAAAAACAAAACACACATTTTTTCTTTCACCGAACAATACTCAACTGTCCTGCATATAACTGGAAACACATTAAATTTTTCCAGAATAGGGTGCAAATCCTTGAGTAATATTCATTCTTAAACTTGATATCTTACAACTTAAATAGTATAACAGGAACAAAACAACATTACAGTCCTCATTTCTGTAACTGGTCATGTGGTCGAAGTTCATATTTATCAGTACCTTCTTCCACTACCCATTCCATGTTCCCTTTACCCTCAGCAAGCAGTTCAATTGGCCGTGGTTCTTTGCCTGGTGGAGTGACCCAAACCTTCATTCCTGAAGTTTCAGAGCCATTGGTAGTCCTGACTGGATTGGGTTGTTGCAGTTTTCCATTGATTTTAATCACAGGGCATGGAAGTACCAAAAGATTGCCCTAGGGGATCTCCTATATTCCAAGAAAACTCTTCTTCACCCCCATTATATAGATGCAGTCCTACTTCCCCCTGATAGTCAGGGTCAATCACCCCAGACAATAATGTAATCTCCTTCTTGGCTTGTTGATCCAGTGGCATGAGTAGCCCAAAGTAACTGATGGCACTTCAGTTCAATGGAATCATTGTTGTTTCTCCTGGAAGGAGCACTCCCTCTTTTGGAACTAAAACCTGTACACCAGCAGAGCTCAGGGTCACAGAGACAGGAAGCAAAAAATGTTCCTAGTGGATCAGTAGAGGTAATAGTGAGTGGTACCACACCCATTTCCACCCCTTGGTTTCTGGACCCATGGATCCTGGCTCTGGGAGAAACAGCACCATACAGCGGACACTGATTCAGAGCATATACAGTTTCCTAGAGAACATTACCCCAGCCTTTCAAGGTATTGCCACCTAGTTGGCACCGTAATTGAGTTTTCAAATGGCCATTACACCATTCTATCAACCCAGCTGCTTCTGGACAATGGGGAACATGGTAAGACCAGAGAATTCCATGAGCGTGTGCCCATTCCCGCACTTCATTTGCTGTGAAGTGTGTTCCTTGATCAGAAGCAATGCTATGTGGAATACCACGATGATAGATAAGGCATTCTGTAAGCCCACGGATGGTAGTTTTGGCAGAAGCATTGCATGCAGGGAAAGCAAGCCCATATCCAGAGTATGTGTCTATTCCAGTTAGAACAAATCGCTGTCCCTTCCATGAAGGGAGTGGTCCAATGTAATCAACCTGCCACCATGGAGCAAGCTGTTCACCTCAGGGAATGGTGCCGTATCGGGGGCTGAGTGTAGGTCTCTGCTGCTGGCAGATTGGGCACTCAGCAGGGGCTGTAGCCAAGTCAGCCTTGGTGAGTGGGAGTCCATATTGCTGAGCCCATGCATAACCTCCATCCCTACCACCATGACCACTTTGTTCATGAGTCCATTTGGCAATGGCAGGAGTTGCTGGGGAAAGAGGCTGACTGGTATCCACAGAATGGGTCATCTTATCCACTTGATTATTAAAACCTTCCTCTGCTGAAGTCACCGTCTGGTGCGCATTCACATGGGACACAAGTATGTTCATGTTTTTAGCCCACTCAGAAAGGTCTATCCATATACTTGTTCCCCAGACCTCTTTGTCACCAATTTCCCAATCATGGTCTTTCCAAGTACCTGACCATCCAGCCAAACCATTAGTAACAGCCCATGAGTCAGTACACAAATGCACCTCTGGCCAGTTTTCCTTCCGAGTAAAATGAACAACCTGGTGCACTGCTTGAAATTCTGCCCACTCGGAGGATTTCCTCTCACCACTGTTTTTCAAGGACAACCCAGAAAGGGGTTGTAGTGCTACAGCTGTCCACTCTTTGGTGGTACATGTGTATCATGCTGAACCACTGTAAACCAGGCCCGAATTTTCTCTTCCTCAGTCAATTCACTGTAAGGAACTCTCTAAGAGGCCATAGCTCTGGTCTGGGAAAGAGAAGGTAATGTATTAGGAGTGGAGACCATAGACATTTGGGCCACTTCTTCATGTAATTTCCTTGTGCCTTCAGGACCTGCGCTGGCCCTATCTCGTATACACCATTTCCATTTTACAATAGAGTGCTGCTGCGCACACCCAACCCTATGGCTTGTGGGTCAGACAACACCCAGCTGATGATAGGCAACTCGGGTCTCATAGTAACTTTGTGGCCCATGGTTAAGCATTCAGTTTCTACTAAGGCCCAGTAGCAGGCCAAAAGCTGTTTTTCATAAAGAGAGTAGTTATCTGCAGCAGATGGTAAGGCTTTGCTCCAAAATTGCAGAAAGGTCTGGGTTGTGATTCTCCTATAGGGGCCTGCCAAAGGCTCCAGACAGCATCTCTATTTGCCACTGACACTTCCAGTACCATTGGATCTGCTCGATCATTCAGCCCAAGTGGCAGAGCAGCTTGTACAGCAGCCTGGACCTGCCACAGAGCCTCCTCTTGTTTAGGTCCCCACTCAAAATTAGCAGCTTTTCTGCTCACTCAATAAATGGGCCAGAGTAGCATACCAAATGAGGAATATGTTGTCGCAAAAATCCAAAGAGACCAACTAGACTTTGTACCTCTTTTTTGGTCATAGGAGGGGCCAGATGCAGCAACTTCTCCTTCACCTTAGAAGGGATACCTCGACATGCCCCACACCACTGGACACCTAGAAATTTCACTGAGGTGGAAGTTACCTGTATCTTTGTTGGATTTACCTCCCATCCTCTGACACACAAATCCCTTACCAGTAAGTCTAGAGCAGTAGCTACTTCTTGCTCACTAAGTCCAATCAACATGACATCATCAATATAATGGACCAGTGTGATGTCTTGTGAGAGGAAGAAATGATTAAGGTCCCTGCAGACAAGATTATGACCTAGGGCTGGAGAGTTTATATACCCCTGAGATAGGACAGTGAAAGTATATTGCTGACCTTGCCAGCTGAAAGCAAACTGTTTCTGGTCCTTACTAATAGCTATTGAGAAAAAACATTTGCCACATCAATAGCTGCATACCAGGTACCAGGGGATGTATTGATTTGCTCAAGCAATGATACCACATCTGGAACAGCAGCTGCAATTGGAGTTACCACCTGGTTGAGCTTACAATAATCCACTGTCATCCTCCATGACCCATCTGTTTTCTGCACACGCCAAATAGGAGAGTTGAATGAACATGTGGTGGGAATCACCACCCCTGCATCCTTCAAGTCCTTAAGAGTGGCAGTAATCTCTGCAATCCCTCTAGTAATCCAGTATTGCTTCTGATTTACTATTTTGCTAGGTAAGGGCAGTTCTAGTGGCTTCCACTTGGCCTTTCCCACCATAATTGCCCTCAGTGCATGAGTTAGAGACCCAATGTGGGGATTCTGCTTGTTGCTCAGTATGTCTATACCAATTATACATTCTGGAACTGGGGAAATAACTACAGAATGGGTCTGGGGCCCACTGGACCCACTGTGAGACAGACCTCAGCTAAAACTCCATTGATCACCTGGCCTTCATAAGCCCCAACTCTGACAGGAGGACAAGAGTGATGTTTGGGGTTCCCTGGAATTAATGTCACTTCTGAACCAGTGTCTAATAATCCCCCAAATATCTGATCATTTCCTTTTCCCCAATGCACAGTTACCCTGGTAAAAGGCCGTCAGTCTCCTTGGGGAAGGCTTGGCGGAAGATTAACAATATAAATTTGTGGCAGTGTAACAGGGTTCTTCCCCAGAGGGATCTGGCCTCCCCCTCATTCAAGGGGCCCTGGGTCTGTAAACTGTCTCAAGTCTGGAAATTGATTAAGGGGCCGTGACTCTGTGTTTTTGTAATTCAGGCTAGACTCTTTTCCCTTGACCAAGAACTCTTTTGCTTATACAGCTCGAACAAGAATTTAGTAGACTGCCCTTCTATTGTATTTCTAGGTACCCCATGATTTATTGCCAATGCCACAAATCTCTGCGAGTCATATAATTTTGACTCCTGCTTTGAGTTTGCTGTCTATTATAATAGCCACGTCTACCCTGTCTTTGGCGACTAAGTGCTGCCACCTGGCTTCTTCCAACTTGGGATCCCATCATCTCCATTGTGCTTAAGGATTCCAGCTCAGTGACAGCAGTTCCTACAGTAATATCTGATCTACAGAGAAGTGCAACTACAGAACTCTTCAGGGATGATGGTGCCTCTCTCACAAATTTATTTCTCACTGTTCTGGTAAAAGGTGCATCCTCTGGACATTCCTGGGTTGTAAGAGCAGGCTTTGCATGATAAATCCACTCTAACATTCCAATCTCTCTAAGCCTCTGGATCCCCTCATCTACATTATACCAGGGCAGTTTTGGCATTTCAACCTCAGGTAATGTTGGCCACCTTTTGATTCATGTTTCAACCAACCATCCAAACAAACTGTTAATACCTTTTCTAACCACTCGAGCTGTAACACTGAATGCAGAATCTCTGCTTAGTGGGCCTATATCACTAAATTCAGCCTGCTCCAGGCTTATATTCCTCCCACCATTATTCCACACCCTTAAACCCATTGTCACACATATTCCCCTGATTTCTGTCTATATGAATTGGAGAACTCACACAGTTCTTTTGGAGTATAATGTACATTCTCATGTGTGATATTTCGTACCTCACCTTTAGGGGCCTGTTGGGACTTTAGTCTAGTTATAGGTCTAGAAGAAATGAGGGGCCGGATAGGGGTAGGTCATGAAAAGAATTAGAAATATCTCCAAGCCATTTGCTTCAGGGCCTTCATTTGCAGTTCCATCTGGTGAAACAGGATTAATCACTCTAGGGCTAATCCCTTTAGGAGGAGTTTGGGTGGCCAATTCCTCAAGGCAGGCTGGAGGTGGGGCCACTCTGTCCTCAGGGTAGACTATTACAGGATTATCTATAGAAGACTCAGCATGACCTAGAGTTTCAACTTCACCCCCGACATCATTATCAATCCATATGTCACCATCCCATTTTTCAGGGTCCCTCTCCTTTCTAATCAATGCCTCACTTTAGCGGCAGACACCAGGCAACATTGAGGTTTCAGTTTACGTTGTAAAGTTGCTACTGTAACAATAAGATTCTGAGTCTGATTTTCAGAGATCTCAAGTCTATGACTACAGGAAATAAGGTTTTCCTTCAGGATACTCATAGAAGCTTCTACATCTGTCAGATGGCCCTTAAGCTTCTCATTTGAAGCCTTAAGCCCATCCCTTTCACTCCTTAATATAGTCAGTGTATCTAACAACAACCAACTAACATCTCTATACCTCTTATTTCCACAAAACTCTGTAAAGGTATCAAAAACATTATGCCCCAGAGCCTGGCTTCATACAAGGGAAGCATTAGTATAGAATGGTGATATTTTGACTATCTCTTTTGCCAACTCACTCCATGGATTGGGAATGTCATTCTAATTATGAGAATCAGAGTCCTTAGTGTCTCTGAGCCCAGTCAGAGTAGAAAACCATTCATAAAAACCCATTTTTAAGATTCTGTTTCTTAAGAACCACTCTGGTACCAAGATGTATTAGTTAGGCTTCTCTAGAGAAAGAGAATCAACAGGGAACACTCGCAAATATAAAATATATAAAAGTGACTCACGTGACCGTGGGAATGCAGAGTCCAAAATCCGCAGGGCCGGCTGTGAAGCCGACGATTCTGATGGAGGGTCTGGATGAACACCACAGGAGAGGCTCACCAGCCAAAGCAGAAAGAAAGACTTTCTCTTCTGAATCCTCCTTAAAAGTCTTCCAGTGACTAGATTGAGCTTCACTCATTTCAGAAGACCCTCCCCTTGGCTGATTACAAATGGAATCAGCTGTGGATGCAGCTGACATAATCATGATCTAATTCTATGAAATGTCCTCATTGCAACAGACAGGCCAGCACTTGCCCAACCAGACAAACAGGTACCACCACCTGGCCAAGTTGACACATGAACCTGACCATGACACCCATGTATCCACCATAGTTTAATTTGCTTCTGAATCCCCACTGCCAGAAACAAAGATGCGAAGAAGATCCCCATATGTGTCACTATATGAACCTGTGTAAATTTACCATGAGCTTTGTGTCTGGGTCAGGCGGTATGTGTATATTTAATTTGATTATTACTCTCCAGAGTGGTTGTGCTGCTCACGGTCCTCCAGCAATACCTGAGGCTTCCTATTTGCCCTAACTCCATTTACTCTTAGCATTAACCAATTCCCTAATTTTTGCCAGACTGATAGAGTTAAAGTTGTGATTCTCAACCAGGGGCAATTGTCTAGAGGACAGTTAACAATGTCTAGGGATATTTTATTTGCAATTGGAATGTCTGCAGCCATATAGTGAATAGAGGCCAGGAATGCTGCTAAACATTCTACCATGCACAACAGCCTCACATAACAGAAGAATTATCTGGCTCAAATGCCAATATTGAGAAACACTGATATAAAATGATAGCTTATTGTTATTTTTATTTTGCATTTCACAAACTACTAATAATTTTTAGCATTTCTTGATATGCATGTTGGTTTTTTGGTTTCCACTTCCACAGATTTCCTATGCATAGGCTTTGCTGATTATTTCCTATTGGAGTAGCTGTCCTTTTCTTGTTGATATGCAGGAGCTCCTTTTTTTTTTAATAGATACATAACTTCTATTTATTGAGGTAGAGTAAAAGATTTTAAGTGAAACCAGAAAGAAGCAAAAAGACATATCCCAAGTGTGAGAGATTAAACAAAAACACACGACTCAGATTCTGTAATAAGTCAATGGTAGAAAAAAAAAGATATAAAAAAGAAGCTGTTCTTGATTAAGAGAACTTTAACAGACTTATCAACCTAAAGTCACATGTAGACCTTGTTAGGTTCCTGATTCAAATGAGTAAACTGGTCCAGTTAACATAGAGTAGCCCATCCCTCCCTTTTCAAACTATAAGACCCTGCATAAGACAACAAACAAACGTAAGCAGACTCTAAAGGATGGAAAAACAGAAGGGCTAGGGAAAAGGAAAGTGAAGAATGGCATGGCAGTGAGTTTGTCTCAGAAATATCCCAGGTGAGACACTAGAGAAGTCTGAAACTGGAAACCAACAGGTAAAGACAAGAAAAAAATTCTGCTCCTTCAAGCAAAAGAACTGAGAAAAGAGTGGTCTAGCAGAACAGAAAACCTTTATAACACCAACCCTACTGTAGCCAAACAAGCAGTGGGAAAACTGCCTCTCCCCAGCCCGTGATGTCAGCAGCATACAGTGGAAACCTGAGTCTCCTCCTGACTCAGCTTGCCCTCCATTCTCCCCTCTTAGGTTCAGTGATTCCAAATAGGGCACTGAACATCCACGCCCATGTAATAGCAAAGAGGCAATGTGAATTGGTCCTTTCACAGGGATGGTGTCAACAGGGTAGTAGAAAGCTGAATTTCTACCTCTCCAGTCTGCACTCCTCCATTGCAGTAATGAGACAGAATGAAGAGGACCTAGGACCTAGTCAGCACTCCAATTCCTCCACTAGGGTGGTGTCATCAGGGTTGAATGGAGAGCTGAACTTTCGCTCCTACTCAGCAGCAACAAGGTGGCACCAGTAAGCCCTCTGCTATAATCCCTACCTCCTCACTTTTGCTAGTGTCAGCAGAGTCCAGCAAGGGGAATGAACTTTCATTCCCACCCTGCAGCAAGGGGATGGAAAGGAACGCCTTCTATGTTCCAGCTACTAATGCCAGTAATCCCTTGTAAATTTTAGAGATTACATGTATTTTCTTCCTTTTTGTCAGCTCCTGTGGAGGATAAAAGGTGGTCACAAATTCTTTGACATTCTTCTTTTCAAGAGGTGGAGTTCTGAGAGTCACCCCAAATGGTAGAGTTAGATACGTAAGCGTTCTGTCCACTACAGAAGCTTTGAGCAACCAGCAAGAAATGGCAGAAATATCTTCCTTAGGGCTCCAGAAAACAGTTAAAGGATTGCAGTAACAGGGCAAGTGCTGAATTCACAAAAACATTACTTAAAAACAGGATTTCCTGGCACCCAGGCTGGCCCTTCCCTTTTACCTCACCTGCACTTCAAAGAGCCCCCACACTTCCAGTACAGATCGCTAGTCCCTCGTCACCCCATTCCAGCAGGAACAGAGCAACCCTTATACAAGCACCGGGACATATATGTCTGTCCTAATCTGTCTGGTGGAGGCCTGAAGTCTCGCTATACCAAAACATGCCTTACATGTAAATGGCAGTTCTGAGACATTTCCTACAGAATGTTATGGGAGAACAGTCAAGTCATGCTGGCTATGGGACACAAAATGCAGCACCCAGGACAGAGAAAACTCTTTCCTAAGGAATAGGGGACATCGATATTCATGTAAATAGGGGAACTCCTAAGGCGCAAGACAAGATGCATGTGTGAAAAGGACCAGGGAGACCCCTACACTTTGTTCTGTAGCCATTTTCTAAACTCTGTATGAATAAACTCTGAAGCACAGGTTCATCTGCAAAGACTAGGAAAGAAGTTTTCTTTTTTTTTTTTTTGTTAACTTCTGGCATTCCTAAAGCTTAAGGAATAGAAACTTTAATATCTAAGTTCCAGCAATAACATATTAAAATATCAAAATTTCCAGGTTTCACCAAAAGATTATAAAACATACAAAGAAACAGGAAGTGATGGCACAGGCAAAGGGGAAGATTAAATCATTAGAAACCATCAATGGAGACATTCCAGACAAAGGCTTTTAAAAAATTATCCTAAATATGCTCAAAGACCTAAAGGAAATCATGGACAAAGAACTATAGGAAATCAGGAAAATGATATGTGAAGAAAAAGAGAATCAAAAGAGAGATGGAAATTATGAAAAGGAAACAAACAGAACTGAAGACCACACTAACAGAAATTTAAAATTTCCTAGTGGGGCTCAACAGCAGATTTCAGCTGGCAAAAAGAGTCAGTGAACTTGAAGATAAGTCTACTTAAATCATCCAATCTGAGGAGCAGAAAAAAGAAAGAATGAAGAAAAGTGAACAAAGCCTGAGGAACCTGTGGGACACCATCAAGAGAACCAATATACACATTCTGGGAATCTCAAAAGGAGAAGAAAGAAAGAGAGGAGTAGAGAGAAAATTCAAAGAAATAACAGCTGAAAACTTCCCAAATTTAATGAGACACGAATGTATACATCCGAGATGCTCAATGAACTCCAAACAAAATAAACCCAAATAGACCCACACCACACCAGGTTGTAATCAGACCACTGAATGCCAAAGATAAAGAGAAATCCTGAAAGCCTCAAGAAGCAACTTGTCACGTATAAGTAACCCTTAATAAAATAAAGTGCCAATTTCTCATCAGACACCACGGAGGCAAGAAGGCAGTAGGGAGATATATTTAAAGAGCTGAAGCAGTAAATTACTAACCAAGAATTCTATATCCAGTAAACTGGCTTTCTCAAAAAGGAGGGTGGGATTAAGATATTCCCAGACAAATGGAAGCTGAGGGACTTCATTGCCACTAAAATGGCTCTATAAGAAATGCTAAAGGGAGTTCTTTGGGTTGAAAGGAAAGGTCAAAAGACAATTGACTAAATTCATATGAAGAAATAACATATCTCTGGTAAAGATAATGACATGAATAAATATAAATAACAGTACTATTGTATTTTTTATTTTTATAATTCCACCTTTTACTTCCTAAAGGATCTGAAAGGCAAATGCATAAAATATAATGATAAATCAATGTTTTTGGACTCACAATGTGTAAATATGTAATTTATGACAAGACTACATAAAGGTGGGGGGACAGAGGGGCATAGGAACAAAGTTTGGGTATACTAATTGAAGTTAAGTTGCTATCAATGCAAATTTAACAGCTTATAACAGGTTATAGATTTAGGATGTTAAATTTAAGCCCCATGGTAACTACAAAGAAAATATCAAAGGATATGTAAACTCATAGAGACAGAAAGTAGAGTATAAGTTATTAGGGATGTGGAGCAGGAAAGGGGGGAGTTAAGGGAAAATGAGGGTAGGGTTTCTGTTTGTGGTAAAGGGAAAATTCTAGTAATTGATGGTGGTGAGGGCACTGCAACATCGTGAATGTGTTTAATAACATTGAATGGTGTGGTAGTTAGATTCAGTTGTCAACTTGGCCAGGTGAAGGTACCTAGTTCTGTTGCTGTGGACATGAGCCAATGGTACGTGAACCTCATCTGTTGCTGATGACATCTGCAGTCAGCTAGGAGGCGTGCCTGCTGCAATGAATGACGTTTGACTTAATTGGCTGGTGCTTAAATGAGAGAGCGCAATGTAGCACAGCCCAAGCAGCTCAGCATACCTCATCTCAGCACTCGCAGTTCAGCCCAGGCCCTTGGAGATGCAGAAAGGAATCATGCCGGGGAAAGTTGTTGGAATCCAGAGGCCTGGAGAAAAGGTCAGCAGAGATCTCCCTGTGCCTTCCCATGTAAGAAAGAACCTCAGGTGAAAGTTAGCTGCCTATCCTCTGAAGAACTAACAAAATAAATTCCCTTTTATTAAAAGCCAGTCCATCTCTAGTGTGTTGCATTCTGGCAGCTAGCAAACTAGAACAAATAGTATGCTTGGGAGAGGTTGGGATGGGAACAATTATAATACGTATGTTAAAACAAATGTTTCCACAACTTAAAAAAGAAGAGAGAGAAACTAAAGAGATAGTGACACTTAAATGCAATACATGATATTGGATAGGATCTAGGGATGAAGGAGAAAATGCTCAAAAGGACGTTTTGGGAGATAAAAAATTGGAATATAGAAAGTATACTTTATATCAATACCAAATTTCTTGAACTTGATATATGCACTTAAGTGATTTATGTAAGTGAATATATCATTGTTTATAGGCAATGTACATGGAAGTGTTATGTGTGCAAGGAGGATGATGTGTGCAACTTGTTCTTAAGTGTTCAGAAGATGATAGACAGATAGATAAGCAAAATATTAAAACTGATGAACCTGGTTATCTAGAGGGGGCAGGGTTATGTCAAATTCATCAGCTACCACTGCTTGCTTCTAGACCTAAAGTCTGATATGTCCATTTCTCTGAAGTTTACTTTTATTTACTTAAATATTTTGCCCATATCATCATCATTTTTTCCTACTTAAAAAAAATGCTACCTAGAAAAGAAAACAAACAAAAAAAATTCTACCATTACAATGTGCTTGGAGCAGAGTGTTGTATCAAACTTGATACAAACCATTGCTCTAACTTGTTGAAATGTCTGTCCCCCATTTGTTCTTTAACCCACCACTTTCCCGGAGCTATATTTATGTATGAGTAGGTTTGGCTAAATCTAATGAACACTTCAGCTCACATACTATTTGACTTTTATATTCTGCATTTGATAATCCACTTAAGCACTCACCTTTTCCTTCTTGAAACTTCACGCCTTTATTTTCTATGACATTGTGCTAAACAAGTTTTTCTCCTGTCTTGCTGGGCACTTTCCAGTCTCTTATGTGCTCATTTTTCTCTACCAATCCCTTAATGTCTGTCTTTGTATTGTTGGCCTTATATAAGCTAGCTCTAGATTATATCCACTGCCCTAGCTTCTACTCCAGAGCACTGGATCTACACATTCAAACACCCATTGAAATGGTGGTGGTTTTTTTTTTTTTGGGGGGGGGGGGGGGCGGGTCTTAAGTAAATAATATAAACACTTATTGATGAATTATTAATTGTATTTTTTCTTGGTTAATTGGATATATCTCAGTCTTAGTTCATTAGGTGTTTGCTGGATAATTTAGAAGCCAGACCTAAGGCTTGTTAAGCAATAATCACCCAAGTCTTAGTTATTGCCCTTGGGAATCAACTAAAGGAATCAGTTGAAAAACATCAAATAAGGTTGGAGGTGCCATGTCTTTTCATCATCTCAAAGATGCAGGAATGTCTTTTATATACTGTTATCCAGAGTTCCTTCAGATTTGCTCAGGTTGTTGGAACTGAGGGTAAAATCAAAGAGGGAGGAGAGAGAGGAACCGACATTCCTTGAACTCTGCCAAGGGTTTTACCTATTTTTTCTCCTTAATTTATTCCTTACAACAACTTTGTACAAATAAGTCCCCATACTATAAATGGAAAACCTGAAGACCAGAAAGGTTAAATGACTTGCCTAAAAGTAACCATTAGTAAGTGGTACACCCAGTCATTCTGACTCTAAAATCCCTGGAGTCCCTTAAATCATAATGCAATGATTAAATTCACTTGCTGGTAATTGTACATTTATTTCTAAAATACCGAAAATTCAAACATGAGGCAGTTATCTGTTGCTGAATGATATTTTATTAGCTTAATAAATTGGGCCTGCCCTTAGCATTAATAAGCTTCATCTCTAGTCACAGGATTTTCATTCATTGGTGGGGAACCTTTCTTATTTAAAAAAAATTCAATTAGAGAAAGGGCATCTACTTCTTGGGGGCTGCAGTGACAGCGGGCTTCTCTTCACGGGTAATGGGAATGGTGCGCTCAGAGCCAGAGACTTGTTTCCTTGGTCCGTTCACAGTAAGGACTCCATCAGATGAAAGGGATGAAGTAATGGAGACAGGGTCCACATCAGCTGGAATCCGGTATTTCCTGTGGAACTCCCGGGAGATAAAACCATGCTCATCCTAATCCAAGGGAACAAGGAAGAGGCAGAGAAATAAGAACAGGAAAAACACCACTTGCCTGGAAACCAGACATCCTCATTCCCCTTAAGTTGAAGCAAATTTCATAGCAATGAGATGAGAGAAAGCTAAATAGTTGTTCATTTCAGATTTAGGGCTAAGATGAAGTTGCCTAGGTAGTCACTCCTACCAACAGCAGTCTGAGAAGTCTGAAACAGCCCCAAATTTCAGAGTTTGCCAAACTCTGAAGCAAGTAGTTTAGGGGCTAGGGGTTTTCCAAAGGTTTAAATCAATGTTTGCTAGACGTACAAGATTTGGAATCTCACACTGGCATTGAGGATCTGAGTCTCCAAGAAAGCCAAAAAATATCCTGACTCTTCAGGAGTATCTCAGAATGTTCCAGACCAATAGAGCTGCTGTTAAAAAAGTGACTCCATTCAAGGAGACCATGCCCCAAACTTAAATTGTATGATCAAAACTGAACTAGCCTGAAAACTTCTATCTGTTCTGTTTGAAGCGCAAATATCTGAGTTATCATTAATAGTGAGACACATAGTCATTTAAAAAAACTCTCCCAGAAAATGAGATGCTCTTCATTTTTCAGAATCCTGCAAAGAATACTTGGTCCTAACCCTTATACCCGCTAAATCTCAAGCATTTATCCAAACAGGCTCTCGATAAACTATTTCCACATGGGTTCTGAAATTTAAGCAAACCAAGTATTTCAGCATAAAGATGGGCCTAAAGAGAAATGGATTACTGAACATCTATACAAGGCATCAATCTCATATGCCTTCAGGTGCGTGAGATTAATGTAATTATGTAAAACAACCAAGTCTCTGACAAGCACTATGCCTAAATCAGTGGTTTTCAGCATTGATTGTACATTAGAATTATCGAGGGAGCTTTAACAAATATTAAAGGGTCTCACCTGTAAATATTCTGATTTAATTGGTATGGAATGCACCCAGGCATTAGGATTTTTGAAAATTCCCCTGGTGATTCTAATATGGCCAAGGTCGAGAGCCACTGGCTTAAATGAAAGTAAACAATCCATCTCATCCATTCAAGGCAGTCAAATCAAAACAAACAAGTTAGTCTTCTAGCTACTGACTTGTGACCCTGGTCTAGACCCTTACGGCTTCGGATTGGAATGTTGCCAGCCTCAGAGGTTGATGGCATTGCCTGGCATATAGTAGGCACTGAATGAATGAGCAGAAGAGAAAACAAGCTACATACCTGGCGCTCTTCATGTTTGCCATGCACCTCAATCACATCTCCCAGAACCTTGACTTTGAGTTCCTCTGGGGAGAAGTGCTTCACATCCAGGTTGACAGAGAACCTGTCCTTCTCCAGGCGCATCTAGAAATAGCAAAGTGGGGAGGGGATAATGGAAAAGATGGTAGAAAGACTGGTGCAGTCTCATCATTCTAAAGAATTGCTTTCTGTCCGGCTATTTTAACCGCCTCTTTTCTGCTAAAAATCCCTTTTTTAATAAATAAACATGGCTTTCTGGCTTAAGGAGTCACCACAGTGGTACTCAAAGCATACGACTTGGTCACTTGGTCATCAGGCTCAAACTTTATTTACCAGGACAAGGGAGAAGACAGAGCCACCCAGGGGAACACAATCAGTCACAAGAATGGCCTGCATGGTTTCAGCTGTCTCTCTGACCCCAATGCCTGGCCTTGTCATTTGTTTGTGAGACAAAGGCCCCTTTTTCTTGTTCATAAATCTGCCAAGTTTCCCACCCACTCAATCTGGAATGTTCTGCTGGTCTTGCTTGTCCTTCCAAAGCCCTTGCCCACTCAGCTCCTGTTCACTCACACTTGATTATTTTTAAACCAAGGTATTATCTGTGGCAGCTTTTGTCAACCCTATCTGTTCATCCTTCTCTGACCCTCCTAGGACAAGTGGGGGGCCTCTTCCTCATAAGGCTTGGACCTGGGCCAATGCCCTGCCTCAGCCCTTGAGAAGTCAGGAAAACCACAGAAGAGAGAATAAAATGGAAGAAAATAATAGCTGTTGTCTCCAGCTCCACCCAGTGGGCATGAAAAGCTCAAGACGAGGTAGGACTCTCTCCTAGTCAGGACAATGAGGTATTAGAAGAGGTCAGCAAAGGAGTCTGAAGGCAGCTCTCTCCTTTCACATCATTATGAACCAAGCCAGAGAAGAGACATCCTGCTTAGAAGTTAGGGGACAAAGGATGATTTTTATCATGCATAAAGATTGTGAAAGATTGTACACTAATAAATAGGATGCAGAAGAACATCATATAGAAACAGGTAACTGGGGGAGGGAGATGTTAGTAGCCTCATCTTTCTTTACTATTGGATACTTAGGATATAAATATAATCCAGTTTAAGCACAGAGGAGGAAGAGGAAAGTGGAGAAGTTTCCAGAATATTCTAGGAAGAACTCTCCTGTTCTGGCAGGGAGAGGGGACTCACCTCTGAGAGCCCAGTATCAATCCAGCTGGGTGCCCGCAGAAATGAGGGTGGCCGAAGGTAGAAGGGGCTCAGAGAAGTAGAAGTTGGAAAGAGATCTGATTCCAACAGGTGCTCTCCGAAGAACTGGTCGAAGAGGCGGCTGGGGGAGTGGAAAGGAAAAAAGGGGCGTCGGATCCAGGGATGGTGGATGGCGATGTCCATGGTGACTAGGTTGAGTGTGAAGACTCAGCTGGCTGGTCCGTTCCTTCAGCCTCAGCTACGGCCAGCCCCTTTATATACACAGTCTTGTGAAGCTTCTGGAATGGTGATGTCAGGGGTTTTATTATCCTAGCTCGCCACCCGTTCATGGAGACTTGTGATGGGGATTTGGCAGTGTGACACATAACCAATACTCACTGAGCTAAGAAAAGAGAAACACAAACAGGTCTGAGCTGGCCAGTGACTTGTCCTGGTCTTGTTTCACTGGCTTTCCTGTCCACACCTAACAGCAGCACCCCCACTCCCCACCCCTCATTCTGTTCTCTGGAGCTGGGACAGTGTCAAGAATGTCAGGCAGGCAGTGGTGTGCCCCTCCTCTCTCCTTTCCTCTCCAGTCTCACATGCCAGAGGCATTGGGCCAGCAACTATCTTGGGCCTGGGCAGGCACTGGAATCTTCCTAGGCTGAGCCCCAGGGACATTAACTCTTTGTGGGTCCCTGGAGAAGAGCAGTGATCACCAACATGCCCGTGCCAGGCATCTGCATGGTGCCCTGGGTTGCCCTGGTTTCGGGAGAAGACCCTAATACTAATCTGGGGAGGAAGACACCCACACCCAGCCCCGCACTGACACTACGGAAAAGGTAGAAAAGTTTCTTGCATCTTTCAACCTACAAGCCTCGTAAAACATTAAATCTAGGGGTGCTGTCTGAAGTACGGCGCACCGTGCCTGCGACTGGGGAGGAGAATGGGTAGTGTGGAAAACGTGCAGACTGTTGGCGAGGGTCTCAGCTACGCAGCAACTTGTCCTCCCCTCCCCCAGCCCACTCCTGAGCCAGGACCCCCAGCTGTCCTCTCAGGCACCCTGCGACAGCTAAAGGGTGTGCGGGGGGGAGGGGACTGGGGGTCCGGGAGGCACTAGTCACACACTCGTTGCTCCCACTCAGGGCCCCCCTTCCCGTCCCTCCCTCAGAGGCTCGGCACTATTTTGGGTGTTGTAGACCCCGCCCCCACCTCCGACCGAGCCTTGGCTCTTCAGACAGCTGGAGGGGCTGCACCTCCGACCAGCGCCGCCAACGCATCTGCAGCCATGTCGGGTCGCTCGGTGCCACATGCCCACCCGGCCACCGCCGAGTACGAATTTGCCAACCCGAGCCGCCTGAGTGAGCAGCGCTTCGGGGAAGGTATGGCACAGACGCCGCCCCCTTGCCTCCCACCCCCACCTACTGAAATTCTGGGCAGACCTCCCAACTTTACTGGCCTCCACCCCACTAAGGGCTTAACTGAACTCTTGGGGCGAGCCATCTTCCATCCCAGACTGCTCTACCCGCTCTCCCCCCACCCCCAGTAGGGCTCTTTCTCCTTCCTCCTGACCTCAGAAAAGACATGATACCTGCAACGCTGATATCTTCTCTTTGTCCCCCTTCTATCCACCGTGTCCTAGTTTGGTTTGCCCTCCCCACCCCTATCTCATTTATTTTGTCAGTCCCCTCTCTCTGGCTACTTCCTCTTCCTCCACCTACTCACTGTGTCCCTCTCCCTTCCTCTCCCTATTTAACTCCTCTTCTGGTCCTCCAGTCCCTCCTCATCTCCTAGTCTCCTCTCATTCACCCCCCATCCCCATCCCCACCTCTCCTCCCTCATTCTGACTCTTCTCTTCTCTCTCTGTGCCCCTCAGGCCTCCTGCCAGAAGAGATCCTGACGCCCACCCTCTACCATGGCTATTATGTCCGGCCACGGGCCAGCCGAGCTGGGGAGGGCAGCAGGGCAGGGGCCTCTGAGCTTAGGCTCAGTGAGGGCAAGTTCCAGGCATTTCTGGATGTGAGCCACTTTACCCCAGATGAGGTGACCGTGAGGACTGTGGACAACCTTCTGGAGGTGTCTGCCCGGCACCCCCAGCGCCTGGACCGCCACGGCTTCGTGTCACGAGAGTTCTGCCGCACCTATGTCCTGCCTGCTGATGTCGACCCCTGGCGGGTCCGGGCTGCTCTATCCCACGATGGCATCCTTAACCTGGAGGCACCTCGGGGTGGCAGACATTTGGACACGGAGGTCAATGAGGTCTACATCTCCCTGCTCCCTGCGCCTCCTGATCCAGAGGACGAGGAGGAGGCGGCCAGAGTGGAGTCCTGATTGCTGCAGACTCAGCACCTAGCAGATCCCTTTCTACCTCCTGTGGTGATAGGAACAGCTGCCCACAACCCCAGAGGTAGCAGCATCCTTGGGGGAAGGGATTGGTGCACTGTCCACAATGTATGGTGTGGTCCCTTGGGACATGTCATAGCCTTTGGCTTAGATCTGGGTGGAGCTGAATAAACCCAAATCTCAGGGCCTTGTCTGTGCTGCTCCCTATTGTGTAGCCTGAAGGATGGGATGGGCAGGGAGGGAGGAAGTTATAGCTAACTAGACATAAAGCTCTTCAGATAGATGTACCCAATACAACAGCACCCTGAGCTCACACTTGGATGCTGAGATCATAGCCGCAAGCTGGCACTGGCTCTAGATCAAATTCCTAGCCACAGTTTTCTCACAATGCAACAAAAGAGATTGTGATCCTGGGACCGAAAAAGGATATGCCATCCAAACAGCCCAGAGGGCACTGTCTGAGCTGGTGATTAGAGACACAAAAACTAGGGGTCTCCAGACTGTCTGGCCCTTTTTGGGCAGGGGTTAGGAAAACAGTGACTGGCTAGAGAGAGTTGCGGAAAGCCCTGGGATGAATACTTTGTTTTTCCATACTAAGATCTGTCTACTAAAAATGGCTTCTGATTCCGAGGGACTGCCAGTACATACACAGGGGCACAGACACACAGCCTCTACCATTTCACCAAATCCTAAGGTCTTCCCACTTTTTGCACAGAGGAGGCCCATAAGAGAAAGCCTTGGTCCCCAAACTTGGAACATTTCAAAAGAGAGGCAACACTGCATCATCCCATTCAATCCAAGTCAAAATGTAGGGAATCTAGAGCCATTACTGTGATAGTGGTGACTCCCAGGGAATATCTCCTTGGAGTCCTACAACTAAGGGTATTGGGTATTCAGGAAATCCTAAGGGTCTAACCCCTCAGTAATTCTCTGTAATGAAGAGAGCATACATGGATATGATTTGGGGAGTGTCTAGAAGAACTTTCCTTTACCAAACTCTGGTGGATACCTGAAATTCTTCCATTAAAGTGGTGGTTCTTAACCTCTGGGTTACAGACCCTTTTGAAAACCTGACAAAAATTGTAAATACATACCCTTTTCCCAGAAAAATACAGATACTCAAAATTTGACCTACAATTTGAATAGGTTCACAGAACTCTTGAGATCCATTCATGCGTTCATGAATATACTTACAGATATACTTCTCACTTGAGAAATTCAATGATTGATTAAAGGTTTGCCTCAGAGAAATAACTATTTATTGATTCTTTTTTTTAATTCATTCATTCAACAAATATTTACATTACCCCAAGTAATAAATACACTATGTGAGTTATACGTTGCAAATATGAATTATTTTAAAATACGGTCTTTTATCGTCTATTCTCAGGAATCTTAACATCTAGTTGAGAAGAAAAACAATTTTAAAAAAGGTCCTTAGTCAAACTTCAACCAGAACAGTTTTGCATTGATCTTATAATTGGGGTGTTTACATGTTCCTTATTTAAAAGAATCCTTAGCTGGGAAAATTTTGAAAACCCGATTTAGTCCATTTGAATTCTTTTCAGTTTTCAGTCAGCTTCTGCTGGGACATTTTGAGTGATAGAGAATGTAGACCTTTATAAAGCGACCCACTTTATTTGGGGGGACATATCTATTACAAATTCTTCCCTCTGTTGAATTTCAGTAGTTTCTGCCCATTTGTTCCGGTTATTTCGAGAATATAAATACTATCCTTCTTTTATTTGAAAGTTCTTCAGATATTTAAAGATAACCATCTTTAATGTCCTCCTAATGTTTCCCTTTTCCCAGATAAATATACCTAGAATCCTATCTAATGGCAAATTCCATATCAGTTACTGCCAAAGACAGCCTTCCCTGACAAACTGTCTTTTGATGACTTGAAATTCAACTTGAAATTCAGCATCTAGATCTAAAATTATTCCAGTCATGGACTGACTGATACAGAATTCAGTGGAATAATCAATGCACTTTTTTAGTATCTCTAGACTTCTATTCATGCTGGTTAAGGTGTATCAGATGTTTTGACTACCACAACATAGTATTAGCTCCTTTGGAGTTTCTGGTCATCTAAAATACCTTAGATGCTTTCTTTTATATTACAGAGGATGTGGCTGGAAAGGAAACAGATTGAGAAGGGCTTCTGAGTGCCAGGCTAAGAAGTTTGAACTTTTTCCTGTAGAAACCATTAATGGCTTCTGACCTAGGTGGCAACAGGATGAAAAGAATACAGTTAATGGCAGAGTACACAATAGAGTACACAATAGGGGAGATAAGAGGCTAGTGATCCAGGCACAAGATAATAAAATAAGATGCTTTCCATCTGACAATAAGCTGAGAACAAAAAGTAATAATAATACCTAAGATTTCCTGAGATCTAGAGCTTTATACACATCATCTCATTTAATCTTCACTAGTATCCTATAAGGTTGTCACTTTTAGAGGAGAATATGGATAGGAATTGAGTTCAGACTATGCCCTGTGTAGAGTGTAATGCTGAGTCCTCATCATCCATAAGGGGCACACAAATAACCGGGCGTCTAAAGAAGATACCAAAGATGGGGGTGCGAGCACTGGAAATAAGCCTTGGGCGTTTCAAAAATTCTAGAGTCCATGTTTTCTGCAGAGGAATTTGCATGACGGCATCCTCACTGCTGGTAAGTGTGGAGGGAGTTCAATTTTGGATCCTTTGAAGGAGAAGCTGGGTTGGGGGTTAGGTGGAGATTCTGTAGTTCTATACTGGGGATGGGGAAGTGAGCAGTTAAGAAGTGCTGAGGCCAATCCCATCAGAATCACATGATCTTAGACCAAAAAAGGGATTAAATAACGAGTTCAGCTCTTCATTTCATAGTCCTAGGAACCTAAACCTTGAAAGTTTAGATAATATGCTCACATTAATTCTGACAGCCAGGAAGAATATAAAAGGAATCCATTTCCCTAAATTCAAGGTGGTAAGCCACTCCCGTATTCAAACCCAGATTCTGGACAGGAATAATAAGATACCGGCACCAATTACCTTGACAGAGAAACTCAATTAAACCTGGGTGGTGCTAGGGAAACCTAAGGTAAGATTTAAAGACAGTGAAATGTAGTAGAGAAGTATTTCCAAAGGAAACTCGGAGCCCCTTTCTATCCCAGGTTTCTTTTCCTTGAAGCTTGATGCTCAAAGTCTATGGCATCACCAAAGAAGCTCCAAATCCCTAAAGTGGGATAACTCTCACCTGAAGCTGGGTTTGGGTTGCCCCACCCTTTGGTTGGGAACCGAGCCACCTGGGAATCCTTCCAGCAGGTGGCTTCCGAAGTCCAACCTGCTAGGTTGAAATCTGACACCCTCCACCCCCACCGCCCACCCCTCCCCCCACCCCCGGAGCTGCCACTGAAAGCTAGACCGGGAACCAGGAAATGCAAAAGCCTCTATATTGTAGGAAAACAGCTGGGCTCCTTCCGAGACAGCGCACCATGGGAAACCAGATCTGCTGTGGGGGAAGATGGTGAGTAGGGGTTAAGAATGGAGGGTAACATCTCTGATGATGGACACAGAGGTCCCAAACTGAGGAAAATACCACCCCCTTCATTACATGCATGAGCAAGAAAGAGCCGGGGGCTGGTTCTCTGTCACCTTTCTCTGCCTGGCACCTCCTGGTTCCAGCACACAGGCACTATGTTCACTCCTTTCAGGAGAGCTTAGAAAACATAATAATAGTAATAATAGCAGCATTTAA
The DNA here is from genome assembly GCF_023851605.1 of Tamandua tetradactyla. NCBI lineage: Eukaryota > Metazoa > Chordata > Mammalia > Pilosa > Myrmecophagidae > Tamandua > Tamandua tetradactyla. The sequence goes on along the minus strand of NC_135334.1, from coordinate 29,334,331 downwards.
AAGTTTACTAAGTGCCAGACACTTTACAACAACTCTAAAAGGTAAATGGTCATATCCCACCCCTTCATTTTATAGCTGAGAAGCTGAGGCTTAAAGAAATAACTTGCCCAAGATCACGTGGCTTGTTAAGTGAACCCAGATTCCAACCCAAGCTTGTCTGACTGTAGAGTCCAGATTTTTAACCACTACATAGTACTGCTTCTCAGATCAAGCAAATCAACTTTGGAGAAATGTTCATTAAAAAGGGCAGAAGTGGGTGGCCCATGGTGGCTCAGCAGGTAGACTTCTTGCCTGCCATGCTGGAGACCCGGGTTCAGTTCCCGGTGCCTGCCCAGGCCAGGAAAAAAAAAAAGGGCAGAAGTGGAAAGGAGGATGTCTATTGAATAGCTGAATATATCTTTAACACTTATTTGTTATGTGACCTTAGGCAAGCCTTTTAATTTCTGTTTCCTCATCTGTAAAATTGTTCATAAATAATATTTATTTTGAAGAGCAAGGGATATAGTGTATGTGAAAACGTCATAATAAATTGTGTTGATATTGTTCTTTCCCAGAATTGTCATCACTATAAACTCCTGGGCCTGGTCTTATCTGTCCACTGCCTTCTTAGCTATATCATTTGATATTTATTTATAAATAAAGCACCACCATATTTAGAGAGACAGGTGAGCTACGCTGGAAAAGCACATAGGGTTTGGAGTCAATACACTGGATTCAAGCCCTGTTTCTACTACTCATTGATTTATTAAAAAGATACTTATTGAACATCCACCATGTACGAGGCACAGTACTAGATGCAAAAAACATAGTAATGAAAGGAAATTTGGTTCGTGCCTTCTTGAGTAAGACACTAAAGTTCTAGGGAGTTGTGTTGGCCTGTCTGTAAAATGGGAACAATAATATGAGTTTTCTAGAATATTAATAAGATTGAAAAAACAAAAGGAGCACTCTTCAACTATAAGATATTGCACAGAAATAGGACATCTAGACACATAAAAAGACTTCTAAAGAAGTGGATGTAACAGCTTCTTTCACTTCTCATCTTTCCAAGTCTTCATATTCTTCATTATTGGTCAGTTCTTCCTCGGATGGCAATAGTCATCAATGGTAGTTGTAGGAGTCAGCTTTTAACTGATGCTCATTATATGCCAGGTGCCATGCTAAAATATTTTACCTTTATTATTATATTTAATACTTTAAAAGAATCCCATGAGGTTTAAATTCTGTTATCATCCTAATTTTATTAGTGAGAAAACAGAGACTTAGAGAGGTTAAAAACTGGCTGAAGGTGACACAGCTAACCTGACATTGACAGTCTAACTCCAGAGCCCATGACAGAACGAGCACACCAGACATTACAAACGAAACCTTTTTTTCTTGAAATATTCTTAGGATTGTCATGATGATGAATATGCAACTATGTGATGATATTGTGAATTACTGATTATACATGTAGAACGGAATGATTATATTAAGCATGTTTTTGTTCTTTTGTTGTTAAATTTTTTTTAATAAATAAATTAAAGAAAAAAAAAGAGCCACCTTGGAAGCTGAAAAAAAATATTAGGATTGGATAAAAGTTCCTCATGATCTCATTAAACCTCCAGAGATTTAATATTTTAACAATCCAGAGGTTTTTCATTTTAACATATTCTTTGTTTTGTTATTGTTGTTTTTTTCCTGATTACAAAAGTAATACACAGTGGGTGCCAGGGTATCTCGCCTGCCATGCGGGAGACCTGGGTTCAATTCCCGGCCCATTCGCGTCCCAAAACAAACAAAGAAACCAACAAAAACCAACCAACAAACAAAAAATTCAACAAATGGTGGTGCAATAACAGGATACTCATGCAGAAAAAGAATGAAATGTGACCCCACCACACACCATACAAAAAAAATAAAGTAATACACATTCACTGTAGTAAATTTGTCAAATACCAGAGTAGGAAATAAGAAGCAAACGTGAATATAAGCAACTAGAGATGACAGCCAGGAACATTTTAATAGCTTTACATACAATCCTTCTAAAATGCATATATATACAGTTTTTATTCCAAAACATACCTTATCTTTTTTTTTTTAACTTAATTAGGAGTAAATTTTTACATGCTGTTAGGTGTTGTTAAAAGAAATAAAACAAAATAGAGTTTCTATGGCTAAGAGACCTAAAATGTGTCAGGGGGGTCATTCTGGAGATTACTCTTTTGCAGGTCCCAGCCGATATCATAAACTGCCAAAGTATGCAAAGCCTTAAGCAACAACCTTTCTAAAAATCCTAAGCACATCTGGACCATAAAATAAACTATAATTTATCTCACCTGATGGACAATTAGGATACCTCAAATATCCAGCAACTGCAAACAACTTGTCTAGTCTTCTTTTCCTTTAAAAACCTTTGCCTGGAAATGCCAAGATGGACATGATTTAGGTTGCTACCTTCATCTGCGCTTCCTAAATTGCAATTCTAAGACCGTAAATAAATGCCTTTGCTGCCTGGCAGCTTAATTTGTTATTTTTTGATTGACAGTGTTCTTCAACATCTTTTTAAAGAGGCTACAGAGCATTCCATTGATTGGATATGCCATTCATTTAACCAATTCCCAAATGTTGGACATTTAGGATATTTCCAATTGTTTGTGTTTATAAATATTGCTAATATGAGCATCCATATTTACATAAGTCTGATTATTTCTTAGGATATGGAACGGTTACATCAAACGGTACACACATTTATTTTTAAGGTTTTAAAAAATAGTTGTTGGGCGGGCCACGGTGGCTCAGCAGGTAAGAATGCTTGCCTGCCATGCCCGAGGACCCGGGTTCGATTCCTGGTGCCTGCCCATGTTAAAAAAAAAAAAATAGTTGTTGCCAACTGCATTCTAGAAAGATTGCTCTAATGTTTATTCCTTCTACCGCTGTTGGAGAGTGTCCATTTAGTTTTCTTAATTCTGAGTGAAAAAATCCCACCTTCTGTGAATCTAACTGAAATGCTTCCTTTGGGTTGTGTCCATGAACTATGCAATATCCAACCAGGAAATAGACTCTGTTCACTATAATCAAGTAGCCCAAGCCTACGTATTTTAGATTTAATACTCTCTTTACCCATTTAAATAGAAATCTGTTGGAAGACAGTGACAAAGGGCAAAGAATTAGAGGCTAGGATAAGGTTATGACCAAGCAGCAGTGAGAGAAAGCATGAGCTGAAATGGCAGAAGAGGGAAGTGAAAGATACAGAAATACTTTCAAAACTTCTTCTGAATAATCACCTATAGAGTCTGGATGGAAACTCCGCTCTCAACTCAGCAAGTTGAATTGAAAATAAAAATCAAACCCAAACACAAATGTCTGTCAAACTAGTAAAATCATCATGATTTTGAAGTCTCCCTCTCTCCCTTCTTTTTTATTAGCAAAGGAAGGAAATGTTCCTAGGAGACAAATAGTGCTGGCTCTGGTGAAAACTGGAAATATACTAGTAAGAAAAAGCAGGCAGAGTAAGTCTGAAACTATTTAGCCTATTTCCCCAGACCAATGTTATTTCTCTGGACATCAAACACTTGACAATCACATAGACACACAGGCTCCATCTGGGACCCCTGGGGCCCTGAATGAATATAAGAGGTCTGTCCTGCAGCATGAGCTGAGTCACTTACCAAATTTAGCATTCCTTGTGCTGTGGGCAAAGTTCCCAAAAGGACATTAAAGGTTAAACATCTCTCACTTTCTCTGTTAATTAAAAACAAGAACAGAAAGCAGGGAGCAAGGTTTGAGGGGACCCAAACTTGTTAACCCTGGTGGTAGCAGCTTCTAATAAATCCCAGAATGGAAACCCCGGCTTGGCAGAGACCAAAAAAAAAACCCAACATGGAAGCAGCAGCAAGAGGGTCTCTGAATCCAGAAATATGCCATTATTTGGCAGGTTTCCCTTGTCCTCTGCTGGAATTAGTCTGTTAGACAATCCAAGAATAGCCCTCAGCCCAGCCACATCCCTGGCATATAGCAGCTGGTTGTTTGAAGCTGTATTTGGGGTTTGGTTATATCAGTTGTACCAGTCCACCTTCCAGAACCATCCATTTGGGAGAGGTATGCTACTTTTGATAAATGCTGTGGGGCTGAACGTGGCTCAGGGTAAATCTTTGTTAAAGGGAGGTGGAGGGGGCGGGCCAGTCCAGAATTTTAAAGAGACAGCAGAGCAAATGATGAAGGAGGGAAGATGGAGGCCAGAGCTTTTGCACATGTTTGATCTGTTTTTCCTGTCACAGGAGCTTTACGTCAACTTTCCAGAGGAAAAAGAAAACAGGTAATAGCATGTGTGTGGGGATGGCAGGATGGCTGTGTTTCTCGGCTCTGGAAAAACTGAAAATCAAGTGTGAGATAGATGCAAATAAGTAATCATAGTACCATCTACTAGTGCTGTAATAAACATAAACTCATGCTATGGGAGAAAGGGAGAAGACACCAATGTTGAAGAAATAATAGCAACTTCACAAGGAAGCACAGAGGGCGGTGGTGGTATTTTAGGCAGGGGAATTAGCCCATGCCAAAAAGAGAGAGAGAAGAGACTGGCTTGATTGAAAATGGCAGCTTATTTGGAGTAGCTGAGCATTTACCATGCTGCATTGTAATAGTCTTTTAACTTCTCGGCTTCCCGTAGGAGATTATAAGCTCCCTGAGACAGGGGAACATCTTACTCATCTTTCTATATTCAGAACATGGCACAAAGCCTGTCATGTAACAAGCTCTCAACATATATTTGTTGAACTATATTAGGGGCTGGTGAGATATGAGGATGAGACACACTAGGATGAGTTTGTGAAAAGGACCAGACTGCAAACCCTTCTAAGGAGTTTAGATATTATCCTTAGGCAATGGGGAGCCATTTTAGGCTTTGAGGCCCAAGAGCAACCCAATGAGATTTGTATGAAAACAAAAATAACTCCGATTGCAGTGTAGGAATGGTAGGAGTAGAAAGGGGTGAAAATGGAGATAGGGGGCATGAGTTAGAAGATTACTGTTTTAGTTTGCCAAAGCTGCCAGAATGCAACATACCAGAGATGGATTGGCTTTTAATAAGGAGATTCGTTTAGTTAAAAACTTACAGTTCTTCAGAGGTAAGGCAGCTAACTCTTATCTGAGGCTCTTTGTTACACGGAAGCCACACGGCAACGTCTGTTGTCCTTCTCTCCTGGCTTCTGGGTTCCAACGGCTTTCCCAGGGGCAATTTCTTTCTGCATCTCCAAACATCTGGGCTGAGCTGCGAGTGTTGAGATGAGGTAATGCTGAGCTGCTGAGCTCTCTTCTGACCTCTCTCTTTTAAGCCTCCAACTAATTAAATTAAACCTCACTCATTGTGGAAGGCACTTCCCTTAGCCAACAGCAAAGGTAATCAGCCATAGATGAATTCCACATACTGATGACTTAAGTTCACAGAACAACCGGGCACCATCGCCTGGCCAAGTAGTTAGGTTTCCTAAACCTAACTGGTTTCCTAAACGTAACTACCATAATAATTTAATAGAGCTATGAAGAGGACAACTCAGGGGAGATGGGTAAAATAGAATACATTTAAGTTGGTTTCTTCCCTCCAGGGAACCAAGCAAGACAGACATTGAAGCAGCAGCAACAACTGCAGCAATGGAATGGCACAAAGGTAATGACAGTCCTCTGTCCCTTCTCCTGGGCTGCTAGGACATGGGATCCCAATCTGAGGTTTCTTGCCCTGGGACAGATGCATCTCAGTCATCTATAGAACTTGTAGCTTCTACCCAGCTCTCTCCATTCCCCAAAGGGGAAAAGTGAAGGGATGTCAGTCTTACTGGCCCTGTATTGGAGATGAGGGGTGTATGAGTTTCCTGTGGTGCTGTAACAAATTACCACAAACTGGGTGCTTAAAGCAGCAGAAATTTATTCTTTTACCATACTGGAGGCTGAAAGTCTGAAATCAAGGTGTCGGCAGGGTGTTGCTCCCTCTGAAGGCTCTAGAGGAGTATACTTCCTTCTTCTTCTGGCTTCTCGTGGCCCAAAGCATTTCTTGACTTGTGACAGAAAAACTCCAACCACTGCCTCCATCTTCTCCCAATACTGTAAGTCTGTGTCAAAATTTCCTTCCTTTTATCAGGACCCTAATCCAGTAAGACCTCAACTTAACCAGTTATATCTGCAAAGACCCTATTTCCAAGTAAAGTCACATTCTGAGCTTCTGGAAGTATGTGAATTTGGGGAGACACGATTCAACCTCTGATGAGGGGTAAAACCAACTCAAGATTCTTCCTTAACGCTGGTCATTCCTCACAGGGCCCTGAAACACCAGGCCATACCTATGAGCGAGAGTTTCAGCATCCCAAGTCTCAAGAGGGGAGCCCAGGTCTCTGGTCAGAAGAGAACAGCTTACATTATGCCGACATCCAAGTGTTCAGCCATACCCAACCACGCTCTGCCTGGGAGTCAGAAGACACCACCGTTGAGTATGCAACTCTTCGCTTCCCTCAGGCCATGCCTCACTATGACAGCAAGAAGGGGACCCTTGTGTGAGCCTTGGAGAGCACCACTACTTCTGTGGGGAGAATCTACTCTGAGGAACTGGGTGGCAGCCTAGAGATGTGTGCCACCTTTTAAGCTTTAAGAGCTCCTGGAATTGTGAGGCTCTCCAATCTTGCTCTCTCCCTTAGGCGTAGCTCTTATTTGCCAGTATTGGCTTGGAGTTATTTTTGGTTACCTAATGTTCCACATAAGGAAGTGGGGCTAGGTTGAGTGTACCGGAAAATAGGTCTTTGACACCAACTCCTGCTCTCAAGAAAAGTGCAGAAAGGTTACCTCATAAGCACTTTGGGCTGATCTTGTTGGACTTGATTTAATGGTATCTCTTTTATACACCTTCAACTTCAAAGCTGAGGAACAGGTGCTCTGGAAAAACATTCTGAGTTTGTGAAGTCGGCCCCCAGTTTGGCTTGGGCAGAATCCTCAGGGGCAGGGTTAACACCTAACCAGGCAAATGGAGACAGGGCTGAGGTCTGGAGCAAGGGATTCCGACAGTCAGCTACAAAGACTTCATGTCATGGATACTGACAGCACAGTGGGGCCCGGAAACTCCCCTTGGCTAGACGGTTGACTCAGGGGTGCGGAGCGGCTGGATCAATAAATCGCTTAAAGAACACGCCTGGTGTTTTTTCTGGGGCGGGGTTTTGAGGGCTCTATTCAAGTTCAGCGAGAGGAAAGCCCAGCCTAGAGGCGGCATGGAAGTCCATCCCGCGGAAGAGGCCATCACGCCCCACTTTCAGGCCGCACAGGAGGCCGAGCTGGTGGAGTTCCGGCGAATGGAGATTAAGCTCCCACTGGCGGGAGGCGGTGCTCCCTGGGCAGGGTCTCGGCGGTCGCCAGGCGGGACTCGCGAGGGCCGCAGAGAACAGAGTCAAGGCCGTTGGGAGGCGGGGTCCAGGCCGGTAGCGGGCGGGGCCAGGACCTGCAGGAGGCGGGGCCATCTCGGGCCGGCAGAAGGCGGGGTACCGACGCACAGGAGGCGAGGTCAGGCCTGGTAGGGGCCGGCTTGGACTGGCGGGAGGCGGGGCTCGGTCTGGCCAGCGGAAGGTGGGGTTCGGGCCGGCAGGGGGCGAGGCCAGGGCTCGCAGGAGGCGGGTCGAGCCGCGGCCGGCCTCCGCGTCACCATGGCAGCGGGAACGCGGCGACGCTGTATTCTGAGGAGGCCGAGCCCAGAAGGGCCTCGTACCCAAGGGCCGAACCAGACGGACCAGTGACTTAAGCGGTAGGTGCTGAAAGGTGGTGGATAACAAGGAAGTAAAAAAGAAACTCTAACCCCCTCCACAGGTTAAGCGTCCAGAACCGTACTGGAGATAAGCGGAGAGGACAAGGGTAGAATAGAGGAAGTTTCCAGGTCCCAACCCCTTCTGAGCCTTTACAAATTCTTAGTGTGTAGTTTTTGATTGAGAGTTTCAGAGATTAGAACAGAGTGGTAACGCACTTCCCTTTCTCAATCTGTACACCATGCTCCCTAAAAACCACTACCCCTCGGGGGTGTCTGGGAGGGAAGATTCCATTAAGATGGGTAGAAAGTACCGAAAATAGAATCACAGCGAAAAAAAAAATAGTTTACCTCATAGAATGATTATGAGATTTTAAATGCAATTTTAGTTAAATTAAATGTTGGCTATCACCATCATCATCATCATCTCTATACTCCCAACCTGTTTTCGAGTTCAGAACTAGTGCAGCTGGATTCAAAAGAGATGACCTGAAGCACTGCTTCCACCATCGTTGGCAGAGCAACTCCTCATGCCTGTTTTCTATGTATTAACTGAAGGTAATAAAATTAACCCTGATTGTCTCTAAAGGTTATTTATTATGATGATCAAATAAAGATGATATACGCGATAGCAGTTCGTAAACTATTAAGTGCTATATAAAAATTTCTGCTTTAGAATATAAATGCAGCTTTGTTGGGGTTAATATTAAATTCCTGGGGATGAAGGTATGTAAGTGTCAGGAGCAGAGCTCCCAGTATTTTTCCTGATTTTTCTTCTGAACACTTCCTATGGTCCAGTATTGATAAGTATAGGGAGGAGGGAAATGCATCCTTGTTTGGCTAATGATAGGGAAGCATTGTTCCTTACTTTATAGCCATTAAAATCTAAGTGACTAGGTTGACAAATGCAAGCAAAGCCTTACTTTGATTATAATCTCTAGTGCCGGATTTTTGCTAAGGAGATGGGTTTGGGGGAGGGGCCTGACCCCGCTAGGTTAGTTTAGCTCTTGGGATTTCTTTCCTGTTCGTATTTTTACACATTTCTTCCTCTTCTTATTTTAAGATGTCCCTGATACAACTCTTCCAGGAACTCTGAGGATGGGGACCCAAGTGGTTATGAGATTGTGTACCTCTGTGCTGCCAGCAGAGCCCTCTGTAAGTTTCTGATGTTCTGTTGAAAAAAGTGTAATGACATTACTGAAATGTCAGTGCAGTTATAATACAACTGGGGGATTTCTCCCTCAGGACTCAGATCCTGGGACAGAATTGTAATAAATTTGCCTTCTTTTCTTGCTCACACTTCAGGTGGAAAGTCTAGCTCACTTGTGTCTTGATGCTCCTCACTTTGTCGTCTTTTTTGGAGAGATTAGAAATGCCTAGTGATTAATCAGAATATATGCCTTCCTAAAAAGATTTAGATAAAGCTTGTTATAGAAATAATTCATGGTAACGGTAGAGCATTTGGAAAATATAAAAAAACTATGAAAAAATCCATAATCCTTGATCCAGAAACAACCACTGTGAATATTTTGTAATATTTTCTTCCATTTTTTTATGGGTATATTTTTACATAATTTAAATATTATATACATAATTTTGCTTTTGCTTTTTTCACCTAACATTTGTCAATGTGAAATTGTTAAAATGTTATAAGGTGCGAAACATTATATTTGCTCTCATTTTCTTGATCTTTCCTCAGTTGTTGAACTTTTAGTTATTTTTGTTTTATTCCCCCTGTTGTAAATAATTCTGTCCATATTGATCTTAGAATAAGTATTTATTTACTTATTTAAGACTTTTTTTTTAGGGTATAGTCCCAGAATTAGAATCCCTAGGTCAAAGGATGTGAACATTTTAAATAATGTTACCTTTAAAAAGAAGAATTGTGGTGTCTGATTTTGTATACATCATCCAAAAGGTAGCTGGACATCAGTTAGGAGATAGGAAGTTCCTTGATAGAAATTTGGTTATCTGTTTCAGTGAGACCCTGGGCTCTGCAGAAAGATTATATCTTGACAGTATAATTTGTGTTGTGGAGCCCCAGTCCAGAGGCACGGAGGGCAGTGTGCTTTCATAGTAAACAAACTCAAGGGTTACTTCCAAAATACCCACCAGATGTCGCTAGTTCTACTTAATTTTTATCCACAGTATAGCTGGCAGATAACTTTTGAAATACGAATTTTAAAAATTCAAGGAAAATATATTTGCATATCCACTTTGGCACAGTTTATATTAAGCACTAGCATCTGGTGATTATTTTGCCCACATCCTACTCTAGTCTCTCACTATTCTGTCTTTTTTTCTTTCTCCTACTCATTCAGTCTGTCACCCTCACCCTATACACTCTGTCTCCACACAATAATAATATTGGATTTGTTCTTCCAGTCTTTTTTCTTGCCCTTAATGTGTGTATCATGTTTATCCATAACTGTCAGTTCTTGAAATTTTTACTAAGAGAATAGGACCTGGCATGTAACAAGTGCGCAACATATAGTTAATGAATGCATGGGTGAGGGAGAGGAAAGTAAAGAAGAATACCAATATTTAGTACAAATATATGTTCATTTGGCTTGGGAATACAGTTAATTTACATTCCTAAATTAACTACAATTAAATGCTAAATGATATATTAAACAGCATGTTATGATCTTTGAATTTTAAAGACAGAAAGATTCATTCATTCATTCGTTCATTCAACCAATATATCTTTCGCATCTACTCTATGCCGGGGACTATTCTGGGTGCTGGGGATAAACCAGTAAACAGAACAGAAAATTCCCTGCCCCCATGGAGCTTACATTCTGGGTACGGGAGGCTGGCAATAAAAAAATAAACAAGTAAAATATAGAATATACAAAATGGTGATGAATGCTGTGAAGACATAAAAATTAGGCAAAGAGGATTAGGGAGGGTTGGAGTGAGGGGCTGTTGCATTTTAACTAGAGTGGTTTATCTTAGTTTCTCTACTGTTAAAACAAATACCATATAACAGGTTGGCTTAACAATGGGAATTTATTAACTCACAGTTTCAGAGACTAGAAAGTTTTCTTCCTCCCAGGGTTGATATCTCCTGTCTGGTCAGCAATCATCAGGGCTCCTTGGCTTTTCTGTCACATGGTGATGTTCCGTCATTTTTCCTTGGGTTCCTTTGACCTCCATCCTCTGCTCCTCCTTATGGCTTTCTCTTTCTATGTCTGGATTTCATTCTGCTTATAAAGGATTCCAGTAATATGGATTAAATTCCATACTACCTGATTCAATTGGACCACACCTTCACTAAAATTAACATCTTCAAAAATCTATTTACAATGGGTTCAACCACAAGAATGGATTAAGATTAAGAACATGTTTTCTTGGGGTACACAATTCGACCTACAGTGGTCAGAGAAGGCCAAATGAATAAAGTGATATTTGAGCAGAACCTGGAGGCATAAGCAGGAATGAACATCATGAGAAATGAGTGTTCCAGACAGATCAAGAACAGATCAAAATCAAGAGTGGTCAGTGGAGTTTCATGGTGGAAGCTGGAACTTGAACTAGGCCTAGTGAAGATTTGGATAGCACAAGGATGGAGTGTGGAACATTTTAGGCAGAGTGACAGTCATGAAGGTATGGAGGTGAAAATGAGCCTTGTAAATCTGAGGCAGTCTCCTAACCTGAGCAGAAGCAATTTGCGGGGAGGCTTTAAGAGCCCGGTACATTAGGAAAAGGGAGTGTTTGAAGACATTTGAGCAGTTGAGCAGCAAGATGAATGCATTGTCTGAGGAAGATTAAGATGGGTGTGGATTGACAGGTGGAAAAGCCTGGAGACAGAGCAGTTTAGGAACCAGAACATGTTTGGGACCTTTGCCAGAAGATGTAAAGCTCTTTTTGTATGCCTGCACTTATGTCTATGAAAGTAAATGCAATAGAAATTTTAAATATATGCTACTGCCAAGGAGCTCAGTTAATTAAAAAAAAAAAAAAAAGAAGAAGAAAGATTAAAAGATTATCTCAGTGGGTCATTTAAAATATTCCCATTGACAGTTTTAATTGTTTGTTTATTCAAACTGCCATACTGCTTTTTCATAGTCATTAATGCCCATAACAGATGTGCTAAATTTGACGTAAGTGTGAATTTCACACATCTTAGCTCTATCTGGGGAGGAGTTACAGTTAATATTTTCACCAAATGACCATTTTTTTCTCAATGGTAATGAAAGTAGTCTTTATTATTATTAGACAGTATCACCCTATAATTTAAAGAATACTTAGTAGTTATTAAACAAATTGCATCAAACAGACTGGAATATTTGATTGTCCAATAAAAAATGTAATATCTGCACATGTCATCAATTTTATCACTAAGATATTCATATCTTAACTCCAAGAAATAATTTCTTAGTTTCAAATCCTGCTGTTTTCTGAGCTGCTTTGAAAATGGATTTATACTGGAATGAGAACGGGTAGTAAGGGTGCCATCTTTCATTCCCTCCCATGTCTCCCAGCATTTGACTTCTTATAAACAAAACTTCCTGGTCCCTAACTCCTATGAAAATAAAATTCCTTCCTGATTTAAAGGAAAATTGTCAGAAAAAGTCATCAAAATACACCTTTATGACCATAAAAAATTTAGAGGAACACAGTAGTGTAGCTTGTCAAAACTTGGGGTGTTTACATTTTAATTTGTTTTTAATTATCAGAGAACTACTACAAAATTTTATCCTAAGTAATATATCATTATTATAAGACACCTCATAATGAAAGTTTTAATGTTTACTATAGCCAGTCAACAATGAAGTTCAACCCAGTGCCCAACTTGATGGTACTAATGTAGAAGACCAGTTAATAAAAAACCAATACATTCCGATTGTTTGATTATTTATACAGGAGGTTGCTGGAGGTGTTTTTTTTTAAAGATCATTTAGTTACATACCCAGATATCTTCACTCAGCAATTCTCTAACATGTATTTTCTCAATTTCAGCGTATATCCCTTCTCTACTCTCAATTAGCCATTGCACTGGGCCTTTGCTACTAAACCCCTTAAGTAGTAGTAACTTTATTTTCCAAGGCATAAATCAGGCAGATTCATGCTCTATAGCATATGTTCCATTTTCTTTTTTGTATGCTGTATGGTGGGGGGGGAGGGTCACATTTCATTCTTTTTCCAAGTGTCTATTCCATTATTGCAGCACCATTTGTTGAATTTTTTTTTTTTTTTTTTTTTTGGTGGAAGGAAGTGCATGGGCTGGGAATCGAACCTAGGTCTCCCACATGGCAGGCAAGAATTCTACCACTGAACTACTCTTGCACTCCAACACCCTTTTGTTTTTTTTAATCTGCAGACTTTTTTTTAGGTATATTCACATATCATATCTCCCATCCAAATTATACAGTGTCTCACAGTATCATCACCTAGTTGTGCAATGATCATCACACTCAATTTTTTTTTTTTTTTTTTTTTATACATGGGCAGGCACCGGGAATCGAACCCGGGTCCTTGGACATGGCAGGCAAGCACTCTTACCTGCTGAGCCACCGTGGCCCGCCCATCACACTCAATTTTGACCATTTTATTGCTCCAAAAAGAAAAATATTAGATAGACACAAAAAGGTTCAAAGTTTTAGTTAGACTAGCACATTAATATACTTATTAATAGAAGTAGTAAATGCATTTTCTAATGAATGCATTTATTTATTTTCATATGGTTTTATTTAACCATATAAACCAATTAAATACCATTAAAAAGTTAGTCCCCACAGTTGCATTAGTCACATTTCAAGTGTTCAGTGTCTTGGCCACTGTATGGGGCACAGTCCATCATTCATTCAACTAAAAACATTTTCTGAATACCTTCTGTGTTGCAAGCATTGTCTAAGATTGGTATTGCATAATGGTTAAGAAACTAGACTTTAAATTAGACCTGAGTTTTAATCTGGTTTCACTGTTTAGTAGCTATAGGCTTTGAGGCAAATTATCCTACAAATCTCTCTTTCTTTATATGTAAAATTAGGACAGTAAAAAAAACCCCATTGTTTATAGTACTTGTGACCATCAAGTGAATTAATGCATATAAATGCTCAGTACAGTGCTTGGTATATAGCAAAAGTTCAATTTTGTTATTGTTACTGTTTTATATAGGTATTTGAGTAGCTTTTAGTTTTAGTTTGTGGGGGAAGTGTGTGTCATTACTGACAAAATAACGTAGGACTGAGGAGGCCCAGTATAAGTTCTGAAATCAGGCAGTGTGGCTGTTTTTCTTTGCCTTTCCTCCCAAGCGGAATGAATGACGGCAGCACTAGGAGTGGTTCCCAATACCCCATGGGCTTGCAGTTTTCCCATGTATAAGGATTACAGGATGCTGATCATTGTCCTACTTTTTCCTAGTTCCTTTGGCTAACCCACTTACTTTCCCAGCTCTTATGTTGATATCACAACAGGGTAAGAGGAGAAAGATAGAAAGAATAGTAAATGTTAGGGTTGCTTAGGGCTTTTAAAGCTCAGGTCTTCACCTGGGCCACTTTCTAAACTAGAACACAATAAATATGATGAACATATGAATATATCTTTTTCAAAAAATTTTTTATTGTAAGCAACAAACAAGCATACAAACATTCTTGACATGGTTATAATCCATGGCTCACAATATCATCATATAGTTTTGTATTCATCACCATGATCATTTTTAGAACCTTTGCATCTCTCCAGCAAGAGAAATAAAAAACGTAAAAAGAAAAACTCCTAAATGCCATACCCCTTACCCCTCCCTCTCATTAACCACTAGTATTTCAATCTACTCAATTTATTTTAACCTTTGTTCCCCCTATTATTTATTTATTTCTTATCCATATATATTTTTTTATCTTTTAAAGCAAAACTGAGAGAAATTTTGTGCTTTTTCCTAGAGTGAGAGACAGTATATGTGAAAATAATTTTTGGAACATTTCAAAAGTTGCATGGGGACAATGGGTAGAATGTTTTGAAATTGTAGTATTTATATTTAAATAAATTAAAATTAAATACCATTAAAAAGTTAGTCCCCACAGTTGCATTAGTCACATTTCAAGTGTTCAGTGTCTTGAGCACTGTATGGGGCAGCAAAGATATAGAACATTTTCATCATTACAGAAAGTCCTATGGGACAGTAATGTTTTAGAATATTTGTTTGATATAATTGCAGAATTGCAAGAAATAGTCCAGTCTTGGATTATATACCCTATAATAAATCTCTTTTATCAGTTTACCACAATTCTTGCTAACTCCTCCAGCATGCTGGGAGTTACAGAGCAAAGAGCACAGGGCTGGGTCTCAGAATCCTTTGGCTCCGATCTAAGCTCCCTAGGTAATTGCTGAGCAGCTGTGAGTACCTCTCCTAGCCTTGGTCCCTTCATCTGTGAAATGAGGGAAATGAGCCAAATGGTAGATTTCAGGGGTGGGGGTGGGGCTAGCTTTAAAATTTAGTAATTGAATGAGTCTTTTCCCAGATTCATTGAGCTAACAAGTCCTACTTTGATAGATGACTTGTTTTGGCATAAGTAGTTGTCAGCTGGACCTCTCTCTGTTGTTTCAATATTTTCTGCTGTGTTCAAAGCATGACTGTCTGTCAAGAGTCATGATCCTCTACCCAGGGATCTACCAACTGGATGTTTTGGTTTTGTATCACTCTTCATTTAGATGTGTTGCATGCAATTTTATGCTGTTGAAAGTTCATGCTTCTCTTTAAAAGGGCTTGTTGCATTAACACAGGTTAGTGACTCCTTTGAGGGTGTAATCCTTGAGATTATACCATATACTGTAGTGGGGCCAGGG
Source organism: Tamandua tetradactyla (assembly GCF_023851605.1). NCBI lineage: Eukaryota > Metazoa > Chordata > Mammalia > Pilosa > Myrmecophagidae > Tamandua > Tamandua tetradactyla. The sequence continues at coordinate 29,318,787 of NC_135334.1, read as the reverse complement.
AAAGTCTAGGTAAGTAAACTCTCATGCTAGATTAGATTATGGAGAGTCTTCTGACTCATGGGCTGCTCCAGCTCAGTTTGATTTGGTGTCATAGCTATTCCCTGACATTGGCCAGAATTGAACCCACAATATCCAGCCAGCTGCAGTTGCTCAATACCTGTGCTGGCCTTCAACTTCCTGCCCGTTTTGGTCAGGGGGAGGTGTATCTTTTCCCAGAAGCATCTTTCTGTTTAGCAGCTTTAGATAGTCATACAAGATGTTGCTAGTCTGGCTACTTAGCATAAGGTTCTTTTTCTCCAGTGGCCTATGAGAAGAGGACAATGGGTTCAGTATGAGCCATTACTGATTTTGGAGCCATTACTGATTTTGCCTGCTAAGGTACTAATGGGGATTTGGGGGAGGAAATCTGAGCCTTCTGAAAAATTGTGAGTGTTGAATCCTAGCTCCTCAGCTGCCTCTGTCACTGACCAGCTGTGTCCTTAGGTAAGGCCCTGACTTTCTCTAAGCCTTTATACTCTGAAAACTCTTCCCCTCCATCTGGGACCTTGAGGAGTAATGTAAGATAGGTGTTCTTTCAGCTTTTGCTTTGCCTGTAGAAACAAGTTTTCACACTAGTGCAAGTGACTGGAAGTCTTAAAAATAAGTAATCAAGGCTGTCGTTTGAATAATTAAAAACAAAGTGGAATAACTCTGTTTCACTTGAGAACGCTTTTACTTAACTTTCAAAAGCACCAAGACATTTTTTGCATTTTTTGTTTTAATTAAAATACATTTATTTAAAATATGGGTTTTACATTTTGGTGGTAAGTAAAAAAATAAAGAAAAACATTTTTTGGTAAAGCCTTGGTCATCTTTGGTTTATCCTTTAGGCTTCCATTGTGATCCCGCAGGATTTGCTTAGCCCTGTTCTATTAAAGGTGTTTCAGTACCAGTATTAATTGAAATTCTCTCTTTCTATCCTGTTTTTAAAAATCTCCATTTTGATGATTCTTCTCTTTCTTGGACTTTTTGTTTCTTTTCTTTCTGCTTCCTTTTCTTTAGACTAAGCTTACTGACCAGGCCCCATGGAAAAACGTTGCTGTTTTCATTTAGCCTGGGAAAATATTCGTATGATTCATTCCCTTTCCTACCCACATACCGGTGGGTTGCTTGGGGCCTTAAATCAGCAGAGTATGAGTGTGCGTGTGCGTGTGTGTGTGTGTGTGTGTGTATGCATGCAGCACGCGCTCACGCCAGCACTCCTGCAAGCCTGGTGTGTGTTGGTTTGTGATTGCAAGCGCAAGAACACATCGACATGCCGGTCTATATGCGAACGAGTGTGTTTGCCTGTGTGTATCCACGCAGCGCGAGTGCACACGCAAGCCTGGTGTGTGTGTGTCTTTGAGCACCAACGCAAGCCCAACCACCCGCCCGTGAGTGAGTGTGTGTGTGTGTGTGTGTGTGTGTGTGTGTGTGTGTGTGTGTGTGTGTGAAGCGCGCGCGCATGCCGGCGCGCCCGCCAGCCTGTCCTCGTCCTCGTGCCCGGGTGCTCTCCCTTACGCAAGTCAAGCAAGGGGTAGCCCGCCCGCTCCCCTGCATCCTGTGCGCGCCCAGCTGTTTCTATAGGAACTGCGACAGCGCTGCGGCCCCTCCTGCAGAGGCCGGGGTTCGAGCATGCCCAGTGGAAGCCGCTACTTTGGTTCTGGTCTGGGTTTCCAGTAAGTGGCTAGCGGGACTCTGGAGAGATCCCAAAGAGCTGAGCCGAGGGTCTTTGTGTGCAGAGGGAGCTGGAGGAGGCGGCGGCCGCTTAGTCTGCAGGACCCACCCGGGGAGCCCCCGGGCAGGAACAATGCTAGCCTGTCTGACCCGGGGGAACTTAATGGACGTCCTGCAGGAGGGCTTCAATGAGGTAACTGTCTTCCTCTTCCCACTTCCCAGCTTCCCTCCCCCAGCGTCTCCCACCCAATCTCTGGAAGGGGTCCTTTTCCACCCCTGTCCGCACTCGGACCCCAGAGCGAATCGCCCGCACAGCTCTGAAGGGTATAAGGTGGCCAATACGGTAGAGCCGGGTGAACAGGGAGAAATCAAAAGGCAGTTTAGCCTGCCTTCAGCTAAACTGGGCTTTGACCTTCCCTGGTAGCTTTCTTGATCCCAGAGGGCAGGATCACATATTCAGAAGTCAACTCTTCCCCAAAGGGGTGGTCTCTCGCTCTTTCTGGGGATTTTCCCCAAGAAAATCCTCCTGGAATCTTCTCCAGGTATTTCAGGAGCTAGCTGCATTGGCAGCTAATGAGCTAAAGGGAGGGATTTGGTGGCCATGCACTGGTAGAAAGTTTGAGAACAGGCAGAAGGCTGTAGTGGCCCATTTGAAGTGCCCTCACCAAGACTGCATCTCTTTCTAAATCTGGGCCTTTAGATTCTCCATAACCAAGAATAGGTTGGCAGGGAGGAGCTATGAAGAGAGAGGAAGCTGTGTTCCTGGGCTCAGTCTAGTAGAACCAAAGTTTGCACCCTTCTGTGTGAGAGCAGGGAACTGGACTGAACTGGTGGTATGGGCTAGGGCCTGCCTGGGAGTCATTTTCCCCACATAAAAAGAAGAGGCATGTCTTCTCTCAAAATTTCCTTGTTTATTCCACTTCCTTTTCTTGTGACCCAGGAAATTCTTGGGACTCTTCCCCTTTGAGATTTGCTTCCCAGGGCTTCTATTGCTTAGCCCCATCCCCTTGGTTTGCTTCGTCCCAGCATCCAGGGAGACTCCTACAAGGAGGCTTAGACTATAGTGCTTTCTTTTCCCTTTTCTTTCTCACCTTTGCCTCCCATCTCTGCATATCTTTCTTAAATTTAATTATTTTCAGTCACACAAAGAACACGTGGATGCAATATCTTCTTAAATACTGTCATTACAGGCAAGACTGAAGTGCCCTTGGCCACCTCTTTAAACCCAGGCTTTTCCCCACAGTTAATCAAGCTCATGAATTTGTTTAAGATTTTCTTTCTACAGCAGTGTTACAGGCTTTTTCCTTAATTCTGCCTCAGAACCTGCCCCAGTCCTGGCCCCTGTGCTCTGGGCTTGTTCCTGACACAGAGGAAAACTGCAGACATGCTATCCTATTCTAAGCAACTGAGTCAGAATTTTCCTTTGGCTTGGGGGTGGGGGCTGCATCACAACCTTCACTGAAGGGCAAAACTTGCATCCTGCCTACATTGCAGGGATCCTTATTCTTTGGATCATTCCTGTCTGAAGATATGTAAGGGGATGGTTAACAAAGAGTGCAATCTATGAGTTCTAATATAGAGGAGCCAGGAAGGCACCTCTCTGAGTGCTTCCAGTATTCCTGGTTCCTTTTTTCTCATTCTCTATCTTTCACCTCCCCTAGTCCTTCACCTCATAGGGTTGACTCATCTGCCAATTGTAGAAGAAGCTCTTTGGTCCTTTTATGGCCTTCCCTTTTTTTACCCAGCCCCAAGGTTCAGGTCCTTCTGTCTGATGAGTAGGATGAAACCAGCACACATTCAGTCCTAGTCGTTGTCTTCTACTCATTTTCATTTTCAACCTTTCAGCTGAAGAACTCAGTAAACCAAGAGGGTTGGCTTTCTTTTTCTTGCTTTGGTGTTTCCATAAATATCCTGGACCTCCGATTCTTATAAAACCTAAGGAAAAATGGGAGAGGAAGAGTTTTTCTTTTTGTGGTGGTGATGGAGTCTTCATAAAAGCAGCAGATATACAACTTTATGATTAATTTGTCTCTATAATAATGCCTATTTTTCCTCTCTGACATTTGATTTTCTACCCATCCTGTAAACTTCTTTCCACAGACTATACTTCTGTTTCCTTCTACTGAACTTTGACAATCAATAAATATTTTTGGTTGCTCTGGGAAACTGGTATCATCTAAATAACAATTTGTTAAATTTGAATAGTCCTTTACAATTAAAATAATTCTTTTACATATATAATAAATCATATTAAATAATTTATTTAAAATTATTTAAGTAAAATAATTTATTTTTGCATAGTATAACATTTTGTGCTACTTAATGGTATGATTGGTCATTCCAGATTTGAAAGGGCCTTGTTTGACCTATTTCCAACCCTTAGGGTTGCTTAATAGATCCATTAATATTCAATCTCTTTTGTTAAGAGTCTTGTGATAAGGATGTAAATAGGGACTTAAAAACTGGTGCTAGATACACTTGAACTCCTCTGAGAAACTCTTCCTACTGATGGTTAGAGGTATACCACCTGTGTATCCATTCATCTGGGGATGATCCAAGCATATCTGAGGCTATTCTTTATCAGCCAGACACCTTATAGGTCTTTGTGGTTAGGGCTGTGCTCTCATTCTCTATTGCCTTATGAAATGGGGCTATGACTCTGATTGGCTAATTATAAGGAAACCCTACAGCAGGGAGGAACCCTGAATCAAAGTTTCCCACTACCCACTGTTGACCTCTTCTTAATCCGTATGCCACTGTGCATAACTATGTATGACAGAATTTTCCTCTACATTTCCTGAATAGAGCCCCAACCTTAACCTACCTGCTAAATTACTCACAGAATTGATCTGTATCAATGCTGTCAATGCAGTCCCTTTTATTGACATGTTCAATTTGCATTCTAAATTATCTACAAGTTTTGGCCTCTGCCACATTCTGTAGTCGAACCTGGGCTGTTATCTTCTATCTCCTGTGGCCTGGGTCTGGCCAGGCTTTCTATAGTTCACAACTTTCCACTTTGCATCTGGCTCAAAGCTCTTATTTGTTTTCTTTGCTACCTGGTATTGATGTTGTCCTATGAATGTTGTCTTTGGTTAATGTGTAGACATGAATTTTTGCAGGTGTTTCTCTGGGGGTTGAACTTTCGTTAAAAAAGACTTTGGTGCTTGTGTTGGAAGGTTTTGGTAGACCCAAGACTATAATATGGATTGGTCAACAAGCATTCATTTATTCAGTCATTTATTGGGTTAGGGGATGGATAAAATAATTGAAAACTACCTGGGTCCTGCTGCCAAAGAACTTACAGGGAGAGACAGAGTGTACTCAAAAGACCGTAATAAAATGCTTGCCATGATAAATGTCGTAAAAATGGTAGGAGATCAAAGAGATAAATTAATGATATTATGAAAAGCACCAAATATTTACTAATCTACCTTACTCACTAAGGCCAGTATTTTTTTTCCCCTACTAGTTAAGTAAACATGCATGTAAGCATTCATTCGCCAGACATCCACTGAATTGCCCTGTTTACCAGGCGCTGTGCCAGACTCTGGAAATAGAAGTCAAATAATATAGAATCTGTGCCCTGATTGAGTTCATAGGCCCATGAAGATAAAGAAAGGAAATGTTCAGAGTATCAAACTTGGAAACATTGTGATATAGAAATCTTGCTTGTGGGTAGGAGTGAGCCCATACTTGGGCTGTGGTGTGCATGGCCTAAGGGGCGAAAAGTTGTGGGAATGATTTGTTGAAATGTTGGCTGTCAGGAGATCAGTTGTCTGAGCCTTAGTCCTTTATAACATATGACCTTCTGGAAGACTTTCTCTTTCAGTTTGCCACCATGTAGGAAAGCAATTTAAATCCCACATTAAGATTCATTTGCTTGGCAGTCCTTGAAAAATTTAGGAAGAGCCTGTGTCTGGTTTCATGCCCATAACGGTGACAGAGAATGATTGAGGAAGAGGATTGGCAGGAGTAGCAGTCCAGCAAACATCTCTTCTTGTGCCTGATGCCTTCCGTGAAGAAGGATATGGAACATCAGGCCAACTCAAGGCTCCCAGACATTTCCACAAAGGATTCCTCTGTGCTTTGCTGTAGAAATTAAAGGCCTATAAAGTCTTTAATGTAACAAAGCATTGTACTCTCCAACCTTCTTTTTTCTATCCTGCACTGATTTCTTCTCTCTCCACCCAGGCTCATTGGCTTTGTTCCCACAGGAGTTGGTGCCAGGAAGACAGATGCTCCCTGGCAGCATGTTATCGGTAGCTTTATGTTCTTTGTGGTGAGTGATGGGCTGGCCAGGCGTGTGAAGCAGTGATAGGGCACTGTTTGCCAGGTGCCACTCCTCCAGGCAGCTCAGAGAATCTGAGGAGCACTAGAAATGCATCACTTGCCATGACTAGACAGTTTAGGCCCTAAAGACCAAAGATTCAAACTGACACTTTCCTGAATGCATTTCATTGTTTCTTATCCCCTCCAAACCAAGCCCTTTTTGATTGGACATACCATTCAGTAGCCAGGTGTAGTTTGGGACAGGGAACCAATCCCAGAGGCCTTCAGGTTGGACTCCATGTTCTAGGATAAGGGATACTTGTAGACTATGTAGTGATACCTCATTCATTAATTCATTCACATGCATTTATTGAGCACTTCCTTTGTAATGCACTCATAAAGTAACAGAGGGGAAACTCATAACCAAAGGGAATGATAAAAATAAGATTAGGAGACAATATCTTTCAAAAATCTTTAGCTTTTTGCTTTCTGATATACCATCCTTTCACCACTGAGTTTGAATACTTATCCAAGGAGCCCTGTCCACACAGAGAAGAAATTTAGTGCTATTTTTACTAGTGAACTTTATTTTTACCTAATTAACTATCAGGTTCAATGAACAGAATAAAGGCCCGAAAGAGTTAATAGGAAAGAAATACAATATTGTTTTCTTTTCTTGTCAGAATTTAGGCCAGTAATAACTCAAGGTTTCTAAACCTCCTCCAGCCTTTCAATTCCCCTGTAATCCAACCCCCCCGCCCCCCATCTCTCCATATTCTGCTGTTGGAAAATCTCAGAGTTCTAAATAGGTATCTGGTTTCACTATAAAACTGATTTCCTTCCAGGGCCTTTCATGTCTCCTCTTGAATTGTCTCTGGCAAACTGCAAAAGCCCTGCTGCTTTTCTTATGGCCAGCAGGGAACTGTAAAGCAGGCTTCTTGAATGTTTTTCCACTAGAAACAGTAGGTCCCACAGACTTCCCTGGTGAAGCCCATTCCATGATTTCACAGCTCTAACCAAACAAGTCCCCTGCAGTAATTCTTTTTGGCTTGAGGCTTGGAGGAAGGAGACACCAGAGGCTGGGTTTACATACTTTGTTTGAAAGGAAGGGCAGGTCCCAAAGAAAAATAAAGTTATATTTGGTGGCAAGAAAGCTTTCAAGGTCAAGATTTCCTGCTCAAATGAAGAATGTGGACAGAATTGTCTATACTGGAAGAGCTTTAACTCAAATTGTAGAGCTATTTGGTGTGCCTGAGAGGAAGCTAATAGAGATTGTGGAGTTGTTAAGGCCTCACCACACTGGCTACTTCTTGGTACCACCACTGTTCTGACAACTGGTGAGAGCTCCAGTCTCCAGTATGCCAAACCCTCAGACAGCTTTGACTGTCTTAGTTGCTGTGTCTTTTTTTCCTTCTCCTAAAGCCTGACTCAGAGGGTTGGCATACAAGCTCTCAGCTGTTCTAGACTGCTGGATTACACTGGCATCCTTCCAGAACAAGTTAGATGGAACTCTGGGCTGAGATTAGTTCTATGCTGCTACTGACAGTGTATGCACTGTCTTACTTTGTTCCATTAGCTTTGTTGCAAGTGACAAAGTCCAACTTGAACTAGCAGAGATAAAAGTGGAATTTATTGACTCCTGGAATCCCAGTAAAGACTGAAAAAACAAGCTATGGAGAGGGCAGGGATGCAGCAGAGTCACAGGGACTATGAAAACCAAGAACTCATCCACTGATAGGATCCCTCCTCTTTCTGCTTTCTGCCTCTTATGCCTGCTTCTTTCTCTGGGTGATTTTTCCCCCCTTTCACTACAGATGGCTTTTCCCTATCAGATAGATACCCTTCTTATGACAGTATCTGAGCTTTATGTCTTACAGTTTTGTCCACTTGAGCAAGAGCCTGATTCTGTTCCTAAATGTCAGTTTGAAAAATTCCACAGATTTGACTAATCAACTCGGTTAAGAATTGTCATATACTGACCTGGCCACAGATCCCACTGTGCCTCTCCAGCTGTTGTTGGAAACAGACCAAAAACTGGGGCAGATTCATGGTATGTTTTTTCATATTCCAGATATTTTGATTTTGCTGTACCTATTGCATTTTGTCTTTGCTGAGTAATAGAATTATAAATAGAAATTATAAATAGAATTATAAAATTATAGCACCAGAAGGAAACAAAATATAGTATGGTTATTTTTTTTCCGCAACTGCTGCAAGAGGCCCTTAAGAAGTTACCTTAGATGGTGGGGTAGGGTAAGAGTAGGGCTTGGAGGTAGAGAAGAAACATGAGTCACCTGCTCTGGTCCTAACCACAGAAGCTCTGTCTTTTCCTATTTTACATATATGATTTTAATACAAATTATAATTTAAAAACAGAATTATGAGGCAAAGAAAAAGACAACTACTAGTCTAACCCCCAGAGAGTAATGGCCTCATTCAAAAGCATCTGGTGTTTCATGTACTGCAGAAGTAGAAGTGCCAGTGAATTGTTAAAATCAAACAGCAGAGCTGTTCACAGCCTAGGCTTGTACCACAAACCTCTTTTAAGACAAACATTTTTGTGGGGAACTGGGTAGTGTGGCTGGTCCTTGTAAGTGTATACTTTGGTCTTCAAATCAGTTTTTTCAGAGCCAGCAGAAGGCATTTATAGCAGGAATACAATTTTGCCTGCTCCTTGGGTGAGAGGTACAGATACCTTCAACTCAAACAGGAAATGAGCTCAGACTTAGTTTAGCAGTTGGTAACCAGATTAGACTTAAAGGGAGCATCAGAAACCTAAAGGCAGTGTAACCCTCATCCTATGCATAAGGATACTCCACTTGACTATGAAGCTCTGACTGCTTTGTTATATGGCAGCTTAACATCCATGTCAACATATGGACATACTAGGGACATGCCAAAGGCCTTTAATCAGAATTTTAAAAATTTACTGATATATATTCACATACCATGTACTCATCCAAAGTGTACAATCAGTGGTTCACAATATCATCATATAGCTGTGCATTAATCACCACAACTGACTTTTCCTTCCTATTTTGTGAAAAATAACATATATACAAAAAAGCAATAAATTTCCAAGCACATTGCAACAATTAGTTATAGAACAGATTTCAGAGTTTGGTATTGGTTATAATTCACAATTTTAGGTTTTTATTTCTAGCTATTCAAAGATCCTGGAGACTAAAAGAAATATCAATATAATGATTTCAGCCATCATACTCATTTGTTAAACCCTACCTTCTCTGTATAACTCCACCATCGCCTTTAATCTTTTTCCCACTCTTCAGGGTTATTTGGGTTAAGCCCATTCTAACTTTTTCATGTTGGAAGGGGGCTGTTAATTATGAAATAGGGATGTGGAACTATTTCTGGAAAGGCTTGCCCCTCTGCATTTCTGAACTTATCTGTTCCAGGGACCCATCTGGAGGTTGTAGGTTTCTGGAAAGTTACCCAAGTGCATGGAACCTTTGTAGAATCTTAAATAGCACCTATCTGTTCCTTGGGATTGGTAGGAATGGTTTTCATTCTGGTTTGGCAAGCTATGATAAATAGCAATGTCTAGCTATATCACTCATCTCTTTAAAAAGTTTATATGAATATCCAGCTAACTTTATCTGTAAGTTTTGAATTTATATTAAGTTTCACCCCAAGTACAAAACCATTTTTTCTACAAACAGTTTTTTGCAAAGGGGGGTTGTAAAGGAAAGCAGAATGTTTTATCATGATTTTTTTTTTTTTTTTTTTATAAATGGCATGCTTTATTTTATTATTTTTTGTTTGTTTGTTTTTCACATGGGCTGGGGCCGGGAATCGAACCGGGGTCCTCCGGCATGGCAGGCAAGCACTCTTGCCCGCTGAGCCACCGCGGCCCGCCCTTTATCATGATTTTTGCTTAGTGTCTTTGGGGACAAATTAAAAGTCCTAAGCTCTGGTATCAGAAAAGAAATAGCAGAGTCTAACTGAAGTTTGCTTATGAGTGACCTCTAGACTAGCCCCTCAACTCTATTTGAACTCTCTCAGCCACCAATACCTTATTTGTTAAAATACTTTTCCCCCTTTTAGTCAGGATGGCATTGTTGATCTCACAGTGTCAGGGCCAGGCTCACCCCTGGGAATCATCTACCATGCCACTAGGGAGACTTTTACCCCTGGATATCATGTCCAGTGTAGGGGGCTGGGCAATGATTTATCTTGCAGAGCTGGGTTTAGAGAGGGTGAGGCCACATCTGAGCAATGAAAGAGGTCCTGTGAAGTTGACTGTTAAGCATACCCATAGGTAGGCTAAACTTCTCTGCTACATACATAAGCTTCACAAGAGTAAGCCTCAAGATCAAAGGCTTGGCCTATTGATTTGGGTGTCCCTAATGTTTGACATAGTATCAGGGATTTTCCTGTTGGTAAAGTTTAATAGTTCTATATATTTTCTCCCATCCCTCAAGGTAATTTTAAAAAAAATTTTTATTAATTAAAAAAAATTACAAGAAAGAAACACAAGCATCCTTAATATATGCTCATTCTGCTCTACATATATAATCAGTAATTCACAATATCATCACATAGATGCATATTCATCATCATGATCATTTCTTAGAACATTTGCATCAATTCAGAAAAAGAAATAAAAAGCCAACAGAAATATAAAACGAAAACAGAAAAAAAAAAGATTATACCTACCATACCCTTTACCCCTTGCTTTCATTGATCACTAGCATTTCAAACTAAATTTATTTTAGCATTTGTTCCCCCTATTATTTATTTTTATTCCATATGTTCTACTCCTTTGTTGACAAGGTAGATAAAAGGAGCATCAGACACAAGGTTTTCACAATCACACAGTCACATTGTAAAAGCTATATCATTATACAATCATCATCAAGAAACGTGGCTACTGGAACACAGCTCTACACTTCCAGGCAGTTCCCTTCAGCCTCTCCATTACATCTTGGATAACAAGGTGATATCTACTTACTGCGTACGATAACCTCCAGGATAACCCTTGACTCTGTTTGGAATCTCTCAGCCATTGACACTTTGTCTCATTTCACTCTTCCCCCTTTTGGTCAAGAAGGTTTTTTTAATCCCTTGATGCCGGATCTCAGCTCATTCTAGAGTTTTTCTCAATCCCTTGATGCTGAGTCTCAGCTCATTCTGGGATTTCTGTCCCACGTTGCCAGGAAGGTCCACAACCCTGGGAGTCATGTCCCACATAGACAGGGGGAGGGTAGTGAGTTTTCTTGTTGTATTGGCTGGAGAGAGAGGCCACATCTGAGCAACAAAAGAGGTTCTCTTGGGGGTGACTCTTAGGCCTAATTTTAAGTAGGCTTAACCATCTATCCTTTGTGGGGTTAAGTTTCATATGAACAAACCCTAAGACTGGGGGCTCAGCCTATAGCTTTGGTTGTCCACACTGCTTGTGAGAATATCAAGAATTCAACTTGGAGCTGAAGGAATACAGACTATGCAACAGGACTGGATTAAAAAACTCAGAAATGGACAGCACATTACTACCTAACTGTAATATAATTATGTTAAAACACTGAATGAAGCTGCATGTGAGAATGATAGAGGGAGGAGGGCTGGGGACAGAAATGAAATCAGAAAGAAAGATAGATGTTAAAGATTGAGATGGTATAATCTAGGAATGCCTAGAGTGTATAACTAGTGAAATGTACAATGTACAAAATTTTAAAAATGTTTTTGCATGAGGAAGAATGTCGTTATTGCAGGGTGCTGAAAAAAAAAAAGAATTCACCTTGGGGAGGTTGAATTTTTTCCCCCATTCTCATCATTCCCCAAAGGGGACTTTGCAAATACTTTTCCACTCACTGGTCAAATCACTCTGGGATTCATTGGGGTATCACTCAGGACAAACCAACAAAATCTCATGTCCTACCCAAGGTTCCATGTACTTATGGTGTTCAACCAACTATCTACATAAATTATATTAGGAGATGCACTAGTCAAAATATAAATTTTGTACCAAATAAACAGTTTTTGCTTTAGTCTCACACATAAGTTGAAATTTTAAAATATTAATTACCATCTATTTTTAGCACCCTGCAGTAATGACATTCCTTTGCTCTTTCTCATGCAAAAGCATTTTTTAAATTTGTACATTTGGTCACTATCATTATATACTCTAGGCATTCCTAGATTATACCATCTCAATTTTTATTGTCTTTCTTTCTGATTTCATTTATGCCCCCAGCCCTCCTCCCTCTATCATTCTCACATGCAGCTTCATTCAGTGTTTTAACATAATTTTATTACAGTTAGGTAGTATTGTGCTGTCCATTTCTGAGTTTTTATATTCAGTCCTGTTGCACAATCTATATCTCTTCAGCTCCAGTTACCCAATATCTTACCCAATTTCTATCTCCTGATGGTCTCTGTTACTAACGAAGTATTCTAAGTTTATTCACTAATGTCAGTTCATATCAGTGAGACCAGAGTATTTGTCCTTTTGTTTTTGACTAATCTCACTCAGCACAATATCCTTAAGGTCCATCCATGTTGTTACATACTTCATAACTTTTTTTTCTGTCTTACAGCTGCATAATATTCCGTCGTATGTATATGCCACAGTTTGTTTAGCCACCCATCTGTTGATGGACATTTTGGCTGTTTCCATCTCTTAGTAATTGTAAATAATACTGCTATAACATTGGTGTGCAATTGTCCGTTTGTGTCCTTCCCCTCATGTCCTTTAAGTAGAGACAGCATATATGGGTCCTGTTTTTAATCCATTCTGCCAGTCTATGTCTTTTGACTGGGGAGTTTAATCCATTAACATTTAGTGTTATTACTGTATGGGAAGTACTTTCTTCTACCATTTTGCCATTTGGATTTTATATGCCATAGCTTGTTTTCCTTCTTTTTACCTTTACTTATAGTCTTCCTTTCTACACTCTTCTCCACACCTCTCTCTTCTGGTCTTTTTATATCTGTCTCTAGTGCTCCCTTTAGAATTTCTTGCAGAGCTAGTCTCTTGGTCACAAATTCTCTCAGTGATTTTTTGTCTGAATATGTTTTCATTTATCCCTCATTTTTGAAGGACAATTTTGCTGGATGTAGAATTCTTGGTTGGCAGTTTTTCTCTTTAAATAATTTAAATATATCATCCCACTGTCTTCTTGCTTCCATGTTTCTGCTGAGAAATCTGTGCATAGTCTTATTGGGCTTCCCTTGTATGTGATGAATTGCTTTTCTCTTGCAGCTTTCAAGATTCTTCTTTCTCTTTGACCTCTGAAATTCTGATTAGCAAGTGTCTTGGAGTATGTCTATTGGATCTATTCTCTTTGGGTACGCTGCACTTCTTGGATCTGTAATTTTAAGTCTTTCATAAGAGGTGGGAAATTCTCAGTGAAAAATTCCTCCATTAGTTTTTCTCCTCCTTTTCCCTTCTCTTCTCCTTCTGGGACACCCACAACATGTATATTCATGCGCTTCGTATTGTCCTTCAATTCCATGAGTCCCTGCTCATATTTTTCCATTTGTTTCCCTATATTTTCTTTTTCTTGTCATATTTCAGACGTTCTGTCCTCCAGTTCACTAATCCTATCTTCTGCCTCTCGAAATCTACCACTGTAGGTTTCCATTGTTTTGTCATCTCTTCTACCGTGCCTTTCAGTCCCATAAGTTCTGTGATTTGTTTTTTCAAACTTTCGATTTCTACTTTTTGTTCATTCCTTGCCTTCTTTATGTCCTCCCTCAATTCATTGATTTCATTTTTGATGAGGTTTCCCTGTCTGTTTGTATATTCTGAATTAATTGTTTCAGCTCTTGTATCTCATTTGAATTGTTTGTTCCTTTGACTGGGCCATATCTTGAATTTTCCTAGTGTGATTTGTTATTTTTTGGTTGGCGTCTAGGCATTTAATTACCTTAATTAGTTTATTCTGGAGATTGCTTCCACTTCTTTTACTTAGGGTTTTCTTGCTGGATGAATTTGTTGTCTATCTGTTCTTTGACATTCCGTTCAGCTTTATCTGTTCCTCTAGCTTAGGTTTTGTTTAACAGAGGAGAATTTTTCAGTTCTTGTTTTCTTGTTTCTTGCCCTGTTTGTATGGTGCCTTTCCCCCCCCACCCTTAGGAGGGTCTACTTAGGTATTATAGACCCCAGCCGGATTTTCCCAGACCAAACTGTCCTCCTATCAGGAGGAAAGTGTCACCTGTGTCAGTTTTACTTGAGGGTGAGACCCAATAGATTGAAAGACTTTCCTTTGAAGTCTCTGGACTCTGTTTCTCTTATCCTGCCCAGTATGAGGTGCTTGTCTGCCTGTAGGTCCCACCTACATAAGATGATGCAGTACCTTTAACTTTGGCAAACTCTTCCTGCTGGGGGCATGGTGGAGACAGAGTAGGGGTTGTAGGCTGGTTTTAATGGCTTCAAATTACCCAGCCCTGGTGTCTGAATTCCTTCAGGGAGGGATCCCATCTGAGTTGGGCTTCACCCCTCCCCTGGGGAAGGCATAGGCTCCAGACAAGCCCTCAAAGGACGTTGTTTCCGCCTATGCCTGGGGCAGTTGCAGCCTGAAAATTCCTGCCACTGTATCCAAAGGCAGTCAAGCCTTTGTAGAAACACAGCCACAAAAACCTCTGTTTCCTTTTTTTTTTTTCTTTTTCCGTCAGCCCTGCCCCATGGCACCAGGGCAAAAATGAGTGACCTCTGCTTTGACCAGGTTCACCTGAGTTAGAGGCCTATTTTTAGTAGTCAGAATTTGTTAATTAATTTCACAATTGGCATTTGGTTGGGCTCATCCCCTGCTGCTGGTACAGTCTCTTTCCTTTCCCTTCTGGGAAGTAGCCTGTGGAGAGGGGCTCTGGCCGCCCTGCCTTGGAGAACCCATGGTTCAAGGGGAACTCACGGCCGGTCCAGCTGGTCCAGACTGTGGTACTCTCTGTGTCTGGTCACTGATGTGGCACCAGGAGCTGTTCTGTACTGTTTCTGGTAATTTAGTATTTGTTCTGGAGGACGAACTAAATCAAGCTCATTGCTAGGCTGCCATCTTGGCTGGGGGGATCTCACAAATGGACATTTGCACACTAGTGTTTATGGCAGCATTATTTGCAATTACCAAGAGATGGGAACAGCCCAAATGTCCATCAACAGAGATTTGGCTAAACAAGCTGTGGTATATACATATGAATGAATATTATGCAGGTGTAAGACAGAATAAAGTTATGAAGTATGTAACAACATGGTTGGACCTTGACGACATTATGCCGAGTGAGATTAGCCAGAAACAAAAGGACAAATACTGTACGGTCTCACTGATATGAACTAACATTAATGAATGAACTTGGACAATTTCAGTTAAGAACAGAGACCATGAGGAGGTAGAAATGGGTAGATATTGGATATTTGGAGCTGAAAGGATACAGATTGTGCAATAGGACTGATTGTAAAAATTCAAAAATGGATAGCACAGTACTACCTAGCTGTAATACAGTAATGTTAGTACACTGAATGAAGCTGAATGTGAGAATGATAGAGGGAGGAGGGTTGGGGGCACAAATTAAATCAGAAGGAAAGATAGACAATAAAGACTGAGATGTTATAATCTAGGAATGCCTCGAGTGTATAAAGATAGTGATTAAATGTGCAAATTAAAAAATGTTTTTGCATGAGGAAGAACAAAGTATGTCAATATTGCAGGGTGTTGAAAATAGATGGTAATTTATATTTTAAAATTTTAACTTATGTGTGATACTAAAGCAAAAAATGTTTTTGATACAAAATGTATATTTTGACTAGTGCATCTCCTAATATAACTTATGTGGACAATTTAATTGAACACCATAAGTACACAGAACATTGAGTAGGGCATGAGATTTTGTGGGTTTGTCCAGAGTGATGCCCCTATAAATCCCAGAGTGATTTGAACAGTAAATAAAAAAGTATTTGCAAAGTCCCCTTGGGGAATGGTAAGAAGGGGAAAAATTCAACTTCCCTTATTGTAGAATTCTTGATATTCTCACAAGCAGTGGGGACAACCAAAGCAGTAGGCCAAGCCCTCAGTCTTAGGGTTTGCTCATATGAAATTTATCCTTGCAAAGGATAGGTTGAGCCTACTTAAAATTAGGCCTAAGTGTCACCCCCAGAGAACATCTTTTGTTGCTCAGATGTGGCTTCTCTCTCTCAGCCAGCTTGGCAAGCAAACTTGCTGCCCTCCCCCTCTCTACATGGGTCCTGACTCGCAGGGGTGTAAACCTTCCTGGCAATGTGGGACAAAAATCCTAGAATGAACTGGGACTCTGCATCAAGGGATTGAGAAAACATTCTCTACAAACTTTTTCAACCAAAAGGGGAATGAGAGAAATGAGACAAAATAAAGTGTCAATAGCTGAGAGATTGCAAACAGAGTCGAGAGGTTATCCTGGAGGTTATTCTTATGCATTATATAGATAACTTCTTTTAAGTTAAGGTGTAATGGAGAGGCTGGAGGGAACTGCTTGAAAATGTAGAGCTGTGTTCCAGTAACCATGTTTGTTGAAGGTGATTATATGATATAGCTTTTGCACTGTGACTGTGTGATTGTGAAAACCTTGTGTCTGATGCTCATTTTATCTACTGTATGGACAGATGAGTTAAACATATGGATTAAAGATAAATAAATAATAGGGGGAACAAATGTTAAAATAAATTTAGTAGATTGAAATGCTACTGATCAATGAAAGGAGTGATAAGGAGTATAGAAAAAAAAATTGAGAAACAAAGGCTAAAATATATTGGGTAGATGGAAATACTAGCAGTCAATGAGAGGGAGGGGTAAGGAGTATGGTATGTATGAGTTTGTTTCTTTTTTCTTTTTATTTCTTTTTCTGAATTGATGCAAATATTTTAGGAAATGATCATGGTTATGAATATACAACTATGTGTTGATATTGTGAATTATTGATTATATACTAAGAATGGAATGATCATGTGGTCAGAATGTTTGTGTTTGTATGTTATTATGTTTAAAAAAATTTTTAAATTAAAAATAAAAAGTATTTGCATATAGGCTGAGCCCCCAGTCTTGGGATTTGTTCACATGAAACTTAACCCCAAAGGATAGGTCAAGTCTACTTAAAATTTAGGCCTAAGAGTCACCCCCAAGAGAGCCTCTTTTGTTGCTCAGATGTGGCCTCTCTCTCCATCCAACATGATGAGCAGTCTCACCACCCTCCCCCTCTCTGCATGGGACATGACTCCCAGGGGTGTGGACCTTCCTGGCAACATGGGACAAAGATCCTGGAATGAGCTGAGATTCGGCATCAAAGGACTGAGAAAAACCCTAGAATGAGCTGAGAATTAACATAAAGGAATTGAGAGAACCTTCTCAACCAAAAGGGGGAAGAGTAAAATGAGACAAAGTGTCAATGGCTGAGAGATTCCAAACAGAGCCCAGAGGTTATCCTGGAGGTTATTCTTACGCATTAAGTAGATATCACCTTGTTGTTCAAGATGTAGTGGAGAGGCTGGAGGGAATTGCCTGAAAAGGTAGTGCTGAGTTCCAGTAGCCATGTTTCTTGATGATGATTGAACAATGATATAGCTTTCACAATGAGACTCTGTGAATGTGAAAACCTTATGTCTGATGCTCCTTTTAGCTACTATATCAACAGAAGAGTAGAACATATGGAATAAAAATAAATAATAGGGGGAACAAATGTTAAAATAAATACAGTTTGAAATAGTGGTAAATGAAAGCGAGGGGTAAGGGGTATGGTACGTATAGTTTTTTTTCCTGTATTATCATTTTATTTCTTTTTCTGTTGTCCTTTTATTTCTTTTTCTAAATCGATGCAAATGTACTAAGAAATGATGAATATGCAACTATGTGAAGATATTAGGAATTACTGATTGTATATGTAGAATGGTATGATATCTAAATGTTTTGTTTGTTAATTTTTTTTTTAATAAATAAAAAGTTAAAAAAAAAAAAGTATTTGCAAAGTCCCCCTGGAGGGATTTTGAGAAAAAGGGAAAATTCAACTTCCCTATATGATGGAAGGCCTGATATTATCTCAGGCAGTGAGGTCAACAATATCAATAGGCCAAACCCTCAATCTTGGGGTTTTTCATATGAAATCTACCCTGCAAAGGATGAGCTAAGCCTACTTAAAATTAGGCCTAAGAGTCACACCCAGAGAACCTCTTTTGTTGCTCAGATATAGCCTATCTCTCAGCCAAAATGGCAAGCATACTCACTGTCCTTCCCCTCTCTGCATGGGACATGGTTCCCTGTGGTGTAAACCTTCCTATCAACATGGGGCAGAAATCCTAAAATGAGCCGGGACTAAGCATCAAGAAACTGAGAAAGCCTTCTCGACTGTAAGGGGAAAGAGAAAAATGAGACAAAATAGACAGTGGCTGAGAGATTTCAAATACAGTCAAGAGGTTATCCTGGAGGTTATTCTTAGGCGTTATATAGATAACCCCTTTTTAGTTTAAGGTGTATTAGAGAGGCTAGGAGGAATTGCCTGAAACTGTAGAGCTGTGTTCCAGTAGCCATGTTTCTTTAAGATGATTGTTTAATGATATAGCTTTCGCAAGTGACTGTGTGATTGTGAAAACTTTGTTCTGATGCTATTTTAGCATTTGTCTACAGTATGGACAGATGAGTAGAAAATATGGATTAAAAATAAATAATAATGGGGGAGCAAATGTTAAAGTCAATTGGGAGAAGGAAATACTAGTGGTCAATGAGAGGGAGGGATAAAGGGTTTGGTATGTATGAGTTTGTTCTTTTTTTGTTTTTACTTCTTTTTCTGGAGTGATGTAAATGTTCTGTGAAATGATCATGGTAATGGATATACAACTATGTGATGATATTGTGAACCATTGATTGCACACCAAGTATGGAATGTTCATGTGTTAAGAATGTTTTGTATGTTGATTGATTTTATTAATAAAAATTTTTAAAAAAGCAAAGTAATGGATGTGAAAGTGATGATGAGAAAAAAAGATATTTTCATAGTTTCAAAGCATCTTCCCCCTAAATATTTATTAATTACAAAGGAAAAGAGAGAAACTTGGCAGGCATTACCTAACCAAGTGATTAAAGTTAATGTCAGTAATGAGATGTATTGCCATCATGTGCCCTTTCATATAGTGCACTGAGAGGAGCAGAATATGATTTCTGTGGTATTTTTGCCAGAAATGCATAACTTGAAATCAGTTATAAGGAAACACCAGAGAAACCCAGATTGAGGGACATTGTACAAAATAACTGGTCATTGTTCTTGAAAAGCACTAAGATCATGAAAGACAAAGAGAGATTGTGGAATTAACTGTCCTTGATTGGAGGAAACTAAAGAGCCATGACAACTAAATGGAGTGTGAGAACTTGTACTGGTCTGAACCAGCAATAGGGCATTAGTGGAAAAATTGGCAAAGTTCAAATAAAATCTGTAGACTAGTTAATAGTATGGTGTCAGTGTTTATTACGTGTTTTGATAATTGTACAATGGACATGTAAGATGTCAACATTCTGGGAAGGTAGTAATGGGTACAGGGGAACCCTTTGTACCATTTTTGCCATGTTTTTGCAAGACTGAATTCTTTCAAAATGAAAAGTTTATATATTAAGAAAAATACATAGGGATTTTTGATTGACTGCTTAATGCCAGTGTGATCTGATGGTCATAAAAAAAGAAGAAAAGAAAAGAAAGAATTATTTTGAATGAGGCAAGTGCAATTCTTTACACCTCGAGTATTGAGGTTTTTATTTCTAGGTGTCATGATTTCAGAGAGATTTAGACTAGAATATTAATAATACTTGAAACCATTTATATAACGAATGGTTAACCTTGGTTCTCATGTCTGAATGCACCTGGGAGCATTTAAGAAATGTGGATACTTGGGCCCCACTCTGAGAAATTCTGATTGGTCTTGGTGAGGCCCAGACATTAGTATTTTCTTTAAAAATCCTGATGAACTTTAAGGGTTGAGAACTGCTGAATTGCAGGAACTGAAGTGCTTAGCTAGAAGACACAAGTCAACTCCAGAAGAATCTTTGGGGGAGCTTGGGAAAATAAATTTTTCTTTGTTCTAGCCTTGAGAAAATTTGGTGATTTGGGGTGAGGTCTGCACATCTATAGTTTTGAAAAACTTTTCTTGTGATTTTGATGTGTAGCCAGATATGGAATAGTGGGCTGGGTCAGTGCTTCTCAGACTTTAAAGTGCATATGAATTGCCAGGGGATCTTATTAAAATGCATGTTCTGCTAAATTTTCTGTAGCACATAATCTAACTCAACCTGTCTGGATAGAGCTTTTAAACAATCCAAACACAGGGAGCCCAGAGTAACAATGAGGGCCTTTAATCTTGTTTAGCTTAATGTAATGCCTGGATACATCCCAGAGTATATTAAGCAGATAATCAAAAAGTATTGGCAAAGTCCCTTGATGGATGGGAGAAAAAATATGGAATTATTAAACTTTACTACTGGAGAAACCCTGAACTATGTCAACCATTAGGGACACCCAAATCAATAGGCCAAACCCTTGATCTTGAGGTTTGCTCTTTTGAAGCTTCTGTATGTAGCAGAGAAGCTTAGCTTACCTTTAGGTATTGCCTTAAGAGTTACTTTTGGAGGACCTCTTTTGTTGCTCAGATGTGGTCTCTCTCTCTCCCAAATTCTGCAAGTGAAATCATTGCCCTCCCTACTATGACATCCGGGGTGAAAGTCTCCTTGGCAGAACAGGAGATAACTCCCAGGTACGAGCCTGGCCCTGGCACCATCAGGTATGATCAACAATGCCATCCTGACCAAAAAGGGGAAAAGAAGCATAACATAAGGTATCAGTGGCTAAGAGAGTTCAAATAGAGTTAGAGGCTACTCTGGAGGTCACTCTTACACAAGCTTCAGTTAGACATTGCTACCTATTATAACTTGCCAAACTTCAACCAAAACCATTCTTGCCAATCCTAAAGAATACCTAAGGCATTATGTAAGATTCTACAAAGGTTCCATGTACTAGGGTAACTTTCCAGAAACCTACACCCTCCAGATGGATCCCTAGACTAGATATGTCCTGAAATGCAGAGGGGCCAGCCTCTCTAGAACATCAACTAGTTGCATCCCCTTATCCCATATTGTCGACATCCCTTTCCAACATGAGAAAGTTAAAATGGACATAGTTCAAATACCCCAAAAGAGTGGGATAGAAAGATCAAAAGTAATATGGAGTTATACAGAGAAGGTAGGGTTTAACAAATGAGTATGACTACTTAATCATTAAATTGATATTTCTTTTAGTCTCAAGTACCTTAGAGGAGCTAGAAGTAAAAACCTAAAATTGTGGAATTGTAACCCGTACCAAATTTTGAAATCTGTTCTACAACTAATGTTGCGATGTGCTTTGAAATTTATTGCCTTTCTGAATATATGTTATTTGTCACAAAAAAAGAGAAAGAGAGAAGGAGGAGTATAAAAGAGGAGATAGGATTTAACAAATGAGTATGATCGCTGAATCATTATATTGGTATTTCTTTTGGTCTCTAGTGTCTTGGAGCAGCTAGAAGAAAAAACGAAAAATAATTGAACTGTAATGCATATCAAATTTAAAAATCTATTCTATAACTACTTGAATATATATATACTTTTTGTATATATGTTATATTTCACATAATAAAAAATAGTTAAAAAAAAGAAATGCAGGTTCTGATTCAGAAGCTCTGGGATGGAGCCAGAGAGTCTAACAAGCTCCCGCTTGATGCTGATGCTGCTGATCCAGTGGCAGCAAAGGTATAGACAGCATTGAGTGTGGATTATTAAATAAGGGATTCAGGCACTGAATGTGGAGGAAGGAGTGGGTTAGACTAAGGCCTCTTCCATTCCTCAGGATTTTAGTTAGGTTATTTCAGCCCCAGAGCTGCATTTGTTTAGTGAAAATGTGGGAGAGTGGAGAAAGCATTGGTCTAAGAGAACTGATTATCATATCCATAGTTTACCATCTGGGTGACCTTGAACAAGGTATTTCAGCTTTTTGTCTCCATTTCCATTCAGCAAAATAGATAACAATAAAATCTCCCTGGCAGGTTAGTATTAGAGAAAATGTTTTCAAAGGACCTAACATAGCTCTTGACAGAGTAGGTATTCAGAAAAGTAGTCACTATTATTTATGTTGTTAGAATTCTCCTTTGTTGGAAGACCAGAGCTGTGATTAACGTGCATGAAAAGTACTGTTAGGAACCTCTAATCAGTTGTGCGTCAGAGATGACTGACTTCCATTCTACAGCGAAGGAAAGGCTATGGTTACTTAGGTAGAAATTATCTTGACCTAATGAAAAGTACTTGTTCTTGTCTGCCCCATATAATTAACTTTTGTAATCATCTTAAGTCTTGACCTGATGAAATGTGACAAAGGATTCATTTAAACAAATTACACTGAGTCTAAGCATTTCAACTGTTGTAACTCCCTACATGGAGCATGTTTCAGATATTAGTGCCTTTGAGCTTACTTTTCCCTTTGCTTCCTTCTCCACCTTCAGAAAACCTCCCTAAAGCCTCAGGTTGTGCTATTGCTTTCTTGGCACCCTCTGCACCTTTTTCATAGCACTTGTCTCCACCAGCCCATTGCTTCTCCTTTTTTTCCCTCTTTCTTTACCCCCTACAAACCTCTTAAAGGCCTAGGACTCTTTGTGGTGCCTATACTCTTTTATTGCTAGACATATTATTGTTGAAATGACTGTATGACCCAGAAACCCTCAAAGGGCTCAGAGATCTGAAACTCAAGAAGAGATGGTAAGCAGGGGGAGGTGGAGTGACTAAAAAGCATAGTGCATTTGGGAAACTGCATTTAATTTGGAAGAGCTGAAGGATAAGGGATATATGGGGAGCTGTTGGTGAAGCTGGAGAGACGGCAGTGACTAGAGTATGACGATTTGAATGGCAGCTAAGGCGATTGGATTTTATCTTGAAATTAATGGAAGGTCAATGAAGGATTTTAAGCTTGAATGTGTAGTGGTGTATTAGAGGGTGTTATTAGATAAAGGGACATTGATTAGGAGTTTTATATATAAGTCAGGGAATCAGATCCCAGCTCTTACCCTTTGTACTAGTTTCCCAGTTGTGATCACAAATATCATGAAATAGGTTGACTTAAACAATAGAAATGTAGTGGGTCATAGTTTTGAAATCAGAAGTCCAAAACTGAGGTATCAGCAAAGCAATGCTTTCTTCCTGAAGACTTTTGCATTCTGGGACTAGCTACTGCCAATCTTTGGGTGCTTGACTTTTCTATCACATGGCAGTGCACAGGGCAGCATCTTCTCTTTTTTTCTTCTGGGTTCCATTTACTTCTAGCTAGTTTCTTCTCCACATGGCTTTCTCTTCATCAGGCTGCCAATAATAGGATTAAGGTTCAACCTCATTCATTTGGGCCACACTGTAACTAAATATAACACCTTGAAAAAGGTCCTATTTAAGATAGGAATGGATTAAGATTAGGAACATGTTTGGTTTCTTTGGCAAATATAATTCAATTTACCATACCCTTAATGCCTTTTCTCTTCTAAACTCCTTTCCCCGAGTGGTTTACACAGGAGGCACACTTTGCTTGTCTTACCTCAGACATTGCCTTAGCTATGCTATGGGAATAGACCTTGGACCTTACAAATCTCAGTCAGTCTCTGGGGACAGGTACTTTTGTTCTATAAAATGAGTTGGATAGCCAGAGGTCCTTTGTAAATATTTGGGCAACATTTACTGGGTTTTAGTACCAGGTCTGCTATGTCCTAGCTAAGGAGACATTAGAAAAGGTATGTGCCTCTCTGAACCTCATCCATAAAATAGAGAGTATACCTACCCATCACTGCTTTTGTGAAAATTAGATGATGAAGATGATAATGACCATTTAGTAAGTGTCAGCTGTGCCTTAGGCCCTACACAATATATATTCATTAACTTGTTAAAATATGTACAAAGCAACAAAAAAGAGTTTGGTTCATAATAGAAAATGTTAGATTCAAACCCCCCTACTTTCTGCTGACCATTGCACTTCCTACAATTTGCCAGTAGATGACAGATTATTGCCTAATTCTGTCTTCCAAAGAACTTTATTTATTCCCACAAATTGACATGGGGAGAAAAAATAATGAAGATTGATATAAGCTCAGGAAGCTGCCAGTGAGTAATTACTAACATCATTTCTTCAGGAAGTGCTTGGGGCTTAGAAATGAACTGCACTTTAACCAAATTATAGTTTAATACAGTCGTCCCTTGGACTTAATTTTAGGTTCTGAGTATTGGACCTCAACAGAAACCAGGTGGAGCTACTGCCTAGTCGATGATATTGTTCGTGTTCTATTTGATATTTAGTGCCCATCTTCTGACCGAATAATTAGAATAAACACCTGAATTCAAACTCTGTTTAATGGACAAAGTGGAATATGTAAGGTTGTCAGAGGGTTGGAATGAGTTGAATGCCCTTATCTGGGCCTGACAGGCTTCTGAACTAACAGGGCCCTAGATTTGCCTGAAAATAAATGAAAGTGCCTTCAACTCCACAGTAATGCTGCTCTCTGTATCCTTTCTTTTTCCTTCTTTCTGTAAGTTTTATGTAACTCAGATCCTCTTTGACAATATAAAGCACGGATTATACCTAACTCTGTAGTAATCCCAGGATTATGGGCTCAGGAGAAGAAAATTTTTGTGTGATTGTGACATGATTTCACTGAAGTCTCATTCTGCTATGGGAGAGTTAGTCCTTAGCTTGATTTATTATTTATTCCTAATTCCAAGATCAGTTCTTATGAGTATCACAGCCCATCGTGCACAAGGTGCATGAGTGATTATTCCCAAGAAGTCAGGGAAGTCACTGGCAGCAGTGATTACACCTGACAACTGGCTGTGGTTCTGGCCCAGCCCTCATCTCCAGTCAATAGAGAAAATCTCCAGAAAAGCAAGAGTCATAGTCATTGAAACAATCATCTACTTGTCTGTTTCTACAGTGCCACCCAAGTCAAAGGTTGGCTTACTGCTGGAGATTAGTTTAAAGCTTGAGAATTTTGGCACATCCTCCAATGTCTGACCACATTACTGTCTTTTTTCTTTGTTTAAAGTCTCTTTCTTCTCTTTAGGTATAGATTGCCCCCTATAGCCCAATATCAAATGCTTCCTTTAAGGGTACAGGGTAGGGGATTATATTGATATGCAACCTTTCCCTAATTTCTACCTTTCATTTTCTAGCAGCAGCTGCAGGCATATGTGGCCTGGGTGAACGCACAGCTGAAGAAGAGACCGGCAGTGAAGCCTGTGCAAGATCTGCGACAGGATCTCCGGGATGGGGTGGTTCTGGCATATCTCATCGAGATTGTTGGTCAGTTGGCTCTAGAAGAGAATGTGACCTTCTTTATCCTCCATCTCCCCTTCTAAGCCAAAAGGGGAGAGCAGGTTTTTGTTCTATAAAAATATGGAAATGGAGGTAGAGAAGCCTTAAAATACTGGCTCTTAATCTATTCATTTATTAGTCAATAAATACTGTGTGCCAGGCACTGTATTATCTTTGGGATATGATGCTGAGCACAGTCTGTGCTCTCAGGAACCTCCCATTCTAGGTAGGAAGGCTGGAAAGTGAAGTCAATTTCACTAATGTACCAAGTACTCTGCCGTAGTAAGTATAGATGGGAGTTCATAGGAATACCCAACCCAGTCTTTGGGATAAAGGAATGGCTTGTCAGAAGAACTCATGCCAAAATTGAAGTCAGAAGTAATAGTCAGGCAGAAAGAGGTTGTATGACCAGCGAAAGGACTCCTCCATGATAGTCACTACCACAATGCTTTATGAAAGGGCTTTTTCTTTTGGAACCTTGGAGTTGTCAGTCACTTGTCTTATATGATGCTGTAACCTTATTTCCATATCATTTGTCCGCAGTGCTATTATAATTTATCTCACCAAATGGTAATTATTTCTGTCTAGTCTGAGCTCGTTAAGAGCAAGCACAGTATTGTTTTTTTCCTATGTCCACACTCCTAACCAAGTGTCTGGAACATAGTAGGTACTCAGACATTTATTTATTTATTTATTTTAATTTATTTTTTGGGGTGCATGGTCTGGGAATCGAACCTGGGTCTCCCACACTGAAGGCGATCATTCCACCACTGAACTACCCGTGCACCCCAGATGTTTGTTTTTATAGTAGTCATCTGGCTGGGTTAGAGTCCTTGAGAGATGTGGGGCTTGCAAGTGGTATGGAAGAAACCAGGCAGCCTCTCCACGAATACCTCATTGAGAAAGCTCATGGATTTATCAGAGTATTCATTTATAATGGTAATAGTAATAGCAACTGCCATTTAGTGAACACTTTCTCATTTAATTAATTCCATTTAATTACCACACCCTTTGGAGACAGATATTATCCCCATTTTCAGGAAACTGAAGCTTAAAGAGAGGATTTTTATATATAAATAAATGAACAAATGAATGAATGAATAAATTTATTGAGCATTAGTATCTGTGAAGCATTTTGCTGGCATGTTATTTTTTTAAACCTTTTTTATTGTGAAATAAAATATATACAAAAAAGCGATAAATTTCAAAGTACATTTTAACAAGTAGTTACAGAACAAATTTCAAAGTATGGTATGTGGTACCATTCCACAATATCAGGTATTTCTTCCCAGCTTCTCTAAGATATTGGAGACTAAAAAGAAATATCAATATGGTGATTCAGTATTCATACTCATTTGTTAAATCCTATCTTCTCTATTACAACTCTCCTCATTTGATCCTTCTCCCAGTCTTTAGGGATATTTGAGGAATGACTGCTCTAACTTCTTAATGTTGAAAGGGGTAGCAACAGTATGGAGTTGGGGAATGCAACTGGTTGATGTTCTGGGAAAGACTGGCACCTCTAGGTTTCAGGGCTTTCTGGCCTAGGGACAATCTGGAGGTTTCTGAAAAATAAATTTAGTGAGTGAAACTTTTGTAGAGTCTCAGATAGATCCCTGAGTATTCTTTAGGGTTTTCAGGAATACTGTTGGTTGGGGGTTGGCTTACCATGACAATTAGCAATATACAGCTGAAGCTTGCATAAGAGTAACCTCCAGAATAGCCTCTCTATTTGAAATCTCTTAGCCACTGATACCTTATTTTGCTACATTTCTTTCCCTCCTTTTGGTCAGTTAGGCATTGTCAATCCCATAATGCCAAGGCCAGGTTCATCCCTGGGAGTCATGTCCCCCATTTCCAGGAAGATTTATACCCCTGGATGTCATATCCCACACAATGGGAGGGTAATGACTTTGCTTGCGGAGTTGGGCTTAGAGAGAGAGAGGCCTCATTTGAGCAACAAAAGGGGTTCTCTGGAAGTAACTCTTGGCATAATTATAGGTAGATTTAGTTTCCTTACAGAAATAAGTTTCATAAGAGCAAGCCTCAAGATCAGGAGCTTAGCCTATTAATTTGGGAAGCCCTAATGTTTGAGAGAGCTTCAAGGATTTTCCAGGTGGGAAAGTTTAATAGTTCCATATTTTTTCTCCCATCCCTCAAAGGACTTTACCAATACTTTTAAATCCGCCAACATACTCTGGAATGTATACAGACATTACATTAAGCTATACAGAACTGTAAGACCTTGTTCCTAATTCTAGGCTCCCTGTGTTTAGGTTGTTTAACTGAACTGAACAGACAGGTTAAGTTAGATTGCATGCTACAGAAAATTTAGGTTTTTAACAAAATAAACTTCTCTTCCTTTGGTCTCAAACAGTAGGTGAAGCTCTAACATACAGATATTATCATCCTTCATGCTGTATTCGGATTTACCTTATTCCCGATCAGATAGGCTTCATTCTTACATCTAATTGAAACCGGTTTGATCTCATTTTTGGTTTCTCTAACAGTTGTGTATGTAGCAATGCTGACTTTCAGAGCTGCAGAACTCCAACTTTGAGTCTTAGGTGTCATACAGGTACCCAAAGTTCCAGGAAAATACTAGGTTATACACATGTAGCACAGCATCTCAGAATTTAGAAATGACACTTAATAACAAATGTGACTGCTGTAAGAGCTTATAATCTGTGTCCCTGTTTTCATAAGTATTTTCTAAAAGAGACCAAACAATATTTGTCCTTTTATTTCTGGCTTATTTTGCTCAACATAATGTCCTCATGGTTCATTCATCTCATTGCATCCCTCATGACTTCATTCCTTTCTGTAACCACACCATATTCCATCATGTATACACCACAGTTCACCCTTTTGCTTCTCAATGAACCCTTCGGCCACCTCCATCCATTAGGTATCATGAAAAATGTTGCCATAAACATCAGTGTGTAGATGTCTATTCGAGTCCCAATTTTCAGTTCTTTCAGGTATATCCCCAGTAATGGGATTGCTTAATGATATGGCAACCCTATATTTAGCCTCCTTTCGGGCCACAACATTATCCTCTGGAGGGGTTGCCCCACTCTGCTCTCTTACTAACATTGACTAGGTATACCTCTCTCTCCACATTTTCCCTAGCACTCGAATCTTTATTTTGAATCTGCAGATTTTGTTGAAATATGTTCATGTAGCATATATTCTATCCAAAATAAAAATCAACATTTCACAGTATACCCACTTAGTTGTAGAGTCATCACTCAATTTTAGATAATTTTCATTGCTCTAGTGATAATAACAGGTAGACACACCCACACCAGAGAGAAAATCCAAAACTCCCTTTAACTCTTGTCCCCCAATTATTTACCCCTAGTATTGCTGTGGTACTGGTGATGTATTCCTGTTAAATACAGACCATAGCATGCAATAAGTAGTTTTTCTTATATACCCCTCCATTATTAACTTTTGTACAGGTACATATCTTTGAAGTAGTTCAGCTAACATGCTATTTTATATGTGAACTACTATTTTACTCATTTTATGAAGTTTAGAGAGTCTTAAGTATCTTTCCGAGGTCACATAACTAAGCAAAGCAAACATACAAACCTAGATCTGCTTTAATTCCAAAACCCATTTTAAACATTTTAAGTGTCAACATTTACAAGTTTAACTTACTTATTTGAGTAGGGTATTCTTGGACTGGCAGAAAATTTAGAGGATTCAAAGGGGTAAAGTCAAAAGCCTTTTTCGTTTGGTAATACAGGGGGGTGATGTATGTACACTGTGAATATAATTAACGCCACTGAACTATGACTACTTGAAAGGGGCTAAAATGGGAAATTTTTGTTGTATGTATGTTTCCACAATTAAAAAAAATCAACTGTAAAAGTACAAAAAATAAATTTTAAGAATTACTGATAATTTAAACCATCTAGAGATAACCAATTTTTATTCATATAAGATTATCTTAGGTATACAGCCTTATATCTTCTTTTTTTCCCTTATATCGAGAACATTTTCCTGTGTCACTAAAAATCTAAAACAAAAGCCAAACAAAAAATCTGTTTTCCACCTCTACCCCGCCTCCCTGTTACCCATTCTCCTTTTTAGAGGCAACCAGTTTTTTGTGTTTCTTTACGGAGATATTCTATACATATGCAAGCAATTATGAAAATGTATTCTGAACCTCCCAAATCCCAAGTTTTTCTTAAACTTTGCCTTCTATTATGACTTTGCTTCTATAGAAAAACTCCTCAAAAGACTTTGTCCTACTTTCTGAAATTACTTCCTTATTTCCCATTCTTTCTTTAACCCACCTACTTTGATCCCCCTACTCCACTGAAACTGCTCTCATCAAGGCCACAGTTTCCACTTGTGAAATCCAGTGGACAAGCCTAAGTCCTCATTTTATCATTTTATCAGATTTAGCAGAATTTGATAGTTGATTACTACCTCGCTGGCTTTTCTTCTCCTTTCTGATCTCTAAATGTTGGAGGGATCCAAGTTCATTCCTTAGTTCTTGTATTCTCTAACCCTAATTGATCTTTTCCCAGTATCTTTAGTGCCCAACTTTTCCTTGAGTTCTAGACATGAATATTGAACTTCCTATTCAGCATCTGTACTTGGATGTCTAATCACAACTTGTCTTAATCAGAACATATGATTTCTTTTCCCCTACTAACTACTTTATTCTCCAGGTTTCTTCATCTTCATCTTAATCTTAATCACAGTTCCATTCACCTAGTTGTTAAAGCAAAACACTTAAAAGTTGTCCTTAATTTTTTTCTTTGCTTTTTTCCTTCACATGTGCTGTTAAACTTCATATTCAAAATGTATCTAGTATCCGACTTCTTACCACTCAACAAACATCTTCCACTATAGTCTAAGCCATTTTATCTCTTGCCTTGACTATTTTCAGTATCCTTGTAATTGATCTACCTTTTCCCTCTCTGAGTAGTCCATGTCCATACAGAATGGACTTCTAAAACAGATTAGGTCAATCCCTTGCCTCTTACTCTCCACTGGCTGCCCATTACACCTAGAATAAAATTCACATTCCTTACTGTGGCTCACAAAGCCCCATATAACTTGGCTTTGCTAACTTCTCTGGCCTCTGCTAGGACTTGACTCTTAGCTCACTGCACACTAGCCACTCTGGTTGTTGCTATCCCTCAGCCAAGCTGAGCGCCTTCCCATTTTGGGGTTTATTTTTTACCATAATAACATATATATGGTATAACAGTTCCCTTTTTAACCATTTTCAAATATAAGGTTAGTGAAATTAATTACATTCACAATTTGTTTTGCTACCATCACCACCATTACCAAAACTTCTTCCATTGCTCCAAACAGAAACTCTACCTATTAAGGATTAACTGCTCATTTCCCACCCTCACTCCTGCCCCATAGTACCCTGTAATCTCCTTTCTGTCTATGAATTTGTATATTGTAGTTATTTCATATGATGAGATCATACAATATTTGTCCTTTTGAATCTGGCTTGTATTTCACTTCACATGATGCCTTTGAGGTTCAACCATGTATCAGAACATCATTCCTTTTTATGACTGAATAATATTCCATTGTATGTATATGCCATCTCTCCTCAAATCCTAACATCTCATACTTTATTCAAGTTTTTGCCCAAAAGTATTATCAGAGAGGTCTTGATCACTCTGTTTTATTTTTCTTCATAGCGATTATTACTACCTGAAATCATATTAAACATTTACTTGTTAACTTGGTGATCTGTCACTCCTACTAGAATGTAACCTCTGTGAGGGAAGGGACTTTGTCTTTTTCATTGCTCTCTGTCTGGTGCCCAGAACAGTGCCTGGGACACTGTAGGTGCTCACCAAATATTTGTTGATGAATAAATTACACACAGTAATTTCTCTGGCTCCTGGGTATAGATTTGAAAATTTGAAGGCTCCAAAAAAGGCTTTCATGTTCCTATTCCTCACCCAAATTGCAAACACAAGGGCTTACCTCACTTGCATATTCATATTTAATTTTAGTGTCCATATCCAATATTCCCTTCTTTAGTGTCTGGCTACTACAACATTTTGATAATATTCCTCCTTATAATTTATTTATTTTCTGTCCTAACAGCAGGCGAAAAGCTAAGTGGGGTACAGGTGAGTCCCAGCAATCAACAGGAGATGAAGAATAATGTAGAGAAAGTGCTACAGTTTGTGGCCTCCAAAAAGATTCGTATGCACCAGACTTCTGCCAAAGGTCAGTGCTGCAACACATCCTTGGTGGGTAGGTGCACTCAGCTTTAACCAGTGATTACCAGTCTCAGAACAACCCTTTGTTGTGTAAGAATTCTGAGTAGGCTTGACAGACTCAAGTAGAATTAGGCCTGTGGCCTCATACCATTTTTCCATAAAGGAAGTTATCCTCTTGGGATAGAGTGATTATCAAAATCTGAGTTCTTTGGAAACCTGGATAGAGATAGAAGTTCTCTATTCATTTTAATTGAATGCAGGTTTGCTGTGAGTGTGTATAAGAAAATTAATGGTTAGAAAAGAATTTCCAAAATTGGGATTTTAATTTTAGAATGTTCCATTTAAGTTATCAGAAATGAATAGATTACTTTTCATCTTTCAAGATCGTTGGGTTTCACGAACAACTATAATTGCAACTCATCATAGCTCACATTTTTCCCATCCAGTTTTCCAAAAGGAAAATATTTTTATAGCATTTTTTGGTGACATCACAGAACATTGTAGGCAGGATGAAGGGGGCTCCTGTAGCCACATGGCCCAGGCCGGTTTGCCAAAAGACGACAATTCCCAGTCCACTTTGAGCCCAGGCTACAAGGAAGAAGCAGTGGAGGTGTCCTCAGAGAACACTGGCTCCCTAGTCTTCTCGCTTCCCGCCCAGAACTGACTATATCTGGTTCTGTTTCAGCCTCAGTTTCTGGGCCTTGCCTCTGGGTCTGATATGAGAATGGGGGTACAAGGGAGGCTCCCTTTCATGTTGGATTACTGGTTGTCTCTGTGTTGAGGTTACTCAGGTGGGGCAAATATCAGGTGGGAGTGTCCAGATGAAGGTATCAGTCAATCCTTGTCTAAGCCTCACATATTTAAAAGGTTATGAAACTAAAAATGTTTCCTTACATTAACTTTTAGCAGACCTATCAAATTGCTTTCTACCGCATTTCTTTTTTTCTTTTTTTTTACTATTATTATTACTTTTATTTTTTTTCTCTATATTAACATTCTGTATCTTTTTTTTTCTAAGGCAAAATTTAGAGCGCCATAATATCTGTTATCTAGTTCCTATGTGGAGTGGGCTTGGGGGATCTGGCTCATTAAAGTTGGTTATTTCAAGGAAATGCTGCCATTCGGGACATCACTGTGTTTTACCTAAAGCAGTGCAACAGTTTCCTAACTAGTTTCTATGCACCAGTTTTTTGTTTCCTTCTGGTCTCTTCTCCACACTGCAGCTAGCATGATCTTTCCAAGAGCACATATGCTCATACCATTCCTGTGTACTTGAGGACCCTGAGGATACAATCCAAAGTCTTTCCTATGGCTTCTGTGCCTGACTTCTGCTTTATTCCCCTGTGGCCTCATCCTTCAAGGTTCCCCCTGCACTCTGTGCTGTAGCTATGATGACCTTTCCATTCCTCTGCTGTATTGCTGTCCAGGGGAAATATAATGCAAGCCACATAATGTAATTTTAAAGTTTTTAATAGCCACGTTAAAGAAAAAGTAACAGGTGAAATTAATTTTAATAATATATTTTAACCCATTAATACAAAATATTATCATTTCAACATGTTATCAATATAAAAAGTCATTAATGAGTTATTTTGGATTCTTTTTTG
This sequence comes from Tamandua tetradactyla, assembly GCF_023851605.1. Lineage (NCBI taxonomy): Eukaryota > Metazoa > Chordata > Mammalia > Pilosa > Myrmecophagidae > Tamandua > Tamandua tetradactyla. Next base: position 29,285,666 of record NC_135334.1, on the reverse strand, counting down.
TGCTAAGTGCTATATTTAACAGAACATCTCAATTCAGACAAGTCACTTTTTAAGTGCTCAGTAGCTGCATGTGACCAGTGGCTCTAGACCTTCACCTGCTGTTTCCTCTTCCTGGGAATTCTTTTTCCTTCTATTCCTTCATCTGATGAACCACTATTCAATCAAGTCACAGTTTAGAACTTGCCTCCTGTAGGAATCCTTCCCTGAACCCTCTGGACTAGATAAGCCTCTACTCTGAGCTCCCAGATAATTCTCTTCTTCTCTTGTCATAACATGCTATCATTCTCCAATGTAATTGTATCATTCCCAGTGTCTCCCTTATTGGATACAGTTTGGGGTAGAGAGACCTTCACTGCCTTGCTTTCCTACTCAAATGTGTTAAGTTAATGTGTGAGTCCCCTCTCTGCCTCCCTGTTAGGAACTCTGGTCTGTTCTGTCCTACAGATATTGTGGAAGGAAACCTGAAGTCTATTATGAGGCTGGTCCTTGCCTTGGCAGCTCATTTCAAACCTGACTCTAGCAGGATGGTCAGCCAAAAGCGGGACTCCAGATTCCCTCTACAGAGTCACCAACCCCATTGCGCCACTGCTGTGGCCCAGGGGGCAGCTGCGGCTCTGGCTGATGTATGTCACGACATGTCACGGTCAGGACGGGATGTCTTTCGATACAGACAGAGGTAAGGGTAGAAAACTGGTGGTGGGGAACTGGTCCCTCTTTCTGATAATTCAATATTTAAATGATATGTCGCAGGAGATGGATTGTCAACCAAACAGCCCCTACAGTACAGAAACAACATGGAGTGGAGATTGGGAGGGCACTCCAAAAGACAAGAGCTCTTTCTTCTAGAGATGTTTATTTTACAGTAGCAGAAAGTAAAGGAATCATATGTGTGATTTTTTTTCTGCTCTGGTGCCCAGAATTTTAAATATAGGCTTTTGGTACAGTGTGTTTTCTTCACTGGGCGATATGTGGGAGCAGTGTTCCAATTCATCTTGTGGAGTCTCTACCCTGAAATGTATCCAAAGGGCCAAGCTGTCCTGGAGAGTCATGGCAGAAAATGCTTTGGGGGTTATGTGTTTACTGAGGGAGAGTGTGACCCTGAGGTGTTGCAAAGATTGGTGAAATTGTTTGGTTTTCTGTACATCTTCCCTACTGGGTTTTAAGTTTCTTTAAGGAAAGGGCTTTTACCTTTCTCATCTTTTTATCCATGGCACTTCACAGAGTGGCAGTATTTGTGGAGTTGGCTGGGACTGAAGAACTGACCCCTTTTCCTTTGATGCTGCCTTCTGACTTTAGGAATAGCAGCATGGACGAGGAGATTGAGAATCCATACTGGAGTGTGCGAGCCCTTGTGCAGCAGTATGAAGGGCAGCAAAGGTCCCCATCTGAGTCTATCTGCTCCAGGTAATGGTGGCCTCAGGCTTTTTACCACTACAGTCCTGGCTAAAAGCTGATTCCTTGAGGATTCCCAGGGTTCTCAGCTTCAGAAGGTGACAATAGAACAAGCAATAAGGCACCTAACTCCGTTCTCTTTCCCTCAGTTTTTGTTTGGCTTTAAAGGAGTAGCCCTCAGCACTACCTTATGTTTTATGCTGGCAGGATAGTGGGGTGGGGTGCTAGTGACTTTCCCCCCTAGTAGGCTTTGTGCAGAGCTACAGTATCAGTGCTTAGTTGTGACCACTTTGGGGCACGACTGGGACCTGTCAGGCCCCAGGCTAATAGTATTGACATTTATTGACAATTTATTGACATTTAGTTCCATTGCAGTGTCTTTGAGCTTGAGTGTAACTCTAAGTTATGGTCCAAAAAGGCTGTACAAAGCTCACAGAGAATAAATTGAGCAGAATTGTTTGAGATCATTAAAATGTTTCCAACTTCACTTATAGGGCTGGGAATTGAGGCAGATTAATGTGCCTTTGAGCGGGCTAATGATGTTTGTGAATCTAGCTGAGAGGCAGTCTGTATCCCTCAGAGCTAGGTGCAGAGAACAAAACATGACATAGTGCTGTAATAAAAGCCTAATCAATGCCAAGTATAGTGGCAGAAAAGGATTATTTTCCTGACTCATGTAAATCATGATCCTATAAACACATCCCCAGGCTATCTTAGTTTATTTGCTAACTTCACTTTGTGGCTGAATCATATTTAATTTATACTCTTATGATCTTTTTTCTCCTACCCCCACCCAGCCTAGTCTGTTATACTTAACCTACCTAATTGTTCTTTGTCTTATATGTGTTTATGTGTCTTGGTTTTCTTCCTCCTATTCCTTTTCCTCATAAAATTCCATTCAATTTTGATGGACTATTTCTTAATTTATTGTGGTCACATAGAATTCTTTCTAGCACTTTAATATGTTGGTATTGCTCAGCTTTCTTTAATTTTCACATTTAATAGGTATGCTTTTTAATTTAATATTGAGACAAAATTCACATAACAAAATTAACCATTAACCATTTTTAAGTGTTTAATTCAGTGGTATTTAGTATTTTCATGTTGTGCTGCCATCACTTCTATCTGGTTTCAAGACACTTTTCATCACCCCAAAAGGAAACCCCATGTCTATTAAACAATAGTTATGCTTTTAATGAGAATCTAAACCATTTTTTCCTTACTATTGCTTGGTACAGAATCACAGGATATTTGGTTGTATAATGAGAAACATTGCTTCCTGCATGTCTATAGGCCTTTTAACTCCTCAGAGCTTGGTAGTGTCTGCCAGTGTTAGGGAGCAAACAAATAGAGTCTGAATTTTTTCCTGAGAGCATCTGTTTCCTTCCTCCCTGTCATTAGGGCTCAGACGGGGGTTGTGAAACTGTGAATTAGGGACTCCCTGGAAATCAGGCTGCAGTGGGTCAATGGTGACAGTCTTCTAGGAGAGGGGTCAGAGGAGAATTAATTTGCATTCCTCTGTTTTTCTCTCGGTGTTCTGCCATTTTCTTTCTAATGCCGACTCCTCACTTACTCTTTGGGGTGTTCAGTCAGCACTGTGCCTTTTCCTCAGTGAGCCCTCAGGAAAGGAGAGGGCTTCCCACAGCTGCCTGAGACCCAGCAGGCCCTGGCATATTCTGTCCTAATGGCTCAGTGACCCATGAAGCGTCCAGGAGACCCGGGGTGTGGCTCAGGATTGGGAGTGCCTCAGGAGATGGGAAAGATAGCCCCTGGTGTTTGATCTTCTTTCGCGGCAACTCGAAGAGACACCCGGGCGGGGCCCTTCCTGCCTGTTGCTTCTTAAAGCTAGGGCCACCTTCTTACTGTGTCCAAGGAAAATGATCCTTGGAGCCGGTGAAAAATGAAAACATTAAACGCCGGAGGGGAAGGTGGGAGGAGGCAGGCGTTCGGCACGTTTCCGGAGGAGACCCTGAGTCTCCACCCTACCAGCCTCCTCCCTCTCTTTGCGAGCCGGGCTGAGCCTCATTTAGGCTAGACCTGTCCGGACCTCTTGTCCACGAAGGGACAGGTCAGATTGGAGAAAGCAGCGTTTCAGTCCTGGGATTCTCAGGACAAGGGCCGTACAATCCTGATGATTGTACGGACCGCCGACCCCTCCCCCGCCCTATCCTGGTTCTCCGGATAGGCCTCCCGCCCCGGCCCCGCCCCAGTCCCTGGCCCTTTCCCACCTTATCCTTTCCCATCTTACCTCTGCCCAGAGCTCCTTCGGCTGAGCTGAGCACCGGCTTGGGTCCGAGCTTGGCACTGTCTCACAGCATGTGACAGCCTGGGAAGGGAGGGGAGGGAGGGGATCGGGAAGACCGGGGAAGGGAGGGTTTGGGAGAGGCGGCTGCGTAGCGGGAATAACCCACAAGCTCGCCGCGGGGCACTAGACCGCGGAGTCTGAGCGGTCTGGAGGGTTTCTCCCTGTCCGAGATGGGTTGAAATGCCTCGGCCTGGGGGGATGCCCGGAACCACGCGGTGCAAGAGATCAAGATGCGGCTGCCAGAGACCCGCAGCCTGCGAGGGGAGGTGGCTTCCGCGGATGCCTGGTTGCTGCAGTGCCTGAGCTGCCGGGACGGCACGCTTCAGACCCAGGAGCATCCTCATCTCTGGGGCCGTGTCGCCTGGCTCTCTTTCCTTCCCACTTTCTCTCGCCATCGGAGCAAGGAGCTCTGGTAGTTGACCTGCCCGTGGAGTCGTTCTTTGGGCCCCAAAAAGGATTGACATGCCCGAATTTGAACGCGATGTGACCCTCAGCCTCCAACTTTATCCAGGGAAGCAGGTTTGCTGAAGCCGGAGCCAGGAGGGGGACCATGGGAGGGACGCAAGTCAAATGGTGAGCTGAGGCCACTTTGGCTTCAGGGGCACAAGTGGGAGCAGGGTCAGGGCTGGAGGGGGATGTTGGAATGGTTGAGGGCTCTATACTGGGGCTGCTGGTGTGGCATTATCACTATAAAATACAGTGGGTTTGGAAAACGAGCCAGCATAGGGGAAGGAGGAGTGGCCTTTACCCTTTTGGTGACTGCAGTGGGAGGGCACGTCAGGAGAAGGCAGGACTCATTTACTTATTGCCCATTTACCCACATTTAAAAAATTGATTTGAATCTAATTTGTTAGTATTTTTGCTGGAGGATTGTTCCTCTGATAAATTAAGATTAGAGAGCTGCTAGACATGTGGGAATTAAGACGTATCAGCAGGACATGATCTGTCATTCTCTGACCTCAGAATTATAATGATAAGTAGGAAATTATTTGTTTATAATATAGGAACCTTAGGCTAATCAGAGAGGAGCCTAAATCATATAATTAATAAGCATTAAAATACTTTTCTCTGACCTGAGGCAGACTATATAATGCACATTCCTCATCCATAAGGTGCTTCTTAGGGCTGCAGAAGATGCCTGCTCTGACACATGTGGCAGGAATTGACTTCCTCCTGTCCTTTGACTTGGTCTTACTTTTCTATGGCTCTCACACTGACAGCAGCAATTCAAGAAAGAGAAATGTTGTTTTCCTTTGGCTGGGCTGCCACTCCCCCAGCAGGGTTGGATATCCAGACCTCCTCCTCCTTGTGCCCTTATATGGAAAACAGCCCACAGGAGGGAGAAGGGAGCTGAGCATGCGTCTGTGCTTTTAGGAAAGCAGTTTCCCAGCATCCTGATTCACACTATATCCCCATCTCTCCACCCTGCCCCTCTTAGTCTCTCACATACCCATGATGGTCCAGTCCATTGCAGGCGGTGGAGCATGTACTCCATAGCACCTTGTCAGCTGAGAAAGTGTTGCTTTATTCTTTCTCAAAGAAGAGCAGCTGTGGTGGGTCTCTTTCTGCATTTGGATCCAAGATTCCATAAGGCAAATTCTGAGTACTGAGCAGCCATAATCGTATTCTCCTTATAAATGATGTAGAATCCTTAGACCAGTGCTTTTCCAGCAGCTTATTCGTGTTGGCTTGGAAGTCATATTGGTTTGGAAGTGAAAAATGGATAAGAGGATTGTGCAAAGCAACCCCCATTTCTAAATACCAACTCTTTCCATTCCCCACCTGTTCAGGTTGTAGATAGTTAAATGACTTTGTTTATTCTTTTTGAAGTTTGCTGAGCATCTTGGATGTGTATATTCATGTTTCTATTAAATTTGAAAAGGTTTTTTGCCATTATTTCTTTGATTATTTTCTCTGCTCCTCTATCTCTTTTTCTTCTGGGATGCCCACAATGCATATATTGGTATGATTGACTCCTAGAAACTTTCATTGTTGCCTAGTAACAGATTTGAAGAGAATTCTTAGTGGTGTCCCATAGTTTGGTTACTCAGGCTCTTTGACTTTTCTTCATTCTTCTTTCTGCTTCTCAAACTGGATGATTTTCATCTGTCTTATCTTCAAGTTCACTGATTCTTTCTTCTGCCAACTCCAATTTTCTGTTGAACATCTGTAGGGAATTTTTAACTTCCGTTACTTTGGTTCCTTTTCATAATTTCCATCTCTCTATTGATGTTCTCTTTTTGTTTACCTATCTTTTTCCTGATTTCCTTTAGTTTTTATCTGTGTTTCCTTTAGTCCTTTAGTTCTTTGAACATATTTAGGACCTTTTAAAAAAATGTTTATCTGGTCTGGTCCTCCTCATTGATGGTTTCTAATGCTTCATCATCTCCTTTGCCTGGGCCGTTGCTTCCTGTTTCTTTGTATATTTGTAATCATTTGTTGAAACCTGGATGTTTTGATATTTTAGTGTTATTGCTGGAATTTAGACTCTGATACATCTGTTATTTAAGTTTGCATCCAGCTAATTAAATGACTTTGTTTAATTTGAAGAAGTGAAAAACCTTAAAAAAAAAAAAGTCTGTGGTTTAATAAGGAACAGAATGTATTATCGTTGAGGTCATTCCCAACAAAGCTCCTTAAACTCTTAAACTCTGGGAGGATGAGACACTAGTCCTCAAGCTGCTTCAGAGATTTTAAAATCTCTGACTACCTCTACTGTGTTTGCCTCTTGTTTTTTACTGGTTTCTAGAAAGACAAAATGTTTATCCTGATTGTGGTTGTGAGGATTAGCCTGGGAGACTTCAGGGGCACATTAAGTGGGTCAGTGAATCCTAGACACTCTCACTGTTGTCTGGGTGACAGATTTGGAAAGAATTCTTGAGAGGGGGCTGGGCCTACAGACTTCACAGCCCCTGAGATGGTTTCAGTGCTGATGTTCTCAAGGTGCAGTGCAAAGAAAAGTGACTCCTTATACTCCTTTTTCCTTATCAGATAGAAGCATCAACTTCACATACCCATCTTGTTTTGTAGATTTGCTATTGTTCTTGAGATTCAAAATCGAAACAGTTCCTTCCAAGGCTAGTAGCTTTATTTAGAATTTAAGAATTTTGCTGAAATGGTTTTCAGTGACAATTTGAAAACGTAATGGTAGAGCTAGAAATAACTAATGGGAGTAAATCAAGTAAACAGCAGTTCCCTTGACTCTCCCATTCCCTAACAAGTCTTTATCTTTTTAACGTATTACCCTTCTCCCTGCCATATCAGTTGTTTATATATATATATATATATATAATCTGCTCCTCTGCCCAGCCTGCCTAGCCTGGTTTGGCTATTATCTGGGCAGAAATTTCTCCCCCAAACTATCCCCTTTGTAGTTCCCTCCTCTGGGATCCACCCAGAGATGATCTGCTGTGAACACTCATCTGGTTCTTCTTGTCTCTGTAAGAGATTAGTGTCTTGGAAACAGATTTTCCTTCTAGCGTCCAAAGCTACTAAGATACATCCTGGCATCAGTCATTGAATGGGGACCTGAGAATGGTGGTGGTGGTGCAGGAATTAAAAATAAATATAACCTATAGTTCTTTAAATGCTAGATTACCTGTCCTTCTGATCTCTTCAGGAATTAGGCTTAAAGGCAGGCTTGGTATAGAAAAGACTCCTTTGGACTATGACATTCATTCATTCAGCATTTATTTCATTCATTCAACAAGTTCATCATTCAGTCACTCAACTAATATTTGTTCTTACTCTGTGAAGCATTAGGAGTAAGATGAATAAAAATATGTATATGGAATAAATTATGAAAGTTGGTTTCTAATCAGTTGTTCATAATAATTCTTTCTCTTCCTTTTCCTTTGATCACAGCCTGACCTCACCCAGTCCAATCCACAGTGCAAAGAGTGAGTCCATTATAACCCAGTCAGAGGAGAAAGCGGATTTTGTGCTAATTGCCTCTGAAGGAATAGCGAACAGAACAGGTACTGTCCATCAGCCTGCATGGGCTAGCTGAAGAAATTGATCTCAAGATTGAAGAATTTGAAGATCCTGACTATCCACCTACCAATTCTCTGGCCTTCTCTCTGTCCATGGTGTGCATGTAGGGTCAGCTCTAAAGGGTTTTATGCCTTTGGGGCCAATTAAGGTTGTTATCCTCTTGGTGTCCTAGCTGTCAAAAATCTTGCAACAGCCTGGATAGGTCCTTTCTCATCTGATTGTCAGAGAAGTAGGAAATGACTTTCTGACAAACAGAAGCCTTAAGTAAATAGTTTTTATTCCTGTTTTATACAAATATCTTCTCTCACTTAAATTTGGTCTAGGAGCATATAGTATGAGCTGAGGTGTCTTTGAGAACACCCAGTAGAGAGCAAACCTACATCAAGCTTGATATGAGAATTACCAGGAGTTCCCAGTTTAGATTTCTCCTTGCTCTGAATCAGTTGCTCTCCTTTACTTATATAAACATAGAGGAAATCATGGAAGAAGCAAAGCATGTGATTTAAAGTTTTGTTCATCCATAAGAGGTGTAATGAAACTAAAGAACCAAGTAGCCAGTCATATTCTTGAACTGGAAACTTCTGGGGCCCTAGGGAAAGAGAGGGAGAGCATTTATTGAATGTCTGCTCTGGGCCAGTCACCACCAGATTCTGCAAATAAATTACCTCATTGAACGTTCACAACAATCCAGAGGGGTTATAAATCATCTTACAAATGAAGATGCTTGCTCAAATAATTTATACACTGCTGTATTCCATAGTTAATGTATTTAAAATGACTATATATACAGTTAGATGTAATAAAATAAACAGGAAACCAAGGGCAAAAAGACTGTAAAGGTAGGAAAATAAAACCAGATTTATGCAAGTATGTTTTTACTGAATTGTTTCCTCTGTAACTAACACAATGTTATATGTGAAAGAGATTCAGTTATTATGACTGAATGATCAAGGGAATTTGATTAAATCTAGGTTTCCCTACTCAAACTCCAAAGCTGCCAAAGGAGTTTTGTTTTCATTGTACCTGACAAGCTGACAAGCTCTGTAACTGGTAGAATTAGGTTCTGGGAATCCTAGTTCTAGAGAACGAAAAGTAAAATCTACGTGTCTCATACCGTAACTACCAGGGAGAGTCTTATTGCTTCCATAGAGGAACCAACGAAGTGGTATTGTCAAGTACTAATTGAGTAACTGATGCATCGAGAGCCTGGAGCTGTAGTTAACAGCCAATATTTTATGCCTCACAACCCCACCTGGTGGAAAGTCCAGTTTGTGCGGTGAGGATAGGTTCAGAAGGCAGGCGATCTGAACCCGTGAATGCTCCTCTGAACGCTTTCTGCCGGAAATTCAGTTTTTATCAACATGAACTATACTCCGGCCTTTCATTTTGTAGAGGAGGCAGATTCTCCATTATCCCGAGACTGGCGACCAGGGAGCCCAGGAACTTATCTGGAGACCTCATGGGAAGAACAGCTGTTGGAACAACAAGAACATTTAGAAAAAGAAATGGAGGAAGCAAAGAAAATGATATCAGGACTACAGGTAGTTTTCCCTTGTGGTGTGTCCTGGGTGCACCAATTATTATTTTTAAATCACTAATATCAATTGAAAATAAAAGGATTTAAGTTTTATAGGAGACTCAGGGTTGCATGGGGAGTTTAGATAGAGGGAGATAGTATGCAAAGAACAGGATATTCCTTTTTTGTGAGTACTCTTAAAGGGACTTTATGGACTCTTGTTTAAGCACAGCTTTTAGGGTTTCCACAAGCCCGGGAACCATTATCAACCCCAACAAATCCTTATTCTGGTGCTCTGCTTCACAGGTGGGTTTCTTCCCACTTCCCACTTCTGCATCCCATTTTACATGGATGCAGATCTGCAATTGCAGCTTTCACCAAAGAATGGCACTGTGAATAGTCAAGGATTTTCTCCTAGGAATTCTCTAGTAGTAAGGGTATAAGAGCCAATAATGCTGTCAGGATTCCATTTAAGTTTAGCTAAGGAAGAAATTTAGCTTACTCTTAATGCATTTGCAAGTGGATGCCAAGGCATAATGATCAGGTAGAAGTTTTCCTTGAGCCACAAAGCCCCTTCAGTTTTGACTATACCTGCAGTGCTGGTGAGTCTTCCCCAGGGACTGACTGACCCACTTGACAATTCCCACCCTGAATGACCCCCACAATCTTCTCTTTGTGTGTCTTTCCCCGTTTGGGGCGAGCCCTTGTAATGTGCTGATGACCCTGAAATTGCCTTGGAATATTTCTTTCTCTTTGTGCTGGGAACTGCGCTCCTTCAGAATTGTCAAATATTTATTGACATGTAAACAAAGCCCATATTATGTGTGGCTTTGGCAGCCGGCAAGCAGTGGAGGGCTTGCCCCCAGACAGCCAGCTATAGGGTTGGGATACAAAAGATTCCTATAGAAAAGAGGAGATTGGTGCTGTGGTAAGATAATTTGCATAATGGCTGCCCCAGGAACTGAGAAGAGTTGTAGGAATGTTTACTTGCCTAAACATTTAGGAGAAAGTTTACTTGCCTAAACATTCCCATGGAGACTTGTTGGTTTTCCCCCATTTGCTCTGTATTTTTTTTTTTTTTTTTATTTAGCTCAGATGCAGCTTCATTCATGCTCTGTATTTTTTAAATATTTGGATTGTGAGGCCGTTTAGATCCGTTTTCTGCCTCTCTATTAAGGAACACCTTAATGGAATGGTTGTGTTGTGTTTCAATAGAAAGAATTCCATGAAGAACTTTGGGATTATACTCTACCATGTTTTTCCCAGGATAATTTGTATTATATGAAAACAGATATCCATCAATTTGGCTTTCAGTTTGGTTTGCATTTCTGGGAGACGCCTGGGAGAAATCCGATGGCATATTAGACAGAAAAAGAAAAGAATTGACAGAAAGTCAGCATCCTAACATACCCAGCAAACAGAGGACTTAATTCAAGCCACGTGATCACAATGAGAGTTCAGTTCCATTGTAGAATATAAAGGGGCTCACAGCATCCTCTGGGCTTTTAAATGCTTTCAGTGATGAGCAAGTTGCATGCTCAGCCACGTGCAGGATTTCTGATTTACAGGAATGCCTTAGAGCTCTTGAACAGTCAGTATTTCTATAATATTGTTCTCCCTTAGCTCCTTGCAGCCCTTACACCTTCTTATATATGTCTGAACCCCTGTCAAAATCCCATGGAAAGCCAAATACATTTGATTTAATGAAATTTTATTTAGTGCTTGGTAGACCAACCATGGACTGGATTTAAAAATGTTCTTTATATTTGAATATTTGTGATATAATTTGTGTTATATTCATTGAAACAGAATTTAACCTCTGTAACTTCTCTTTTGATTGAGTTGTGGCCCAATCAAGATAAAGGGGGACACTTGTTTCAATCTTAAACTGAAAGGTCTGAGTTGATGGCTGTGATAATACCTAACTTCAAGGTCGAATCCAAGTTTTATGGATCCTAAAGTCATAGTTTGGGAGGATATTTAAAAATTAAAGTACAGAATTATGAAAACAATATTAGATATAGGGTCTTGAAAGGAGTCCTTTAATGAGGGGGGCCCTGAATCTTGAGCTTCCTTAGCTTCAGGGTAAATCTGCCCCACCCTTCTGTAGCAAACAAGACAGTGGATTCTTTTGCTCCATGCTCTAACTAATTTCTGAGATATGAGGGTTTCAAAGAGAGAAAGAGTTTATTACTAGGTGCTTAGTTGGAGAGCAGATGGCCTAGCGGCCCAGAGTCTCCCAAACTGTAATAATTCAGATAGTCTTACTAGAGAAAAGATGGGCAGGGTTTAGGATAATGAGCACAGTGTCCCCAGATGATGTGACCTAATCATGGGCATACACAGATTGATTATATACTTAGTCACAGAATGTATGAAAGAAAATGGTGGAATGAGATATAGGTGACTTGTAGGTTAAAGTCAAAGCTACTGTGCATGTCAGCTGGGCCCACTTTGGTTAAATCCGGTCTTTGTCATCAGGATAATTTTGGACTTGGGATGGGTTAGTTCTAGGCAGACCCAAGACCCTTCATTAGCAAACATTAGTGGCTATCTTTAGTGATTACAAAACTCTAAGTTGAAAAACTGGATAACTAGGTACCTATGAAGGTTAGTCACAAGGTTTTTACAATCACAGGGGCAGAAGATAAAGACTATACAGTCATTATCAGAGATCAACGCAGCCAGATTATGATTTAGAGATTTCAGGAATTTCCGTGTCTATGCCAATATACTAGAAAGCAAAAAGGAATATCTATGCAGTGATTCAGTAATCAACATCATCCGTTAAATCCTGATTTCTTGATTATACTGCCACCCACTGATGTTCCAATGAAAACAAAGTCTGGTGTAGAGAGTTGAGTGAGGACATCGCTGCAAATTTTTTTTTTTTTTTGCATGGGTAGGCACCAGGAATCGAACCCAGGTCTCCAGCATGGCAGGCAAGAACTCTACCACTGCACCACCATTGCCCACCCTGCAAATATGTTTTTATCTTGTTCTATCCAGGTTGCCTTTGGGAGTAAAAATAAAATGCAGAATTATTAAAACAAAAATCAAACTAGCTCAGGTTAGTGCTCTAAACATTTTCTAGATTATTCATTTTAATAAGCCAGGATAATTCTACACTGCTTTGTATACACTCTCCAACTGGTAAAATTCAGTTAGAGCAGCTCTGATTTGAAATGTGTCACTTCTGAAAGTAAGGCCGTTTTTAGATTTTCTTGGAGCAGTGGATTCAGGAGTGTCCAAAGAGATGAAAGAGGTCTAGAGCATAGGCATAACTAAAGGAACTCCAGATAGTCCTAAGCTTAGCAGTTAGAGGTATCTAAGGAGCAAAAAATACTGAAGAGATTTCTGGAGGAAACTGGGTTGTGATTTCATTTCGGGGTGAGCTTACCATGTCCGACCCTGGGTTGACTCTTCTGATAGGGAGTTAAGTTTCTTTCTACCTTTGTGATTATTCAGGCCTTACTGCTTAATGGGTCCTTGCCTGAAGATGAACAGCAGAGGCCTTTGGCTCTTTGTGAACCAGGAGTCAATCCAGAAGAACAATTGGTGAGCTCCTTTTTTGTGACTGGACACTAAATTATCTGGCTTATGTGTTTGGTTTATTTTTAGCATTTGACACTGTTGATCATGTCTTCTTGATATGCCCTCTTTGCTGACCTCAACTCCCCTGTTTTCCTCCTACCTTTGTGACTACTGTTATCTTCTTTCTTTTGTTTATTCAATTGACCCATATTTCTTGAGTGCCAACTATGTACCAGGTAATGTTTCAAGGTGCCAGAGATAGGATAGGGAACTAAGAGATAGGATAGGGAACTAACTGACTGAAGTCCACACCCTAATGGAATTTACATTCACATTGATACCAATCAAAAGCTGTGGGTTCTCTGCCCTATGTAGTCCAATGACCAGTTTCTGAGACACTGGGGTTTCAAAGAAAGAGTTTATTAGGTGTGAGGCAGGCAGGGGATCAGATGACCTATCAGCCTAAAAATACCTGTCTCGCTGAACTGCAGTAATTCTCATAGTTTTATGGTATCAAAAGATAGGCAGGTTTTAAGATAATGAACACAGTGACTCTAGATGATGTAATTAGACGTGATCTAATTGTTGACCATGCACAGATTGATTAAATGCTTAGTCACAGAAAATGTGTGAGAAAATGGTGGCCTTAATTAATGATGATGGGCATGATTTTTAGTATTATAATGAGGTATAGGTCACTTACAGGTTGAAGTTTAAAGCTCCTATGCATGTCAGATGGGCCAAATTTGGTTAGATCCAACACTGTCTATCAAGTTAGCTTTGTAATTGGGGTGGTTAGTCCTGGGTTGACTTAAGGCCTTTTATTAATAAACATAAGGGGCTTTCTTTAGTGATCATAAGACTAAAGTTGAGAAGCAGGATAAAGGGATAAAGATGAGGGTCAGTCACGAGGTTTTTTTTTTTTTTTCGGTTCTAGTATTATTTCTTTTAAAAAAATTTTTTTTATTTATTAATGAAAAATATTAACATATCATTCCATTCTACATATACAATCAGCAATTCTCAATATCATCACATAGTTGCATATTCATCATTTCTTAGAACATTTGCATTGATTTAGAAAAAGAAATAAAACGACAGCAGAAAATAAAAAACATTATACATACCATACCCCTTACCCCTCGCTTTCATTTATCACTAGCATTTCAAACTAAATTTATTTTAACATTTGTTCCCCCTATTATTTATTTTTATTCCATATGTTCTACTCGTCTGTTGATATGGTAGATAAAAGGAGCATCAGACACAAGGTTTTCACAATCACACAGTCACATTGTGAAAGCTATTTCATTGTTCAGTCATCATCAAGAAACATGGCTACTGGAACACAGCTCCACATTTTCAGGCAGCTCCCTCCAGCCTCTCCACTACATCCTGAACAACAAGGTGATATCTACCCAATGCGTAAGAATAACTTCCCGCATAACCTCTCGACTCTGTTTGGAATCTCTCAGCCATTGACACTTTTTCTCATTTCACTGTTCCCCCTTTTGGATGAGAAGGTTCTCTCAATCCCTTTATGTTAATTCTCAGCTCGTTCTAGGGTTTTTCTCAATCCCTTGATGCTGAGTCTCAGCTCATTCCAGGATCTCTGTCCCACGTTGCCAGGAAGATCCACACCCCTGGGAGTCATGTCCCACGCAGAGAGGGGGAGGGTGGTGAGACTGCTCGTCGTGTTGGCTGGAGAGAGGGGCCACATCTGAGCAACAAAAGAGGCTCTCTTGGGGGAGTCACAAGGTTTTTATAATCACAAAATAAAGTCTACATAATTATATAGTTATTATCAGAGATCGAGGCAGCTGGATTACAGTTTATAAATTTCAAGTATTTCTTTGTCTATTCTAATGTACTAGTAAGTAATCATGATCATTTCTTAAACCCAAACTTCTCAGTTACAACTCCTCCCTCTCATTTGATCATTCTCTCAATCTTGAGGGATATCTGGGTGACGACTGTTCTAACTTCATGCTGACAAGGGGCATTTACATTATGGGGTAGAGAAGTGAAACTGGTTTAGAGAGACCAGTACCTCTGGATTTCAGGGATTATCTGGCATAGAAAAAATGTGGTGGCTTTAAATCTCTGAAAAACAAACTTAAGTAAAATTTTTATACAGTCTTAGAGCCCAGGGTGTTCTTTAGGGTTTTCAAGAACCCTAGCTTGGCATATATGGCAGTTAGCAATATCAGGTTGAAACATGCATAATAGTAACCTCTGAAATGCCTCGACTCTATTTGAAATCTCTTAACCCCTGAAACTTTATTTTGTTTTTGTTCTCTGGGCTCATTCCTGGGAGTTATGTCCCACATTGCCAGGGAGACTTACACCACTCAAAATCATGTCCCACACAGCGGGGAGGTAGTGAGTTTATTTGCAGAGTTTGGAATAGAGAAAGAGACTACATCTGAGTAACAAAAGAGGTTCTTTGGGGGTGACTCTTAGGCATTAATTAGAAATAGGCTTAGCTTTGCCATTGCAGAAAGAAGTTCATAAGGGCAAGCCCTGAGATCGAGGGCTTGGCTTGTTAAATTGCTCCTATTGCTTAAGAGAATAGCAGGAATTCTCCTGGTAGGAAAGTTTAATAGTTCCATGTTTTTTTCCAGTCCCTCAAGGGACTTTGCAAATAGTTTTTCATTTTCTGCCCAAAATATTCTGAAATGCATCAGGGTATTATATTAACCTATACAGAACATCAATATTTTATTTCCTATTCTAGGTTCCATGTCAAATAAAGCTGAATTAGATTGTTCAAATTAGCTGACCTGACAGGTTAAAGTATATAGTGTGCTGAAGAAAATTTAAATTTTGGACAAAAGAAAGATCTGTTCCTCTGGTCTCATATAGAAGTTAAAATCTAAAAATATAGACAATATCAATTTGTACCCTGTATTCTGACTTACCTTAGTCCTAACTAGATCAGCTTTGTTCACATCATTAATGGAAGTCTGATCTCTTTTTCAGCTTTTTTAATAGTTGTGAATAGAGTAATGCTGACTTACAGAGACCTGAGTCTCAGGTGTCACACAGATATTCACAGTTCCAGGGAATTACCAGTTTATACACAAAACATACAGCATCTCAGAATTTAGAAATAACAGTTAAAACTCAGGAATAAATAACTGCTGTAAGAGCTTTCAATCAAGGTCCTAATTTTCTTATAAGCATTTTCCAATTGAAACTATTTTCAGAGATAAAAATATTTGACAGTTGATTACATTGGGGTCATCAACCACAAACCATAGCAGAAATTTTGTTCTTTTCACCTTTACACATTTACCAGGGTTATGTTAATTAACAGGTAGTTCTCTTTTCAAGTCTTTTATTTGTTGAAGATGAAGTTCTGACTTATAGCTGATCACATGTACTTGTAGAGGAGCATTAGAGCAAAATAGTGTAACTGACAACTAAATTTGGTTATTTCTATGATCTGTAACCTTTTTCTAAGAATAACTAAAACCATGACTAACAGTATCATACTGTAGCCTAACATCATGTAGATCAGTATCAGGATATAACATGGACAGTGAGAACACTGTCAAGTGTTTACAAGTTTTAAACACTCTAAATATATGAATAACATTTCGTCATACAAATTTAGCTAACAGGAGGATAGAAAACCCCTTTTAATTAATTCTAATTAATTAAAATTAAAATTCTGATTAAACACTTCCTATGTAATATGTTAAGCTATGCTTTTCTTTTTAATGTATAATATAACATATATACAAAGCAAAGAAAGAAAAAAGCAATAATTTTCAAAGCACTCTTCAACAAGTAGTTATAGGACAGATCCCAGAATTTGTCATGAGCTACCATTCTATCATTTCAGATATTTCCTTTGAGCAATTTCAGAACATTGGAGGCTAGAAGGAATATATACATATATATTTTTTGGCATCATAATCAACTTTCTTTTTCTTTTTTGTGAAAAACAAGATTTATACCAAAAAAGCAATAAATTTTAAAACACATCACAATGATTAGTTCTAGAGCAGATTTCAGAGTTTGGTAAGGGTTACAATTCCACATTTTTAGGTTTTTACCTCTAGCTGCTCTAAGATACTGGACACTAAAAGAAATATCAATATAATGATTTCAGCAGTCATATTCATTTGTTAAACCCTACCTTCTCTGTATAACTCCACCATCACCTTTGATATTTCTATCCCACTCTTTAGGGGTATTTTGGCTATGGCCATTCTAATTTTTTCATGTTGGAAGGGGCTGTCAATAATATGGGATAGGGGGATGGAACTAGCAAGTTAATTTTAAAAGGTGAGAGAACAAATCTTTTGAAAATTTTTCTTTTAAAAAGTGAGAAGACTTGTCTTCTGAAATAAAGGATAATAAGGTCAACATAAACATAAACAAGGATATTATTCTGATATAAAATCTTATCTTCTACATAGAGTATTCAGATGGTTAAAAAAACTTTTTATAACCTTTAATTGAGTGCAGACAATCTACATGTTTTAACAGAGAGAAAACAACACTAGTTTTATATGAATACATGGTTTGACACAAAAGGTCTTTAAAGTAATATTATAAACAGGCCTGTCAAGTATATATGTTTTACTTATCTTTAAGCAACTTGAATAGTGTTCTGTAATAATTTTTTTTTGTTAATTTGCTATTAGCATCTGGAGGTATGAAAATATACACTGAACAAGCAGACAGTCACAATAGAAAATTAGTCACACAAAAAAACACATAGAAATATACTCTTGAGAGGGACAAATAAAGGATTAATTATACATCATCTCATCCCACTTCTGCTCTCTTTTGCAGAACAAATCTAACTGTAATACAGTGTCATTTTCTGTAGAACCATTTTCAGGCCATTTCTTTCCTAATTCTCAATCATATTGAGGCCGGGCTGTGCTACTGAAATAAACTATTTTTTTTAATAGGTGCACAACTAAAAGCTTTGCAGTCTTTCAAAATATAGCACAAAGGGGTATATTCAGGAATTCTATTAAAATTAACATATCCCATTTCAAAGAATTTCCGCAATCTTCCCAAATATGCTCATGCACTTGAACGTATTTACATCCACCCCTACACATGCATACACTCTCTCTCTCAAACACATACACACACAAACACACACAAACCTCCCCTGTTGTATTTCCCTAAACCCTCCTTCCAGGAAAGGAAGGACAAGGGTCTTCTAGTCCACTGCAGTTACTACTTAGAATGTTTCTGGTCTCCTAACACAGGAGTCAGCAAGGTTTTTCTGAAAAGGGCTGGATAATAAATATTTTAGGCTTTGCTGACCAAAATTTAAAAAAAAAAAATTTCTGCAATCAGTAACCAGTTAGGAACACTTGAATAATACAAATGCATTGGCACATCAACTAAGAAATTTAAAGAGATACTTCACACGTACTGTATATTTAAGTAATACACCTATTAATAACTAGACTGAACATACCAGTTAAAAATTAGAGAGGCATCATACTTAATCTCATTAAATACCAATTAATTACTGGATTAATTATTTTCTAGGAGTATACTCAGCAGACAAACTCAGGTCAGGGCCTTGAGCCCCATACAGAACAGTACTCAAAAACAGAAAGGTTTTTTTTCCCTGAGTAAAGGAGTAATCAGAGTAAAGGAGGATCGTTCTAAAAGTGGGATTTGGGTGTCAAACCCAGATCCAGGGGATTCGAACCTCAGAACTGACTTACCTTAATGACCCATTCACTCAGTCTGATGTCCAGACTTAGAACTGAAAACTGTTTCTCTGTTTGAAGTTTTTTAAGGCACTGAGGGTCTGCAGTGCTGGCAGAGCAGAGAAAAACCCAGTAGTCTTTCAAAAGGCTCAACTACTACATTCACCTGTCCTTCCAGGGCTCCAGAATTTCAGGCAGTCAGACTCCTTGCTTCTTAGGAGTCTTTACAAAAACCCTTTTGGGGTCATCAAATTGATACTGATCAAAAGTGATGGGTTCTCCAGTGAATAAAAAAGTATTTGCAAAGTCCCCTTGGGGGGATGGTGAGAAAGAGGGAAAATTCAACTTCCCTCTTTGGAGAAGGCCTGATATTCTCGAAAGTTGCGAGGACAACAAAATTAATAGACCGAACCCTCAATCTTGGGGTTTTTTCATATGAAACTTACCCTGCAAAGGATAGTCTAAGCCTATTTAAAATTAGGCCTAAGGGTCACCCCCAGAGAACTCTTGTTGCTCAGATGTGGCCTATCTCTCAGCCAACATGGCAAGCAAACTCACTGCCCTCCCTGTCTCTACATGGGACATGACTCCCAGGGGTACAAATCTCCGTGGCAACTTGGGACAGAAATCCTAGAATGAGCTGGGACTCAGCATCTAGGGATTGAGAAAACCTTCTCAACTGAAAGGGGGAAGAGCGAAATGAGACAAAATAAAGTGTCAGAGGCTGACAGATTTCAAATAGAGTCAAGAGGTTATCCTGAAGGTTATTCTTATTATGCATTATATAGATAACCCCTTTTTAGTTTAAGGTGGTTTAGAGAGACTAGAGAGAAGTGCCTGAAACTGTAGAGCTGTTCCAGTAGCCGTGTTTCTTTAAGATGATCATATAATGATATAGCTTTTGCAAAGTGACTGTGTGATTGTGAAAACCTTCTTCTAATGCTCCTTTTATCTATGGTATGGACAGATGAGTAAAAAATATGGATTAAAAACAAATAAATAATAGGGGGAACAAATGTTAAAATAAGTAGAGGGAAATACTAGTGTTCAATGAGGAGGGGAAAAGGGTATGGTATGTATGAGTTTTTATTTTTATTTATTTTTCTGGAATGATATAAATGTTCTGAGAAATGATCATGGTGATGAATATACAACTGTGTGATGACATTGTGAGCCATTGATTGCACACCAATGTAGATCGGTTTTATCAATAAAAATTAAACAAAAAAAGTGAGGTTCTCTGCCTGATGTGCTCAAATGCCCAATTTCTGAGACACTGCGGTTTCAAAGAGAAAGAATTTATTGACAGGTGTGAAGCAAGAGATCAGATGGCCTATGGGCCTAACAATCAATCTCCCCAAACTGCGATAATGCTGATAGTTTTATAGTATCAAAAGATGGATACATTTTGGGATAGTGAGCACAATGGCTCAAGATGATGAGGTTAGAGATGATCTATTTATTGAGCATGTGCCAATTGAGTAAAAGCTTAATCACAGTATATATGTAAGAAAATGGCTGATTTAATATGACAATGGGCATGATTTTTAGTATAATAAAGGTGTATAAGGCACTTATAGGTTAAAGTTTAAGCTACTGTGCATTTCAGGCAGGCCAATTTTGGTAGATCCACTGTCTAGCAAGATAGCTTTGTAATTGGGGTGGGTTAGTCCTGGGCTGATTCAAACCCCTTCAGTAATAAACTTTAGGGGCTGTCTTTAGTGATCATAATACTTTAAAGTTGAAAAACAAGATAAAAGGGTATAAGTGAGGGTCAGTTACAAGGTTTTTACAATCACAGGATAAATGCTGCATAGTTATTCAATCATTATTGGACCAAGGCAACTGGATTACAGTTCAGAAATTTCCCTCTATCTATTCTCATGTATGAGAAAGCAAAGAAATATCTATATAGTGATTTAATAATTATGATCATTCTTAAGTCCTAGCTTTTTGGTTACAAGATCTCCTATGAGAGCTTCTCTTTTTTTTATCTATGCCTTAAATGTTGGCATTCCATTCTTGGTCCTCTTCTATCTTAAACATTCTCCTGGACACTATTATTTGCCTCCATGGTTTCACGTACTTTCCACCTGCCTCAGATTTACCTCTCAAATAATATTTTCAACTCACCTCTCCCTATGAAGTTCTAGATTTGTGTATGTAATATGTACCTGCCTGCTAATGATTTCCATGTATATGTCCCATAGCATCTCAGTTTCAATGTGTCCTAAATTAAGCAGCTATTTTCTCCCCTCTCCCTACCACCAAAACTACCTACCCATCTACTTGCATCCCCCAAGCAAAAATCTGGGTATCAACCTTAAATTTTTTCTAGTCCTTCTCTCTGTTTCTGATCAATCACCAAGTTTTGTCTATTTTCATTTTAAATATCTTCATCTACTTTTCTCCATTCTCACAGACCCCATGTTAAGTCAGGCCACCATCAAGTACTTTAGTGATCTTCCATCTGGTTTTCCTGATTCTTCTCCTGTCTTCCTCTAACCCATTTTCTATAAAACAGCAAATCTAGGCAAATTTCATTTTGTCTTCCCTTTGCATAAAACTTTTCCTTGGTTCCTCATTGCCCTCATTGCCTCTTCAACTCCTTGTCCCAGTCTTTGTACACATACCCACTCTAAGCTTTAACCGCCATGATCTACTTACAACATGTTAAACATATGCCTCCACTTGAGGGCAGGGTCTGTTTTCTGTTCTTCTTTGTATCACAGTACAGAGCCTGGCATCTAGTAGGTGTTTGATAGAAGTTTGTTGAATGAATGGCCTCTGAACTTAATGGCTGTGGTGTGTAACCATCCCTTTGCCTTCTATCTAGGTTATAATGCAGAGTCGTCTGGATCAGAGTATGGAGGAGAATCAGGACTTAAAGGTATGTCAGGACATGCACATTTTATTCTCTGAAAAATTGTGGAAATGTTACACACCAGCTTTGGGACAATAATGGGGGGGAAGGGAAGGAGATGCAGAGTTGCAATTCTTTTTTTTTTTTTTTAATATCTCAATCCTTTTTAATGTTGCATTTACTTTTCTTTTTAACTTTTTATATCATATTATATAACATATATACAGGGCGGGCCATGATGGCTCAGCAGGCAGAGTTCTCGCCTGCCATGCTGGAAACCTGGGTTTGATTCCCTGTGCCTGCCCATGCAGGAAAAAATATAAATAATAAATAATATATATACAAAGCAAAGAAGGAAAAAAGCAATAATTTTCAAAGCATTCTTCAACAAGTAGTTACAGAGTTTGTGTTCAGAGTTGCAGTTTAACTATATCTGCATCTGTATTATGCCTTTAATTGAAAGAGAGACAGCTGTCCTAAATATAGTAAAATGGTGATACCTTTTTAATGTTGGTGGTGGGTAGTAGGTGTACTACTACTTCTATACGTTTGAGATGCTTCATAATTCTTTTTTTTAATTAAAAGAAGAAATTTTCTAATATTATTAGGTATAGCCTTTTTTAATGAATACTTTCCAGAATTCTTTTAGCTCAGTGTTTCTTAACTTTGCGGGTTATATATAACTAAAGCCTCTGACCCCCTCCCCAGAAATATGTAAGCACACTCCCAGACCAGAATTTTTAATTAAGGAACTTTAAAGCTCATCTGTAGATCCAGGTTAATCCCGATTTTAGATTTGTTAATTATAAATTCTTGTTGTGATGCAATAGGAAAAGAAGAGAGTGGATACTGGGTTATGGGTGTTTCCCACCGAAGTCTCTTTCCTGTGAGAATCCTCATGTACATATGTTTAATCTCTTTTTAAAAAGGTTGATTATTCAGTATTTCATTATTAGGCTAAATGTGATTTTGTTTGGACCATAAAGAACAATACCTCCTGTCCTAGTTTGCTAGCTGCTGGAATGCAATATACCAGAAACCGAATGGCTTTTAAAAAGGGGAATTACTAAATTGCTAATTTACAGTTCTAAGGCTGAGAAAATGTCCCAATAAAAACAAGTCTATAGAAATGTCCAATCTAAGGCATCCAGGGAAAGATATCTTGGTTCAAGAAGGCCGATGGAGTTCAGGGTTTCTCTCTCAATTGGAAGGGTACATGGCGAACACAGTCAGAGTTCCTCTCTCATCTGGAAGGGCACATGGTGAACATGTCATCATCTGCTAGCTTCTTCTCCTGGCTTCCTGTTTCATGAAGCTCCCCGGGAGGCATGTTCCTTCTTCATCTCCAAAGGTCGCTGGCTGGTGGACTCTGCCTCTCAGGGCTATGTTATTCTGCTCTGAATCTCCTTCATTCTCCAAAATGTTTCTTCTTTTATAGGACTCCAGAAACTAATCAACACCCACCCAAATGGGTAGAGACATGCCTCTAGCTAATCCAGTTCAACAACCACTATTGATTAAATCACATCTCCAGGGAGATGACCTAATTACAGATTTGAACATACAATACTGAATAGGGATTAGGAGAAACGTTGCCTTTACAAAATGGGATTAGGATTAAAACATGGTTTTTCTAGGGTACACACATCATATCAAACCAGAACACCTTCTTAGGGAATCAAAAGCACTCTGACTCATTGCTGCACATTAAGAACTGAGATAATTACTGAATGATATTAAGGGTAGGCATATTAAGATATGATCATATAGTTCAGTGAGAGGAATTTAGATTATTATAAGGTTTTCCTCTCAGTGAAGATTATTAAATAGAGGCGTGAAAGCCTATGGGAATGTATGGCCTTTTCTTTCTTGTAATGACTCTCTTCACTACCTGGGAGCAGTTGAACCTAGGTGCCTCAGGAAAGAATGGAATGGACCCTCCTCTTGTTTCTTTGGGTCACCCTTTATTGCTTTCTGAACCAGATCTTCTTTCTGCTTTAGTAGAGGGTAATTTTTTATGAAATGTTCATCTAGATATTGTCCTCCTACTGACAGAATGTGGTAATGCTTCTGAAGCAACCCAGATCTACCATCTGATCTAACTATATTTGGTTTACAGAAGGAGCTGCTGAAATATAAACAAGAAGCCAGAAACTTACGTGGGATAAAGGTAAGGAGAAAGGCTTTCAACTCTTGAAATAAAGTGTCTGCTAGGAAAAGTAGTCTATTGGTGAGAGTGGGCAGTAGGAGGATAGTTGGGTTCTGTAGTCTTTTTGTGTACAGTTTTGCTTGGTGCCTTTATTGGGCTCTGGGACTTTGGGAAAAAAACGGCTTTGCAGGTGGGAAGTAAGACATGTTGTAGAAGACACCTTTGTTTCCTTGAGACTTATTCCTGGTAGCTATGACTCATGGTGCTGTCACTTCCCTCTCTGTGTCACCTTGATTATCTCTATATGTAAAATATTCCCCTTCAGTTCTAAGGAAGAAGCATTTTTTCTTGCCTAGAACACTTAACTAACATCCTATGGAGCACAGTCTGGGAAGCAGTATGGATGCCAAAGCCATTTTCGACTGTCTTTGCCATATTCTGTCAGGGTAGGTAGCATATTTCAGAAGGGGGCCCCACATTCTCCAGGGTCTCTGCCATTTGTAAAGAGAGAAAAGTCAGGGCTAATAAACTGAAAGCAGGGAGAAGCATCCTAAGTCCATTAGTTCCATTAAAAGTCACCATGATTGTGAAATGCATTGTAGCTGATGCTCACAATTAAGTGTATTCAGCCCACCTTTTCTTAGGCTTGGTAGAAACTCAGAGAGTACAAGGTGAGGGAAAGATGAACTAAAGCTGGTAACACGTTTGGAATTTGGGAGGAGGAACTATCAGTCTAAGAGCACTTCTGAGCAGTAGAACTGTATAATCTCAATCCTGGTCCAGACTAGGCATTGGAGGCCAGTGGAAGCAGGGCAGAAGAGATCTCTGGAAAGCAGGGTGGGAATGGTTGGAGGGATTCTAAATGAACTGGGTGGGCAGGCAGGGATAGGGCCCAACCCTCTAGGAAGTAGAGACTGTGCAGAGAGGTAGAAGGAAAAAGAATTAATATATGTGAGGCATGCAACTAGGTGAATAAACCTTGAGGACAGTATGTTGAATGAAATGTCAGAAACAAAAAGACAAATATTATCATGCCTCCTTCATATGGACTAACTATAATATGCAAAGTTGGAGAACTGAAGTCAAAAGCGTGGGTCATCAGGTTGGGACCTATTGTAAAGTTTCCTAGATTGTAAGCTCTTATAGCAGTCACATCTATTCCAGAGTTGTAATGGTTATTTTTAAATTTTGAGATTCTGAACTATTTGTGTATAACATGGTCATTCCCTGGAACTTTGGTTTTGTGTAACACCTGAGACATAGAATCAGAACTCTGAAGCTATTAAAGTCAGTGTTACCCTATACAGCAACTGTGAAAAAAGTTGAAAAAGTAATCAGACTTCTACTAGATATGAATGAAGCTGATCTGGAAAGGTCTAAGGTAAATCAGAATACAGGGTAAAGGATGATATGGTCTATATTTTAAAAGTTCAGCTTCTGTGTAAAACCAAAGAAAGAGTTGTTTGTTTGGTGTAAAGTTTATATTTTTGGTAGTGCATTACCTAATTTAACTTGTATGTTCAGTTTATTTGAACACCATAATTACATGGAGTCTTGAATAAGGAGTGAGATCATGTTAGTTTGTACAGGTTAGTGTGATGCCCTGATATATCCCAGAGTAATTTGGGCAGAGAATAAAAAAAGTATTATAACGTCCCCCTGGGGGACTGGGGAGAAAGGAAGAAATACTAAACTTCCCCATCTGGGGAATTTCTGATATTCTCGCAAGCAGTGGGGACAACCAATTTAATAGGCTGAGCCCTCAATCTTGGGGCTCACCCCTATGAAACTTATTCCTACAAAGGAGAAGCTAAGCCTACTTATTAATTATACCTAAGAGTCATGCTTGGAGAATCTCTTTTTTTGCTTAGATGTGGCCTCTCTCTCTAAGCCAAATTAGCAGGTGTACTCACTGCCCTCCAGCTATGACATGACTTCCAGGGATATTAAGCTCCCTGGCAACATGGGACATGACTCCTAGGGATGAACCAAAATTTAGAAAGTCTTCTTGACCAAAAGGGGAAGAGAGAAATGAGACAAAATAATGTTTCAGTGACTGAGAGATTTCAAACAGAGCCAAGAGGTTATTCTAGAGGTTATTCTTATGCATTATATTGATATCCATTTTCAACATATGGTGTATTGGAGTGGCTAGAGGGAAGTACCTGAAATTGTTGAATTGTGTTCCTGTAGCCTTGATTCTTGAATATGTTTATATAACTATATAGCTTTTACAGTGTGACCACGTGATTGTGAAAACTTTGTCTCTGATGCTCCCTTTTTCTAGGGTATGGGCAGATGAGCAAAAAAATACATGGACAATACATAAATAAATAATAGAAGGGGGATAAGGGTTAAGAAAAATTGGATTTTCTTATTGTGGATTACAATAATAGTGGTCAATGAGAGGGAGGGTTGAGGGATATGGGATATATGATTTTTTTCTTTTTTCTTTTTTCTTTCTTTTTCTGGAGTGATGCAAATGTTCTAAAAATGATCATGGTGATGATAGACATTGATTATGTACTCTGGATGGACTGTATGGTGCGTGAAGATATCTCAATAAAAATATTTTTTTAAAAAAGAACTAATATGGATGAAAGATATATACATATATATATATCCAAAATATAAATGAGAAAGCAAGGTAGAAAGGGGAGAGTGTGTTGTCTAAGATCACAAAAGTACTAAGTGATAGAATTTTAATTTAGATATAGGACTATCTGATCCCAAAGGCCACTCTTCTTTCTGGGACATCAGGAATGAAGTGGAGGGTAGATGTGAGTGGGAGGTGAAAGAAGACTCAGGTTTTGGTCAGTTTGATAGAGCAATCAGTAAGATGCTAGTGTCCTGGAGGGGACCAGTAAAACTCTTGCTCAACTCCTTATGGTAAGAACCCTTATACTCCTGGTTTAACAAAACCAATACTGGACATACAATAAGAGGTTTAATAGCTTACTAATCAGCTGATTGGCTAATTGGGACCACAATAATTGGTATGTATTCTTCCCTAGGATGCTTTACAGCAGAGATTGACTCAGCAGGACACATCTGTTCTTCAGCTTAAACAGGAACTACTGAGGGCAAATATGGACAAAGATGAGCTGCACAACCAGAATGTAAGTTAAATGAATGAGATCTCTTACCTCATTCAGTCCCAGCAGCAGAATAAGGCCTTGTGATCCTATTAGATCTGCCATCCTGATCTCTCTTTTCTTACATCTGGGATGCCTGCTCTCAGTGTCTGCAATTATTTTTATTCCCTGTCAGGCTCATCTCTGTCTTTTCCTAGGTGAAAGCCCAAACCACCCTGAGACACTGAGACTGTTCTAGTTTGCTAGCTTCTGAAATGTAATATACCAGAAACGAGATGGGCTTTAAAAAGGGGAATTTAATAAGTTCTAGTTTACAGTTCTAAGGCTATGAAATTGTCCAAATTAAAACAAGTCTTTAGAAATGTCCACTCTAAGGCATCCAGGGAAAGATACCTTGGTTCAAGGAGGCCGATGACATTCAGGGTTTCTCTCTTGGCTGGAAGGGCACATTTTTCTCTTCCAGTTTCTTGTTTCATGAATTTCCCTGGGAGGTGTTTTCCTTCTTCATCTCCAAAAGACACTGGCTGGTGGACTCTCTGTTTCGTGGTTCTACAGTGTTCTGAAGCTTTCTCCAAAATACTTCTTTTTTTATAGGAGTCCAATAAACTAATCAAGACCCACTTAGAATGGGTGGAGACACATCTCCGTCTAATCAATTTTAATACCCACAATTGATTGAGTTACATCTCCATGGAAATAACCTAGTCAAATTTCCAACCTATATCACTGAATAGGGATTAGAGGAAACCCTTGCTCTCACAAAAAAAATTAGGATTAAAACATGGCTTTTCTAGGGTACATAAATCTTTTCAAACCTGCACAGAGGCTTGTGTTCTACAGTCTGATCATCTAAATAATGACTTGAAAAGGAGCTGTGTGTTTTTACCATAACCATGCCATCTCTGCACTATATTTTGTCACTGCCAACATCAACTCTTTGCTAAGCAGCTGGTTTCCTAGTGGGGTTCATAGACAATACTTCTGTGCTAGTGAATTCTCTCTGATCCTTCTTGCAGGTGGATCTGCAGAGGAAGCTAGATGAGAGGAACCGACTCTTGGGAGAATATAAAGTAAGAAGAAACATCAGTTTGGAAATGATTTCCATCTGCCCTTTTATGAATAGCTTGATTGTTGCCCATTGTTGCTGTTGCTCAAAGAGCACTTAAGTATCCTGTTTTCTTCTTTGTTTTCTGCAAGGAAATCTTTTTTTATGTTTCCTTAATTCACTAACTCTAATAAATAGCATGGCTAAGAGATGGAGCACAGAACTAGGAGTCTGGAAACCTGAGTTAGTGGTCCCCCTGCAAATGGTAGTTCCCTTCTTCCTTACCCTTCTAATAATCCTTTGTTTATTGGAAGATTAATAAACAAATTAATGTAAGATTATTATGGCATGTAATGTCTTCCTGATAGAGCTTTAGGAAAGGACTGTTTACCCAGAGGCTCTACTTTACTCAGGTGGAAATTGCATCGCAAAGGGTGGAGTACTCCATGCCCTTGGTCTTGCCACACATCTGAAAACTCTTATCTCCATTGCAGAAAGATCTGGGGCAGAAGGACCGCCTTCTTCAGCAGCACCAGGTCAAGTTGGAAGAAGCACTCCGGAAACTCTCCGAAGCCAGTTACCAGCAGGTGAGAACAATTGAGCTACATATTTTTCTGTACCCTTGGACTGAAAAAATCTTTTTTTGATTTAGTCTCTCTTTTGCAGGTAGATCTAGAGCGGGAGCTGGAACACAAAGATGTCCTCTTGGCTCACTGTATGAAAAGAGAGGCAGAGGAGGTAACAAACATGTCCCTGCCATGTTTACAAGAGCAAAGAGGGAGATTCTGTTTCTGATTCAGAGCTGAAAGAAGACGAGGTCATTGTTCAGTTTGTTAGGATGTTGTATGTTGAGGTGGGTAAGAGTGCAGATTCCAGAATAGGAAACTACTCTGGTTTCAAATTCTAGCTTTACCACTTACACATTGTGTGACCTTGAGTGAGTGGCTTCACTTCTGAACCTTAAAAATAAGGTTCATTGGGAAAATGGAAATAGTTTTTTTCTTCTTGTTTCTTGCCCTGCCTGTATGATGCCTTTTTTTCCCCCTTAGGAGGGTCTACTTAGGTATTATAGACCCCAGCCAGATTTTCCCAGACCACACTGGCCTCCTCTCAGGAGGAAAGAGTCATTTGCTTCAGTTTTCCCTGAGAGTGAGACCCAGCAGGTTGAAAGACTTTCCTATGAAGCCTCTGGATTCCATTTTTCCTATGCTGCCCAGTATGTGGCGCTTGTCTGCCTGCGGGTCCCACCAGCATAGGGTGATGTGACCTTTAACTTCAGCTGACTCTCCCTGCTGGGGGCATGGTGGAGACAGAGGAGAGGTTGTAGGCTGGTTTTAATCGCTTCACTTTTCCAGACCCTGAGGTCTGAATTCCTTGAGGAAGGGAATCCACCTGAGCTGGGCCCCACACCTCTCCTGGGGAAGGCACAGGCTCCAGACAAACACTCAAACGAGCTTAATACTGCCTATGCCTGGGGCAGTTGAAGCCCAAGAAGCCTTGTAGCTGTATCTGAAGAGTAGTCAAGCTATAAAAACACAGCCACAAAAAAGAAAAAGAAAAATCCTTTTCAGAGCAGGACCCCTGTTCCTCGAGTTTGCCAATCAGGAGCTTAAGTTGGTACATATTCTGTGTATCTCCAGGTCCTATGTGCCCCCTCCTTTCCCTCAGGGCCTAGACCTTTTCAAATCCATAAAAACCTCTGTTTTTTTTTTTCTTTTCTTTTCCTGTCAGCCCTGCACCAGTTCAAAAACCAGCGACCTCTGCTTTTACTCCAGGTTCAGCTGAGCTGGGGACCTATTTTTAGCAGGCAGAATTAGTTAATTAATTCCACAATTGGAGCTTGGTTGCACTTAGCCCCTGCCACTGGTGAAGTCTCTTTCCTTTCCCCTCTGGGAAGCAGCCTGTGGGGGAGGGGCTCCGGCCACTGTGGCTTGGGGAACTCACGGTTCTGGGGGGGGCTCGCAGCCGGTCCAGCTGGTCCAGAGTGGTGTACACTGTGTGTCTGGTCACTGACATGGACCCAGCAGTTCTGTATAGTGTTCCTGGCTATTTCATCTTGGCTCCTTTTATTATCTTTTTATTACTGAAGCAAAGGTAGGTGGTGCTGGTGCAGTATTGCAACTCTTCTCACAAATGTGAGGTCCTCCAGTGGCCACAGCAGGAGGTGTGTTGGGGGCTGTCAGCTGAATTTTCCACTTCATTCATTCAGCATGTCAGGTGCTGCAACTATAGCAGTGGACAAAAGGGGAAAACATCTTTGCCCTCATTAAGCTTACCTTTTGATAGAAAGAGGTCTTAAACAAAATAATTATATATAGGAAGTGATGAATGTAAAGAAGAAAATTAAGACAGGATATTTATCTTGGCTTGGAATTCTCTCCTAAAGCAAGCATCCTTTTTCTTGTTGCTATAGGTAACCAACTACAACAGTCACAACTCTCAAAGCAATGGTTTTCACCTACCAATGGCAGGAAAAGGAGCTGCTTCCTTCACTCACAGAGGGGTAGGTTCTTAGGATTTGGGTATAGACCTACCATGTCTAGCTGAAACCAGGAGAGTACCCCAGCCCCATCACAAGTAACTTAGGCCTTTCGTATTCCATTTCCCCAATTCTAGCATCTGTTGAGTGTGTAGAGATGGGAAACATTTGTTATTCTTCAGAATTATGAATTAGTGGGCAAACAAATGACCTACTTCTGTGGAAGAAAGTTTTCTACAGTCAGCTCCCACCCTGCCCCAAATAAAAGATCTGTCCTGAAACTCTCTGTCCTGAATCTTCTTAAACCCAGCAGTGGGGTCCTGGTTAATATTATGGCACTGTGCCATGCCAGTATCACCTTGTTTTTGCCCACAGACCAGTGACCTGCAGCTTGTTCGTGATGCTTTACGCAGCCTGCGCAACAGCTTCAGTGGCCATGACCCTCAGCACCACACCATCGACAGTTTGGAGCAGGGCATCTCCAGCCTCATGGAGCGCATGCATGCTGTGGAGACCCAGAAGAAACAAGAAAGAAGGGTGTGCCTCTTTCTATCGTGTCTCTCTATTTAGACAAGATCTTGAGGGGACTTGGCATTATGAGTTTTAATTTAGTTGAAGGCTGTTTTAAAAGATGTAAGATCCTATTGAACGTTGCAGTTGTTTTTCTCTCTGGTTTTCTCCTTAGTGGAGCTGACTATTCATCATGATATGATAATCCAGGGGAGGAGTTAGTGATAATTAAAAAAAAACAAACATTTTTTATTGTTATATTTAACAGTATGTACAAAGAAAAGAAAAAAGAGCAATGATTTTCAAGGTACACTTCAACAAGTAGAAAAATAACCAGTAAACACTCTCTCACCAAATAGAAAATCCAAACCTCCCCTTAACTCTTGTCCATCCCCCCATTATTTACACCTGGTGTTGCTGTGGCTTTACAGTAAGTTTTAAATTTGGGGAGTGTTAATCCTTCTACTTCTTTTTTAGGATGCTTTTAGCTATTTGGGGTCTCTTTCCCTTCCAGATGAATTTGGTAACTAGCTTTTCCAAGTCTTCTAAGTAGGTTGTTGGAATATTCATTGCTATTGGATTGAATCTGTAGATTAATTTAGATAGAATTGACATTTTAACGATATTTAACCTTCCTATCCATGAGCAGGAAATGTCTTTTCACCTATTTAGATCTTTGATTTCTTTTAGCAATGTTAGGTAGTTTTCTGTGTACAAGTCCTTTACATCCCTAGTTAAGTTCATTCCTAGATACTTGATCTTTTAGTTGCTATTTTGAATGGAATTTTTCCATAATTGGCTCCTGGAGTTAGATCATTGCTTATGTATAGAAATATTACTGATTTTTGCACATTAATTTTATATCCTGCCACCTTGCTGAATTTATTAGCTCAAGTAATTTTGTTGTAGATTTTGTTGTAGATTACTTTATTAGCAAAAGTAATTTTGTTGTAGTTTTTCCAAATACAGTTTCATGTCATCTGCAAATAAAGGGTTTTACTTCTTCCTTTCCAATTTGGATGCCTTTTATTTCTTTTTCCTGCCTGATTGCTCTCGCTAGAACTTCAAGTACAGTGTTGAATAATAGTTGGTCACAGTGGGCATCCTTGTCTCATTCCCGATTTTAGAGGTAAAGCTTTCAGTCTCTCTTCATTGAATATGATGCTGGTTTATAAAGACCTATTTTGTGCCCCAGCAAATGATCTGTCCTGGAGAATCTTCCATGAGCACTAGAAAAGAATGTATATTCTGGTATTTTGGGTATAACTATCTATATATATCTATTAGGTCTAATTCATTAATCAAATTAAGTTCTCTATTCCTTGCCGATCCTTTGTCTGATTATTCTGTCTATAGAGGAGAGTGGTGTATTGAAGTCTTCTGCTACTATTGTTGATATGTCTATTGCTCCCTTCGGTTTTGCCAATGTTTGTTTCATGTACTTTGGACCTTTTTTTTTTTTAATTAAAGCAAACACATTCTTACCATATGATCATTCCATTCTGCATATATAATCAGTAACTCACAATATCATCACATAGTTGTGTATTCATCATCGTCATTTCTTAGAACATTTGTATCAATTCAGAAAAAGAAATAAAAAGAAAACAGAAAAAAATTCATACATACCATACTCCTTACTCTTCCCTTTCATTGATCACTAGCATTTCAATCTACTAAATTTATTTTATAATTTATTCCCCCTATTATTTATTTATTTTTAATCCATATGCTTTATTTGTCTGTTGATACTGTGGAGCTTTTTGATTGGGGGTGTAAGCATTTTAAGATTGTTATTTCTTCTTGGTGACTTGTCCCTTTTATTAATAGTAGTGTCCTTTTTTGTCTCTTAGCCATAATGATGTCTTTACATTTAAAATCTATTTTGTCTGATATTAGTATAGCTTCTCCTGCTTTCTTTTGATTACAGCTTGCGTGGAACATCTTTTCCCATCCTTTCACTTCAGATCTATTTGTATCTTTGTGTCTAAGACGAGTCTTTTGAAAGTAGCATATAGCTGGATTATATTTCTTAATCCATTATGCCACTCTGTATCTTTTAATTGGTAAATTTAGTCTGTTAACATTCAAAGTTATTAGTGTAAAGGCCTTTCTTGAATCTACCATCTTGTCCTTTGAATTTTGTCAGATCTATATATTATAATCCCTCTTTCTCTTTTTTATCCTCTAAGTTACTCTTACTGATATTCTTCAGTGCTGTGCCCTCCTCCAGATCTCCCTCTCCTGTCTTTTTTTTTTTTTTTTTTCGGCCCCCAGACTCCCTTTAGTATTTCTTGTAGGGCTGATCTCTTGTTGACAGATTCTTTCAGCATTTGTTTGTCTGTAAAAATTTTAATCTCTCCTTCATTTTGAAGGACAGTTTGGAGGGTACAGTATTCTTGGTTGGAAGTTTCCATGCCTTCTTGCCTCCGTAGTGCCAGTTGAGTAGTAAGAATTTATTCTTACATAGTTTCCCTTGTATGTAGTAGATTGTTTTTCTCTTGCTGCTTTCAGGATTTTCTGCTTCTTTTCAGAATTTGACAAACTTATTAGTATGTGTCTTGGGAGCCCTCTTTGGATTTATTCTATTTGGAGTTTGTTGGGCTTCTTTGATTTGCATATTTATGTCCTTTATAAGAGTTGAGAAATTTTCCCCCATTATATTCTCAATTAATCTTCCTAGCCCTTTACTTTTCTGTTCTCCTTCTGGAATAGCATGATTCTTATATTTGTGTACTTTGTTTTGTTCATCATTTCCTTGAGATCCATTTGAAGGTTTTCCATCTTTTTTGCTATTTGCTCTTTTGTGTGTTCAGAATCAGTTGTCCTGTCTTCTAGTTCACTTAATCTTTCTTTTGTCTCTTCAAATCTGCTGTTTTGTGTCTCTAGTATATCTTTGATTTGGTCTAAGCAATTTTAATCTCTGTGATATATGTTGCTTTTCTATTTATTCTTTCAGATTTCTCTTTATGTTCTTCTAGTGTCTTCTTGATCTCCTTTATGTCATTAGCCATCCTGTTGATTTTATTTAGATTTATATGAACAACTTTGATTAGTTGTTCCAAAGTCTGTGTCTCCTCTGGTGTTTTAAGTTGGTCATTAGGCTGGGCTATATCTGCATTTGATTGCTTAGTGATCTTCTGTTGCCTTTGAGGAATGTAAATATCTTGATAGGGTTATTTTGGTTATTGATTTCCTTCAGTAGTCTAAAGCTTTGTATTTGTGGGATGGATGTGGAGCAGAATGTGGGGCATAACAGAGCAGTGATAGGTTGCAGTGCAAGTATAGGCATGGGTCAGGGATGCTGTACTGGTGCCTGTGATCCTGGAATGCAGGTCATGGGGTTATGGAGGTGCCGTGTTGGTTGGGGCCTTGGGGGTGGGGTGTCTCTCAGGCAGACCTTGGAGCAAGGTGTAGCATGGGGGATACAGGTAGGGCACGGCAGGAGGAGGATGGGTGGCTGAGAAGATACATGGGGTCTGGTGTGTAGGCAGGATGTGGGTATTAGGGTATGGGGTAGGTGGCACAGAGGTCAGGGCTCAGGTGTGTCCTTGCACAGGGGAAGGGTTCCAGAGGACCCAGAATGCAGAAGTATGAGTGTGTAGGGGCAGGGCACAGGTCGTGGGCGTTGCCAGATCTGGATCATTGGCAGTTGATGTCGGGTGGGTGGGGCTCTGATTGTAGTCCACGGTGTGGGGAGGGTGAGTTTGGTGCAGGGGTACACATGAAGGGGGGCCTGTGTAGCATCTGTCTGATGTGGAAGCAGGGCTCTTGTGCTAGGAAGTAGGGCAAGGGTGTGAGGCAGGGGGTTGGGGTGCAGGGGTGAAAAGGCTGGTGCATGGATGCATGGGCACCAGGCAGGGCGGGTGTGGCTGTGCATTTGCGTGGGTCTGTGGGCCAGGGCCCTGGTGTGCACTTGCACAGATGTGTGGGCCAGGGCCCTGGTGTGCACTTGCACAGATGTGTGGGCCAGGGCCCTGGTGTGCATGGGTTGAGGACCTGCTGTGCATATGCTCAGAGCTTGGGGCAGTGGTCCGTGGTTGAGCCTGCATGGGCTGGGGGTAGGTGTGGCCGGAATGCACAGGTCAGTGCTTGCCCAGAGCTGGAGGGGGGGGTGTGTGTGTGTGTGTGTGACAGCTGTGTGTGTGTATATGAATCTGGGATGGCTTTACACTGATGTGGATGTATACAGAGCTGGTGGGGGTCGTGCGGGGTGGGGTGGCAGGACTCCATGGACTGGGGGCGGGTGTAGCTGGGGTTGAAGGTGATCTCCAGCCTGGATGCCTTGATGACCACCTGCAGGAGGAGGGTAGGGGAGGTGGGGGTCAGGGGCTGTGTGCAGGTCTCAGGAGGGGTGGGGTAAGACTGTATGCTTGGGCGGGAGAGGTGTGTCGGGCTGTGGCAGGTATGCACGCTGACGCTGACTGGGTAGGGTTGTGGGCAGGGCCATGCAGATTGGGGGGTCAGGATGAGGGGGCTCTTGGAGCATGGTAGAGGAACAGGTGACAGGGTTCAGGAGCTTGGGGTGTGAGGGGAGTTGAGGCTTATAGGCCAACACTGCGTGGGTGAGGGTGGTGTTCAAGGAACTGGCCTTGGCTTACTTCCTTGTCTCTGTCTCCCTGTCTGAGCACTTCTCAGGGCTCCGGGGCTTCCCTTTAGAAAGGGATTTGTCAGGCTGCTTGCACCAGCTAGGCGATCTCCAGTTCTCTGTATCTCAATTCTCCAGCTTTTGCAACCAGAGCTTCCCTATGTGGTATAGAAGACTCTTCCAAGTCACTTATGCCCTGGAATCGCCATCCCAGTTTCTTTCCCATTCCTTCTCTAGCTATTCCTATGATAACTTTTTTCTTAAAAAATTTACATTGTTGTAACATACATACTAATTTAAATTATCCATTTTAACCACCTTCATGTATACAATGCAGTGGTATTAATTACATTTGCAAAGTTTGTTACCATCACCGTGATAATGACTCTTGCTTCTAACAGCTGTATAGCTGTTTAAGGAATGTGAGTCCTGACCCCACAGGGTCTCTCTTTGCTTACTCTCATGCCCCCACCCCCTAAAAAAGCTCTTGGCCCTGACAGTATTCGATGAGATAATATATGAGAAAATGCACTGGAAACTAGAAAGCATTTTATAAATGTGCATTGTTGGGATAAATATGTTCAGTTTTATACACTGTGGAAGAAGATATGGTGAGAGAAGTAACTATTTCAGGTAGACTTATAATTTAAATTTCTTGGTTGAGTTCCCCCAATGATCCTAACCCTTGTGATTTTTGTGTGGCTCCCCAGGTTTGGGGCAAGACCTCCAGAACTGAAGCAGGTAGTGGATACCGGGAGTCCTGGCCCCCTAATTCAAGTGAGTATTCATTATTGCTCAGCAGATTCACCTAGCATATTAGGCAAGACATTTAGTATTTTTCATGCTACTAATATTTTGAGTATAGAATTTTCTTGTAGTCTTTCACTCTTATTTAGTTATATCCAGGACTGTGAGGACACACAACATCACCACCATCACTGGCACCTAAGTGCCAGTTAGCCATGGGTAGGATGCTGTTGATTCCGAAAGACTAAAACATCTTTGGAAAATATACACACTCAAAATATTTACGCTGAACAAAGCAAAATATAAAACAATGAGAACACATACACACACAAGTCACTCTACAGCAGAACAGAAATTTTCCAGTTCTTCAAAGAGGTAAGAAGTTAAATTTCTTTTAGGATTTTTCTTAAACTTTGAATGCTTATTTAGTTTTTGATTTGCAAAATATTTGCACCATCTAATGGCTGTGGCTGGGAAGTTTTAGTTTGACCTGCTTGTTAATTACATTTTCCCTTCTGTTCACTTCAATATATTGGGAATCCATCCTGCCTGGTAATTTCTGTTTTACTTGTTGCTAACCTTTTGGTTTAATAATCTTGCACATTTTCTTAGTTTTTATAATTTATCCAGGTTTATTCTAAAAGTAAATAATAATTTGTAGAAACCAACTAGTAGTAAAAAGCTGACTAAAATCACTGTTGTATGTTACCTATACAGTTCTTAAAACAACATTATAAAATAAAGCCTGAATTAAAACATAAAATATTTTTAAAAATATGGAATATAAAATAATTTTTTTGTAAAGTAAATAATATAGCATTCTCAAACCTCTGATCTCAGATCTTTTTCCTCTTGGGTGAAATATAAATGCTGTAAATGAAACAAATTATTTTAATCAAAAATTTATTTCAGTTGCTTTTCTAGCATTGCTTTAAAATATTCATTTCTGTTTTCTTTGAGGGGATTTTTTAAATCTTCTTATCATACTCTAGTACTTTCTAGGTTAGGGTAAACTGCCAGAGTAGATAGGACTAAGTATTTGGAAATTCTCTTTCAAAAATTCTGATTCCTCTCTCACTGGAAGAATTCTCTCATGCATATGCAGTACTTATTCAAAATACTATAAATAAATTCACAGCTGTTTATAAACCAGGGTCTTACTCTATAGCTTCCAGTGTTATCTACGCAGACAAGCTGAGATGCCTCTCATCTGAAGATAGAAGAGCCCCTTCAGCTCTGCTAGCCCACTTGCTGCTGACTTATTTCTCTTATTGCCCTACATTAAACTTCTTGAAGCAATAGTTTGCATTTGCTCTGTTCTTCCTCACTACTCAACCTATTACAGTTTGATTTATGCCCAGTTACTCCACTTAGTGTTGTTTCTGTAAATTCGTGTTGACTTTCTCTTTGCCAAATCAAGTGGTTACTTTTCAAACCTTACCTTTCATTAACTTTTCAAAAACATTTACTGTTCTTCACAAGTCTGTCTTTGGAAGCATTCTTTTCCTTTAGCATTAATGCCAGCCGGGTATTCATTCAACTCATATTTTTGATCATCTATTTTGAACCTATGTTAAACACTGATGATAGAGAGACGAACAAGGTGGACTTGGTATTTGCCCTCATTGGACTTGAAGTTTAGTGTACTAAATACCCCAGTTATCCTTCCATGTTTCTTACTACTAATTTTTCTGAATCTCCTCTTCTTCTCCTTTTCTGTTTAACTCTTAAATGTTGGTGTGCTCTGGGATTCCATTTGAGGCCTAGGCCTTTTCATATTCTCTTTGGGTGTTTTCTCCATCTCCCATGGCTTTAACTACTTTTGTGTGTTGTTTATATTTAAACCTTCATCTCTAATCCCACCTCTTTTCTGAGTCATTTTTTACCTTTCCCTTTTATAGCCTCTAGGTTCAATTTTATCCCAGATCCTAAGACGTTTTCCTTCTAAAGCTCTCTCAGATCCTTCCCTTCTCTGACACTTCATCTTTTGGATTGATGTAGTTGCCTCCTAATAGGAATACTGGTTTCCAGAGTTTCTCCCATCCAATCCATACTTTACTTTGCTGTTAGATTGATTCTAAAATGCCAACCTGATTATACCAATCACATTTAGTATATCCCCATAGTTTGAGACTAATATCTAAATAGAGTTTTAGTCTGACAGAGTTCTTTTTTTTGAAGGATTCTTTTCAAAAGTCATTTCAATTGTATGGCCTTTCTGACTTCTCCTAGGTGAAACTAACCTCTTCATCTTTAGCTATCCCATATAGTTTGTACAAATCTGATTTTAGATGTTGTAATTATTTGTAGTCAGTCTGTCGTATGTCCAAGACTATAAACTCTTTGAGTATAAGGACTAAATATAGTTGATTTTTGTACTCTCAAAATCTAACATATAGAAAGTGCTCAATAAATGTTTGTTGAATGAATGAATGAATCTTAATATACACTTCAATGCTAAAATGAATTTTCTCTTATTCAATAAATATTTATTAAACAACCACTGTGTTGTGCCAAGGACTGGAGTCACGGGAACATCATAGCCTTGTGGGTGAATGTGTAAAACTGTAGAAGGCCCAGAATGGAATGCTGCGGAGAACCAACATGTAAGGCATAGACAGAAAAAGAAGCTCTAAAAGGAGACTTGTTGAATGTAAGCTGAAGATTCTACATAGCTAAGGATAAGGTAGATCTTGTTTCTTTTACACTGAAAGCAGCAATCATCTTGGGATCTTAATTTATAAGATTACATTGCTCCAATAGTTATTGTTCCTATTCGTTTCTCCTTTCCTAAATTACTTGAGTATTCTGTACTAATGTCCTCCAAAATCTCCATGTTGATAGTCTGCAGCTCCTGCTGTGTTTCCACTCTGCTTTGGCTGAAATTTTGCCAGGCTTCTTTGTCCTCCTTTGACCTTCAGTAACAATGCCTGTCAGAGCAGTTGATGTTCCCTTGCTGGAAGGACTTGGAATGAATGAAGAATGATACTCCTAGTGATGCTGTCCATGTCTGAAGCCTCTCTTGGTTGTGCCCACATGGATGACATCCTGTGGATCACACCCTGTGGACGTTGTCTTTGTCAGGGTTTGAAAGCTGTGTGGTGACCTCAAGCAACTTCATTCTCTCAGGACATTTTGAATAACTGAAATGAGGAGTGGTTTGGAGTAAATTCCATGTTGTGACCAAAAAGTCTATCTCTGATTTCAGAGTTGCCTCACTCACAGAGTTCTCCAGTTATCAGCAGCGCCTGCACTAAAGTGCTCTATTTCACTGACCGGTCACTTACTCCCTTCATGGTTAATATACCAAAGAGGTAAGATGCTGGATTCATTATTTCTCTGAAAAAAATGAAGGGAAACCAAACTAAGGTGGCCCTCTGACCAGCTGAAGGTATTTGGAAAGCAATATGGTACAATGGGAAGAGCATAGAATGTAAGGATTCTAGTTCCTGCTCTGTCACCAGTGAGTTGCATAAGCATCACAGGTCATCATCTACTGCTAGGTTCAGATATAATAATAGTACTTCCAAACTGATAACTATGTACTTTTGCTCCAAATTTAGAAAAGCAGCTTTTTTAAGTGCTCAAATAGCTCCTGCCTTTCAATTAGAGATAAGAATAAAGCCAATCAGGTCAGGACTAAGGTAAATCAGAATAATATAAAGTTAGGAGGACATTATATATTTTAGAGCTTCACTTACTGTATGAAACCAAAGGAAGAGAGGTTTATTTTGTCCGAAACTTAAAACAGTCTAACTCAGCCTGTCTAGATAGCTCTTTTTAAACAACTCAAATACATAATGGAAATGAGGGCTTGTAATTCTGTATAGCTTAATGTAACATCTGGATATGTCCCAGTGTATGTGAGCAGATAATTTAAAAGTATTATTAGCAAAGTCCCTTGAAGGATGGGAGAAAACATGGAACTATTAAGTTTTACCACTGGGGAAACCCTAGTTACTGTCTCAAACATTAAGGACTCCCAAGTCAGTATACCAAGCCCTTGATCTTAAGGCTTGTTCTTGTGAAACTTATTTCTGTAGCAGAGAAACTAAGCCTACCTATAGTTATGCCTAAGATTTACTTCCAGAAGACCTCTTATGTTGCTCAGATACGACCTTTCTCTCTCTCTAAGCCCAACTGTGCAAGGAAAATCATTAACTCCCCGTTATGTTGGACATGACATCCAGGAGTGAAAGTCTCCCTGGCAACATG
Organism: Tamandua tetradactyla; assembly: GCF_023851605.1. NCBI lineage: Eukaryota > Metazoa > Chordata > Mammalia > Pilosa > Myrmecophagidae > Tamandua > Tamandua tetradactyla. Next base: position 29,245,539 of record NC_135334.1, on the reverse strand, counting down.
GGACATCACTCCCAGGGATGAGTCTGGCCCTGGTACTGTGGGATTGACAATGCCTTCCTGATCAAAAGGGGGAAAAGAAATGTAACAAAATAAGGTATTAGTGGCTGAGAGAGTTCAAGTAGTCAAGAGGCTATTCTGAAGGCTACTCTTAGTTTCAGCTGCATATTGCTATTTACCATGGTTTGCCAAACCCAACCAAAACCATTCCTGCCAACCTTAAAGAACATCTAGGGCTCTATCTGAGATTCTACAAAGGTTCCATGTGCTATGATTACTTTCTAGAAACCTACTACCTACACATGGTTCCTAGGCTAGATAAGTCTTGAAGTCCAGAGGGGCCACCCTTTCCAAAAGTATCAACTAGTTCCATCCCCCTATCCCATATTATCAACAAGTCTTTCCAACATGAAAAAGTTAGAATGGGCATAGCCTAAATACTCCCTAAAGATTGAGAGAAGGATCAAAGGAGAAGGAGCTACCACAGAAAAGAGGATTTAACAAATGAGTATGACAGTTGAATCATTATATTGATATTTATTTTAGCCTCTAGTGTCTTAGAGCAGCTAAAAGGAAAAACCTAAAATTGGGGAACTGTAACCTATACCAAACTCTGAAATCTGTTCTATAGCTACTTGCTACTTTGAAATTTATTGCTATTTTGTATATATGTTATATTTCACAATAAAAAAATGTTTTTTTAAAAAAAAGCTCCTGCCGATAACCATGGATTGCAGTCTGCACTCCAGGGGCATTATTCATTGATCTTTGTTACTCTTCAGAAATTATAATAATCTCTAGTGAAAATTTATGTTAAAAATCTTCCAAACACTCAGTCAACATATCAGTTAACTTTCCTTCCTAAGGGAAATGGTTTTGTAATCAAAATTTTCAAACTTTGGAACTAACTACCTAGAGAGGTTATAGGATTTCCCTTTCCTAGGGAAAAATCTGCCTATTTCTCTAGGAAGTCTGCCTATTCAATCTGAGTTAGAAGAACTAGGAATATTGTAGCAAAGAAAGAAATCAAGAGAAATTAGACATATTTACACTTGTTCAACAAATTTGATTTTAGAGTCTTATATTTTATTACCAGAGAAAGCTGTGTGGTGACCTCAAGCAACTTCATTCTCTCAGGACATTTTGAATAACTGAAATGAGGAGTGATTTGGAGTAAATTCCATGTTGTGACCAAAAACTCTCTCTCTGATTGCAATCAATGGCTGCTGTTGAAGCAATAAATCTGTTTTAAATTCTAAAATCACCCCATATGTAGTGCCATTTTCATCCCTTAGTGGTGACTGGTTCCCCAACCCTCGGTTGTTTGTGAATCTTCTGCGTTATCAGGGGCAGTGACCTGAAAGGCTGTGCTATTTCTGCATGTAGTTGTTAACTTCAGCATGGGCCTGGATTTAAAGTTAACATCTTATCTTTCCAACCTATTGATTAACAATCTATTTTAGTGCTCTCTTCTTTTGTTGCAGGCTGGGGGAGGTGACACTGAAAGATTTTAAAGCAGCTATTGACCGGGAAGGGAATCACCGGTATCATTTCAAAGCGCTGGATCCGGAGTTTGGCACTGTCAAAGAGGAGGTACAGAGTCTGTGGGGAGTCTGGGCATTAGTAATGGTTGATTTTGAACCCCACAGCCTCCTACTCAAAGGCTAGTGCCCAGAATTACCTGAGTTCTTTAAGCAGGTCAGAGGAATTTCTCAACATCTCAGACCACACTTTGATTAATCTAGATTTAGAAGGTCATGGAATGGCCTTTGAAGGAGATAGATTCTTTAGTTCAAGGACTTTGAACTTTGATGAAGAATGAGGATAGAATTTTTAATTTAAAAAGGATAAGTTTTATTTTGTTAGGGAAAAAAAGAATCTAAACATAATCGACTTTTATGTCCCTTTTTAATCTGTAGCTAATCTTAGAAAACTTCTTTCTGCTTACAGGGAGCAAAATAAACAAACAGGCATGATTATGTGGTGTTAGTTCCTCAGGTGATGAAAATGGATTCCATCTCCTTGAGTATTTTCTCAGCCTGTACTTCTCTTTATAATCCATCTGCCAAATGTAGACAATTTTTTTTCCTGGTAGAGATGTCTGTGTTATGAAGAATTGCAAATACCCTCGTTGTGGTTATAGAATGAAAGAAGTTGGAATAATCAGGATTTTATTTGTAAAGATTCCCTTACTGAAATGTCTTACTAACCCTGTTCTAGTAGTGGCTTAGGAAATGAGCTGAATCAATGAAGAAATGAGAAGAACGGCATCTAAGACACATATTAAGATTGTTCTTTCCCTGTAGAGCTGTATTCCAGTAGCCATGTTTCTTTTTTTTTTTCACATGGGCAGGCACCAAGAGTCAAACCCGGGTCCTCTGGCATGGCAGGCAAGCATTCATGCCTGCTGAGCTACCGTGGCTCACCCGTAGCCATGTTTCTTGAAGATGATTGTATAATGATATAGCTTTTGCAGTGTGACTGTGTGATTGTGAAAACCTTGTGTCTGATGCTTCTTTTATCTACAGTATGGACAGATGAGTAAAAAATATGGATAAAAATAAATAATGGGAACAAATGTTAAAATAAATTGAATAGATTGAAATACTAGTGATCAGTGAAAGGGAGTGGTAAGGGGTATAGGAACAAAAATAGGGGGAACAAAGGTTAAAATATATTGGGTAGTTGGAAATACTAGTGGTCAATGAGAGGGAGGGGTAAGGGGTATGGTATGTATGAATTTTTTCTTTTTTCTTTTTATTTCTTTTTCTGGAGTGATGAACATGTTCTAAGAAATTATCATAATGATAAATATACAACTATGTGATATTGTGAGCCATTGATTTTACACCAAGTATGGAATGTTTGTATGTTAAGAATGTTTGTATTTTTATGTTGTTTTGTCAATAAAAATAAATAAAATAAAAAAGATTGGTCTTTCCAACCTTTTCTTTACAATGCCATGGATCAAAATCTCCCCCTTTCTCATTTTTTATACTTAAACTATTGCTTTCTCCTAAGAAGCCCAAAAGTACTCTTTAATTATTAATTTATTAACTTTTAAAGTTTCTGTCGGTGAAGCAGTGTTATTTTACCATTTGATAGACGTGGAATTAAAAATTCAAAAGAAAGAAAAAACCATGAAAAATATATACACAAACATAAAATAAATATTCACACATATAATAAATACTTATATTTTATACATATATATTAAAAAATACTAGTTACAACTTTAAGGACAAAACCAAAGGGCCATAGGTACTAATCAAAGTTTTCTTCTGTACTTTCTCATTCTTTGTGTTTGAGGTATTATTTTTATCGACAGCAGTTTTCAGTAGGGCTTGTTACCCTACTCTGTAATTTTTTATTACGACTCTTTTTCCTTTCACTAGGTTTTCCACGATGATGATGCCATCCCTGGATGGGAAGGGAAAATTGTAGCCTGGGTGGAAGAAGATCTTGGAGAGAATTAATATGATTATTAGATTGGAGGCTGGAACCTGGTCACTCCCTGGCTGCTTCACTCAGGAAAGAGGACTAAAACGAGAATACACTAAGAAGTTTCTAGTTCATTCTGCCAAAACAAGCTTCTCCAAGTGTGATGGCCGTGGGCCAGTCTGTTTTCTGTGCCTGCCATACCTGGTACTTAAAAATCCCTGTCCTAATGTAGACCATGGGTTCACCTGGAGTTCCTTGTCCATGCACGCAGTGTTTTGTTTTACTCTGAGGACAACAAACCGAAGGCCTTAACTAATGGAAATGGATGATTCTGCCCACATAGGGCATGGCTGCTATTATCTGGAACCTGGGAATTGGATACATCACTCCTGTGTGTTACAATATTATTATAATTGGCCTCAGTGGTTATAGCAGAGTCCCAGCCTTTGTACTCACAGACAAGAAAAAGGTACCAGCTTTTCTGCTTCCTTGCAGTTATTGCAAACCAAGAATAACTCATAAGGCGGTACCAAAGATGAAGGCATGCCCTTCAGTAATCTTTTGGACTGGTCATGGATGGTGCTGAATTGTTGACTGGATGGGAAAAGGGCTGCCCATGTTGTGCTATACTCTTCTCAGAAAAATTAGGACAGACCTTGGGCTGACTCTTGTGTCTTAACTAGTTCTCTGCACCTTGTCCTTTAGCCCACACAGGGCATATTTCATGTACTGCCAGTTTTCTCTGGGGACTCTTAACATTAGAGCCTTTTTTATTCTCACAGCTGATGAACTTTGTGTGTGAAGGAATAAGGAGTGAAAAGCTCCTTAAAATTTCAGGCGGGTATGGAAAGGTGCTGCTACCCATTTCTTCTAGACTTTCTTTCTCTCATGACTTTGTTTAGCCATCAGGCTCATGGAACCTCCTTTGCAGTCAAAAGGAGACAGATCATTAATTTCAGTATTTCTTTGTGATTTATGAGTACTGAGCATGAATTCCTGTTCAGCCCCTCCTCACTTTAAGGCCAGGAGTTATATTCTATTACATATTTAGTCTAGGGTGATCCTTTAGGGCACAATTGAAGCCATGGGGCATGAAGCATGAGTTGTCAATGGCAGGATTGACTGGGTGAAAAAAAACCAGAATCCTTTCTCATATGCAACACTGTCAAGTGTAGAAACTAACAGAAAAGAGTTAAATTTCCAGAGATAGCTTAGTAACTTGGGTTTTCACATTCATCTACCAAGCACCATCAGCTAATCAACCACTATTGTTTCCATATTCCCCAAAGCAATCTGTCTGTGACCACCAGTGTACACTGCCAGCCAGAAGAGTCAGACAGTTCAGTTCTGGGTTTATGACCTGTCTCCAATTCATCTCCTCTTTTCAACCATTTCAACAGATTACTCTTTGGAGTGCTGAGATAACATCTTGTTGTTTTATATAGATGTGTCTTTTTTAAATAGCTCATGTTTGGAGAATTCTTTTATACTTATTTGCTTTTTGTCTGAGAACCATGTCTATTTTTATAACTCGAGTGTGAGTTCTGTATATTCTCACATTCTCTGTAACGTGTCCATTTTCTAGAGAACCCAGTAACTTTTATACAGGCTCTTCTTACCATCCCTTGTGGTTTCAGAACAAGCTTTATTTTATTACAAGGATACTAATGACAACTAATTCCTATTGCAAATCTACCTGCCAACTTTAGTTGTATAGGTAGTTTCATGTAATTCATTTGATTTCTCCTCCAGCAGTCAAAAGTAGCCCAAAAGATATTTTATGTAAGTTTACCTGACCTTCTCACTATTGAAGAATTTCTCCTCAGAAATTATTGGGGAAATTTGGGAAAGTCAGTCACAAGCAAGAGCAATTCATTATGAAAGCAAACTGAAGAAAACAGTATTAGTCTCAGTTTTTAGCCCAGGAAGTTTGGAGAAAATGTCTTCATGTCACCAATTTCTTTGTTGCATGAATTGTAGTGTTTCACTGTAAGACAGCATGAGGGGTTATCAGGTCAAGCTTTGTTATTGTATTTCCAATTCAATTTATCTTGAATGTCTGTCTCTTAAATTGTTTTTTGTCAGTTTCTTTCAACTAAGCCTTATTATTATTATTATTATATGGAATTTTTCAGAGAAAATTAAATCAGAGAAAATTTCCAAGGTCCTCTACCTTATTTGTCTTCTAATCCTTGTGTGTTCTGTGGAAAAGGAGCTGCATGGCCTCAATGCCTCCATAGAAAATGAAAGTTAAGTTCAGAGGACAGAATGAAATCATTTTTCCCCATTAGGTGGTGTGGCCTGAGTAGTGATTAAGCATCCCTCCTGCATGATTTTGCTCTAGTAACTTGTATAAAATGTGTTGGTAGTGGGTACATGGGTGGTTCAGTGGTAGAATGCTCACCTTCCATGCAGGAGACCCGAGTTTGATTTCCGGACCATGCATCTTCACCCCGCAAAAAAAAATATGTTGGTGGCCCTCGTTCAAGTTTTTAAGGGGAGAGGAGTCTTCTGAAGAGGAACACTTATTAATTCATTCTGTATTGAGTCGCCTATTTGAATGCACTGTGTGTGGCTTTATTCTAGGAGGCTTTTTGACTTAATTATAGTATTGTTCCCTATTGGCGTGTGTGTGGAATAGTCCATCCTGCTACTGCTAAAGTTATCTTTCCTTGAGTAAATTATGGAGCTAGAATGTTTATAGAGTTCATAAAATAATTGCTACGCCACTTTAGATTAAAAAGTAAATGATCCTCTCATAAAAACAAGTTTAGTAGAGGGCTTAATCCTTAAAAAGTCTTCATTTATAAACTGAAGACTGTTCTCTCTTCTTGCTCAGTACCCTGAATTAGCAGGTTTGGAACACTCAAGAATTTGGGTTCAATCACTTGGTAATAGTAATTCTACTTACTTTCTAACATTTTGGCTCTTTTTGACCAGGACAGTTGTAAATTAGATAAAATATCTTTATGCTTTATCCAAGAGGACTTGTTCATAAACACTTAGGTTCATAATTATAATTATTTTCTTTCTATTCCATAAAATGAGCATTACGATTGCACATTCCTTCTATTGTCTGAATTTATGTCAGAGATATAGCTTGCTTAAAATACATTTATATGTAAATTTATATTTTCTTAGAAACATGGATGTTTGCAACCATTGCTTTCAAAGAGATTATTACTGTGTATTTTCCTTGTCTTACAATATGTTTTCATGAAGACTGTGTTATACCAGAGGTTTTGGATAATGGTGGTGATAACCAGTTTTTGCTGCCTGTATGTACCAGAGATTTGTGTACTAATTTAAAAAAACAAATAAACTAAGAATAAAATGGAGTTTGCAAACAAAATTTCATTAATCCTCTCCACTTGCTTATCAGTTGAGGATTAATCAATAAAACCATTTACATTTAGTGAAAGTAAATTTCCTCAAGTGCTCTCCCTGGTAGCATGTTTTCTCTCCACTTGAAAGAGTGGAGATAAGAATTACTTAATTGCCACAGATATTTTGCTATTGATATTTCTAATGTAAGCGCAAAGTAGGTTATCTGTTTTAGAATTCATTGACTTAGTACTTCTTTGGAAATTATATATAAATGTGCAAACAATTAAGAACCTGAGGCTATAAGCTATATGACAAAAGTTTCTTATGCAAAAGCAAGCAACATTAACAAAAGACTCAGAAACATGTCTGCCCAAAAGTTAAGTAGGCTTCATTTCACATGTTTTGTATATCTAAATCATTAGCCCTGAATGTTTTCATTTGACTTCCAATTACATATTTCCAATCATTGATTGTTATTTTAATTGGTTTATCCCACCATTATGTTAAAATTAAAAATGTACAAACAACTCAGATTCTTTTGCTTCCAACTATTTCCCCTTTCCATTTACCCACTTTGTATCAGTGATATTGCCATTCAGCGTGTCTCTAGTTCACTCTTTTGAGGTGTAGTCTTCCTTTTCTTTAATTGTTCCCTTTATCCAAACTGTTTAGGGGAGTGCAGGCCTGTTGTCCCAGGATTGATTTGACAAATCTAAGAATTCCTAGCCTACCTCTGGAGTAAATTTACTACCCCTTAATTATTCAGCTGTGCTGTCTCATAATTTAGCTACACCTAAGCCAAAAGCATATGCAAAATGCAAACTTGCTGTGTTCCGAATAATGCAAAACAAGGTTTAAATAAATGAACAGTAGAACTAAGAATCATCTTATACTTTACAACAGAGATCCAGTTATTAAATTCAGATGCAGTTGGAGTAAGATACTTTAGCCAATTTAAAATAAAAAATTTAATAATTATGAAGTTGCAGTATAGCCTTTTCATTAATCACAATTATTCTTTGATTGTTTTTTCCCAATTGTTATTTATTAGTAAATTTTTACATAATTGTAATAATACAGTTGCTCTACTCATAATTGTAATAATACAGTTGCTCTACTCTTAACATTATTGCAACTGTCTTCGCACTTAACATGGAAATTTTGTTTCTCAATTATATTGCTTGCATATTATTCTGCTAGGCTATGGTGCCTGCTTAAACTTCTCCTTATTTCAGGATAATCACTTTTCTAATTCTTTATCTTTTATAAAGATATTAAAACATTAAAAAACATTTTGAATTCCTTAAGGAAATAAGAATAGAGTCTTTGGGAATGATTTTTTTTCTGATTTTGATACTTTCCACAAAATTGTCATCCCTCAACAACCAGTATTCATTGCTCCCAATTGCATGCATCTCTTCTTCTGTAATCTCAGTAACACTAAAAATTTTTAGAATTTTTAGCATTTCCAACTTAAAATAAGTATGAAATAGAACATCATGGCTGTTTTAATTTTTTTCTATGTTTAATTACTGAACATGTTTCCAAATGTTGGTTGTTTTTTTTCCTGTTTCTTCTTGTGTTCCTGATGTTCTCTGACTATCGGTACACTGGGAATATGATGATACAAATACAGCAAATGCTTCTTCCTAATCTAATGTCCTCTTCAGTTCAGAACTGACGAGGTATTCTAATTATAGGACATGCCCACAATAGAAGTATATCTAAAAAATATGAGTAGATACCTCTTCATCAATACCAAAGAAGCGCCTTCAGCATCCACTATTTACCAGGTACTATACTAAAGTCTGGGGATACATGGAAGAACAATACAGACAAGGTCCCTGCATTCACCGGCTCATTAAAGTTTAGTTTTGGCACAAAATACTTTAAACCTAACAAAGGCTTTCGGTCTCCGTACGGGGAATGTACTTAATCCCGCAACACTACACTAGAATGTGGGAATGGAGTTTCCACTTGGCTGCTCTTCTCACCATCAAGTTAGAAAACCTGTTCATTCCAATTTCCGGTCGGACTACAAGCTTTGAAATTAAGTCTTTGCAACACAGTACTGCCGGCTCGGGGCAGGACCCCAAACCTAGTCACCGATGGATTAGCAGGAGGAGAGCGCATCATTTTACGGTTCGATTCCACTCTGTGATTGTTTCTCTACGGGAGCGCTCCAAAATCGTCCGTCCGCGGGCACACTTCTAGCTCTTCCTCAAAACTCGCCCTCCCTCTTCAGCCCAGTTCTCAGAGGACTTTCTCTGCCTTTATAGGTCCCGCTCCCTTGGCTTGCCTTTCACATCGCCTAGGCCCCGACCTAACCTTTGGGATGCTTCTCCTAGGACTCCATCGTCCTCGAACTCCCGCCACCTCTTATTTCTCTCAAACTACCACCTACTAAGGCTCCGCTGGAACGCCCCTTCTCCGCCCCCGTGGTTTTAAGGTAGCAGCCTCTACAGGATTTGGGGTCATTGTTTTCTCCATTCTCCCAAAACGAGGCGCGACGACACACACACAGACTCTCCGGAGCCTGTTTTACGACAATGTGCGGCTGTGCGGCGCGGTTGACGGCAGCGCCGCGCTGCTCTTGGAGAGGTCACTCCGGAGACGGCGTTGGGTTTGGGGTGTCGGGGTCTCTGGCACCATGTGGAGCGTCTGTGCGCGCCGGGCACAGCGTGCGGCACCGAGGGCAGGATTTGGGGCTCGGTGCACAGCCTTGCGAGAGGGACCCGAAGCTCTGTGCACGACCCCACGGTTTGGCTGTGTCCCGGTCCGTTGCACCAGTGCGATCACAGAGTATGGCGGGGTCCGGGCGCTTTGCGGCTGGAGCCCCAGCTATTCGGCCACACCACGGAACCGCTTGTTGCTGCAGCTTTTGGCGTTGCCTGGCCGTCGCAGTTATAGTCTTCCCCCGCATCAGAAGGTGAGCCCCCAACCGGTCCATCGCGGTATTCCGTTGCCCTTCAAGACAGACTTCTTGGCCTTGGGATCCTCCCGCAGAGACCTCAGCGAATCCCTACCCTTTCCCAGTATCTGTCATCGTCCTTTCCCCAACTCTTGAGCTTTGCAGTATCTCTTGAGCTTCCCTTTCCTAGTTTATTCCATTGAAAAAAGAGCTCCAAGCCTGGGACTTTTTGCGAAGTATTTGCTGAGGTACGTGATCACTGAGAACGTGAACTTTGGCAGGAATTGTTTTTTATCCCTAGTGCCCAGCGTGTAATGGAACTAAATAAACTCTTTGCATTAAACTAATTACATTAAATCGAATTGAATAAAACAGTGAACCAGACTGAAAGTGAATACCCCCTTTTTAAAGCTATTGTTTCTTCTGTTCTCCTCCAGGTTCCATTGCCTTCTCTTTCCCCCACAATGCAGGCAGGAACCATAGCCCGCTGGGAAAAAAAAGAAGGGGAAAAAATCAATGAGGGTGATCTAATTGCAGAGGTAAGTTGTTTTAGATTATGGAGATGACTTTGAAGGAGCTGGCTTAACTATGCTGACTGAGCATTAACGTTCTGGGTGGGTGATTATCCACTTTGCTAAATAAACTGAGATTTTTTTTTTTTTTTTACGGTTTGACATTAGAGAAAATTAGTTAATTTTGTCAGCATCTAGCCAGACTGACTTTTGACTCAATGTCTTTCAATAATTCTTCTTTCAAATCTGTGGTTTATTTACCCTGTTGAACTGTATGATCCTGGACACGAGCTAATAAACATACTGGCTGCATGAATCTAAACTAATGCTTTTTGTGTTAAAAGGTTGAAACAGATAAAGCCACTGTTGGGTTTGAGAGCCTGGAAGAATGTTACATGGCAAAGATTCTTGTTGCTGAAGGTGCCAGAGATGTTCCAGTTGGAGCAATTATCTGTATTACAGTTGAAAAGTGAGTGGTACCTTGATAATTTGTGGAACTTTAGTGCTTGGTGGAGTATTTTAACCCAGTATTGAGAAATTAGGGCTTAAAAGCTTCTGAAGATTACTTGTATGGGAGCTGAATCTCCTTTATAACCTTTCATATTTATGCATTCTTTCTTTTCTTTAGGCCTGAGGATATTGACGCCTTTAAAAATTATACATTGGATTCCTCTGTAGCACCTCCCCCCCAAGCAGCCCCAGCATCAACCCCTGCTGCTGCTGCTTCGCCTCCTACACCTCCTACTCCTGTACCTTCTGCTCAGGCTCCTGGTAGCTCATATCCCACTCACATGCAGGTGAGGCTCAGCTTCTGAGTGTTTTCTGTAGAGAATTTTATTATTTATTCGTTATTTCTGATAGATAGCTATCACCTCCTAGAGCCACATTCAACATGGCTAGTTGTTGTCGTTTTGGGAGTAGAGATTTAAGCATGGAAGCACACAGCCTTTGTACCTGTTATTTTCAGTTCTGTGAGCTAGGACAGTGCCTTTAACTTTCTAAGTCTCAGTGTAGTAGAGTGGATGATGTGTAACACTTCTTATTCAAGAACATTGTTATGGATTTTGAAGATGATTTGTACTTCTATTTACTCCCCATATAAATAGGTTATTTAGTAGGGATCAAGTGCTGTCTGTTGAATAAAGGATCCACAGTTGGGTTTTCCTTTGATGAGTAATGTCTGTTTTCTAAGAGTAGGTGAAGTAATCCAATAGTATTAATAAATGAGAAAATAATAAAGAGAAATAAGTGTAGACTATATATAGTATATAATAGCATTACAACAAAGCTGAAGACAGGTGTAATCACTGTCGATTCTCATAACTAAATCAGTTTTTAAGAATGAAATTAGTTTCTTGGGTATTAGTTATTCCATGTATTTTTGTATGTTAAATGTTGAGAATGAATAAACACCAATTGTCTTTTCTGAAGGATTAAGATGAAAACTTTTCATTTAGTTTATTTGTAGAAATATCTGTATAGAAATTTTTTTCTCCTCTGGGCATCATTTTCTACTCCATGGAACAGAATAATATCTATTATTACCCATTGTTATGATGAAGTTTTGCCTGGTATTCAGTTCATAGATTTATTTCATCTTGTTCAACAAGCTGTCTCACTATATAGGACTTATTTAATTTCTCTCCATAATATGTTTAATTTTGTGTAGAAGTGTTAGGATTGTGCCTTAATTATGTAGAGATTTTTGGCTCCAATAATTTTTTAAAAAATATTTTTGAGAAATAGCCACACATGTATAGTCCGACCATATTATACAGTTAGTGGCTCATAATATCATCACATAGTTGTATATTCTTCACCATGATCATTTTCAGAACATTTGCATCACTCCAGAAAAAGAAATAAAAATAAAAAAAAGAACTCATGCATCCCATACTCCTAACCCCTCCCTCTCATTACCTACAATATTTCAGTCTACCCAGTTTTTACTCTTTATCACCCCCTATTATTTATTTATTTTTATCCTTATTTATTAATTTTTTTTACTCATCTGTCCATGCCTGCATAAAAAAAGCATCAGTCACAAGGTTTTCACAATCACACAGTCATATGGTAAAAGCTATATAGTTATATAGTCTTCTTCAAGAATCAAGGCTACTAGAACACAGTTCAACAGTTTCAGGTACTTCCCCTCTAGCCACTCCAATACACTGTAAACTAAAAAAAGATATCATTATAATGCATAAAATAACCACCAGAATGATGTCTTATACTGTTTGAAGTCTCTCAGCCACTGAAACATTATTTTGTCTCATTTCTCTCTTCTCCCTTTTGGTCAAGAAGGTTTTCTCATTCCCACGATGGCTCATCATAGAAATGAGCCTGGCTCATCCCCAGGAGTCAGGCCCTGCATTGCCAGAGAGATTTCACCCCTGGGAGTCATGCCTCCTGTAGGAGGGAAGGCAATGAGTTCACCTGACAAGTTGGCTTAGAGAGAGAGGCCACATCTGAGCAACAAAAGAGATTCTTAGGCATAATTATGAGTAGGCTTAGCCTCTCTTTTGGGGGTTGACTCAGGCATAATTATTAGTAGGCTTAGTCTCTCTTCTGCAGGAATAAGCTTCATAGGGGTGAGCCCCAAGATTGAGGGCTCAGCCTATTGAATTGGTTATCCCCACTGCTTGCAAGAATATTAGGAATTCCCCAGATGGAAAAGTTTAATATTTCCTCTTTTCTCCCCAGGGGGATTTTGCAAATATTTTTTTTTTTTCTGCCCAAATTACTCTGGGATATATCAGGGCATCACACTAACCTGGACAAACCAATAAGATCTCACGCCCTATTCAAGATTCCGTGTAATTTTGGTGTTTGAATAAACTGACCTTACAAGTTGAATTAGACAATGTGCTACCCAAAATATAATTTTTGTACCAAATAAACTTTCTCTCTCCCTTTGGTCTCTCACAGAAGAGAGTTTGAAAAAAAGGGGCCATATCATCCTTTACCCAGGATTCTGATTTACCTTAGTCCTATCCAGATCACCTTCATTCATATCTCTAGACCAAGTCTGATCACTTTTTCAGCTTTTTAAACAGTTGCTGAATGGGTAATGCTGACTTTCATAGCTTCAGTATCAGGTATCACATAAATATCTGAAGTTTCAGGGAACAACCAGGTTATATACAAATAGCTCAGAATCTCAGAATTTAGAAATATCAGTTACAACTCCTAAATATATGTGACTACTGTAAGAGCTTACAAGCTAGGAACTTTGACAATAGGCACCAACCGGATAACCCATACTCAACTTTAGTTCTCTGAGTTTGTATCTTATAGTTTGTCCCTATGAGTGAGACATGATAATTGTTTTTTTGTTTCTGACATTTTATTCAACATACAATATTTAAGGTTTATTTACCTAGTTGCATTCCTCACAACTTCGTTCCTTCTTGCAGCCCACTTAGTAGTCCCTTGTAAGTAAACATAGCTCCCCCTTCGATTCCTCAGTTGTTATGCCATCTCCATCCATTGCCACCATAAACACCAGTGTGCAAATGTCTACTCTCAGTTCTTCCAGATATTTACCTAGCAGTGGGTTGTGAGATCATATGGGAGCCCCCCCCCCAAGCCTCCTGTGGAATCACCACACTGCCCACCAGAGGGGCCGGCCAATAATTTTAAAGAAACAAATGAAGATGGCAAATTCAAGAAAAGTTTTTTTCTAATTAGAGTTTTTGTTTTACTTTTCCCCCTTCCTTCCAGACATCATTAAATGAAAATTTTTTCACTTGGTATAGTCGTTTTTTTAATTAGATAAAAAAAAAAAAGACTAAGTCATCAAGCGAAACTTACAGTAAATGAATAAACATCAGAATTCAGTGAACACACAGGTCATAAATAGAGGAATTTTTGATTTAGATCAGTGAGTCTGATGTTTGGATTTTGTTTGGTTATAATGACTTATGAGAATAGTTTTGAATGTTATTTGTATTTTTTAAAAATGTTTTATTGTAGGAGCTGATATAGAGCCCAAAATTTCCCTTTTTAACCACATTCAAGTGCACTGAGTATTAGTTTAGTTTAGTTTTGTTTTTTATCTTGGAAAGGCATCTGGGAAGTTTGGGAAAAATGCTTTTTTTCCATTATAGGATAATATCTAGGTGAGATGCTAGATATGGAGCATAGCAAAATTTTAGCAGAATGGTCTGGGACAAGATCTTTTCATGAAAGTGAAAATTTTCCAACTTAATCTAAATGTTTTTTTAAAAAGGTGAAAGAGTGCTTTGTTCTTAGATATTTATTGAGGAATTAACTTTGTCTAGAAAGAAATCTTTCTCTGTTGCTTTTGACTTTGGAGGGTGAGTTGGAGTTTTGCTGATAACTTATAAAACTTTTGATTTAAAGGGTGATTTAACTGGTAGGAAGCTTTTGAGACACTGAGCTCTTGCTGTTATGGGATCATTAGACATATGGGAATTTGGATTCCCTAGTCATGTTCCATAAAATGATATAAGCTTGCCTGAGTGCCATAGTGCCCAAGTCTTCCTAATCTTAATAATATATATTTGTTTCTACAGGTGGTTCTTCCTGCCCTTTCTCCCACCATGACCATGGGCACAGTTCAGAGATGGGAAAAAAAAGTGGGTGAAAAGCTAAGTGAAGGGGACTTGTTGGCAGAGATAGAGACTGACAAGGCCACCATAGGTGAGATTTCTTCAGCTCTTAATGGTTGAGGCACTGAGTTTTCCAATGAGGGAAGAGGATTGTCATCCTGTCCTATAATGAGTGAGTGATAACATGAAAATTTTATAATTCTGTGATTCAATTCCTGGGTCAGGGTATTTCATAACAAAAATATGCACAATTAGATTATTAGTTCCATACTGTATTCTCACTGAGCCAAGCATATGTCTACTCAAAAGTTATTCTTCGGCAAGAGTTTGCTTCTTAGCTTAATTATTATTGTACTGAGAAGCCACATCAAGTGCCGTTATCTAGACTGAAAGAGATAAGAAAATGAGAAAATAACCTGCAAGGCAGGAAAATACCAAAGAATTGTAGAGGGCTTTGATGGAAAATTGAATCAGGGTTTAGATGGCATTCATCACTTAAGAGTTACTAACAGAATGTATTAATACATTCAGATGTTCAGGTACCTATCACATTTCCATGTATCCTTTTCTAATTAGTTTCTGAGACTTTTCACAAAAGAACCCCATGTAGATAATTATGTATTTATGGTAATGTTTGTAGATGTTCGTAGATATTTTGAATTTTTTCCCTTTGCTCCATAATCAGCACTAAAGGGAGGCCTGTTCATTCCCCACCATTCTAGTGGGAGGTTGCTGGGCATCCTCTGAAATGGTTATTTTCGAACCCCCACAATTCCTTGATGGTATTGGGGTAGGGCTGGAGGGGCACTTACAGAACAGGGTTCTACACTGTATCCTGCTCCTCCCCATTCTCACTCCCACTAGAGCAACTCCCCTTTATCTCTTTGCTTACAGTGCTTCCCCACAAGATTTTATTAGGAGAAAGGATTTGGTTTCTTTTAAAAACCAACCAAACAAAAAAATACCTTAAATGATAGATCTACATTTCAGTTTAACTTCAGCACCATTGTCACTGTATTGGAAGAGTATTACCTTGTTCAGAGTCTTTGAATGCTATTCAGAGTCACTCGGGGCTTTTTCTTTTTTCTTTCAATCATATATTTTATTGGCTTAATTCTCGGCCGTACTTTTGCAACACTTCATGTTTGAGTTCTTTTAAGAAAAGCAGTGACTGAATAAAATGTCATTTGTAGCATCGTACAAACCCCAGTAATTGTGAATTTGTTCGTATTGAACTGTTTGGTGTAATATCAAATACAACCTCTTGGAAAAACTTCAAAAATGTTTTTAGAAGTGAAATCCCACATTACTGTCTGGCTTGATTTTGAACAGTCTTAAGGTTCTGTTATTTAGTGGTACAACTGATACCATCTTGGAGTACTTTATGTCTGTGTGGTCTGTATGGAAGATGTTTTTAAGAACAACCTTTAGAACTAACTATTGTAGTCTCTCATAGTTTTATTTAAGAAATACTTATTTAGTAGTCACATTGTACCAAATACTATTTATAAGTACTTGAAAAATACTATTTTAATGTTCATAACACCCCTGTGAGTAGGCATTATTTTGATTACCATTTTAGAGGTGAAGAAATTGAGACAGAGAGGTTAAATAACTTGCAAAAATGTTAAATAGCTAGTTTGATGGAGGAGAGCCTTTACTTAAAACTGTGCTTTGAGTTTAGAGGAATTCTATAATACTTTAAGTCCTTAATGGTTTTTCTTTGTATTTAAGGTTTTGAAGTTCAGGAAGAAGGTTACCTGGCAAAAATCTTGATCCCTGAAGGCACAAGAGATGTCCCTTTAGGAGCCCCACTCTGTATCATTGTAGAAAAAGAGGCAGATATACCAGCATTTGCTGACTATAGGCCAACTGAAGTAACTGATTTAAAACCCCAAGTAACACCACCAGTCCCACCCCCGGTAGGTATGCTTTTGAAATTGAAAGAACAGTTTGTTTTGTTCATTTCTAAATTAAGGGGCTTGGATTGGATGATGTTCCAGGTTCCTTCCAGCTCTAAGAGTTTCTTAATGAGAAAGAAGATACCAATTAACATTTATGGAGATCTCTAGGGTGTGTGGCACTGTACCATTCACCTGATGGTCAGTAGTTCAATTCTTGTACTTTTTTCCCCCTGCTGCAAACAAAGCACAGTGAAGTTCCAGGTATTGAAGTGACATGTTCTCTTTTTGGTTTAGATGTAAATCTCATGCTATGGAAGGTAAGACTTCATTCCCCATTTTTTGCAAAATTTATGTAATCTTTGTCATTATTAGTCTTCTTGCTATATTGCATATTATCTAGGTTAAGCATATATTTGTGATCCACTGGAATATTTGCATGTGTAACTTGTTTCTACATAGAATTTAGTATATCACTATGAATTATTTCACCTCTGACATGAACTTGTATGAACTCCAAGCATAGATAACATTATACTGAAGCTCCTGCAGATGCTAGAATCAGGTGAGTTTAGATTAGGAGCACATTTATTTCTCTCAGCAAAAACTTGATTTCTCACTGCCATACATCTATAGGGATGGCAGATAGCAATGTTAGTTCATTTGTTAAGATACTTTTCAATGTGGAATGTTCCCATGTAATTTTGTACTTCATAATTAGATTAAGTTAAAAAACAACCATATTGGTGATTTAAGAAAATGAGAATAAAAAAGCAGCCAGAGATTAAAGAACTAGGAAGGCTGTAAGAATATATTGATCAACAGTATTGAATTCCATACCTTTCCATGTTGTCATGGACTTTGATAACTTGACTTTCCTCTATATTTGAAATAGAGTATTGGTATTCAATAATTGTTATATTATATTGGTTAAGCAGAAAGCAACTACATTATGATCTGTGGAAAGAAAATGTAATTATTTAATTAAAATAACTTTTAAATTCTCACAGTATATAAACCTTTGATCTTTCAGACCTACCTTTGTGGGAGTAAATTAACAATTTGTAACTTTTTCCAAAAGGTGGCCACAGTTCCTCCAACTACCCAACCTGTAACATCTACACCTTTAGCCACCCGCCCAGCTACTTCTGCTGGACCAAAGGGAAGGGTGTTTATTAGCCCTCTTGCAAAGAAATTGGCAGCAGAGAAAGGGATTGACCTTGCACAAGTGAAGGGTAAGTCTGATCCTGTGGAATGGGATTAGAAAGTTAAAATCTAGTTGAATTTCCTCTTTAGGACCATCAAATATAACTATAGTTATTGGGATAGTGGGGAGAAGAGTGAGGGAGGGAAGTTTTTCCTTTGCTGCCACCAGAGTAGCGATACCATTATTGTGCTTTATTTAATGTGCCTAAGATTTATCTGTACGATTTAGACATCTTTTTTTCGTTCTCCTCTGTTCTTTTGATCTGCTTAATCACTCATGATAGCTGAAAGTATAAGGTGCTTGTTTAGGAAGGCTGGGTCATAGGACTTAATTGTATAATAAGAAATCTCTATTAGTGCTTGGTTGACTGAGTGTAGCAATCAGCCAAAAACCAAAATAAAGCATAATATGAAGTTGAGTTGATTATTATTAAAATAATAAAATTAATAAAAAACTGAACCATTGCTCATTGAGGACTGAGGAAAATGTCTTACTCATTTTTTCCTCCCTTAAGAGAAAATGTAGCTTAGCCGTAAGTGCATGGACTTTGGAGTAGATCATCTAGGGTTAAATCCTGGCTTTGTCATTTTCTGTGCATGTGTCTTTAGGTCAGTTACTTAATGTTTATATACCTTTAGATTAATCATATAACCTCTCTTTTCCCATCTGTGAAATTAGGATAATACTTAGTGTATATCATATAGAATTGTGAGAATTAAATTAATTAAGCAAGTTATAAAAAAGTATCTGGTATATAATAAGTACTCAATAAATTAGTTGTGGTTCCTATTATTATTTGACTAACACTTAGATAAATATTTTTAAACTTAGGCTAAAATTTGTTAGGTAGTTAAAATATTTATTTGGAAAGGGGGATGGATTATTATCTCTGGAACTTAAGATTTTTAGTACTATATTCTGGGCATTTAACATGCACACTTGATTTTTACATTTCTTGGAAGTAAGAATCACCATTTCCTTTGTTTTGGGTAAGAAAATTGAGACTCTACCAGAGGTCTCCTTTCCTGTTAAGTAGTGCACTTGTGATATGAATCTAGACTTGAACTCTAAAGCCTGTGTTCTTCCCACTGCTCTATGCTGCCTTCTGTTCTGATGCTCTGCCATCCTTAATCACTAAAGGAAGATATGACTGTTTTTCCACTTGTCCCAGTTATGGGCACTTAGCGCTGGTTATCATCTATGTGTACTCTGCTGTTTTGTGGTTAGAAGGCAAACCAGTCATGCAAGACAAAAGAACAGAATGTTGTAAGTTTTTTGGACCTCAGAAGATTCTTGTAATATTGGAAGAACCTTTCCTCCATTTAATGTTATTTCACTAATTGCGCCATTCCTTAGTATATGTGATTAGAATTGGGGACTGTGTAAGCTGGAATAAATTTTAAGGGGAGGAGAAACTGCATTAACAATTATGTCTCAAGATGTTTTGGTAATGAATGGTGTTGATGGTTATGCAACATTGTGAATATAATTAGTACCACTGAATGGAATACTTGAAAGTGGTTAAAATGGGAAATTTTATGCTGTATATGTGTTATCACAATCAAAAAAATTTTTTTTAAAGAATTAAATAGGTAAAGAAGGGCCATTTATTAGATATTTAGCAATACTGGCTACTTTGCTAAAAATATAACTGGAAAAATTGCAGTATTTTTATCATGCAGTCAGTGTCAGGCTATTTGTTTATTATTTCAACAAATATTCATTGAATATTGTCTATGCATGAGACATTTGTTCATAGGATCAATAAATAAGACAGGCAAGATTTCAGTTGTCAAATTGTTTATATTATCAATGATGAAGCATTAAATGAACAGAAAGAAGACGGTATATATAGCATAGTAGTTAAAGAATGTGAGCTATGGAGCTGAAATGCTTTGGTTCACATTCCAGGACTGTAAGATAATTTAAGTGGTAAAAAAGAAATAATTTTGATATACTAATGAGAGACAGTGTGGATACACTCATGACTGGTTTAGACAAGTGCTTACGAAAGGTCTTTCTGATGAGGTGATATTTGATCTGACCTGAAAGATGAGAGGGAGTCAGCTATGAGCCAGCCATGTGAAGAACTAGGGAAAGAGTGTTTTGGCATAGAGGCTAGCATTACACGGTCTGAAGTGGGAAAGAGTCTGTCAAGTTTAAAGAATAAAACAAAGGCCTGGGTGAGTGGAACATAGCAAGAAAAGAATCTAGCAATGATAAGAGATGAGCTTGGAGAATTATACAGGGGTGAGAACTCCTGGTAAAGGTTAGTTTGAATTTAAAGTGTTATGGGAAGCCATTGAAACATTTAAGCAAGGAAGTGACATAAAATTATTTGTTTTTGAAATATAATTTTGACCACCGTCTACTGCCAAAACTTTTCCAAAACCTCAAAGAGAAAGGCATTAGCTCCCCATTCCCCACTTGAACCCTGGTAATTTATATTCCAATTTCTGACCCCATGAACTTGCGTATTATTTCATATTAGAAATATACAATATTTGTCCTTATGTGTCTGGCTTGTTTCACTCAACATGATGTTTTTCAAGGCACAGCCATGCAGTAGCATGTATCGGTACTTCATTCTTTTTACAGCTGAAAAATATTCCATTATATGGATATACAACATTTTGGTTTTGTATCTACCTAATGGCTAATGTGTAGCATCTTTTCATGTTGTAATTGACAATTTCTATGTCTTCTTTGGGGAAATGTCTTTTCAAGTCTTTTGTCTATTAGGTTTTTTAGCTGTAGTTCAGTTGTAGGATTCTTTATTTATTCTGGATTTTAAACTCAGAAGTAGATATTTTAAGTGTTAGACTACTAAAGAATTGTAACTACTCCAGATCTGCCATTGCAGGGTATTGTGTAAACAAATGAGCGGGGCTTTATTCCAATAAAAATATTCGTCATGAAAAAATAGATATATATATGTATATATAATTTGGGCTGATCTGTAGAACTGGATGAAATGAAAGCCAAGGCACCCATTAATATATTGTTGCCAGAGGAGGAGAGGGCCAAGATGGTGGCTTAGTGAGGTGTGAGATTTAGTTTGTCCTCCAGAGCAGCTAGTAAATAGCCAGGAACAGTATAGAACAACTGCTGGGGCCATATCAGTGACCGAATACAAGTATACCCCAGTCTGGACCAGCTGGACCGTCTGTGAGCCCACCCAGAATTGTGAGTTACCCAAACCGTGGGGGCTGGTGCCCCTCCCCCACAGGCTGCTTCCCAGAGCAGAAAGGAAAAGGACTTTACCAGAAGCAGGGACTGAGTGCAACCAAGCTCCAGTTGTGGAATTAATTCACAAATTCTGACTACTGAAAATAGGCCCCTAGCTCAGCTGAACCTAGAGTCAAAGTGGAGATTGCTAGTTTTTGCCGTGGTGTAAAGGGGGCGGGGCTGGCAGAGAAAGGAAAAGAAACAGAGGTTTTTTTGGATCAGATAGCACATAATACTTGAAAGGGTCTGGCCCCTGAAGGAAAGGAGGGGGCACATACGACTTGAAGGTACACAAGGCAGCAGACAAACTTAAGCTCTTGATTGGCAAATCTGAGGAATGGGGGTCCTGCTCTGAAAAGGATTTTTCTTTTTTGTGGTTGTGTTTTTATAGCTTGACTACTCTTTAGATACAGCTACATGGCTGTTTGGGCTCCAACTGTCCCAGGCATAGGTAGAATTAAGTTTGTTTGAGTGTTTGTCTGGAGCCTGTGCCTTCCCTGGGAAAGGGGTGGGGTGGGGTCCAGCTGAAGTAGAATCCCTCCCTCAGTGAATTCAGATCCCAGGGTCTGGCAAAGTGAAGCGATTAAAGCCAGCCTACAATCTCTCCTCTGTCTCCACCATGCCTCCAGCAGAGAGAGTCTGCTGAAGTTAAAGGTACCACATCACTTTATGCTGGTGTGACCCGCAGGCAGAAAAGCTCCACATACTAGGCAGGACAGGAAAAACACAGTCTACAGGCTTCACCAGAAAGTCTTTCAATTTCTGGGTCTCAGGAAAAACTGATGCAGGTGAGAGGAGGGCAGTTTGGTCTGGGAAAATCTGGTTGGGGTCTAAAATACCTAAGTAAATGCTCCTGGGCGGGGGAAGGCACCAAACAGACAGGGGAAGTAACAAGAAAACAACTGAAAAATTCGGATCTGTTAAACAAAGCCTAAGCTAGAGGTCCAGAATAAGCTGAACTGAATGTCAAAGAACAGATAGACAACAAATTCATCCAGCAAGAAAACCCTAGATAAAAGAAGTGAAAGCAATCTCCAGAATAAACTAATTAAGGTAATTAAATGCCTAGATGCCAGCAAAAAATAATGTTTCATACTAGGAAAATTGAAGAAATGGTCCAGTCAAAGGAATAAGCCAAGAATTCAAATGAGATACAAGAGTTGAAGCAATTCAGAATGTTCAGGCAGACATGGAAAACCTCCTCAAAAAACAAATCAGTGAATTGAGGGAGAATATAAAGAAGGCAAGGAATGAACAAAAAGAAGAAATTGAAAGTCTGAAGATCAGGCAGACATGGAAAACCTCCTCAAAAAACAAATCAGTGAACTGAGGGAGAATATAAAGAAGGCAAGGGATGAACAAAAAGAAGAAATTGAAAGTCTGAAGAAACAAATCACAGAATTTATGGGAATGAAAGGTACAGAAGAAGAGATGAAAACAACACTGGAAACCTACAATGACAGATTTCAGAGGGAGAAGATAGGATTAGTGGAGTGGAGGACGGGGCATCTGAAATGCGACAAGCAAAAGAATATATAGGGAAAAGAATGGAAAAATATGACCAGGGACTCAGGGAGTTGAATGAAAACGTGAAGCACACGAATATATGTGTTGTAGATGTCCCAGAAGGAGAAGATAAAGAAAAGGAGGAGAAAAACTAATGAAGGAAATTATCACTGAACATTTTCAAACTCTTATGACAGATTTAAGATTACAGATCCAAGAAGTGCAGCATACCCCAAACAAAATAGGACCAAATAGACATACTCCAAGACACTTAGTAATCAGAATGTCAGATGTCAGAGAGAAAGAGAGAATCTTGAAAGCAGCAGGAGAAAAGCAATCCATCACATACAAGGCAAGCCAAATAAGACTATACACAGATTTCACAGCAGAGACCATGGAGGCGAGAAGACAGTGGGATGATATATTAAAATTATTAAAAGCGAAAAACTGCCAACCAAGAATTCTATATCCAGCAAAATTGTCCTTCAAAGATGAGGGGGAAATTAAACCAATTTCAGTAAAAAAAAATCAGTGAGAGAATTTGTGACCAAGAGACTGGCTCTGCAAGAAATACAAAAGGGAGCACTAGAGACAGATAGGGAAAGACGGAAGAGAAAGGTGTGGAGAAGAGTGTAGAAATGAAGACTATCAGTAATGATAAAAAGAAAAAAATTTTGATATGACATATAAAATCCAAAAGGCAAAATGGTAGAAGTACTGCCCATACAGTAATAACACTAAATGTTAATGAATTAAACTCCCCAATCAAGAGTCATAGACTAGCAGAATGGATTAAAAAACATGACCCGTCTATATGCTGTCTACAGGAAATGCATCTTAGACCCAAGGATAAACATAGGTTGACAGTGAAAGGTTGGGAAAAGTTATTTCATGCAAATAACAATCAGAAAAGAGCAGTAGTAGCTATACTACTATACTATACTAATCCAACAAATTAGACTTCAAATGTAAAACAGTTAAAAGAGACAAAGAAGGACACTATGTATTAATAAAAGGAAGAATTCAACAAGAAGACATAACAGTCATAAATATCATTGCACCACACCAGAATGCTCCAAAATACATGAGACAAACACCGAAAACACTGAAATGAGAAATAGACACATCTACCATGATACTTGATGACCTCAATTCCCGACTATCATCAATGGAGAGAACATCTAGACAGAGCATCAATAAAGAAACAGAGAAGTTGAATAATACAATAAATGAGCTAAACTTAACAGACATTTATAGACCATTATACCCCACAACAGCAGGATATACCTTTTTCTCAAGTGCTCATGGATCATTCTGAAGGATAGACCGTGTGCTGGTCACAAAACAAGTCTCAATAAATTTAAAAGATTGAAATCATACAAGACACTTTCTCAGGTCATAAAGAAGTTGGAAATCAATAGCAGGCAGAGTGCCAGAAAATTCACAAATATATGGAGGCTCAACACACTCCTGTGCAACCATTGGGCCAAGGAAGATATTATAAGAGAATCATTAAATATCTTGAGGCAAATGAAAATGAAAACACAACATTTCAAAGTGTATGGAATCCAGAAAAGGCAGTGCTAAGAGGGAAATTTATTGCCCTAAGTGCCTATATCAAAAAAGAAGAAAGAG
Source organism: Tamandua tetradactyla (assembly GCF_023851605.1). NCBI lineage: Eukaryota > Metazoa > Chordata > Mammalia > Pilosa > Myrmecophagidae > Tamandua > Tamandua tetradactyla. The sequence goes on along the minus strand of NC_135334.1, from coordinate 29,221,300 downwards.
CAAAAATTGAGGAATTATCCACTTGGAAGAACTAGAGAAAGAAAAGGAAACTAACCCCAAAGCAAGCAAAATGAAGATAAACGAAGCAGAAATAAATGAAATTGAAAATGTTAAACAATCAACAAAATCAACAAAACCAGAAGTTGGTTCTATGAAAAAATCAATAAGATTGATTGACCCTTACCAAGGTTGACAAAAAGAAGAGAGAGGATGCAAATAAATAAAATAAAAAATGAAAGGGAAGACAACACTGACCCCACTGAAATAAAGGAAGTAATGAGAGGATACTGTGAACAACTTTATGCTAATAAGCTTGACAATGTAGATTAAATGGGCAACTTCGTAGAAAGGCATGAACAACCAACATTGTCTGAAGAAGAAATAGATGACCTCATCAAACCAATCACAAGAAATGGAATCAGTTGTTAAGAAGCTCCCCCAAAAGAAAAGTCCAGGACCAGGTGGCTTCACGTGTGAATTCTGCCGAACATTCAGTGAAAGAATTAGTACCAGTCCTGCTCAAACTCTTCAAAAAAATTGAAGAGGAGGGAAAGCTACCTAACTCATTCTATGAAGCCAACATCACCCTCATACCAAAGCCAGACAAAGATATTACAAAAAAAGAAAAAAGAAAACTACAGATCAACCTCTTTCTAATGAATATAGATGCAAAAACCCTCAACAGAATTCTTGCAAATGGGATCCAGCAGCACATTAAAATAATTATACACCATGACCAAGTAGGATTCATCCCAGGTATGCAAGGATGGTTCAACATGAGAAAATCAATTAATATTATACAGCATATCAACAAATCAGAGCAGGAAAACCACGTGATCATCTCAATTGATGGAGAAAAGGCATTTGACAAAATTCAACATCCTTTCCTGTTGAAAACACTTCATAGGATAGGAATAGAAGGGAACTTCCTGAACATGGTAAAGGGGATATATGAAAAACCCACAGCTAACATCATCCTCAATCGGGAAAAACTGAAAAATTTCCCCCTAAGATCAGGAACAACACAAGGATGTCTGCTATCACCACTGTTATTCAACATTGTGTTAGAAGTTCTAGCTAGAGCAATTTAGCAAGAAAAATAAATACAAGACATCAAAATTGGAAAGGAAAAAGTAAAACTCTCACTGTTTGCAGATAATATGATACTATATGTCGAAAACCACGAAAAATCCATAGCAAAACTACTAGAGTTAATAAACAAGTACAGTAAAGTGGCAGGTTACAAGATATACACTCAAAAATCTGTAGTGTTTCTATACACTGGTAAGGAACAATCTGAGGGGGAAATCATGAAAAAAATTCCATTACAATTGCAACCAAAAGAATAAAATATTTATGAATAAATTTAAAGAGACAAAAGTCATATACAAATGTAACTACAAGAAATTGTTAAAAGTAATCACAGAAGACCTAAATAAATTGAAGGGTATACTGTTTCATGGGTTGAAAGACTAAATATGGTTAAGATGTCAATTCTACCTAAATTGATTTACAGATTCAATGCAATACTAATCAAAATTCCAACAACTTACTTTTCAGAAATAGAAAAACCAATAACCAAATTTGTCTGGAAGGGCAGGGTGCCCCGAATAGCTAAAAGTATCCTGAGAAAGAAAATGATGTCGGAGGTCTCATGCTAACTGACTTTAAGGCGCATTATGAAGCTACGAATTTTTGGTTGGCAGTTTTTCTCTTTTAATAATTTAAATATATCATCCCACTGTCTTCTTGCCTCCATGGTTTCTGCTGCGAAATCTACGTATAGTCTTATTGGGCTTCCCTTGTATGTGATGAATTGCTTTTCTCTTGCTGCTTTCAACATTCTCTCTTTCTCTTTGACCTCCGACATTCTGATTAGTAAATGTCTTGGAGTACTTCTGTTTGGATCTATTCTCTTTGGGGTACGCTGTACTTCTTGAATCTGTAATTTTAAGTCTTGCATAAGAGTTGGGAAATTTTCAGTGATAATTTCCTCCATTAGTTTTTCTCCCCCTTTTCCCTTCTCTTCTCCTTCTGGGACACCCACAACACGTATATTCGTGTGCTTCATATTGTCCTTCAATTCCGTGAGTCCCTGCTCATATTTTTCCATTTTTTCCCTATATTTTCTTTTTCTTGTTGGATTTCAGATGTTTCATCCTCCAGTTCACTAATCCTATTTCTGCCTCTTGAAATCTACCATTGTAGGCTTCCATTGTTTTTTTCATCTCTTCTACTGTCTTTCATTCCCATAAGTTCTGTGATTTGTTTTTTCAGACTTTCCATTTCTTCTTTTTGTTCATTCCTTGACTTCTTTATGTCCTCCCTCAATTCATTGATTTGGTTTTTGATGAGGCTTTCCATGTCTGTTCGTATATTCTGAATTAATTGTTTCAGCTCCTGTATCTCATTTGAATTGTTGATTTGTTCCTTTGACTGGGCCATATCTTCAATTTCCCTAGTGTGATTTGTTATTTTTTGCTGTCGTCTAGGCATTTAATTACCTTAATTAGTTTATTCTGGAGATTGCTTTCACTTCTTTTACCTAGGGTTTTCTTCCTAGATGAATTTGTTGTCTATCTGTTCTTTGACATTCAGTTCAGCTTTATCTGGACCTTTAGCTTAAGTTTTGTTTAACAGAGGAGAATTTTTCAGTTCTTGTTTTTCTCGTTTGTTGCCCTGCTTGTATGGTGCCTTTTTCCCCCCACACTTAGGAGGGTCTACTTAAGTATTATAGACCCCAGCCAGATTTTCCTAGACCAAACTGGCCTCCTATCAGGAGGAAAGAGTCACCTCCATCGGTTTTCCCTGAGAGTGAGACCCAGCAGGTTGAAAGATTTTCCTGTGAAGTCTCTGGACTCTGTTTTTCTTATCCTGCCCAGTATGTGCTGCTTGTGTGCCTGCAGGTCCCACCAGCATGAGATGATGCAGTACCTTTAACTTTGGCAGACTCTCCCTGCTGGGGGCATGGTGGAGACAGAGGAGAGGTTGTAGGTTGGTTTTAATGGCTTCAAATTACCAAGCCCTGGTGTTTGAATTCCTTGAGTGAGGGATTCCATCTGAGTTGGGCTTCACCCCTCCCTTGGGGAAGGCACAGGCTCCAGACAAGCCCTCAAACGAGGTTGTTTCTGCCTATGCCTGGGGCAGTTGCAACCTGAAAAGCCCTGCCATTTTATCTGAAGGAAATCAAGCCTTTGTAGAAACAGAGCCATAAAAACCTCTGTTTCCTTTTTTTTCCCTCCTTTTTCTGTTAGTGCTGCTCCCTTGGCGCCAGGGCAAAAATGAATGACCTCCGCTTTGACCAGGTTTGCCTGAGCTGGGGACCTATTTTCAGTAGTCAGAATTTGTTAATTAATTCCACAATTGGTGTTTGGTTGGGCTCAGCTCCTGCTGCTGGTAAAGTCCTTTCCTTTCCTTTACCCTTTGGGAAGCAGTCTGTGGGGGAGGGGCGCCGGCCGCTGCGGCTTGGGGAACTCATGGTTCTGGGGGGCTCGCTGGTGGTCCAGGTGGTCCTGACTGGGGTACACTGTGTGTCCAGTCACTGGTATGGCCCCAGAAGTTGTTCTGTACTGTTTCTGGTTATTTAGTAGTTGTTCTGGAGGACGAGCTAAAACATGCACATTGCTAAACCACCATCTTGATGTATTCCATTTTGTATCCTCTGTATCATATCTTTTGATCCTATAAAAAGGGAATTTTGAGGTGGGCCATGGTGGCTCAGCAGGCAGAGTTCTCGCCTGCCATGTTGGGAGACCCAGGTTTGATTCCCGGTGCCTGCCCATGCAAAACAAAAAAAACAAAACAAATTTTTTTATGGTCGAATGAATCTAGAACCCAAATGAGATCCATTTCAGGGCTCCAAAAGGGTGTTTTTGGAGCTAACCAAAAGGAAGCAGCTAATCTTTCTTTTGCAGTTAAAATCTGTACTCAGCATTATCCTTGTGTTAGTATTTCTTGATTTAAAAGTAAAGAACAAAAAAAAAGATACATCTTAATTAAACAAAACTCTAAAAGAGAAAGAGATTAAATGAAAGATTATTTGGTACCATTATAAAGAAAAGAATCGCAACAAGTCTAGCAAGGCACTCTATGAATTAAAATTAATATTTAAAAAATATGGTATTCTTTTCAGAGAGAACTTAAAGGGGCAGGATTGAATGCTGTTATGTCTTCAGAGCGTTTCTGGTAGAGATTCCTTAAAAGTTTCGATTTCAGCATCACAGTGTCAATATTCTTGGGGGAACCAACTGTGTACCCTCATGTATGTGATCTCTCTCTTTCCCTCTTTCTCTCTCTGTGCCAGGGACCGGACCAGATGGCAGGATCACCAAAAAGGACATTGACTCTTTTGTACCTACCAAAGCTGCTCCTGTGAGTTACACTGGCTCTTTTTTGCAATTCGTCCCCGCAAAGTATTTTGTCCAGTCTGCTAGAATGGTTCATACATTGTTTATGAATGAAAGAGCCTATCCAGAGTATGTTTTCTGTTTTCTGAAATTTCAGTGTCTTAGCAATGTTTAGATATGAATGTGCTATTATTTGTTTATAAAATCTAAGATGATATAGCTGGTACTTCGTTGACATGCATTCCAAATTGTGTTTTTGAGTAATGATATTTAATGTTTACTAGTACATCCTCTTCTCATTCAGCTGTTTTTATAAACATTTTCAATTATGAAATACAACATATATACAGAAAAGTGATAAAAAATAAGTGTAGTTTAACAAGTGGTTACAGAGTAAATTTTAAAGTATAGTATGAGGTACAGTTCGCCAATTACAGGTATTTCTTTCTGTCAGCCCCTATTTTTAACATTATGTTTGCAAGCGGATTGACTTGAGTTTGGGTTTTTATATGGCTAATTAGTCTACACAGGGGTAAATCCTTATAGCCAGTGTCTGTTTTTAGTGGTTAAAGGGCTAACTAAGGTAATTAGCTAAAAATAAGGAAAATGATTCGTTGTTTAGATTTTTGCTTTAAAGTGAAAGAATTGTGATTGTCTTTTCTTCTTAATATCATTAAGGATAATGCAGTAACTTGTTTATATTTATCTCTTAATTCTTTCTACTTAAGATGCTTTAAATACTCGCAAAACAAAAATTATTTTGACACAGACTTGTTGAAACATAACACTGGCTCAAGAGAAGATAACGCTTAAAACTTGATTCCAGAATTCTAAGAAAAAAAAGCAAAAACGAGACTCTTAAACAGTCTAAATACAAGTCCCTTTTGCTCTTCGGGAATAATAATAGCTGCTCTTATGCAGTTTTTTTTGTTTTTTTGACATTGTTGTCTTACTTTGTCATCATTAAGAGTAATGTCAGTCTTACCTAGATGCTTATGCTAAGATTGAGTCACTGTTACTAAGAGCTTTTTCCCCCTCCATAGGCTCCAGCAGCTGCTGTGCCTCTCCCAGGTCCAGGAGTGACACCAGTTCCTACAGGTGTCTTCACAGATATCCCAATCAGCAACATTCGCCGAGTAAGAGTATTACCATAATATAAAACCAAAACTGGGGACATCTTTACTCAGATTGTTTAATTACTAACAGGAACTTCTTTCAGTTGGGAGTCTTGAATGGTTAGTTTCAGGGATGTTTGGTTTAACCAGCTGAATACTTGGGATAAACAAATCACTATGTTGTGGTTAAATGCTATTAGAAGATGTTGGTTTATGGTGCATTTGTCCATCTTCCAGTTCTAATAATGCTTGAGGTAAGTGTTACTAGGGAGCAGGGTGTGGGGGGCAAGCAGCACTGTCAATTAGATAAGGACTCAGCTCAGCTCAAGATAACTGAATTTTGAATCTCTTTGATTTCAGGTTATTGCCCAGCGGTTAATGCAATCTAAGCAAACGATACCTCATTATTACCTTTCTATTGATGTAAATATGGGAGAAGTTTTGTTGGTACGGAAAGAACTTAATAAGGTAAAAGATCTGGAAATTCCACCTATCTAAATGCTAAAAATTTTGTCTTTTACCACCATGTATGTATAGTTTTATCTGTATTCATTAACATTGAACTCACAGCCAACAGCCCTATAACTTGTGCCTGAATGAAGTTTATCTAATGCACATATTTTCTCCATAAAGTACATGTCAGTGTTCTTGGGTTTAGCATTTCAACACTACCTTTGGAGTGCATTTTAACTAGGAAAATCACCAATAAAAGACACAAAAATGCAAAAAATATGCACTAAATATCCCATGACAAGAACAGTTGTTTACAGAACAAGGGCTCATACACAAGGGCAACTTCTGGTGGGAACTTATGTGTTGAGTGACTCAAATTTTTACTGCTGTGCTCATGTCTTGGAATGACTGAAAAAAATGCTGAGTATTGATTTTGGGATTACAGATAAATTTTAGTGAGTAGGTGAATTTGCAAATATGTAATCAGTGAATAATGAGGATTGTCTTATTATATGGTGTAAGGTATGGGTCCAACTTCATTCTTTTGCATGTGAATATTCAGTTGTTCTAGCACCATTTCATGAAAAGACTTCTTTTCCTGTTGGATGGCCTTGACAAACACCAGTTGATCACAAATTTGAGGGTTTGTTTCTGGACTGTACTTGATCTATGTCTTGTCTTATGTCAAGTTTCTCGTAGTTTGATTACTATAGCTTTGTAATAAGTTTTAAAATTGGGAAGTGTGTGTCCTCCAACCTTATTATTTTTCAAGATTGTTTTGGTTGGGTCCCATGTATTTCTAAATGAATTTTAGGATCAGTTTGTATATTTCTGCAAAGAAGCCATCTAGAATTTTGATACAGGTTGCATTGAAACTGTTGATCAATTTGAGAATTATTGTCATCTTAACAATATTAAGTCTTTCTATCCATGAACATGGGATGTCTTTCCATTTATTTAGTTATTCTTTGATTCCTTTCAACGATGTTTTATAGTTTTTAGAGTATAAATTTTGTACTTCTTTTGGTAATATATTCCTAAGTATTTTATCCTTTTTAATACTTTCATAGATGGTATTCTCTTAATTTCATTTTCAGATTGCTCATTTCAAGTGTATATAAATACAGTTGATTTTTTTAGAATGTCTTTAATTGTATAATATATATACAAAGCAAAAAAAGAAAAACAATAATTTTCAAAGCACATTTCAACAAGTGGTTACAGAACAGATCCCAGTGTCTGTCATGGGCTACCATTCCATCATCTCAGATTTTTCCTTCTAGATGTTCCAAAATACTAGAGGCAAGAAGGGAATATTAATATAGTGATTTAGCAGCCATACTCGTTTGTTAAATCCTGTTTTATTTGATACACCTCCTCCTTCCCTTTTAATCCTTCTTCCAATCTATATGGATCTTTGGGGATTACCTCTTCTGACTTTTTCATGTTGAAAAGGGGTGACCACACTAAAGGATAGGTGGATGTAATTAAGTGATACTCTTGGAGAGGCTGGTCCTTCTGAGTTTCAAGATTTATCTGACCTAGGAACCCTCTGGAAATTATGTGTTCCAGAAAGGCAAACCTAGTGCATGAAACCCTTTATTGAGTCTCAGTTTCAGCCCTAGATTTTCCCAAGAATCAACAGGAGTGATGTGATAGAGGTTTAGCAAACCATGGCAATTAGCACTAACTGAATCTTGCATAAGAGCAGCCTCAAGAATAGTCTCTTGACTCCGTTTGATCTGTCTTGGCCACTGATGCCTTATTTTATTACACTTCTTCTGGTCAGGAAGGTGTTGTCAATCCCACGCTGCTAGGACCAGACTCATCCCTGAGAGTCAGGCCTTACGCCGCCAGAGAGATTTTTACCCTGAATGGCTTGTACCACATAACGGGAAGGGCAACGATTTTCCTTGCAGAGTTAGGCTTAGAAAGAGAGAGGCCACACCTGAGCAACAAAGAGGCTTCCTGGAAGCAACTTTCAGGCCTCATTATGGGTAACCTTAGCCTCTCGCCTATGATATACGCTTCATAAGAGCAAGCCACAAAATAGAGGGTTTGGCCTATTTTCCTGGGGATTGGGTGGGTACTTGGGGCCACCCAGATGGGAGAGTCCAAGATTTCCACGTGTGTATATATATATATATATATTTTTTTTTCTTCCCCCTTCAGATCCTCAAGGGACTCTACCAACACTTCCTAGTCATCAGCCCACCATACTTTGAGATGTACCCTGGTTATTATATTAAGCTGTAGAGAATTACAAGTTCTCATTCTCATTCTGGACTTCAGGAGTCTGGCCTGTTTAAATGAGCTACCCAGAGAGATTGATTTAGATGATGTGTTTCAGAAAATTTAGGTTCTAGACATAACAAACCTCTTGCCTTTGATCTCATACAGCAGCTGAAGGTCTAAAGGACATACACTATCATCTTTTACCCTGCACTCTAATTTACCCTAGACCCAGCCAGATTGACTTTGTTTTAAACTCTAATTGAGCCTGTTCTCTTTTTTTTAAATTTTTTATTAATTAAAAAAAATTACAAGAAACAAACATTCCCAACATGTGCACTCAGCAATTCACAATATCATGACATAGTTGCATATTCATCATCATGATCATTTCCCAGAACATTAGCAACAATTCAGAAAAAGTGATAAAAGACAACAGAAAAATATAACAAACAGAAAAACAAAAAATTTTACAGGCCATACCCCTTAGTGATCCCTTTCACTGATCACTAGCATTTCAAACTAAATCTATTTTAACATTTGTTCCCCCTATTATTTATTTTTATTCCATATGTTCCTCTCATCTATTGACAAGGTAAATAAAAGGAGCATCAGACACAAGGTTGTCACAACACACAGTCACATTGTGAAAGTTCTACCATTATACAATCATCATCAAGAAACATGGCTACTGGAACACAGCTCTACATTTTCAGGCAGTTCCCTCCAGCCTCTCCATTACATCTTGGATAACAAGGTGATATCTACTTAATGCATAAGAATAACCTCCATGATAACCTCTCAAATCTGTTTGGAGTCTCTCAGCCATTGACACTTTGTCTCATTTCACTCTTCCCCCTTTTGGTCGAGAAGGTTTTTTCAATCCCTTGATGCTGGGTCTCAGCTCATTCTAGAGTTTTTCTCAATCCCTTGATGCTGAATCTCAGCTCATTCTGGGATTTCTGTCCCACGCTGCCAGGAAGGTCCACACCCCTGGTAGTCATGTCCACCGTAGACGGGGAGGGTGGTGAGTCTGCTTGCTGTGTTGGCTGGAGAGAGCGGCCACATCTGAGCAACAGTTTTTCTCAATCCCTTGATGCTGAATCTCAGCTCATTCTGGGATTTCTGTCCCATGCTGCCAGGAAGGTCCACACCCCTGGTAGTCATGTCCACCGTAGACAGGGAGGGTGCTTGCTGTGTTGGCTGAAGAGAGAGGCCACATCTGAGCAACAAAAGAGGTTCTCTTGGGGGTGACTCTTAGGCTTAATTTTAAGTAGGCTTGACCTATCCCCTGTGGGGTTAAGTTTCATATGAACAAAACCCAAGACTGGGGGCTCAGCCTATAGCTTTGGTTGTCCACACTGCTTGTGAGAATATCAAGAATTCAACTTGGGAAAGTTGAGTTTTCTCCTGTTCTCACCATTCCCCAAAGGGGACTTTGCAAATACTTTTCCTCTCACTGATCAAATCACTCTGGGATTCATCAGGGCATCACCTGGACAAACCAACAAAATCTCATGTCCTATACAAAGTTCCATGTACTTAAGCTGTTCAATCAACTATCTACATAAGTTATATTAGGAGATGCACTAGTCAAAGTATAGATTTGTACCAAATAAACATTTTTGCTTTAGTCTCACACATTAGTTGAAATTTTAAAATATTAAGTACCATCTATTTTCAGCACACTGCAGTAATGACATTCTTTTGTTCTTCCTCATGCAAAAACATTTTTTAAATTTGTACATTTAGTCAGTATCATTATACACTCTAGGCGTTTGTGGATTATACCATCTCAATCTTTATCATCTATCTTTCTTTGTGATTTCATTTATGCCCCAGCCCTCCTCCCTCTGTCATTCTCATGTGCAGCTTCATTCAGTGTTTTAACATAATTGTATTACAGTTAGGTAATATTGTGCTGTCCATTTCTGAGTTTTTATATTCAGTCCTGTTGCACAATCTGTATCCTTTCAGCTCCAATTACCCAATATCATACCCTATTTGTATCTCCTGATGGTCTCTGTTACCAAGGAAATATTTCAAGTTTATTCACTAATGTCAGTTCATATCAGTGAGACCATACAGTATTTGTCCTTTTGTTTCTGGCTAATCACACTCAGCATATAATGTCCTTAAAGTCCATTCATGTTGTTACATACTTCATAATTTTATTCTTTCTTGCAGCTGCATAATATTCCATCTTATGTGAATGTCACAGTTTGTTTTGTCAACTGTCTGTTGATGGACATTTTGGCTGTTTCCATCTCTTGGTAATTGTTAATAATGCTGCTATAAACATTGGTGTGTAAATGTCCATTTGTGGCCTTGGCCTCGTGTCCTTTGAGTAGAGACAGCATATAGATGGGTCCTGTATTTTAATCCATTCTTCCAGACTATGTCTTTTGATTGGAGAGTTTAATCCATTAACATTCAGTGTTATTACTACATGGGTAGTACTTTCTTCTACTATTTTGCCTTCTGGATTTTATATGTCATATCTAATTTTCCTTCTTTTTACCTTTACTCATAGTCTTCCTTTCTACACTCTTCTCCACATCTCTCTCTTCTGTCTTCGTATCTGTCTCTAGTGTTCCCTTTAGTATTTCTTGCAGAGCTGGTCTCTTGGTCACAAATTCTCTCAGTGATTTTTTGTCTGAAAATGTTTTAATTTCTCCCTCATTTTGGAAGGACAGCTTTGCTGGGTATAGAATTCTTGGTTGGCAGTTTTTCTCTTTTAATAATTTAAATATATTATCCCACTGTCTTCTCACCTCCATGGTTTCTGCTGAGAGATCTGCGCATAGTCTTATTGGGCTTCCCTTGTATGTGATGGATTGCTTTTCTCTTGTTGCTTTCAAGATCCTCTCTTTCTCTTTGACCTCTGACATTCTGATTATTAAATGTCTTGGAATATGTCTATTTGGATCTATTCTCTTTGGGGTACGCTGTACTTCTTGGATCTGTAATTTTAAGTCTTTCATAAGAGTTGGGAAATTTTCAGTGATAATTTCCTCCATTAGTTTTTCTCCTCCTTTTCCTTTCTCTTCTCCTTCTGGGACACCCACAACATGTATATTCATGCGCTTCATATTGTCTTTCAGTTCCCTGAGTTCCTGCTCATATTTTTCCATTTTTTTCCCTATAGTTTCTTTTTCTTGCTGGATTTCAGATGTTCCATCCTCCAGTTTAGAAATCCTATGTTCTGTCTCTCGAAATCTACCATTGTAGGTTTCCATTGTTTTTTTCATCTCTTCTACTGTGTCTTTCATTCCCATAAGTTCTGTGATTTGTTTTTTCAGACTTTCCATTTCTTCTTTTTGTTCTTTCCTTGCCTTCTTTATATCCTCCCTCAATTCATTGATTTGGTTTTTGATGAGGTTTTCCATGTCTGTTCGTACATTCTGAATTAATTGTTTCAGCTCCTGTATGTCACTTGAATTGTTGATTTGTTCCTTTGACTGGGCCATGTCTTCAATTTTCCTAGTGTGATTTGTTATTTTTTGCTGTCGTCTAGGCATTTAATTACCTTAATTAGTTTATTCTGGAGATTGCTTTCACTTCTTTTATCTAGGGTTTTCTTGCTGGATGAATTTGTTGTCTATCTGTTCTTTGGCATTCCGTTCAGCTTTATCTGGACCTTTAGCTTAAGTTTTGTTTAACAGAGGAGAATTTTTCAGTTCTTGTTTCTTGCCCTGCTTGTTTGGTGCCTTTCCCCCCCACACACTTAGAAGTGTCTACTTAGATATTATAGACCCCAGCCAGATTTTCCCAGACCAAACTGGCCTCCTATCAGGAGGAAAGAGTCACCTGCATTGGTTTTCCCTGAGGGTGAGACCTAGCAGGTTGTAAGACTTTCCTGTGATGTCTCTGGACTCTGTTTTTCTTATCCTGCCCAGTTTGTGACCCTTGTCTGACTGCAGTTCCCACCAGCATAAAATGATGCGGTACCTTTAACTTTGGCAGACTCTCCCTGCTGGGGGCGTGGTGGAGACAGAGGAGACGTTGTAGGCTGGTTTTAATGGCTTCAAATTACCAAGCCCTGGTGTCTGAATTCCTTGATGGAGGGATTCCATCTATGTGAGGCTTCACCCCTTCCCCGAGAAGGGCACACGCTCCAAATAAGCCCCCAAAAGAGCTTACTTCTGCCTATTCCTGAGGCAAGTGCAGCCTGAAAAGTCCTGCTGCTGTATCCAGAGGCAGTCAGCCCTTTGTAGATACACAGCCACAAAACCTGTTTCCTTCTTTTTTTTTTTTCCCCCCTTTTTCTGTCGATCTTTCCCCCTTGGCACCAGGCCAAAAATGAGCAACCTCCGCTATGATCAGGTTCACCTAAGCTGGGGACCTATTTTCAGTAGTCAGAATTTGTTAATTAGTTCCACAATTGGCGTTTGATTGTGCCCAGTCCATGCTACTTGCTGGTAAAGTCCTTTCCTTTCCCCTCTGGGAAGCGACCTGTGGGGGAGGGGTGCTGAACGCTGCAGCTTTGGGAAACTCATGGTTCTGGGGGATGCTCTCAGCCGGTCCAGCTGGTCCAGACTAGGGTACGCTGTGTGTCCGGTCACTATCGTGGCTCTGGGAGCTGTTCTGTACTTTTTCTGGTTATTTAGTAGTTGTTCTGGAGGACGAACTAAAATGCGCACATTCTTAAGCTGCCATCTTAACCCGGAAGTCTCAATTGATTCATTTTTATATATTAATCTTATATCCTATAACCTTTGAACTCATTTACTCGTTCTGGTAGTTTTTTTTGGTGGATTCCTTAGGAATATCTATATCCAAGCTCATATAATCTATAAATAGAAATAATTTTATTCTTCTTTTCTAATTTGGATGCCTTTTATTTCATTTTCTTGCCTAATTGCTTTGGTACCTCAATACAATGTTAGGAGAATTGGCAAAACCAGCCATCTTTGTCTTGTTTTTGATCGTAGGGGAAAATAAGTTTTTCACCAATCACAATTATGTAATTGTTGTTAGTTTTTTGTAGATCCTCTTTATCAGGTTGAGGAAGTTCCCTTCTATGCCTCGTTTGTTCAGTGCTTTTTTCACAGTGGGGTGTGGACTTTTGTCAAATTCTTTTTCTCTGTCTTTTGAGACAAGCATGTGTTTTTGTCCTTTATTCTATTAGGACATTATTTCAATTGATTTTCAGATCTTAAACCAACTTTACATTCGTAGGATAAATCTCAGTTGTTCATGGTGCATAATCCTTTCTATATATTGCCGTATTTGGTTTGCTAGTATTTTATTGACGATTTTTGCACTTATATTCATGAACTATGATGGTTTGGAACTGTGTGTACCCCAGAAAATCATATTCTTAAAGCTAACCCATTCCTGTGGATGTGGATACATTGTAAGTAGGATCTTTAAGTGTTTGGTAGAATTCACCATTAAAGTGGGTCTTGGCATTCCTTTGTGACTAGTTTTTAAATTACTAGTTCAATTTGTTTCCTTGTTATCTGTTCAGATTTTCTATTCTCGAGTCAGTTTTGATGATTTGTGTCTCTTTATGTTTTCCATTTCATCTAGGTAATCTAATTTGTTGGCTTACTGTTGTTGTTCATAGTATCTTCCCTTATAATCTTTTTTATTTCTGTAAAGAGATAGTAGTATCCCTTTATTTCATTCCTGATTTTAGTAATTTGAGCATTTCCTCTCTATTTTTTCTTGTTTTGTCCATCTAGCTAAAGGTTTGTCGATTTTGTTGATCTTTTCAAAGAATTTAATTTTTATTCTGTTGATTTTTTGTCTATTTTTCTCTTCTGTTTCATTAATTTCCAGTCTAATCCTTAATATTTATTTCTTTTAATTTCTTCGGGTTTAGTTCTTCCTTTTGGAAGTTTAGGTTGTTGATTTGGGATCTTTCATCTTTTTAAATGCAGGCATTTACAGCTCTAAATTTCACTTTAAACACTCCTTTTAGCTCCATCCCAGTAATTTGGATGTATCTTCATTTTCATTCATCTCAAAGTATTTTCTAATTTCCCTTGCCATTTCTTCTTTGACCCATTTGGTCTTGAGGAGTGTGCAGTTTAATTTCCTCATTTTTGTGAATTTCCTAAATTTCATTGTTAGTTTCTAATTCCACTCCATTTCAATCAGAGAACATACTTTATATGATTTCAGTCTTTTGCATTTAATAAGACTTGTTTTATGACCTAGCAGATGGCCTATCCTGGAAAATGTTCCATATGCACTTGAGAAGAGTGTGTATTCTGTGGTTGAAGTGTTCTATAGATTTCTATTCTAGATTATACGTGGTGTTATTCAAGTCTTTTATTTTCTTGTTGATTTTGTGCATACTTATGCTATCCATTATTGAAAGTAGGATATTGATGGTTCTGTTGTTGTTGAATTGTCCATTTCTCCCTTCAGTTCTGTCTGATTTTGCTTCATGTTTTTTGGATCTCTGTTGCTAGGTGACTATATTATCAATGCATTTTTGTTTTTTTTATTGTTATGGAATAAGGAGCCAGTACGATTGCTTAGTCTTCATTCAAGTGAAGAAAACTTTACAGCTTATTTAGAGTGAGTCAGTGCAGGGATTCAGTAGTGGCTCATCTACTGGGGAAGCTTCTGATGGGTTCCACAGTTAGGATATTACTGGCCTTACCCTTTTTGTAGCCCAAACCAGATAAAACCACTGTTGTCCTTTTCAGAGATGCAGCCTACTGTTTGCTTGTTTGCAGTGGAGGGAAACTAAATAAGGGTCTTTTTGGTGCCTGCAGCTGCTTTTGGTGGTAGTATATGGTATGAGTCCAGTCCCTTCCTTGTAGCCGTCCTGATTTCCCTCTCTAGCCCTGTTTCCTGCTCATCATTGGTAGAGACACCACCTCCAGACACCATGGATCACATGGTAACTACCCCATGGGGGCCCTGTGCCCTCAGGCCTCATGGCCAGCACTCTGGCTCCATGAAGTTACCATGAAGCCATCATGCCAATGACAGGAAGCTCAGTGTATTTTTGTACTATATTTTAGGCTTCTAGGATTGGCAAATGAAGAACATCAGCACTTTTTCGAAGTGCATTTGATTATAGCTCTTTGGGATAAAATATAATACCTACTTGTATGTCTCGAAACTTGAAAATTAGGTTCTTAATTGTTCCTCACCTTGTTCTAATTCAGTGCATCTTCGTTCTAGAGTTCCATTTGGTATAGTACTTCTTTAGTTTTTTGTTTCATAATCAAGTGATTGATCCCTATCATGTCTAAAAATTTCTCTAAGGTAATATCAGTAGGAACATGGTTATTTCACTTTGCATATTGATTTTACAAATGACAAAGGGGTCTGAAGATAAGACCTGAAGATAAGGTCTGAAGATAAGAAGAACCCCTTTGGGTTCTTATGACTGTTTCCATCACAAGTAAACCCTAGAACACTGATTCTTAAAGTGTGGTTGGTGACCTCTGGGGCCCCTAAACCTTTTCAGTGGATCCACGAGATCAGAGCTATTTTCATAATAATATTTGCCTTTCACATTTTCATTCTATCCTGAGTATGCAGTGGTATTTTCCAGAGGCTACATGATTTGTGATGTTGCAATAGAATGAATACAGATATGATGTCCAAATATGAGAATTGGGTTCTCTTCTCGTAAACTAGACACTAAAGAGATTTGCAAAATTTAAAGCAGTGCCACTCTTCGCATTAATTTTTGTTTGTTTGGAGGAATAATAATTTTTTTCATTAAAAGTTTATGTTAACTGTAACAGTATTTTTAAGTGAACTAATAAATATTTGATAGATTTCTCAGTTTAATTCATAACAATAAATTATCAGTAGATTTATTAACTGGCGTAAACCAAAGCTTTTTGAGATCTTTAATCATTCTTAATAGTGAAAAGGGGTCTTAAGAAACAAAAAGTTAGAAAATTGATGCCCTAGAGCATTATAGATATTTAGATAAACTCTCTTACGTCTCCTAAAGGAAAATTGATTAATAATCCTTGACTCAGTTCACATTTAAAAGGGGAAAGTAGACCTCCATCTTCACTGTCAGCATCATCATATCTAGGCTAGAAAAACTTTAGAAACAGCTTAAATTGTTCACAGCAAAGTATTTGAAGATTTCTCATTGCTTTTAGAGTAAAACTCTAACTTCTTACTGTGAGCTACAAAATTATGTATGGTATGACCCCTGCCTGTCTCTTCTAGTCTTTAATGCTGTTTTTCTCACTTAAATTGGATCTAGCCATAATGACCTCCCTTGTACCTTTGGGCATTTTTATATTCTCTCTCCTCTCCTCCTGTTCTCAAGATTTTATAGTTTCAGTATTTGAGGAGAGAAATTAAGAAACGACATTTTTTTTGTTTTTTCAGATGTTAGAAGGAAAGAACAAAATTTCTGTGAATGACTTCATCATAAAAGCTTCAGCTTTGGCATGTTTAAAAGTTCCCGAAGCAAATTCTTCTTGGCTGGATACAGTTATAAGACAGTAAGTAAGGCACTACTGGGGAAAGTATCTATTCATCATTTTTTGTTATTGTTGTCTAATGTATGACTAGGAGTGTAGAGGGTAAGGAGAATAAGGAGTGTAGAGATTAAGGAAGACAAATTGTTTTAGTTTGCTAGCTCCTGGAATGCGATATCCCAGAAACAGAATGGCTTTTAAAAGGGCAATTTATTAAGTTACATGTTTACAGTTCTAAGCCTGTGAAAATGTCCAAATTAAAGCAAGACTATAGAAATGTCCAATCTATGGCATCCAGGGAAAAATACCTTGGTTCAAGAAGTCCGATGAACTTAAGCATTTCTCTCTCAACTGGAAAGGCACATGGCGAACATGGCAACATTTGCTAGCTTTCTCTCCAGGCTTCTTGTTTCGTTAAGCTCCCCCAGGGATATTTTCCTTCTTTATCTCCAAAGGTTTCTGGCTGTGTAGGTCTTGTGGTTCTTGTGGCTCTGTTGCTCTTTCCAAACTATTTCCTCTTTTAAAGGATTCCGGTAAACTAATCAAGACCCACCTGGAATGGATGGAGTCACATCTCCCTCTAATCAAAGGTTAATAACACATTTGGGCGCATCACATCTTTCTGGTGATAATCTAATCAAGTTTCTAACCTACAGTACTGAATAGCTATTAAAAGAAAAGGCTGGGTGGGCAATGGTGGTGCAGTGGCAGAGATCTTGTCTGCTGTGCTGGAGACCCGAGTTTGATTCTCAGTGCCTGCCCATGTAAAAAAAAAAAAAACGAAAAGTAAAGGGTTCCTCCATAAGGTGAATCAGGATTTAAACATGGTTTTCCTAGGTTACATAATCCTTTCAAACCAGCACACGTGTTTTCCACAGTGGGAAAGATGACTCCCATAAGCAAAACAGTGTGAAAGCAACAGAGATGGTGCTAAATTTAATTAATAAAGGCTACAAATTCTTTGTATTAGTTAGAAAAGGGAGATCAGAAAATATATAAAATTTAACTGTACAGTTTATATCACATTTCAGGATCACTATACGTTTTAACTACATCACTATACAGTTTAACTGTATCACAAATCAAGATTGTAGTAGATGGTTTTTATTGACCAATAAAACAAAAACGGCAAAAAGAAAGCTATTGTTCTATATCACTGAGATGATTCTCAGTGTGTTTTACGTATTATTTCATCTAACCCTTATGACAACTTTTTTCCCATTTGTTTGTTTATTAAACATACCAACATACAAATGCAAACATTCTTAGCATATGATCATTCCATTCTACATATATAATCAGTAACTCATAATATCATCACATACTTGTATATTCGTCATCATGATCATTTCTTAGAACATTTGCATCAATTCAGAAAAAGAAATAAAAAGAAAACAGAAAAAAATTCATATATACCATACCCCTTACCCCTTCCTTTCATTGATCACTAGCATTTCAATCTAGTAAATTTATTTTAACGTTTGTTCCCTCTATTATTTATTTATGTTTAATCCATATGCTTTACTCATCTGTTGATAAGGTAGATAAAAGGAGCATCAGACACAAGGTTTTCACGATCACACAGTCACATTGCGAAAGCTATATCATTATATAATCACTTCAGGAAACATGACTGTTGGAACACAGCTCTACATTTTCAGGTAGTTCCCTCCAGCCTCTCCATTATACCTTAACTAAAAAGGTGATATCTATATTATGCATAAGAATAATCTCCAGGATAACCTGTCGATTCTGGAATCTCTCAGCCATTGACACTTTATTTTGTCTCATTTTGCTCATCCCCCTTTTGATCAGGAAGGTTTTCTCAATCCCTTGATGCTGAGTCCCAGCTCATTCTTGGATTTCTGTGCCATGTTGCCAGGAAGGTTTACGCCCCTGGGAGTCATGTCCAGCTTAGAGTGGGGGAGGGAAGTGAGTTTGCTTGTTGTGTTGGCTAAGAGACAGGCCACATGCAGCAAAAGAGGTTCTCTGAGAGTGACTTTCAGGCCTGATTTTAAGTAGGCTTAAACTATCCTTTATTGGGGATAAGTTTCATATGAACAAACTACAAGATTTAGGGCTCAGCCTATTGCTTTGGTTGTCCCCACTGCTTGTGAGAGTATCCGGAGTTCTCCACATGGGGAAGTTGAATTTTCTCTTTCTCGCTATTCCCCCAAGGGTACTTTGCAAATATTTCTTTATTCACCGTTCAAATCACTCTGGGATTTATCAGGACAGCACTCTGGACAAACCTACAAAATCTCATGAGCTACTCAAGGTTCCATGTACTTGTGGTGTTCAGTTAAATGTCCACAAAAGTTAATTGAGGAAATGCACGAGTCAAAATATAAATTTTGCAGCAAATAAGCATTTTTAACTTAGTCTCACTTAAGTTAATGTTTTAAATTATGAATTACCATCTATTTTCAACACTCTCCCATACTGATATTCCTTTGTTCTTCCTTACGCAAAAACATTTTAATATTTGTGCATTTAGTCACTATCATTGTACACTCTAGGCATTCCTAGATTATACCATCTCAGTCTTTATCATCTATCTTTCCTTCTGATTTGTGCCCCCAGGCCTCTTCCCTCTATCATTCTCACATTCAGCAAACACAACATTTTAAACAATGGTTTCTTCTAGTATTTGCCTTCCTATTTCTTAATAACATTTCTCTGTTGTTTTTCATGAATTTTTTTTCATTTATTCTACTTTATTGACTGACTTGTTGAAGTAAATTAAGATTTAGCTCAGTTATAGCAATTTCATACACATAGATATACACATTAACTTACTCCCCCAGCCATCCTCCCAAAATGATTATAGAACAGATTTTGGTTAAGTCAGTATTTAGTGTAAACTTTTATGCCTCTGAAAATATTGTTTATGACTTTAAGCCACACATTATATCATGAATCCAACCTAATTGATTTTAATGATTGCCTTAAGGTTGGCTAGTTTTCTGTATACTCATCATGAGTTCTATTCTCAAACTCTCCCCAAGAGAACTCTCAAACATTTCTGTCTGCCCAGATGTATAAGTAATCCATTAATTTTATTCTTTTCTGACCAAGGAGTTTCCTAGAGCTGCTATAACAAATTATCACATAATTGGTAGTTTAAGACAATGAAAATTTATATTCTCACAGTTCTGGAGTCCAGAAGTCCAAAATCAAAGTATTAGCAGGGCTACATTCTCCCAAAGACTTTAGGGAAGAATTCTTCCTTGCCTCTTACAGCTTCTGGTTGCTCCAGAAGTTCCCTGATTTGTGACTGCATAGCTCAGTGTCTGCCTCTGTCTTCACATAGTCTTCTGCTCTGCATCTTTGTCTTTTTTTCTTCTGTCTATTATAAGGACACTTGTCATAGATTTGGGACCCACCCAAATAGTCCTGAATGACTCATCTTAAGATCCTTAACTACATCTTCAAAGACCCTTTTCCCAAATAAGGCCACATTCACCAGTTCTGGGGATTAAGATGTGGGCTTATCTTTTGTCCACATCTTAATTCAACCCACTACATAGATCTTGAACCAATCTTCCTATTTTTAGTACCTCCTTATACCACTGATTCATGGATAGCTTTGTGTTGCATACACAGATATGGTTTTCTTCCTAAGGCATCCACATTCTTCCATAATTCAGTAAAAGCCTGTTTTCTACTCTGGAAAATCCTCTTCTCTTTCTAGTTTGTGCTAGTTACTATTATTGAACATGTCTTTCAGTTCTCTCCTTCTAGGATGCTGTTTGGGCTTTCCTTGCTCTTAGAGCCATTCCTTTCCCATGTAATGTATAGTCATGATGATCTGCCATCACAACATCTAACATTTAATCAGTGCACATTTGTTATTTCATTTAATTCTCACAAGAACCTTGTGAAGTAGAGGTACCATTATGGTCTACATTTCACAGATAAAGAAACTGAGACACAGAGTTGGTAAGTAATCTGCCCAAGGCAAATAGTTGGTAAGTGGTGAGCTAAGGTTTTAGTCTAAGTCTGATGGTAAAATCCAGGTGAGAACTCTGCCTGCTGAGCTACCATGGCCCACCGTTTATTCCTTTTTTTTTTAAATTAATTTTTTAATTTTTAAAAAATATAACAACAAACACAAACATTCTTAACATATGATCATTCCATTCTATATATATAATCAGTAATTCACAATATCATCACATAGTTGTATATTCATCATCATCATCAGTTCTTAGAACATTTGCATCATTTCAGAAAAAGAAATAAAAAGAAAACAGAAAAAAATACATGCATACTATACCCCTTACCCCTCCGTTTCATTGATCACTAGCATTTCAATCTACTAAATTTATTTTAACATTTGTTCCCCCTATTATTTATTTTTATTCTGTATGTTTTACTCATCTGTCGATAAGGTAGATAAAAGGAGCATCATACACAAGGTTTTCACAATCACACAGTCACATTGCAAAAACTGTATCATTATATAATCATCTTCAAGAAACATGGATGTTGGAACAAAGCTCTAGATTTTCAGGCAGTTCCACCCAGCCTCTCCATTACATCTTAACTAACAAGATTATAGCTATTTCATGTGTAAGAATAACCTCCAGGATAACCTCTCGACTCTGTTTGGAATCTCTCAGCCACTGACAGTTTATTTTGTCTCATTTCTCTCTTCCCTCTTTTGATAGAGAAGATTTTCTCAATCCTTTGATGCTGAGTCCCAGCTCATGCTAGGATTTCTGTCTCATGTTGCCAGGAAGGTCCACACCCCTGGGAATCATGTCCCATGTAGAGAGGGGGGGAGGGCAGTGAGTTTGCTTGTCGGGTTGACTGAGAGAGAGAGGCCACATCTCAACAACAAAAGAGGTTCTCTTGGGGGTGACTCTTAGGCCTAATTTTAAGTAGGCTTAGCCTATCCTTTGTGGGGTTAAGTTTCATATGAACAAGCCCCAAGACTGGGGGCTTAGCCTACTGCTTTGATTGTCCCCACTACTTGTAAGAATATCAAGAATTCTCCACTTGGGGAAGTTGAATTTTCCCCCTTTCTCACCATTCCCCCAAGGGGACTTCGCAAATACTTTTTTATTCAGTGTTCAAATCACTCTGGGATTTATTGGGGCATCACTCTGGATAAACCTACAAAATCTTATGCCCTACTCAAGGTTCCATGTACTTAGGTGTTCAATTAAGCTGTCCATATAAGTTATATTAGGAACTGCAGTAGTCAAAATACAAATTTTGTACTAAATAAACATTTTTTGCTTTAGTCTCACACATAAGTTTAAAGTTTTAAAATATTAATTACTATCTATTTTCAATACCCTGCAGTATGGATATTCCTTTGTTCTTCCTCATGCAAAAACATTTTTAAATGTGTACATTTAGTCACTATCATTATACACTGTAGACATTCCTAGATTTTACCATCTCAGTCTTTATTGTCTGTCTTTCTTTCTGATTTCGTTTGTGTCCCCAGCCCTCCTCCCTCTATCATTCTCACATTCAGCTTCATTCAGTGTTCTAAAATTAATGTATTACAGTTAGGTAGTATTGCGCTATCCATTATTTTATTTATTTATTTTTCTATAGCCATTCGAATGGGGGTGAAGTGGGAGATCCATCCACTTTTTTTTGGAAAACACTTAGATGACAGGATTAGGGTTGCAGGGCAAGTTCCATGAATTTTTTAAATTCTCACCAAATGCCCTTCATTTATTTGTTCTGGCAGCCATTCACCAAATAATTATTGAGCATGTACTGTTTGTTGGATTCACTATTGAATGAGCTAGGAAACACCATCTTCTACTATCTGAGGAGTAAGATTATTAAACAAGAAATATTGTAATAACAGGATATGTGTTCCTGAAAAGACAGTATTTGCTGTGTGATATCTTGACTAGAGCTCAGCTGTGGTAACTAATGAGGGTCACACGCCCTGCATTATTAGATCGGGTCCCTGTGCTTATAAGTGACAAAAGCCTGCCTCCAGCTGGCTTAGACATATTGAGAGTTTAGTAAAGAACTGGAGTTCTTTGGAAGGCTAGAGGTATCTCTCTGAAATTCTTAAATTTTTCTTGATTGCAGAACATTTCAGCAGGAACCCTTACACTGGAATCCAGAGACCCCCAAGTAGTCTAAGGATATAATTCAGGAGTTTGTGAACTCATATCTTTTCCCCCTAACTTCTAATTGAAATTTAGAATTATTTCCTCATATAAATGTAGAAAGCAAAACAAGTGTTAATAATACTGATATCTGGTCACCAGTAAAAATCAGTTATTTTCATAACACATTATAGTTGTAGATGTTGCAAAGTATTGCTTCATGTATCACTACTTCAGAATTTTAGAAAGCCATATTAGACCTGCTGTGAGATCTTGTTATTGAGTGGGTTAATATGGAAGCACATATATTACATCACAGTTGTGTTAAATATTTTGATAATTGGATTTCCATATAGTTGTTTTCCTTGTAATTTGATTATTTATCTTTTGCATTAAAAAATACTCTGTGAAAGGGACTGCAGCACCTGCAGAGCTGCCACAGTGCTTGGTTGGGGGTAGGGATCTGGGCTGTGGTGGCCATGAAGGGGCTGTGGGCATGTCTCTGCACAGGGACCATGAGTGGCTGCTGGTAGGATGGCTGCAGTGGCTGGGAGAACTACACTGGTTGCAGGGTGGTGAGGCTGACTGCTCATGCTGTTGATGACAGGCATGCTCTGGGCCTAGGTGGAGGCCAGATTTGGAGAGGAAGGGACAGTCATCAACCTGACCTCCCTCCACCTCTGTTGCCTCCCCAGAGCTCTAGGGAGTGACATCCTTGTCTCCTGGAGCCCAGGGGTTGGGGGAAGGGGCAGTTAAGAAACAGCCCTGCACTAAGAAGCACACCCCGCTTGGACCAGCTTGAATCAACTCACCACTAACTTATTAACTGACTCTGGCAAGTCCCTCTCTGTCTCTGAACCTCTAGTTCCTTATCTGGGTGGCGGGAGAGGGGTAGGGATTGGGGAATGGGGGAACATTGACTACCTCAGAGGTTGTCAAAGTGGGTTCCCTGGAGCCTTGGGGTTCTATAGGCAGAGCTCCCTGCTTCCCTCTCAGGAGCACTCTGTCTTAAATATTGAGCGTCTCAATAATAGTTCCCACAAATAAAGGGTTTCTGGGCTTTTAAAAAACAAAAAACCTAAAATACTTTAATCCCACTTATGCTGCTGTTTTTCACATAGTCTTTTTTTTTTTTTTCGCATGGGCAGGAACTGGGAATCGAACCTGGGCCTCCGGCATGGCAGGTGAAAACTCTGCCTGCTGAGCCACTGTGGCCCACCCTTCACATAGACTTTTGCTTTTGAAGGTGCTATATTGATTAGTTAAAAAAAAGAAAATCTGTGAAAGGACCTAAATACAAAGGGGCTCATGGTACAGAAAAGGTTAGGAGCTTTAGTTTAAAGGTTGATTTTCTTCTGAGACAGTGCCACCCCTATGTCCTTAGTTCCCCTGTTTGTTCCCACCAGGCAGTTCTTTCCCTCCACTCTTCCTTTTATTTGTTCAAGTTCTGCCTGCAAATACTCACCTCTAGCCACTGCAACTCCTCTCAAAATCCAAGGAGTTGATACTCTTGCAAGCAGTGCAGACAACCAATTCAATAGGTTGAGCCCTCAATCTTGGGGCTCGCTCCTATGAAGCTTGTTCTTGCAAAGGAGAGGCTCAGCCTACTGCTAGTTAGGCCTAAGAGTTACCCCCGGAGAGCCTCTTTTGTTGCTCAAATGTGACCTCTCTAAGCCAGTTTGGCAGGTGAACTCACTGTCCTCTCCCCTGTGTGAGTCATGACTCCCAGGGGTATAAATCACCCTGGCAATGTGGGACCTGACTCCTGAGGATGAGCCGGGATCTGGCATCATGGGAATGAGAAAGCTGTTTTGACAAGAAGGGGGAAGAGAAAAATAAGACAAAGTCTCTGTGGCTGAGAGATTTTAAACAGTCGGGAGGTTATTTTTATGCATTATATAGATATCTCTTTTTAGTGTATGGTGTATTGGAGTGGCTAGAGGAAAGTACCTGAAACTGCTGAACTGTGTTCCAGTAGCTTTGATTGAAGACGATTGTATAATGATACAGCTTTTACAATGTGACTGTGTGATTGTGAAAACCTTGTGTCTGATGCTCCTTTTATCCAGGCAGTGGACAGATGAGTAAAGAAAAATGAGGTTAATAAATAAATAATAGGGGGAAATAAAGGGTAAAAATTGGGTAGATTGAAATACTATTTGTCAGTGAAAGGGAGGGATAAGGGATATGGGATATACGAGTTCTTTTTTTTTTTGTTCTTCTTTTTCTGGAGTAATGCAAATGTTCTAAAAA
Source organism: Tamandua tetradactyla (assembly GCF_023851605.1). Taxonomy (NCBI): domain Eukaryota; kingdom Metazoa; phylum Chordata; class Mammalia; order Pilosa; family Myrmecophagidae; genus Tamandua; species Tamandua tetradactyla. The sequence goes on along the minus strand of NC_135334.1, from coordinate 29,196,392 downwards.
TGATCATGGTGAAGAATACACAACTATGTGATGATATTATGAGCAATTGATTATATAATATGGTTGAACTGTATGTGTTGGCTATTTCTCAATAAAAATATTTAAAAAAAAATCCAAGGAGTTCCATTTGTTTAATTCTTAGTAAATGCCAATACTTTTCTTCTTTCTGCACCCTCGTTTTAGTTAGAGCAGAATGGGGGAGGGTAGAGGGTACATGGGAAACCAACCTGTCTAAATATTTTGCATTCATTTTTTTTATCTTAAGTTTTCTTTCTTTTTTTTTATGACTTCTATTTTATTTTTTTTAATAACAGTTTTATTGAGATACAGCTCCCATCCTATGGGGAGGGTGGTTTTATTGAGGTGTATTCATATGCCATCTGAAATATACAATCACTGCCTCACAGTATCATCACATAGTTGTGCATACATCCCCATGGTCAATTTTGGAACATTTTCATTACTCCAGAAAGGAAATAAAAATAAAAAATAAAACCCCAAATCCTCCCATATCCCTTATCTTCCCCCTCCCCTCCGCCATTAACCCATAGTATTGGTGTGGTACATTTGTTAACTGTTAATGAAAGAATATTAAAATATTACTGTTAACCATAGTCCATAGTTTGCAGTAGGTACCTTTCCCCCATATTTTGCATTCATTTTTAAAGTATCCATGTCAGGAAGGATATAACAAATGTGAAAACTGGAAAAATGTCTGTAGATGAGCATTAGCACAAACTTTCTCTAAATTGTTTTGAAATAAATACCAATATTATTGTTTTCCCTAGCACATACCTTCTTTTTTATTAATTTAAAATTAAAAAAAAAGACAACAAACTCAAACTTTTTTTTTTGGTTCAAGAACGGAATTTATTGGTTTACTCTTTTTTTTTCAATTGGGAAATGTGTTTATTAACATTCAAACTCCCCTCATACAAGGCCAATAAAAATTCTTAGCATTCTGATTATACACAAATCTATATTGGCTATATAGTTACAATGATGTCTAATATAATTTTATTTTTCATAATGCATTATTAAAATACATCAGTAATTCTGTTAAACATAAGCACTTATTTTCAAATCCAATACTTGAAATAAACAATTTTCTTCTGTACATAGTTTAGCAGGGCTAAGAAGCATAAGATGCTCTTTATTAAGAGGTGTATGATTTGAGTATCAACAGTTGCTAAAGTTTGTTATTTTTATGCAGCGTTCTTTTTGCTTTGATTGCATAAAACCTTTAAAAATACTGAAATTCAGTAAGTTAAGTTCAGGAACCTATTACTTTAGCTGCCAAATCAAATTCATACATGACACTACAGTATTAAAACCTTAAAAAAATTGAAACTTGCACAAGTATAGACCATTCTATCAGGATAAGACCATTTGGGAATAGGAAGAAAAGACAACTTTAAGTGTATATATTTTTCTTTATGCTGCTGATAGGAGGAAAAAAGCATTATAATAGTACCTTACTGCTCTCACTAATAGTGGTAATTAGGGAATATGCCAGGAAAATAGATATTATTCAACTCAACCAACTGTGTAATTTTACGGAGGTGGCAGTTGGCTTAGCTCATGCTAGGTGGCAGCAGCATAGCCTTGTATGGTAAAACAAAACACTGGCATACTGTGACCTAAGTCTGCAAGCTTTACTAAGGAATTTTTTTTAACCTTTTGACTATTTATTTCACTCCAAAAAGAGAGTTGATTTTGATGCTTGAGGTATAGCACCTTTCTGTTATTTATTAAAAATGAAGTACACTCCAGCAGATAAATACTGGATCAAAAAATCTGTTTCAGTCATTTGATTAAACTATAAAATACCAAATAATTCTACAGAAATCTCTGAAGGGAGCAAAACAAAATCAAGTTATACACATAAATAAGCATTTTTTAAAATTCGTTTTTTATTTATGATACATAACCACATACAAACACAAACATTCTTATTGTTATATAATCAGTAACTCACACTATCATCACATAGTTGCATATTCATCATCATGATTATTTTTTAGAACATTTGCATCAATTCAGAAAAAAATAAAAATAAAACAGAAAAAATTCATACATACCATATCCCTTCCCTCCCTTTCATTGATCACTAGCATTTCAGTCTCCTGAATTTATTTTAACATTTGTTCCCCGTATTATTTATTTTTAAGCCATATATTTTACTCATCTGTTGTTAAGTTAGATAAAAGCATCAGACACAAGGTTTTCACAATCACACAGTCACATTGTGAAAGCTATATCATTATACAATCATCTTCAAGAAACATGGCTACTGGAACACAACTCTACATTTTCAGGCAGTTCCTTCCAGTCTCTCCATTATATCTTGACTAACAAGGTAATATCTATTTAATGCATAAGAATAACCTCCAGGATAACCTCTCGGCTCTGTTTGGAATCTCTCAGCCATTGACACTTTTTTTTGTCTCATTTCGCTCTTCCCCCTTTTGGTTGAGAAGGTTTTCTCAATCCCTTGATGCTGAATCCCAGCTCATTCTAGGATTTCTGTCCCATGTTGCCAGGAAGGTCCATACCCCTGGGAGTCATGTCTCACATAGACAGGGGGAGGGTGGTGAATTTGCTTGTGTTGGCTGGAGAGAGAGGCCACATCTGAGCAACAAAAGTGGTTCTCTTGGGTGTGACTCTTAGGCCTAATTTTAAGTAGGCTTGACCTATCCTTTGTGGGGTCAAGCTTCACATGAACAAACCCCAAGATTGGGGACTCAGCCTGTTGCTTTGGTTGTCCCCACTGCTTGTGAGAATATCAAGAATTCTCCTATTGGGGAAGTTGAATTTTCCCCCTTTACATATCTTCTTAATAAATGTTTATTATTTAGATTTCCTTTTCTTTCTAAATAGGAATCACGTTGTTGATGTCAGTGTTGCTGTCAGTACTCCTATGGGACTCATCACTCCTATTGTATTTAATGCACATATAAAAGGACTAGAAACTATTGCGAAAGATGTTGTTTCTTTAGCAACCAAAGCTCGAGAAGGTAAACTGCAGCCACATGAATTCCAGGTAGAGTATTGAATACATACCTCATGAAAGGCATAATGCTTTTATTGCATTTTCTACCTCTGATTTTTCCATATATTCTCACTAATACAAGGTCCTCAAAATTGAATAACATGGCAAAAGCTGAAATAAGACATTTTCTAACGAGTGCATAAGAGACAGCACAGTTGACTTTTGTTCACATTGTAATGGTTGTATATTTTTGACAAAATGTATTTCAGGCCTTCTTAAAACAAATTAAAGCTTATCGTATAGTCTTTTTACAGAACATTTGTCATTTTTTTTTGATATATATGATAAGCAGTTAATATCTTGTTTTAATTTTCTACATCTTTTTTCCTCTAGGGTGGCACTTTTACAATCTCCAATTTAGGAATGTTTGGAATTAAGAATTTCTCTGCTATTATTAACCCACCTCAAGCATGTATTTTGGCAATTGGTGCTTCAGAGGATAGACTAGTTCCAGCAGATAATGAAAAAGGGTGAGTGCCAAATGGGGAGGGGAGGTGTAAGCTCATTTTTATTTTATCTTTTGCATCTCTGTTTTACAGACAGTTATTAGCATGGTATATTGGAGCTTCCAGTTGTTAGATATAAATATAGAAAAAAGGTTTTCGGGGCAGCAACTTTTCTTATTTTGCTAATTGCTGTTAATCCTATTTAGATGGGAAGCCGTATATATTCTGGGAGTCAGCCCACTTTTTTCTTAAACAACCAGAGAGTAAATATTTTAGTCTTTATGGGCCATATAGTCTCTGTTCCAGATATTCAGCTTTACCATTGTAGTGTGAAAGCAGGCATAACTACATAAATGAAAGGGCATGGCTGAATTCCAGTAAACTTTTATAAAAACAGGAAGAGGTCTAGATTTGGCTATTGGGCCATAGTTTGCTGACCCATGCATCAGTCTTTTTCTTTAAGTTGTTAATTCGAGCTTGAAGTTTGGGGACATCAAGAGTAAGCAGAAAGTAATGTTACCTGGTTGGGATTATAAGGTTGGAGTGAGCATTTGAGTTGGTTACTGGCTAAAATCTAGTGACTGCTTTCGGAGTGCCTAATAATATTTTTATCTTTTTCTAGATTTGATGTGGCTAGCATGATGTCTGTTACACTCAGTTGTGATCATCGGGTTGTAGATGGAGCAGTTGGAGCACAGTGGCTTGCTGAGTTTAGAAAATACCTTGAAAAGCCTATTACCATGTTGTTATAATTAACTCAAGAATTTCTAGACTCTTCTCATCCTATCATTCTTATCAAGATATTTATGTTATTAAACGTGGTTCTTTTTATTTTAAAGTTAACCAATTATTTTTATTATTGAGTCTGTCCAGATAAGTTATTTGTAATGGACATTACTGAATTTTTTTTTAATGCCAAATATCGTGCACATTTAATAATTAAATACCAGATTTTAAGCTCTGTGTTCCTTATCACAGGTCATGTGGTCTAGCCCTTTGGTGATAATACTTCCATTAGGAAATATAGTAGAGGCAGAATTATGGTTCCCTGTTGAGACAGATACATAAAAGCAGCCTGGATGAAACCTTGAAGCTCTATATACTGGATTTGAGAAAAAGAGAAGTCAGGAAAATTGTTCTTTTAGAAAAAGGGTCTGAATTGAAGATTTAATTTGGAATTTAACCCCAGTTTAAATATTTCTATACATGATTTATCATAGATGGGAAGGATAGAGAACTGCAAGGATTAAGTGAAACTTAAACAGTCAACATTTTCTTAGACCTCTTTGACCATGTTATTTTTCTATGAATCCCCAAAATATTTCCTCTCCTCTTGAGTTGAATATATAATAATATATAAACCAGTTGCTTTGTATAAATGAGAATTTGAGTGGGTATGTATTTAAATTGCTTAAATGTGTAGAATTATCTTTACTAAGAGTAGAATTCTGTCTTTACCTCCAAATAAAATGCTTGTAGAATTTAACAGAAAGAAACTGAAAGAATCCTTACTCCAAGAGTAACTGATGGTTACTTCCAAATGAATTTAACAGAATTTATTGCTTGGATGGGTGTATATATATAAAATGGTTACCAAGAGTTGGATATATACCAAAATCCATTTATTACTAAGTCCCATTTGAAATAATAGGGGAAGATATGTATTACTGAACAGTGTGAAGTGCTAAAAGACCATGCCCAAAACAAAGCAGTAATTTCTACTTGAATAAATAGAAAAAAAGGTAAGTGAAAACTGTTAACTATGTACAAAAAAATTGTGACTTTCTACCCCAGGGTTGTCTCATGTAAAATAAGAAAGGTAGTAGAGAGAAAAATGTTTTAGGTTTAAACAGCTTAAATACTTTTATCTCTTTTATTGTGATCTGCCTTTCTTTTGCTGGGAGGTGGAGATGATGTGTAGGATGATAATAATTGGGAACATTAAATACAATTCCAGACTTTTTTTTCAAACTGATGTGTTTTAATATATTTTTGGATTTGTTTATGACTAAAATAAATTTGACCAGTGCTTCCTTGTGTATGTAATATTTGGTGGAGCTAGAGCCTGAAATTTAAGTCTTTCAGTGTTGAATCTATTTCTAAAGTTTATTTACATGATGCATGGGTGCAAGTAACACTCCATATATTCCATAAATATTCAGTTTGTTGTATTATTATGAAAACAATTGAATAAATCTGATTTTTCAGTAATTAGTTACTTTAACATGAACTGATGTAGAAGAAGTAGCTTATCACAAGGGAGCCAAATCTGGTTCAAACATAAGTAAGACATTTCAAAGATAACTCATTCTTTGCTAATGCTTATGGCTCTCTTGTTCCCTTGAAAGAAAAATAAAAACAATTGCCTTTTTATAAATATTGTTCTGAGTTAAAAATTAATCTGAGCTCTAATGAGAACTGGATTCAGTCTTTCCTTTACAAGGGCTGGAAAGAAACAAGGTTAGAAATAGTGTTTGGGGTTCAAATTAGATTGTTTAAATATTAAAGTAAATGATATTTTCTCAATATGTCTGGTCTAATTTTTGATCTGTTGGTAATTATTTTTCACATTAAATGATTAAGATCCAGGGGCAGCTATAGGTAAGCTTTTAATGCATATTGGCCTCAATATAGATATAATTTCAGCTCAAGAACTGGTATAAGGACCGAATTTTGGAGGACATAGTCTAACACTTGAAGTTCAAGGAGTTCCTAAAGAACCCATGTTAGAGTATGACACATTTTAGCAAGATGAAAGTGCAGTCTGGCTCTATTAGACACTTTATTCCTAAGCTGCAGTTTATGGGTATGAAGTTATGGTATCCCAGTACATGGTCTCCAAAAGGAGTTGACTACCATGAGAGATGATAGGAATGTGCTGCAAAGGAATAGTCATCACCTAATAATACAGAAGCCCGGGAATACTTGGGGAAATCAGTCCCTTTTAATGATTGCTTTAAAATAAACTTTATAGAAAAATCTAGTCCCTAAATCAAGGATGCTGTTAATGTCCATCTCAGTTTTCCAATTCTGAGGAAAAAAATCTTGTTAAGATTCAAATTTAAACCAGTTCACATTTCATTATTACTTAGTACCCTTCCTGGGTAAAGTTTTGCTTTTTGTAGGGAAGGGATATGTGGTGGTTTGGAGCTATGTACCCCAGAAAAACATGTTCTCAAACTTAACCCATTCCTGTGGGTGTGAGCCCTTGTAAATATAACGTTTTGATGGGGTAACCTCAGCTATGGTATGCCCAGGATGGGTTGTAAGCTAATGATTACTAAAGTCCTTATAGGGAAGGTCACAGAAAAAGCACAGAGGTAGCAGCCAAAATGAAGCTGAAAGTCAATAGAACCTTGAAGAGAAAGGAGAGGCTGCTGTGTGCATTGCCATCTTTAAGAAAGATCGCCTTGATGACACCTTGATTTGGACTTCTAGCCTCAAAACCATGAACCAATAAATTCCCATTGTTTAAGGCAACCCATTGCATGGTACTTGCTTTAGCAACAAGGAAAGTACAACAGGAGTTGAGAGGTATTTTTATGACTATAAAATTCACTGAAGTAATATGGTGAAAATATTTTGGAGAATAACTAGAAAGTAAATATAACATGTTACTTGTTAGATCTTGGTATGTATTTTATTAATGAGTACACAAATAGGTAGATACTGACATGAATAACACCAAGTGCTGAGAGTGCAAGAGTAGAGGTTCAAACCTCTCCATGTGGATAGGTTTTGGCTATTATTTTGTAGAAGAAAAAAAGACTAGTGCATTCATAATATGCTATTAGTAGGATTCAAATCCAGGCCAGGTTGAGTAAAATTATATTTGCTTTTAAATGTAACATCAGTTATTTTTATAACATACAATATTACTTTCCAAACTTCATAAGCTTTTAAATTAACAAGGTCTTTAAAACTAATACATACAAAGAAACTTGTATGTAGAAAAGAAAAGTTTGATGTGGCACATTGCTTGCTTGGATCTGAATTGAAAAGCTGGTATCCTTGTATTGAACAAATCATTTGACAACTTAAAGAGGTGAATGGGAGTTGAAAGTACTTCACTGCTGTAGATCATTTTCTTAGGAGAAAGGCATTTGTTTCAGTCAGCTCCTTTTTCTGATTCATCTTAGAGATGGATATATTTTGCATCTTATATGGAGTAACCACCAATTGTTACTGTATCTTTGTATTCAATTTGAAGATAAATCCAAATCTGGCATTAAAAACTGTGGCTGGGTAGATTGGACTCCAGGCAGAGCTGTTTTATAGATGTACAGAGATTCCAGAAAGTATGGGTTTGCGTATATTACATTGGCCCTGTATCTTTATTGCTGTAGGAAATAGTCACTACTACAGCCCATCCTGGTAATAAAAATTATTTTGCAGCCTGGGATTTTTATTTCTGATGCAAAAATTTACTAAAGACTTCAAAATAAATTTTTTTGAGTCTTCTCATTCTTGTGTTACTCAGAAACAAATTGATGCCAGTCTAATTCAGAGTAGGTAAAAAAAAAAAATACAACAGCTGAAGAGAAAAATCTCATTCCATTAAAAGGAATCCTTAGAAAATATGAAATTGGTGTTTATGATGAACTATAATAAAGACCCTGTAATTCATATGAAAACCCAAAACACAATGCCCTTGTCTTACACCAGTGGCATTGTGATGATCAGTGTAGCATTTTCTTTGATAAATTTTGCTGTGGTCATTTCAGTATTAACCAATTCTGGAAGATTCAGATGTAATCTATACTTTTCAGAGTCTTCGATCAATAAGTCATCCTAGGAATAATAAACCAAGAGTTTAAAGGTGGAAACGGAAAAATATTTCCTGGTTAAGATTTGTATGATGAGATTATACTCGGTTATTCACTGGTCTGCCATAAGAAAAGTATCCCACGCATTGCTATGAGACTTGTGAGAAATAATAAAACTGCTCTTGTAGGCCAGTGAGATTTTGAGGTGATTTGTTATTGTGACTTAATACATCAAAAGTTAACTGACATGCTCTATTAATGTATTAATATGCTGAATTTAAAAATTTAAAAAAGATTAAAAATGATAAAAAAGAAAGTTAATTGACATGGTACTTGAAGTAGTGCGCTGCCACCCTAAATTATGCACACTGGCTTTATGGCTAACTGGAAAGACAGTGACCTATGCTCTAGAGATAAAGCCTTTAGTAAAACTTTCTCAAATATTTGGAAGGCAAATAATGTACCTAGTTAATTTGTGACTTTAGGTGAAGAACTAGGAAAGTAGAATGTTGGTAGCAAGCAATGGTTGGCTGCATTTAACAAGTTACTATAAGTGATGTGCTTAGAAAAGAATTGCTGAGTTTGTAAGCAGAATAGAAAAGGAATCTAGAGTACTCAATTCCATTCCTAAAGGCTGCAAAAATGGGACTATTTTCATTTCCAACCAGTAAAAGATAAAATTAAAAAATTATTGATCAACAAAAGCTGATTAAGGCAGCCTAGACCAAAGGACTAAATCACAGTCCTTTACAAAAGCCCTTTGTTAAAATCTGACTGAATGGATTAAGGCCACCCTTCGTAAATCCTTTCATTTGGCTAAAATTTTAGCAATTAAGTCTAGAGAGACGGGTAAGTGTTAAAAATTAAACATTGTCTAAAAAGAATTGTACAGTATATCACTAATTGTAATCAAATAAATGCTACCAACCTGGGCTAAAAGAAACTGATTTCAAGATTTGAAACAACCTTAGGATTCTCCACATTCCATTTGCAAAAAACAGAAAACTGTTCAGTACCTAAAGATGGCAATGCTGTTCTCCAGTGCTGTTGCAGATATGGCCAAGGTGGATATTGGAAAAGTAGAAACTTCCCAAAGAATGGAGCCAAAAGTACAGAGAACAGTGGAACTTGGGGGCTAGTTAACCAATGAACCTTATCATGGGACCTAAGGAAGAATATACTCCACTTCCAGGAAATGGGCCCTACCAATGTCTGTCCACCAGGATTTCAAAATTACTGGCACTGAGTGATTATATACTTCAGATGATTTGTATGGTGTATGAATTTATCTCAGTATAATTGCATTAGAAAAATAATAGTCAAGAGAGAACTCTCCACAAGACTTTCTCGCTCCAGATTTTTGTAACCTCTCCCTTATCCCTTTGGGTGTCAGTGCTGTGCTATCCCTTGTAGTTTCTTTACACGCTACCCATACTTTGTTAATCTCTTTATTAAACTCTCCTTGAATTTTTAAGCAAATTACATAAAAGGTTGCGGTCACCAGTAACTACTGTGTGCCTGATTATTATTCCTGTTTCTGAATTGAGACTTTATTTTGGTTACCCTCTCCCCATTCTGCCTTTATGGTGGATGGGACTGGGGGAGTTGATAGCCTTGTAAATCTTTAGTCTGTGATTCAAAAGAAGCAGAATGCAGATTACTATGGCAAAATCCTGTACTTTGGAGTCTGATGCTGGGGTTGGGAGGTGTTTTCCTTAGGGAAAGAAGCAAATATCCATGACAGAGGGCTGACTGTGGTATATTGTAGGATTGTTCCCAATTATTTGCTCTTATATAAGAGGATTTTCCTGTCATGTGACTTAGTATGATTACCTGTAAGAAGGCTATACTTCTCAGCTCTATTGATGTAGGACTTGGCCAAGTGACTCAATTTGGCCAACAGAATGTGAGTAAAAATGATATATGCCATATTGAACAGAAATTTTAGGATCCACTGCATGGTTTCACCATTTCTATTTTCCCTTTGCCATGAGAATGGCAAATCTCAGATGGAAATCTCTCCTTCACCTTGATCTTCAAATGCACAACAATCATGGAGCAGAGTAGACCTAGCTGATCTATAACCTGAGGAAATTGTCACAAAAGTGAGTGCTTAGTGATACAAATTTACATTGTCTATTCAACTTACCTCAGATACACTAAGGTCACAGAGAGAGATTGAATCAATACCAGGTAGTTCAACTTTCAACTCAATTTTCAGAGGCTTTTCATTCTGATCCTTCACAATTTTTAATTCATAGGTTGGAATCTTCATCTCTTTCTGGATCTCAGTGCTGGAAATCTCCTGTATCAGACACCCTGTTTTGTCTGAAACTTGGTCCTTTGTCAGTAAAAGTTGAGGAAAGTGATCTGGATTGCTCATAGTACTATTACCTATCTGTTCAAGACCTATTTCTTTGTGGGGAAAAAAAAAAAGAGAAAATCACAAAATTAGTCAATAGCATAAGCAATATCAGACTGTGGTATATGTAAGGTTAGCCAAGATAGCAGATAAAGATGAAGCTAAATTAGTTTTGGATCTTAAGCCAAAAAAAATCTTAAACCAAGAAGTTTGTTTAAAAGTTTGCAGGAAGATCCAAAATATTTTAGGATATTCTGATATTTCAAATATCTAAATCTTTATATTTTTCTATCTTGAGTTTCTTATCCTTTAAAATCAAGACTCTTCTTACTTGCAAAGGTACACAGGATGCAAAAATATCTTAAACAGTTTACTTTTGCATTTACATTCAACTTACCCTTCCTCATTTTCTGTCTTAAATCTGGAAAGTCAGTTTGTATTCCCATCAGATTTTGTTTCATCCTTTGAATGCTTCCTTTTATTCTAAACTTAGTAATATGGTAGATGTGGGAGAGAGTGATTTGGAGTCGTTCCTCAATGCATTTCATAGCCATTTGTATCAGCTGGTCCCTTTTCTTCTGGTCCTTTTCTGCTGCCTGGAGAACATCAGGATTGTAGGCAACATCGATGACTGTGAAAACATCTGTGTGTTTAATTTGGAGGGTGTGAAATGAAGACAACTTGACCTGTTTTCATTAATGATATTATCAGGTAATATATTAAATCATAATCTTGATAAAACTAGAAAGTAAATTCCATTCCTGTATTTTTTCAAAGGCAATCACAATGGTTCTATATACATTATATTCCAATTAGGGCATCTCTTGGCATTTTTACATGGGTTAAAAACTTGTCATATTGCTAGAAAAACTTAACAAAAAGGCATTCAATTTGCATAAAGGTATACTAATATGTCATAAACTACATTATCACCAAATAAAATATTTTAACTTGAAGTGTCTTTTATCAAAATCTGGCCCATTGTTTTGCCAAAAAGATTTTTCAAATGTGCTTCCTCTCCCATAATTCTGCCTACCTGATGTCTCAGACATATCTTCTGGCCTGCCGATACTTAAAGGTACTGGATGAGTGTTTGATTGGGGAGCTGGAATTCTTTTCCACTGGCATAGGTTGATAAAAAGTATTTTTTCTCTTGGTTTCTAGAAAGCAAATAATTTTGCATATTTCAAAATGTAGTTTGTTATTTTAAAATAATATCCTAAAGGCAGCTCATCACAGAATTGTAAGAGGTAGAATTTTAGTCTCCAGGTTAGTCATTTCACATGTTAATTGCTTTGTTTGTTTATAAATAACAAACACACAAATGTTCTTGACGTGGTTACAATCAGTGGCTCACAATATCATCACATAGTTATGTATTCATCACCATGATCATCTTTTTTTTTTTTAAACATGGGCAGACACCGGGAATTGAACCTGGGTCCTCTGGCATGGCAATGATCATCTTTTTGAACATCTGCATCTCTCCAACAAGAGAAAAAAGAAAAAAGTCATGCATGCCATACCCCTTACCCCTCCCTCTCATTGACTGCTAGTATTTCAATCTACTCAATTTATTTTAACTTTTGTTCCCCTATTATTTATTTCTTATCCATATTTTTTGCTCATCTGTCCATACTGTAGATAAAATGAGTATCAGACACAAGATGTTAAAACTGTTTTTTTTTAATTAAAAAAAATTTTTTTAAACATAACATACAAACACAAACATTCCCATTTTTGGTATATAATCAATAACTCACAATATCACATAGTTGTATATTCATCACCATGATTTCTTAGAACATTTGCATCAATTCAGAAAAAGAAATAAAAAACTCATACATACCTCTTACTCCTCCCTCTCATTGAGTGCTAGTACTTCCATCTACCCAATATATTTTAGCCTTTGTTTCCCCTATTTTTTTCTATACTCCTTACCATTCCCTTTCATTGATCACTAGTATTTCAATCTACTCAATTTAACATTTGTTCCCCCTATTATTTATTTTTAATCCACATGGTTAAAGTTTTTTGATAAATTACACTCTTGCTTTCTTGATTTCCCAAAAGCTGCTGTCTTTTCACTAAGAATCCAGTAACTGAACCCAGAAAGGAACTCGGGTGGAGATGTGGTGAGGGAGGAGGGAATTGATCTAATCTAATAATTGTAGATTATTTCACTTGACCCTATCACATCACTTCTTAACTGCACCAACTAAACAGTTATCTTTATTTGAAAAAGCTCCAATTCCATGATTCTCCTTTAAATTATTACATTACTTTCTCTTTTCATTCTAGACCTCATTTGACATCTCCAAAATATAACAAGTATGAATACCACTCTTACTTCTCAACACAATCTTCCACACTACTTTTCATTTTCTAGAATGGCAGTTTCTCTTCAATTTTCTTGTGTTTATGTGGCAATAGCTAAGGGTATGCTATCCTCTGGTTATTCCAGAATCATTTTGTTCAGCACTTTCCCAGCCATGACACCAACTCTACACACCAGGATCTTCGTCTGTAGACACAGCTGTGGTTCTGGGGCAGCACAGAACTGTTTCCCCTCTTTCAGCTGCCATTTAATGAACTTGTCATAGCGCTCAGGGTCACTTTCAGCCAGATCATCTAGAAGGTTCCAGAATTGAGTAATTTGGGTAAACAGACCCTTTGAGGATGCGTCCATGATTAATGATGGTGAACAGGTCTCTTAAACCTGTGGAAAGACACGAGTTAAGGGGGAAAAAATCTGCGTGGGTAAGTCATTTCTACTTTGGGGGGAGGGAGGACAGGTATCAGCTACCTTAACATCTGTGTCTCAAAGATTGTGGCTTAGCGCTGCTATCTTTTCCTTATTTCCTATTCAGCACCCCTTCCTAATTCTCAAGTCATCAAAGATAAGGCCTTACCCCTATTTGGAATCTCACAAGCCTAGAGATGGGAGAGGAGACACTTTCAGTTTGGGTTTCTGGCTCTCTTCCTGTTCCAACACCTGTGTATCCTTAATTGCCGGCTCCCCAGTCCTGGAGTTGGCAGAGGTGCGTGTGGGGTGAGGTCCATTGGAAACTTCGGTATAGCTTAGTAGATAAAAGCATGGAATCTGGAGCCAGAAGGTTAAGCTTCTAATCTTAGCTCTATCACTAGATGGATGACCTTGAGCAGTTACACACACACACACATTATATATATATATATTATATATATAATATATATTATATATATAATATATATATTATATATATAATATATATTATATATATAATATATATATATAATATATATATAATATATATTATATATATATTAATATATATATATATTATTATATAAAATATATATATATATTTTGTTAATAATATATATTAGGTGATTCTCAAAATGAAGACGATAATAAAATGCCTATCTCAAGGAGTTACTTGCAGGATTGAGTAAACTAATATATATATATAGATTTACACTTGGTAAACGCTAAATGAAAGTAAAAATACCCTTTCTAGATCTTGGAATATCACGTCCCCCACTCCTACCCTATTTCCTTCCCTCCGCGTCCACTGGAGAGGAGTCCCATACCACCGACTGAGGCTTCGAATACTGTATGAGATAAGGCTAAATAGGAAACTTAACTTTGGGCAATCATTCCAGAGGCCGGTGAATCCACTTCCCTCGGATCCTTGACACACAGCGCGGCGCCTGTTACCAGGGTAACCAGGCTGGGCGCAACGCTTAATTGGGTCCGGGAAGCACCAGTCAGAAAGTTCTCCTTACTTCCAGTTCCGGAATCTCACTCTTCCGGTCGTGGGTTCACTTTTCTGCCGGGTCTGACCCACTTCTCTTCCAGAAAAGCGCCAGCCTCCCACTTGCATCCATCGACCTCTGGAGTATCCTGTAAATTCTATCTGTGACACACTCTGTGCCAACCATTGGTGGGAAGAATTTCTCAGGAGCACGACTTCCGGCCTGAAAGGGAAGCCTCCTCCTTTTTCTCCCAGATCGCTTCCTCCCCCCACCCCCGCCACGCGAGGCTGCGGCGCACGGTATGGGTGTGTTTGTGTGTATTTGTGTGGGGAGGGCGTTTGGAGGGGAGGTTACCGGGAGCTCCGAGGCCGTTGGCCGCTGGGTGGCGGGGATACCGGTGATAAAGATGGGGGTATTTTCTCTGTCTTCCTCTTGGAGACCTCAACCTCCCCGTCAGGCCCTCTAGATACTTCCCGGGGCCCAGCCGAAAAGTCATACTTATCCAGAACGTCCCCGTCCTTATCTGGGGAGCAAAACTCAGTCCCCGGGTCCATCCCAGCGGAGCCTGAGCGGGGAAAGCCGACCGGGCCGTCCAGATTCCGCTCCAGCGCAAGCTCCGGCCTCGCTTCGGGAGAACTGCCTGTCGGTCTGGGCTGGGGGAAAGGCAGCCATGCCTGGGCCACGGGTGAGGGCATAATAACCGGTGGGAAGGCTGCGTTTTCACGAAGGACTCGGGTGAAGCTGCAGAGCTGCCTTTGAGCCCTGACTCCTTGGCTTCCTGGGTCGGAGGAGATCTTGTAATGGAGTGGTTCTTCGTCTCACACTAACAAGATGCCTGATTTCCTCAGGATCGAGGGGTGAGTGAGCTATGGGGTGGTTGCACAAAGCCCCTGCTAGCTAACACGTTAATATCTTTGTCCTCTAGAAGTTGGAAGCTTTTGCACAAAATAGGAAATAAAATTTCTCTGAAGGAAGAAATTTAGGGTATCTCTGCATCTGATGTTTCCAAGAGTCAGTTTTTATATTTGTTGACACTTGTAGTCACTGACACTTTTAAATTTAGATATTTGCTTCATTGCAAATTAATTTTGGGAATCAAGAATTTTCTAATTTGGATCTTTATATATACGTTGCTTGCCTGAGACTCTCTGGCCGACAAGTTAGGGCTTTCAGGAAAGTTGATCTGTAAAATAGGGATGAAGATAACTTGCCTCATATAAAACACATAGTTATTGTGAGGATGAATGAAATGGTGCTCATGTCATCTTGAGCAATTTCAAAGAACTTTAAGGAACACTATCTCCTTTCATCCTCACACTAGTGTTGTCAGGCATTTTTCCCTTTTATTTGTGAAGGAAAACTCTTCCTCAGGGCATCTGACTCATAGTTCAGTGATTTTACCTTACCTCATGCTTCTTTATTTAATTGTAATAAAAAATAAGGTAATAGAAATCGTTATTAAATGTTATTTATTGATTCATTTCAGATTGAAGAATGTCCCGGGTTCCTTTGGGGAAGGTCCTCCTGAGGAATGTCATCCGGCACACAGATGCTCACAATAAGGTGGGAGGGACAACCCAGCCATTCCTTAACACTTACTGAAGGCATACAATGTGCCAAGCAGTATTTTGGCACAATTGGGGAGTACAAAGATGAATTAGATAATTACAGTACATTTTGATATATACTATAATAGAGTCATATGCAAAGTGCTTTAGGGTACTGAGGAAGGAGTGATGAATAATGAAATCTGCTTTTAGGAATTAGAAAGGATTTCACAGAAGGGGTAGTTTTTGAGTTGTTGAAAAGTGAACTAGGTCTTGGTAAATGGGTACAAGTTTTACCAGGTAAAGGATCCTCCTGGACAGAGGGAACTATTATGTGCCCGAATGAAATTGAATGTGTCTAACCTGTAGAAAATTACAGAGATGAGGTCTGAGTGGTCAGTTAGATTTTGAAGAATCAGATTTTGAAGAAACTTCTGTGTGATGCTTGGGAAATTTTAGGTGTTTTCCTCTAGGCAATAAAGAAGCATCAGATGTTTTAAGCAGGGCATGACATAATCATATTTGTATTTTTGAAAGGTGATTTGTCAGCTGGGTAGGGATAGATCAGATGGGTAGAAACAGTAGTGAGACAAATTAGGAGTCAGTTGCAGTTCCAGGTGAGAGATGATGAGGGCTCAAAAGAAAGCTGTGACAGTGGGTTGAAGAAGAGGAATTTAGGAAATAAAATCCAAAGAACCTGGTGACTGATTGGATAATAGTAAAAAGAATGGCCAGCTTGTGTATCTAGGTGGATAATGATGCTATTTTTTGTTTGTTTGTTTGCTGTATGGTGAGGGTCACATTTCATTTTTTTTCCACACAAATATCCCATTATTACAGCACCATTTATTGAATTTTTCTGAGGGGGGGTGAGGAGTGCACTGCCCGGGAAATGAACCTGGGTTTCCCACATGGCAGGCAAAAATTCTACCTCTAAACTACCCTTGTAACCCCACTATTTTTTTAATGCAATTTTTTGAGATATATTATATATTCACATGCCATATAATCGTCCAAAGTGTACAATCAGTGGCTCACCGTTTCGTCGTACAGCTGTACCTTCATTACAGTGGATTTTTGGACATTTTCATTACTCCAAAAAAAGTAAAAATAAGAATAAAAATAAAAGTAAAAAAGAACGCCCAAGGCATCCCATCTCCCCAATCCCTTATTATTTATTTATGTTTTGTCTCTATTTTCTTACTCATTGATGATGCTATTGATTAAGATAGGGAACAGAAGAAAAGGGACAGGTATGAAGTGGGTAGTTAGTTTGACTTTGAACATGTTGATTGTGAGGTGCTTATAGAAGATCCAAAAATAGTTGGAAATTCAGATTTGGCAGAAAGGAGAAAACTTGGAGCTGAACATAAAGGATAGGAAATTATTGATGTAGGTAAATGTTAGAAGTCATGAGAGTAGATAAGGTCACCTACGGAAAGCTTGTATACTGAAAAGAGAACCAAGGATCCTTGTTTGATTTCAGTGAATTGTATTACTCTTGGTTTGATCATAAATGTTATTACTATTATATTACCTGATAATTTGAGTAGTGTGAGGATATAACTGTTACCCAAGCAGCATCTCCAATTGTGCTAATCTGTCGCTACTTATAGGGTAAGCTTACATTTCAAAGGGGATCTAGCACAGTTTTTACAAAATGATGCAAGAGGACTTAGAATTAAAATGTATTCTTGTTCTTTGGCAATTTTAGTCTGCTTTTTTTTTTTTAATTTTTATTATGTTGCATGTAGTCTGCTTTTCAAGAAATTCTCTTATAACCATGCTGTTTGTTTTCTTTTGTTTTTGACAAGTACAATATTATGAAAAGAAACTTAGTGTAGACTTTAAAGACCTATTTTTTGACATTGGCAAATCATTTAATATCTTTGAGCTTTTTTCCTTCTCAGTAAAACGTAATAATCATACCTCCTTTGCTTCCTTCATAAGATTGCTTAAGATTCAATTGAGATGATAAATTAAAACAATTATGCATCTTAGAAATATAGGATTATCAGTTGCATTGCAAAACAAGTGCAAAATTGATGAAGTGATAAGTGTGTATATGCAGGGTTTTTTTTGGCATGTTATTGAGATATATTCATAAACCATACAAACCATCCAAAATACACAGTCACTGGCTCATATAGTGTCATTATATAGTTGTGCAATCAACCCCATGAACAGTTTTTTAAAAAATATTTTTATTGAGAAATCTTCACACACATACAGTCCATACACGGTGTACCATCAGTGGCTCCCAGTATATTACATAGTTGTGTATTCATCACCATGATCATTTTTTAAAATATTTGCATCACTCCAGAAAAAGAAATAAAAAGAAGAAAGAAACAACTCATTCATCCCATATCCCTTACCCTTTCCTCTCATTGACTTCCATTTACCCAATTTATTTTTACGCCTTATCTCTTTTATTATTTATTTTTCAGCCATATTTTTTTACTCATCTGTCCATATCCTGGCCCATGATCAATTTTAGAACATTTTCATCACTCAAGAAAAGAAATGAAAATTAAAAACCCAAATCTCCCACATCCCTTATTTCCCCCTATTATTGATTGGTGTAGTACGTTTGTTACTCTTGATGAGTGAGTATTAAAATATTACTGTTAACTATTGTCCATAGATTATAATAGGTTTTTTCCCATAAACTCCTCTGTTATTAACTCCTTATGCCATAAATGCGTTCTAGTTCATGAAAGAACTTTTTTATATTTGTACACTTAATTGCAGGAATTGTCCACCATAGGATTCACTTGTTATAAGTTCTCCTGTTTTGAACTTCAACTTTCCTTATGTGACATATGTGACTTTACATGTCTCCTTTTTACCGCATTCACACACTATTCAGCACTTTTAATTATTCTCAAATAAAGTGCTGCCATCACCTCTAGGCAGGGATTCTAAAATTTGTTCCCTATTCCTTCAGAAATTCTAGGAATTTGGAATTTATTGAATGTTTACCAGCTCCATAAAGAAACTGGAATTTGTTTCCCAGTTTTCTGATAATAACCCAGCATGTAAACCAGTATTACTGCAGACTTTATTTTTAATGTTATTGATGTAAAGTATTAATTGTATTAACTTATTTTTATTTCTTTCCTTAAAAAAAAAAATCTAGATTCAGGAGGAATCAGATATGTGGAAAATAAGAGAACTGGAGAAGCAGATGGAAGATGCTTACCAGGGGACCAAAAGGAAAGTGTTACCTAGCAGTTCAAGGTGAAGTTGAAACTCTGAGAACCAAAACAATTCTTACGTTTTTCAGAATCATCAACTTTTGTTTAAAAACATTTTGTGGTAAAAAAAAAAGGGGGGGGGAGGGGGTAAAAAAAAAGAAACAGAAAACAATAAAATATTCTGGTATGCTAACGATTGGTGATTCATATCCAGAATTCACTTAACCCTTCCCTCTTTTATAAATCTTGACCCAAGTGAAAAGGTAATGGCTATGATACATATGGATCCACTTTTTGTACTTAGGTGCAATGGAGAATTTAAAAATTCTACCTTGAAGTATTGTAAATGTTGACAGTTCTGTGGATTCTGACCTTGTCTGATGGCCTTTAACATAAGATTTTTTACTGATATCTTATAGTCATTTAGCTGACCATTCATTCACTCCTTTTCTCTATTATTCTTTCATACTCTCACCTAGCTTTCTTTACCCCATTTACTCACACACGGTGTTTGACCGTGTGTGTGTTTATGACTGTGGAGTATATGGAGTCACACAGTGTGTGACTATGGAATTTGTGGACTTTGGTATATGATTGGCTATGTGTGAATGGCTTCAGACATGAAGTATTCAGGTTTTCAAGGTAAAGAAGACAGAGTCTGCAACGTAGAAACAAATAACTTTCAGTTTCTTTTCATTCTGAAGGTGGCTTTGTGAGGATATAGAAGTACACTTAGTACATATGATGATTTATTTGTATTAGGTTGTTTAATCCAACTGGCATTTCTGGGAACAAAATAATGCTTTTTTAGGGTGGCCTCTATGCTTATGCCTATCGTGGTGGATAAGAACATATCTCTTGAGGGGTAGTATTGTTTTTTCTTTTTAAAATTAAGCTTTTTATTTTGGGATCACTGTAGATTCACATGC
The DNA here is from genome assembly GCF_023851605.1 of Tamandua tetradactyla. Taxonomy (NCBI): domain Eukaryota; kingdom Metazoa; phylum Chordata; class Mammalia; order Pilosa; family Myrmecophagidae; genus Tamandua; species Tamandua tetradactyla. Next base: position 29,176,352 of record NC_135334.1, on the reverse strand, counting down.
GGTTGTAAGAAATAATACAGATGATCATTCTGTTCTACTTATCAGTAATTCACAATATCATCACATAGTTGCATATTCATCATCATGATCATTTCTTAGAACATTTGCATCAGTTCAGAAAAAGAAATAAAAAGACAACAGAAAAAAATTCATACATACCATGCCCCTTACCCCTCCTTCTCATTGACCACTAGTATTTCCCTCTACCCAATTTATTTTAGCATTTGATCCAAGGGTAGGATTCTTATCATATTATTGCTGTATTCCCAGCAGGTAGAAGAGTGCCTGGCACATCATAGGCTCTTATAATTTTTTTGTGTTTGCATGGTCTGGGAACCGAATCTCGGTCTCTTGCATGGAAGGCAAGCATTCTACCACTGAACCACCTATGCACCCTTCTTACAGTTTTTTGATAACTCAGTGACAGGCTGCTGGATCGGTGGTTCTCAACTTTTTTTCTACCCCAACATACCGATGGTTTAGGCCTTGTTCCCATTATTAATTGTGACCTCACTACAATGAGTCGTTGATTTAGGGGGAGAAAGAGGTATTCCAGAATCTGTAGGGTAGTTTGAAAGTCCCCAGCTGTGATTATGCTCTGCCTCCCTCTTTATATGCCCTCCTAGTTGAAAATCAGTGAGTGAGCACTAGCATGCTACAATCCAGAACTAATTTCCTCTCTACTTTGCGATAGAGTGGGTAGTAATGGTTTGATTGTTTTCACTGGACAACTTTACAGATGTAGAGAGAGGAAGAGGTAATGAATTTTTTTTTGTAATTTTTATTTTCTACATTAAATACTGGGTTGTTTGGTTCTCCCCTCAGCTTGTTCCATGAGCTTTGTACACGCTGTTCTATAAAGTAACCTCAGAGATTGCTTCTAAAACTAAAACTTCTGCTTTTTCTTGTAGTCGGATGCGTAGTGATGGTTTTGATGAAGAAAGTCAAAGAGATTATTGGAGAACAAAGCATGAAATTTCTGGGACACTGGAAGATGATTTTCTTAAGGCTAAATCCTGGAATAAGAAATTATATGATTATGAAGCTAACATGCCAGATAGGTTTGTGACTAAGTTCCCATTACCCTTAATGATATGTGGCTTGAGAATGTGTACTTTTAAAATTGCTTACACAAATGTTCATAGCAACCCAATTTTGTACTAAATATAAATAGACAAAAAAGCACTGAATTTAAAGGGGCAAATTTTATGAATTCTATCTCAATAAAGCTGTTACTTTTTAAAATTAATTATATCAATTACAAAGCATTATGTGATGAAGTATTTTTGTAAAAGAACTTCCCAGCTAAAGAACATAGTATTAAGAGTTCCTTAGTCTTTTTTTTTTATTGTGATAGCATAACAAAAATTTCCCATTCTAACCACTTCCATGTACATGCTAATTATGCACATACATTCCATGTAATGCTACTGTACAATTCAGTGGCATTATTTACATTCACAATATTGTAGTATCAGCACCACCATCTGTTACCAAAACATTCCCTACCTCCTGGCTCCTGTTAATCTGCCATCTACTTTCTGCCTCTGAATTTGCACGTTACAGGTATTTCATATATGTGGAGTCATACATTTGTCCTTTTGTGTCTGGTTTATTATTTATCAATAGGATATCTTTACTGTTTCTTAATGGAAAGGCAAGTCCTCTTACAAATATGGAAGAAGAATCCATTGTTTCTGAAATGATGGTTTGCAGTGCAGAAAATGTAGCCAACAGAGTCACTGTGCTAGATAATATGGGGTTGATTCTACCGTATCTCTTGTTTTCTCTTCTATGTGTATTTGTGTATGCACACACTTTTAAGTCTGATTTCATTTTAATTTCCAAAATGTATGCATTACTTTAACAATGCATGTAATATGTCATCTTACAGGTGGGGTCACAGTGGTTATAAAGAGTTATACCCTGAAGAATTTGAAACAGACAGGTAAGGCAGATAGACTTACTGGGGGAGAAAAAGTTAGAAATTCAGATTAGTACCAAAGTTTGTATTATAAATTGACTTCCTAACTTTCAAATGCTGTAACATCATTTACTTTTGAAAATGTAACTAGATGGGGTGCAAGGGTATAGTTCAGTAGTAGAATTCTCATCTGCCATGCAGGAGGCCTGGGTTTGATTCCCAGTCCATGCACTTCCCAAACAAACAAACAAGCAAATAAACAAAAAATGCAACAAATGGTGCTGCAATTAAGGGATACTCACATGGAGAAAGAATAAGTATGACACCCACCATACAGCATACAAAAAAAAAATGCAACTAGAGAAGCAGTAGTTAGGAGATGATTTTTATTTTGCCTTCTGATGTTTGGCATGTCTGTAACACTTAGGTTTTATATATGGTATTAGACAGCAGTAACTCAGTATGGCAAATTTGAACTTTTGCAAGTTTCTGTAATAGTAATAGTTGGTAGTCTCACAATAATTTTGTCAAAGGTCTAATTTAAAATTCAAATGTTAACTACAACTTCTTACCTAGAATGCAGATTAAAATACAAATATATTTTTCTTCTCTATAGTAAAACAGTTCTCTTTTTTTACTTTATTAGTAGTGATCAGCAAGATATCATCAATGGAAGAAAAACATCTCCCCAGTTAAAATCATCTACCCATGAATCCCGCAAACACAAGAAGTCAAAGAAATCCCACAAAAAAAAGCAGAAAAAAAGGTCACACAAAAAACAGAAGAAGAGCAAAAAGGAAGCCATAGATATAACAGCAGATTCCTCAAGTGAGTTCTCAGAAGCAATTGGAGCTTCTAGTACCAAGAAAAGGAAACAACCACAAAAGCGTAAGAAAAAATCCAGGAAAAAGTCTCTCAAAAAATCTACTTCAGTTTTAGAGTCAGAAAGTGGCACTTCTCAGTCAGATGATTCAGCATCCAGCAGTTCTGAGGAAAGTGAGGAAACAGACACTAAGAAAACCAAAAGGAAAAAGAGAGAGAAAAAAGTTGATATTCCTGTTGTTAATAATGAAATACAGGAGAGGACAAACAAACGTACAAATTGGAAAGTGGCTACAGATGAAAGGTCTGCTGAGAGTTCAGAGGATGACTAAATGTGAAGAAAGGTCCATTCTTCAGTTTCCCATGTTACTGTATATTTTCAACCCTTACACCTTGGGGTTTTGCCAGTGACTCCCATTCAGCACAGGGACTGTCAGCTGTCATGTGCCATTTGTAAACATCTGACAGACTTCTATTTTGGCCTGTTAAACTTGATCCCCTTTTATTATTAATAGGGAATCTGGTATTTTGTTATGGAGGTTTCTTGAAGAGATTATTTTTTCCAATTAACCACATTTAGTATAGGGTACAAATTCAGAAAATTAAAGGACCCAGAAAGCTTAATTCAAGAATGACCTGGGCACACCTATTGGAATGTTCACTTTGGGGAAAGCAAGGGTTGGGTCAAGCGGTAGATTGGAACCAGTGCTGTACAGAATGACAAGGGAACATTGTCTTGCTCTCTTATTTGTATAGCGGCTGTCACATCTTTTATTTTCAGCCTTGGTGCTTTGATCCTTCTGTATTTTGATACCACAGGTGTGGTCCAATTTACTTAAAGGAGAAATGGGCATAAGAACTAACTTCTTCCTTCAGGATATCATCCATAGACAGCGATTATTAGAAAATAGGGGCTACTCAAATTTCCCTGCTGGACAGGGTCCATAGAGCTACACCAAGTATACCCCTAAATATGGTAATTGGCTAGTAAATGAAGGGTTTTACAGCTCCATTGCTGGATATTATCTAAATGGACTTGTGTTTGTAATTATTTTTTCAGTTGTCTTTGATAATCTTCACCCAAATGGGGAAGAATTAGGAGTTAGTTATGCTGTCTAATTGTGCTCTGAACAGGATTCAGGGCAAGTGCCATTTGAATGTGTGTTCTATGTTCATTTCTAAATCTGTAAATGAACTTTTTCCCTGAAACTAAGATGAATCAGTTCCAAAATGAAACAGGTTTCTCAGGGATATACACACTTCTTTCCAGTCTGCCTCTGGAGTAAAGCACCAAGCAGAGACCACATTATTTTCCTTTGCGATACTGTGATCCCTAATATGCTAACTATTAAGAAACGAAAATATCACTGATAGAAGGCAGGCAGAACACAAGTGAAAATTTTTCATTATGGGAGAAAAGATCAAGTGTTATACTGTTACTGTTTTTTCCTGGTTGTCACTTAATAGGTGGAGTAAAAAGCTGAAAACTCATACTTTTGAATTGGTCTTGGTTCTGCCACTAACTGGTCATGAGGTCCAGAGCAGTTAGCAAGTCTTGGCCTCAGTTTCTTTATGTGTAATACAGAAATACAGCACAACAGTATACATCAGCAGTAGGATACAATTTTGATGACATTCCAGGAGGTGGTAATATTTTGTGGTTTTTCACTAACTACTAAATTTGTTCACTTTACAGGACAGATTTCTTAATAAAGTGTTTAGTCTTAAAATACATAGTTGGCTAGAGGTTCCCTATCCTTTGATTATAAACAGGTGCTACCCTTTGGGATATTTGAAATTATACTTTGGTACTAAATTGTCAATATTCCATGGTATGTATTTTTTATCCTCCGGACTGGTGGGGGTGTATGGGGGAAGAAGAATATAATTACTACCTCATAGCCTAAAGCAACTTGTTCTTGGTGCGGGTGAAATTCTTGTTGGAAAGCTTTTATGATGTTATTTTTTAGCACTGTTTCTGTGTTGAACACAAGCACAGAACAGGAAGATGCACTAGTTGGGAACAAGGCATCTCTAGGAACTTGCCTCTCTTTGGGTCATGATCCTCCCATCTCCCCCATGTTGGCAGGCCTCTTTCTCAGCTATTATGGAATCTTGGCTGTTCTTTTTCTCCCATGTTTACCTTTTCTTGGTCATGTGGGAACAATAAAGCCATCTTCTGTTCCTCACCTTTCTCAACTCGAAACTCTTCTCTATGCCTTAGGTTAAGGTTTTGATGGTTCTTTAAATATGGCTTAGGGTGGCTCTTCGAAATCGAAGATCTCTCATTTGCACCACCAGCCTTGTAACATATTTCTAGTGTTCTTTATCTGTTGGGAATGTCTCTATTAAATCCTAAAATGGGATTAAGAAGAACAGAGAATTGGAGAATTCATATTTATTGGATAACTGATGTGATACAATTAGGGAACTTCTGAATCCCAAATAAATTTCACTTTTTGAACATTTGATCTGTTACTTTTTAGCACCATAAGGCTTGTTAGAGCCTGATGTTGACCTGACAATGGACGGACAGTCTTCCCCCACTGGTACTTTAATCTGTCCAATAACAAGTCCTTTGCTTCTGTCATTCTCCCAAGAAATGGCCTACTGCCCGCCTTTCTGTACAATCTGAGCAAATCGACTGGTGATGGCAAGGGTAGTGTCAATGAAGCGGTCCACACAGCTAGAGAGACAATTTTCAGTGCGGGAGTCTAGGCGATTCCCTGGCTTCTCCACACATTTATCCCAACATAGCTCCATGAAATGGTGCACCTAAGAGGAAAGAAGAATAGTTACCACTGGTGTCTGCAGGTAGCCTTAACTTTTCTATTTTCTTCCCATTTTCTGTTACCTGACAAAACCATTCTTTTAATCAACCATGAAATCACTTTGGGCTCTTCTCTTTCCTCACTTCCTAATTTGTCACCAATGTGACACAGATCTTCATCCCTAGAGTACAACAAAACCCTTTTGTCCTCTCTTTTTCTATATTTTCTGCATCTTAGTAATTGAGAAACTTTTCACCAAATCACACCTGCATTTATTTAGTGCATCAACCATAGATGTCTGTTAGCCACTCAAAGCACTCCCTTATTTAACCCCCAACCCAGAATGTTTTAATAAAGTTGGATACTGTATACGCAAATGTGAGTCTTAAAAATGATCCTGGGCGGGCCACGGTGTCTCACTGGCAGAGTTCTCGCCTGCCATGCTGGAGACTGGGGTTTGATTCCCGGTGTCTGCCCATGTAAAAAAAATACATATCATTGATAAAGATGATCCTGGAATGCCCTCCCTAAAGATTTTCCATTTTTCAAGACCCACTGATAACTGTCTTCTCTGAATTTGTCCTATAGTACCAATAATAGTATAAAATGTATGGATTTTTCCATGATTATATACACCTTTGTTGTTTTCTAATAGTGTCAAGTCTTTAATCAGATTGTAAATTCTCAGGCAGGGCTAATGCCTTCTTTTGTATGCCCTAAACCAGGTAGCACAGGTGAAAATTGGGAAGGCAGGGTACCAATTCATTACCTCAAACCACTATTCGCAACTCATTCTGGACCTAAGAGAGTAGTCGTTAAGATCTTAGCCTTTTTGGGGTCACAGGCACTTTGAGAATTAGAGAAAAGTTAAGGATCCACTCCCCAGGAAAATGCACATACAGGTACGTAAAATGTGTGCACTTTCAGAAACATTCAGGACCCCAAGATTTCTAACCAGAGTTTTCACTCCTCGATTTTCCGTGAAGTCGTCCCCTTGCCACCATCCTCCCCCAAGCCGGAAAAAAAAGGATAGAGGGCAAAAAAACCAAAAATCGTTTATTAAACGGTTGCTATTGGAAAAGCTAAGTACTAACCATTAAATCATTCTTTCTACAGTCCTAAAAGATGACTATCGTTCCCTCCATTTAAGAGGCGTGGTTAAGTGATTAGCCCAAGGTCATAAAGGTAGAAAGGGATCAGGCCTGAGTTCGAACCAAGTCTAAAGGGCACCAAACCGATAACTTCAAAGCCGAATTTTTTCCAGTAACATTCTAGTACGCCTTCGTTTTCAAACACTTTATCGCATATGACCCTAACAATCCGGTGAGGGAGGAGCGAAGGTGAAATCAAGACTCTCAAAGGATGGGTGCCTGGGCTAGAGGCACATGTGGCCTGTGAGGGGCAGAGGCAGGATTAGAATCCAGATTTCCCAAATGCCGGCCCCAGAGACCTCGCCGCCACGCTAGACTCGTGTTCCCTCGCGTCTCCCAAACCTTTCTCCCCCTTTTTTACACTTTGTCTTCACCCCAAGCGAAGCTTGCTTTGCGGGCACTTGAGCAATACCTGGCACCCGCAGTGGGGGGAGCATGACTCGTCTGTTTTTATCAACGGACCGAGCGCAGCAGCGATCGAATAACAGATCCGCCAGCGGCCTTCCCGCACCGCCAGGTTACAGTTTCGCGCCGCGGGGATCTGTCCTTCACCCTCCTTCCCCTTCACCCTCCAGGTGGCCCCTGTCCCGGCACCTGTGCAGTGAACTGCGCCTTCTGCTGTTCGGCCGCCACCAAGCGCTGCAATTCCGCTTGGTCCGCCTCACCAAGCTCTGCCATCATCTGCGTACAGCGCTGGACGCTCCGACTAAGGCATATGCGCACAAACCGAATCCCCCTTCCCACCCCGACTTCCGGTTCCCTCAGCGGTTTCGTTTTCCTTGTTTTCTTTTGTAGTCAGTTGGGTGAGTGGATGGGGTGTTGTCACAGGACTGCTTCCGGGTTGCTGGATGACCTTGAGTGCGCAGAAGCAGGATGGCGGGTCTTTGGAGGTTGGGTGTCCTCTGCGGTGCCCAAGGAGGCCGAGGTGAGGAGTCACGGCAGCCAGAGGTGCCTAGCCCAGCTTCCAGCGGGAGGAGGGATAGGGGTGAGAACTTGTCTGCTGGCGGTGAGACCCCGTGAGGAGAAGGAATCTCTCCTTGTTCCCTTCGGTAGCACTGGCGGCACCTGCCCGAAACTACGACGGTCAACGTCGCCCACGAGCCCAGATGTCCATCCAAGTGCGCTTCTACCCTGCTCTGGGCCTACAGCATGATGGTTTAATGTAAAAAAGAGATCTTTCTGGAAGTTACCAGCCTACTAAGGCTGTTTTGCACAGTTCTCTTTTTTACCCATTCACTGTCGTTAGAATATTCCCACCTCTAATCTGGGGGGAGGTTTAGGGTCTGAGTCCCAATACTTATTCTTGTTCATTTCTCCTGGAGTTGGTATGTGTGAGTATGGGGTTGAAGGGATCAGGCTGATGATCATTTATACCAATGGGCATTTGTGTTATACCAAGCACTGTAGAATGGTTGGGATACAAATGTGGATAAAACATGATTCCTCCCCTCAAAGAGCTTTCTTTCTTATAAGGAAAACACATGTAAGCATAATTTTAGCATAAAGCAAAATCTGTTGTGCTATATGCATAAGGTGTTATGAGAGCCCAGAGAAAGAGTGTTTATTTACCTTGTGTTTGGAAGGATTACCTTATCTTGGTTTCTGAAGGAAGTGTCCTGTTCTGAGGATAAGAAAGGCTAAGTGAAGAAAAGCTTTGCAGTTGGAGCCACTGGGATGTAGAAAAGCAATGATGGACTATGGTATTAGAGAAAAACAAAACAAATAGGATATTATTAAAGCTTCAAGGTCAAGATGAGGAAGAGAGATGAGCCTGGAAAGGCCTGCTGGAACCAAATCACAAAAGAACATGCGAGTCTTGATAGGGAGTATGCATTTTACCTGGTGCGTGAAGGGGAGCCATTGAAAAGTTTGGCTTTAGATTGATCATTTTGGTAGCTATTGCTACTAGCACAGCTGTTGTTATGGTAGTGATGGTTCTGAAGCAGGGAGAGGATATAGGAAACTGTTATAGTAGCCCTAACAAGAGTGGTGGGTCTTAGACTTGGAAAGTAGTATGAAGAAGAGAAGAAAATCTCAGGAAATGTTAAGGAGACATGTCAGCAGAATTTGGTGATTGATTGGATTTAGGGAGAAAATTAAACATGACTTTCATTTGTGAGTTAAGTTAAAGACTGGCTGTAGTGTCATTAAACGAAATGAGGAACATAGAAATGGGAAGCAAGTCTCAGATGAGAAAGTGGGTTGAAAAATGATTTCAGTTTTAGGCATGGTGAGTTTGAGGAATACGTAGGGTATCTCTGTGAAGAGGCCTGACAGACAGTTGAACTTCTGTAAGGATGAAGATGGAGATTTGGGTATCATCAGTTTATAGGCACTAGGTAAAACCGTGAATGTGAAAGAAATAGCCTGGGGTTGGCATAGAGAATAAAGAACAATGGGCAGCAGATAGAAACTTGGGAAAACCAACATTTAAGAGTCAGTGGAGGAGGAGACTGATAAATGACGACCAGAAAAGGAGAAGAACTAGAGGAGAGTTCTGTCAGAGAAAAGAAGGATGCAGAGGTCACCAATTTCAGATGATGCAGAGAGGCCCAATAAGATGGAGACTGAACAGTAACTGTTGGATATGGCCATATGGAGATCATTGGTTACTTACCAAAGCAGCTTTCATGGGAATAAAACAAGTATAAGATAATTGAAGGATGATTGGGGAGTGAAGAAATGGAGATAATTTGGATAATATTTTAAGGAAGCATGAATGGAAAGAGAAGGAAGGGAGAGAGCAGGGGAGAATGCATGAGCATTAGACAGAGGACATGGGACCAAGGGAAGGGTTGAGTACCACATGGGTTGAAGGAGAATTGCCATTGGGGAAGAAGGAGGGGTAAAGATAAAGGAAGAAGTTGAAGCGCATTTTATTGAGTGCTTATATAACATTTTGGAGATGTTGCTGAGTATTTTGCATTCATTATTTTAATTTTATCGGCATATTGTAAAGGAAGTACTGTTATTTTCATTTTTCAAATGAGGAAATTAAGGCTTAGAAAGCCTATTTAACTTAGTTGCCCATCATTTCACATTTAATAAGTGATTGAGCTGTATAAACTTAAGTCTGTCTATTTTTTAACCAAAAGGTTCAAAAGGGGACAGAAAGGGATGAGATAAAAAGTTTAAGTGGAAAAATTGGTCTTGAAAAGAGGAAGTAATAGATTAATTCACCAAACTAGATTGATTTTCTTGTCTTTTTTTTTTTGCATGGGCAGGCACCGAGAATCGAACCTGGGTCTCCGGCATGGCGTTCAAGAATTTTTCCACTGAGTCGCCATTTGCACTGCCCCAATTTCCTTGTCTTTTATCTGTCTTGATCTAGTACAGAGCAAACAGAAACATATAGTATTTGTTTGTTGTATGAATAGATAAATAAATAGAAGGTGATAAAAGCTACTGTTTTTATAAAAATGAATAAAAGTGAAGCCCTTTTAGATAAGTGACTCATTGATTCTTCAATCATCAGTAGATACTTTGCCTGACTTCCCAGTGATATAGATTTTATCTTCTTTTTTGAGGTATGATGTTATCCCTATTTGGAGTTAAGTGACTTGTGTATGGCTATTTAGAAAGTCTGTCAATCCTGCTAAAAGTAAAGGTGCTAATAACTCCTCTAATGTTTGTTTTCTTAGCTCTGTTCCTGCGAACCCCAGTGATCAAACCTGCTCATGTGTTAGCATTTCTCCAGGACCCGTCTACCCCAGGAGCGCAGCACATTCACCTGTCACCCAGCCGCTATAGTACGTTCTATCTATTCCCGCTGCTTGGGGCCCTAATCACTTGGGCTAATTATCATGCCTTTGGGCTAAAATCTAGCTTCCAGTTTTGGGCAAACAGTGCAAGCATAGTTGAGTGATGCCACTTATCATAGAGAACCGTCTGGCCTAAGTGTTTTTAAAATTTTATCATCATTATTTTTCAAGAAAATAGCTCTGTAGAAAGAGTCTGTTCAATATAGTTTACTATGTATGTTTAGCCAATAGAGAGGAACCAGATATGGATAATTTAGAATAGTGGAAGGTTTCAAAAGTCCTGTCTTTTGGAAAGCATCATGTGTATTAATGGCTGCAGTTGACTTGCTTATTTTTATTTAGGTTGATGTTAAAATCATGACATTTCCTGGATAAATACTGAAAATTTCTTAGAAAATCTGTAGGTGAATAACTGAGTTGACTGCATTTACATTTTTTAAATCTAGAGAGATCAGAAATATAGAACTTTTCTTCTTTTTTTTTTTTGAGTATTTTTATTGTCAAATCTTCACACACATACAGTCCATACATGGTGTACAATCAGTGGCTCACAATATCATAACATAGTTGTGTAGTCATTACCATGAGCAAATTTTAGAACATTTGCATCACTCCAGAAAAAGAAAAAACAAAACAAAACTCATACATCCCATATCCCTTACCCCTCCTTCTCATTGACCACTAATATTTCATTCTACCCAATTTATTTTACCCCTTACCACCCCCTCAATATTTATTTATTTATTGTCCTTATTTTTTTACTCATCTGTCCATGCCCTGGATAAAAGGAGCATCAGACACAAGGTTTTCACAATCACACAGTCACATTGTACAAGCTATTTTGTTATACAGTCGTCTTCAAGAATCAAGGCTACCACTAGAACACAGTTCAACAGTTTCAGATACTTCCCTCTAGCCACTCCAATATATCATAAACTGAAAATGGATATCTATATAATGCATAAGAATAACCTCCAGGATAACCTTTTGACTCTGAAATCTTGCTGGCACGTAAGCTTTATTTTGCCTCATATCTTTCTTCTGCCTTTTGGTCAAGAAGATGCCGGGTCCTGGCTCATACAAGAAGTTCTGTTCCATGTTGCCAGGGAGATTTATACCCCTGGGAGTCATGTCCCATGTAGTGGGGAGTCATGTCCCATGTAGTGGGAAGTCAACTTGCCAAGCTGGCTTGGAGAAAGGCCACATCTGAACAACAAAATAAGTTCTGTGGGGGTGACTCTGGGGGTGATCTCATGCCCTATTCAGGATTCCACGTATTTATGGTATTCAACTAAACTGACCATAAAAGATAAATTAGATAATGCACTACCCAAAATATAAATGTTGTACCAAATAAACATCTCCCCTTTGGTCTCACATAGAAGTTGAAGTTTTAAAACATGGGTATTATCCTTTACTCTGTGTTCTTATCTACCTTAGTCCTATCCAGATTAGCTTCATTCATACCTCTTGTCGAAATCTGATCCCTTTTTCAGCTTTTTAAACACAGAACTTCTCTTGAGTTTCAGGTCAACCACTCAGATATAGTTGCAACTGAATTATAAGATTAGACAAGTATAGTACATCTTTCTCCTTTTTAGAAATTTTTTTTTAATCTTTGAGGAGTTTCTGTTTCTGGATTCCTTAGTTTAGTTCAGTTAGATTTAGCAGAGGAGTTTTAATTTGGGATCTAAAGGATTGCAAGAAATCCTCTGAAGGTTTATACATAGTTTTTAATGTTTGTGTTTATGTGCATTTTTCTGGCATAAAGCTCCATCCCTTATATTAGATTCCCAGAGGAACCAAAAAAAGATAGCCACTCAAAGTAGTATTTAGAGCCCAAATTGTTTCTCATTTGTTTAAAAATTTGTGTATCTCATATCTGTTTTGGGCTCTTTAAAAGTAATGAGACAAAGGAAAACCAGTGTCTTAAAAATTGACATCAGGACTTTGCTTGTCTTTGAGTTGGTTGGTTTAATTTTGTTTTGGGAGAATTGCTAATATTACATTACTTCCAAAGATTAGAGGTGTAAATAGATAACTAATATTTAAAAAAAGTTCTTTGGCATCATTCACTTCTATTCACAAGATAACTGTCCATTTCACTGAAGTTGAAGACTTGCTTAACTCTAAAGATATTTCACCCATCCTCTTCTTTATAATAAAAAGAGTTCTATCTTCTTACTCAGAAACATGAGCAGTGAAATACCCATATACTAAAAGACTCAGAGAAGGAAGATAGCATTTACCTGAATAATCTGTTTACATATTTTACCCTCTTTATGCCTATACTAACTCTTTTATGCGTGCTGTTTACCTTTCTGTCCATTTGGGTTATTTTGTGGCAGATGTTGAACATGGAAATTATGTGTTTCCCTCCTCAACTCTTACGAATCTGGCACTTTTTGTAGCTAGTTCCAAGGCCGCATCTCTCCACTGGACTGCTGAGAAGGCTGTCAGCGTTTTGATCCTGGGCCTGCTTCCAGCTGCTTATTTTACTCCTTGCTCTGTGGTGGACTACTCCCTGGCTGCAGCAGTCACTATCCATAGTAAATGGCAAGTACAGAAATTCCTTCAGTATGACATTGTCTGCTTAAGTTGGTTTGCTGTGAGCTTATCTCATGTATTGCATAGGGAGAAGAAGATTAAGTTGCTCAAGACCTATAGAAAACTTTAAAGCATATATAAAATGTTTATTTCACTAGATTTGTATATCTACCTGGCTATTAGATATCTTCACTTGCTTATCTAATAGACATTTTAAACATAGCATGTTATAAAACTGAGCTCCTGGTCTCCCCCAAATCTGTTCCACCTGCCCTCTTGCCCATTTTAGTGGCATTTTTTTTGCTCTAGTTTTTCAAGCCCCCCAACCTTGTCATTATCTCTGCCTGCAGTAGTAATCTCCTAGCTGGTCTGCTTTTGCCCTTGTCTCCCTTCTATCTGTTCCCAACACAGCAGCCCCAGTGAGCCTGTTCAAATGTTAAGTCAGGTCAAGACATTCCCGTTCTCAAAATGCTCCTTTGTCCCCTCATCTTAAAGTAAAAGCCAAAATTTTTGCAGTGGCCTGAGGGATCTATATGTTCTTGCTCCCTTTTTTCTCTCATCTCCAGCTACTCTCTCCCTAGTTCATGCCAGTTTCCTCTGATATTTTCACATACACCAGGATCACTCTACATCTTACTGTTCCTTCTGCTCTGAACTCTTTTTCCTTTTATAACCTGCCTTCTTCCCTCATCTTCAGATCTTAAATGTCTCCTCCACACAGCCTTCCCTAACCACTTATGTAAAATTGCACTTATGTAAAATTGAATTCTTAGAACTGGAAGGACTTTAGGGAGCATCTTCACCAACCTCATCAATTTACACAGGTGTAAACTAACCCCTGGGGAAGGTAAGTGACTTTTCAAAATCGTTTTCTAGTTAATGTTAAGAGGATTTTGCTTACTTAGTATTCTAGAGCTGATTAGAAGATTTAGCTTTTATACAGATAGACCTTTCAAAATAAAGAATTCCCAGTTGCCTGTGAGATAATAGATCATAAGTATGATAATAACCCTCTAACACTTGGTTCTTGGAAGGCGATCCACCTAAATTAATTATCAAAATGGAATAATTCTAAAGAAATACTTTTTTTTTTGGTTGCATTGTCCAAGAATCGAACCCATAGCTCCCACATGGAAGATGGGCATTCTAACACAGAACTACCCGTGCACCCGAAATATGTGTGTGTGTGTGTGTGTGTGTGTGTGTATATATATATATATATATATAATTTTTTTTAAACATAACAACATATAAACACAAACATTCTTACCATATGATCGTTCCATTCTTGGTATATAAATAATAACTCACAATTTCATCACGTAATTGTATCTTCATCACTGCGATCACCTCTCAGAACATTTGCATCAATCCAGAAAAAGAAATAAAAAGAAAAAAGAAAAAAATTCCTACATACCATACCCCTTTCCCCTCCCCCTCACCGATCAACAGCATTTCAATCTAAATTTATTTTAACATTTGTTCCCCCATTATTTATTTATTTATTTTTTGCTTAAAAAAATTTATTTATTAAACATCACATACAAACATTCTATACTTGATATGTAATCAATAACTCACAATATCGTCACATAGTTGTATATTCATTATCATGATCATTTCTTAGAACATTTGCATCAATTCATCATTGAATTGAAATCATTGAAAAAGAAACAAAAAGAAAACAAGAAAATTGATACATACCATACCCCTATCCACTCTCTTTCATTGCTTGCTAGCATTTCAATCTACTAAATTTATTTTAACATTTGTTCCCTCTATTATTTATTTATTTTTAATCCATATTTTTACTCGTCTGTCGATAAGGTGGATAAAAGCATCAGACACAAGATTTTCATAATCACATAGTCACGTTGCAAAAGCTATATCATTATACAATCATCTTTAAGAAACATGACTATTGGAACACACTTGTACATTTTCAGGCGGTTCCCTCCAGCTCCTCCATTACACCTTAAGTAAAAAGGTGATATCTATATAATATGTAAGAATAACTCCCAGGATAACCTTTTTACTTTGTTTGGAATCTCTCAGCCATTGACACTTTATTTTATCTCATTTCTCTCTTCCCCCTTTTGGTTGAAAAGGTTTTCTCAATCCCTTGATGCTGAGTCCCAGCTCATTGTAGGATTTCTGTCCTATGTTGTCAGGAAGGTCCACACCCCTGGGAGTCATGTCCCATGTAGAAAGGGGGAGGAGAGTGAGTTTGCTTGTTGTGTTGGCCACATCTGAGATAGAACAGAGGTTTTCCTGGGGGTGACTCTGAGGCCTAATTTTAAGTAGGCTTGACCTATCCTTTGCGGGGTTAAGTTTCATCTGAACAAACCCCAAGATTGAGCAATAGGGCTCAGCCTATTACTTTGGTTGTCCCCACTGTTCGTAAGAATATCAGGAATTTTCCACATGGGGAAGTTGAATTTTCCCCCTTTCTCACCATTCCCCCAAGGGGACTTTGCAAATACTTTTTACTCACTGTTCAAATCACTCTGGGATTTATTGGGGCATCACTGTGGACAAACCTATAAAATCTTATGCCCTATCCAAGGTTCCATGTATTTGTGGTGTTCAATTAAGCTGTCCACATAAGTTATATTAGGAAATGCACTGGTCAAAATATAAATTTTGTACCAAATAAATATCTGCAAAAACATTTTTTAACTTCTTCATTTAGTCACTATCATTATACACTCTAGGCATTCCTAGATTATACCATCTCCGTCTTTATTGTCTATCTTTCCTTCTGATTTCATCTGTGCCCCCAGGCCTCCTCCCTCTATCATTCTCACATTCAGCTTCATTCAGTGTTCAAACATTATTTTATTACAGTTAGGTAGTATTGTGCTATCCATTTCTGAATTTTTACAATCAGTCCTGTTGCACAGTCTGTATCCCTTCAGACGCAATTACCCAATATCTACCCTATTTCCATCTCCTAATGGTCTCTGTTCCCAGTTGCAATTCTCCAAGTCCATTCACTAATGTCAGTTCATATCAGTGAGACCATACAGTATTTGTCCTTTTGTTTCTAGCTAATCTCACTCAGCATGATGTCCTCAAGGTCCATCCATGTTGTTACATACCTCATAACTTTATTCTGTCTTACAACTGCATAATATTCCATTGTATTGTTCTGCCACTTGTCTGTTGATGGACACTTTGACTGTTTCCATCTCTTGGCACTTGTGAATAATGCTGCTGTAAACATTGGTGTGCAGGTGTTCGCTTGTTTCTTTGTCCTCATGTCCTCTGAGTAGATACCTAGCAATGGTATTGCCGGGTCATATGGCAATTCTATACTTAGCTTCCTGAGGAACCGCCAAACTGCCTTCTATAGCTGTTGTACCATTTGATATTCCGACCAGTAGTGAATAAATGTGCTTCTTTCTCCAGAACCTCTCCAGCACTTGTCGTTTTCTGTTTTACTGGTAATGGCCATTCTGGTGGATGTGAGATGATATCTCATTGTGGTTTTGATTTGCATTTCCCTAATAGCCAGGGAAGTTGAACATCTTTTCATGTGCCTTTTGGCCATTTGTATTTCCTCTTCTGAGAAGTGTGTGTTCAAGTCTTTTGCCTATTTTTTAATTGGGTTGTCTGTCTTTTTGTTGTTGAGTTGCACAGTCTCTTTATATATTCTTGATACTAGACCTTTATCTGATATATCGTTCTCAAATATTGTCTCCCATTGTGTAGATTGTCTTTTTACTTTTTGATGAAGTTCATTCATATGCAAAAATGTTTAATTTTGAGGAGTTCCCATTTCTTTCTTTCTTTCTTCAGTGCTTGTGCTTTGGGTGTAAGGTCTAGGGAACTGCCTCCTATTATACGATTGATAAGATATGTCCCTACATTTTCGTCTGAAAGTTTTATGGTCTTAGATCTCATGTTTAGGTGTTTGATCCATTTTGAGTTAATTTTCGTATAGGGTATGAGGTATGGAACCTCTTTCATTTTTTTGCATGTGGATATCCAGTTCTCTAGGCACCGTTTATTGAAGAGACTGTTCTTCTGTCTCAGGTGAGTTGGCTTAGCTGCCTTATCAAAGATCACTTGTCCATAGATGAGAGGGTCTATATCTGAACACTCTATTTGATTCCATTGGTCTGTATAGCTATCTTTATGCCAGTACCATGCTGTTTTTGACCACTGTAGTTTCGTAATACACCTTTAAGTCAGGTAGTGTGAGACCTCCGACTTCATTTTTCTTTCTCAGGATACTTTTAGGTATTTGGGGCACCCTGACATTCCAGATAAATTTGATTATTCGTTTCTCTATTTCTGAAAAGTAAGAAATTTTTGGGATTTTGATTGCTATTGTATTGAATCTGTAAATCAATTTAGGTAGAATTGACATCTTAACCATATTTAGTCTTTCAGTCCATGAAACGGTATGCCCTTCGATATATTTAGGTCTTCTGTAATTACTTTGAACAATTTCTTGTAGTTACCTTGTATAGATCTTTTGTCTCTTTAGTTAAATTTATTCCTAAATATTTTATTCTTTTGGTTGCAATTGTAATGGAATTTTTTTCTTGATTCCTCTCTCAGATTGTTCCTTACCAGTGTATAGTAACACTACAGATTTTTGAGTGTTGATCTTGTAACCTGCCACTTTGCTGTACTCATATATTAGCTCTAGTAGTTTTGCTGTGAATTTTTCAGTATAGTATCATATAGTATCATACCATCTGCAAACAGTGAGAGTTTTACTTCTTCCTTTCCAATTTTGATACCTTGTATTTCTTTATTTCTTTTTCTTGTCTAATTGCTCTGGCTAGAACTTCCAACACAATGTTGAATAACAGTGGTGATAGTGGACATCCTTGTCTTGTTCCTGATCTTAGGGGGAGAGTTTTCAGTTTTTCCCTATTGAGGATGATGTTAGTTGTGGGTTTTTCATATATTCCCTTTATCATGTTGAGAAATTCCCTTCTATTCCTATCCTTTGAAGTGTTTTCAACAAGAAAGAATGTTGAATTTTGTCAAATGCCTTTTCTACATCAATCGAGATGATCAAGTGGTTTTTCTGCTTTGATTTGTTGATATGGTGAATTACATTAATTGATTTTATGTTGAACCATCCTTGCATACTTGGGATGAACCCCACTTGGTCATGGTGTATAATTCTTTTACTGTGGAGTTGGGTTCGATCTGCAAGAATTTTGTTGAAGATTTTTACATCTATATTCATTAGAGCAATTGGTCTGTAGTTTTCTTTTTTTGTAATATCTTTCTGTGGCTTTGATATGAAGGTGACGTTGGCCTCATAGAATGAGTTAGGTAGCTTTCCCTCCTCTTCAATTTTTTTTGAAGAGTTTGAGCTGGATTGGTACTAATGGTTTTTTGAATGTTTGGGAGAAGTCACATGTGAAGTCATCTGTTCCAAGACTTTTCTTTTGGGGGAGTTTCATAATGACTGATTCAGTTCTTTACTTGTGATTGGTTTGTCGAGATCGTATATTTCCTCTCAAGTCAATATTGGTTGTTCATGCCTTTCTAGGAAGTTGTCCATTTCATCTACATTGTTGAGTTTATTGGTATAAAGTTGTTCATAGTTGTTAGGTCGGGGGAACGGGGAAGGGCACTGCAACTGGAGCTGCAGAGGCTGTGTCACCCCTCCCAAACTGACTTCCGGAACTAATGAACTGCCCCTTCCAGACGTTACCTGATCTCCATCCTTAAAAACTGCCTGCGCAGAAGCCCGTGTGTGGACTCACCTCCCTCCATTTTGGGTTTGGTGAGTTCTGCCCGGGAGTGCAGAAATACCTCCCCCACACACTTTAAATTTCCTGGTGTACCTTTCTTCTTTCTCACCCTTTCACCTCCTAAACCTTTCATCTGGTGCTGGAAACCCGGGAGAGGAGCACGGGTGCCACTTGCCTGGCCAGAGGTGCCCCGGCTTCCTCTCTCGTCCTTCCTCCACAAAGCCAGCAACAAGGGATCCTTCAGCCTGCCACTACATCCACCACAGATTGGGTAAGTCCCTTCCCTCCTAACCCTGCTGCCGGGGCTCACCGTTCCAAGAGAGCCTGTCCGTTAATTACTCTCCGAAAATCGTGAATTCACATCAGGTTCTCTTCCGAGGGCTGAGGTGAATGGGGACGCACACAAGCCTCATACCCTTTTTCGGGGACTCGAAAAGCTGTAGGGACTCCCCGCTTCTCATTTCCCTCCCAAATTCAGGTCCAGGACCTGAAAGGGCCTCAAACCAGGGTGAGACGTCCCCTGGGGAGACAAGCCCCCACTCGTAAGAGCTCCCAGGACTCTCTCAGGGCGTTGGGACACTGACACCCCCTGGGCCAGTCCTTTCTCCTTTGAGACCCGTCAGTATGGGCAATAGGTCCTCTCATTGGCCTGAGGATGGGACTTTCGATTTTAATATCCTTACGAACCTCCACAACTTTTGCCAGAGGAATGACAAATGGGCCGAAATTCCTTATGTCCAGGCTTTTTTCCTTCTGCGCTCCCGCCCCTCCTTTTGTATCCTCCTCTCCCTCGCTCTACCCTCCCCTCCCTCCAGCGGTGCTCCAGTCGCCATCTTGCCTTTCCCTCATTTCTGCTTTGGCAACATCTCAGTCGCCATCTTCTCCTTCTGTTCCAGTGACGTCCCAGCCGCCATCTTGCCCTCCTCTCTCCCCTTCAACGCCGGCGGCACTCCCGCTGCCATCTTGCCTTTTTCTTCCTCCTTCTCCGCTGGCAGCGCTGTGGCCGCCATCTTAACCCCCCCCCCCCGCTCCGGCAGCATTCCAGCTGCCATCTTATCCTCCCCTTCCATCTCCATCCAGTCCCCCACTGTCCTCAACAGCTTTGCTCTCCTCACTTATAAGCTCTCATACCTACTCAAAGAATTCTTTACTGTCCACTACGGGACGTTGCAGAACCTGAGGGGTTAGTTCGATTACACACCCCTTTCTCCCTAGCTGACCTCTCTAATATTGAGGAATGGCTAGGTTCATTCTCCAGCCACCCAACCGCCTATACTAAGGAATTTCAATATCTAGCTAATGCCTACGATTTAACCTGGCATAACATTCATGTAATCTGCTCTCCTTCCCTAACTACAGATGAAATGGACCACAATTTTCAATGCAGTCAGGGCTCATGCTAACCAGGTGCATATAACCGACCACACCATGCCGGTAGGGGCCGAGGCTGTGCCAGACCAAGAGCCAGGGTGGGAATATCAGGTTGACACTCCAGCAGAGAGGAACGGGTAGACTAGATGGGACAAAATGCTTACATGCCTCATAGTAGGCATGCAGAAAGCTTTACATAAAGTAATAAACTTCCATAAGCTAAGGGAAATTACTCAGAGTCCTGGTGAAAACCTGGCCACTTTTCTACACCGCTCACAGAAGCCCTCTCCTAATATACCCACCTAGACCCTGACTTGGAGGCTGGTAAAACTGTTTTAGCCACACACTTTACATCCCAATCGGCTCCAGATGTAAGGCGTAAACTTAGAAAAATTGAAGATGGCCCTCAGGCCCCTTTCCGTGACCCGTAAACACAGCC
The DNA here is from genome assembly GCF_023851605.1 of Tamandua tetradactyla. NCBI lineage: Eukaryota > Metazoa > Chordata > Mammalia > Pilosa > Myrmecophagidae > Tamandua > Tamandua tetradactyla. The sequence goes on along the minus strand of NC_135334.1, from coordinate 29,155,840 downwards.
TTTAAAATTTTTAATACTTGTGATGAACTAGAGAGGGCAGAAAAGGAATCCTGGGACCGCTGAAAGGCAAATTTACAAACCCAATCCCTGATTGCGGCTCTGCGGTTCACTTCCACGGAGAAGAAGCTGGCTACGACTAATCCACCACCAGAAAAGTGCTTCAAATGTGGCCTCAACGGGCACTGGTCCTGCCAATGCCCCAATCCTCAACCGCCCAAGGGACCATGCGGTTGGTACAAAGGGACATTGGAAAAGTGACTGCCCCTCGGTGCCGGGCAATGGAGGGGCCATCCTTCCAACCCCTAGCCACCACTGGCAGTCCTGGGCTTGGCAACCAATGACTGATGACGCTCGGCCTCAGCAACCCCAATCACCCTCGTCGAGCCCAAGGTAACAATTAAGGTAGCGGATAAGTCCACCTCTGTTTTAGTGGACACAGGGGCTACCTTTTCTGTCCTCCCCTCTTACTCAGGTCAACTCCTTCCTTCCCAGGTCACGGTTATGGGCATAGACGGCTGTCCTTCATGCCCCTTAACTATTGGACCACTTAACATGTTTAATAGAAGGGTACCCCATTATACATTCTTTCTTAATAATGCCTTCTTGCCCCAGCCCACTAATGGCACGAGATCTTCTTGCCAAATTAAAAGCCTCACGAGACTGAATAAAAAACCCTCAAACAAAACTTCATAGCAAGTGCCAGACTAACGTCACTATCCACAACACCACCCATGCCCCCCAAAATACAATATTTCTGGTGTAATGGAACTCTTATCAAGTGCCTTAACTCCACTTCCCCAGGACCATGCTTCCTGGTAACTATTGTTCCTCAGTTGACCCTCTATGGGGAGTCCAAACTAACTTGGCTACTGCCCTCTCCTCGCTCAAAAAGGGCTGCCTTTCTTCCCATCCTGGTAGGTATCAGCCTAACTGCCTCAGTTGCAGCCTCAGCCACGGCGGGAGGGACACTGGGACACAATATTTTAACCTCTCAAAACTTCGAAACTCGACTACAGGTAGCCTTGGAATCGACATCAGAATTCCTCTCCTCTCTACAATGCCAACTCACCTCACTAGCCCAGCTCCCTGCCTCCTCAACTTCCTTCAGGGACGCATGAAGGAACTATCCCAGGTAGCAGTCAACCAAATGTTCCTGCATCATTATCATCACCTGCCTTCCTCACCAGATTCCTACAGCCAGCCTCCCCACTCCCCTGGCCATGACAGTTCCAGTCTATAACCCCATGACGCCCCATTACAGCAGGAAGTAGCCAGAAAGATCTCAGTGCTCTATTATCACAAAAAGGCTGGAATGTTAGGTCGGGGGAACGGGGAAGGGCACCGCAACTAGAGCTGTGGAGGCTGTGTCACCCCTCCCAAACTGACTTCCGGAACTAATGAACCGCCCTTCCAGACGTCACCTGACCTCCATCCTTAAAAACTGCCCATGCCGAAGCCCGCGTGCAGACTCACCTCCCTCCATTTTGGGTTTGGTGAGTTCTGCTCGGGAGCGCAGAAATTCCTCCCTCACCCCCCCACTTTAAATTTCCTGATGTACCTTTCTTCTTTTTTATATTTTTATTAATTAAAAAAAATTAACTAACACAACATTTAGAAATCATTCCATTCTACATATGCAATCAGTAATTCTTAATATCATCACATAGATGTATGATCATCATTTCTTAGTACATATGCATCGATTTAGAAAAAGAAATAGCAAGACAACAGAAAAAGAAATAAAATGATAATATAGAGAAAAAATAAAAATAAAAATAAAAAATACAAAAATATATAAGAAAAAAAACAACTATAGCTCAGATGCAGCTTCATTCAGTGTTTTAACATAATTACATTACAATTAGGTAGTATTGTGCTGTCCATTTTTTTTTTTTTTAGAAATCATACCATTTTACATATGCAATCAGTAATTCTTAACATCATCACATAGATGCATGATCATCGTTTCTTGGTACATTTGCATCGGTTCAGAAAAACTAGCAATATAACCGAAAAAGATACAGATGTACCTTTCTTCTTTCTCACCCTTTTACCTCCTAAACCTTTCAATAGTATCCTCTCATTACTTCCTTTATTTCTTTGGGGTCCGTCGTTATGTCTCCTCTTCCATTTCTGGTTTTGTTTATTTGCAACCTCTCTCTCCTTTGTCAGCCTTGCTAAGGGTCCATCAATCTTATTGATTTTCTCATAGAACCAACTTCTGGTTTTGTTGATTTTCTTGATTGTTTTCATGTTCTCAATTTCATTTATTTCTACTCTCATTTTCATTATTTCTTTCTTTTTGCTTGCTTTTGGGTTAGTTTGCTGTTCTTTCTCTAGTTCTTCCAAGTGGGCAGTTAATTCCGTGATTTTTGCTCTTTCTTCTTTTTTGATGTAGTTATTTAGGGCAATAATATACATTTCTCTCTTAGCACTGCCTTTTCTGCATCTCATAAATTTTGATATGTTGTGTTTACATTTTCATTTGCTTCGAGATATTTGCTGATTTCTCTTGTAACTTCTTTCTTCACCCACTGATTGTTTAAGAGTGTGTTGTTGAGCCTCCATATATTTGTGAATTTTCTGGCCCTCTTTCAGTTATTGATTTCCAACTTCGTTTCTTTATGATCTGAGAAAGTGTTTTGTATGATTTCAATGTTTTTAAATTTATTGAGACTTGCTTTGTGACCCAACCTATGGTCTATGCTTGAGAATGATCCATGAGCACTTGAGAAAAAGGTATATCCTGCTATTGTGGGGTGTAATGTTCTATAAATATCTGTTAAGCCTAGCTCATTTTTTTTATTATTCAAGTTCTCTTTTTCTTTATTGATCTTCAGTTTGGGTGTTCTGTCCATTGATGAGAGTGGGGAATTGAAGTCTCCAGCTATTATGATAGATGTGTCTATTTCTCTTTTCAGTGTTTGCCTGATGTATTTTTCAGCATTCTGGCTTGGTGCATAAATGTTTATGATTGTTATGTCTTCTTGTTGAATTGTTCCTTTTATTAATACATAGTCTCTTTTCACTGTTTTACATTTGAAGTCTAATTTGTTGGATATTCGTATAGCTACTCCTGCTGTTTTCTGATTGTTATTTACATAAAATATCTTTTCCCAACCTTTCACTTTCAACCTGTGTTTATCCTTTGGTCTAAGATGTATTTCCTGTAGACAGCATATAGATGGGTTCTGTTTTGTAATGCATTCTGCCAGTCTATGTCTTTTGATTGGGGAGTTTAATCCATTAACATTTAGTGTTATTACTGTATGGGCAGTACTTTCTTCTACCATTTTGCCTTTTGGATTTTATATGTCATCTAATTTTTCTACTTTTTCCCTCTACTGGTAGTCTTCATTTCTACACTCATCTCCACACCTCTCCTGTATTTCCCTATCTTTCTCTAGTGCTCATTTTAGTATTACTTGCAGAGCTGGTCTCGTGGTCACAAATTCTCTCAGTGATTTTTTTTTATCTAAAGTGGTTTAATTTCCCCTTCATTTTTGAAGGACAATTTTGCTGGATATAGAATTCTTGGTTGGCAGTTTTTTTCTTTTAGTAACTTAGATATATCATCCCACTGTCTTCTTGCCTCCGTGGTTTCTGCTGAGAAATCTATGCATAGTCTTATTGGGCTTCTCTTATATGTGATGGATTGCTTTTCTCTTGCTTCTTTCAAGATTCTCTCTTTCTCTTTGACATCTGACATTCTGATTAGTAAGTGTCTTGGAATATGTCTATTTGGATCTATTCTGTTTGGGGTATGCTGTACTTCTTGAATCTGTCATTTTAAGTCTTTCCTAAGAGTTGGGAAATTTTCAGTGATAATTTTCTCCATTAGTTTTTCTCCTCCTTTTCCCTTCTTTTTTCCTTTTAGGACACCCACAACACGCATATTCGTGCACTTCTTGAATCTGTCATTTTAAGTCTTTCATAAAAGTTGGAAAATTTTCAGTGATAATTTCCTCTATTAGTTTTTCTCCTCCTTTCCCCTTCTTTTTTCCTTTTAGGACACCCACAACATGCATATTCGTGCACTTCATGCTGTCATTCAATTCCCTGAGTCCCTGCTCATATTTTTCCGTTCTTTTCCCTATATTTTCTTTTGCTTGTCGGATTTCACATGTCCCGTCCTCCAGTTCACTAATCCTATCTTCTTCCTCTTGTAATCTGACATTGTAGGTTTCTGTTGTTTTTACGGGCTTTGTGTTATCAATCATTTCCCTGAGATCCTGCTCAAATTTTTTTCTCCATTTGTTCTTTTATCTGTTCAAATTCAGTTGTTATGTTTCTAGCTCCCTGACTTTCTTCTGATTCAAATCTGCTGTGGTGTCTCCAGTATATTTTTAATTTCATCTACAGTGTCTTTTATTTCCATAATATCTGTTACTTTTCTGTGTATTTTTTCTAATTCTTATTTGTGCTTTTCTAGTGTCTTCTTAATATCCTTTATCTCTTTATACACATTTTCCTTCATTTCTTTGAATTGATTCAGGAGATTTGTTTGCACACCTTTGGTAAGTTGTTCCGTATTCTGTATCTCCTCTTTTGCTTGGGCCATTTCTTCTTTTTTTTTTTTTTTTAATTTTTTTTATTAATTAAAAAAATTAACAAACAAAACATTAAGAGATCATTCCATTCTACATATACAATCGGTAATTCTTAATATCATCACATAGTTGCATATTCATCATTTCTTAGAACATTTGCATCAATTTAGAAAAAGAAATAAAAAGACAACAGAAAAAGAAATAAAACGATAACAGAGAAAAAAAGATTATACATACCATACCCCTTACCCCTCGCTTTCATTTACCACTAGCATTTCAAACTAAATTTATTTTAACATTTGTTCCCCCTATTATTTATTTTTATTCCATATGTTCTACTCTTCTGCTGATATAGTAGCTAAAAGGAGCATCAGACACAAGGTTTTCACAATCGCAGAGTCTCATTGTGAAAGCTTTATCATTATTCAATCATCATCAAGAAACATGGCTACTGGAACACAGCTCTACATTTTCAGGCAGTTCCCTCCAGCCTCTCCACTACATCTTGAACAACAAGGTGATATCTACTTAATGCATAAGAATAACCTCCCGTATAACCTCTCAACTCTGTTTGGAATCTCTCAGCCATTGACACTTAGTCTCATTTCACTCTTCCCCCTTTTGGTCGAGAAGTTTCTCTCAATCCCCTGATGTTAATTCTCAGCTCATTCTAGGGTTTTTCTCAGTCCCTTGATGCTGAGTCTCAGCTCATTCCAGGATCCCCGTCCCACGTTGCCAGGAAGGTCCACACCACTGGGAGTCATGTCCCACGCAGAGAGGGGGAGGGTGGTGAGACTGCTCGTTGTGTTGGCTGGAGAGAGAGGCCACATCTGAGCAACAAAAGAGGCTCTCCTGGGGGTGACTCTTAGGACTAAATTTTAAGTAGACTTGACCTATCCTTTGTGGGGTTAAGTTTCATGTAAACAAACCCCAAGCCTGGGGGCTCAGCCTATAGCTTTGGTTGTCCACACTGCTTGTGAGAATATCAAGAATTCAACTTGGGGAAGTTGAATTTCTCCCCACTCTCACCATTCCCCGAAGGGGGCTTGCAAATACTTTTCCAGTCACTGATGAAATCATTCTGGGATTCATCAGGGGATCACTCTGGACAAACCAACAAAATCTCATGTGCTACCTGAGATTCCAAGTACTTATGACATTCAATCAAACTATCTACATGAGTTATATTAGGAAATGCTCTAGTCAAAATATAAATTTTGTGACAAATAAACATTTTTTGCTTTAGTCTCACACATAAGATGACATTTTAAAGTATTAATTATCATCTATTTTCAACACCCTGCAATAAAGACATTCCTTTGTTCTTCCTCAGGCAAAAACATTTCTTAAATTTGTACATTGTACATTTCATTATTATTATACACTCTAGGCTTTCCTAGATTATACCATCTCGATCTTTACCATCTATCTTTCTTTCTGATTTCATTTATGTCCCCAGTCCTCCTCCCTCTATCATTCTCACATGCAGGTTCATTCAGTGTTTTAACATAATTACATTACTGTTAGGTAGTATTGTGCTGTCCATATCTGAGATTTTATATTCAGTCCTGTTGCACAATCTGTATCCCTTCAGTTCCAATCACCCAATATCTCACCCTATTTCTATCTCCTGATAGTCTCTGTTACCAAGGAAATATTCTAAGTTTATTCACTAACATCAGTTCATGTCAGTGAGACCGTACAGTATTTGTCCTTTTGTTTCTGGCAAATCACACTCAGCATAATGTCCTTAAGGTCCATTCATGTTGTTACATACTTCATAACTTTATTCTGTCTTACAGCTGCATAATATTCCATCTTATGTAAATGTCACAGTTTGTTTAGTCAACTGTCCGTTGATGGACATTTTGGCTGTTTCCATCACTTGGTAATTGTTAATAATGCTGCTATAAACATGTAAATGTCCATTTGTGTCCTTGGCCTTGTGACCTTTGAGTAGAGACAGCATATACATGGGTCCCATTTTTTAAACCATTCTGCCAGACTATGTCTTTTGATTGGAGAGTTTAATCCATTAACATTCAGTGTTATTACTGTATGGGTAGTACTTTCTTCTGCTATTTTGCCTTCTGGATTTTATATGTCATATCTAATTTTCCTTCCTTTTACCTTTACTCATAGTCTTCCTTTCTACACTCTTCTCCACACCTCTCTCTTCTGTCTTCGTATCTGTCTCTAGTGTTCCCTTTAGTATTTCTTGCAGAGCTGGTCTCTTGGTCACAAATTCTCTCAGTGATTTTTTGTCTGAAAATGTTTTAATTTCTCCCTTATTTTTGAAGGACAATTTTGCTGGATATAGAATTCTTGGTTGGCAGTTTTTCTCTTTTAATAATTTAAATATAGTATCCCACTGTCTTCTCGCCTCCATGGTTTCTGCTGAGAGATCTGCGCATAGTCTTATTGGGTTTCCCTTGTATGTGATGGATTGCTTTTCTCTTGCTGCCTTCAAGATCCTCTCTTTCTCTTTGACCTTGGACATTCTGATTATTAAATGTCTTGGAGTATGTCTATTTGGATCTGTTCTCTTTGGGGTACGCTGCACTTCTTGGATCTGTAATTTTAAGTCTTTCATAAGAGTTGGGAAATTTTCAGTGATAATTTCCTCCATTAGTTTTTCTCCTCCTTTTCCCTTCTGGGACACCCACAACACATATATTTGTGCGCTTCATGTTGTCTTTCAGTTCCCTGAGTCCCTGCTCATATTTTTCCATTTTTTTTCCTATAGTTTCTGTTTCTTGTTGGATTTCAGATGTGCTGTCCTCTGGCTCATTAATCCTATGTTCTGCCTCTCGAAATCTACCATTGTAGGTTTCCATTGTTTTTTTCATCTCTTCTACTGTGTCTTTCATTCCCTTAAGTTCTGTGATTTGTTTTTTCAGACTTTCCATTTCTTCTTTTTGTTCCTTCCTTGCCTTCTTTATATCCTCCCTCAATTCATTGATTTGGTGTTTGATGAGGTTTTCCATGTCTGTTCGTATATTCTGAATTAGTTGTTTCAGCTCCTGTATGTCATTTGAATTGTTGGTTTGCTCCTTTGACTGGGCCATATCTTCAATTTCCTTAGTGTGATTTGTTATTTTTTGCTGGCGTCTAGGCATTTAATTACCTTAATTAGTTTATTCTGGAGATTGCTTTCACTTCTTTTATCTAGGGTTTTCTTGCTGGATGAATTTGTTGTCTATCTGTTCTTTGATATTCTGTTCAGCTTTATCTGGACCTTTAGCTTAAGTTTTGTTTAACAGAGGAGAATTTTTCAGTTCTTGTTTTCTTGTTTCTTGCCCTGCTTGTGTGGTACCTTTCCCCCACACACACTTAGAAGGGTCTGCTTAGATATTATAGACCCCAGCCAGATTTTCCCAGACCAAACTGGCCTCCTATCAGGAGGAAAGAGTCACCTGCGTCAGTTTTCCCTGAGCATGAGACCCAGCAGGTTGAAAGACTTTCCTGTGAAGTCTCTGGACTCTGTTTTTCTTATCCTGCCCAGTTTGTGGCGCTTGTCTGACTGCAGGTCCCACCAGCATAAGATGATGCGGTACCTTTAACTTTGGCTGGGGGTTTGTTGGAAACAGAGGAGAGGTTGTAGGGTGGTTTTAATGGCTTCAAATTACCAAGCCCTGGTGTCTGAATTCCTTGATGGAGGGATTCCACCTGGGTGGGCCTTCACCCCTTCCCTGGGGAAGGCACAGGCTACAGATAAGTCCCCAAAAGAGCTCACTTCTGCCTATGCCTGGGGTAGTTGCAGCCTGAAAAGTCCTGCCGCTGTATCCAGAGGCAGTCAAGCCTTTGTAGATACACAGCCACAAAAACCTGTTTCCTTCTTTTTTTTCCCCCTTTTTCTGTCAGTCCTGCCCCCTTGGTGCCGGGGCAAAAATGAGTAACCTCTGCTTTGATCGGGTTCACCTAAGCTGGGGGCCTATTTTTAGTAGTCAGAATTTGTTAATTAGTTCCACAATTGGCGTTTGATTGTGCCCAATCCCTGCAGCTGGTAAAGTCCTTTCCTTTCCCCTCTGGGAAGCGGCCTGTGGGGGAGGGGTGCTGGCCCCCGCAGCTTTGGGAACTCACGGTTTTGGGGGGTGTTCGCAGCCAGTCCAGCTGGTCCAGACTGGGGTACGCTGTGTGTCTGTTCACTGACATGGCCCCAGGAGCTGTTCTGTACTGTTTCTGGTTATTTAGCAGTTGTTCTGGAGGACGAACTAAAACGCGCACGTTGTTAAGCCGCCATCTTGACCCGGAACTCTTCGGGCCATTTCTTCTTGAGTTTAAGTATGCTATGTGATTTTTTTGCTGATCTGATTGGTTATTTGATTACCTTGATGGGTCTGTTCTGAAGGTTGATTTCTCTCTTTTGTCTAAGGTTTAGTTGTTGCCTGGCTTTGCGTTAGAGCAGTGCTTTGACAGTTGGGTTGTCTGTATTTCTCAGCCAAAACAGGGCCTAGTATACATGCAAGGGGTGTAGACTAGCTTCAGTGGGCCTGGGAATAGGGTCTGGAAGAGGCTCTGAAAATCCCTGTAGTTCCCATGCACTTTCTAGCTGCCCAGCAGATGGTGCTGTTCGGTAACTTAATCATCCTCAAACAACCTGTTTTACCTCCGGAAGCACTGGCAGCATCTCACTGGGTGGGAATGAAATTTCGTGGTTTCTGCACAAAATCTGGTCAGTGTGCAAGTGTGCCCTCACTTAACTTGTGGTGGAGAATTCCCACAGCTGCCCTGGTCTGCTGCCATTCCCAAGGCAAGGATCAGGCCTCCCGCTGGTGTTTTACCCAAGGGTGGAGGTGGACCAGGACCCAGGGCTGAAAACACAGTCACTGTCCACATTTCTCAGACTCTTAGTCCATCACTGACCTGGGCCTTGTAATGTCCTCCCTATCTCCTGGGTCCCCAAACAGTTAATTTGGCTACTTGATGCTTTTAGGGAAGATTTTGTGGTTACCTCCCTGATCCTCCATTCTGGAAAGTCTTCCTAATTTGTATTTTGCTCTCCCCTGTGGCTTAAGTCTTGCCATGGGTTCCTTTGGGCTTGGGTCTCTGTGTCTGGATATAAGTGGGAATTTGTCCCATTATGTCCTTGGTGGAAGGTGGGAGGAATAACAGCCACTGCCTCTTTGTGAGACCACGTGAGGGGGGTGGAGAGGACTGACTGGTCTGGGACGAAAGTTTCCTACCTGATATTTTTCTCTTTCTTTGATTCAGCATTTGTGGGATCCTTCTGCAGTCTATACCTTCCTTCAGATTTCAGTCCAAGTGAGAATTGTCTTTTTATTTCCTGAATTTCTTGGGAGAGGTTTTTAGTAGCTGTTTGACATCATCAACAACAGCATCATCAACATTTTAGGCACATGTTGATGATGCCACCACCTTTAATTTGGTTATTATCTCAACTATTTAACTGATGACATTCTTACCAAGGCCACCGAAAACCTTCATCTTTCCAAATGCAGTTACCTATTCTCTGTCTTCCATTTAACTGAACTCTCACTGATGTTTAACTCAGTTGATTATTCCCTCCATAACTCACTTTTCTTTGGTTTCCTAGATGTTATATCATCTTATTTTCATCTATCTCACTAGCTGTATCTTTGTCTCGTCTTTCATCTCTTTCTCCTCTATAGGACCAGTCCTTGGCCACTTAATTCCTCTGTCTGTACTCTTTCCGTAAGTGACCTCAGATCTGAGCTGCAGACTTTTATATCTAGTTATCTAATCAACATATCCACTTGGAATATCTGATAGTCTGATGATAGTCATCCCAAATCTATCATTGCCCAAAATCACTCTCCTCTTCCATCTCCCAAATCTGATTTCTCCTCAGTACCTGCTCTCTTTGATTCTTCCCCAACTCAGTTAAATCTAGTGGCTGAAGCCAAAAATCCTAGAAGTCATTCTAGATGTTTCTTTCTGTCTTACCCCACTTTTAGCTTGTTAGCTCTTTAGGTTAGTTCTATCTTCAAATCATACATGAATTGTTGCTTCACACCATCTCCCCTGGCACCAGCCTTGGCTACTTCATTTGCCTTCTTAGTTTTCTGTTTCTGTTCCTGCCTTCCTCCCTTTCCTGCACTATGCACTCACCACAGTGCAGCCAGAATGACTTTTAAAAAAAAATAAAATTATAATTCTCTAAAGAAGATATACAAATGTTCAGTAAGTACATGAAAAGAGGCTGCACATCATTAGCCATTAGGGAAATGCAAATCAAAATCACAGTGAACTTGTACTTCACGGCCACCTGGATGGCCATAATAAAAAAGATGGACAATAGCGAGTATTGCCAAGGATGTGAAAAAGTTGAGACTCTTTCTTATATATCATTGGTGGGAATGTAAAATGTTGCAGTGGCTTTGGAAAACAATTTGGCCGTTTCTCAAAAAGTTAAAACACTAGGGTTACCACGTGACCCAGCAATACTCCTAGTTATGTACCCAAGAGGATTTAAAAAATAATAATTTTCACCCAAAAACTTGTATAGGAATGTTCATAGAAACATTTTTCAAAATAGCCAAAAAGTGGAAACATAATGGGTGGGTATAATGGGTTTCCCATTATATGTCAGATAAGATTTAAAATATCATAACCTTCAAAGCCTTACATGATCTGCTCCCCTGCCTTCCTCTGATCACTTCACTCATTCATGTGCTCCAGCCACCCTACCTTTCTTACTAGGTTCTCAAAGATGCTAGTATCATTGTTACTTTTGTTTTGGATGTTCTTCTCATTCATATCATCCTACCTAAGATATTTCTTCATAGCGCATGCGTATTTACATTTTCTGTTTTTTCTCCTTCATTAGAATATATGCTCCATGGGAGCAGGGACCCTGTGCTCCCAACATCTAATACTGGTTCTGAAATATAGTATCTGCTCAATAAATTCCTTTTGAATTAAAGGAAAACTCCATTGACATTTGCTTTAGTTAAAAAGAACTAGAAATTTGTAAATAGAGTAGCAATTGATTGCTGTGTGTTATACGAAAGACTCTGGAAAATTGAATCCTAAGAATAGCAAGATGTCTTTATTACGTTATTAGGACACTCTTGATCTCTTCATTTTGGTTTATGATTCTTATTATTTTGAGTTGCTTTGGTTTAGGCTCTCAACAAGGATAGAAATAACTCCACCTATAAAAAGAGCTACACAGAATTCCCTGAAGTAGCACATAATTATTGAAGTGGCAGAGAGAGACATTGCATTTTCAACCTGACTCTTTCTTTGCAGCCATGTTATCTGTATAGACTTTTAACTTCATTTGTGATTTTTCATTTGTACTGTGATTTTTTTTTTCCTTTAGGGGCCTTGAACAAGTTATTACTGACTACGTCCCTGGGAAGGCATTACAGAAAACTGCCAAGGCAGGCCTTGTGACACTCTTGGCATTATCCTTTGCTGGGCTTTGTTATTTTAACTATCATGATGTGGGTATCTGCAAAGCTGTTGCCATGGTGTGGAAGCTCTGATCTTATATATGAGTGTTTGCTTTTTCATTTGCAATCTGTTAATGGGAATTCAGCTTTATTACTCGTAATCTGTTGTGATCACACTTCAGTATTTGCCTTGGAAATGATTAGCAAAGGGAAAGACTATTAATACATAAAGACTGCAGAAAATGAGATACTGTTTAATTTTTGAAAACCTCTCTGTACAGTTGATACCAGCTATGATGGTTAAATGTTCTAGGGAAACTTTAAAATTGGAAACTGCTGATATCTCACATTATTAATTTCTAAATGCTAGGAAGAAGGGCTTGGGGAGCTTCTAGTTCCATTTCGATAAGAGGTCCCCCTTGCTGACTTTTCAAAATATTACTAATTTTGAACTGAGACTTAATCCTTTAAATGTGTTTATTTTACTTGTCCTTAAATAAAATGTCTAGAAATATAAAGCAATGAAGTAATTGTTATTTTCCTACTGTAGGAATCTCTAATGTGAGAATGTATTCTTTAAAAATATCTTTTCTTTAAATAAAATGCTGTGTAATTAAAGTTGCATTCTACTCTCTTATGTATTAATTGTCTCTAGTTTTGTTCAAAAGACTTAGTCTCTGCTGCATCCACAGTACTTTGGGTAATACTAAAACAGTTAGGATCAAGTTTAAATTTCCTTTTGGCGTTTAACAAGTGAGACAGACACAAACTACTGTCATATAAAACAAATGTACAATAGGCAGAAATATATTGAGTATAAATTGTTATGAGTAGAGTATTAATAGTAATAATAGTAATAATTCTAACAGGAGTTAGAGTGAGGACCAGATTATGGTGTTCTGCGAATGCCAGCCTTCTGAATTCAAATTATATTCTGTATTCATTTAGTCTAGTTAAGAGTTGAGTGTAAGGCGTAATGGTTTTTCCTATCAATATAGAGTATCTGAGATGGGAGAGGAATCTGAGACCCGACACAGTTTTTTATTGACAAATTGTCTTTGCAGCTGAGGCAAACTATTGAAGGATAGCTTGCTAGAGGGGCACAGGGTCCAAATGGTAAACCTGTTAATGAATATCTGTGTACTAGGGGTTAAAGACAAGCTCCTTTAAGGTGCTTAGGGTCTGTCTTTTTTTAAAAAAAATATTTTTATTGACAAATTTTCATACATATACAGTCCATACATGGTGTATAATCAGTGGCTCACAGTATCATCATATGGCCTTGTATTCATCACCATGATCACTTTTTAGAAGGTTTGCATCATTCCAGAAAAAGAAACAAAAAGAAAAAACTCATACATCCTATATCCCTGACCCCTTCCTCTCAGTGACCACTAGTATTTCCATTTACCCAATTTATTTTACCCTTTATCCCCCCTATTATTTATTTATTTTTTATCCATATTTTTTTACTCATCTGTCCATACCCTGGATAAAAGCATCAGACACAAGGTTTTCACAATCACACGGTCACATTATAAAAGCTTTATCTTTATACGATCATCTTCAAGAATCAAGGCTACTGGAATACAGCTCAGCAGTTTCAGGTACTTTCCTCCCGCCACTCCAATATACCACAAACTAAAAAGTAAAAGCTATACAATGCATAAGAATAACCTCCAAGGTAACCACTTGACTTTGAAATCTCTCAGCCACTGAAACTTTAACTTTGTCTCATTTCTCTCTTCCCCTTTTGATCAAGAAGGCTTTCTTAATCCCTTTGATGCTGGGAGTTCTGTCCCATGTTGCCAGAGAGATTTGCACCCTTGGAGTCATGTCCCACATAGTGAGGAGGGCAGTAAGTTCACCTGCCAACTTGGCTTAAAGAGAGAAGCCACATCTGGGCAACAAAAGAGGCTTTCTGGGGGTGAGTCCTAGGCATGATTTTAGGTAGGTTTAGCCTATCCTTTGCAGGAATAAGATTCACAGGGGCAAACCCCAAGATCAGGGACTTGGCCTGTTGATTTGGTTGTCCCCACTACTTGTGAGAACATCAGAAATTCTGATGTAGTTAAATATCTCCTTTCTCCTGAGTCCCTGAAGGGGATCCCACAAACACTTCCTTATTCACTGCCCAAATTACTCTGGGTTATATTGGGGTATCACACATTGGACAAACCAACAAAATCTCACACCCTACCCAAGAAAGATTCCATGTACTTGTGGTGTTCAACTAAACTGACCATACAAGTTAAATTAGGTAATGCACTACCCAAAATATGAATTTTGCACCAAATAAACATCTCTCCCTTTGGTCTCACGCAGAAGTTGAAGTTTTAAAATATGGATGATATCATCCTTGACCGTGTATTCTGCTCTACCTTAGTCCTATGCATATCAGCTTGCTTAGGCTCTCTTGTAGATTTCAGATGTGTATTAAGGGTTTGGGAAGAGGTGATTAATTCTGTTTTGGGGATAGGTTGCAAAAAAAAAAAAGATGCCCTTTATCACAACGGCATACCAAGGGGTGGTGATGGTGGGGCCATTCTGCCCTGGTGGAGAGGATTCTTTTGTTAATGACAGCGTTTAGCGTTGTTGGTGCATGGTGAAGATAAAAAGGCTGTTTACTTTCCTGGCTGCTGAAACAAATACCATACAATGGGTTGGCTTAACAGAATGTATAAGCTCACAGTGTCAGAGGCTAGAAGGCTTGCTTCCATCCAGGACCGTCTTCTGGCTGGCCAGCAGTTTCTGGGGTTCCTTGGCTTTTCTGTCACAAGGCACACCCCCAGGACCAGGGGTTGGGACCTGAACATGCCTTTTGTGGTGGACATGATTCAATCCCAAACAGACCAACTTTTAGTCCGTTTTATTGTTTTAAAAATTCTCCATAGACAATGCCCCCCCCCAAACATCATTTTCTTCCCCTCTCCCCGCTTCCCCCTGCATCTTCTAGGACACCACTGCAGTACAATGGAAGGATGAAATGTAGTTTTCCATAGAATTAAAGTGGGGAGGGCAGTGACTCTGGAATAGATAGAAATCTTGTAGTTATCACTGATACCATTAGATCATAATTGGGTCTGTTTGGTGCTAATAAACTTCATTAAATGGTGACTTTATTTAAAATATTTTTTCTTGTTTTATCTTTTTTTATAATTTTTAATTTTTTTAAAACACCAAGAAATGCCAAACAAATGCAAACATTCTTAACTTTTCATCATTCCATTCTACATATATAAGTCAGTAATTCACAATATCGTCACATAGTTGCATATTCATCATCATGATCATTTCTTGGAACATTTGCATCTATTCAGAAAAAGAAATAAAAAGAAAACAGAAAAAAATTCATACATACTGTTCTAGTTTGCTAGCTGCCAGAATGCAATATACCAGAAATGGAATGGCTTTTAAAAAGGGGAATTTTTCCCCCTTCTCTGCTGGCGCTCCCGCCGCCATCTAGCCCTCCTCTTCCCCCTTCTCCGTCGGCACTCCCGCCGCCGTCTGGCCCTCCTCTTCCCCCTTCTGTGCCGGCGCTCCTGCCGCCATCTGGCCCTCCTCTTCCCCCTTCTCTGCCGGCGCTCCCACCGCCATCTAACCCTCCTCTTCCTCTTTCTCCACCGGCGCTCCCGCCGCCATCTAGCCCTCCTCTTCCTCTTTCTCCGCCGGAGGCGCTCCCGCCGCCATCTAGCCCTCCTCTTCCTCTTTCTCTGCCGGAGGCACTCCCGCCGCCATCTGGCCCTCCTCTTCCCCCTTCTCTGCCGGCACGCCTGCCGCCATCTTGCCCTCCTCTTCCCCCTTCTCTGCCGGCGCGCCCGCCGCCATCTTGCCCTTCTCTTTCCCCTTCTGCTCCAGCGGCTCTCCATCCGCCATCTTATCCTTCCCTTTCTCCTCCTACTCCAGCGGCTCTCCAACCACCACCGTGCCCTCTTCCGCCTTCACCAGCTCCTCCACCACCGTCCTTGACAGCCTTGCCATCCTCACCTTTCCTCCTCCAGAACAGCTACTGGGGGAGTGGAGGCGATGCAGGACAGCTCCCGGAGCCACGATGGAGATCAGGGGGACGGCGTGCCCCATCCTGGAGCGGCTGACTGGCTGGGAGGGCCCGCTCTGGTGGGATCGCCGAGGGGCACAGGCTTCCCTGGGCAGGGCGGCGGGCGGCCGGGGTCCCTCCCCTCCTCCTTCCCGGGCTGGCTGGCAGAATTGGGCAGGCGGTCCCCTCAAGCCGCGGCGGCTGGCGCCCGCATCATGCACAACCCCCCGGACCAACTGAGAGAATTGGATCAGAAATCCCCAGGCCGCAGAGAACGGTGACCGGGGGGGGGTCCCTTCCAAACACGTGACTCCCCGGTCTGGCTGGGAATGGTGCGCTCTCCCAGGCCGCGGCGGCTGGCGCCCTCCCGCCACGCTTGGCGCCCCAGGCCGACTGGGAAATTCGGACGGGCGCTCTCCCAGGCTGCGGTGGCCGGCGACCCTCCCCGCGTTCGGACCCCTGGGCCGGCTGGCACTCTTCCAAGCCACTTTGGCTGGTGAACCTCCCCCACGGCGAGAGTTTTCCAAAGTTAAAGGACCCACGGCACCTTTTACTGGTGGGACCTGCAGACAGACGTGTGCCACGAGCGCCACATGCTGGGCAGGATGGGAAAAACAGGGCCCAGAGATTTCACGGAAAAATCTTACAACCTGTTGGGTCCAACACCCAGGGAAATCTGACTAAATGCCCAGACGCCAGCAGAAGATAACGGATCACGCTCAGAAAATTGAAAATATGGCCCAGTCAAAGTAACAAACCAATAGTTTGGGTGAGATACCGGGGCTGGGACGACTAATGCTGAATATAGAACAGAAATGGAAAACCTCTTCAAAGACGAAATCGATAAATTGAGGGAGGACATGAAGAGGACATGGGCTGAACAAAAAGAAGAGGTGGAAAAACTGAAGAAACAGGTCACGGAGCTTGTGGAAGTGAAGGATAAAGTAGAAAAGATGGAAAAAACAATGGATACCTACAATGATGGATTTGAGGAGACGGAGGATGGAATTGGTGATTTGGAGGATGGCACATCTGAATTCCAGGGAGAGGCAGAGACTATCGGGAGAATAATGGAAAAATTTGAACGGGGTATCGGGGAACTCAAGGACAATATGAACCGCACAAATATACGTGTTGTGGGTGTCCCAGAAGGAGAGGAGAAGGGAAAAGGAGGAGAAGAACTAATGGAAGAAATTATCACTGAAAATTTCCCAACTCTTATGAAAGACCTAAAATTACAGATCCAAGAAGTGCAGCGCACCCCAAAGAGATTAGACCCAAATAGGTGTTCTCCAAGACACTTACTAGTTGGAGTGTCGGGGGTCGAAGAGAAAGAGAGGATCTTGAAAGCAGCAAGAGAAAAACAGTCCATCACATACAAGGGAGACCCAATAAGACTATGTGTAGATTTCTCAGCGGAGACCATGGAAGCTAGAAGACAGTGGGATGATATATTTAAATTACTGAAAGAGAAAAACTGCCAACCAAGACTCCTATATCCAGTAAAATTGTCCTTCAAAAATGAGGGAGAAATTAAAACATTCTCAGACAGGGGGTCACTGAGAGAGTTTGTGACCAAGAGACCAGCTCTGCGGGGGATACTGGAGGGAGCACTGGAGTCGGATGCGAAGGGACCGAAGAGAGAGGTATGGAGAAGAGTGTGGAAAGAAGGAAAGTCAGATATGATATATATAGTACAGGGGGCAGAATGGTAGAGGAAAATATTATCCAAACAGTAATAACACTAAATGTTAATGGACTGAATTCCCCAATCAAAAGACATAGACTGGCAGAATGGATTAAAAAACAGGATCCTTCTATATGCTGTCTACAGGAAACACATCTTAGGCCCAAAGATAAACATAGGTTGAAAGTGAAAGGTTGGGAAAATATATTTCATGCAAATAACAATCAGAAAAGAACAGGAGTGGCTATACTAATATCCAACAAATTAGACTTCAAATGTAAAACAGTTAAAAGAGACAAAGAAGGACACTATATACTAATAAAAGGAACAATTAAACAAGAAGACATAACAATCATAAATATTTATGCAGTGAACCAGAATGCCCCAAAATATATGAGGAATACACTGCAAACACTGAAAAGGGAATATAGACACATCTACCATAATAGTTGGAGACTTCAATTCACCACTCTCACCAATGGACAGAACATCTAGACAGAGGATCAATAAAGAAATAGAGAATCTGAATATTACTATAAATGAGCTAGACTTAACAGACACTTATAGGACATTAAATCCCACAACAGAGGATACACCTTTTTCTCAAGTGCTCATGGATCATTCTCAAAGATAGACCATATGCTGGGTCACAAAGCAAGTCTTAACAAATTTAAAAAGATTGAAATCATACACATCACTTTCTCAGATCATAAAGGAATGAAGCTGGAAATCAATAATAGGCGGAGTGCCAGAAAATTCACAAATACGTGGAGGCTCAACAACACACTCTTAAACAACGAGTGGGTCAAAGAAGAAATTGCAAGAGAAATTAGTAAATGCCTCGAGGCGAATGAAAATGAAAACACAACATATCAAAACTTATGGGATGCAGCAAAGGCAGTGCTAAGAGGGAAATTTATTGCCCTAAATGCCTATATCAGAAAAGAAGAAAAGGCAGAAATGCAGGAATTAACTGTCCACTTGGAAGAACTGGAGAAAGAACAGCAAGCTAATCCCAAAGCAAGCAAAAGGAAAGAAATAACAAAGATTAGAGCAGAAATAAATGAAATGGAAAACATGAAAACAATAGAGAAAATCAATAAAACCAGAAGTTGGTTCTATGAGAAAATCAATAAGATTGATGGGCCCTTAGCAAGATTGACAAAAAGAAGAGAGAGGATGCAAATAAATAAGATCAGAAATGGAAGAGGAGACATAACTACTGACCTCACAGAAATAAAGGAGGTAATAACAGGATACTATGAACAACTTTACGCTAATAAATACAACAATTTAGATGAAATGGACGGTTTCCTGGAAAGACATGAACAACCAACTTTGACTCAAGAAGAAATAGATGGCCTCAACAAACCAATCACAAGTAAAGAAATTGAATTAGTCATTCAAAAGCTCCCTAAAAAGAAAAGTCCAGGACCAGACGGCTTCACATGTGAATTCTATCAAACATTCCAGAAAGAATTAGTACCAACTCTCCTCAAACTCTTCAAAAAAATCGAAGTGGAGGGAAAACTACCTAATTCATTCTATGAAGCCAACATCACCCTCATACCAAAACCAGGCAAAGATATTACAAAAAAAGAAAACTACAGACCAATCTCTCTAATGAATATAGATGCAAAAATCCTCAATAAAATTCTAGCAAATCGTATGCAACAACACATTAAAAGAATTATACATCATGACCAAGTAGGATTCATCCCAGGTATGCAAGGATGGTTCAACATAAGAAAATCAATTAATGTAATACACCACATCAACAAATCAAAGCAGAAAAATCACATGATCATCTCAATTGATGCAGAGAAGGCATTTGACAAGATTCAACATCCTTTCCTGTTGAAAACACTTCAAAAGATAGGAATACAAGGGAACTTCCTTAAAATGATAGAGGGAATATATGAAAAACCCACAGCTAATATCATCCTCAATGGGGAAAAATGGAAAACTTTCCCCCTAAGATCAGGAACAAGACAAGGATGTCCACTATCACCACTATTATTCAACATTGTGTTGGAGGTTCTAGCCAGAGCAATTAGACAAGAAAAAGAAATACAAGGCATCAAAATTGGAAAGGAAGAAGTAAAACTATCACTGTTTGCAGACGATATGATACTATACGTTGAAAACCCAGAAAAATCCACAACAAAACTACTAGAGCTAATAAATGAGTACAGCAAAGTAGCAGGTTACAAGATCAACATTCAAAAATCTGTAGCATTTCTATACACTAGTAATGAACAAGCTGAGGGGGAAATCAAGAAATGAATCCCATTTACAATTGCAACTAAAAGAATAAAATACCTAGGAATAAATTTAACTAAAGAGACAAAAAACCTATATGAAGAAAACTACAAAAAACTGTTAAAAGAAATCACAGAAGACCTAAATAGATGGAAGGGCATACCGTGTTCATGGATTGGAAGACTAAATATAGTTAAGATGTCAATCCTACCTAAATTGATTTACAGATTCAATGCAATACCAATCAAAATCCCAACAACTTATTTTTCAGAAATAGAAAAACCAATAAGCAAATTTATCTGGAAGGGCAGGGTGCCCCGAATTGCTAAAAACATCTTGAGGAAAAAAAACGAAGCTGGAGTTCTCGTGCTGCCTGACTTTAAGGAATATTATGAAGCCACAGTGGTCAAAACAGCATGGTATTGGCATAAAGATAGATATATCGACCAATGGAATCGAATAGAGTGCTCAGATATAGACCCTCTCATCTATGGATATTTGATCTTTGATAAGGCAGTCAAGCCAACTCACCTGGGACAGAACAGTCTCTTCAATAAATGGTGCCTAGAGAACTGGATATCCATATGCAACAGAATGAAAGAAGACCCATATCTCACACCCTATACAAAAGTTAACTCAAAATGGATCAAAGATCTAAACATTATGTCTAAGACCATAAAACAGTTAGAGGAAAATGTTGGGAGATATCTTATTAAACTTACAATTGAAGGCGGTTTTATGGACCTTAAACCTAAAGCAAGAGCACTGAAGAAGGAAATAAATAAATGGGAGCTCCTCAAAATTAAACACTTTTGTGCATCAAAGAACTTCATCAAGAAAGTAGAAAGACAGCCTACACAATGGGAATCAATATTTGGAAACGACATATCAGATAAAGGTCTAGAATCCAGAATTTATGAAGAGATTGTTCAACTCAACAACAAAAAGACAGCCAACCCAATTATAAAATGGGAAAAAGACTTGAACAGACACCTCTCAGAAGAGGAGATACAAATGGCCAAAAGGCACATGAAGAGATGCTCAATGTCCCTGGCCATTAGAGAAATGCAAATCAAAACCACAATGAGATATCATCTCACATCCACCAGAATGGCCATTATCAACAAAACAGAAAATGACAAGTGCCGGAGAGGATGTGGAGAAAGAGGCACACTTATCCACTGTTGGTGGAAATGTCAAATGGTGCAACCACTGTGGAAGGCAGTTTGGCGGTTCCTCAAAAAGCTGAATATAGAATTGCCATACGACCCAGCAATACCATTGCTGGGTATCTACTCAAAGGACTTAAGGGCAAAGACACAAACGGACATTTGCACACCAATGTTTATAGTAGTGTTATTTACAATTGCAAAGAGATGGAAACAGCCAAAATGTCAATCAACAGAATAGTGGCTAAACAAACTGTAGTATATACGTACGATGGAATATTATGCAGCTTTAAGACAGGATAAACTTATGAAGCATGTAATAACATGGATGGACCTAGAGAACATTATGCTGAGTGAGTCTAGCCAAAAACTGAAGGACAGGTACTGTATGGTCCCACTGATGTGAACCGACATTCGAGAATAAACTTGGAATATGTCATTGGTGGCAGGGTCCGGCAGGAGTTGGAAACGGGGTAAGATAATGGGTGGTTGGAGCTGGGGGGATGCAGACTGTGCAGCGGGACTAGATGCAAGGACTCAAGGATGGACAGCACAATGATACCTAGTTGTGAAGTAATCATGTTGGAACACTGAATGAGGCTGCATCTGAGCTATAGGTTTGTTTTTTCTTTTTTACTATTATTATTACTTTTATTTTTTTCTCTATATTAACGTTCTATATCTTTTTCTGTTGTGTTGCTAGTTCTTCTAAACCGATGCAAATGTACTAAGAAACGATGATCATGCATCTATGTGATGATGTTAAGAATTACTGATTGCATATGTAGAATGGTATGATTTCTAAATGTTGGGTTAATTTCTTTTTTTCCGTTAATTAATAAAAAAAGGGGGGGGGATTTAATGAGTTGCTAGTTAACAGTTCTAAGGCTGAGAAAATGTCCCAATTAAAACAGGTCTATAGAAATGTTCAATCTAAGGCATCCATCCAGGGAAAAGTACCTTGGTTCAAGAAGGCCAATGAAGTTCAGGGTTTCTCTCTCAAGTGAGAAGGCACATGGCAAACACAGTCAGGGCTTCTCTCTTGGCTGGAAGGGCACATGGCAAACACGACGTCATCTGCTAGCTTTCTCTCCTGGCTTCTGGTTTCATGAAGCTCCCGGAAGGCGTTTTCCTTCTTCATCTTCAAAGGTCTGGCTGGTGGACTCTCTGCTTCATGGTGCTGCAGCATTCTGTGCTCTCTGTATCTCTTATTCTCCAAAATGTTTCCTCTTTATAAGACTCCAGAGACTTATGAAGACCCACCCCAATGGGTGGAGACATGTCATCACCTAATCCAGTTTAACAACCACACTTGACTAAATCACATCTCCAGGGAGATGATCTGACTACAGTTTCAAACATATAGTATTGAATAGGGATTATTCTGCCTTTATGAAATGGGATTTTGATTAATATATGGCTTTTCTAGGGGACACACATCCTTTCAAACCCACACACATACCATACCGCCCACCCCTCTCCCTCACTAATCAGTAGCATTTCAATCTAAATTTATTTTAACATTTGTTTCCCCTATTATTCATCTTTATTTCATATGTTTTACTCATCTGTTGATAAGGTAGGTAAAAAGAGCATCAAACACAACATTTTCACAATCACACCATCACACTGTGAAAGCTAATCATTATACAATCGTCTTCAAGAAACATGGCTGCTGGAACACAGCTCTACATTTTCAGGCAGTTCCCTCCAGCCTCTCCACTACATCTTGACTAACAAGGTGATATCTATTTAATGGGTAAGAAATTAATATTAATGCATATAACCTCCAGGACAACCTCTCGACTCTGTTTGGAATCTCTCAGCCATTGACACTTTATTTGGTCTCATTTCACTCTTCGCCCTTTTGGTTGAGAAGCTTTTCTCAATCCCCTGGTGCTGAGTCTCAGCTCATTCCAGGATCTCTGTCCCATGTTGCCAGGAAGGTCCTCACCCCTGGGAGTCATGTCCCACCCAGACAGGGGAAGGGTGGTGAGTTTGCTTGTTGTGTTGGCTGGAGAGAGGCCACATCTGAGCAACAAAAGAGGTTCTCTTGGGGGTGACTCTTAGGCCTAATTTTAAGTAGGCTTGACATATCCTTTGTGGGGTTAAGTTTCATATGAACAAACCTCAAGATCAGGGGCCCAGCCTATAGCTTTGGTTGTCCCCACTGTTTGTGAGAATATCAAGAATTCAACTTGGGGAAGTTGAATTTTTCCCCTTTCTCACCAGTCCCCGAAGGGAACTTTGCAAATACTTTATTGTTCACTGTTCAAATCACTCTGGGATTTATCGGGGCACCACTCTGGACAAACCAACAAAATCTCATGTCCTACCTGAGATTCCAAGTACTTAAGGTGTTCAATCAAACTATCTACATAAGTTATATTAGGAAATGCACTAGTCAAAATATAAATTTTGTACCAAATAAATATTTGTTGCTTAAGTCTCACACATAAGTTAAAATTTTTAAATATTAATTACCATCTATTTTCAGCACCGTGCAGTAATGACATTCCTTTGTTCTTCCTCATGCAGAAACATTTTTTTAATTTGTACATCTAGTCACTATCATTATACCCTCTAGGCATTCCTAGATTATACCATCTCAGTCTTTATCATCTATCTTTCTTTCTGATTCCTAAATGGTGAATTTAAATGTTAGAGTAGAAATTGGTTTGGTACTGCCTACTCTAGGTCCTGGCTGGTTTGTTAATTAGGATGGAGCAGAACTGTCATTTCAGGAAATACATGGGTTGCTGTGGGGTGATGGAGAAGCAGAGAAAATGAGACAGGGACTAATTTTCATTACAATACAGTAATAGGGGGATCCTGAGGTTGAGTAGGACGTAATCAGATCTGTGCTACAGAAATAATTAAATTTTCTCTAAAGTTAGAGACAGTAGGATTTGTAAAGGAGAAAGGTGTGAAGTAAGTGCCTGAACTTTGAGAGTGGCAGTGGGAAACAGAAATATATTGAGTATAAATTGTTATGAGTAGAGTATTAATAGTAAGTAACAGGAATTAGAGTGAAGTTCAGATTATGGTATTTTGTGAATGCCAGCCTTCTGGATTCAAATTATATTTTGTATTCATTTAGTCTGGCTAAGAGTTTCGTGTAAGGCCTGATGGTTTTTCCTACCAATATAGAATATCTGAGCTGGGAGAGGAATCTTGGACTTGACACTTTTCTTGGCACAGAAAACCAATTTCTACTCTAACATTTAAATTCACCATTTAGAATTGAAGAATTGAATGTGCAGCTGAGGCAAACTATTGAAAGGAGTAGGTGGCTAGAGGGGCACAGAATCCATTCAGTTTCAAAAGATATTGTGGAAGCCAATAATATTCATTCATTTGATAAATACTAAGTACTTCATGTAATTGGCACTTTATCAGGAACTGTGGATAAAGAGATTTAAAAAGATTTTCTCTGCCCTTAAATGAAATTCATACTGTAATTGGGGCAATGGATAAATGGTTACAACATAGGGTAATAAGTGCTATGATAGCTGTGTACATAGTACAGTGAGGTAACAAAAGGTGAGTTAAGAATTTGTCTGCAAGTTTCCTGGAGGAGAAGAATTCCTGACCTGGGTTTGAAAGATAAGGAGTTGACAGGTAGCCAAGGAAGTAAGGGTGGGTGTAAGAATGATTGGAGGATGGTATACCAAGAAGAAGAGTGCACATACTTGATATGTTATTGACTACCATGATCTTGAAGGCAATGAGGAGTCACTGAAGGTTAATTATGCAAATGAAAGATATGGTCAGATGTGGTTAGGCTGGCAGCTACGTGAAGTATGGATTTGAGAGAAGTAAGCAGGAAATCATTATTTCAGTGGTCTGGAAAAGAAATGATGATTTCTTAAGGCAGTAGTAACCAGAATGAAAGAGGGAACAAATTCAAGAGTTATTTAGAACTTAGAATCACTAAGCATTATAATAGGATGTTAACAATTGAGAGAAGGAGGATTCTATACCAATTAAAAAAATTTTATTAATAATACCAATCCACACACAATATGAACACTCTCTTTTTATCACATAGTTGTATATTCATCATCATGATCATTTCTTAGAACATTTGCATCAATTCAGAAAGAGAAATAAAAAGAAAACAGAAAAAAATTCATACATGCGGCATACCCCTTACGCCTCCCTTTCATTGATCACTAGCATTTCAATCTAATAAATTTGTTTTAACATTTGTTCCCCCTATATTTGTTTATTTTTAATCCATATGTTTTACTTGTCTGTTGATAAGGTAAATAAAAGGAGCATCAGACACAAGGTTTTCACAATCACATAGTCACATTGTGAAAGCTATATCATTATGCAATCATCCTGAAGAAACATGGCTACTGGAACACAGCTCTACATTTTCAGGCATTTCCCTCCAGCCTCTCCATTATGCCTTAACTGAAAAGGTGATATCTATTTAATGTGTAAGAAT
Organism: Tamandua tetradactyla; assembly: GCF_023851605.1. Lineage (NCBI taxonomy): Eukaryota > Metazoa > Chordata > Mammalia > Pilosa > Myrmecophagidae > Tamandua > Tamandua tetradactyla. The sequence continues at coordinate 29,130,298 of NC_135334.1, read as the reverse complement.
AACCTCCAGGATAACCTCTTGACTCTGTGTGGAATCTCTCAGCCATTGACACTTTGTTTTGTATCATTTCACTCTTCCCCCTTTTGGTTGAGAAGATTTTCTCAATCCCTTGATGCTGAGTCTCAGCTCATTCTAGGATTTCTGTCCCACGTTGTCAAGAAGGTCCACACCCCTGGGAGTCATGCCCTCATAGAGAGGGGGAGGGCAGTGAGTTTGCTTGTCCTGTTGGCTGAGAGAGAGAAGCCACATCTGAGCAACAAAAGAGGTTCTATGGGAATGACTGTTAGGCCTAATTTTTTTTTTTTACTTTTTAAAAAGGCAGTTTTATTGAGATATGTTTACATGCCATCCATATTGCATCATACAGTCCATTCAAAGTATGAGATTGTATCTTCTGATTTCACACATCTATCAAATATGGATATGCCCCTTCATAAAGAGTTAATATGTGCAATCTGTTCTAAATTTACAAAGATCTCCACACTGGATTCAATTAACTAACCTGCACATCCTTATCAGTTATCATGAGCAAAAAGCAGGCACTGCATATTTGGATTTTGGTATTCTATTTCTTTTGGGAGTCTGATTTATAGGGATAAATTATCCTGGTGTTTACTTAGTCTATTAGCCAAGCATTTCACCATCCAGCCTCAACCTGTCTTTCCAGCCTTGGTTCTGATGTGCCTTCCTGTTGAGGACACTGATTCAGGCACACAAGCCCTCTCTCTGCCCATAGACAAGGGTGGGTTCTTACCTTCTGACATTTGCATACTGCATTCTTTTTCTGAATTGCCCTCTTCCTATCTCTTCACCAACCCACATCTAACACTTTATGCCTTAGTGTATATCTGGCCCAGGAACTTGGGTAGAATAAGGGGTGTCTCCAGAAGTGAAATAGAAAAGTATGGAAGACAAGATGTTTACTTAACTTCTTCTCCTGACACTGACCCTTATGGAGATGCCCTTAGATCCCAGTCTCCTCTGGGGTCTGATTCCTGGTCCACAGGTGTGAGTGGGTGTGCTCACCTTGCTTTAATAGTAGTATGACATACTACTGTGGGTTGGCCATGTTTTTTTTCTAATTTGAAGAGAGGTAAAAAGGGAGAGAATTGTGTTCCTTCTCCCCTTTTAAACACCCCTCCCCCATGGAGATTAGGACTCCCTGGGAGAAGAGCTAGAGCTAGTATTGATTCAGGCTCTGAATCATTTTATTTTAGTGACACGAAAGGTTAAAGGAATAGCATGGAAAATGTTTAAATTTGTTGGATCTGTGTATCTGGGTGGAAGGTATGTTGGAGTTCTCAGTATAGGTTTTGTATTATTTTTGCAATGGTCCTATAAGTTTTAAGTTGTTTCAGAATAAGATGTTGAAGAAAGAAGGAAAGAGCAACACAGTAGCCCTTGTCAAATCTAGATCTCCCCTACCTTGCAACCTCATGTCAAATCCCTTTCTGTAACTTCAACAGACCACTCAGAGTTCTCCCTTGCTCCTGTGATCTTAGACCTAATTTTAAGTAGGCTTACCCTATCCTTTGTGGGGTGAAATTTCATATGAATAAACCCCAAGATTGAGGGCTCAGCCTATTGTTTTGGTTGTCTCCACTGTTTGTGAGAATATTAGGAATTCTCCACTTGGGGAAGTTGAATTTTTCCCCTTTCTCACCATTGCCCAAGGGGACTTTGCATATACTTTTTTATTCGTTGTTCAAATCCTTCTGGAATTTATCGAGGCATCACTCTGGACAAACCTACAAAATCTCATACTCAAGGTTCCATGTACTTATGGTGTTCAATTAAGCTGTCCACGTAAATTGTATTAGGAAATGCCCTTGTCAAGATATACATTTTTTAACAAATAAATATTTTTGCTTTAATCTCACACATAAGTTAAAGTTTTAAAAATGAATTACCATCTATTTTCAACACCCTACAATATTGACATTCCTTTGTTCTTCCTCATGCAAAAACATTTTTAAATTAATTAAAAAAATATAACAATAAATAAACGCAAACATTATTAACATATGATTATTCCATTCTACATATATAATCAGTAATTCACAATATCATCACATTGTTGCCTATTCATCATGATCATTTCTTAGAACATTGCATCAATTCAGAAAAAGAAATAAAAAGACAACAGAAAAAAGTTCATACATGCCATACCCCTTACCCCTCCCTTTCATTGATCACTAGCATTTCAATCTACTAAATTTGTTTTAACATTTGTTCCCCCTATATTTATTTTTATTCTGTATGTTTTACTCATCTGTTGATAAGGTTGATAAAAGAAGCATCAGAAGCAAGGTTTTCACAATCACACAGTCACATTGTGAAAGCTTTATCATTATACAATCATCTTCAAGAAACATGGCTACTGGAACACAGCTGTACATTTTCAGGCAGTTCCCTCCAGCCTCTCCATTACGCCTTAACTGAAAAGGTGATATCTGTTTAATGTGTAAGAATAACCTCCAGGATAACCTCTTGACTCTGTTTGGAATCTCTCAGCCATTGACACTTTATTTTGTCTTTTTTCTGTCTTCCCCCTTTTGGTCGAGAAGGTTTGCTCAATCCCTTGGTGCTGAGTACCAGCTCATTCTAGGATTTCTGTCCCACATTGCCAGGAAGGTCCACATCCCTGGGAGTTATGTTCCATGTAGAGAGGGTGAGGGCAGTGAGTTTGCTTGTTATGTTGGCTGAGAGAGAGAGAGAGAGAGGCCACATCTGAGCAACAAAAGAGGTTCTCTTGGGGGTGGCTTTTAGGCTAATTTAAGTAGGCTTGACATATCCTTTGTGGGGTTAAGTTTCATATGAACAAACCCCAAGATTGGGGGCTCAGTCTATTGCCTTGGTTGTCCCACTGTTTGTGAGTATATCAAGAATTCTCCACTTGGGAAGTTGAATTTTCCCCCTTTCTCACCATTCCCATGAGGGGACTTTGCAAATACTTTTTTACTCACTATTCAGATCACTCTGGGATTTATTGGGGCATCACTGTGGACAAACCTACAAAATCTTATTCCCTACTCAAGGTTCCATGTATTTGTGGTGTTCAATTAAGCTGTCTACATAAGTTATATTAGGAAATGCACTAGTCAAAATATAAATTTTGTACCAAATAAGCATTTGCAAGAACATTTTTTAACTTCTACATTTAGCCACTATCATTATACACTCTAGCCATTCCTAAATTATACCATCTCAGTCTTTATTGTATGTCTTTCCTTCTTATTCCCCTCAGGTCTCCTCCCTCTATCATTCTCACATTCAGCTTCATTCAGTGTTCAAACATTATTGTATTACAGTTAGGTAGTATTGTGCTATCCATTCCTGAATTTTTACAATCAGTCCTGTTGCACAGTCTGTATCCCTTCAGATCCAATTACCCAATATCTACCCCTTTTCTATCTCTTAATGGTCTCTGTTCCCAACTGAAATTCTCCAAGTCCATTTACTAATGTCAGTTCATTTCAGTGAGACCATACAGTATTTGTCCTTTTGTTTCTATCTATCTCACTCAGCATAATGTCCTCAGGTCCTTCCATGTTGTTACATACTTCATAACTTTATTCTGTCTCAAAGCTGCATAATATTCCATCGTATGTATATACCACAGTTTGTTTAACCACTCATTTATTGATGGACATTTTGGCCATTTCCATCTCTTTGCAATTGTAAATAATGCTGCTATAAACATTGGTGTGCAAATGTCTGTTTGTGTCTTTGCCCTTATGTCCTTTGAGTGGATACCTAGCAATGGTATTGCCAGGTCATATGGCAATTCTATATTCAGCTTTTTGAGGAACCGCTCAACTGCCTTCCACAGCGGTTGCACCATTTGACATTCCCACCAACAGTGAATAAGTGTGTGTCTTTCTCCACATCCTCTCCATCACTTGTTGTTTTCTGTTTTACTGATAATGGCCATTCTGGTGGGTGTGAGATGATATCTCATTGTGGTTTTGATTTGCATTTCTCTAATGGCCAGGGAAGTTGAGCATCTCTTCATGTGCCTATTGGCCATTTGTATTTCCTCTTCTGAGAAGTGTCTGTTCAAGTCTTTTTCCCATTTTATAATTGGATTGGCTGTCTTTTTGTTGTTGAGTTGAACAATCTCTTTATAAATTCTGGATACTAGACCTTTATCTGATACGTTGTTTCCAAATATTGTCTCCCATTGTGTAGGCTGTCTTTTTACTTTCTTGATGAAGTTCTTTGATGCACAAAAGTGTTTAATTTTGAGGAGTTCCTGTTTATTTATTTCTCTCTTCAGTGCTCTTGCTTTGGGTGTAAGGACTATAAAACCACCTCCAATTATAAGATTTATAAAATATTTCCCTATGTTTTCTTCTAACTGTTTTATGGTATTTGACCTAATGTTTAGGTCTTTGATCCATTTTGAGTTAACTTTTGTATAGGGTGTGAGATATGGGTCCTCTTTCATTCTTTTGCATATAGATATCCAGTTCTCTAGGCACCATTTATTGAAGAGACTGTTCTGTCCCAGGTGAGTTGGCTTGACTGCCTTATCAAAGATCAATTGTCCATAGATGAGAGGGTCTATATCTGAACACTCTATTCAATTCTTGGTCAATATATCTATCTTTATGCCAGTACCATGCTGTTTTGACTACTGTGGCTTCATAATATGCCTTGAAGTCAGGCAGCGTGAGACCTCTGACTTCATTTTTTTTTCCCCTCAGGACACTTTTAGCTATTCGGGGCACCCTGCCTTTCCAGATAAATTTGCTTATTGGTTTTTCTATTTCTGAAAAGTAAGTTGTTGGTATTTTTATTGATATTGCATTGAATCTATAAATCAACTTAGGTAGAATTGACATCTCAACTATATTTAGTCTTCCAATCCATGAACACGATATGCCCTTCCATCTATTTAGGTCTTCTGTGATTTCTTTTCAACAATTTCTTGTATAGGTCTTTTGTCTCTTTAGTTCAAGTTATTCCTAAATATTTTATTCTTTTGGTTGCCATTGTAAATGGAATTTGTTTCTTGATTTCCCCCTCAGATTGTTCATTACTAGTGTATAGAAACACTACAGATTTTTGAGTGTTGATCTTGTACCCTGCCACTTTGTTGTACTCGTTTATTATCTCTAGTAGTTTTGCTGTGGATTTTTCAGGGTTTTCGACGTATAGTATCATATCATCTGCAAACAGTCATAGTTGTACTTCTTCCTTTCCAATTTTGATACCTTGTATTTCTTTTTCTTGTCTAATTGCTCTGGCTAGAACTTCCAACACAATGTTGAACAACAGTGGTGATAGTGGACATCCTTGTCTTGTTCCTGATCTTAGGGGGAAAGTTTTCAGTTTTTCCCCATTGAGGATGATATTAGCTGTGGATTATTCATATATTCCCTTTATCATTTTAAGGAAGTTCCCTTCTATTCCTATCCTTTGAAGTGTTTTCAACAGGAAAGGATGTTGAATTTTGTCAAATGCCTTTTCTGCATCAATCAAGATGATCATGTTGTTTTTCTGCTTTGATTTGTTGATATGGTGTATTACATTAATCGATTTTCTTATGTTGAACCATCCTTGCATACCTGGGATGAATCCTACTTGGTCATGATGTATAATTCTTTTAATGTGTTGCTGGATTCGATTTGCTAGAATTTTGTTGAAGATTTTTGCATCTATATTCATTAGAGAGTTTGGTCTGTAGTTTTCTTTTTTTTTTTTTTTTGTAATATCTTTGTCTAGCTTTGGTATGAGGGTGATGTTGACTTTGCAGAATGAATTAGGTAGCTTTCCCTCCTCTTCAATTTTTTTGAAGAGTTTGAGCAGGATTGGTACTGATTCTTTCTGGAATGTTAGGTAGAATTCACATGTGAAGCTATCTGGTCCTGAACTTTTCCTTTTTGGGGAGCTTCTAACAACTGATTCAATTTCTTTACTTGTGATTGGTTTGTTGAGGTCGTCTGTTTCTTCTTGAGTCAATGTTGGTTATTCATGCCTTTCTAGGAAGTTGTCTATTTCATATACATTGTCGAGTTTGTTAGTATAAAGTTGTTCATGGTACCCTCTCATTACTTCCTTTATTTCTGTAGGGTCAGTGGTTATGTCTCCTCTTCCATTTCTGATTTTATTTATTTGCAACCTCTCTCTTCTTCTTTTTGTCAACCTCGCTAAGGGTCCATCAATCTTATTGATTATCTCATAGAACCAACTTCTGGTTTCGTGGATTTTCTCGATTGTTTTCATGTTCTCAATTTCATTTATTTCTGCTCTAATCTGCATTATTTCTTTCTTTTGCTTGCTTTCCATTTAGTTCGCTGTTCTTTCTCTAGTTCTTCCAAGTGGGCATTTAATTCCTCGATTTTTGCTCTTTCTTCTTTTTTTGATAAGGCATTTAGGGCAATAAATTTCCCTCTTAGCATTGCCTTTGCTGCATCTGGTAAATTTTTAAATGTTGTGTTTTCATTTTCATTTGCCTTGAGATATTTACTGATTTCTCTTATAATTTCTTCCTTGAACCACTGGTTGTTTAAGAGTCTGTTGTGGAACATCCATGTATTTGTGGATTTTCTGGCCCTCTGCTTATTATTGCTTTCCAACTTCATTCATTTATGATTTGAGAAAGTGTTTTGCATGATTTCGATCTTTTAAAATTTATTGAGACTTGCTTTGTGACACAGCATATGGTCTATGCTTGAGAATGAGCCATGAGCACTTGAGAAAAAGGTGTATCCTGCTGCTTTGGGGTGTAATGTCCTATAAATGTCTGTTAAGTCTAGCTCATTTATTGTATTATTCAACTCCTCTGTTTCTTTATTGGTCCTCTGTCTAGATGTTCTGTCCATTGATGAGAGTGGGGAATTGAAGTCTCCAACTATTATGGTAGGTGTTTCTATTTCTCTTTTCAGTGTTTGCCTCATGTATTTTGGAGCATTCTGGCTCGGTGCATAAATATTTATGATTGTTATGTCTTCTTGTTGTATCATTCCTTTTATTAGTATACAGTGTTCTTCTTTGTCTCTTTTAATTGTTTTACATTTGAAGTCTAATTTGTTGGATATTCGTATAGCCACTCCTGCTCTTTTCTGATTGTAATTTGCATGAAATATCTTTTCCCAACCTTCCACTTTCAGCCTATGTTTATCCTTGAGTATAAGATGTGTTTCCTGTAGACAGCATATAGATGCATCCTGTTTTTTAATCCATTCTGTTAGTCTATGCCTTTTGATTGGGGAGTTTCATCCATTAACATTTAGTGTTATCACTGTATGGGCAATACTTTCTTCTCCCATTTTGCCTTTTGGATTTTATATGTCATATCTAATTTTTTTTCTTTTTAACTTTACTGATAGTCTTCCTTTCTACACTCTTCTGCATATCTCTCTCTCCTGTCTTTTCCTATCTGTCTCTAGTGCTCCCTTTAGTGTTTCTTGCAGAGCTGGTCTCTTCATCACAAATTCTCTGAGTCATTTTTTTGTCTGAAAATGTTTTAATTTCCCCCTCATTTGTGAAGGACAATTTTACTGGATATAGAAGTCTTGGTTGGCAGTTTTTCTCTTTTAGTAATTTAAATATATCATCTCACTGTCTTCTCACCCTGTGGTTCCTGCTGATAAATCTACGTATAGTCTTATTGGGCTTCCCTTGTATATGATGGATTGCTTTTCTCTTGCTGCTTTCAAGATTCTCTCTTTCTCTTTGACATCTGACATTCTGATTAGTAAGTGTCTTTGAGTACATCTATTTGGACCAATTCTGTTTAGGGTATGTTGCACTCTTCGATCTGTAATTTTAAGTCTTTCATAAGAGTTGGGAAATTTTCAGTGATAATTTCCTCCATTAGTTTTTCTCCTCCTTTTTCTTTCTCTTCTCCTTCTGGGACACCTACAACACATATATTCATGTGCTTCACGAATTCCCTGAGTCCTTGCTCATATTTTTCCATCCTTTTCCCTATATTTTCTTTTGCTTGTCAGATTTCAGATGTCCTATCCACTCAGTTCACATCCTATCTTCTGCCTCTTGAAATCTAACATCGTAGATTTCCATTTTTTTTCATCTTTTCTACTGTGCCTTTCATTCCCATAAGTTTTGTGATTTGTTTTTTCAGACTTTCAATTTCTTCTTTTTATTCTTCCTTGCCTTCTTGCTATCCTCCTTCAATTCATTGATTTGATTTTTGATGAGGATTTCCATGTCTGTTCAAACATTCTGAATTAATTGTTTCAACTCCTGTATCTCGTTTGAATTGTTGGTTTGTTCCTTTGACTGGACCATATCTTCAATTTTCCTAGTATGATTCATTATTTCTTGCTGGTGTCTAGGCATTTAATTACCTTAATTAGTTTATTCTGGAGATTGTTTTCACTTCTTTTACCTAGAATTTTCTTGCTGGATGACTTTGTTGTCTATCTGTTCTTTGACATTCAGTTCAGCTTATTCTTGACCTCTAGCTTATGTTTTGTTTAACAGATCAGAATTTTTCAGTTCTTGTATTCCTGTTTCTTGCCCTGCCTGTATGGTGCCTTTTCTTCCCCCCTTAGGAGGTCTACTTAGGTATTATAGACCCCAACCAGATTTTTCCAGACCAAATTGGCCTCCTGTCAGGAGGAAAGAGTCACCTGCATCAGTTTTCCCTGAGGGTGAGACCCAGCAGATTGAAAGACTTTCCTGTGAAAGCTCTGGACTCTGTGTTTGTCCTATCCTGCCCAGTATGTGGCTCTTGTCTGCCTGCAGGTCCCACCAGCATGAGGTGATGCTGTGTCTTTAACTTCAGCAGACTCCCCCTGCTGGGGGCATGTTGGAGACAGAAGAGAGGGTGTAGTCTGGTTTTAATTGCTTCACTTTTCCAGACCCTGGGGTCTGAACTCCTTGAGGGAGGGATTCCACCTGCGCTGTGCTTCACCTCTCTCCTGGGGAAGGCACAGGCTCCAGACAAACACTCAAACAAGCTTAATTCTGCCTATGCCTGGGGCAGTGGAACCTGAGAGGCCTTGCAGCTGTATCCAAAGAGCAGTCAAGCCATAGAAGCACAGCCACCAAAATGAAAGAGAAAAATCCCTTTTACAGCAGGACCCTCATTTCTCAGGTTTGCCAATCAAGAGCTTAAGTTGGTATGTTGCTCTGTGTATCTCCAGGTCCTATGTGCCCCCTCCTTTCCTTCAGGGCCCAGACCTTTTCAAATCCAAAATACCTCTGTTTTTTCTTTTTGCTTTTCCCGCCAGCCCTGCCCCCTCTGTACTGGGGCAAAACCCAGCAACCTCCGCTTTTACTTGAGGTTCAGCTGAGCTGGGAGCCTATTTGCAGTAGTCAGAATTTGTGAATTAATTGCACAATTGGAGTTTTGTTGTGCTCAGCCCCTGCTGCTGGTAAGCTTTTTTTCCTTTCCCCTCTGGGAAGCAGCCTGTGGGGGAGGGGTGCCGGCCACCACGGCTGGGGGAACTCATTTTTCTGGGTGGGCTCACAGCCAGTCCAGCTGGTCCAGTCTAGGATATGCTTTGCATACAGTCACTGATGTGGCCCTGCAGTTGTTCTGTACTGTTTCTGACTATTTATTGGCTGCACTGGAGGACGAACTAAATCCCACATCTCGCTAAGCCGCCATTTTGGCCAAGACCTATGCCAATTTTTTGTTGTTGTTGTCTTATGACCAGGTGGATGGAAGGTGATGCTATTTATTAGAAAAAGTTTCTGAAGGAAAATGAGATGGTGGTAGAGGTAATAAAGGTCACTACTAAAGTTTTGGATCTGTGAGATATCCAGGCAAAATAGGATTTGTAGACTTATATTTCTGACAAAAACTGTATTAAATTTTTAATACAGTTTTGTTGAGATGTATTCACCCATGGTGCTGGTTTGAATCTATTATAACCCCCAGGAAGCCATGTTTTAATCTTGATCTGATTTTGTGGAAACAGCTGTTTCTTTTTAATCCAGATTCAATATTGTAGGTGAAAATTTTGATTAGATTATCTCAATGGAGATGTGGCATACCCAATTGTAGGTGTGAAGTTTTGATTAGATGAAGATGTGACTCCATGTATTCTAGGTTGGTCTTGATTAGTTTACTGGAGTCCTTTAAAAAAGGAAACATTTTTGAAAGAGCTCAGGGCAGAGCAGGTGTAGACTTGGGGGTCAAGATAGAAATATACTGGGTGCTAAGCAAGGACTAGTAGCTTAGCCAGAATGTGAAGAGAAGAAATCTCCAGCCTCAGCAGATGCTAAGCTAAGAGATGAAACCCAGAGTCATGTCCCGGAGGAGTTAAGTGAAGGCCTACAGATGCTTAGAGAGGAAACCACTGGTATCAGAAGCTGGAAGCAACAGAACCAGGAATAAGGACCAACAGACACCAGCCACATGCCTTTCCAGATCACCCGATCTTGAGCCAAGGTATCCTTCCCTGGATGCCTTGTTAGGACATATTTATGGCCTTAGAACTATAAACTTGCAACTTATTAAATTCCCTTTTTAAAAGTTATTCCATTTCTGGTATATTGCATTCTGGCAGCTTAACTAATACACACACCATATAAACCATCCAAATTATCATTGACTCACAGCATCATCACATAGTATGACAGACTAAATTTAAAAAAAAAAACATTTCATTGTGAAACATCTAAAAATGTGAAATAAATAGCAACAACAACAAAGTGAGGCAAGTATATTTAGGGAGGTAAGCAAAGGCTAAGAGCATTAGTTGCTGTGATGGTTAGGTACTGGTGTCAACTTGGCCAAATGATTATGCCTAGTTGTCTGGTCAGGCAAGCACTGGCCTGACTGTTCCTGCAAGTATATTTCTGTGACTGGTTGATTAAATCATCAGTCAGTTGATTGCATCTGTGGCTGATTACATCTGAGATCAACTAAGGCGTGTCTCCCATAAACGAGATCAGTTGGAGGCTTTTAAGGAAGAAGAGACTCTTTCGCTGCTTTTTCAGTCAGGGAGCCTCTTCTGTGGAGTTCGTCCAGATACTTCACTGGAGCTGCCAGCCTCACAGCCTGCCGTACAGATTTTGGAGTCTTCCATTACAACAGTTGCATGAGACATCCTTATAAATCTCATATTTACAGGTCTCTTCTGTTGGTTCTGTTCTCTAGAGAACCCTGACTAACACAGCTTGGTAACACGAGTGGTTCTTGAGAAACAGAATCTTAAAAACAGGTTTTATAATTGGTTTTCTACTCTGACTAGACTCAGAGACGCAAATGATTCTGTTTCCATTAATTAAGATGGAATTACAGTCCATGGAGTGAGTTGACAAAAGAGATACTTAAAGTATCTCAATTAGATTTTGCTATTTGTTTGTCAGAGTCAGGGCTCTGGGTGATAATGTTTTTGATACCTTTATGGAGTTATGTGGAATTAAGATGTATAATGATATCGACTGGTTGTTGTTAAATATGCCAGATACAGTGATGAGGGAAAGGTATGAGCTGAAGGCTCTAAATTTGAAACTTCAGCACCATATGAATGAAATAAAAGTTTCCATATGTGCCCTGAAAGAAAATCATATTTCCTGTGGTTGCGAACTTGAGAGCTCTGAAAACCAGACACAAAGCCTCATTGTGTGAGTAGCAGATTTACAACACAAACTAAAATCTCAACCTTGCAGGGTGTCTGCTGTTAAAATAAGGGCTTTGATTGCAAAATAATGGGATCCTGAAATGTGGGATGGTGATATATGACTTGATAATGATGGTGATGGGGAAATGGGATCAGTAGAATCTGCTGAGCCCTTGCTAGTTATATCTGTAATGACTGCCCTGAGGAAACAGCTTCCCAGCCTCCAGTATCCTCAGAGGAATCTATCTTCCAGCCTCCACCTAATGAGATAAACCCTTCAGTGCCAGCTAACTCTGTAATCACCTCTCCCTGAGGAAACAGCCCTCACTCCTCTGTCTGGAATGACTAATCCTGTTTCACCAGATGAAACTGCAATGGCTTGAGGTAATTGGCTTGAAAGATGGTTCTATTACTTTTTATGACTCACACCAACCACCCCTCTTTTCTTCAAGAACCATAACCAGACTAAAGTTCCAACACGCCCCAAAAGGTGAGGTACAAAGTGTGACCTGTGAGGAGGTACGTTATACTCCAAAAGAACTGCATGAGTTTCCAATCTATATAGACAGAAGCCAGGGGAATGTGTGTGAGAATGGATATTGAAGATGTGGGATAATGGTGGAAGAATATAAGGTTGGATTAAGCTGAATTTATTGATATGGGCTCACTAAGAAGATATTCTGCATACTGTGTTGTAGCTCAAGGGGCTAGAAAGGGGATTAACAGTTTAGATGGCTAGCTAAAACATAGATCCGAAGGTGGCTGACATTACCTGAGGCCAAAATGCCAGAACTGCCCTGGTATAATGTAGATGAGGGGATCGAGATGCTTGGAAAGACAGGAAGGTAGAGTGAATTTATCATGGAAGACCTGCTCACACAACCAGGAGTGTCCAGAGGAACATCTTTCACCAGAACTTTGAGAAATAAATTAATGAGACTAGTTCCATCATCCCTGAAGAACTCTGTAGTCACCCTTCTCTATAGGTCAGATATTACTGTAGGAACTGCTATCACTGAGCTGGAATCCTTAAACACAATGGTGATGGTCAGATCCCAATTGGCAGAAACCATGTGGCAACAGTTAATCACCATAGACAAGGTGGGCGTGGCCACTGTAATGAACAATAGACTTAAAGCAGCAGTCAAAGTAGCCTGACTTGTGTTGGCTAGTAGATCATTAGGTACCTAGAAGTAGACTAGATGGGCAGTCTACTAAATTCTTGTTTGAGATGTATAAGCAGAAGAAGTCTAGGTCAAGTGAATAGAAATCTAACTTGAATTACAAAAACAGAGAATCACAGTCTGTTCATCAATCCCCAGGCTTGAGAGAGTTTACAGACCCAGATCCCCTCAAATGAGGGGCAGTCTGGGTATCTTTGGGGAAGGACCCTTTTACATTGCCTCAAATTTACACTATTAACTTTCCTCCTAGCCTTTCCCAAGGAGACCTATAGCCTTTTACTAGGGTGACTGTGCACTGGGGCAAAGGAAATGATCAGGTATTTCAGGGATTATTAGACACTGGCTCAGAAGTGAATAAGAATTCTATAAGACCCAAATTGTCATGCTGGTCAACCAGTCAGAGCAGGGGTTTATGGAGATCAGGAGATTGATGAGTTTTAGCTCAGGTCTGTCACACAATAGGTCCAGTGTCCCACAATGGGACCCATTCTGTGGTCCTTTCCCCAGTTCCAGAATCAATACACTCTGCAACTAGCAGAATCTCCACAATGGTTCTCTGACTCATGGGATCAGGGCTATTATGGTAGGAAAGGCAAACTGAAGCCACTAGAATGGCCCCTACCTAGCAAAATAGTGAATCAGAAGGAATGCCATATTCTTGGAGGATTGAGAGATTCGTGCCACTCTTAAGGACTTGAAGGATGCAGGGGTGGTGATTCCCAACGTGTTCCCATTCTTCTCTTCTATTTGGCCCATGCAGAAAACAGATGGGACTTGAAGGATGGCAGTGGATTATCATAAACTGAACCAGGTGGTGACTCCGATTGTAACTGCTTTTCCGGATGAAGTATCATTGCTTGAGCAAATCAACACATCACATGGTACCTAGTATGCAGCTATTGATCTGACAAATGGTTTTTTTTCAATAGCTATCAGTAAGGACCACCAGAAACAGTTTGTATTCAGCTGGCAAGGCCAGCAATATACCTTCACTGTCCTGCCTCAGGGGTATATCAACTCTCCAGCCCTATGGCACAATCTTGTCTGCAGTGTCCTTGATTGTTTCTCCTTCCCACAAGACATCATACTGGCCCATTATATTATTGATATCATGCTGATTGTATTTAGTGAACAAGCAGTAGCAACTACTCCAGACATATTGGTAAGACAATTGTAGGTGATGGGATGGGAGATAAATCCAACAAAAATACAGAGGCCATCCACAGTGAAATTTCAGTATCCAGTGGTGTCCAATGTGGGCCATGTGGAGATATCCCTTCTAAGGTGAAGGATAAGTTGTTGCATCTGGTCCCTCCTATGACCAAAAAAGAAGCACAATGCCTAGTTGGCCTGTTTGGATTTTGGAGACATCATATTCCTCAATTGCCTATTTACTGAGTGACCAGAAAAGCTGCTAGTTTTGAGCAGGGACTGGAACAAGAGGAGGCACTATAACAGGTTCAGGCTACTGTGCAAGCTGCACTATCACTTGGACCGTATGATCAAACAGATCCAATGGTGCTAGAAGTGTCAGTGGCAAATAGGGATGTTGTCTGTAGACTTTTGCAGGCCCCTATAGGAGAATCACAATGCACAACCTTAGGATTTTAGAATAAAACCTTACCATCTGCTGCAGATATCACTCTCCTTTGAGAAACAACTTTTAGCCTACTAGGCCTTAGCAGAGGCTGAACACTTAACCAAGGGCCATCAAGTTACCACGAAACCTGACTTGCCTATCATGAGCTGGGTGTTGCCTGACCGACAAGCCATAAAGGTGGGTGTGCACAGCAGCACTGCATCATAAAATGGAAATTGTATATTAGAGATAGGGCTTGTTCTATTTTGCTAGCTGTCAGAATGCAATTTATCAGAAACAGAATGGCTTTTAAAAAGGGGAATTTAATAAGTTGCTAGTTTACAGTTCTAAGTCTGAGAAAATGTCCCAATTACAACAAGTCTATAGAAATGTCCAATTTTGTTCTCAAGCAACTATCACAATGGAAGACTCCAAAACCCATAGACAGGCTGTGATGCTGGAAGCTCCGATGAACAGTTTGGATGAACTGCACAGAAGAGGCTTACTGGCTGAAGAAGCAGGGAAAGAGTCTGTCTTCTTCCTTAAAATACCTTGGTCCAAGAAGGCTGATGAAGTTCAGGGTATGCCTCTCAAGTAAGAAGGCACATGGTGAGCACAGTCAGTTTCTCTCTCAGCTGGAAGGACACATGGCAAGCAAGGCATCATCTGCTAGCTTTCTCTCCTGGCTTCCTGTTTCATGAACCTCCCTGGGAGGCATCTTCCTTCTTCATCTCCAAAGGCTGCTGGCTTGTGAGCTCTCTGCTTCTCATGGCTATGTCATTCTTCTCTGCTCTCTCTGAATCTCTCATTCTCCAAAATGTTTCCTCTTTAATAGGACTCCAGTAAACCAATCAAGACTCACCCAAATGGGTGGAGATATGCCTCCACCTAATCCATCTTAACAACCACTCTTGATTAAATCACACAAGAAATGGCTGCTTTTACAAAATGGGATTAGAATTAAAACATGGCTTTTCAAGGGTACATATATCCTTTTAAATCAGCACAGGGCTTGAGCACGTTATGAAGGCACAAGTAGGTTACATGAGGAAGTGGACCAAATTCCTATGACTCCCACTCCTGCCACATTGCCTTCTCTTTCTCAGACCAGAGCTATGGCCTCTCAGGGAGTTCCTTACAGTCAGTTGACTGAAGAAGGGAAGACTTGGGCCTGGTTTACTGATGGTCCTGCATGATATGCAGGGACCACTGGGAAGTGGACAGCTGTACCACTACAACCCCATTCTGGGATGTCCTTGAAGGACAGTGATGTGGGGAAATCCTCCCAGTGGGCAGAACTTCATGCAGTACACCTGATTGCTCATTTTGCTTGGAAGAATTGGCCACAGGTGCCTTTGTATACTGACTCATGGGCTGTATACTCACTCCTGCCATTGTCCAATGGGCTCATGAACAAAGTGGGCATGGTGGTAGGGATGGAGGTTATACATGGGCTCAGCAACATGGACTTCCACTCACCAAGGCTAACCTGGCTATGACCACTTTTGAATGACCAATCTCCCGGCAGCTAAGACCCATACTTAGGTCTCTTAAAAGGAGGCATTCCCCAAGGTGATCAGCCTGCTACCTGGTAGTAGATTGATTATATTGGACCACTTCCATCAGGAAGGGAGAGCAATTTGTTGTAACTGGAATAGACACATGCTCTGGATATGGGGTTGCCTTCTCTACATGCAATGCTTATGCAAAAACTACCATATGTGGACTTACAGAATGCCTTATCCACTGTCATGGTATTCCACACAGCATTTTTCTGATCGAGGAACACACTTCACAGCAAATGAAGTGTGGGAATGGGCACATGCTCATGGAATTCTCTGGTCTTACCATGTTCCCCATCATCCAGAGGCAGCTGGGTTGATAGAATGGCGGAATGGCCTTTTGAAGACCCAATTATGATGCCAACTAGCTGGCAATACCTTGCAGGGGTTGGGCAGTGTTCCCCAGGAGGCTGTGTATGCTGTGAATCAGCATCCACTCTATGGTGCTGTTTCTCCCAGAGCCAGGTTTCACGGGTCCAGCAATCAAGGGGTGGAAATGGGAGTGGCAGCACTCACTATTAACCCTCGTGGTCCACTAGGAAAATGTTTGCTTCCTGTCCCTGAAACCTTAAGCTGTGCTGGTCTACATGTCTTAGTTCCAAAAGGAGGAGTGCTCCTACCAGGAGACACAACAAATAATTCCACTGAACTGGAGGTTTATCCTGCCACCTGACAATTTTGGGCTTCTCATGCCACTGAATCAATAGGCACAGAAGGGGATTGCTATTCTGTCTGGGGTAACTGATGCTGACTATCAAGGGGAAATAGGACTGCAACTACAAAATGGAGGCAAAGAAGAATTTTTCTGGGATACAGCAGATCCCCAAGGGTGTCTCTTACTATACCAAGCCCCATGATTAAAGTCAATGGAAAACTGCAACCACCCAATTCAGGCAAGATTATCAATGGCCCAGAAACTTCAGGAATGGCAGTTTGGTTCACCTTACCGGCAAAGAACCATGGCCAGCTTAAGTACTTGCTGAGGGTAAAGGGAACATGAAATAGGTAGTAGAAGGTAGTAATAAATATGACCTACGACCATGTGATCAGTTACAGAAATGAGGACTGTGTATGAGTACTTCCTCCCTATTTTACTATAAGTATGTTTGCATTTGCACACACAAAATCTTGTTTTCCCCGTATCATATGACATAAGTTTTATTGGTTATTATAGTGCTTAAGTTATATGATATGAAGTTTAAGAGTGAACGTAACCTATGGACTTGCACCCTATTCTGGAGAGATTAATGCATTTCCAGTTGTATGCAGGACAGTTATATATTATTAGGTGAAACATATGTCCATATTGTGTTCTATTTAGAAATTAAATGTGTTTCAAGGTGATGTGTAGAGCTATCATGTCGACAAAGGGTGAACTGTACTGGTTAAGTTCTGGTGTCAATTTGGTCAGATGATTATGCCCAGTTGTCTGTTCAGGCAGGCAGTGGCATGACTATTGTTGCAAAGACATTTGGTGGCTGGTTGATTAAATCATCAGTCATTTGATTTCATCTATGGCTGATTACATCTGAGATCAACTAAGGTGTGTCTCCCACAATGATGTAATCCAATCAGCTGAAGGTTTTTAAGGAAGAAGACAGACTCTTTCCCTGCTTCTTCAGCCAGTAAGCCTCTTCTGTGCAGTTCACCCAAACTGTTCATCGGAGCTTCCAGCATCACAGCCTGTCCTATGGGTTTTGGAGTCTTCCATTGTGATAGTTGCTTGAGACACCTTTATATATCTCATATTTACAGACCTCTCCTGTTGTTTCTGTTTCTCTAGAGAACCCTGACTAACACAACTATGCAGGGGACAAAAGTAAAACTTTGGATTCAAATCAGAGAGTTAGATTGGAGACTCCCTTCATAAAACCAGGAACCACAAAGTGTTTACCCTAAGAGAAAGGGTAAATAAGGGGAAAAAATTACCCGAGAAGCAGACAGCAAAACTTGTTTGTCTTGCCATGGTTCTGGTTGGAGAAAAGAAAGTTTCTTCTGAGAATATATGACCAATGGCTAGCCCTCGTGCCAGTTTGGGCTCTGAGTCATATTTCCTGCTTGGTCTAAAAAACTGTGTGCTGAGACTTCTGGGTCAGATGGCAGCTTTTAGTGCGCATTTTAGTTCGTCCTCCAGAACAACTACTAAATAACCAGAAACAGTACAGAAAAGCTCTTGGGGCCATGTCAGTGACCAGACACACAGTGTACCCCAGTCTGGACCAGCTGGACTGGCTGTGAGCCCCCACAGAACAGTGAGTTCCACAAGCCTCGGTGGCCGGCACCCCTCCCCCACAGGCTGCTTCCCAGAGGGGAAAGGAAAGAGACTTTAACAGCCGCAGGGGCTGAACAAATCAAACACCAATTGTGCAATTAATTAACAAATTCTGACTACTAAAATAGGCCCCCACCTTAGGTGAACCTGGTCAAAGCAGAGGTTGCTCATTTTTGCCCTGGCGCCAAGGAGGCAGGGCTGACAGAAAAAGGGGGGGGGGAAAAAAGAAGGAAACAGGTTTTTGTGGCTCTGTTTCTACAAAGGCTTGACTGCCTTTGGATATAGCGGACTACTCAGGCTGCAACTGCCCCAGGCATAGGCAGAAGTGAGCTCTTTGGGGGCTTGTCTGGAGCCTGTGCCTTCCCCAGGGGAGGGGTGAAGCCCAACTCAGGTGGAATCCCTCCCTCAAGGAATTCAGACACCAGGGCTTGGTAATTTGAAGCCATTAAAACCACCCTACAACCTCTCCTCTGTCTCTACCGTGTCCCCAGCAGGGAGAGTCCGCCAAAGTTAAAGATACCGCATCATCTTATGCTGGTAGGACCTGCAGGCAGACAAGCACCACATACTGGGCAGGATAAGAAAAACAGAGTCCAGAGACTTCACAGGAAAGTCTTTCAACCTGCTGGGTCTCACCCTGAGGGAAAACTGATGCAGATGACTCTTTCTTCCTGATAGGAGGCCACTTTGGTCTGGGAAAATCTGGCTGGGGTCTATAATATCTAAGTAGACCCTCCTAAGAGTGGGGGGTGGGGAAGGCACCATACAAGCAGGGCAAGAAACAAGAAAACAAGAACTAAAAAATTCTCCTCTGTTAAACAAAACTTAAGCTAGAGGTCCAGATAAAGCTGAACTGAATGTAAAAGAACAGATAGACAACAAATTCATCCAGCTAGAAAACCCTAGGTAAAAGAAGTGAAAGCAATCTCCAGAATAAACTAGTTAAGGTAATTAAATGCCTAGACACCAGCAAAAAATAACAAATCACACTAGGAAAATTGAAGATACAGCCCAGTCAAAGGAACAAACAAACAATTCAAATGGCATACAGGAGCTGAAACAATTAATTCAGAATGTACGAACAGACATGGAAAACCTCACCAAAAACCAAATCAATGAATTGAGGGAGGATATAAAGAAGGCAAGGAATGAACAAAAAGAAGAAATTGAAAGTCTGAAAAAACAAATCACAGAACTTATGGGAATGAAAGGCAAGGTAGAAGAGATGAAAAAACAATGGAAACATACGATGGTAGATTTCGAGAGACAGAACATAGGATTAATGAACTGGAGGACGGAACATCTGAAATCCAGCAAGAAAAAGAAAATATAGGGGAAAAAATGAAAAAATATGAGCAGGGACTCACGGAATTGAAGGACAATATGAAGCGCATGAATAAACGTGTTGTGTGAATCCAAGAAGGAGAAGAGAAGGGAAAAGGAGGAGAAAAACAATTGGAGGAAATTATCACTGAAAATTTCCCAACTCTTGTGAAAGACTTAAAATTACAGATCCAAGAAGTACAGCGTACCCCCAAGAGAATAGATCCAAATAGACATACTCCAAGACATTAACTAATCAGAATGTCAGAGGTCAAAGAGAAAGAGAGAATCTTGAAAGCAGCAAGAGAAAAGCAATCCATCACATACAAGGGAAGCCCAATAAGACTATGTGCAGATCTCTCAGCAAAAACCATGGAGGCAAGAAGACAGTGGGATGATATATTTAAATTATTAAAAGAGAAAAACTGCCAACCAAGAATTCTATATCCAGCAAAATTGTCCTTCAAAAATGAGGGAGAAATTAAAACATTTTCAGACAAAAAAATCACTGAGAGAATTTGTGACCAAGAGACCAGCTCTGCAAGAAATGCCAAAGGGAACACTAGAGACAGATACGAAGACAGAAGAGAGAGGTGTGGAGAAGAGTGTAGAAAGGAAGACTATGAGTAAAGGTAAAAAGAAGGAAAATTAGATATGACCTATAAAATCCAGAAGGCAAAATAGTAGAAGAAAGTACTACCCATGCAGTAATAACACTGAATGTTAATAGATTAAACTCTCCAATCAAAAGACATAGTCTGGCAGAATGGATTAAAAAACAGGACCCATCTATATGCTGTCTCTACTCAAAGGATACGAGGCCAAGGACACAAATGGACATTTACACACCAATGTTTATAGCAGCATTATTAACAATTACCAAGAGATGGAAACAACCAAAATGTCCATCAACAGACAGTTGGCTAAACAAACTGTGACATTTACATAAGATGGAATATTATGCAGCTGTAAGACAGAATAAAGTTATGAAGTATGTAACAACATGAATGGACCTAAGGACATTATGCTGAGTGTGATTAGCCAGAAACAAAAGGACAAATACTGTATGGCCTCATTGATATGAACTGACATTAGTGAATAAACTTGAAATATTTCGTTGGTAACAGAGCCCATCAGGAGATAGAAATAGGGTAAGATATTGGGTCATTGGAGCTGAAGGGATACAGATTGTGCAACAGGACTGAATATAAAAACTCAGAAATGGACAGCACAATATTACCTAACTGTAATACAATTATGTTAAAACACTGAATGAAGTTGCATATGAGAATGAAAGAAGGAGGTGGGCTGGGGCATAAATGAAATAACAAGGAAAGATAGACGATAAAGATTGAGATGGTATAATCTAGGAATGCCTAGAGTGTATAATGATAGTGACTAAATGTACAAATTTAAAAAATGTTTTTGCGTGAGGAAGAACAAAAGAATGTCATTACTGCAGTGTGCTGAAAATAGATGGTACTTAATATTTTAAAATTTCAACTCATGTGTGGGACTAAAGCAAAAAAATGTTTATTTGGTACAAATTTATACTTTGACTATTGCTTCTCCTAATATAACTTATGTAGATAGTTGGTTGAACAGCTTAAGTACATGGAACTTTGTATAGGACATGAGATTTTGTTGGTTTGTCCAGGTGATGCCCTGATGAATCCAAGATTGATTTGATCAGTGAGTGGAAAAGTATTTGCAAAGTCCCCTTTGGGGAATGGTGAGAATGGGGAAAAAACTCAACTTTCCCAAGTTGAATTCTTGATATTCTCACAAGCAGTGTGGGCAACCAAAGCTATAGGCTGATCCCCCAGTCTTGGGGTTTGTTCATATGAAACTTAACCCCACAAAGGATAGGTCAAGTCTGCTTAAATTTAGGCCTAAGAGTCACCCCCAAGAGAACCTCTTCTGTTGCTCAGATGTGGCCTCTCTCTCCAGCCAACACAACAAGCAAACTCACCACCCTCCCCCTGTCTATGGTGGACATGACTCCCAGGGGTGTGGACCTTCTTGGCAACGTGGGACAGAGATCCTGGAATGAGCTGAGACTCAGCATCAAGGGATTGAGGAAAACCCTAGAATGAGCTGAGACTCAGCATCAAGGGATTGAGAAAACCTTCTCGGTCAAAAGGGGGAAGAGTGAAATGAGACTAAATGGCAATGGCTGAGAGATTCCAAACAGAGTTGAGAGGTTATCCTGGAGGTTATTCTTATGCATTAAGTAGATATCACCTTGTTATCCAAGATGTAATGGAGAGGCTGGAAGGAACTGCCTGAAAATGTAGAGCTGTGTTCCAGTAGCCATGTTTCTTGCTGATGATTGTATAATGATATAGCCTTCACAATGTGACTGTGTGTTTGTGAAAACCTTGTGTCTGATGCTCCTTTTATCTACCTTGTCAACAGAGGAATAGAACATATGGAATAAAAATAAATAATAGGGGGAACAAATGTTAAAATAAATTTAGTTTGAAATGCTAGTGATCAATGAAAGGGAGGGGTAAGGGGTATGGTATTAAAACGTTTTTTTCTGTTTTTGTTTTATTTTTCTGTTGTCTTTTCATTTCTTTTTCTGAATTGATGCAAATGTTCTGGGAAATGATCATGATGATGAATGTGTAACTATGTGATGATATTGTGAATTGCTGAGTGTATGTGTTGGGAATGTTTGTGTTTTTTACTTGTAATTTTTTTTAATTAATAAAAAATTAACAAAACAAAACAAAACTGTGTGCTGAGTATTTAATTTGTTTACCTGGTTTAATTGAACATTTACCTAGTGCAATTTGTGTAAACACAAATCTTCACCTGAGGAATGTTCCCCCTCAAAAGTTCTCCAGGAATTTCAATGCATGTGAGTTCCAATTAAAAAACCAATCCAAAGAAATGATGAATATGCAACTAAGTGATGATATTGTGAATTAATGATTATAAAAAAAAAGATTTTATAATTTAGGAGATGGGAAAACTCTCTCTGGGCTAGATTTTCATATATTGACATAGTTTTGATTATAATAAGATGGTGCTAAGGTAGCATTTTAAAAAATAAAGTGCTGTGAGAAGAAGGTACAATTATGAAGCTTCTGGAAGTACTAGGGGTTAGAATAAGCCAGTGGGCCTTATACCTGCTTGTGTGTCAGAATCACCCATGATGCCCTTTTTAAATGTCTATGACCTAGATCTTCGTCTAGAGATTCTAATTTAGGAAGGAGTTGGCAGCGGTAATGGAAGTAGCGAGTGAACAGTACCTATAATTTTCAAAGGTTCCACATGCGCTTTTTGATGCATGGCTAAGAATGCAAGCCATTGTTCCAAATTTTGAAAGCATTAAAGCAAGGCATCAAATGAATGCATCTGAAATGAGCCTGGTCTGTCATCTTTGTCTACTTAAAGAAGTTACACTTTTATTTAGCAAAGCTATAGCTGCTTAAAACATTTGGAACTTTTCTTTGGGAAATTTCATCAGAGATGATTTTAGAACCGTCCAAGATAAGGTAGTTAGCCCTACTGCTTCATGGGTGTGTAAACCTAGCCTGTTATTATTATTATTTTTAAATTTAATCACCAATGTAGAACATAAATTTGGAGTCTGGAGCAATCATGACCTTATCTCTCAACTCCTCTTACCCCTATCACCCCCACCCCCCTACCCCATGAATGCTTAATAAACTTGTTGAATAAAAAAAAAAAAAACAACCAAGCCAAACAAAACACACACAGTACATACAGGAACACTTGAAACAAGAGTCAGCACAAATAAACAGAACCATGTCCACAAAGAATTCAGACAGAGGAATTTTCAGATGTAGTATATAAAAATGAGTATTTCAGTATGTTTAAGGAAATAAAGGAGAATGAAAAACCTGAGTTAGGAATAACAGTTTATTGAAAGAAAATTACCAACCTGACTTGAAAATTAGCCAAATCAAGTAGAACTGAAAATATAATAATTGAATTAAAATTCAACAAAAGAATTAACTATATTAAACACTGCTAAAGAAATAATCGATTGAAAGGTAAATCTGAAAAAATCAACTATGTAGCACACTGAAAACAAGCATGAAGTTAAAGAGAGCTATAGAAATTAAGAGATATGGAAAACAGAGTGAGAAAGTCTAATCAAACTAGGGTACCTGAAGGAGATAGAAAGTGTGAATGAGGTGATTCTTAAAGAAAGAATGGGTGAGAACTTTCCAGAATTGGTGAAATTAAAAAATAATAATAAAACAAAAACCATGAATCTTCAGATTAAAGAAACAGTGAATCCCAATTAGGTTTAATAAAAAGTGAGCCATACCTAGACACATAGCAGTGAAACCCAGCACACCAAAAACAGAGGTGATCTTAAAAGCAGCAAATGAGAAAAAGGTGGAATAGTTAACAATTAATGATAATTGTTCTGTCAATTTATTTCTCCATACCGAAAGAAAGCAATATACTATAGAATGCTATCATCAAAGTGCCAAGAGAGAAAAAATGTCCACCTAGACCCTTTGAGATCATTTTTCATTACAGAAAACAAAATAAACATTTTCAGAACAAATGAGAATTGAAAGTGTGCAACTATTAGGAAAGGAACTTCTAAAGGAAGTAGGAATGTGATCCCATAAAGAATGACTGAACTGCAAGAAAAATATTTGCAATGAAAATGGTAAAGATGTGAGTAAATCTAAAACACCAATGAATAAAGTTGTATTGTTTGGGGTTAAATAAAAGATAGAATTAAAATTCTGGATAGTATTAATAAAGTAATCTGCGTGATGGAAAAGACTGGTGCTAAAATCAGTCTAGAAGTCTAAAGAGTGTTGTTATGACTGTGTTTTGAGGGAAGGAGGAGTGGTAAAGATGATGATTAACTTTAAATGATTCAGGAGATAATGGGGGAATAGAAGCCTGAAGGAAAGAACAAGCCATTATATAAAAGAATTGTCAGACCTGAATACTAACCAATAGTATGACTAGAAATAATAACTTTTTAAAAAAACAGTGAATTGAAATAAACTCAGTGGGTTGCTTAAATAGCAGGTTAGACAAAACTGAAGAGCTATCTGATGAGCTGGAAGGGAGAGGGAAGGAAGTTACCCAGAGAGAAGAATGGAGAGATAAAGAAATAGAAATTGTGAAAAACACATTGAGACAAGGCATAGATTCGAAGAGTCAATGTCAAGACTTCTGGAAAGTGAGAACAGAATGGGGGAGGAGGAAATACTTGGAAAACAATGGATGAGGATAGTCCAGAATTAGTGAGAGAGAGAAATCTGCATAATCTCATGTTCCAAACAAGATAAATAAAAAATGAATCAAATGTTAGCACATATCATAGTGTAATAAAGAAAAATCTTACAATGAAATATGTGATGATGCTACTGTGGATATATTTTTATAAAGATCTTTATCTGGAAGAGATGCACACTGAAGTATTTTTGGATGGAAAGATAAGCTGTTAGGTATTTGCCTCAAAGAACTCAAAGGAAAAAAATGCTGAAATTAGGTAGTGGAGATATGGGAAACGACAACAACAGGATGATGATAATTATTGAAATTGGATGAGTACGTGGAGCTTCATTATTATTTTCTTTTGGTATGTTTGAAATTTTTCATAAAGTTATCTACTATTAGAGAATAACTCAAAGACAGCTACCAATATGGTAATTTACACTTTCATATGGAGGAGAACACTATTGTCATCAACTAGAGGCAAAAACAGGCTTTATAAAATAAAAGGGGAGGGAAAAAATTTCTAGAAACTGAATTTGTTTCCTTTTCTTTATGCTGATATATTGGAAGCCAGTAAGACAGGGTAATCCAAAAAGTCTGCTGTAGCGCTAGCTAACTAGATCATCAGGAGATGCAGTTTCAGGTATTTATAGATTCTCTGAAGAACCTTGAGAGTTTAACTGAGGATAATTGATAGGCTGTCCCTGTGCAATGTCTGTCAGTATCCTTCCTTGGCACCTCCATCTTACTCAAGCCATGACTGCACCATTGTCCATTCAAAATGCTCAAAATGTAGCTGCTATAGGAGTAGATTTGACTATAAGGGCTTTAGTCTTTTTTTTTTTGATAAAATATTATCTTGGATATCAGCTTAGAATAGTGGTTGTGTAGTAATATTTGTACTTGGCTATCAGTTGAGAAAGTAAAATTAAAGTATAGGGACAATCAGAAATATCAAAAGAAACATTTGTAGCCTATTCTATATTCAATTTTTAGTTGCTCTAGGCCCAGTGATATGCTGGATCTGGCTTGTACAGGACTGCAAGAACTGATTCTGTGTATTTCTTTCCAACTCTACACTCAGTGACATATCATTGGTAGCTTGAAATCAGCAATGGTGGAAGAATTTATACCATCAAAATCAGTAAACACTACAGATCAGGGCCTGTCTGCTCTTACCTCCATCACCCCAACCCCCAACCCCAGCACACGGCCAGCCATTTATCAGCCCACCAATGTAGGAGAATGAATCCCAAGCAGCAATTTCATTAAACAAGAAGTTTTTTTTTAATTGACCAATTGATTATTCAATTTTTTCCTGAGGTGCTTACTCAAAACAACAGGATATAGTAGCCTAGCCTCCATGTTGGCCATCCGTAAATAACTGAGGGCAATTCTGTTGTACGGGAATAACAGGTGTGTGCTAGTCTTTGGGTTTGTAAAATTTTAACTGCTTCATTTCTATTTGGAGCTGCTATCAACTCCTCTGGGGCAGAATATGCATACACTCATGATCCCCCTCTTCCTCTTTTAAAAAATCAGCTTTATTGAGGTATAATTTACATATATGATTCCCTTTTAGTCTTGAAGCATACATATAATTTATTACAACAATGCTTATTTTAATTTATTTTCTATTAGAGAAGCCATGGGTTTACAGGAAAATCCTACATAAAATACAGGGTGTTGGTTATAATTCCAAAATTTATTAAAACTAATTAGTGTTTGTGATGGTTAAGTTCACGTGACAACTTGGCTAGGTATGGTGTCCAGTTGTTTGGTCAAGCAAGCACTGCCCTGATGGTTACTGTGAGGGTTTCCTGAACTTAAACCAGTAGTCAATAGATTGCATCTATGGCTGATCGCATCTATAATCAACAAAAGAGATTGCCGTCAGCAGTAAGTCTTATCAAATCAGTTAAAGGCCTTAAGGGGAGAGCTGATGATTTCAGCAGCCAGAAAGAAGGGTTTCTGTCCCTACTTCAGCCATCCAGCTTCTCCTGGGGAATTTAAAACTTTCATCGAAGTTCCCAACTTGCAACCAGCCTTATGGAATTTGGATTTGCCCTTCCCCATGGTCATGAGAACCAATTCCTAAATAAATCCCATAAGACTTACACATTCCCAGATTCCCAGATACCACCCTACAATATAGGTTGTTGATCTTCATCTTTGTTTTCAAACTACGGAGTGTTAACATCTGGAAATTTCTTCATCCTCATTCTCCAGAATGTGTGTTCGCCTATTCAGTTAACATTTGAGCACTGGGGACATGAAGACAAATGCGTTGGTACTGAGTGAAATTTTAAATGCTGATGTAATAGAGAAAAAAATGGTGCTGTATAACTACAACAGAGAATGGGAACAGGACACAAAAAGAAATGGTTAGGCATATGAAAATCTCTTGGTCTGCTGAGCACCTATTGGATTGGGAAATGCAGAGGTTGATCTAAACCCGAGATAGAGGAGCACTGAATTCACCAGGAAAATAGAATAAAGAGGGTAGAACACAGTGGCTCAGCAGGCAGACTCTCCCCTGCCATGCCGAAGACCTGGGTTCAATTCCTGGCCTGCCCAAGCAAAAAAATAAAATAAAGAGAATTTGAAATTATTACAACTAATCCAGGAAGGGGTTGAGGAGAGATCAGAGGAGCAGAAGAGAAGACAGGTGGCAAGATGGAGTGAGGCTGAGATCTGCCTGTGGGGAAATAGTGACCAATGGAAAAAATCTTGACTGTGGAGTGACCAAAAGATGAACAGGGGTGTCCATGTGCAATTTGAAGACTGTTTGTTTTTTGTTTGACAATGTAACTCTCTCTTTTGTCCCTTACAAATTTTCAGTAATATCTACTGTGCCTTGCAAGAGTAGATCTGTTTTATTTTGCCTGTATGTCAGTTGAATTTCCTTCAGGGTCAATGGAACATGGAATGTTGGTTACTACGGTGATCCACACACTGCACCAATTCACTGGGAGGAATTTCAGCCAGAAATAACCGTGAGAAGGTAAACTTCCCAGGAATTTGTAGAAATTTTTGGGAGTGAGGGGAGAGGGGCTTGGAACTTCCACAGAGCATGCTGTCCTAGACTTGAAGAAGTAGGGCAACTTCAGCTGACATCTAGGTGACACCATGCAAAATTTTTGTCCAGTCTTCCTTTCCATTTATCACATTTAGGCCTCGCGCACTAAGATTCCCCCTCACCCACAAGGTGTAATATGAGCTAACAGTTAACCCATCTGAGCCTTGTCTTCTTTCCTATCTCACCTAAAAACTTCACTTACAACTCTGCTTACTCTTCTAGTCTAGACAGCACAAGCGATGCATTACTTCAGCAAAGCCCTATGTACTTTACAGGGTTGCTATAGATTCTTTAATAGATGTTAAAATACTTGGAATATTTTAAACTGTACCAAAATAAACTTTGCTTATTGTGTCATTGTTTTATTATTTCCAATAATAATAATGACAGTGAGCACTAAATGGTACCTATAATTATATACCAGGTATGCTGTCACTTTTCTCATTTAATATTTACCACATCTGTATTAGTTTCCTGGGGCTTCTGTAATAGATTACCACAAACTTGATGGTTTAAACAATTATTTGTTTTATATAAAACAAAGATTTTGTAATAAATAAAGAACAATAAATAATTTATTTGCCCACAATTTTGGAGGCCAGTCATCCCAAATCAAGGTGTTGGCAGGGCTGTACTCACTCTGAAGGCTTAGTAGTAAATTCTTTCTTGCTTCTTCCAGCTTCTGGTGGCTCCTGGCATTCCTTGGGTATGGCTGCATCACTCCAATCTCTACTTCTATCTTCACATGGCTGTCTTCCCCACTTCTCCCTGTGTCTTCTCTTTTTCTGTCTCTTATAAGGATACTTGTCAGTGGATTTGGGACCCACCCTAATCTAGCATTATCTCACCTCCAAATCTTTACCTTAATTATATGTGTAAAAATGCTTATTCTAAATTAGGTCACCTTCTGAGGTTTTGGATGGATATATCTTTTTGGAGGACCACTAGTCAATCCATACCACATCTCCCTGAAATAGGAAGTATTATTTTTACTCCTATTTTACAGATGATGACAAATGCCCAAAGCCAGGAAGTAAAAGTGGATCTACCTAACTCCAGAACATGTTCTTTTAACTATCAAGTATCATTTTAATGGATTGGCCTACAGATGAACTAATTGTCACTTTAAAAAAATAAATCAGTGAGAAATACAAACAACTCTATAGTAAAATGAGCAAAGGTTTTATACGAATGACTTTTAAATATATGAATGTAGTAACACCTTTATTCAAATTTACTGTAAATTAAAAGCATAATTATATACCATTTCATTTCTATTAGCATAGATGAGAAATCATAATTTCTTTTCATCAGTAACAAAACAGAACAATCTCCCCAAACCTTGAGATTTGACTCTGAATTCGATATAATTTTCTTTTGTCCACTCAGAAAATGCATGCTCATCATTTAAATAGCTTTCTTTTTCTTTTTCTGGAAACTGAAATAAGCACTTTTGTATATCGGACTTCAGAATCAGCCTTGTGCTGGGAAACAGGCTGCTGGCAGAAGCTTAAAAGGGATGTGAAAGCAAGAGGACCGTCTTTGACTTAACCTCGTATCTTATTATAATTTTCTGTTCATGTTTCATTTACTCCACTGGATTGTGATATTTTTAAGTCTGGGATTACATCTCATACCTTTATACCCCTACTCTTGAACTAAGCACATTATCCAGTACATGGTAAGAGTTAGGAAAAAGTTGTTGAATGAATAAATTAATGAATAGTGACTTCTGTGGCCTCCGTTTTCTTTATCAACACATGAGCAGCAGGCCTGCATGTGGAAAGAGGTGCTGTAAACTGAACTGATGCATCATGAAGTTGGTGAATGCTCAACAGATGCTCCACAACAATGTGACATTTCAAACAAAAGTTTTTTGACAGTAGCAATTACTTCTGAAAAAAAAAAAGCTACACATGAAAAAAAAAAAAGCTAGGTTTCGTGACCAAATAATGCAGAAAAGTAAGACTCAAGAGTATAAAATAAATGTTATGACAAAAAAGAATCTGAATGAGAACAGAAATTATGACCTACATCCATTAATGTGGCATTTCTTTAGGTACTGTATCAAATCAGTACATTAACTTGGAAAGCATTGCCATCTTTACTGCATTTAGTCTTCTTGGCCATGAGGATTTCTCTGTTTTAGAGTTCCTTTATTTCCCCTAATAAATTTGATCATTTTCTCTAAATAGTCCTTTTATTACATAGTTATTATGTAATTAATATTAAATATCAATTTATTTATACAAATAATTAATAATAAATATAATTAATATTAAATATTAATATTTAATGCTCCTCGTTACTTTTATAAATAGGATTGTATTTTAATTATGTTTTCTAAATTGTATATTGAAGTGAAATTATTTTTGTGGGTGTATGCAATCTTTTTTTGGTACGTAATCTTTTGCAATTTTTTGGAATTAATTTATTATCTCTAAGAGATTTTTAAAAGTTTAAAAAATTTTTTATCAGAAAAATATTCAAACTTATAGAAAAGTAGAATAGTATAATTACATGCCATGTACACATCATCCAACTTCAACAATTATCAACATTTTGTTTATCTTATTTCTTCTGTTCCTCTCCAGTTTTTCCCCCCTAATAGATTTTAAGTTTATTTACTTGGATTGTCTAATTATGTAATCATGCCACCCCAAAATAGTGCTTTGTTGTTATTTTTCTTTTTCTAAATTTATTCCCCATTTAAAAATTCCAAATTGCTATGGTGAGTATCTCTGTTAAACAGAAATGAGGGATCACAGGGGAAACCTTCTTTTTATCTTAGTTTTAATGGGTATGTCTTTGTTATTTGAAAAAAAAGCTGGCTGTTTGTTTTAAGCATGTACTATTTTTACTTGAAAGAAAGAGACAGAGACAGAGAGAGAGAAGGGAGGAAGGAAGAATGAAAGGAAGGGAGAAAGGAAGGAAGGAAGGAAGGAATCTTCAATAAAGTACATCACTCAGCATTGGTGAAGTTGTGGGGAGATACATAGATTGACATGCATCCGATGGCACAAACTGTCTGGAAATCAACTGGCATGACATAACCAACACTGTAAACCAGGGTTCCTGCTGATTTACCTAGGGATTTCAATTCATGACTCTGTCTTGAGTACATGTGCTGGTTTGAAAGGATGTATGTACCCTAGAAAAGTCATGTTTTAATCCTGATCCCATTTTGTAAAAGCAGCCACTCCTTCTAATCCCTATTCAGTATTGTATGTTTGAAACTGTAATTAGATCATCTCCCTGGAGATGTGATTTAATCAAGAGTGGTTGTTAAACTGGATTAGGTGGAGGCATGTCTCCACCCATTTGGGTAGGTCTTGATTAGTTTCTGAAGTTCTATAAAAGATGAAACCTTTTGGAGAATGAGAGATTCAGAGAGGGCAGAACAGAATGACATAGCCATGAGAAGAGAGTCCACCAGCAAGTGACCTTTGGAGATGAAGAAGGAAAATGCCTCCCAGGGAGTCTTCTGAAAGAGGAAGCCAGGAGAGGAAGCTAGCAGATGATGCCTTGTTTGCTACATGCCCTTCCAGATGAGAGAGAAATCCTGAACTTCATTGGCCTTGAACCAAGGTATTTTTCCCTGTATGCCTTTGATTGGACATTTCTATAGATTTGTTTTAATTGGGACATTATCTCAGCCCTAGAACTGTAAACTAGCAACTTATTAAATTCCCCTTTTTAAAAGCCATTCCGTTTCTGGTATATTGCATTCTGGCAGTTACCAAACTAGAACAGATTTTGGTACCAGGAGTGGGGTGCTGCTGCTGCAGTTTGCAAATACCAAACATGTTGGAACAGCTTTTTAAATGGATACGGGGAAAATTCTGGAAGAGTTGTGAGAAGCTTGATAGAAAGGCCTAGAAAGCTGTGAAGAGACTGTTGGTAGAAATGTGGACTCTAAAGACACTTCTGATAAAGACTTAGACAGAAATGAAGCACGTACTATTATAGATTGGAAGGAAAGTGAGCCTTGTTTTAAAATTGCAGACAGTCTGGCAAAGTTGACTAGGGGCTTTGGCTAGAAGGCTGATTTTAAAGGCCATGAACTTGGATATTTAGCAAAAGAGATCTCCAAATTAAATGTGAAAGTGTAGCCTGGTTTATCCTCACAGCTTATAGTGAAATGTAACAGGAAAGAGATAAGCGAAGAACTGAACTCTTGGGTACAAAGAAAGCAGAAATTGATATTCTGGAAAATTCTCAGCTTCCAGGAAGGGAGGCCCCAGAGAATAGTGCCCCATATGAGGCCTTGGCCAAATGTGGAACCAGTCAGCCATTTCAGAGAAAGCCAGGATTGGACATGGAGTTATCCAGGAAGGATCTGTGGAAAGTCCTTATATCTGATGGGCATGATCCAAGGATACTGCATAGAAAGCCAATGAGAGTACTGTGGGACCTGTATAAACAGAGCTGCTGCCAGTCTGGACTGGGGGGTTCAGAGAAGGGACACATTGGAGGAAAAATAACTTCAGAGGCAAAACCATGGAGGCTGAGGTCTGAAGTCAAGAAGCCTCAGGCCAGGAGAGCAGACCCACCCAAGCCCATGGAGAGGGTGAGTTTGCACCAAAGCCAGAGGATGGGCCTCCCACCTCATTGCAGTGGGAGAGCCATGCTGCCTCAGGCCTTGGAGAGAGTGAAGCACATTCCTTGGGGGTTGGGGAGAGCCTGGATGCCACCACATGGAGGTGTTGAGTGTGTGCCCCAGAGATGGCAGAGAGCCCCGGTGCAACCATGATCCTTGGAGAGGGTGGAGCTAAGAAAAAGGTGGTCTTCCCAATATCTCTCAAGGTTGCATTTGGAGAGAGGCAGGCCTCTGCATATGCCCTTGGAAAAGGTGGGATTGCTGCTTTCTAAAGCCCCGAAGATAAATGACTCTCAGACTTTGAAATCTAATGGACTTTGCCCTGTGGATTTTCGAAACTGCTTGGGTCCAGGGACCCCTGTGTTTCTTCCTCCCAATGGAAATAACTGTTTCCCATGACTGTTCTTCCTTTGTATGTTGGCAGCATATAACTTATGAGTTTTCAAAGGTCCAGAGACAGAGGAGAATTTGCCTGAGCACAGACCATGCTTGTACCTAACTTTGATGAGACTTTGTACTGGTTTTAATCTTGTATTGCATTTGATTGTTACTGAAATGCTTTAAATTTTTCTGATATTGTGATGGAATTAATGTATTTGCATATGGGAAAAACATGTCTTTTATGGGGTCCAGAGGGTAGAATGTGCTGGTTTGAAATGATGTATGTATGCCAGAAAAGCCACGTTTTAATCCTGATCCCATTTTGTAAAGGTAACTGTTCTAGTTTGCTAGCTGCCGGAATGCAATATACCAGAAACAGAATGGCTTTTAAAAAGGGGAATTTAATGAGTTGCTAGTTTACAGTTCTAAGGCCGAGAAAATGTCCAATTAAAACAAGTCTACAGAAATGTCCAATCAAAGGCATCCAGGGAAAATACCTTGGTTCAAGAAGACCAGTGAAGTTCAGGGCTTCTCTCTCAAGTGAGAAGGCACATGGCAAACACAGTCAGGGCTTCTCTCTCAGCTTGGAGGGCACATGGCAGACATGGCATCATCTGCTAGCTTTCTCTCCTGGCTTCTGGTTTAATGAGGCTCCCTGGGAGGTGTTTTCTTTCTTCATCTCCAAAGGTCTCTGGCTGGTGGACTCTCTGCTTCATGGTGCTGCAGCATTCTCTACTCTCTCTGAATCTCTCATTCTCCAAAATGTTTCCTCTTTTATAGGACTCCAGTAAACCAATCAGGGCCCACCCAAATGGGTAGAGACATGTCATCATCTAATCCAGTTTAACAACCACTCTTGACTAAATCACATCATCCAGGGAGATGATCTGATTATAGTTTCAAACATACAGTATTGAATAGGGATTATTCTACTTTTATGAAATGAGATTTTGATTAAAACATGGCTTTTCTATGGGGCATACTTCCTTTCAAACCAGCACAGTAACCATTTTTTCTAATCCCTATTCACCATTGTATGTTTGAAACTGTAATTAGATCATCTCCCTGTAGATGTGATTTAATCAGGAGTGGTTGTTAAGCTGGATTAGGTGGAGGCATGGCTCCACCCATTTGGGTGGGTCTTGATTAGTTTCTGGAGTCCTATGGAAGAGGAAATATTTTGGACAATGAGAGAGATTTGGAGAGAGCAGAATGACAAAGCCACGAGAAGCAGAGTCCATAAGCCAGCAACCTTTGGAAATGAAGAAGGAAAATGCCTCCCAGGGAGCTTCATAAAGAGAAGCCAGGAGAGAAAGCTAGCAGATGATGGGGTGTTTGCCACATGCATTTCCAGATTAGAGAGAAACCCTGACCCTGTTTGCCATGTGCCTTTTCACTTGAGAGAGAAACCCTGAACTTCATCAGCCTTCTCGAACCAAGGTATCTTTCCCTGGATGCCTTAGATTGGAGATTTCTACAGACTTGTTTTAATTGGGACATTTTCTCAGCCTTAGAACTGTAAACTTGCAACTTATTAAATTCCCCTTTTTAAAAGCCATTCCTTTCTTGTATGTTGCATTCCAGCAGTAGCAAACTAGAACAGTAGATAACAAGAAATGTGGTCCAAGATTGATGTACATAATTTTTAGTAGCCATGAGGTATTCTATAGTATATTACTGGCCACCCAAAACCCATTCCTAGCCCCTTTCACCCTCATTAACTTTCGCTGCAGATACTCTTTTCTCTTAGCCTTATGTTCTAGTTCCGACCAGTGAAATGTAAAAGGAAGTCTGCTGGGAATCCTCTAAGATGGATGTTCTCTCAGCAAACATAGACCATCATCTTTTGTTGAATGTTATATATTTTTTGTTTGTTATTTTTCTGTGCATCTGAGAAATTTATTTGAATTTGTCTACCACTGCCAATTTTATTGTGGCAGAATTAACTTTTTACTCCTTCTGTGTTTTTAATTTCCTTTCAATCCTTCCTTTTCATCAAATCTAGTTTATGTTGGCATCTCAGCTTATTTGCTTCTGTTGCAATTCCATTTAAGATGCCCAGTAACTTTCTAGATTGTTTCCTCGTTCCTGGAAGAAAAAAAATCCTTTTCAGATGTTTGTAAAGTTTCTAAACTTTTGAGATACTTTTTTCTTTCTATTGGTTTTTTTTTTTTTTTCATGGGCAGTCAGTGGGAATTGAATCTGGGTCTCTGGAAACTTTGCCATTGAGCCACCATTGCCTACCTCTTTCTATTGTTTTATAGTTTTGATTTTCATTAGGTCACTTGCTGATGTTTTTACTTTGAACAAGGTGATGTCTATACTGATTCAGTGTTTTTACCAGGCTGAATGATTCATTTTGAGTTAATTTTTGCATAGGTTGTGAGATTTGGATCCCCTTTCATTCTTTTGCATGTGGATATCCAGTTCTCTAGGCACCATTTATTGAAGAGACTGTTCTGTCCCAGGTGAGTTGGCTTGACTGCCTTATCAAAGATCAATTGTCCATAGATGGGAAGGTCTATAGCTGAACACTCTATTCAATTCCATTGGTCAGTATATCTATCTTTATGACAGTACCATGCTATTTTGACCACTGTAGCTTCATAATATGCTTTACAGTCAGGTAGTGTGAGACCTCTAACTTCATTTTTCTTTCTCAGGGTATTTTTAGCTATTCAGGGCACACTGCCCTTCCAGATAAATTTGGTTATTGGTTTTTCTATTTCTGAAAAGTAAATTTTTGGGATTTTAACTGGCATTTCATTGAATTTATAAATCAATTTAGGTAGATTTGACATCTTAACTATATTTAATCTTCCAACCCATGAACATGGTATGGCCATCCATTTATTTAGGTTTTCTGTGATTTCTTTTAGCAATTTCTTGTAGTTTTCCTTGTATAGGTCTTTTGTCTCTTTAGTTAAATTTATTCCTAAATATTTTATTCTTTTGTTTGCAATTGTAAATGGAATTTTTTTCTTGTTTCCCCCCTCAGATTGTTCATTACTAGTGTATAGAAACACTACAGATTTTTAATATGTCATGTCTAATTTTCCTTCTTTCTAAACTTTTCTTCACACCTCTTTCTTTTGTGTTTTCATATCTATCTCTAGTGCTCCCTTTAGTATTTCTTGCAGAGCTGGTCTCTTGGTCACAAATTCTCTCAGCAATTTTTTGTCTGAAAATGTTTTAATTTCTCCCTCATTTTTGAAGGACAATTTTGCTGGGTATAGAATTCTTGGTTGGCAGTTTTTCTCTTTTAGTAATTTAAATATATCACCCCACTGTCTTCTCGCCTCCATGGTTTCTGCTGAGAAATCTACACATAGTCTTATTGGACTTGCTTTTCTATGCATAGTCTTATTGCGTAGAAATCTACACATAGTCTTATTGGACTTATTAGGATTGCTTTTCTCTTGCTACTTTCAAGATTCTCTCTTTCTCTTTGACCTCTCACATTCTGATTAGTAAATGTCTTGGAGTACTTCTATTTGGATCTATTCTCTTTGGGGTATGCTGCACTTCTTGGATCTGTAATTTTAAGTCTTTCATAAGAGTTGGGAAATTTTCAGTGATAATTTCCTCCATTAGTTTTTCTCCTCCTTTTCCCTTCTCTTCTCCTTCTGGGATGCCCACAACACATATATTCATGTGCTTCATATTATCCTTCAATTCCACAAGTCCCTGCTCATATTTTTTCATTTTTTCCCCTATATTTTCTTTTTCTTGCTGGATTTCAGATGTTCCGTCCTCCAGTTCACCAATCCTATGTTCTGCCTCTCGAAACCTACCATTGCAGGGTTCCATTGTTTTTTTTCATCTCCTCTACCATGCCTTTCAGTCCCATAAGTTCTGTGATTTGTTTTTTCAGACTTTTGATTTCTTCTTTTTGTTCATTCCTTGCCTTCTTTATGTCCTCCCTCAATTCATTGATTTGGTTTTTGATGAAGTTTTCCATGTCTGTTCATATATTCTGAATGAATTGTTTCAGCTCCTGTATCTCTTTTGAATTGTTGGTTTGTTCCTTTGACTAGGCCATATCTTCAATTTTCCTAGTGTGATTTGTTATTTTTGCTGGTGTCTAGGCATTTAATTACCTTAATTAGTTTATTCTGGAGATTGCTTTCACTTCTTTTACCTAGGGTTTTCTTGCTGGATGAATTTGTTTTCTATCTGTTCTTTTACATTCAGTTCAGCTTAATCTGGACCTCTAGCTTAGGTTTTGTTTAACAGAGGAGAATTTTTCAGTTCTTGTTTTCTTGTTTCTTGCCCTGTTTGTATGGTGTCTTCCCCACCCCCCTTAGGAGAGTCTACATAGGTATTATAGATTCCAGCCAGATTTTCCTGGACCAAACTGACCTCCTATCAGGGGGAAAGAGTGTCCTGCGTCAGTTTTCCCTGAGGGTGAGACCCAGCAGGTTGAAAGAGTTTTCTGTGAAGTCTCTGTGCTCTGTTTTTCTTATCCTGTCCAGTATGTGGTGCTTGTCTTTCTGCAAGTCCCACTAGCATAAGATGATGCAGTACCTTTAACTTTGGCAGACTCTCCCTGCTGGGGGCGTGGTGGAGACAGAGGAGTGGTTGTAGGCTGGTTTTAATGGCTTCAAATTACCAAGCCCTGGTGTCTGAATTCTTTGAGGGAGGGACTCTACCTGAGCTGGGCTTCACCCCTCCCCTGGGGAAGGCACAGTCTCCAGACAAGCCCTCAAACGAGCTTGTTTCTGCCTATGCCTGGGGTAGTTGCAGCCTGAGAAGTCCTGTGGTTGTATCAAAAGGCAGTCAAGCCTTTGTAGAAACACTGCCACAAAAACCTCTGTTTCCATCAGCAGTGCCCCCTTGGTGCAGGGGCAAAAATGAGCAACCTCTGCTTTGACCAGGTTCACCTGAGCTGGGGGCCTATTTTTAGTGTTAAGAATTTGTTAATTAATTTCACAATCTGTGTTTGGTTGGGCTCAGCCCCTGCTGCTAGTAAAGTCCCTTTCCTTTCCCCTCTGAGAAGCAGCCTGTGAGGGAGGGGCACCAGCTGCTGCAGCTTGGGGAACTCACGGTTCTGGGGGGGCTCCCACCTGGTCCAGACAGGGGTACGCTGTGTGTTCAGTCACTGACGTGGCCCCAGGAGCTGTTCTGTACTGTTTCTGTTTATTTAGTAGCTGTTCTGGAGGACGAACTAAAACGTGCACATTGCTAAGCCGCCATCTTGGTCCAGAAGTCTCTCTTGTGATTCTTTATCTGACTTTGGTATCCAAGTACTGCTGGCATCATAGAATGAGTTTGGAAGGTTCCCTCCTCTTCAATTTTTTGAAGGAGTTTGAGAAATATTGATGTTAATTTTCCTTTGAGTGGCTGGTAGAATTAAGCAATAATTACTATGTCAGAATCTTTACTTGTTATTGGTTTCTTGAGATTGCTTATTTCTTCTTAATTCAGTTTAAGTAATTTGTGATTTTCTAGGAAATTGTCCCTTTCATCTAGGTTATGTAATTTTTGCGTATAGTTCTTCATGGTATTTTATTTCTGTAAGGTGGTAATTTATTTCAGTCTAGCTAAATATTTATCAATTTTGCTGATCTTTCCAATTTTTTTGTAGTCTCTGTTTCATTTTTCCCTGCTCTGGTCTAAACCTTTGGGTTTAGTTTGCTCATCTTTTTCTTGTTTCTTAAGGTAAAAGTTGAAGTTACTGTTTTGAGATCTTCTTTTATACTATTAACAGTTAATACTATAAATTTCCCTTTAAGTTTAGCTTTAGCCTATAAGTTTCAGCATATTTTCTTTTGTTTTCATTCATCTTAAAGTATTTTCTAATTTCCCCTGTAATTTCTTTTTGGTTCATTGGTTATTTAGGTATGTGTTGTTTAATGCCCGCATATTTTTGAATTTCTTAAACCTCCTTCTTCTGTTGATTTCTAATTTCATTCCATTGTGTTCAGATCATATATTTATATGATTTCCAGCCTTTTAAATTTATTATTTGATGGCTTGAAATGCCTTTCATTTAAATTAATTTCTACTCTTTTATTCAACTTTTGGAGTTTTCTCCACAGGTCTTACATTCTTGGTTAATTTGTAGATGCTTTATATTTTTATAGAGAGCTGCTTATTTTATTATATGTTTATTGCTTGTGTTGGGAAATGTTATTTCTTTGTAGGTTGATCATGTAGCTGGAAAATTTGTTGAACTTCCATTCTGACCATTTGTCTGTTGATTTTTTTCACTATGTTAGAGATTTGATCATCTCATCTTTAAAAATATGTTTTATCCATTCATATTCCAATCCTTATACCTCTTACTATGTCTGGACACTTGTACTATGTTAAAATTAAGGGTGATGATTTCCTCATAAGCAGTGGGGACAGCCAAAGCAATAGGTCAAGCCCTCGATCTTGGGGTTTGTTCATATGAAACTTACCCTCGCAAAGGATAGACTAAGTTTACTTAAAATTAGGCCTAAAAGTCACCCCCAGAGAACCTCTTTTGTTGCTTAGATGTGGCCTCTCTCTTTCAGTCAATACAACAAATGAACTCACTGCCCTCCCTCTTCCTACGTGGGACATGCCTCCCAGGGGTGTGAACCTTCCTGGCAATGTGGGACAGAAATCCTAGAATGAGCTGGGAATCAACATCAAGGGATTGAGAAAATCTTCTTGACCAAAAGGGGGAAGAGAGAAATGAGACAAAATAAAGTGTCAATGGCTAAGAGATTTCAAACGTAGTCGAGAGGTTATCCTGGAGGTCATTCTTACGCATTATATAGATATCACCTTTTTTAGCCAAGGTGTATTGGAGAGGCTGGAGGGAAGTGCCTGAAAATGTAGAGCTGTGTTCCATTAGCCATGTTTTTTTAAGATGATGGTATAATGATACAGCTTTTGCAACATGTCTGTGTGATTGTGAAAAAAAGGAAGAAGAAGAAGAAGAAAAAAAAAAAACTAAGGGTGAGATGATTTCCCCCCAAATTTTGGCTGACAATACCTTTTAGAAAACACAAAACCTAAATGTTGGAAATAAAATTTGAGCTTCTAACTTCCCCCCATTAAATGTGGAAGGCAAGAAGGACAAAGTTGGAGAACTGACACTACTAGACTTCAAGATTTCCTATAAAGCTACAGTGTGGTATTTGTGAAAGAATAGACAAATTAATCAATGGAACAGAATCGATCCATACAAGTATAGTCAACTGATCTTTGACAAGAAGTCAATGGAAAAAAATATAGTTTTTAACATCTGGTGCTGGAAGAATTGGTCATCCACATACCAAAAAGTAAATCTAGATACATACCTTATATTTCTCACAAAAACGAACTCAAAATGGATCAGAGACCTACATGTAAACAAAAAAAATTATAAAATTTCTAGAACATAACATAGGAAAAAATCTTAGACTTCTATAAAATTCAAAACTTCTGCCTTGCAAAAGACTGTTATGAGAACGAAAAGACAAGCCAAAGAGTTAGAGAAAATATTTGCAAAACATATATCTGAAATATACACAGAACTCTGAAAATTAAACAATAAGAAAACAACCAGTCAAATCTTAAAAATGGGCAAATGATCTGGAGAGGTCACCAATTAAGATATGCAGATGGAAAATAAGCATACTAAAAGATGATCAACATCATTTGTCATTTGGGAATTGCAAATTAAAACAACAATGAGATACCACTACACATCTATTAGAATGACCAAAATCCCAAACACTGACAAGACCCTCGGCCACTTGGGGAACCAGGAAGGCCTTTCTCCAAGGAGAGTACTGAAGGCTGATTGTGTGGTGCAGAGCTACAACTGGAAAAGCTCTAGTATTTACAATGTTTCCAAGACAATCAAAGTGACACTGACTCAGATATCTGAGTTACAAGTAGACCAGAGGGAAAGAGGGTGGGCTCAGCAGGCAGAGCTCTCACCTGCCATGCCAGAGACCTGGGTTTGATTCCCGGTGTCTGCCCATACAACAACAATAACAAAAAAAAGTAGACCAAAGAGAGAAGAGACCAAGAGCTGGGAAGACCCTACTACTATAAGGGCTGATATTTACTAGTATCCTGATATAGAAATCCATAGTCTTCTATCCTGGAGGAGTTCTTAAATTCCAGGCTATATCTTACACAGTAGGCTTCAAAGCCTTGGCTTGTCCCACCAAACCAGGTTTGCTCTGGAGATAGACCTACAGCTGGACCAGCAAAGTTGCTGAAAGTGTTATCCTGTTCTTCTGGCTGAGGTCTTTTGGGTGAGAGATACTGATATAGACAGCTGAGGGAAGGGCTGGATATCTCATCCTCATCAGAAAATGTGCACAATTCCACAATTTGGAATATGTCATTAGCATCAGAGTACAAAGCAGGAACTGAGGCCACAAGCATTTCCAACTGTGGATCTTGCATTTGGGTGCCACTTATGGGATTCCCAGTGAAGACAGAGTCTCATGCCAAATTTGAAGTACTTAATGGTTGTGGTGGAAGGAAGCTGTAGTAATCAGAAACTACAGGGAAAAAAGAATAAGGATTGGTGCCTGCTCTGTGTGGGGTGGGCACATTCTCCTTGGTTGGAAAGATCTGGTTTTATTTCTCTAGTGATTGCCATTGTTGCTGCTGCTGCTTCCTCAATTTGAATTGCCAGTTCCTAAACCAAATCTTCACTCTTGACTCCTCTATGTTGAGTTTCAAAGCCAGTTCCTTCTGGGCATTTTTATCTGGAAACATGGTCTGGCTGAATAGAATCTCCAACTCTTCATGCTATTTTTGGGAAATAAGGTACGGTCATGATGCTTCCTCCATATTGAGGAATTGGTTTGACACTGAGGTGCAAAGCACATGCTTGATTTACGCATATTGATAAAAGTATCTGGCTGAGAAGTCTCAATGGGCACTCTGTTCTTCTGAGATATGGGACTGACTGGATGCTGTGGCATTGAGTTCATGTTGGAATCACCCATGCTGACAAATGGGTCAGGCTGGGAATTCTCTGGGGCCCTTCTGTTCATCAGAGGCCCTGAAATATGAGATGGAAAGCTGTGATCCACTTGTTCTTGTGGTATCATTTTCACGTTGGAATCATCCATGTGGATTCAAGGGTGCTGCTGGGGATTCCCAGGGACCTCTACATCTGTCTGGCCACCAGTGGATTCCATTGGTAGGTCTATTCATGAATCCCTTTGGAGTGTCCATTTTCAATCCTGTTTGATGTGTCTCTCTTTGGAAATGCAGTTTCTTCAGTCCCTGCTCATATTTTTCCATTCTTTTCCTTATATTTTCTTTTGCTTGTCAGATTTCAGATGTCCCATCCTCCAGTTCACATCCTATCTTCTGCCTCTTGAAATCTAACTTTGTAGATTTCCATTGTTTTTTTTCTTATCCCTTCTACTGTGCTTTTCATTCCCATAAGTTCTGTGATTTGTTTTTTCAGACATTCTATTTCTTCTTTTTGTTTATTCCTTGCCTTCTTTATATTCTCCATCAATTCATTGATTTGATTTTTGAAGAGGTTTTCCATGTTTGTTCGAACATTCTGAATTAATTGTTTCAACTCCTGTTTCTCATTTGAATTGCCGGTTTGTTCCTGTGACTGGGCCATATCTTCAATTTTCCTAGTATGATTTGTTATTTTTTGCTGGGTCTAGGCATTTAATTACCTTAATTAGTTTATTCTGGAGATTGTTTTTACTTTTTTTAACCTAGGATTTTCTTGCTGGATGACTTTGTTGTCTATCTGTTCTTTGACATTCTGTTCAGCTTATTCTGGACCTTTAGCTTAGGTTTTGTTTAACAGATCAGAATTTTTCAGTTCTTGTTTTCTTGTTTCTTGCCCTGCCTGCATGGTGCCTTTTTTTTTTTTTTTTTTTTTCTCCCTTAGGAGGATCTAGTTAGGTATTATAGACCTCAGTCAGAATTTCCCAGACCAAACTGGTCTCCTCTCAGGAGGAAAGAGTCCCCTGCATTGTCCCTGAGGGTGAGACCCAGCAGGTTGCTGTGAAACCTCTAGACTGTTTTTCTTATCCTCCCCTGTATGTGGCACTTGTCTACCTGCGGGTGCCCCAGCATAAAGTGATGTGGTACCTTTAACTTCAGCAGACTGTCCCTGCTGGGGGTGTGTGGTCAAGACAGAGGAGAGGCTGTAGAGTGGCTTTAATCACTTCAGTTTTCCAGACCCTGGGGTCTGAATTCCTTGAGGGAGGGATTCCACCTGAGCTGGGCCCCACCCACTCCTGGGGAAGGCATAGCCTCCAGACAAGCTCTCAGATGAACTCAATTTCACCCTTACTTGGGGTAGTTGGAGCCTGAGAAGCCTTACAGCTGTATACAAAGAGTAGTCAATCCATAGAAACACAGCCACAAAAAAGAAAAGAAAAAAAAATCCTTTTCAGAGCAGGATCCCAGTTCCTCGGGTTTGCCAACCAAGAGCTTAAGTTGGTATGTTGCTCTGTGTATCTCCAGGTCCTGTGTGCCCTCTCCTTTCCTTCAGGGCCCAGACCCTTTCAAGTATTTTGTGCTGCCCAATCCAAAAAAACCTTTGTTTTTTTTTCTTTTTCTATCAGCCCTGCCCGCTCTGCGCCGGAGCAAAAACCAGCAACCTCAGCTTTTACTTGAGGTTCAGCTGAGTTGGAGGCCTATTTACAGTAGTTAGAGTTTGTTAATTGACTCCACAATTGGAGCTTAGTTGTGCTCAGCCTCTGCTGCTGGCAAAGTCTCTTTCCTTTCCTGTCTGGGAAGCATCCTGTGGGGCAGGGGCGCTGGCTGCCATGGTTTGGGGAACTCATGGTTCTAGGTGGGCTCACAGCTGGTCCAGCTGATCCAGACTAGGGTACACTGTGTGTCAGGTCACTGACATGGCCCCAGCAGGTCTGTTCCTGGCTATTTACTAGCTGCTCTGGAGGATGAACTAAATCCCACACTTCGCTAAGCTGCCATCTTGGCTCCTGTGAGTGTATTTTTTGAAGGGAGTGGAGATGTGGAAGGGGTGATTTTCAGGGGACTGGGAGGCTGCAGAAGAGATATGAGAAAACTCTCCACCTAGTGGGTACCAAGGGACATGTGAAAGGACTTGACGTCTGGGCTTATCCAATCTTTGCTGGCTCATCTGAATACCACTTTGAGGCTTTTTAAAAAAATTTTAAACACCATACACTTGAAGTAAATTAGGTTTATATCGTTGGTGCTCTGAGTAAAGAAGGAAGTGGCACTTTCTTATGGGCCACCAATTCTCTTTCTGGCATGAATGTTCTTCCCCTAAGATGTGACTGATGGCTGGTATAAATGGTCTCTCCTGAATCATAACTCAACAATGTCAGCGGTCCTGCCAAGTTTGTGGCCCAAACTGTGTGCATCACTGCTTCCTCTCTCTCAAGGCTTTTGCAGCAGAATTAGGAGCTTATTTTCATTGGTTTATTTCTTCCTATGATTTAAAGACTTGAGGAATTCAATAATTTTTATTTAGTGCCTTTGCCTTACCTACTAAGATAAATTTAGCAAATCAAAATATTTTTTCTAGCCTGATCAGGGGCTAATCACTATAATTATCTTTGATTTAGTGTACATTTTAACTGAAACATATGCAACATCTCCCCCAAAATCAATCAATATGGCCTCTATCTTTTTCTAAGGGAGGATGATCCTAATAATATTCTCTGGAAAATTCTCACTCATAAGCTGACCCATATTTAAATTTTTCTTCATTCTCACCCTCCATGATAAAAGATATGCAAATGAAAAAAACCTCCTATGGAGACACTACATCATTTTCTACTAGGTATAGAAACGGAGTTTCTTAGTTGATGGACACATGGTAGGAGAAGTATGAAGTTTCAGTTTTTGGGATTCCCTCCTCTCCACATCAATTCATTCTCATATCTTGGTCATCTAAAATGCTTTTTAAACTTTATTTTCTGTATTGTATATTTCTTACAATGTTATCTAAAAACATTAATTGACATTATGACATTAATCTTGCTTTTATACACGTGCATCTTCACTTGTTTCCTACTGTTTGCTTTCATGTTTTCATTGCTCCTGTTGCCGCTCAGATGGGCACACCAGTCTGTCACAGTTTAATGACACCATTCCCTATTCATGGTCACAGTTCTTTGTTTGTATAGTGCTTTACAATTTGCAAGATTTCAAGAACATCATTTTAATCTTCATTCACTCATGCATTAAAGCATATTTGCATATCTTCTATG
Organism: Tamandua tetradactyla; assembly: GCF_023851605.1. NCBI lineage: Eukaryota > Metazoa > Chordata > Mammalia > Pilosa > Myrmecophagidae > Tamandua > Tamandua tetradactyla. The sequence continues at coordinate 29,085,367 of NC_135334.1, read as the reverse complement.
TTCCAGGCACTGTGCTGGGCCCTGAAGATACAAAGATAAAAAGATACAGCTCCTGAACTACACATATGGGGAAGGCACATAAAACAATAGACAGGATTCGGTATTCAAAAGCAACCTTCTGATAATGGCTTGGTTTCTAAATTTCTTTTTCTACTGGGAAGAGAGTATATTGACTAACGGACACTGGAATTTGTCCATTTGACAGTTTTATTGCGTATGTGTTTAGAAAATGGATAAATTGGCATTTGGGCTTATAAATCAGTCTCTAAAGAGCATGGCCAGAACTTAATCTGTAGTGGGTAACTGAATATGTTAAGGATCTGCCCCTTAAATCTGTAGCCTGTATTCAGGACCTGTAATGATCCCACTAGAGTTCAAACAGACTGGGAGGCCCAGATTGATCAGCCAACTGTCCTTTTTTCTCCTTCTCAACATACAGAGTAAGCCGTGGTCCAATATTGACGGATAAATGAAGAATTCCAGCAAAAGGGTAAAATTCATTTCTCCTTTTGCTGGCATTTATGCTGTAATGGACATATAAGGAGTTGAACTTTTTCCTGTGTTGCTTTGTGCTTTGGTATCACTTAAAGTGGAAATGGAAACTGATGGGGTAAGTGTTATTTCCTTGGCATTGAAGACCTTAAATAGAGAAGTGAGTCAGCAGGTCCACAAACTAATGAGCCGGGATTAGTCACATAGGGAGTGGATCTGCTTAATATGAATTTAACTTTCTCTTCATATCATTGCCCTTGAAACTGGGTGGAAACCCCCAACCCATTGCTCAATTTCCATCTGGCAGCTACAAGGATATGCTAAGGCAATATCTGGCAATGATAGCTGAGGCTATTTGACTAATCATAAATAGCTAATCCATTTTATTTTGAAGACTTTTAAAAGTCTTTTTTTCCTCTCTATATCTTTGAGAAAAGTATGAATTATTAGTAATATTGCAATATCCAGTTAAAGGGATAAATTTAGAAGTGGACTCAGAATCATAGCAAAAATTAGATGGTGTCTTAATTTTAATTTGGGGGTGTTTGGAATGAAGTGGTCCTGTGCTCTCACAGGAAAAAAATGTGGTGGTGATTGCTTTTGAACATCAGTAAGACTAATTTGAGATCTGATTAGCTTTCTAAAGATTTCTTAGTCCAGTTCTAAAACATACCTCATTTTACGCCCTCAGTGCAAGGAAGTAAACTTTAATTTTAAAGCTGATACTTCTTAAGTTCTGAGTTAATTGATTATAAGTATAGCTGGGTGCCTGGTAAAACAGAACTTTAAGATTATGGTGCTTCTTGACTTTTAAGTGGAGGCAGTAAATCACAGAAGAAGTTATTTAAAGAAGTCACCTGACTGGCTTTTCCTAGCTATGTAATTATAACTTTTTATCCATTGCCCAAGGGGGAGAGAGTTTAAATGTATCCCCTGCATCATCCCTGGCTTCCAAATTTCTTTTATGTGCATAGCTTTGAGAAGGGGTGGAAATTTTACATAAGGAACTCAGGAACCTCTGGAAAAGAAAGGTTCTAAGAGTCTGTATTAGTTTTCTGTGCCTGTCAGAACAAAGTACGACAAACTGGGTGGCTTAAAAAAACAATACCCTAGAAATTTATTGTCTCACACTTCTGGAGGCCAGAAGTCTGAATTCAAGGTGATGGCAGGACCATGCTTCTTCTGAAATATGTAGGAGAGAATCCTTGCTTCCTTCTGGTGTTGGCCAGCAATGCCTGGCATATCTTGGCCTGTAGCTGCATCACTTTGATCTCTGCTTCGTCTTCACATGGACTTCTCTTTGTGTGTTGTATCTGTGTCCAAATTTCCTTCTTCTTATGAGGACAACAGGCATATTAGATTAGGGCCTGCCCTAATCTGGTGTGGCCTCATTTTAACTAATTACTTCTTCAAAGACCCTGTTTCCAAATAAGGTCACATTCACAGGACCAGGGTTAGGACTTGAATATGTCTTTTTTGGAGAACGCAGTTCAACCCATAACAGAGTCCAATCTCTTGCCCCAACATTCAACGTTAGGAAAGTTTGTTGGAGGGTAACTGTATGACCTGTTGAAGATGTAGTGACAGGTATGAGTTCCTTGATTTAAAATTGCCAAGATTCCTGAGGATCACTTGTGAAGGTAGGTGCAGAAGGGTATGCTTCTTGCTCTATGAGGTGACCAGTGTTGGAACCTGCACTCACCCAGCTCTTTTGGGGCAGACTCACCTCCTGGAAAGTAGCTGTGCTGAACAGCTGCCATCTTGAGAACTCCTGACAAACTTAAGAGTGAGGCATGAGCTTGTTCTTTCTCAAGGAACTCTTGAGTCTCGTGCCTCACTCAGGGAGCTCTTTAGTCTAGACTGTAGCAGAAAGTGGAAAGTCCCTCAGCCTTCCCTGAGGGTATTTGTAATTCAAGCTCCTATTGTAACTCTTCCAGGAACACAACCAATCTGGCAGGGTTGGAGGCATTCTCCAGCCCCAAAAGTCAAGTGGGCTTGAGCTGCTCTCTCCCTCTTTGAATGAGGAGCTGCACACAAGGGCTCCTGACACCCAAAGTGTGTGTGTGTGTGTGTGTGTGTGTGTGTGTGGTGGTAGGCAGTCCCTGAGGGAACTGAACTTGACTTGCATGTGGGGGTGCTGGGCATTATATTTTTGGGGAAGGGCATTATTTACTCCTCCAAACGTACAGTTGAATACTATAGTTATCGGACTAATGACTCACCCCCTTAATGCCCACAGCCCAAGAGAACAACAAATGTGGAAAAAAAGAAAAATTTATGTCCAATTGACTCCCTCAGACTAACTGACCTTTAACTAATTTATTCCTCTCAGAATTTACAAGAAAACTGCCTTGTATTTTTTTCCCATTCTCTCTTCCTTGTCTCCTCTCACTTACTCTCACTTACTTAGATTGCCTTTCTTTTATCCTGTTATAAAGTAGCTTTCTAAATACGGTAAAATCATGATTCTCATACAGATAAAAAATAAACATATATTAAAGATTTTATCCTTCTCATTAACCTGTGATGGAACCAGGGAGATATTACAACTGGTTCAAAAGAGAATTCAAAGAACAGACACAATTATAGATCAGGAATATTGAAATAAATCTGCAAAGGGTGATAAAACTGGCTTTTCTACAGAGAAAGATGGAAGCCAATGGCTTTTCCAATGGACAGGCCAAAAACTTGCAAATCTATAGACAAGAATTATTTGCATCATTATCAGTTATCTGTATGCCTCCACAACAGTCTCAATCAGTCTCTATTTTGAAATTCATTTTTCTTCTCTCCTTAGTGCCCAGAAATACCCCATAAATAGTGTAGTGGCTCATGGTGGGGTTGTCATCAACAAACGGGAAAGGCTATGATGGAGCAAATTTTAGGGGAAGATCATAGTTTTGTTTTAGATGGTTAAATGGCATATTAGCCATTAAGTGGAATTGTTGAATAGGGAGTTGAAGATATGAATCTGTAGTTCAGGAGAGAAGTCTTGGGTTCAAATATAAATTTGGGAATCAGCTTTCATGTGGTAATTAAAGTTGCAGGAGTGGGTAAGATCATCAGGGAATAAATATTGATAAAAAACAATTTTTTATTTTATTTTTTGATCTTTAAGTCTTTAAAAATTTCTGTAGTCATTCATTCATTTATCCTCCCCTCCAAATCCTGAGTACCTGCTGTGAGGGAGCACTGTTTTAAAGGCCAAGGATACACACAACAGTAAGTCAAAATCTCTACTCTGTTGAAGTGTACATTCCTTTGGTATCACCTTATTTTGTCTATCTTTTTTTTTGCTTTTTATTATTTTTATCCTTCCATTTTTGCAAATTTTACCAAGTTCCTAAACGGCTCCAGTGCACATGCTCGCGGTTGAGCTTTCACTTTTTAATGTTAACTCTACAGTGTTGGCCATTCTCCTTTTCCCCACTCACTTCCCACCCCCAATATATGTACAACAGCTCTATTATGAGCTCTTCTTGATCAGGACCTATGTCCTGCAAGGCTGATATGTATAGATTGCTTCAATGAGCTCCCTTGCCTTCTGGCCTCCAGTTGGGTCCAGCCATTAGGAACACCAAAAGGAAAGCAAAAGGTAGAGAAGAGAGAGGTTGGGGAAATAATTTCCCACCCCTGCCAATTCTCCTGCTTTCTGGCTGCAATTCTTGTGGTGGCTGTACTTCTTCATCATGTAGCTTTGATGGGAAGTTTCTCTTTCGAGTCTCTAGATCTAACCAGCTCCAGTAACATTGTTCCTTTACCGCTTCCTTTTTAAGTCCAGATGTGATAACCGCTTCCTGCTGTTGCTAGTTCTTGGGTGACTGGCTCTCCATTGATAGTTACCTTAACCCTGTCCATTCTTCTGGAAATGGCCCCTTTATTAAACTGTCTTAAATGACACCCTTTTCACCCTACTATCTGTTTTCTGGCAGGACTCTAACTGCAATACCTACCATTTGCTTGCTTGCTTTCCAAAGCTGAGTTTTTCAAGGTAAGAAGTTACCCTATATAAGGTCTTTGTTCTTGAAGGTTTTCAGACTAATATGAGAAAGAAGACAAGGTCACATGAACTAGATAAAATTTAGTGCAAAGCAGTGCGTTCGGAAGTATAGATTTTTTACTGCAGTATAATCGTAAAATGAGTGAAGCATACATTTGTGAGTAAACTTTTTAAAATATTTTTATTGACAAAGCATAACAACATACAAACACAAAAATCCTTAACATATAACATTCCAGTCTTGGTATATAATCAGTGACTCACAATATCATCACATAGTTGTATATTTACCATCATTATTTCTTAGAACATTTACATCACTCCAGAAAAAGAAATAAAAAGAAAAAAGAAAAATCTCATACATACCGTACTCCTTACCCCTCCCTCTCATTGACCGCTAGTATTTACATCTACCCAATATACTTTAACCTTTGTTTCCCCTATTATTTATTTATTTTTAATCCATATGTTTACTTATCTGTCCATACCATAGATAAAAGGAGCATCAGACACAAGGTTTTCACAATCACACAGTGTGAGTGAACTCTTTTAATCAGATCTAAAAAATATGGTGCAAACAATATGCTCATAGTAGTAATTAAGTTTGTTGTGGGAAAAATAGTTATATTTTACATACACGTAAATATACTCAAGATTTTCCTATGTATATCTGTAGCTATATCCATATGTATCTATCCATATATGTGTATATGTGTATATGTGATGTATACCTTATTGAAACCTCATCACTAGGGTCAGGAATATAATGGATACTTTTTGCTTTTTATCTTGCTTGACTTCTTCATGGCTTTTGAAACCCTGTATATGGACCATCCTTCCTTCTTTTTTTTGGTCTCTGTGACATTATCTACCATGGTGGACATACCTTAAGGTGATCCCCCTGTGAGTCACAACCTTATATAATCCTCTTCCCTTTAGTGCAGGCAGACCTGTGACCTGTTTCTAATCAATTGAATATAGCAACATTGGAGGAATTTTGAAAACGTATTTAAAGTCCCTAATCAGTTGATTTTAAGTTTATCAGAAGGGAGATTATCCTGGGTGGGCATGATTACTCAGGTGAGCTCTGTAAAAGAAGGTCTAGAGCTCAGAGACTGGAAATACCAAATACTCTATCCTTTGCTGCTGGCTTTGAAGACGCAAACTGCTGCCATTTCTACAGAAATTAATTCTAAAGAAATGAATTCTGCCAACAACCAGAAGCTTGGAAGCAGATTGTTCCATAGTCAAGCTCCCAGATGAGAAATGCAGCTGGCCAACACCTTGATTTCAGTCATGTGAGACCCAGAGAAGAGGACCTAACAAATCTGTGTCTGAACTCCTGACCCATGAAAACTGTGAAATAATAAAGGTGTGCTGTTTTAAGCTTCTAAGATAGTGGTAATTTGTTACTCAGCAATAGAAAACCAATATAGCCACATCTGTTTTTTCTTTTCTTTCTTCATCCCTTAGTCTTTTCTTCTGGAATCTCTTTCTCTGCTCATTCTCAGAGCTATTTTCAGTCTTCTGATCTTCTTTTCTTTATATGTTCTCCTTGGATTATCTCACCCACCCCCAACTTCATTCCATTTCTATGCCAATGACTATCAAATATACATCTCCAGGCCAGCTTTCTTTCCTCAGTTCCAAATTTATTTATCCAACTGTCTACTCTATTTTTCTACTTGGATGTTCCATGGGCAACTCTAGCTCAGCGTCCAAAACTCATCTTCCTTCACAGATATAGATTCTTCCTCTTTTATCTTAGCCTCATCCAATTAATTCCATTCCAGGAGTGGCACTGAAATAAACTGGATTAGTAAGGACTGGATTAGAATGCTTTTGGATGGAAATACTAGAAAACTCAATTCAAATGGATTTAAACAATAAATACATTTTAATGGTGCAGTAATAAAAACTCAGAGATAGGAGTGATTTGTTCAGGCCACTGGCTCCATTTATGGTCTCTTAAGGGTGTTTGCTTTTTCCTCAGACTGACTTTCCTTCTAATAGCAAAATGGTTGTACCAGTTCCAGGCCTCACATCTGCTGACTCATGAAGAGAACTTTTCACCAAAATGTGGAAGGATATTACTGGGCTTCAGTTTGGAACAACTGCAGTCACATTTTCATCTCTGAGTCATTATGACCTGATATAAACCACTTCCATCTGTCCACCAGTTCCACCCCAACCATCTGGCTGCTACAGAATGGAGAGTGATGAAATAGATCTGGGAGCAGCAACTAATAATGTCAGCCATGTAGACAGAGAAAGCCACCCTCCTATAAGGGCTTTGTGGATAGGAGTGAGTATCTACAGCAGCCACTATGTGGACAGTAAGGCAGGGAACAGAATGGGATGACTCAGCATCAACAGAAAAGGACCAGGTTTCCTACCCATCCCACCCTTGACATCTTGGCATTACTTTTACCCTAGATACAACTCCAGGAAAACAGGGTGTTCTAGTTTGCTAGCTGCAAGAATGCAATATGCCAAAAATGGAATGGCTTTTAAAAAGGGGAATTTAGTGAGTTGCTAATTTACAGTTCTAAGGCTGAGAAAATGTCCCAATAGACATTTTATGAAAATGTCCCAATAGTCTATAGAAATGTCCAATCTAAGGCCTCCAGAGAAAGATACCTTGGTTCAAGAAGGCCGATGAGGTTCAGGGTTTCTCTCTTGAGTGGAAGGGCACATGGCGAACACAATCAGGGTTCCTCTCTTATCTGGAAGGGCACATGGCGGACACAGCATCATCTGCTAGCTTCTTCTCCTGGCTTCCAGTTTCATGAAGCTCTCCGGGAGGCATTTTTCTTCTTCATCTCCAAAGGTCACTGACTCATGGACTCTCTGCTTCGTGGTGCTGCAGCATTCTCTGCTCTCTCTGAATCGCCTTCATTCTCCAAAATGTTTCCTCTTTTATAGGACTCCAGAAACTTATCAAGACCCACCCAAATGGGTGGAGACATGTAATCACCTAATCCAGTTTAACAACCACTCTTGATTAAATCACATCTCCAGGGATATGATCTGATTTACAGTTTCAAACATACAATATCGAATAGGGATTATTCTACCTTTATGAAATGGGATTTTGATTAAAACATGGCTTTTCTAGGGGACATACATCCTTTTAAACCAGCACAGAGGAATACACAGCAATTGCTGAGATCATGTTTCCACTACTCTCAGCATAGTGTGGACTTGGAGTGGAAATTAAAATATAGAAAATAAAGTTGCATTTCTCACTAGAGTTGTGGACTAAGACCCATACCTACTCTATCAATGAGCACTTGGGCCTTTGGAGATAAATTTTAATAAATCCATGTTCATATTTTAAGAGTCAAAAGTCCTTCCTCTCATTTGTCTGTTGTGATCCTTCTTGTCCTTCACTCAGATTGATTCCCCCAATCAGCCGACCAGAAGTACTTCTCTCCTTCAGGGCTTTATATTTATCCGTCTTGTTGCAGGGCATCTTTGAAAGGCTCAATGCTCTGCCCTAATGTGTGCCTCTGGGGTTCAAGTTCGTGTATTCAGAATATGATAGCTAAGAGCTTTCTGGAAATATCTCCAACTACACAGCGTCTTGCCCCAAGTTTTATTATTTTCAATGGCTAAACCTTTAACTGTTTCGACATCCTGGTTTCCTGAACCAAGTGATTTCTGTGAGATATATTTAATTTAGGCTCTTAGACATAAAACAAGTCCAGACATTGGGGAGTGAGGTTTATCCATGTAGCAAACCCATTTTCTTTGGGAAAAAAAGTCAAAGTCTGAATTTTGATCATGTCTTTAGGTGTGAATAGATAATTCTGTTCTGTTCATATTGTTTTGTGGATCCAGAGATAATCCTCAGCAGAGTTAGCTAAAATCGAAGTTGTAGATTGCTATTTTTTTTTGGTCTAGGTTAAATTGGATTTCCTTTGAGCAACAAATCAAGGATTTTAAATTTGGAAAGCAAAAAAGCCTTTTATATCCTAACATTTTCTCTTTCAATTATAAAACCCATTTGCTGAGAGAAGATAGGAAAAAACTACCATGTTCCAGTGGCAGATACTCCTGAGGGCTTTATGTTATCAATCTATGCTACTATCGTATAAGGTAGGTATTTCTTTTCATTTTCTTTTTGTAAAAAGAGGAAACAGCCTAAGAGAGATGTGTCCCAAGTAGAGTAGAGTCTTGGGACAAGATTTAAAACAAAGATTATAACCATAACATTCATTCTTCTCACTTCAGCATTTCACAGTGCCTCTTTAAATATTATATTATATTATCAGGGATCAAAAATATGAAGAAGGAAGATGAAAGGAGTTTAGAAAACAAAAGGGCATGATTCAGTTCTTTAGTTTCTTAAACCTGATAAGGCCAGAAACAATTAGTCAAGTATCCCCAAAGCAAAGCTGCTCTCACATAATCAGGTGCTGTTTAAATTTTTTTTTTTTAATTTTCCTGTAAACAAGTCTAAGAAATTTCAACTTTAATGTAACAAGGTTTACGGGTAAAAGAGCAGCACATTAAAAGATTTGTCTTTCCAAACCCAGGCCTATGGAACAGACTGATTTCAGATTCTAGCTAATAAAAAAAATGACCATTTTATGTAGTTAAGAAGAAAAAGACACAAATTGGGTGCTTAATATGATCATGTTTTTTTTAAAGTTCTCTCCCCGTCTATTGAAATCTTTTTGGGATTGGCTCAAACTCTCATTCTATGTATGGGGAAAAGTCCGATGTTTTTCTGAAAGCTTCATGAGATGCCTAAGGGTCTACAGACTCAGGTCCACCTTTGCTTCCTCTAGTAGTGATTATCTTGATAGCCAAAGCATCTGTTTTTCTTCTGTTCACATTGCTTCAAACGTGAAATTCAACTATTTCTCCTAATTTCCTAATCTCCTAATGTCTCAGCTGGAAGGACACATGGCGAACATGGTGGTGTCTGCTGGCTTTCTCGTGGCTCTACAAAAAGGGACTCTCTCAAAAATGTTTCCTCTTTTAAAGGATTCCAGTAAGCAACTCCACCTTCAGTGAGTGGAGACACACCTCCATGGAAATCATCTAATCAAAAGTTACCACCCATACTTGGGTGGGTCACATCTCCATGGGAACAATCAAAATGCTCCCACCCAGCAATATTGAATGAGGATTAAAGGACATGGCTTTTCTGGAGTCCACCATAGATTCAAACTGGCACAAAAGCTAAATGTGAGTATGGTTGAAAGAGGAAGGCTAGGGGCATGTATGACACCAGAAGGAAAGATAGATAATAAAGACTGGGGCTTTATAACTTATTGAATCCTAGAGTGGAGAATGATGGTGATTAAATGTATAAATATAAGAAAGTTTCTACATGAAGGAGAACAAATGAATGTCACCATTGCATGGTGGTGAAAATGGGATGGATAAGGAAAAATATAATTAATGCAAACTAGGGTTTATAGTTAACTATAACATTGTAAAATTCTTTCATTAATTGTAACAAAGGCAATATACTAAAGCTAAATGTCAATAAGAAGGGGATAAAAGGGAGGAGTATGGGATTCTTGTGTTTCTTTTTTTTACTTTTTGTTTTATTTTTTCCCTCTTCTTTTGTTGAGGAAGAGAGAAAATCTATATGTTCTCATATAGATTGTGGTGGTGAATGCCAGCTATGTGATAATACCAGGAGCCATTGATTGTACACTTAAGGTGGATTGTATGATGTGTACATAAAACTGTTTGAAAAATAAACAGAAAGATACAAAAGCTGGAGAAAATGTGAAGAGAGAGATGTACCTTTCCAGTGTTTGTAGGGAAGTAGAATGGTGCAGTCCCTCTGGAGGGCAGTGTGGTAGTTCCACAGGAAGCTAAGTATAGGGTTGCCATATGATCCTGCAATCCCATTATTAAGTATATATTTAGAAGAACCGAAAGCAGGGTCATGAACAGACATTTGCACATTGGTATTTATGATGGCATCATTCACAGTTTGCAATGGATGGAGGTGGCCTAAGGGTACATCAACTGATGAATGGAAGGGCAAACTGTTGGGTATACATACAATGGAATATTGAGTGACTGCAGGAAGGAATGAAATTGTGAGGCATACAACTAGGTGAATGACTCTTGAGGATATTGAGTGAAGCAAGCCAAAAATGAATAGCGTATGGTCTCACTAATGTGAATTAACTATAATGAGCAAACTCTGAGCACTGAATCTAAGAGCATGGGTTGTCAAGGGATGGAAAGTGGGCAGAGTTTGGTCAATTGATGATTAAGGAGGACAGAATGTTCAATAAGGCGTATTATAAAGGTTTCTAGATTGTAAGCTCTTAGGCAGTCACATCTATTCCTGAGTTTTAACTGTCATTTCTAAATTCTGAGTTGCTTTGCTCTTTGTGTATAACCTGGTAGTTTCCTGGAACTTTGGGAATCTGTGTGACACCTGAGACTCAGAGTTGGAGTTCTGCAGCTCTGAGAGTCAGCATTACTCCATACAGCAATGGTTAAAGAAGCCGAAGAAGCCCTAGTGCCCACAGTTCAATGCACCAAATTGATCTCATAGTCTTCACCCTACCAGGCTTCTTCATTGAAATGCTCCTTTGCTCTGCTAGTTCCTTACTTGTCTACGTTTTTTTTTTTTTTTTTTTTAATATGGGCAGACACCAGGAAATGAAACTTGTCTATGTTTTAATTCCTCCACCCTCTAGTCTAAAACACTTCCCAACAGCTATGGGTTTTGGTCGTGTCTAAGCCTCTACATTTTCTGAAGTTGGTCACTTTGTATCTATCACATGCTGCCTGCATCACAAGTATGTCTTATTTCCACAGCTAGTTTTGTGAACTCCTTGAGGCTGGATACCATATCTTCTACTTATCTTGTATTTTCCATAGCACCTACTGCAGTGCTGGGCACAAAGTAGGTACTCAATAAAAAGTAATTGAATAATGAAAAAAAAAAAAAATGGAAAAACAGATCAGACTTCAATTAGAGATGTGAACAAAATGGACCTGGTTAGGACTAGAGGAACTCAGAATACAAGGTAAAGGATGACATTGTCTGTATTTTAAAACTTCAACTTCTGTGTGAGACCAAAGATAGAGATATTTATTTGGTCCAAAGTTTAAATTTTCCATAGCATACTATCTAATTTAACCTGTTTGGTCAGTTGATTTAAACAATATAATTACATGGAACCTAGAATAGGGAATGAGATCTTGTTATTCTGTATAGGTTCACTTAATACCCTGATACATTCCAGAGTATTTTGGGCAGAAAATCAAAAATAATTTGCAAAATCCCTTTGAGGGACTGGAAAAAAATATGGAAATATTAAACTTCCCCACCTGGAAATTCCTGATATTCCCTCAAGCATTAAGAACTCCCAATTTAATAAGCCAGGTCCTCGATCTTGAGGCTTGCCCTTATGAAATTTATTTCTGAAATGGCAAAGCTAAGCCGACTTAATTATACCTAAGAATCACCCCTAGATAGCCTTTTTTTTTTTTGCTTAGATGTGGCCTCTCTCTCTCTCTCTAAACCAACTCTGCAAATAAACTCACTACTGACCCCCAGCCCCTACGTGGGACATGACTCAGTAAATCCCTCTGGCAATGTGGGACATGACTCCCAGGGATGAACCTGGCCCTGGCACTGTGGGTTTGAGAATACCTTCTTAACCAAAAGGGGGAATAGAAATGAAACAAAATAAGGTTTAAGTGGCTAAGAGATTTTAAATAGAGTCGAGAAGTCATTCTGGAGGTTGCTCTTAAGCTAACTTCAGCCAGATATTACTAATTGCCACAGTATGCCAAGTCCAAACCAACTAGTATTCCTGAAAACACTAGAGAATACCCTAGGCCCTACCTCAGACTCTATAAAAGTTTTTCTTAGTAAGTTTATGTTTTTCAGAAACTTAAAGCCTTTAGATTGTTCCTATGCCAGATAAACCCTGAAACCCAGAGATACCAGTCTCTCCATGAACATCAACCAGTTTCCTCCAAAAATATCAACACCCCTTTCCAGTATGACGAAGCTAAAATATCCCTGAAGATTGAGAGAATGATCGAAGGGAGGAGGTTAACTGAGAAATTAGGATTTAACAAATGACTGTGATTACTGACTCATTATATAGATATTTCTTTTTAATTTCTAGTGTATTAGACTAGCTAGACAGAAATACCTGAAACTGTTGAACTGTAATCCAGTAGTCTTGATTTTTGATGACTGTATAACTATATAGTTTTTATCATGTAACCGTGTGATTGTAAAAGCCTCGTGACTGATACTCTCTTCATCCGGTATATGTGTAGATGAGTAATAAATAAAGACAAAAATAATGGGGGGGGGGGTTTAAAGGGGTATGGGATGTTTTGGGTGTTCTTTTTTATTTTTATTTCTTTTTTTGGAGTAATGCAAATGTTCTAAAATTGATTGTGGTGATGACTGCACAACTATATGATGACACTGTGAACTATTGATTATATACTTTGGATGGATTATATGGTATGTGAATATATCTCAATAAAATTGCATTAAAGCCACATAGACAATGAAATTAAAAAGGAATTATGATTTAAAAAAGTTAATCCATTCCTATGGGTGTGAACACATTGTATGCAGGACCTTTTAATGAGGTTATTCAGTTAAGGTGGGTCCCACCTCCTTCAAGATGGGTCCTAATCCTAATATTGGAGTCCTTTATAAAAAAATGAAATTCAGACAAAGAGCAAAAAACTCATAGAAGCAAGAAGATGAAATCAACAAAATCCAGAAGAGAAGTAAAGACCAAGCAGATGCTGCCATGTGCTGAGCCACGTGGTAGAAGAGCCAAGCATCACTGGCAGCTGGTCTTAAAGAAGACAGCATCATCTTTGAAGATACCTTGATTTGGACATTTTCCTGACCTCAAAAATAAATTTCCATTGTTTAACAAGACTCATTTAATGGTATTTGCTTTCAGCAGCCTAGGAAACTAAAACAGGGGTGTGCCAGTTTGAAACTATTATGTACCCCAGAAAAGGGTGGGACATTTTTAATTGTTTCCATGGAGATGTGACCCACACAACTGTGGATGGTAACTTTTGATTAGATGATTTCCATGAAGATGTGTCTCTACTTATTCAAGGTGGGGTTGCTTACTGGAGTCCTTAAGAGGGAACCATTTTGGGAAAACCTTTAGAGCCACCAGAACCAACAGAGCCAATAGAACAGACACAGCCCTGGGGAAGCACTGAAGAAGCCTGGGGAGAAAGCTAGCAGACATCGCCATGTTTGTCATGTGACTTTCCAGCTGAGAGAGAAACCCAGAACTGTCCTTCTTGAACCAAGGTATCTTTCCCTGGATACCTTAGATTGGACATTTTCATTGCCTTAGAACTGTAAACTTGCAACTTAATAAATCCCCCTTTTAAAAAGAGCCATTCCATTTCTGGTATATGGCATTCCAGCAGCTTGCAAACTAGAATAAGGGGATATTAATTCAGTTTTGTTAAAGCCATTCTTCCATTAAAACCATTATTTATTTTGTTCACCATTCTACTTACAGACTCTTAAACTCTTATAATCTTTCTGAAATACAAAACTCAGAGTCCAAGCTGTACAATTTAATTTTATTTAATTAGTTTTTACTTTGTAATATTTTAATTTTATTGAGATATCTTCACACGCTTTAGAATCAAAGTACATAATCAATTGTTCACAATATCATCACATAGCTGTGTATCCATCACCCTGATCTTTTTTCAAACATTTGCATTACTCCAGAAAAAGAAAAAAAAAAACACCCAATACATCCCTTACCACTTGGACCACCCTCTTATTGATCAGTAAAAAATTTCAATTTACTTAATTTTAAGATTTACAATAGAGATAGATAGACTAAGACAGTGTAATATTGATAGAAAGTAGAGCAACAGCAACAACAAAAACTTTCAGAAGAGTACAAACTATGCAATTTGAATATTTAGTTTCTTGGTTTTTCTACAGTGAACATTACAGATTTATCCTCATCTTGGATATTTTCTTTCAAAATGAGTTTGAAAAGTTCTGCATCTTTTTTACAAGCTAGATAGTATCTTGGGTACAGTGAAGACTCAAATAGCATCTTTCTCTCATGTCCTGGAACACTTCTCATAAAGAAGATCATGTCACTTCTTGTATTACTGATATTTTCAGGAGGATCAATTCCCTATAAAGAAAAGACAATGTCACCTAATTTTTTAGGATATCAACAAGACTAAAAAAGTCTGTTTTCCATTAAAAACAAATTGAGGTTAGTCTTACCTTAAAAGAAATAATTTTATTCTCACAGGAGAGTGTAGAAATTCTTTGCTCACACTGCACAGAGATGGTTACTGCCAGACCTCTAGTTTGGCTATCTTTATATCTAAATATTATAAACACGGTGCGGGGTGCATTAACTGGAATAGCCATTAATAAAACAGAACATTAGTTAGAAGAAATGTGCACACCAATATATATGGAAATTAATCAACAGTTCAGCCTTAATATACCCATTCCCAATCCTGCACTCTGTGATTTGGCCAGTCAGCATGCAGAGAACATGCACTGCTGGTCCGACATTCTTTAAAACACATTTAAATGTATATCATAGCACACATGCAGCAGCTTTTTAATATTATGAATTCTAAGTGATGATGATGATGATGATTTTTATTAAGAAATATCTACACACATACAGTCCAACCATATCATACAATCGATGGCTCACGGTATCATCACATAGTTGGGTATTCTTCACCATGATCATTTTTAGAACATTTGCATCACTCCAGAAAAAAAAAAGAAAAAGAAAAAAAAGAAAAAAACTCCTACATTTCATACTGCTTATCCCTCTCTCTCATTGACCCACAGTATTTCAATCTACTCAATTTTTACCCTTTATTTTTTTTTCAACTGTCCATACCATTAAGTGATTATTTTAAATTCTAAAATGCTAAGTAGATTAGAAATCCAATTGAGTTAAAAATTCAGTATTTTTTGAGAATGCACATTCCAACTGCTTCAACTCTGCCTAAAATTCTGATATTTGGAATTTATATCTTTGAAGGCACAGTAAACATCGATTTTTCTAAGACATTTTAAGATTCTGGTAGAAGTCAGATTCATTTGAAATGTTTATGTGCTTATTTTAATTTTTAAAATGCTATCAGCATATTTAGCTATAACGAGCAGGAATTAAGGATCCAACTCTGTAGATCTCTTATACAGGCTTGTGGTGACATGACCCCTGAAAATGCCTTTATTTGTATCCATTTTTTTCACCCTAATTAAAAAATATGGATGTCCTATAGTTTCTTCCAAGTGGCAATATTCCTACTCTTAATGACTTTTCATCTAATGATTGTGCCCAGCATAGAAAAATGTAGGCAGTAAAACGGAATGGGAAGAAATAACTAGTCATTGATACGTCAGCAAATATAAAAAAAATACCTTCACACTCCGAATCAGTCATATCCTCAAACACAGGTTTGTTTCCCTGGTCAACGAAGAGAACTTGGCCATTCAAATTTCTTATTACTGAGAGTGTAGGTTCAAGTCTGCCAAAGTGATCTGATTCCAGGTTTTCTACAATACACATTAAAACCATTAAATTTTTTTCTAAATCTACAAATAGGCATATTATATTCTTTAGTTTTGAATAACTATTACTTACACTATTCTGTAACAGAAGCATTAAAGGTGCTATTGCTTTTTGTTTTTTTCATTTTTAGATGCATGGTCTGGGAATTGAACTCGTGTCTCCTGCATGGAAGGCGAGAATTCTACCACTGAGCCACAGATGCTATTATTTTTTAACTCACTCCCAAAGGCACACCCTGTTTCTTATTATCACTCAGAACTATTCCATCTCTGAAATAATAAATTCAAATATCCTACATTCTGACCACAATCTCTTACCTTTTAGTTTTCTCGTACTTTTACTCCAACTATACATATGTTCTTAGACTTTGTGGAGTCCTTCAGTTTCCTGACTCTTATACTTCCTTCCTGTTTAACAACCTCTTCCTGTCCTTCTTTACTTCCTTATGGTAGCCTGGACCCCATGGTTCATCACTTTATCTATCCTTTTTTCCAGTATCTTAAATCCCTAATTCATTTGGCTTTCTACTACCAAGCTCCAAGCCTGGCTGTTGAGAGCTACAGGAGAAAAATTATACAAATGTGCAAATTAGTACCATTATGAATACATCATATGGCCTTCAATTCCACTTCACTTACAGTATTCACTGTGGCACCATCAGGTAATTCCTCTATCCCTTCTGTCCTAAGGGAAAATGTGGAAAAGGTAACTCACCTGATACCTAACCCTATCTGCATTCGCTACTGAGACTTTGATTTACCAACCATCATCTCTCTTTTATCAACCCAGGAACTCTAATTCCTGGACTTCATACTAAAGAAACAATCAGACAAACATGCAAACATTTCTATACAAGAATGCATGTGGGAGCACTGCTAATGATAACAAACTGGGAGCAACTTAAATGTCCATTAATTGGTGATTGATTAAATACATTTTGATATTCCCTTACTATGGAATACTATGGGACATTAAAAATTTAAAATAATGTAATTATTAATTATATGTCCACATATATCACTAACTAGAAATAGAAGCTTAATATAGTCTGATCCATTTTAACAAAAATACAAGCATTCATGTGTATAAATGTATATATTGAAAGAAGAATGGAAACATTACATCAAAATGATAGGAATGGGGTGCATGGGTGGTTCAGTGGAAGAATGCTCTTCTTCCATGCGGGAGACCTGGGTTCGATTCCTGGACAATGCACCAAAAGAAACAAACAAACAGAAAGATAGGAATAGTTACTTCTGGATGACTTTTTTTTTTTTTTTTGCATGGGCAGGCACCAGGAATCCAACCTGGGTCTCTGGCATGGCAAGTGAGAACTCTGCCTGCTGAGCCACCATGGCCCGACCTCTGGATGATTTTTATGTTTTCAATTTTCATTTTATCATCTTCATTGCCTGAATTGTTTAAAATAAACACATTTTTATAATCAGTAAAGCATAAGGTCTTTTCATTTTGAAATAAAAATATTCTCCATCAACCCTATTCCGCTCTGCAGCCACAGCCTTGTTTCTCTCCTTTTTTTAATAGCCAGTCATCTGACAGAATTTTCTGTATCATTTCTTTACCTTCCATTCATTCTTTCACTCAAAAAACTGCCTTTGCCTTCATTTCTCCATTTAGCTGTTTTCACCAAGACCATCAAACTCCTTGTTGCTAAATCTAATAGATGCTTTCTGGTCCTTGATTTTCAAAGCTACAAAAATTCAACACAATGTCCTTTACCTCCATCTTAAAACACTCTCCTGGAATTCCATGACATAACACTCTCTTGGTTTTTCTTCTTCCTCTTTGGTTCATTTGCCCTGTCTTTTTTTTTGGTGTGTTTTCCTATTTGCATCCTTTAAATGTAGCTATTCCTCAGAGTTTAGTTCTTGGGTTTTACTTTCTCAGTCTACACATTTTCCTTGGAGTATTTTTATTTTTTTCCTATAGAAATGCAGAAGCCTGTTGCATCTTTATCTCCAGGCTGAATTTTTGTCCTGAGCTCAGAAACATGTCCAGCAGTCTACTGGACATCTCTACTAGGATGTCCCACAGTTATCTCAAGATTCAAAACAATTTACCTTCATTTATTTTTTAATTTACTCTGCATACCAAATCTGCTCTTCCTACTGCTTCCTATTCCACTGAATGTACAAATTACTCAGTGGAAAATGTAGGCCTTATCCTTTCTGCCATCTTCTCCTTTCCCTTTGCATTCAACCCCAACCATGTCCTATTGATTTTTCCAAATATTTCTAAAATCCACTCATAGATCTTCATCCCACTGTGTATACTTTAATTTATGTCATCATAATATCCTACAGGGACTACAACAATAGTTTCTTAACTAGAATCTCCCTCACCCTTTTTTTTTAGCCACTTCTTGTCAATTCTTTATACTAATGTGTGCTGGCTTGAAAAAATTGCGTATGTTTTAGTCCTGATTCAATCTTGTGGAGGCAATTATTTCTTTCAATCCTGATCTAATACAGATTGGAATGTTTTGATTAGATTATCTCCATGGAGATGTGACACACACAATTATAGGTATTAATTTTGATTAAATGGAGATGTGACTCCACCCATTCCAGGTAGGTCTTGATTAGATTACTGGAATCCTTTAAAAGAGGAAACATTTTGGAGAAACTTCAGAAATGACAAAAGCCTCAGAGCTGACAGAAACTTCACAGCAGAGGTGACACAGATGTGGACACATGGAGAATAGAGACATGGGTGTTTGGAGCCCAGTTTAACATTACCATGAGATGTTAAGCAAGCTAGAACCTGGAGAGAGCCAAGGGAAGCCAAGAGATGAAAGCCCGCCCTGGAGAAGTAGAGCGAGAAACCCCCACCGGAGCAGAGGTTGAGAGCAATGGAGCCCAGGAGGAAGGGACCAGCAGATGCCAGCCATGTGACTTCTCAGTTGACAGAGGTGTTCCAGACCGATTGGTCTACCTTGAGTGAAGGTAACCTCTTGTTAGTGCCTTAATTTAGACACTTTCACTTCCTTAGAAGTGTAAACTTGTAACTTATTAAATTCCCCCTTTTAAAAGCCATTCTAGTTCTTATATATCGCATTCCAGCAGCTTGCAAACTAACACAAAGATGCTTGAAAGATATTTTAAAAATAAAATATGATCATGTTATCTCAGAATTTTAATGAGGCACAAGACCACCCAGAATAAGGATTATGTTTTTTAGACCTCCTTGAAGTTAGGTGCAGTCATATGACTAAATCCTAGGTCATGGCCTCTGAATGGAATTGAAGAGCCTTTAAAGGGAATGGGCCTGTCTTCTCCATATCTCTACTCCTTTCTCGCTAGCGGGATATTAACCTAAGGAGTGTGTAATTTTTCAACTCTTCATCTCCCTAGAGAGATGATGGAGTACAAGATCGAAAAACCCTGAGATTCACAACATCATCAAGCAGCCCACTAGCCATATCAGTCCTCAACTGCCTACTTGGACTTTTATTTGAAAGAAAACTTTTCTTTTATTCAGCCACTATAGTTTCAGGTCTTTTTTTTTTTTTTTTTTACAGCACACTAATCTATATCCTAGCTAATAGAGATTGTGCTTAAAATCCTTAAATGGCTCCTCACTACCCGCAAGATAAGATCCAAACTCCACAGCTTGGAATAAAAGAAAGTTTTTATCTGCATTGTCTTCACTCCAATTTCTCTCATTCTTCATCTTCTACTCTATACTCAGCCATTCTGAATTAGCCTTAATTCTTCATATACGCCATGATTTCTTTCATATCTTGGCTTTTGCATATGTTCTTCTCTTCCCCTAAAATACCTTCTCTTGGCTAAGTCCTATTCACTTTACAAGTCTCTCTTTAGATGATACCTCCTTCAAAATGTTTTTCCAGAACCTGCTGGACTGAGTTAGCTATGCCTTCTATGTGCTCCCACAGCATTCTGTGCTATGCAACACTTATCTTATTGCATTCTAATTCCCTTTCTTATGTGCCTGCTCTTCCTGTAGGAACTGTGTTTTACTCATCATTGTATTCTATTGCTTGTACCAATATTTAGTAAATTAAATAGGACAATCTTTGAGCAACATAAAAGGACTAGAATTTGAAACAGTTGTTTTATTCTATTTCTAGTCCAGAAAGTGTCACCTTAAGAATGGGGAAACTGGGTGGGCCACAGTGGCTCAGCAGGCAAGAGTTCTTGCCTGCCATGCTGGAAACTTGGGTTTGATTCCCGGTGCCTGCCCATGCCCCCAAAAAAGAATGGGGAAACTGTCACTTATAAGGAAAAGAATATAAGAAACTAACGACCTTTAATAGCCTGAGGTCTGCTAGAGCATTTTAGGCTACACATGCATCTGTTCTTTCCCGAATGCTAGAAGGCTTTATTAAGAATATTTAATGATGCAGCCTCATGCTTCTCACCCCACACATCCCCACCTCTATTTTCAGAATTTTTCCAGGCTTCTCAAAGGATTTTTGAGAGAGATGATGGAAGAAGATAAAAGTTCTTGATTTTGGACAACAACCTTCATGCTTTGGTCCCTTTTCCTGAACCTCCAGAGAATCTATGACTCCCTCCTAAGCTTAGGACTTATATTACAATCATGGTCTATTCTGTAGATTCTAAGAGCTGGAGAATTTTGTAAGATGTAGAGAAGTATATATTTTTAGAGGTTCTTCTTTTTATCCCTTATCATCTCCTTCATTTCAAGCATGTGCCATATTCCTTTGAGTGAAGATTAGCTTCCTGAATAGACTGGTACCATGGAGACAGTTTCTTTCAGCTGAGAATGGTGACATGGATGTGTCTGTGGGTTGCTTGCTCAAGCAGGTACTTACTTTGTAAAGAAAAAGAAATAAATTTATACTTTACCATCGTTATCAGCTAAGGGGAAAAGAAAGAAACAAAATATATTAAATTCCATATTTCAACTCAGAATCTCCTCTCACCCTATCTTTTTTACGACTCTTTATTTCCAAACCTCTTTAAAAAAAAAAAAAATCCCTATCTACTGCCTGTCTATCCCTGTCTCCAGTCTATCCATATGTGTCTGTCCATCTGCATCTCCTGTCTGTCCACCTGCTTAACCTGTATGTTGGCCTCCATCAGAAATATATAACGAGCCAAAAGATCCCAAACAATGAAGTTCATTAGACTTGATATGTTCTCAAAAAAGTTAGACAGAAAATCTTAAATCTAGAGTCTTATAAATTTAAATTTGTAACTAAAAGGCAACTTCATGAAGTGATAGATTTTACTCTTAGATTGAATGCTTAATGGAAATTCACCTAAGAACTTTCCAGAAATTTTCCAAATGAAGCCAAATGTTCAGTGAACTGCCCAGGGAAGATTAATTTTAAGAATCCATTTCTAGCTGTCAAAAATTTTGGCATAAAACAATATACTTCACTCATAGGTCTCTAGATTTATGGTACCTCACATAATTTGCCAATTTGCTCTGGGAAATAGTATTTCCTGAATATACCCAGTTTTGTGGGATTTTCATGAGGCACCTGCTGCCAACTTGTGAGTGGGCTACTGTTAGCTGAAGTGCCAGGACATGTGCTGGACAAGGTGCTAGGACCTTGGACATGTCATGCTTATTTTCTAAGGTGCCATTTTTTTTTCCAGAGAAGAATGTCATTAATATTACAATGGAAGTTGGTGACAAGAAGGAGTCACTTAATAGTTTACCTCACAACATCTTTTCTAGTTGATTACATTTGTCTGAACCCTGTATACGGCCTACTGCTTTAAACTTACCTTTAAAGTAAAGTGTATTGTCAATAAATTCCATTCCCACAAAGCTGATGCAGTCATCTACTGGTTCAACAGCCATTTTTATCTCTAATGAAAGCAAAGAGCCACTTGTTAAGAGGGAACAATTGTTTCTGTCCCACCTTGTATTTCAAATTCAGAAATCAGTGTATCAGTCAGTATGTTTAAACACTCCGGGCATTTAATAAATGCAATTTAATAAATAAACCCATCTACCTAACGTTCCTTTGCAAACCATCGGACATTTGGAATCTAGAAAGCTTTTTCTCATTAAAGAATATCATAAAGATTGGATAAGTAGCCCACTAATGAACTGAACTACTGTTCTAGTATTCTTTGGGGAAACAAATATATTATCAATATAAACAGAGCTGCAGCTGAAGATTCCGGAAACACACCTAATTTTGTTCTGGTTCTATCTCTGTCTTATAAGCAATGGACTCGCATGGGTGAGAGGCTGAAGATTTGTGACTTCACTGTCAAAATGCTAACGGTGATGGATGATAAAAATGGTGTTTCCACCTAGCGCATGGGGCAGGGTGGGAGGAGATAGAAGGGCTCTGGTATCTGATGGCTTTCTTTCTCCTAAACAGCAGCAGTTGCTGCTCTGGAGTTTGGAGTATACTAGGTTTTCCACATAAATAGTACATTTTTGCTGCAAAATAAATAAATAAAAATAAAAAATACAGGACTTGAAAGAGTTAAAAGTTCTTCTTTTTGCATCTCCCCCTTTCCCCTAAACCCTACCCAACACCAATATGATGTGTATTCTTTTAGCAGAGGTTCTAAATCTGGAAAGTCTGAGTTTAGATGGAATAAAACCAACATTTATTTTCACCAAATTCTAATCAAAATTTAGTATTCCTTCCATTATGAGTGTAGGAAACAAACCATAGTTTTAGTAACAGTTTCTGTGATTCTGTTACTTGTAGAAGTATCTATTTTCTTATTGTGTTAAAATTATTGTGGATATCTTGAAATATGGCTTAAGCTCATTATTTCTGAAATTACAGAAGTTTTGAGTCTCACCAGGGGATCTTATTTAATGTGTTAATAAAGATGCGCATGTACACTGTATCAAATGTTCTTTTTTGTATGCTGTATCGTGGGGTCACATTTCATTATTTTCCATGTATCCTGTTATTGCAGCACCATTTGTTGAATTTTTGCTTGTTTGTTTGATTTTCTTGTTTGTTTTGCTTGTTTGTATTTTGAGAAGTGCATGGACCGGGAATCGAACCCAGGTCTTCATGGCAGGTGAGAATTCTACTGTTAAACTACCCTTACACCCCCCAAAATGTGTTTTTGATAACTATTTTATTATAATTGGTTTCTTTGGTAAAAAGTACTTACTTTTATATATGTAAAAACAGTATTCTTTAAAGGGGTCCACAGACTTCTCCAGACCACCCAAGGGGTTCTATTCCATAATAATGATGATGAAGCCTTGCCCTACAGTAGGTTCAGCAGTGTTTTTGGTTCTTGAGAGTAGTTATGTCTGGGCCATCGAGGCACGTGGCTGGATCACAGTGGTCACTGATATATATGGGGGTGTTTATAAGTCTGTGCTCATAGGTAGAGAATTGAATTGAATTTTTGGTAGTATAGTCTCAAGTCAAACATATGGCAAAGGAGGCAGGCAATTAAAACCCAGTTGCAAAACAATTTAATTTAAATTAGGCTAATACAAAAATACCTGCTAATTGGTGGTTTTCATGATAGAGGAACTGTAGAAAATGGAAGATTGGGAGGAAAGTGAAGGGAAAAAAATCCCAAAGAACTCTTTCTTTCATTGTTTATATATATGTATATATGGAGGTTTACTCTAAGAGGAATAATTGTTTATAGTATGAAAAGAAAGGCAACAAGTAAAATTTTGGTTAAGTCTGTAAGAAAAGGATGGAGAATCTTTTATTCAAACCTTAGGCTCTTTTAGGATGTAGTAAGTAAACTATGCTCAAACAGATTTATTTTTAAAAATTTAATACTAATATACAGGAACACCTTGCAATCATATATCATTATGTGCTAAAAAAATTGTGTTTAAGTCAATCAGTTTTAGGTAGAATAATATTTTAAATGGAATTGAAGGTTTAAAGGGATTGTTTTATAAAAGCTTGGCTAAAATAGATAATTACTCTCCAATCTGAATTTTCCTGCATTAAATGGAATCTGAACTCCTCCATGGAGTATTTTCTGCTCATTCCACATCTTAAGTATTGCTCCCTCCAGTGAACTCAAAGGATTTCATCTACTTAAATTCTAAAGTCAATCATGATAATCATTTTATTGCATAATGTTCTCAGATCTCTTTTCTTCTTTCACTTCATCATACTTAACTACTGTGATGGTTAGGTTCTGGTGTCAGCTGGCCAAGTGATGATACCAGTTGTGTGGTCAGCCAAACACTGGACTGACTATTGCTGCAAGGATATTTTGTGGCTGATTGATAAACCAGAAGGCTGCTGCATTAAATCATCTCAGCCGATTGCATCTATGGCTGATTACATCTGCAATCAAATAAGGTATGTCTCCTAACATGGAGATAATTCAGTCAGTTGAAGACCTTTAAGGAAGAAGAGAGACTCTTTCAGTGCTTCTTCAGCCAGCAAGCCTCTCCTGTGGAGTTCATCCAGACCATTCATAGGAGCTGCCAGCATCACAGCCTGCCTTACAGATTTTGGACTCTTCTATTTCCATGGTTGCATGAGACACCTTTATAAATCTCATATTTATAGTTATCTCCTGTTGATTCTGTTTCTCAGAGAACCCTGACTAATACAGCTTGATACCAGGAGTGGTTCTTGAGAAACAGAATCTTAAAAGTGGGTTTTTACAATTATTTTTCTGCTCTGATTAGGCTCAGAGGCATTAATGACTCTGTTTCTAAAAATCAAGATGGCACCGACAGTCCATGGGATAAATTGGCAGGAGAGATACTCAAAATATCACCATTAGATCCTGCTATTTGTACACTTATATGAGGCAAGGCTCTGGGTGAGAGTATTTTTGACACCTTTATGGAGTTTTGTGGAATTAAGAGATATAATGATGGCTGGTTGTTATTACATACTCGCTGGATACAGTGATGAGGGAAACAGATGAGCTGAAGACCTCAAATTTGAAACTTTGGCACCAGATGAAAGATGTAAAAGTTTCCATGTGTGCCCTGAAAGAAAATCGTATTTCCTGTGGTCACAGACTTGAGATATCTGAAAACCAGACACAGAGCTTCATTGTGTGAGTAGGAGATTTACAACATAAACTAAAATCTCAACCTTGCAGGGTCTGTTGTTAAAGTAAGGGCTTTGGAAAAGGATGGGAACCTGAAACGTGGGAAGGTGATAAATGACTTGATGATGGCGATGGCGAGACAAGATCCCTGGAATCTGTAAAGCCTTTGCTAGATAGACCTGTAATGGACTGCGCTGAGGAAAGAGCTTCCAGACCTCTAGGCTGCCTTGAGGAAACAGCTTTCTGGTCTCCAGTCTGCTCAGGGAGTCTGTTATCCATCCTCCATCTAATGAGATTTACTCTTCAGTGCCTACTAACCCAGTATACCACCTCCCCTGGGGAAACAGCCCTCACTCTTTTGTCTGGAGCAAAATTTTGTTTCACTAGATGAAACTGCAACAGAATGTCTTGAGGTAATTGGCTTGAAAGACACTTCTTTTTGTTTTCCTACCACCCCTACCACCCCTCTTTTATTCAAGACCTATAACTAGACTAAGGTCCCAACAGGCCCTGAAAGGGGAGGTACAAAGTGTGACCAATGAGGAAATATACTATACTCCAAAAGAACTGCATGAGTTTTCCAATCTATATAGACAGAAATCAGGGGAATGTGTGGGAATGGATAGTAAGAGTGTGGGGTAATGGTGGAAGGAGTCGTAAGGGAAAGACAAATTTGTAGCGTCTGTTCTGTTCAACTGGTGTTGCCATGGCGTGACCTTAGTAATAAGTTGTTGAAATGTGCATCCAGCTGGGAGAACTGTCCATCCTCCCAGAAGGAGAGGTACTTTGATAAAGTTATCTAGGTCCTAGAAAGCTCCTCTCAGTTCCTAGCCAGTTCCCAGAGGACTAAACTGGGTCATGTAAGCTAATTTGGAATTCAGTCACTGTTGTGTAAAGACACCATATAAACTGGATGCAAGAAGGTAGAGGAGTGGGGAGAAGAAGAAGAAGGAGAATCTCATGACACTGAGAGAGAGAGAGCGAGAAAGAGTCCATATCTGAGAGGAGAGGAGGACGCTTTTGCTTAGGACTTGTTTAACTAGACCTTGAAAAATGCTGTCTCCAGGATTCCCCAGCATTCCTCTTTGGGTGTTGGTGCCGTCCCACCTGGTGATGCCTGGTGATGTAACTATGTCTTATTTCTAATAATCTTTTAATTACTTCCCCAATAAATTCTGTTATTATATCACTGAAGTCTGTATTGTCTGCAAATCTGAGCCTCTAAACTGAATGACCACAGGGCAGTGCAACAGTGGCTCAGTGGCAGAATTCTTGCCTGCCATGCCAGAGACTCAGGTTCAGTTCCCAGAGCCTGCCCATGCCAAAAAAACAAACAAACAAAAAAAACCAAGTAAGTGAAATGGTCACAAATATCACATTGCCTTTCCTGCAACAGGAGTACAAAGTTAGATTAAGCTGAATTTATAAATATGGGCCCACCAAGCAGAGATTCTGCACTCAATGTAGTTCAAGGGATCAGAAAGGGCATTAACAGTTTGTTTAGATGGTTGGCTGAAACATGGATCCAAAGGTGGCCGACATTAACTGAGGCCAAAATGCCAGAACTGCCCTGGTATAAAGTAGATGAGGGGATCCAGAGGCTTGGAGAGTTGGAAATGTTAGAGTGGATTTATCATGGAAGACCTGCTCACACTCCCCAGGAGTGTCCAGAGGACACATCTTTCACTAGAACCTTGAGAAATAAATTAGTGAGACTATTTCCATTATCCCTGAAGAGCTCTATAATCACCCTTCTTTGTAGGTCAGATATTACTATGGGAACTGCTGTCACTGAGCTGGAATCCTTAAACACAATGGGGATGATCGGATTCCAGCTGGCAGAAGCCATGTGGCAACAGTTAATCGCCACAGACAAGGTGGGTGTAGCCATCATAATGGAATGCAGACTCAAAGCCAAAGTTAAAATAATAGGACCCACAGAGACTTGTGGTGTTGGCTAGTAGATCATGGGGTACCTAGAAGTAAAATAGATGGGCAGACCACTAAATTCTTGTTTGAGACATATAAGCAGAATTCTAGGTCAAGTGAACAGATGTCTAACTTGAATGACAAAAACAGAGAGTCACAGTCCTTTGATCAATTCTCGGACTTGAGACAGTTTACAGACCCAGGACCCCTTGAATGAGGGGAGGGCTGGGTACCCTTGGGGAAGTACTATTTTTCACTGCCCCAAATTTATTCTGTTAATCTTCCTCTGAGCCTTCCCCAAGGAGACCTATGGCCTTTTACTAAGGTGACTGTACAATGGGGAAAAGGAAATGATTAGATATTTGGGGGATAATTAGACACTGGCTCAGAAGTGACACTAATTCTAGGAGACCCAAAATGTCACTGTGGTCCACCAGTCAAAGTGGGGGCTTATGGAGGTCAGGTGATGGAGTCTCAGTTCAGGTCTGCCTCACAGTGGGTCCAGTGGGTCTCCAGACTCATTCTGTGGTCATTTCCCCAGTTCCAGAATGCATAATTGGAATTGACATACTCAGCAACTGGCAGAATCTCCATATTGGTTCTCTGACTCATGGAATGAGGGCTATTATGGTAGGAAAGGTCAAGTGGAGCCACTAGAATTGCTCCTATATTAAAATAGTGACTCAGAAGCAATACTGTATTTCTGGAGGGATTGCAGAGATTAGTGCCACTCATAAGGACTTGAAGGACGCAGGGGTGGTGATTCCCACCACATCCCCATTCAACTCTTTTATTTGGCCTGTCCAGAAAACAAATGTGTCTTAGAGGATGACAGTGGATTATTGTAAACTTAACTAGGTGGTGACTCCAACTGCAGTTGCTGTCCCAGGTGTGGTATCATTACTTGAGCAAGTCAACACATCTTGGAACCTGGTATGCAGCTATTGATTTGGCAAATGCTTTTTTCTTAATAGCTGTCAATAAGGACCACCAAAAACAATCTGCATTCAGCTGGCAAGGCCAGCAGTATACCTTCACTGTCCTGCCTCAGGGGTATATCAACTCTCCAGCTCTATGTCACTATCTTATCTGCAGGAACCTTGATCATTTCTCCCTTCCACAAGACTTCACACCAGTCCCTTATATTGATATTATGCTGATTGAACCTAGTGAGCAAGCACTATCCTAGACTTATTGGTAAGGCATTTGTGGATCAGAGAATGAGAGATAAATCCAACAAAAATACAGGCCCTTCCACCTCAGTGAAATTTCTAGGTGTCCTGTGGTGTGGGGCATGTCAAGATATCCCATCTAAGGCGAAGGATAAGCTGTTGTTTCTGGCCCCTCCTATGAAAAAAAAGAGGCACAATGCCTAGTTGGCCTCTCTGGATTTTGGAGACAACATAGTTGTCATTTGGGTGTGCTACTCCAGCCCATTTACTGAGGGGCCAGAAAAGCTGCTAGTTCTGAGTAGGGACCTGAACAAGAGGAGGCTCTGCAAAATGTCCAGGCTGCTGTGCAAGCTGCTTTGTCACTTGGGCCATATGATCCAGCAGATCCAATGGTGCTGGACGTGTCAGTGGCATATATGGATGCTGTCTGGAGCCTTTGGCAGGCCCCTATAAGAGAATCACAATGCAGACCCTTAGGATTTTGGAGTAAGGCCTTTATCATCTGCTGCAGATAACTACTCTCCTTTTGAGAAACAGCTTTTAACCTATTACTGGGCCTTGTTAGAGGCTGTACAATTAACCATGGGTTACCAAGTTACTATGAGACCTGAGTTGCCTATCATGAGCTGGGTGTTGTCTGACCCACCAAGCTATAAAGTTGGGCGTGTACAGCAGCACTGCATCATAAAGTGGAAATGGTGTATACGAAATAGGGCCAGAGCAGGTCTGGAAGGCACAAGTAAGTTACATGAGGAAGAGGCCCAAATGACCATAGCCCCCGCCACATTACCTTCTGTTTCCCAGACCAGAGATATGCCTTCTTGGGGAGTTCCTTACAGTCAGTTGATGAGGAGAGAAAACTCGGGCCTGGTTTACAGATGGTTCTGCCATCAAGGACCATCCAGAATTGGGCAGCTGCAGCACTATAACCCCTTTTGGGATATCCTTAAAGGACAGTGGTGAAGGGAAATCCTCCCTGTGGGCAGAACTTCGAGCAGTGCACCTTGTTGTTCAGTTTGGAAGGAAAACTGGCCAGACGTGCCTTTGTATATTGACTAATGCGCTATTCCTAATGGTTTGGCTGGATGGTCAGGGGCTTGGAAGGAGTATGATTGGAAAATTGGTGACAAAGAGGTCTGGGGAAGAGGTACATAGAGAGCCCTTTCTGAGTGGGCAAAGAACTTGAAGATATTTGTGTCCCATGTAAATGCTCACCAGACGGTGACTTTAGCAGAGGAAGGTTTTAATAATCAAGGGGATAAGATGACCTGTCCAGTGGATACAAGTCATCCTCTTTCCTCACACACTCTTGCCGTTGCCCAATGGGCTCTGAACAAAGTGGACATGGTGGTAGGGAGGTTATACATGGGCTCAGCAACATGCACTTCCACTCATCGGGACTGACCTAGCTACGGCCACTGCTGAGTGCCTGATCTGCCAGCAAGAGACCCATACTCAGTCCCTGATATGGCACCATTCCCTGAGATGGCCAGTCTGCTACCTGGTGACAGGTTGGTTACATTAGACCATTTCCATCATGGAAGGGGCAGCAATTTGTTCTAACTGGATTAGACACATATTCTGCATGTGGGTTGCCTTCCCTGCATGCAATGCTCCTGCATAAACAACCATCTGTGGACTTACAGAATGCCTTATCCACCGTCAAGGTATTCCACACAGCATTGCTTCTGGTCAAGGAACCCATTTCACAGCAAATTAGGTGTGGGTATGGGCACATGTTCATGGATTCTGGTCTTATCATGTTCCCCATCGTCCAGGGGCAGCTAGGTTGACAGAGTGGTGGAATGACCTTTTGAAGACCCAATTATGATGCCAACTAGATGGCAATACCTTGCAGGGCTGGGGCAATGTTCTCCAGGAGGCTGTGTATGCTCTCAATCAGCAACCACTCTATGGTGCTGTTTCTCCCAGAGCCAGGATTCACGGGTCCAGGAATCAAGGGGTGGAGATGGGAGTGGCACCACTCACTATCACTCCTCGTGATCCACTAGGATAATTTTTGCTTCTTGTCTCTGAAACCTTAAGTCCTGCTGATCTACAAGTCTTTCTTCCAAAAGGATGAGTGTTCCTACCAGGAGACACAATTCCATTGAACTGAAAGTTAAGACTGACACCTGACCACTTCGGGATTCTCGCACCACTGAATCAGCAGGCACAAATGGGGATTACTGTTCTGTCTAGGCTGAGTGATCCTATCAAGGGGAAATAGGATTGCAACTACACAGTGGAGGTAGAGAAGAATTTTCTTGGATTACAGGAGATTTCCTAGGGCATCTCTTAGTTCTACCAGGCCCTATGATTAAAGTCAATGTAAAACTGCAACAACCCAATCCAGGCAGAACTACCAATGGCCCAGAAACTTCAGGAATGAAGGTCTGGGTCACCCTACCTGGCAAAGAACCATGGCCAGCTGAAGTGCTTGCAGAGGGAAAGGGAACACTGAATGGGTAGTAGAAGAAGGTAGTGATAAATATGGCATACAGCCACGTGACCAGTTAAAGAAATGAGTACTGTGATTGTATGAATATTTCCTCCCTGTTTTGTTATGAGTATGTTTGCATTTGTACATAAGCAAATATCTTGTTTTCCTCCTATCATATGACAAAAGTTGTATTGTTCATGTTATAGTATTTAAGTCATAGGATATGTAGTTTAAGAATGAATGCTACCTAAGGACTTGTACCTTATTCTGGACAGATGTAGTGCATTTCCAGTTGTTCACAGGACAGTTGAGTATTGTTAGGTGAAATATATGTCTGTTTATCTGTTCTATTTGGAAATTAAGTGTGTTTCAAGGTGATGTGTATAGCTACCAAGTTGAAAAGGGGTAGACTGTGATGGTTAGGGGTTCTGGTGTCAACTTGGCCAAATGATGATGCCCAGTTGTCTGGTCAGGCAAGCACTGGCCTGACCATTGCTGCAAGGATATTTCATGGCTGGTTGATAAACTGGAAGGCTGGTATAATAAATCATCAGTCAGTTGATTGCATCTGTGGCTGATTACATCTACAATCAGTTAAGGAATGCCCCCCAACAATGAGATAATCCAACCAGCCAGAGACTTTTAAGGACAAGGAGGGATTTTTTCACTGCTTCTTCAGCCAATGAACCTCTCCTGTGGAGTTCTTCCAGATCATTTATTGAAGTGGCCAACTTCACAGTCTTGCCTATGCATTTTGGATTCTTCCAGTCCCACAGTTGTGTGAGACACCTTTATAAATCTCATATTTACAGATATCTCCTGTTGGTTCTGTTTCTCTAGAGAACCCTTACTAATACATCTGGAAAACCCCAAACCTATTAAATAAAACTGTACTTCCAGCTATGTTTCTGCAGCTGCACAGCTAACTGTGGCTAGAGGAAAACTCACCAGCATGCTGGTCTCAATTCATATCGTGATGAAATACAGGAGGGCTCCAGCAATCATACTTGTATTTCCCTAGAGCAGGGGTAGAGTAATTTTTTTTAATGTGAAGGGACAGATAATAAATACTTTAGACGTTGTGGGCCATATAGTCTATCACACCTGTTCAACTCTGCTATAGTGTAAAGGCAGCCATAGACACTGTAAAAGCATGAAAAATTTTATTTTTGGACAGTAAAATTTGAGCTTCATATAATTGTCATGTATCATGAAATATTATCTTCTTTTGCTTTTTCCCATCTGTTAAAAAAATATGAAAACCATTCTTATCTCGTAGACTGTACAGAACAAATGAGGCCGATAGGCTGTAGTTTGTAGGCGCCTGCCCAAGGACATTCACCCTCCCGTTCTCCTAAATGACCATCCCTGTCCATTCTTTCTCCTGCAAACGTGACACCTTTTCCTCATCTAACTCTCAGCTAATGATCTTGCTATTTCACTGAGATAACAAGACATCACAGTGAAGTTCAATTCTTCATATCTGCCCATGAATTCTAAGAGCCATGAATTCTACACCTCCTCTCCTGTACCTACAATGACCAGTTTATACTATGGCAAAGAAAAAAAAACCCCACCAGTGTACCAGATCTCGTTCCCTCTTGCATATACTCAAAGAGGTCCCTTTAGTCATTCTCCCTATTTTTCTCTTGCAACATCCACTTTCCATTTCTACTGGGTCTCTACTATCTGCATAAAAAAGTATTATTTCTCCTTTCTTTAAAAAACAACAACAAAGAAAAGCCCCCACAAAACTCTAGACTCCTAAATGCCTATGATGGAAATAACAGGAGAGCAATAAGACAGCCAGTAACAAAGGACTTTGCATTCCTAGAGATTTTATCTTTATTCTTGTTTACGCATTTCTTCTATTCTATTTGACATTTTAACCCTGGGCTCCAGTCACATTGCTTTCTTTCTTTACTTTTTATTATCATTTTAAAGGAAAATTCCTATAAAAACTGTTTTATTATCTTTATTTAAACTTACTGGAGTTTTGCAGTATTACATGATTGTTATTCATGCTGCTCTCTACTCTTCTCGTTTTAATGCTTCTCCTGTTATTTTTCTCTCATCTCTTCTTCCCTGGTTTTTTTTTTTTTTTTTTTTTTTTTTTTGGTCTCACAGTCTAATCTTTTCTCTCCACCTTGTCACCTGCAATACAGGATCTTCTCTTTTGCTTCTTTTCTAAAAAGTGGAGCAAAAGAAGGGAAAAGGAGAAAGGAAAGAAAGAAAAAGATATAAAAATAGATAGGTAGGTATATGTGATGCAGAGAGGGATCTTCCCGTCTTTTATTTCTTATTTATAAAGGGTTCATCTCACTGAGTATGTGTTCCTGGATTTAAAGCTTTTGTTAATCTGTTAATAAATGTTTTTAGAATTTGAATTTGGTCAATTAGATGTTCCTCTCTTCACCTTTTTATAGTTCAGTTTTTATTCAGGTAACATATATATTAACATACAATATGTCATTTTAACAACTTTTTTTTTTTGGCATGGGCAGGCTCTGGGAATCGAACCCGGATCTCCAGCATGGCAGGCGAATTCTGTCAATGACCCACCCTTGCACCGCCCCATTTTAACCACTTTTAAGTGTACACTTTAGTGGCAATATTACATCTACAATGTGGTGCCACCATCATCACCAAAACCTCTCCATCATCCCAAATACAAACCCTTTACCTATTAGGCAGTAACTCCCTATTCCTCCTACCCCCAGTCTCTAGTAAACTCTAATCTTCTCTCTGTCTCTATGACTTTTCCTATACAAGATATTTTACATAAGTAGAATCATACAATATTTGTCCTTTTGTGTCTGGTTAATTTTACTCAGCATAATACTTCCAAGGCTTATCCATGTTGTAGACTGATCAGAATGCCAATCCTTTTTATGGCTGAGCAATATTCCATATGTTTATGCCACATTCATCTGTGGTTGGACACAAGGGTTGTTTCCATCTTTTCGGTTATTTTGAATAATGCTGCAATGCACATCAGTGTACAAGTATGTCTGAGGTCCTGCTTCCAATTCTTTAGGGTATATACTGAGAAGTGGGATTGCTAGGTCATATCGTACTTAACTTTCTGAGGAACTACCAAACTGTTTTCCACAGTAGCTGCACCATTTTATTTTCCCCACCAGCAATGTTTAAGGGTTTCAATTTCTCCACATCCTCACTAACACTTTTTCCATTTTAAAAATAATAGTCATCTTCGAGGGTGTGATGTGTTATCTTATTATTGTTTTAATTTGCATTTCCTTAATGAGTAATGATGCTGAGCATCTTTTTATGTACTTATTTATATATGTTGCATATGTTCTTTGGAGAAATGTCTATTCAAGTCCTTTGCCCATCTTTAAATTGGGTTGTTTTTTTTTTAATTCTTTATTGTATGGGAAACATATATACAAAGCAAAGAAATAAAAAAGCAATAGTTTTTAAAGCACTCTTCAACAAGTAGTTACAGGACAGATCGCAGAGTTTGTCATGGGCTACCACACATTCCTCTCATATATTTCCTTCTAGCTGCTCCAAAATATAGGAGGCAAAGAGGACTTAAATATATATATATTTTTAAACATGGGCAGGCACCAGGAATCGAATCTGGATTCTCTGGCATGGCAGGCAAGCATTCTTTTCTTTTTTTTTTTTTAATTTTTTAATTTTACATGGGCAGGCACCGGGAATCAAACCCGGGTCCTCTGGCATGGCAGGCAAGCATTCTTGCCTGCTGAGCCACCGTGGCCCGCCCTTAAATATTTTTTTATCATCACAGTCAACTTTTTTTGTGTGTGAAAAATAACACATAGATAAAAAAGCAATAATTTTCAAAGCACAGCACAATTAATTGTAGAACATATTTCAGAGTTTGACATGGGTTTGACATAATATAATGTAAATTATAATTCCACAATTTTAGGTTTTTACTTCTAGCTGCTCTAAGGTACTAGAGACTAAAAGAGATGCCAATTTAATGATTTAGCATTCATATTTCCTATCTTCACTGTATAACTCCACCATCCCCTTTGATCTTTCCATCCCTCTCTTTAGGGGTTTTTTGGGCTATGGGCATTCTAGCTTTTTCATGTTGGAAGGGTCTGTCACTAATATGGAGTAGGGAGATGGAACTATCTCATGTGCTGGAGAGGCCAGGCCCTCTAGGTTTCAGGACTCATCTGGTTAAGGGATCCTTCTGGAGGTTGTAGGTTTCTGGAAAGTTACTCTGGTGCATGGAGCCCTTGTGGAATCTTGTATATTGCCCTAGGTGTTCTTTAGGATTGGCTGGAATGGTCCTGGTTGGGGTTTGGCCGGTTATGATAGGTAGCAATGTCTAACTGAAGCTTGTGTAAGAGCAACCTCCAAAGCAGCCTCTCAACTGAATTTGAACTCTCTCTGCTACTGTTTCTTTATTAGTTACACTTCTTTTCCCCCTTTTGATCAGGATGGAATTGTTGATCCCATAGTGCCCAGGGCCAAATTCTTCCCTGGGAGTCATCTCCCATGCTGTTATGTCCCATGTAGGGGGGAAGGCAATGATTTCACTTGCAGAGTTGGGCTTAGAGAGAACAAGACCACATCTAAGCAACAAAAGAGGTCCTCCAGAAGTAACTCTTAGGCATACCTATAGCTTCTCCACTGCCTACATAAGCTCAACAAGAGTAAGCCTCAGGATCAAGGGCATGGTCTATTGAGGATTCCCTGATGGTGAAGTTTAATAGTTTCATATTCTTTCTCCCAACCCTCAAGTGACTGCCAATACTTTTTGATTATCTCCTTAATATATTCTAGGATGTATCCAGGCATTACATTAATCTATACAGGATTAAAGGACCTCTTTTTTACTCTGGGCTTCCTGTGTTTCAATTGTTCAAATGTTCAAATACAGATAGGATGAGTTAGAGTATGCGCTACAGAAAATTTCAGTTCCCAACTGTCATGGTCAGGTTCATGTGTCAAGTGGTGGTACCTGTTTGTCTGGTTGGGCAAGTGCTGGCTTGTCTGTTGCGATGAGGACACTTCATAGAATTAAATCATGATCATGTCAGCTGCATCTACAGCTGATTCCATTTGTAATCAGCCAAAGGGGAGTGTCTTCTGCAAAAAGTGACGCTTAATCACTGAAAAGCTTTTAAGGAGGATTCAGAAGAGACAGGCTCTCTTCCTGCTTCGGTTGGCAAGCCTCTCCTGTGGAGTTGGCCCAGACCCTCCATTGGAATTGTTGGCTTCACAGCCTGCCCTGCGGATTTTGGACTCTGCATTCCCGAGGTCATGTGAGACACTTTCATAAATTTTATATTTGCGAGTGTTTCCTGTTGATTCTGTTTCTCTAGAGAACTCTAATTAATACACCGACCAAATAAAACTTTCTTCCTTTGGTCTCAAAAAATATGTGTGGTTCTAAAATATAGACTCTGTCTTCCTTACCTCTGTGTTCTGAATTACTTTAGCCCCAACCTGATCAGCTTTGTTCTTATCTCTAAATATCAGATTATATATATATATATATATAAAATCTCAAAATCCAGAAACAATAATTACCACTCCACACTTAATGTGTCTGCTATAATAGCTTACAATCTAGGCCCCTGTTTTCTTATAAGCATTTTCTAAAGGAGACTATACCATTATTGTTCTTTTGTTTCTGCCTTATTTTGCCTCACCAAACGTCCCACATATTCATTCATATCGTTGCATGCCTCCTGACTTTGTACCTTTTTGCAGCAGCACAACCTTTGTTCATAAGTATACACCAACGTTTGCCAATCTACTTCTCAGTCAGTGCATCCTTCAGCCACCTGCATTCATTGGGCATCATGTATAGTGCCCAAAGTCCACAGTCCACCAACATTCTAAATTTTGGATAATTTCATTGTTCCCAAGAGAAAGAAAACCAATAAACACACCCTTGCCAAATAGGAAATCTAAACCTCCTTTTAACTCTTGTCCCTCCCCCATTATTTACCTCTACTGTTGCTGTGGTAGTGCTGATGTTTTCCTTTTGAACATAGCTCATAGTATGCAATAGCAGTTTTGGGGTTGCTTGTCTTTTTGTTGTCCTTTTGTTTATTCTGGACATTAAAACTGTATAATATACATGGTTTACAACTATTTTTTCCCATTCTATGGGCTGTCTTTTCACTTTCTTGATAATGTCCTTTAATGCATAAGCATTTATAATTTTGATGAAGTCTCTTTCATCTATTTTTTTCCTTTGTTGCTTGTGTTTTGGTGACATATCTAAGACTCCATTGCCAAATACAGTTCCTGAATATTTCCCCTTGTTTTCTTCTAACAGTTGTATGGCATTATTTCATAAGAACTAATGTTAATATTTGTATATGGTATGAGGTAGCGGTCCTGATCACCTTTAAATGATCTTTTCTTTTCCTTAAATATTTTTGGTTTGGTACTTCTAAAAATTCTTCAAGAACAGTTATATATCCCTTTCCTTATTGTATAGATTGTGATTGTGGAGGAACAGAAAGAAGCAGTCAAAGAATAATGAAAAGGGTGGAGATTATGAGGATGGAAAGTTCTTACTTTATTCCTTGGCTATTTCATTGCTATCTGTGCTCTGATCCCATCATATCCTATCCACCTGCAAAGGTCTTATATACTTATGGTTACTAAGGGGCTATAGGTTTTTTTGAGTGGCATTCTACCCAGACTGGTGTTCCCCACCTCTATGGGCCTAGACTTGTTCTACAACTAATGAAAAAGTCTCTACCTTATTTATTTTCCCATTGGGTGACTCCTGCTTGGCTCAACTGCCTAGAGAAAAAAAAAAAAAACATTTTGTGAAAAATATCATGTCTACATAAAAAAGAGGTTTGTATAATAAGTATACTATATACATGCATATATAATTTTTATATCACTAGTCATGTGATATTGGTAACTTCTCAGATGCTTGTTTAATTATTGGACAATAAATCTGTTTACCTATCTCAGTAGGCTATAATGAAGATTTAAAGAGATAGTATATATGAAAACTTTTGAAAAATGTAAAGTGTACTTCCAGAGGTAAAACATTATGTGTCTGCCTCTATGTCATTAATAGAAAACAGTGTCCTAAGAGACTAGGCATAGCAAGTTCTGAAGTAGAGACAAAAGTTCAGGAAAGAGTTGAAAGATGGTGTTACCCAATGGCAGCAGGCACTGAGTAGAGCCCACTATTAACAAAGGCATTTGAAATCATGACTTGTACAAGGTGTTGGATTATTGGAAAGGACTGTAAAAAATACATTCTGCCCAAATATGGGGAAATAAATTTAACCAAGGATGGAAAGGACTTGAATATGGAAAACTACAAAATAATGCTGAAAGACATTAAAGACCAAAATAGCTGGAATTGAATTAGAAAACTAAATATTGTTAAGATGTCAATTCTACCAATGCAATTTATAAATTCCTGCAATTAGTAAAAATTCCAACAGTCTTGTTTGCAGAAATGAAAAAGCCAATTATCAAACTCATAGGGAAGGATAAAGGGCCCTGGATAGCCAAAACATCTTGAAAAATAAAAAAGTTAGAGCACTCACACTTCCTGATTAAAAAACATAGTACAAAGTTATAGTGATCAAAACAACATTGTACTGACACAAGGACAGACATGTAGACCAATGGAACTGAATTGAGAATTCAGAAATAAACCTTAACATCTATGGTCAACTGATGTTTGACAGGCGTGCCAAGTCTACTCAATGGGGAAAGCACAGTCTTTTCAACAAATGATATTGGGGAAATGCGATAACTACATGCAAAAAGAATGATAAGACACCTACCTCACACTATATATAAAAATTAACTCAAAATTGATCAAGGACCTAAATAGAAGAACCAAAACTATCAAACTCCTAGAAGAAAATATAGGAAAGCATTTTCAAGACCTTGTATTAGGCAATGGTGTCTTAGACTTTACACCCAAAGCACAAGCAACAAAGGAAAAAATAAAAGGGTCTTCATAAAAATTAAGATCTTTGTGCATCTAAGGGCATTATCAAGAAAGTGAAAAGACAACCTACAAAATGAGAGAAAATATCTGGAAGCCACGTATCGATAAGTGTTTAATATACAGAATATATAAAGAAATCCTATAACTCAACAATAAAAAGACACCCCAATTAAAAAATGGGCAAAGTACTTGAATATATATTACTCCAAGGAAAACATACAAATGACTAATAAGCATATGAGAAGATGCTCAACATCACTGGCCATTCGGGAAATGCAAATCAAAATCATAATGATATGCCATTTTATACCCACTAGAATGGCTACTATTAAAAAAAAAGGAAAATTTCAAGTGTTGGAGAGGATAAAGAGAAATAGGAAAACTCATACATCATTGGTGGGAATGTAAAATGGTGCAAGCCACTGTGGAAACAGTTTGGCAGTTCCTCAGAAAGTTAAGTATAGAATTACCATACGACCTGGTATTGCCACTTCTAGGTATATACCCCCACAACTGAAAGCAATGACTCAAACAGATACCTGCATGATGATGTTCATAGCAGCATTATTCAGTTTCTAAAAGGTGGAAACAACTCAAGTGTTCATCAATGAAAGAATGGCTAAAGAAAATGCAGTATGTACATATAATGGAAAATTATTCAGCTGTAAAAAAAAAAATGAAGTTCTGAATTAATCTACAACATGGATGAATCTAGAATACATCATGTGTAGTGAGATAAGCCAGACACAAAAGGACACATATTGTAGGATGCCACCTTTATGAAATAAATAGAATATACATATTCATAGAGTTAGAAACTAGAATACTGGTTATCAGGAGCAGCAGTGGGGATAAGGAATGGGGAATTAATGCTTAATTAATAGAGTTTCTGTTTGGGGTGAACAGTTTCAGTAAAGGATTGTGGTGATGGTTACATAACATTGTGGATAATTAACACCACTGAATTGCGTACTTGAAAGTGGTTAACATTGGAAATTTTAGGTTTATATCTTACCGGAATAAAAAGAATTTATTTCCATAGAACTGTACAACAAAAAGAGTGAACTCTAATGTAAACTTTGGACTATGGTTAATAATATAACTATAATAATATTGTTTAATCAATTATAACAAAGGTAACACACTAATGCAAAATGTTAATAGTAGGAAAAACTGTGTGATGTGAGGGTGTTTGAGAACTCTGTACTTTCTGCATGATTTTTCTGTGGAAAAAAATAAATGATCTGGACAATAAAAAATGTATCCTGCCTATTTAATAATTTATCTAGGTTCGGTTTCTTATACACATCCAGATAGAGATAGTTATTAAATTTAGATAGATATATAATATACACACACATAAAAGAGTATAATTCTTTTAGAATTATTTTCTAATATTTAAAAGAGTGGGCAAGGGGGAGAAACTGAGGGAAAAATAATATAGTAAAAGATGAAAAGGTTGCTGAGATAAGACTAAAATTTACCAAAAACCAATCTAACTTTAAGATCAAAAAACAGATCTGGGGGCATTTTCTTTCTCCATCTCTGTGGCTTCATTATCTAACAAAGTGTCTGTTATCAGTGTCAGAACGCATCTCTGTATGACTCCATTGACGGAGAAGTCAAGACATTTGTTAACCTGAGAGCAACTCCATGTGTCTAGTAATTATCAATTGTCTATAGGTGATTTTCTTTATAAACTTTAACATTATGTAATGTACACATATTTATGAAAGTAATTATCCCGGAAAATACCGAGTAATATGGGTAGGAAATGAATCAAATGACTAGTTTTTACTTCAGTAACTATTTAGTTAAGTCGGGGTGAGTGGGTGTAGAGAAGGACACAGTTACCTTAAAAAAATAACAGTATTATACAATATTTAAATTCATTCAGCAATTCCTTATTGAAGATCCATTATGTACCAGGCATGGGACTGGATGCTGGCAAGCTACATGTGAATTGAAACTCAGCTCCTTCCCTCCAGTTCTTATCTGGGAGAGAGAAATATCTAATTTACAAAATAGTATAACTAATGCTGTAATAGTCAGGTCTACCAGCAATACTCTCTCTTTACCAGGTGGTACTGGAGAACACTTCTCAGAGGATGCTGCCTTGAAAGAGAGGCAGACACTTTTGAGGCCAGGGGAAGAGCATTGCAGACAGAGGGAACAATGTGAACGAAGGCCAGAAGCAGGGAGGCTGAGAACATGGCTTGTTCCAGGCCTCACCATTTTTACATTAAGTAGTGCAAATAGTCACATTTTCAAGAAGAATGAATTTCTGAAGATTTCATATAATTCAATTTTAACTTTCCTTTGGGAATAAATATAAAGTATGTGAGGAGATAGTCTTGGAGTGCATAAATCTACAACCACCAAGGTGAATTTTTTCTTTCTTTTTTCCATCTTTCTCAGCATTATTAACGTTTTGCACAATGCTCTCTCTATACAGCCTGTCATGGTGGCACTTTGGCCTTTTTCATATTTATTCTGTATTTAACTTTTGTTCCAAAGTTATTTATTTGGGAGTGATTTTCAGCAGAAGCAGAAACGATACCCTTAATACTTTCTTATCACTGCTACTAGATATAAAAATATTTAAAATTATAACAGCATAAACAAATTATACAGCACAAAAATAAAATAACAGTACAATAATAACCTGTATATCTCAAGAACTTCTGAGGCTTTTAAAGAATAGCCTAGCTTACATAATACTGACCACTAGAGTAGTAGATAATTCTACCAGGTGTAAAAGATACTTCCATGTGGCATTAGTATAAGCGATTTACAATTCACTTGACTTACCAGCTTTGAAATGATTTCATTTTAGATAAACTATTTAATTTGGAGGAATCCACATTATTTCCACTTTTGCATATAAAGTGAAACTATTATTTTTATATTACATTAGTTAGATTTTGCCCAATTGACTTCACATAAAATGCAAATTGCAATATAAATCAGTTTGACTACAGCTTGACTAAAGTCTTATTTAGTAGGTTAAGGAGTTTAACTTTTTTTTCTTTAAAAAAGTGACTTATTTTAAGTAGGAGAAAGATATGGGTAAACTTATGTTTTAAAAAATTCATTCTGGCAGCAGTGTAGAATTAGATGGGGCAGGATTTGACAGAGCTCAGAAAATAACCTTGAAAGCAATTTTAACAATAAAAGTAAGAGTTGAAGAGGCTATACATGAAGGCAGTGATTGCGGGGATGAAGGGAAGAGGATGGACTTGAGAGAGACTACACCAGCAGGATTTTATAGTGACTGGTTCTAAGTCAAATGGAAGAAGGATGAATTGAGGATGACTCCCAAGTTTCTGGCTTGGGTTATTTTGCTGAATGGTGCCCCATCAACTAACAAAAGAGACATGAAAGGTCAGGCTTGAGTGGAAAATGATCATTTCAGTTCTGCAAATCTAAGAGAGGTGCCCCTGCAGCCCTTTAAAGAAGGGAATTTCAAGGAGAGGCTGCTTGAAATCAGATGCTACAGAGCCTATAATTAAAATACAAGCTTATAATTGCTCATTGAATGAGGCAATTAGGAAATTTTGGTATCCTTAGAACAGTCTGAGTAAAGTGTAGGTAGCAGAACACAACTTGCCAGAGATTGAGGACAGAATGGGATGGAAATATTAAAGACAGTGAACACAAACTTTCTTTTCGAAAATACGGCTATAAATTGAAGCGATAGGATGGTAGCTATTGGGAGATAAACAACTTGCAAATTTCAATATCAGGCTCCAAATCTTTAGTTTCATTTATAAGATAGCCTAATGAGATATAAAACTGAAACCTGAGAGTTCTTTTTGACTACTTTGTCTTATCTTTTCCATCTAATAAATACTGTAGATTCTAACTCAGAAATATCTTGCTATCTATCAATTTTCACCAGCATTGCCTTAAATCAAGCTCTTATTACTCCTGGCTTTTTCTGTTTTAATACTCTTCTACTTGTTTTTTTTTTTTTGTTTCCGGGCTCTCCCCATATCCATTCTATTGCGAGAGTTATTTCCTCTGCCAGGTTAGAACTTGCCCTTGTCTTTTTTGCCCGCCAAACTCTTCTTCATCCTTTAAGTTCCAGCTCAAACATCTCCTCTAGAAAAACTTCCTTGACTCCTCCTCCCTAGCCAGTCATTCTCTTCTAGTTTCCCGCCTTTTCCCCACTCCCAGTCACTCCACCCTCTGTTCATACTTCTGAAATAGTTCTGACTACACTGAATTAAGATTACTTTGTTTACAAATAGGGCCTCCCAGGTTCTCTTTGATTTTCACTGAAACAAAGGCTTATCCTCTGTGTTTTGAATCCTCAACTTGGAAAGAGCTTTCTAACAATAGCAATAGCGCAATAAATGTTTGTCAAATGAATAAATATTTTGCTATAATAAAACGTGTCACGACAACAGTTGTTAAAGGGACTGGTAGATTTTTTTTCTGTCTTAAAACTTTCTCTTCATCTGAAAGCCATAAGAAATAGACAGAAAATGAGGAGAGGCTGAAAACAGATTTCTAAAAACAGAATAATCTTTCTAATTTTCTTTTGCTTAGTATTTTCTTTATTTCATGTGA
Source organism: Tamandua tetradactyla (assembly GCF_023851605.1). Lineage (NCBI taxonomy): Eukaryota > Metazoa > Chordata > Mammalia > Pilosa > Myrmecophagidae > Tamandua > Tamandua tetradactyla. Next base: position 29,042,224 of record NC_135334.1, on the reverse strand, counting down.
GTGTTTATTTTGAATTTTCATTGTTAGATTTCAACACATCTTTGATTATAGGTGCTATGTTCTCTCTCTGGGCTTCCTCTCCCCAATTTTCCTTTTTGCCTTTCTCACCTGTGTTCCTCTGATTTCTTTAATCTAAGAAAATTATAGTTTCCATTGGAAAACAATGCTTTAAAAATTTAATCTAAGAGTCTCAGATTATTGACTTTTTTTTGAGAATAATAAAGTATCTCAGAAAAGACTCTCCCAGGAGTATACAGTGTATATTGGTTCTTTGAAACAAACAAATAAAGTTTTTGGAAACTAGCTCAAGGCTAGTGGAAGGCAGAATATCATGATGGAAATTAGGTCACAGGCTCCCCAATTCTGTCTGGGTAAATCACTAAATTCCGAGAGTCTCAGTTTCTTTTTTTGTACAATGAAGAATTTGAATGAAACACTCTTTAAAGTATTTTCCAGCTCCAACTTTCTGTCATTCTAGATTCTAGCTAAACCTGCAAGGAGAGAACCATTCATTTGTGCCAAATATAGCAGTGACCACTTCCTCATAATTCCAAGACAACAAGTATTTATTGAATATTTATTATACAGACAGCATTGTTAAGCCACAAGGAGTCTAAAAGCATAGCATTACATTAAAAGTAAGGATGCTTTGAACTTGAAAAGCATCTATGATTATATTTATTCTTACACAATTCTGTGGAAAGGTATGGGATGAAATCAAGAGGCAGCCTACATAAAATCAGGTGGTTAGTGGTCTTGACATCATGAAAATCAAATACTAAATTTTCAGTTCTATAAATCACTTTCCTTGAAAACATTTCCATCTTGTGTGTGTATGTGTGTGAAGAAGGGAGTAAATGTTCAAGAAGACTTAAAAATTAAATAGTTAATGATAAAGGGTATATTTATTCATGTGCTAAATATTAAGTGCTATAATACTTTTGAGAGGCAAAAATCCTAAATAGAACTGAGGTAGTTGGAATGGCTTTATGTGGAAAACAGATTTGAATTTAAACTTAAAAGATGCTTAAAATTTGAATAGATGGAGAAAGGCATGGTTAAGATTTCATGGAAGAAAAAGGGCATGGGAGGGCATTTATGTGATAATCAGAACAAAGTTGCCTGTGAAGAAAGTGGGCTGAATGGAGCCATTTTTTCACTGTGATGAAAGAATCCTGCTGAAAAGCAGTGAACAAAAGATTAAAAAAAAAAACAAAAAAAAAAAACCCAAACATAAAAAAAACGATGTTAGTTTATGAAGGGCTTTGAAAGTCAAGTAGAATAATTTTAATTTAGTCTCACAGGCAATAGGAAAATACTGCAAAATACTGAGCTGGCAAGTCCATTATGAAAGATTAGAGACAGTATGAAAAACAGAGAATGAAACTACTACAACAATTCACATGATAGGAATATTATGAACAAGTCAGATAAAAAAAAGATATTTTGAAAGAAGTTTGAAAGAAATGGAAATATTTCAAGAGGGATTTAAGGATATTTTAATTTTTGTTATTCGTACTCCAAGTTAGAGATACTTATTAAGCCTTTTTCTTATTTAGAAATAAAATTCTTCTTTGGAAGCCTGTAGCCCAGGCCAAGGGTGCAGATGTAAATTCCATCAAGATTACCAACCTTTGACAAACTTTTTTTTAAAAATACAATTGATTCAGAGTTGAGACTCCCTTTAAGAGAAGCTTATTTATTTTATCACTCTAAAACAGCAGTTCTCAGGGTGTCCACGAGGTTAACTATTTTCATAATAATTCTAAGACATCATTTGACTTTCACTCTCTTTTTCTCACAAGTGTACAATGGAATTGGCTATATGAACTGCGATAGTACAAAAGACAGAATGCAGAAGCAGACATGAGAATCATCGCCATTAAGGAGATTTGTAAATATGAAAAACAGTATCATTTGTTTCTTTCTTTTTTATTTAAAACTATCATTTTTCACAGTGGATTTTTTTTAAAACTTATTTTAAATTAAAAATGTTATTTATATTAACGTGTGATGTGATTTTTAAAATGAATTAATTAAAAAAATTTCTCGGTTTTTAATTAGAACACTGTAAGTTACAGTAACATTAAAAATTCTAGATCAATAAAAATTCTTTGGGGCCCTCAATAATTTTTAAGAGTGTAAAGGGATCTTGAGACCAAAGAGTTTGAGAACCTCTGCTGTAAAGTGATACTCTCCAATATTTGATAAACGAGAGCAAAATAAAGTTTCTGCTGACTTTGCTTATGTCCCTTACGCTGTAACCTACTTCCAATCATAGTTATGTCAGAGAACTAAAAATTCCTCTCCATCTCTTTTCTAACTTTATTTACCAGCATGCCCAGGTTTTCAAATACAGAGGAATGATATTTCTTACCAGTGCTCAAAAGTTTCCACCACAGAAAGCGATCTAGAAGGCTTGAAGTCCCTTAATTTTTCCTGAGACTTCGCAGAATGGAGAAGCAGGCAGCCAGGAATGCAGAAAGCATTGGAAAACACAGCTCGCTGCTCCCTGACAAGCTGCAGTAGTCTAGCAGGAAAGAAAGCCAGGCAGCCGCTGCTGGAAGGGAGGAGACTGCTGTTGGCCCGCCTCCCGCAGCCTCCGACCCGCCTTCAAATGTGGGCTATTCTTACTGCCACAGAACTTGGCGTTCTCAGACATTTCTGAGAACACAGATATTACTTTTAATGCAAAATCACTATTTTAAAGAGAGAATTTCTTCTGTAAAAGTTGGAGTTCTAGCCTTTCCAAAGCTTGCATCTCTCTCTCTCTCTCTCTCTCTTTTTTTTTTTTTAACATTTTATTGTGAAATAGAACATATATATATATAAAGCAATACTTTTCAAAGGACATTTTAACAAGTAGCTATAGAACAGATTTCAAAGTTGAGTATGGGTTATCATTCCACATTTTCAGGCTTTTCTTTCTAGCTGCTCCAAGACACTGGAGACTAAAAGAAATATCATTATAGTGACTCAGTAGTTGAGGTCCTTTGTTAAATCCTATCTTCTTACTCCCAATCTCTAGGAGTCTTTGGGCTATGTCCATTCTAACTTTTTAATGTTGAAAAGGAGTGTCAACAATATAGGATAGGGGGATGGAATTAGTTGATAGTTTTAGAGAGGATGGACCCTCTGGGGCTCAGGACTCATCTGTCCTAGGAACCCTCTGGATTAGGTTTCAGGAAAGTGAACTTCATACTTGAAATTTTTGTACCGTCTCAGTTACAGCCCTAGTTGTTCTTTAGGGTTAACAGGAATGATGCTAGTTGGGTATGGCAAACCATGGCAACTAGTAATATCTAGCTGAAGTATAAGAGCAGCCCCAGAATAGCCTCTCTACTCCATTTGAACTTTCTTAGCCACTGATACCTTATTTGTTACACTTCTTTTCCCTGTTTTAGTCTGGAAGGCATTGTTGATTCCTCGGTGCCATGGCCAGGCTCAACCTTTGTGCTTCAAGTCCCCCCTTGTCAGGGAGACTTTCACTTTTACCCCTGAATGTCATGTTCCAAAGCACTTCCTTGGTCCCTTAGAAGCATCTGCATTTTCTCATATCAATCTCTCTCTGTTTTGAGACTTTGTGGTTACATTTCAAGACAGAACTCTTCCTTGAATTATCTAAATTCACTATCTCACTGTGATGAACAGTCTTATTCAGTAATTACTACAATGTAATCATAGAACCTAAAATATGTCTAAAATGTAACTTTTTAGGGTAAATATAGCATTGAAAATAACAGAAATAAAATTTCTTAGATGACATTTTCATGAACATGTGTCACATTGTATCAATTTGCTAGGAAAGTGACTTCTATCTCCCCTTCTTTTCAGATCAAAGACATTACAGAAATAGAGGGGTTGTAGAGTTAGGAAATAAAAATGCTTATATAAGCTTATATAAGCAGCTTGTTTTTAAAAACAAGATAGGTAGCTGTCATTTCTTTTTTTTTTTTGACAGTTTTTAATGCAATTTTATTGAGATACATTTACATACCACTATATAATTCATGCAAAGTATACAATCAGAGGCTCACAGTATCATCATATAGTTGTTAATTCATTGCCACAGTCAATTTTACAATATTTTCATGACTCCAAAAAAAGAAATAAAAATAAAACAGAAAACCCAAAACATCCCATGCCCTTTATCTCCCCCTATTATTGCTATTATTGTTGTCCTTATTTTATTACTCACATACCCAGACATGTCATTTCTTAAGGTCATAAAAACATTATGTTGACAGGTATCTGTTGCAGAAAGACTGTTGAAGAGTGGTCTGAGGTTCTTGGTGTGGAGACTACAGAAGAAAAAATAATACGTTTAAGAAGCATAGAATAAGAACACATATGTGACTGAAATTGAAATGACAAAGTTTCACCCTCCAACTGTAGTGTACAATAGGGCCAATTAACACGAAAGCATGTAGTAGGGTCAAACAGTGATCAGAAGCAGAGCACCAAACCACAAGTTCTAAGTTTAAACAGCCTGCTGCTGTTTAAAGAAACAATTTTTCTTTGATATAAAGCAACCAAAATATTCTAGGACCATGCCTAAGTCAAAGGGTTGTTTGTGAAGATTCAATGAGATGATTAGAGCCTGTGGTAGTTATGTTCAGGTGTCAACTTGGCCAAGTTATGATGCCCTGTTGTTCTGTTGCTGCTGCCTTAAATCATCAATATGTGAAATTCATCCATGGTTGATTACATTTGCTGTCGGCTAAGGGGTGTGCCTACCACAATGAGTAAGATTTGATTTAATTATCTGGAGGCTTAAAATGAGAGAGGTCAAGAGAGCTCAGCAGCTCAGCATACGCCATCTTAGCACTTGGAGCTCAGCCCAGAAGTCTTGAGATGCAGAAAGGAATTGCCCCAGGGAAGGCCGCTGGAACCCAGAAACCAGGAGAGAAGGCCAGCAGACATTCCAGAGAACCTCAGATGAATGCTAGCTGCCTTTCCTCTGAAGAACTATAAATTTTTAACTAAATCCCCTTATTAAAAGCCAATTCATCTCTGGCATGTTGCATTTTGGCAGCTTTAGCAAACTAAAACAGAGCCCTTTGAACATTTTAAAGCATTAGACAATTACAACCCCAAACTTACTGCCACTTATCCTTAACCCAATATTCGTTAGCTTACACAGTGGACATAAGATATGAAAAATAAAATATCGGTTTTAATCTAATGAAAGCATTTATGGGCTCGGAGGATCAATTTTCCTGGTAATATTTTAGGAACCAAATGGACAACTACCTGTTTAAATATACACTGTATATCTAAGAAGAAGACAGAAAGGAATTAGTTCAGTATTTTCCAGGCTTTTGTATTTAAAAGACCATTAAAATAATAACAATAATAAGGAAGAGGGGATTAACATTGAGTGCTCAACTTTCTATTTTATCAAGTGAGGATACTGAGAACATTTTAAATTTTTATTAAAAAACTTGCCCTGTCACTGCTCATTTTACCAGAGATGGTGAAATTTTCAACACAGATTGATCTCAGTTCCCAGACAGTGATTGGGGTCCTTTATATACTGTCATTAAATTCACCAAAACCATCTAGCATTTATTAAGAGACCTCTATTTCTCAACTTTAGCAAATCAAGTTTAACAAACCAAGCACCTGTTTTCTAGGAGTTTAAAACAATTGGCACTTTCACCACCAGCAAATACATATGTGTATATATACAAACATACACATACATATACAATACTTCCAAGACTTTGTGACAAACAATATTTAAATACAAGCAAAAAGGGAAAAACATTCATAACGTATATAGTTGCTAAATATAATTCGCGAAGGTGTAAGATTGTATACCTGGAGTTTATGGAGGAGTATTATTGACCTTTGTTTCATGAGCTAATTCTCTTTTGTTTTTTCTTTCACGACAGAGTAACTAAGCATAAATCTAAGGTGCCTTCTTTGAAATTGCAGGGCGAAGTTTCCACATCCAAACACCCAACGAGGCTAAGCCACAGTATGTGGACGATGCATGCTACAAAATATTTTTTTTGAAAGCTGCTAGGTAAGTCGACTGAATTGACGGACGCAGAGGGGAAGGAACAGGAGGCTCTGACTCCAAAAGCGTCACTTGAGAGACAGGGAAACTCGGGTTTAAACCCTCCTTTCAAACAGACCATTTGGAATCGGATTCCACTTTTACTCTTTTTGGGTGTACTATGTTCTGTGTTCCTTTACTGAGATCCCAAGTCTCTGGAACACACCCCAGCCTTGCTCTGGGAATTCTTTCCTGTTTCTTTTTTGAGAGACTAGCTTCAGGGTTTTCCCTTCTCCCTCAAATACATATTGTGCGGCGGTGAAAATTTTTTGTTTCACAGAGAATCCAAAGGGGAAGCCACCGCTTCCTGTCAGCGGAAGGGTACCAGGTAAAGAGACAATAGATGCGCTGCGCTCAGACCCGAGCGTCTGGTCACGTGGCTGGCGCGCTGACTGCTGGGAGCGCAATCTGCCCTTAGTCGTGTGCGGAGTCTGCCTACGGCGTCCTCATTCCCGCGTTTTCGCTGAGGAGTAGGAAGGTTCCGACGCCGCGAAGGAGAGCGCTCTTGCGGTGGGCTTAGAAGGATGAGCTTTCGTGAGAGTGTGATTTTGAGGCAACGAGAGAGGACAGATGCTCCCTCTCAGTCTCTAGTGGGACTAAAGCACAAGTTGGGAAAAAAGAGAGAGGGGTGTGGGAAGTTAGAGAAAAGGTAGGAAATGGCCTGAGAGGCCTGTATGGCAGCGAGAAGAAAGAGAGGCCTAGAAGAAAAGAGTAGCGTTAGGCAAAGGAATAGGGCGTGGTAATGATTTAAGTTAGGTTAGATCGCAAAGCCTGGGTCAGTTGCTGTGAATGGTGTTAGTCACAGGATGAGGACTGGCCTCTTTGACCAGGCCTGGATTCAGATAAACTGAGGCCTTGAGTTATGACAGAAAAATTTATTCTTTCAGAAACATGGAATTACTTAATTATAGAAATTTCAGTTTGATGACGTGAACGTTCTTTTACTTTCAGAGAGGAGAGAAGTGTAAAAGAAAGAGGAAAGGAGAAGAGAACAACCCTTATGTTGGCTTCTCTGAAACGTTTTCTATCTTCTAGGGCAAAGTTAGCACCCCTGTGCATATATAGTATTTTCTGAATATTACTGTTATAGCATTTCAACTTGAAAAGGTAGTGGTAGGAATGTAGACGCTTTATTTGGAATTTACTAAATACAGATCTTTATCTGTGGTTTGTTAGTGTTGTCTTTCTATGTAAGCATATTATATATGCCTAATCAGATACATTACAGTTATCCAGGCCAGCATAGTTTCTCAAAAACAACAACAAAAAACAAAGTAAATTGATCACTTGAATGCAGACTGGGCTTCTCATTTCTAAGATGTAGAAACTATACCATTCTAGGTTCTTAATTTTTTTTTCTTGAAGTTTAAGCTTAATCTTTCAGAGTCCTGTGGAAAAAATCTTCCAAATTTATGGGAAAATACATTAAAAGTAAAAATTGAACTCTATACGGGTAAGGTAGAGCAGTGGGAAAAACTCTCAGATTAGAAATAGTGAGGAGATCTTGGCTTTGGTCTGGCCAAGATTTACTTGTTAAACCTTGATCAACCATCTCTGTCTTCTTGTTTGTTAAAAACGTGAGATTGAATTAGATGGATTGTAAGGTGCACTCCAATTTTGCTAAAATAGCAAATCCTAAAAATAGCCAGTCCTGAAACTAGAGGAAAGTGCCAAAGAGGCTAGTTTGGCTGGATTTATAAAGAGAAGTAGTTGAAAATGACAGGTATGGTAGGTAGGCTCTGGGTGAGGTAAGATCTTAGATGCTATACCATGGAATTTGAACTTATTCTGGAAGCAGTGAATAGTTAAGGGAATACAGTAATCAGAGTTTTTAAAGATTACCCAAACAACAGTTGGTAGAATGAATTAGAGAAGCGAATAGTTGAATAATTTAGATAATTGACAGATTAAGTGACAGGCAATAGGAGTGGAGAGAAAGGATTCACAAGAACCGGTAGCATGGAATTTGTGCCTAAATTTCTAATTGTTTTAAACTCTGCAGTTCTTGCCTCCAGAATATGATGGCAAGCAACCTTGTGAAACCTGATACTAGACGGTGCAAGAGACCAAGAGAGTTGGAGGTAAACTATATGCCTCTGGAAACTTAATCTTCTTATTCTATATTATATACTTCCTACGTTTCTTCCATTTAAGAAAGCTTTATTAATAAATGGAGTTTAATTTAATTCCCAGAGCTAGAATTGTCCCAGCAGGAACTAGGTTGACTCCAGCTACTTTTTCACTGCGTATAGGCTTTCAAAAAACTATCAGGAAATTTCTTTATGGTTATTTGTGATCTGGAAACAGAAGTAAGTCCAGGCCTTGATCATATATAAGACTTTCAGTAGTTATTTTGTTATGATAAATAGGATACTTAGGTACTGTAGTTACTGATAGTTTTAAAGAAGGGCACTGTCACCTGTTCCTCTTCACTGCCACTGCCACCAGTTGATCTTTGTTTGGGACGTTATTTACTCTCTTAAAGATTGTATTCTTTTATAAAATTCTACAACTATTTGGCTACTATCTGAATGACAGTTTTGCAGTATTGCTCTGGAAACCTCTACTAGTTTAAAATGCAGGAAACTTTGTTTATCAGGGGATTAAACCATATTCAAAATCTAATTTAAAACCAAACTAAAATTTAGTATATTGAGCATGATGCTTCTTGAGCCTAAAAGTTTCCTTGATAAAATAATTTCAAATGACCAATTAGGGCATGAGAATATATGGTTTCTAGCATGCCTTTTTTTTTTTTTTCCCTGAAATATGTTTAATATACTTTTTTAAAAAACAGAATGCTTATATCCTAAGGATCTCATTGACTATATTTCTGTTTTGTTTGCTTTCTTTTATTAGCCTCAAATGCCAGATAGCCCACAGTTGTCCTCTCTTGGAAAATCAGATTCATCATTCTCTGAAAGCTCTGGATTATTTTATAAAGATGAAGCCCTGGAGAAAGATTTGAATGGTGATATATAAAATGCTTATATTTCTTTTAAAAAACAACAATACAACAATTTTATGATGCAGTTTTGTTATAGTTCATAACTTACCCAGTGATTTTTTTGAACAGATATGAGCAAGGAAATTAATCTAATGTTGTCTACATATGCAAAGATCTTAAGGCAAGTATTATAGTTTAGTCTCTTGAGTCTTTATCTTAGAAATAGAAATGTTCTTCTGAAAACTCCATAATGGGAAGTTTTATTCAGTGACTGCAAACCTAACTAGTAATTATAATTTTGGAATTTTTATTCTATTTCAGTGTCTTATAATAGATTAGATACTTTCAGAGTATAACCCTAACTTTCTCACTAAGCATCCTTTGTTTTGTTATTGCCAGAGGTAATACTAGGCTGTATATATCTTTATTTCTAATTAGATGACATTATATTTTAAATTTTATGTAAAAATATTTTGAGAAAAATACCACTTGGTGAAATTAATGATAATAATAGAGCAATATTAAGAATAAGTGAATATTACACATATTATTTGAAGGCTGAATTTAAATTTTTATTGGCCTGAGGTTAACATGCTTTATAAGGGAGTTTTATAGACTAATTGCTAATTACTGTATTTGAGTAATGGTTTGTATGTCTGTTAAAAGAATATATATAATTTAATATTAGAGTTATAATGCATAAGAGATACTTCTGCTATGTAAGGAGACTTTCTGAGAAGTCAGAAATATTTGTGAAACTAATTTAGCTTTTCCTGAAGAGGTTTAATAAATTAATAGTGTGCAAAACCATTTAAATGAAATTCATAACAGATGTAGTATAAAAAAAGAACATCACTGTAATGATACGTTTAGACTTTACAACTATTTAGTTTAACATAAAACTTTTTTTCCCATTAGCGAGAGAGCAGCAGTAGATGCATCTTACATTGATGAGATAGAAGAACTCTTCAAAGAAGCCAACACTATTGAAAACTTTCTAATGCAAAAAAGAGAACTCCTGAGACAGAGGTTTACAGTGATTGCAAACACACTGCACAGATAAAATTGTGTACTTTAAATAAGCTGAGAATTTAAGCAATATAGCTTGTTGTAATGAAAGAATAACATTTATGTTCTGAAAGCTCTCTAGTTATGAAAAAAAAAGTGTATTTTAAATATAAAAAGAGAAACTCCTTGAATTTCTTTTCTAGATTTCAAAGGGGCTTTATGCTGAACACTAATATGAAGTACATACGCTTTCTTTTGAGGGTTGACTATTTGGTGCGTTTTATAAAAGTAAATTATTTAAATCATATGTGGACCCTTTTTCCTCCCTTAAGCCTCCTAGACTTTCTTAAACTTCTAAAGAACTCAGTGAATTTATTTGATAATGTTTAGCAATATTGTACTTTTTCTATAAGATATTTTGTTTAAATAGCAGTTTGCTTTGGAGACACTTTTTTTAAGTGTTTTGCTTTTGGTCAGTATTTAAAAAACACATTAAAGCTTTACAGATAATTTGTCCACTTTCTCAATATGTAATAAAATTTAACTGTTATTGCTATTTAATATTAGCATTTGATTACTTCCACTATTAGTTATTATACATGACTAATACAAGCTCTTGGTTTAAAATTATTTTCATGTGGTAAAACTAATAAAATAAAAACCAGAAATTATTAACCAGAATCTTCTATCTGTTGGCTTTTTTGCACATCAACCAAATCGAAGTGCGCAGTTTGTATGAGTTGTGTTCGGAAATCTTAGCAGCAGTATGGAATGGGACAAAGATAGTGGTTCAAAAGTAGAAATAGGCTTAAACAAGTAGGTGACCTTGGCAAGTCACCTCAATCCTTTTATAATTTAGTAGTTGAATTTGGCCTAGAGGTTCTAATACCCATCTAGCTTAAAAATGTTCTGTTTCATATAAGGTACTGCTACAAATTTTTGCAGACTTTCAATATGCTAAAAGACTATATGGACTAACTATTAATCAGCTTATTTTTTAATCAAGCACCTATTTTCAGCCATACAGATAATTCATAATAGGCATCTAAATTGTGTTAAATGCATATTTTTGTCAATATAAGTGATCACAGATTTGGCTACATTTACAAACAGTACCAGAGGGAATTTATTCCTAAGGTAGACACCACATTTGCATTGCTACCTTCTAAACTTTAAAATAAAACCTCAGTTCATCAAGTTGCTATTTTAAGGCATATATACCATATAGCATAAATATCCAGAAAAGAAAAGATGACAGAAGTAAAACAACATTTACAAAAAACGTGGGTGTTAAGTGGAAAATGTGATGATGGTACAAGATAGATTGACAGTCAATGACGTAATTATTAGGAATGGAATTGTTAATACTAACTGTAACCAGAGGACTATATTTGAGTTTATTTAACTTGTCACCTGGACTTTGAGTCATTCCTTACAGAATTTTTTAATGTCTAAATACAAGATGACTCTGCTGACTTACCGTCAAGAAATATATTTGAGTTATTATTTCCAAACATATATTATTAAGATAAAAGATAAGGTCAATAGTTTGTTTCAAACTGAATTTCATAATATGCTTGTGAAATCTTGATGGTGTCACCATTATTCACCATTTGAGTCTTAGCTTTGCAGATTCAGAAAATTGATTTATTTCATTTGGTTTATTTAAGACTAGGAAACTGATTTTAAGTCAAAATGTGTTTAATGGTTAGAATAGCTACTTCCTAGTATTAATTAAAACGTATATTCATCAAATTTGATGGTCTTGGTACCATTCACATAGACAAGGATAATTATCTCACAACTGGAGATAAGCTATTGCTTATTACTCTTTAATTTACACTTCTAACATTTTTCATTTCAACTAAATTTCACAATTTATAAATTATTTTTAATTGTTACTAATCAAAATATATATTGAATATCTTTATAAAAGCATGTTTAGTGCTAAGCACTGGGGAATCCAAAATAGTTTAAGACACTCATTGTTCACCCTCATGACAGTGTTAACTACTCCTTTCTTGAAATACATTTATAACTTTGCTAGGAAAATATAATATGTAAATGTTAAAAAAATAAGACATTATGTGACTATGTGGGTGTGAAGATTTTTCAATAAAAATATTAAAAAATAAACAAAAAACCCCAACCTATGACAGAAAAGGCATTATGTGACAAGCCCCATGTTAGTAGGAAGACACACTGTGGGATTGGGCTTGTTAGTAGGAACACACACTGTGGGATTTACTAGAAGGCTTTAGGTAAAGGGATCAGAGAGGTAGATTTTGAATTGGCTTTTCTGGAAAGTAGAGAGGGAAGGTATTTTAGGCAGGGAAAAGTTTATTCAAAGGCACAGAAGAAAAAAATCACGTGGGGTATTATAAAGTCATTGTACTGGGATGAGAGTGCACAAAGGGAATAGTATGATCTAAACTGCCAGAGAACAGGTACTGAATCTTGTTTGTTGGTATTCTCAGTGTGTAGCCCAGTAGTTAATACATTGGCGCTCAAAATTTTTTTGTTAAATTGATGAAATTATATATGGTTATAAAATTTTTAAGGGCATACCTTTACATGACCCTATTCATGGTAGATCGTCAGAAAATGCCTTCTAAATTAAATGAATAGAAAAGGAAAGGAAGGATGAAATGATTAAAACATCAGAGAGACAAATGAGGAAAGGTTAGGTTGTAGCCAGATTAGATTGTGGCCAGAATGAATTTGGACTTTATTCTGTAAAGAAAAGGGAGATACGAATATTTCAGAGTGCATAGAGTGCATAATGAAATCGATCCTATGGCTCAACAGACTTGTTACTGTACCGTGAGGATAGATTTAAAAAAGGAAAGAATTTAGAGAGGAAGACAACTATTAGCAGTCCGATTTTAATAGGTCAAACTGCTGCTTGTTACAGATAGGTTGCTGGAATAGTTGTCATGGAAATGAGACTGAGAGATTACAGTTTGAAACCCCACCCCTTCCTCTTCCACTCCCTTCTTTCAGTGAGCCAGGGACAGCCCAGGAAGTTCTCTTTGTGTTCACAGGTGCATACAGTTGCCAGCGAGTGTAAGGATTTGGAAATCACAGGATCTGAACTCAATGCAAACATGTTTTTTCGAATCTTTCTCTGTTTTGTCAGCAATCTTTCCACCACTGCAGCGTTTTTTTTTTCTGTGATAGTGCACTGGATTTCAGGTAGGGGATTTGTTCTTTCCTTTTCATACTGTTCCTACCAATCTTCACTAGAATTCTGTGCCTTTTTCTTATTAGCAGGGACTTCTGAAATTTTCCCGCTGTGTGCAGCACATAGAGGCAGCAACACCACAGAACCGGAAGTTAAAGAAGACAGTCAAAATTTGTTTCCTCATCAGGTTAACAGCCTTCGCATTTGTATATCTTATACAGCATAGAGGGTCAGGATTCAGGGGTTAGGAATTATCTTGGATCTACAATGGGAAAATATTCACTAATCAAACTTTTATAGATTAAAATTACTGCTACAATTTCTAATGTCTAATTTCTAATGGTCATCTATTCGTCTTATGGGAAACTGCCTTAATACCTCTGTTTGTATTATAGTTACTATTGTTAATAATTTGACTCCTTGAAATTAACTGTTAGAGAGCTATTGAAAATCATACCAATATGCACTATAACTTTGAAATCACTTAATTCAATAATTTAGTGCTTGCTTTATGCAAGGCAGTGTATTAGTACTGAGGGAGGAGAGATAAAAATAAAGATCCTGTGCTTAAGGAGCTTATATTCTGGTTGTAAAGGTGATAAAAGGAGGTTATAAGAGAGCTATAAATAGATGTTGTGGGAGTTCAGGCTAAGGAGACTTCAGTGGTAACTGTGAATGCTATGTTATGAAGCAGGTGATATTGGAACTAGATTTTGAAGGATGAGTTGGGCAAGTAAACTTCATCTGAAGAAGTTGGGAAATAGCCTAGGTGAGAATGATATGAGAATGGTATGATTATGGTGAGGAGAAAAGAATGGGGAATGGTCCAGTTTGACTGAAACAGAAGGCATTAGTGAGAGGCAAAACTGGACAGATAGATTGGAATGAGACTGTACAGGGCCTTCGTTCACTGCCTGTCCAGTTTAGACTTGGTAGACTCAGAAGACCCGTTTGATGAAGGTTTTATGCAGGAAAATATGACACAATCAGATCCATACTTAGGAAGACTAATTTAGTAGCAGTGCTTGCCAACCTTTTTTCACATCATAGGGCATAGTTAAAAAATGATAATATTTTTACTGTGTTCTGGGGTAAATTGGATAAGTTCTGAACTCCTGAATGAGCTGTTTACAGATGGAGGCAATTGGCCTAGAACCCCTGGACATCTCAAGGGCAAGGATACCAATTAGGAAGCTCTCTGGTAGAAGATAGCTTTAGTTTCCTATCTAGTTTCTCTTTCTAATTTGAATTTATAGATATATATTCTGATCTATAATAGCCCAAATGAGAACCTTATGCAGGCCTAAGTTAGGACAATAGAAAGGGAGTGACTGTTAAACAAGAAAAGTTGAGGCGTCAGTGTCGAGAGAAAATTTGGGGGTGCGGGAGCTGATTGGGTGGAGTGGGTTGGTAAAAATCTTTACAAAGAATTTGCCCCAAGCTTCCTTGCAGATTGCTGGCCCTGGTAATTTATACTGGTTTTTCTATATCATCCCCTTTACCTCTAGTTAATGGCTGAGTGTGGGAATAGTTAGGAGAATTTATTCATTTAGTGAACGTGAGCACCAGTGGAGAGTTCAAAAATTTTTATTCACAGTTCATAATTTCTTTATATTCCATTCCATAGCTCTTCTCTGTGTTTTTTTCTTTTCTGTGAAAAATAAACATATATATAAAAAAACAATAAATTTCAAAGCACATCGCAACAATTCGTTGTTGAACAGAATTCAGAGTTTGGTATGGATTACAATTCTACAATTTTAGGTTTTTACTTCTGCTCTAAGATACTGGAGACTAAAAGAAATATTTATTTCTTTTATTCAGCAATCATACCCATTTGTTAAACCATACCTTCTCTATATAACTTCACCATCACCTTTTCATCTTTCTTTTTTTCCTTGTTAATTTTTAAATTTAAGGAAACAAACAATACACTTAGAACCACCAACAATGGATGTCTTAGCTAGCTTAACCATAGGCACTTCCGCCACAAAAACAAAAACAAAAACAAACCTCATTTGTTGGCTAGATGTGGCACCTCCCTCCAAGCCAACTCAACAGGTGAACTTACTGCCCTCCCCACCCGCACTGAGGGTAGGAGGCTGTTGGCTGTGGGGTGCTGTGTCCCGAGCAGTGGGGCCCAAAGAAGGAGTGAGGGAGGCGCCTAGACCTTTGATCTTTCTCCCATTCTTTAGAGAGATTTAGGAATAATAAATTCTTAAATTTATTATTTAAATTTAAGAAGGGACTGTCGATAATGTGGGATAGGGGGGTGGAACTAGTTGATGTTCTGGAGACACTGGCGCTCTGTATTTCAGGATTTATCTAGTCCAGGGGCTCATTGGAGATAAGGCCCATAGAGATTTTTAAGCTAGATGATTTAGCAGGTGGAAAAATTAATTTTGAGCAGGGGAAAATGAAGAATTATATACTGAGAGTCACCTGCAAGAATTGATGAGTTAAGAGACTAAATGAGATTACCAAGGGAGAGTGCTAAGATTAGAGAGTAAAAGTCCAAAGACACACCTTAGAAACACATTTATGAAGTGATAATGGGAAGAGGAGTTAATAAAGGGAATTAACATTAGGAAGATATCTACTATGTTAAATATATTTATTTAACATAGTAGATATATATTTAATTATAGCTATAGCTATGAACAGGAAGTTTTATCCCCATTGTAGCCCCATTATCCTGTTTTTTCATTGAAAAATCTGGTTCAGAAAGATTATGTAATTTGCTCAAGGTTATCAGCTAACAAGTAATGAAGTTGGCATAAAGGAGAGAATAGTCAGAGAGGGAGAATGAAGGTTAGAATAGTAATGTCTCAAGAAACCAAAAGCACAGAGGAGTTTAAGGAGGTGTTGACAGTAATATCAAGTATAATGGAAAAATTTGAAGAACATATAATAGACTGCCAACAGCATATTGTGGAGTACAAAACATAAAGATATATAAATATTTTCTAGAATGTAAAATGTTTTAAATTCAAAATTTAAATTTAAATTGCCCAGTTGGGCTTTTTAATTTAATTCTGCCTAAATAAGTAAAATAATACTACTAAAAATCATTCTTCAGGAAATTTATTTTACTCAAAGAGGAGACTAAAATAAATATACTCAATGTTAATAAAAATAGAATAAGATAAATACCTAGAAGTTCCCTTCTCTATATTTTCAAAACATCCTCTTTATATTTTTAATACCGTGGGTCTCAGACTGTTGTGTGCCAAGAATACCTGAACAAATCTTTATGAAATATTTAGGATCACATCCTGGATGTGTCTCAGTTACAAGAGTTAATGAAATTATGACAGTTTTGAATGGTGGTCGTTTTTTATCATAACAATGAAGTTGGTGTTAGCACATCATTAGCATAATAGATTTATTCTTATAAAAAGATGAGTATTGTTCAACTCTGAAAAATGATAATAGTAACTGAAGTCCTGCATTAATTCTTTGTACTGCAAATTTGTACTGCAAGAGGTACAAGAAGGGTTGTCTTCAGTTGATAATCTGAGAATGAGGAAAGAGAGAGAAGAATTTGGGGACTATATTTGGTGTTAGGTTTAAGTTTCTCTCAAACTGCCAGTAGATTATTGTCTGTGGAGAAACAGGCATGTTTATAGATGATCATTAAAAATTTGGGTGTATTTGGTTTCCTCTTTACAGTTTTGAAGAACTGTGGAAAGAACATGGGAAATGCCTATCCAAAAAAAGTGATCTTCAGTAAGCGGACGAGTCTGCCATGTATTGCACCACTACTCAACACAGTGGAGGAGACTCCAGAGATCCTCTTTGCTCGAGTCCGAGGGCATTTTCCTAAGTGGCTCAATGGCTATCTACTTCGAATTGGACCTGGGAAATTTGAGTTTGGAAAGGATAAGTAAGCCTTGATTTAGGAGAACAATTTAGATTTCTTGGCATGAATTATTTCTCTGCATTAATATCTGATTCTTTTCTGAGGCTAAGTAACATTGCCATTCAATTTATTATCCATAAGGAAACTATAGTCAATAGGGGAAAAATGGACAGCTCCTCAAAGGAGAGACTTCATTTTATTTTTTAAATTTCTGCTCTGTAGAATATTGTAAACTTGAAACCTCTTCTTTATGTAACTTCCCCACTCTATCTTACCACCAGTTCCTGAGGAAAGGAACAATGTCTTCACCTCATACCATTCTCTTCCTCACCCAGCACTCCTTATCTACAATGACCTCTTTCAGTTCCTCAAAACTTGCACACTTATTTTTGCTCTTCAATCTTTCCTAATCTTAAGTCTGGCTTGTTCTTGTCACTCAGATCTCAGTTAAAATCTCACATCCTTTGAGCCTTCTTCCCAGATCTCCCAATTTAAACATTCTGTTATTGATCATATTACTATTTTAATTGTCTTCACAGAACTACCACTGTTTAGTATTTGTTTGTTTTTAGCTGTGCTTCCCTCACTAGAGTTTAAGTTCCAAGAGGGCAGGAACTTAGTTTTTCTTGTTCCCTGTATATCCACAACATCTAGAACAGTACCAGGCATGTATTTAGCACTCAATGAACATAGGTAAATAAATGAAAAATCCATAATTCATTAGTATATCATTTTCCTGTGTGTCAACTAGGGACATAAAGAGATATGAAGGAAGAAATCTTCTTTGTGTTAAACAGTTTAAATATTTTAAATGTTTAAACATTAAAAATATTAGGCACTTTTTATTGTAAAAGTTTTTCACTGTCTAAAACTTTTTGAAATATAGGAAAGAGGGGAAAAGTAGCATGTACCACTTGACACATCTGCTATTAGCACTTTGGTATATTTCCTACTAGTCTCCCCCCACCCATTCCTGTAGATTTGTTTTAAATAATTACAGTTATATTGTATGTAGAATTTTTTTGCCCTGTGTATTAGAAACTTAACACTATGTTGTAAAACTTTTTATCTGTGTTGCAAAGTCCAAAAGATCATGATTTTTAATGGTTGGATGATATTCCAAGAACCATTACCTTTTTTTTAAAAAATTTTTTATCTGTTTTATTGAGATATCTTCACACACCATACATTCCATCCAGAGTATAAAATCAGTGATTCACATCATTTCATAGTTGTGTATTCATCCCCATGATCATTTTTGGAACATTTGCATTACTCCAGAAAACAAAATTTAAAGAAAAAAGAAAACCCTAAACTTACCCCTTACTCCTCCCTTTTATTGACCACTAGTATTGCAATCTACCCAATTTTAAGACTTAAAATTAGGTAGGTTAACTAAGACAGTATAGTAATTGACTGTTAGTATAGTATACTGACTGTTCCATATATACATATAGAACAAAACAAAACATCCAGAAGTATATCCATACAAACAAGGGCAACTATTTTTTTTTTCAGTATAGTTATACAATCATTATCAAAGATCAGGGCTACTGGATTACAGTTCAACAACTTTAGGTATTTCCTTCTGACTATCCTAAAACACTGGACTAAAAAGAAATATCTGTATAACGAGTAAGTTGTCACAGTCATTTTTTAAATCCTAATTTCTCAGCTACACCTCGTTCTTCTCATTTAATCTTTCTCTCAGTCTTCAGGGATATCTGGGCAATGACCATTTTAACTTCATGTTGGAAAGGAGTGTTGACCTTCTGAGATAGAAGAATGGACCTGGTTGTTATTCTTGGAGAGACTAGTACCTCTGGGTTTTGGGACTTACCTAGCCTATGACCAATCTGGAGGCCTTAGGTTTCTGAGAAAATAAATTTATTAAAAAATCTTTATAGAGGCTTAGATAGAGCCCAGGACACTCTTTAGGGTTTTCGAGAATACTTTTGGTTGGGGCATGGCAGACTCGGGTAGTTTGAAATATCTGGCTACAGCTTGATTAAGAGTAACTTCCAGAATGACCTCTCGACTCTATTTGAAATCTCTTAAGCACTGAAACTTTATTTTGTTCCATTTCTTCCCCCTCTTTTGGTCTTTATCAATCCCATGATGCCAGGGCCAGTCTCATCTCTGGAAGTCATGTCCCACCTTACCAGGGAGATTTACACCCTTGGGAGTCATGCCCCACGTAGTGGGGGGGGGGGGGGGTGAGGGTAGTGAGTTTATTTGTAAAGTTGGCTTAAAGAAAGAGGCCACATCTGAGCAACAAAAGAGGGTCTCTGGGTGTGATTCTTAGGCATAATTACATGCCTAATTATAAGTCTCAAGATTGAGGGCTTGGCTTATTAAATTGGGAGTCCTTAATGCCTGAGAGAATATCAGGATTTCCCCAGGTGGGGAAGTACAGTAGATTCACATTTTCTCCCAATTTCCCGCAAGGGGACTTTGCAAATTCTTTTTTATTTTCTACCCCAAATCCTCTGGAATGTGTCTGGGTATTACATTAGCCTGAACAGAATAATAAGATCTCATTCCCTATTCTAGGTTCCTTGTAGTTAGGTTGTTGAAATAAACTAACCAGACAGGTAATATTAGATAGTGTGCTATAGAAAATTTAAATTTTGGATCAGATAAACATTTCTTCCTTTGGTCTCCCACAGAGATTGAAGTTTTAAAATACGACAATATCATCCTTTACCCTGTATTCTGAGTTCCCTTAGTCCTAACCAAGTCCATTACAGACATATCTTTAATTGGAGTCTGATCTCTTTTTCAGCTCCTTTAACAATTGCTGTGTAGAGTAATACTCAAGTTCTCTGACTAATTGTGTTGTTCTGATACTGTCCACTCATCCCACTTCCTTTTCTCTGTATTTGAAATGAAGATATATCACTCCATCCCTTGTTTTTGGTCCCATGCTTTTCTTACTAGTGGCTGATTCTTCTATTTTTGCTCCTGTTTGAAGGTACAATCACTGGTTTGATGGAATGGCTCTGCTTCATCAGTTCAGGATGGAGAAGGGCACAGTGACTTATAGGAGCAAGTTTCTACAGAGTGATACGTATAAGGCCAATAGAGATCAGAATAGAATTGTGATCTCAGAATTTGGCACACTGGCTTTCCCTGATCCATGCAAGAATGTTTTTGAACGTTTCATGTCAAAGTTTGAACTGCCTGGTAAGCAGCTTTTTAATGTACCTAGATATTACAGGTGTTTAAGGATTAGTGATGATCACTTAAATTAATTATCATATATGATCATCAGTACAGCTATCACTGTTGGTATATTCTTTTTCTTTTTGGTGTAGAAGGTTGTTGAAACTTCCTCCCTTTGAGTGTGTACACAGGGCCTACTATAGTAAGCAGTGTCTCTCTAACTCTGGAGTTTGATTTCAGCAATAACTGACAACACCAATGTCAACTACGTGCAGTACAAGGGTGATTACTACGTTAGTACTGAGACCAACGTTATGAATAAAGTGGACATCAGAACCCTGCAAAAAACAGAAAAGGTAAAATCTAGGGCAAAAATAAATAAAATAGACCCTGAAATTTCTTTCTATTCAACATGCCTTCTAGAGCAGTAGACATCTGTAGAAACAAGTTGAGCCATTTAACTGAACAAAGATAAAGCTATCCACTGATTCAGGTCAGAATATGGGATTAATCTTTTCCTTGAAAATAATCTAACTCCTTATTTCATAATAAACTCTGAAGGCTAGGGTAAAGGAAAAGTAGAATAGTACAGGCCTACTTTGGCCAGTATATTTTCTTCTTAGCTGAAGGTTGTATTGGACTTGTAATTGTTTAGGCCATATTGTCTTCACTTAACTCATTAAGAACAAAAAAAGCTTGGGGCCACAATTTTTCATTTTAAGTTTTTTTTTTTTTTTTTTTCCAAAATGAAAATTCCTATTTAATATTTTTTTTTTCGATTTTTTTTTAATTAAAAAAAGAATTAACAAAACAATTAGAAATCATTCCAATCTACATGTACAATCAGTAATTCTTAATAACATCACATAGTTGCATATTCATCATTTCTTAGTACATTTGCATCGATTTAGAAAAAGAAATAAAAAGACAACAGAATAAGAATTAAAACAATAATAGAAAGAAAAAAAAAACAAAAGAAAAAACCTATACCTCACATGCAGCTTCATTCAGTGTTTTAACATAATTGCATTACAATTGGGTAGTATTGTGCTGTCCATTTCTGAGTTTTTATATCCAGTCCCGTTGTACAGTCTGTATCCCTTCATCTCCAATTATCCCTTCTCTTTTTTTTTTTTTTTTTAATTAACGGAAAAAAAGAAATTAACCCAACATTTAGAGATCATACCATTCTACACATGCAATCATTAATTCTTAACATCATCACATAGCTGCATGATCATCATTTCTTAGTACATATGCATTGGTTTAGAAGAACTAGCAACATAACCGAAAAAGATATAGAATGTTAATATAGAGAAAAAAATAAAAGTAATAATAGTAAAATCAAAACAAAACAAAACAAAACAAAACAAAAACCTATAGCTCAGATGCAGCTTCATTCAGTGTTTTAACATGATTACTTTACAATTAGGTATTATTGTGCTGTCCATTTTTGAGTTTTTGTATCTAGTCCTGTTGCACAGTCTGTATCCCTTCAGCTTCAATTACCCATTGTCTTACCCTGTTTCTAACTCCTGCTGAACTCTGTTACCAATGACATATTTCAAGTTTATTCTCGAATGACCGTTCACATCAGTGGGACCATACAGTATTTGTCCTTTAGTTTTTGGCTGGATTCACTCAGCATAATATTCTCTAGGTCCATCCATGTTATTACATGGTTCATAAGTTTATCTTGTCTTAAAGCTGCATAATATTCCATCGTATGTATATACCACAGTTTGTTTAGCCACTCTTCTGTTGATGGAGATTTTGGCTGTTTCCATCTCTTTGCAATTGTAAATAATGCTGCTATAAACATTGGTGTGCAAATGTCCGTTTGTGTCTTTGCCCTTAAGTCCTTTGAGTAGATACCTAGCAATGGTATTGCTGGGTCGTATGGCAATTCTATATTCAGCTTTTTGAGGAACCGCCAAACTGCCTTCCACAGTGGTTGCACCCTTTGACATTCCCACCAACAGTGGATAAGTGTGCCTCTTTCTCCGCATCCTCTCCAGCACTTGTCATTTTCTGTTTTGTTGATAATGGCCATTCTGGTGGGTGTGAGATGATATCTCATTGTGGTTTTGATTTGCATTTCTCTAATGGCCAGGGACATTGAGCATCTCTTCATGTGCCTCTTGGCCATCTGTATTTCCTCTTCTGAGAGGTGTCTGTTCAAGTCTTTTTCCCATTTTGTAATTGGGTTGGCTGTCTTTTTGTTGTTGAGATGAACAATCTCTTTATAAATTCTGGATACTAGACCTTTATCTGATATATCATTTCCAAATATTGTCTCCCATTGTGAAGGCTGTCTTTCTACTTTCTTGATGAAGTTCTTTGATGCACAAAAGTGTTTAATTTTGAGGAGTTCCCATTTATTTATTTCCTTCTTCAGTGCTCTTGCTTTAGGTTTAAGGTCCATAAAACCGCCTCCAGTTGTAAAATCCATAAGATATCTCCCTACATTTTCCTCTAACTGTTTTATGGTCTTAGACCTAATGTTTAGATCTTTGATCCATTTTGAGTTAACTTTTGTATAGGGTGTGAGATATGGGTCTTCTTTCATTCTTTTGCATATGGATATCCAGTTCTCTAGGCACCATTTATTGAAGAGACTGCTCTGTCCCAGGTGAGTTGGCTTGACTGCCTTATCAAAGATCAAATGTCCATAGATGAGAGGGTCTATATCTGAGCACTCTATTCGATTCCATTGGTCGATATATCTATCTTTATGCCAATACCATGCTGTTTTGACCACTGTGGCTTCATAATATGCCTTAAAGTCAGGCAGCGCGAGACCTCCAGCTTCGTTTTTTTTCCTCAAGATGTTTTTAGCAATTCGGGGCACCCTGCCCTTCCAGATAAATTTGCTTATTGGTTTTTCTATTTCTGAAAAATAAGTTGTTGGGATTTTGATTGGTATTGCATTGAATCTGTAAATCAATTTAGGTAGGATTGACATCTTAACTATATTTAGTCTTCCAATCCATGAACACGGTATGCCCTTCCATCTATTTAGGTCTTCTGTGATTTCTTTTAGCAGTTTTTTGTAGTTTTCTTTATATAGGTTTTTTGTCTCTTTAGTTAAATTTATTCCTAGGTATTTTATTCTTTTAGTTGCAATTGTAAATGGGATTCGTTTCTTGATTTCCCCCTCAGCTTGTTCCTTACTAGTGTATAGAAATGCTACAGATTTTTGAATGTTGATCTTGTAACCTGCTACTTTGCTGTACTCATTTATTAGCTCTAGTAGTTTTGTTGTGGATTTTTCTGGGTTTTCGACGTATAGTATCATATCGTCTGCAAACAGTGATAGTTTTACTTCTTCCTTTCCAATTTTGATGCCTTGTATTTCTTTTTCTTGTCTAATTGCTCTGGCTAGAACCTCCAACACAATGTTGAATAATAGTGGTGATAGTGGACATCCTTGTCTTGTTCCTGATCTTAGGGGGAAAGTTTTCAATTTTTCCCCATTGAGGATGATATTAGCTGTGGGTTTTTCATATATTCCCTCTATCATTTTAAGGAAGTTCCCTTGTATTCCTATCTTTTGAAGTGTTTTCAACAGGAAAGGATGTTGAATCTTGTCGAATGCCTTCTCTGCATCAATTGAGATGATCATGTGATTTTTCTGCTTTGATTTGTTGATATGGTGTATTACATTAATTGATTTTCTTATGTTGAACCATCCTTGCATACCTGGGATGAATCCTACTTGGTCATGATGTATAATTCTTTTAATGTGTTGTTGGATACGATTTGCTAGAATTTTATTGAGGATTTTTGCATCTGTATTCATTAGAGAGATGGTCTGTAGTTTTCTTTTTTTGTAATATCTTTGCCTGGTTTTGGTATGAGGGTGATGTTGGCTTCATAGAATGAATTAGGTAGTTTTCCCTCCACTTCGATTTTTTTGAAGAGTTTGAAGAGAATTGGTACTAATTCTTTCTGGAACGTTTGGTAGAATTCACATGTGAAGCCATCTGGTCCTGGACTTTTCTTTTTAG
The DNA here is from genome assembly GCF_023851605.1 of Tamandua tetradactyla. Classification (NCBI taxonomy): domain Eukaryota; kingdom Metazoa; phylum Chordata; class Mammalia; order Pilosa; family Myrmecophagidae; genus Tamandua; species Tamandua tetradactyla. Next base: position 29,017,984 of record NC_135334.1, on the reverse strand, counting down.
GAAGCTTTTGAATGACTAATTCAATTTCTTTACTTGTGATTGGTTTGTTGAGGTCATCTATGCCTTCTTGAGTCAAAGTTGGTTGTTCATGTCTTTCCAGGAACCTGTCCATTTCCTCTAAATTGTTGTATTTATTAGCGTAAAGTTGTTCATAGTATCCTGTTATTACCTCCTTTATTTCTGTGAGGTCAGTAGTTATGTCTCCTCTTCCATTTCTGATCTTATTTATTTGCATCCTCTCTCTTCTTCTTTTTGTCAATCTTGCTAAGGGCCCATCAATCTTATTGATTTTCTCATAGAACCAACTTCTGGCCTTATTGATATTCTCTATTGTTTTCATGTTTTCAATTTCATTTATTTGTGCTCTAATCTTTGTTATTTCTTTCCTTTTGCTTGCTTTGGGGTTAGCTTGCTGTTCTTTCTCCAGTTCTTCCAAATGGATAGTTAATTCCTGAATTTTTGCCTTTTCTTCTTTTCTGATATAGGCATTTAGAGCAATAAATTTCCCTCTTAGCACTGCCTTTGCTGCGTCCCATAAGTTTTGATATGTTGTGTTTTCATTTTCATTCGCCTCGAGGTATTTGCTAATTTCTCTTGCAATTTCTTCTTTGACCCAGTCGTTGTTTAGGAGTGTGTTGTTGAGCCTCCACGTATTTGTGAATTTTCTGGCACTCTGCCTATTATTGATTTCCAACATCATTCCTTTATGGTCCGAGAAAGTGTTGTGTAAGATTTCAATCTTTTTAAATTTGTTAAGACTTGCTTTGTGACCCAGCATATGGTCTATCTTTGAGAATGATCCATGAGCACTTGAGAAAAAGGTGTATCCTGCTGTTGTGGGATGTAATGTCCTATAAATGTCTATTAAGTCTAGTTCATTTATAGTAATATTCAGATTCTCTATTTCTTTGTTGATCCTCTGTCTAGATGTTCTGTCCCTTGATGAGAGTGGTGAGTTGAAGTCTCCAACTATTATGGTATATGAGTCTATTTCCCTTTTCAGTGTTTGCAGTATATTCCTCACGTATTTTGGGGCATTCTGATTCGGTGCGTAAATATTTATGATTGTTATGTCTTCTTGTTTAATTGTTCCTTTTATTAGTATATAGTGTCCTTCTTTGTCTCTTTTAACTGCTTTACATTTGAAGTCTAATTTGTTGGATATTAGTATAGCCACTCCTGCTCTTTTCTGGTTGTTATTTGCATGAAATATCTTTTCCCAACCTTTCACTTTCAACCTATGTTTATCTTTGGGTCTAAGATGTGTTTCCTGTAGACAGCATATAGAAGGATCCTGTTTTTTAATCCATTCTGCCAATCTATGTCTTTTGATTGGGGAATTCAGTCCATTGACATTTAGTGTTATTACTCTTTGGATAATATTTTCCTCTAACATTTTGCCTTTTGTATTATATATATCATATCTGATTTTCCTTCTTTCTACACTCTTTTCCATATCTCTCTCTTCTGTCTTTTTGTATCTGACTCTAGTGCTCCCTTTAGTATTTCTTGCAGAGCTGGTCTCTTGGTCACAAATTCTTTCAGTGACTTTTTGTCTGAGAATGTTTTAATTTCTCCCTCATTTTTGAAGGATAATTTTGCTGGATATAGGAGTCTTGGTTGGCAGTTTTTCTCTTTTAGTATTTTAAATATATCATCCCACTGTCTTCTAGCTTCCATGGTTTCTGCTGAGAAATCTACACAAAGTCTTATTGGGTTTCCCTTGTATGTAATGGATTGTTTTTCTCTTGCTGCTTTCAAGATCTTCTCTTTCTCTTTGACCTCTGACATTCTAACTAGTAAGTGTCTTGGAGAACGCCTATTTGGGTCTAATCTCTTTGGGGTGCGCTGCACTTCTTGGATCTGTAATTTTAGGTCTTTCATAAGAGTTGGGAAATTTTCAGTGAAAATTTCTTCCATTAGTTTTTCTCCTCCTTTTCCCTTCTCTTCTCCTTCTGGGACACCCACAACACGTATATTTGTGCGGTTCATATTGTCCTTGAGTTCCCTGATACCCTGTTCAAATTTTTCCATTCTTTTCCCTATAGTTTCTGTTTCTTTTTGGAATTCAGATGTTCCATCCTCCAAATCACTAATTCTATCTTCTGTCTCTTTAAATCTATCATTGTAGCTATCCATTATTTTTTCTATGTTTGCTACTTTATCCTTCACTTCCATAAGTTCTGCGATTTGTTTTTTCAGTTTTTCTATTTCTTCTTTATGTTCAGCCCATGTCCTCTTCATGTCCTCCCTCAATTTATCGATTTCATTTTTGAAGAGGTTTTCCATTTCTGTTCGTATATTCAGCATTAGTTGTCTCAGCTCTTGTGTCTCATTTGAGCTATTGGTTTGTTCCTTTGACTGAGCCATATTCTCAATCTTTTGAGCGTGGACAGTTATCTTCTGCTGCTGGCGTCTGGGCATTTATTCAGATTTCTCTTGGTGTTGGACCCAGCAAGGTTGTAATATTTTTCTGTGAAATCTCTGGGTTCTGTTTTTCTTATCCTGCCCAGTAGGTGGCGCTCGTGGCACACGTTTGTCTGCGGGTCCCACCAGTAAAAGGTGCTGTGGGACCTTAAACTTTGGAAAACTCTCGCCGTCCTGGGGGTTCGCTAGTCGAAGCGGCTTGAGCCGGCCCTCGGTCCGAACGCAGGGAGGGTTGCTGGTCGCCGCAGCCAGGGAAAGAGCCCGTCCGAATTTCCTAGTCGGCCCTGGGCAACAAGCGTGGCGGGAGGGCGCCAGCGGCAGCGGCCCGCCCGAGAGAGTGCACGTTCCCCGGGAGTCACGGGTTTGGAAGGGGCCTCCCCCACCCGTCACCGTTCTCCGCGGGCTGGGGATTTCCGATCCAATTCTCTCAGTTGGTCCGGGGGCTGCGCGTGGTGTGGGCCAGTCGCCTTGGTTTCAGGGGACCGCCTCTCCAATTCTCCCAGCCGGCCCGGGAAGGGGGAAGGGAGTAACTCCGGCCGCTTCCCGCCCCGCCCGGTAAGGCCCGCGCGCCTCGGCGATCTCACCCGAGCTGCTTCTCTCAGCCAGCCAGCCGTTCCAGGATGGGGTACGCTGTCTTTTTTTATCTCTGTTGTGGCTTTGGGCGCTTTCTGTATCGTTTCTACTCCCCTAGTAGGTGTCCTGGAGAAGAAACTAAGATCCGCGCGTCTTACTAAGCCGCCATCTTCCCCCTTGTTTTAATTTTTTTCTCACTTTCTTGCATTTCTTCAGATCTGTCTTCTTAGAGAAACTAATGCCTTAATCATCATTTTAAGTTTTTATGCTGCTTTTGAACTTTCCTGTGATCTTGGGCAAATCTATTCAGGTTTTTTTTTTTCTTTTTTTGCCTCAGTTGCACCTTCTTCATGGGAAAATAATTTTGATTTCCTCAAGATGAGCTATTAGAACTTAGATTGTATTTTTTATATTTTATTTTTAATGTATTTGATACAGTTCTACTATTGATACATCTAAAATAAGATCTGTCCATGTAACAGTTTTTAACTTATTTTGAAATATTTTCAAACTTATCCAACAGTAAAAAAAAAAGAGAAAATACAAACGAAATACAGAGCTCCAACATATCCCTATCCCCCCAGATACCTAGATTTGCCAAATATAATATTTTGCCACTTTCATCATATCAGCCTATCATTCCGTTTATCTATCTATCCATCTATCTGTCTGTGTGGCTATTTATAAATCCATTTCCTGAACCCTTGAGTGCAAGTTGTATATTTCATGTTCCTTGAATATTTAATACTGCCATGTACATATCCTAAGACAATGATGTTCACTTATGTAACTACCTAAATGCAGTTATCCAGTTCAGAAATTTTTGCATTGATATAAATTTGTAATCCATATACCAATTTTGCCATATGTCCACCAAATCTCCCTTTGAGCCTTTTCTCCTCCCTTGTAAGATCCCATGGAGGGCCATATATTGCTTTTAATTGTCATGTTCTCTTTAGATGCTCTCCCCTTTTTTTTATTGTGGGACATATAAACAACATAAACCTTCTCATCTCAACTACTCCTAAGCATAACATTCCGTGGAATTATTTGTTGTTACTATATTACAGGACCCTCACTACCTTCTATTACTGAAACTTTCCTATTACCCAAATAGAAACTCTTCATCTGTTATGTATTAATTCCCCATTGCCCCTGCTCCCGGCCCCTGGCAACCTATACTCTAACTTCTGTCTCTATGAGCTTGTATATTCCCTGATATTTTCTTTGTAGTTAACATGGGGCCTAAATTTGACATCCTAAATCTATAACATTCCTGTATTGCTTAGATACCAACTTAATTTCAACAGTATACACAGTGTTCCTATACCCATCTTCCCCCCGCACCTTTATATAGTTCTTGTCACAAATGACATGTTTATATGTTATGAATTCCAAACCACTGATTTATCATTATATTTTATGCATTTGCCTTTTAGATACTGTGGGAAATAAAAAGTGGAGTTACAACCCCAAAATACAGTGATATTGCAATATATGTTTATGTGTGTCATAACCTTTACTGGAGTTCTTTATGTCTTCATGTGGCTTTGACCTATTGTCTATTGTCCTTTCCTTTAAACTTGTAGAACTCTCTTTAGCACTTTTGTTAGGGCCCATCTAGTGGTGATTAGCTCCCTCAGCTTGTGTTTATCTGGGAATGTCTTAATTTCTCTCTCATTTTTGAAAGACAGTTTTGCTGGATATAGAATTCTTGGTTGGCAAGCTTTGTTTTACCACTCTGAGTATGTCATCCTGCTGTCCTCTTGCCTCCATGGTTTCTGATGAAAAGTTGGCATTTAATCTTATGGAGGCTTTCCTGTGTGTGAATTGCTTGTCTCTTACATCTTTGAAAATTCTTTATCTTTGGCATTCAACATTTTGATTATAATACGCTGCACTGTGGGTCTATTTTGGTTTATCCTGTTTGGGGTTCGTTGAGTGTCTTAGATGGGTATATTCATGTATGTCACTAAATTTGGGAAATTTTCAGTCATTATTTCTTGGAATATTCTCTCTGCCCTTTTTTCCCTTTCTTCTCTTCCTGAGACTGCCACAGTGCATATATTGGTATGTTTATTGGTGTCCCACTGGTTCCTCAGGCTCTGTTCACTTTTCTTCCTTCTTTATTCCTGTGCTTGGACTGAATGATTTCAATTGTTTTATCTTCAAGTTTTCTGATTCTTTTCTTTTGTGAGTTCCAATCTGCTGTTGAACCTCTCAAGACAATTTTAAATTTCTGTTACTGTGATCTTCATCTCTGTTTGATTTCTTTTCATAGTTTTCCTCTCTTTATTGGTTTTCTCTTTGTGTTCCACCTTACTTTCCTCATTTCCTTTAGTTCTTTGTCCATGTTTTTCATTAGCTCGTTGAGCATATTCAGGACCATTTCTAAAGTCTTTGTCTAGTATATCCTAGGTCTAGTCCTCCTCACTGATGGTTTCTAACACTTGAATTTTCTCCTTCACTTGGGCTATCACCTCCTATTTCTTTGAATTTTTAAAAATTCTTTATTTAAATTTTGATATTTTGATCTTTTAATATGTTATCATTAGAAATTAGGCTCTGAGGCATCTGTTTCTTAAGCTTGCATCCAGCTAGTGTTATGAAGAGCTTCCCTTGAATGCCAGCTAACAGGAGCTAACAACAACAAAAAAAAGATAAAAAAGAAAACATCTTACCAAGTCTTTGATTTGTGTTGGTGCCCCTACAGAGCTTATCCATGTGAGTTAGAGAATAGTTCCAGACCAAAGCATAGGGCCTCTTGGTTCTTTCTGCACATGTGTCTTGTCTTGGGCATTAATATATTATCTAAGGAATTTCCCCATTTACATAGATATGAATGACCTATTTCCTAGGGAACAGTTTCCTCACAGTCCCAGGAACTGTACTGTATGTCCTACAACTAGCAGTCACTTGCCTGAGGTAGCCACAACTTGACTGCTTTCCCACAGCTTTCAGTAGGAATGCTCTATGAACTACCTTCTACATGCAGGGTCAGTACTGGGCTGTGGAGCCCCTTGGGTCACCAGATATATTGGACCAGACACATGCTCCCAGTTTGTGCACAAGGGTTACTCTGCTTCTCCAGAACAAGGGATCTTGCATTGGAAACGTGGGTCAGGTCTGTGCCAAGGCAGTGAGGGATGGGGGATTAGGGGAGGGGCCAGCTAAGGTTCCATGATCCTACCACTTTTAAGTAATCTTTTTCTTGATTTGGCACATACCTTGTTACTGTACTCTTTTAACTCTTTTGTGGAGCTTTGATAAAGATGTTTCTTCCTTTTCTTGCTTATTGTTCAGAGCTTCTGGATGAATCCCTGAAGCATCTTTGCCATCTTAATTGAGGTAGGGCCCCATGTAACATTTTAAATTCTCTGATGGTCTTAAATTTGCAGGTGGATTGGAGCAAATTTATTGCTGTGAGTGGAGCAACTGCACACCCTCATTATGATCCAGATGGAACAGCATACAACATGGGGAACTCCTATGGGCCACATGGTAAAGTTGGGATAGAGGTCTTTTTTTAGAAATAATTAACTGTGTTTCCAGGGTTCCATCCTGGTTAAGGTGTACACATATGTAATTCCATTTAGGAAGAATCAGAAAGAAATCTCCAAAGTAACATTACTATACTTAGAATGTATAATTTATCATTAAATATCTTTTCTGTGATTGTTTTGCCAATTTACTTAGTGGCAAATTTTCTATTTGATATTTTCATCAGGATAGTTACATATGATGCATATTTTTATGGCTGTTCCATTTTGCTTTTCAGTTCACAAGCATTGTGGGGATTTTCAGTAAATATTTCTCAAACTTGAATTTTTAAGAAATACTGTATAAGAAACTTAGAAGAATGCATCAAAGAGATGTAGGGTAGGCATACTGTCAATAGGAAGAAATTTCTTTTTATCACCGAACAGTATACTACACATTAAGGTTGTAGTGGGGTTGCATTCACAACTACTTAACCTCTCTTTCCAAGTCATTTGTATACTCCTACAACCACCTACCCATCTGCTCCTGAAGGTTCTAATAACTTATAATGACAGATAACATTGTATCGCTCTGTACTGGTGTTAAGTATTTTTTTTCATGTATTTTCTCATTTAAGCCTTATTCCAGTTCTCTGAAAAAATTCTGCTGTTACCTCCATTTAACAGACAAGGGCAGTGAGCCTTGATGAGGTTTAAATCACTTGCTCAGACAAGCAGCTTCTAAGTCTCTGAGACCAGATTTTGTACTCAGCCTGCATCTCACCTAAAGCCATGCTATTTGTCACTCTGCTAGACCATCTCATTAGTTATTAATCACTGAGTGCAAAAGTCTGTACTGGTATTTTTAATACCCAATCTTTAACTATGCACCATTTCTTTCTCCACTTACTAAGGGTGCACATGTCTCTCACTGTTTGAAAAGGAATGTTTAAGTATAAGCATTAGATATTTCTGATTATTTTTGTCTTAGCTATCAATCAATTATCTATAAACTATGAAACCTTTGTATAAGTTAATGTTGTATTTTTGGTGAGTAATTGGCTTTGTGAGTTTCTGTTTTACCTTTCCATATTTAAACATATATGTAAGAGAATATGATTGTATATTAAGATAAATTTAGGAGGTTTGTTTTTGGTTGGCTCAGATTGAAGTTGGGGGGTCTAGAGATCCTGCACCCAGCTCTCTCTCCTCCCCTTTATTGCCTGATCTCAACTAGAAATGTATTCTTCAGTGCTGTTGTAAGAAATAGTAAATATCTTTCTAGATGAAATGTTTCAGCAAATGAACAAACGGACTTGTCTTTTTTTTGTCTCATGCACCTTTTTTTTTTGTGGTAATATCTGTAACACAAATTTTCCATTTAAACCATTTTTAAGTTCACAATTCAGTGGTATTAATTACATCTACAGTGTTGTGCTCATCACCACTATCCGTTCCCAAAACTTTTTCATCATCCCAAGCAGAAACTCTGTACTGTCCATGAAAGAAATAACCAGGGATCTTGCTGTGAAGGCAAGAATGAGGTTTTATTGAGCTAAAACAAACATTCCTATGAAACAGAGCCAGAAAGAAGTACCTGCTTGGGGGTTTAGAGAGTGGCTTATATGGATTATCTGGGACTTGAGTTGCATTTGTAGGGGATAGGGCATTGTTAGGGGTGGTTTCAGATGGAGTGTCTTTGGGCACAGTGGGCCAGTTCAGATACTGTAGACCCAGGATGTTTGTCAGCAGGAGTATTTTTGGTGACTGCTAGCCAGCTCAGATACCACAGAGGCAAGATGTTTGCCAGCATATTTTTCTGTAATTAGCTTAAACTGGTTCTTTCTGGGAAACTTGTGGGTTACTGTAGCTGCAGAAATGTCCTGGGCACTCAAAGGATCATGGGTATGTTTCATCAGATTCCCAGTTGACTCGGTTCTTCCCTGAATAATGTGGGCGCTTGAACCAATGAAGATGATTAGTGTAGTCATTTAACCATTTCAATTTCAAAGTACACATTAAGACAACCCCCCATTCCCTTCTCTCTCTGGCCTCTGTTAACCTGTAATCTACTTTCTTCTGTCTATGAGTTTCTCTATTCTAAATATTTCATATAAATGGCATCATATAATATTTGTTCTTTTATGTCTGGTGTATTTGTCCCATCCATCTTTTGATCATTAAAAAAACCCACTTTTTAAAGTTTTTAAATTTTTTTTATTAATTCCTTAATTAAAAAAAATATAACAACAAACATTCTTAACATATGATCATTCCATTCTACATATATAATCAGTAATTTACAATATCATCAAATAGTTGCATATTCATCATCATGATCATTTCTTAGAACATTTGCATCAGTTCAGAAAAAGAAATAAAAAGACAACAGAAAAAAATTCATACATACTATACCCCTTACCCCTCCCTTTCACTGATCACTAGCATTTCAATCTAAATTTATTTTAATACTTGTTCCCCCTATTATTTATTTTTAATCCATGTATTTTACTTGTCTGTTGATAAGGTAGATAAAAGGAGCATCAGATGCAAGGTTTTCACAATCACACAGTCACATTGTGAAAGCTATATCATTATACAATCATCTTCAAGAAACATGGCTACTGGAACACAGCTGTACATTTTTAGGTAGTTCCCTCCAGCCTCTCCATTACATCTTGAATAACAAGGTGATATCTATATAATGCATAAGAACAACCTCCAGGATAACCTCTTGACTCTGTTTGGAATCTCTCAGCCATTGACAATTTATTATGTCTCATTCTGCTCTTCCCTCTTTTGGTTGAGAAGGTTTTCTCAATCCTTGATGCTGAGTCCCAGCTCATTATAGGATTTCTGGCCAACATTGCCAGGAAGGTCCACACCCCTGGGAGTCATGTCCCATGTAGAGACGGGGAGGGCAGTGAGTTTGCTTGTTGTGTTGGCTGGAGAGAGAGGCCACATCTGAGCAACAAAAGAGGTTCTCTGGGGGTGACTGTTAGGCCTAATTTTAAGTAGGCTTGACCCATCCTTTGTGGGGTTAAGTTTCATATGAACAAATCCCAAGATTGGGGACTCAGTCCATTGCTTTGGTTGTCCCCACTGCTTGTGAGAATATCATGAATTCTCCACTTAGGGAAGTTGAAGTTTCCCCCTTCCTCACTATTCTCCCAAGGGGATTTTGCAAGTACTTTTTTACTCACAGTTCAAATCACTCTGGGATTTATTGGGCATCACTCTGGACAAACCTACAAAATCTTATGCCCTACTCAAGGTTCCATGTACTTATGGTGTTCAATTAAGCTGTCCACAGAACTTATATTAGGAAATGCACTAGTCAAAATATAAATTTTGTACCAAATAAACATTTTTTGCTTTAGTTTCACACATAAGTTGAAATTTTAAAATAGTAATTATCATCTGTTTTCAACATCCTGCAATAATGACATTCCTTTGTTCTTCCTCATACAAAAACATTTTAGATTTGTAAATTTAGTCACTATCATTATACACTCTAGACATACCTAGATTATACCATCTCAGTCTTTATCGTTTATCTTTCTTTCTGACTTCATCTGTGCCCCCAGTTCTCCTCCCGCTATCATTCTCACATTCAGCTTCATTCAGTGTTCTAACATTATTGTATTACAGCTAGGTAGTATTGTGCTATCCATTTCTGAATTTTTACAATCAGTCCTGTTGCACAATCTGTATCCCTTCAGCTCCAATTACCCAAAATCTTACTCTGCTTCTATCTCCTGATGGTCTCTATTACCAATGAAATTCTCCAAGTCCATTCACTAATGTCAGTTCATATCAGTAGGACCACACAGTATTTGTCCTTTGTTTCTGGCTAATCTCACTCAGCATAATGTCCTTAAGGTCCATCCATGTTGTTACATACTTCACAACTTTATTCTGTCTTACAACTGCATAATATTCCATTGTATGTATATACTACAGCTTGAAAAACCCACTTCTTAAGAAATTATCTCTATTGCCCAAATAGATAACTTTGTAATTTGTTTATAATATGAGAAATGCTGTTATACCATACAGAATTATATGTTCTAAGATAACCTAGGCCAGTGATTCTCAGCCTTTAGTACACCTGAGAATCACCTGAAGGCTTGCTAACAGTGTAGACCGCTGGACTTCATTTTCAGAGATTCTAGTTTAGCAGAACTGAAAAGGGGCCAGAAATCTTTATTTTAATGAGTCCTTTCCCCCCCACTACCACAATCTTGGGGCATTTTAACCAGGTCCCCAGGTGATCTTCATGCAGGTGGCTCCTGGATCTCATTTTGAGAAACTCTGCCACCAATAATCAGAGTCTGTGCTTGTTTCTTTGCTTCAGTTTGCCATTTGTACAAATGCCTGGAGAGTCTTCCAGTTGGGCAGGTCAGATCTTTCTGGACATTCCTCTGCTGGGTATTTCATGGCTGTCTGTCTGCCTTACCTAATGCCATCAAGGCTTGCAATTTCAATTTCAATTAGAACAGTTCATTAACTAATTGTGTTTAAATTTAGTAAGCTGAGTAATCATCTCAATCTAATTGCTGAGAAAATTCTTCTCTTAATCTTCTAATTTCAATTCCAACTGATTTACTTACTTTTTTCTTGCTGTTGATTTGGTTCAATGAAAAGTTTTTGAACTGGAACTCAGTGTAGATGTAGCCACAGGGAGTTCAACTATTAGTATGAGTGTGGGAAAGATTTACTGATTTTCATTGGACCTTTAGGAAATTAAAACCTTTCAATTGTTTTGGTTTTTTTAAAGATATTTTAAAAGGCTTTTTAAATTTAATAAAAATCCTCTAAATATTAATCAATCTGACTAGTTTTAATACATATTTAAAATATGTTCTTCATACTAATCAGAGAATATAATGTGGTACTCTTGAAACTATAGAACTTGTCCTTTATTTCTTTTATCACTTCTCACTGTGCAAAGCATGATGTTTTATATATAATGGGTTCTCAAAACACATTTATATTCCCAACCTAGACCTTTCAGTATTTTATATCCAATTGCTTACTCCTTGTTTTCACTAGGATGTCTAATAGGCATCACAAAATTAACTTGTCATCCTCCAAATTCCTGGTGTTTTCTTCTAAACTTCCTTCTCTTAAAATCTTTCACATCGCAGTTGATGGTAACAACTTCCTTCCAGTTGAATAATAACTTTGAAATCATCCTTGACTGCTGTCTTTTTCTCACATCCACATCCAGTCAGTAAACAAGTTATTTCAGGAATACTTTCAGAATATATCCAAGATCCAGCCACATCATTCTACCTCCACCACCATCACTTTGGTTCGAGCTACCATCCTCTCCCTTGAATTAAGCAGTAGCCCCTTAACCAGTCTCCCTGTTTCTGCTCTTGCTTCACATCTGTCTATTTTTAGCACAGCAACTAGAGTTATTCTTTGAAAACATGTTAAAAGATGTCATTCTTCTGTTAAAAACACTCTAATTGCTCCCTAACTCACTTAGAGTTATAGCCTACAAAAGTCTCCACAGTCTGTACCTTTTCCTACACCATCTCTCTGATCTCATCTCCTAAATTGTTCTCTTTACTCACTATGACAGGGCCACACTGGCCTCCTTTCTGGTATTTGAGAACTCCAAGCTTGCTCTGGACGGAGAGCTCCTGCATTCATTGTCTGCCTGAAATGCATTCCTCACATATATCCTCGAGAATCTCTCTCTCACCTCCTTCAGACCTTTACTCAGATGTCACCTTAGTGAAGTCTTCCCTGACCACCATATTTAAAATTGCAAACCGTAGCCCCCACTTTTATACACCCCTCCTGATCCCATTCCCTCTTTTCTTTTCCATTAGAGCCCTTATTATCATCTGATGCATTATTTAAAATTATGTAATTTATTAGAATTTGCGCTTTATAAAAGACGGAACTTTTATCAGTTTTGTGCACTGCTGTGTCCCCAGCACTTAGAATCGTGCCTGGAATACAGTAGTTGCTCAATAAATAGTTGCCGAATAAATGAATAGAGAACTGTATGATTATCTGGTTGAGAAGATGCTTAGAACTTATAAAATTTTATGTTACTCAAGTTCTTCAGGACCTACATTGGCAATTCCAATACCTTGAAGATAATTTTAATTTGACCTAAATATTTGTTCATTCATTGACTTATTTAACAAACATATATCATCAATTAATCTATCAATAGCCTACCAAATATCAAGCTCTTTGTTGGTACTGAGAATGTAAAGATGAATCAAAGGCAATTCCTGCCCTTGAGGACCTCACTGGTCTACTGGGAGAAGCGGATAAACAGGCAGAAAATTAGAGTATAATGATTTAAGTGCTTTGACTATATAGGATATAATGAGGGCAGATGAGAAACATCAAATGCCCTTGGTGTGGGGAAGAGTCAGGGAAGGCTACTTAGGGATTGGATACCTGGGTTGATTCCTGATGAACTAATAAGCAATAACCAGATGAGTGATCAAGTGAGTACGTGCCAGTGAGACAGGGTGGGATCCAGGGTGACACCGTGGGATCCAGAAGACCCTAGGGAGTCAGGCAATGGTAGTTATTAGAGATGGGGAGGGATGGGACAAACAGAAATTGAGACTGTTCCTGGCTGATACCTTTTCTTTCCTATGAAGTAGTAATTGAGTTTATCTGTTGAGAGTGAGGGAGTCACTATTTGTGAGCATTAAAATACAATGAACTGTTGGTTGATTACTTTGTATGGATTATTTCAAAACTTAAATAATAATTTTCATCCGATTAATGTGTTTTCTATCCAAGTCTTTTGTTTGAAATAACTTTTCATGCAATATGAGTGTCATGCATATGTTAAATCTCTTAACTCTTAGTTTACAAGTGCTGCAAGGGTTATCTTTTAATCTAGAATGTATGTAAAACAGTTAAGATATGACATTCCATTTTCCAGGTTCCTGCTATCATGTTATTAGGGTTCCTCCAGAAAAGGCGGACTTCAGGGAGACAATCCATGGAGCCCAGGTGATATGTTCTATTGTTTCTGCGGAGAGAGTGAAGCCATCTTACTACCATAGCTTTGGTGAGCCCAGAAATATGGGAAATTACAATAGGGTCTGCCTTAATATTTCTGTAGCAGAGTGACTGGTTTGGGCAAGACCTTTGTTAATAGTTTGTCAGAGTATGGTGATAATGAGACCACGGTTGTATTTTATTCTGAATTAAGTTTATTCTGTTTAGTGGTCATGTGCTTCTTACCATAGCCAACTGATTGCTTGAAAAAATGTAGCTGCTTTAATACAAGCAATTATCAAAAATTTATTTGAAAGAATTTTGAAAATCAGGTAGCTTTAAAGCCCACAAATGATAATCGTAAATGAAAAAAGTCCTGACTATTGTTTTGAAGGGAAATTTATATTTTATATTGATTGCTACAGCTTATACTCAAAATATATATCTTCTGCATCCTAAATTATTATACTCAAACTGTTCCTGGACCTTACCCTCCATATGAATAGGAAAAAGGTTAAGGAAGAAAGGTCCAGGTCATGACACTTTAATACTGTGCTTCTTTACTTTGTTCCAAAACAACTGGAAAAAAAAAAAAAGAAAAGAAAATAGAGAAAAGTAAACTGAGGACGCTCAACTCAAGCTGCTCTGAGCAGTTCCCTTTTTTACGTAGGGAGAGGAAATGTATATAGCATAGCTGGCAAATTGAAGAATTATTACTGGCTGACATTTGTCTAGGTCAGCAGCAAAATGTACAGGCATTCAAACAAGTTCTCATGACTGTCACATTTCAGACAACTCTGTTTTGCCAAATAATGTTTTATTGTTTGCCGGAACTTTTTAGGAATGACGAGAAACTACATAATCTTCATTGAACAACCTCTAAAGATTAATCTGTGGAAAATTGTTACTTCTAAAATTCGGGGAAAAGCCTTTTCAGATGGGATAAGCTGGGAACCCCAGTATAACACCCGGTTTCATGTGGTGGATAAGCACACTGGAAAGGTGGAGTTTTTTTTTTTTAAATCTGATTAGAAATCAAGTTTTACTGACATTTGCTGGTGGGAAAATAAAAGGTACAACCACTTAGAAAACTGTTTGGCAGCTTCTCATGAATGTAAACATAAACTTACATATGGCCCAACAATTTTTTTTCTTTTTTTAACATATGATCATTCCATTCTACATATATAATTGGTAATTCACAATATCATCACCTAGTTGCATATTCATCATCATAAAAATTTCTTAGAACATTTGCATCAATTCAGAAAAAGAAATAAAAAGACAACAGAAAAATAAATAAAACAAAAACAGAAAAAATATATAAATTGTATGTACCATACCCCTTACTCTTCCCTTTCATTGATCACTAGCATTTCAATCTAAATTTATTTTAACATGTATTCCCCCTATTATTTATTTTTATTCCATATGTTCTACTCATCTATTGACAAGGTAGATAAAAGGAGCATCAGACACAAGGTTTTCACAATCACACAGTCGTATTGTAAAAGCTGTATCATTATACAATCATCATCAAGAAACATGGCTACTGGAACACAGCTCTACATTTTCAGGCAGTTCCCTCCAGCCTCTCCATTACATCTTGAATAACAAGGTGATATCTACTTAATACATAAGAATAACCTCCAGGATAACCTCTCAACTCTGTTTGGAATCTCTCAGCCATTGCCATTTAGTCTCATTTCACTCTTCCCCCTTTTGGTCGAGAAGGTTTTCTCAATCCCTTGATGCTGAGTCTCAGGTTATTCTAGGATTTCTGTCTCATGTTGCCAGGAAGGTCCACACCCCTGGGAGTCATGTCCCATGTAGAAATGGGGAGGGCAGTGAGTTTACTTGTTGTGTTGGCTGGAGAGAGAGGCCACATCTGAGCAACAAAAGAGGTTCTCTGGGGGTGACTCTTAGGCCTAATTTTAAGTAGGCTTGACCCATCCTTTGTGGGGTTCAGTTTCATATGAACAACCCCCTAGACTGGGGGCTCAGCCTATGGCTTTGGTTGTCCACACTGCTTTTGAGAATATCAAGAATTCAACTTGGGGAGGTAGAATTTTCCCCCATTCTCACCATTCCCCGACGGGGACTTTGCAAATACTATTTTATTCACTGATCAAATCACTCTGGGATTTATTGGGGCATCACTCTGGACAAACCAACAAAATCTCATGTCCTACTCAAGGTTCCATGTATTATGGTGTTCAATTAAGCTGTCTACATAAGTTATATTAGGAAATGCACTAGTCAAAATATAAATTTTGTACCAAATAAACATTTTTTGCTTTAGTCTCACACATAAATTGAAATTTTAAAATATTAATTACCATCTATTTTCAGCACCCTGCAGTAATGACATTCCTTTGTTCTTCCTCATGCAAAAACATTTTTAAAATTTGTAAGGTGGAGTATTTTGTATATTTGTCATGAAAATGGTTGGACACAAAAACAAATTTCAATATGGTTGATTTTTGACCTATACTGGACATTACTTGCATAAGACTGTTTTTACCTCTAGAAAAATATATTCATTAATTTTTTCCCCCTTTTTTCATTAGAGCAGTCATACATTTACAGAAGAATCATGAATAAGTACAGAGTTCTCATATATCACACCACTCATACAGTTTTCCTTATTATTAACATTTTGCATTCATGTAATATCTTTATTGCAATTGATGAAATATTTTTATAATTATACTATTAAATATAATCCATACCTATTTTATCCACTTTGAAATATACAATTTAGTGGTATAATGACATTCACGTGTTGTGCAACTATCACTCCTATCCATTACTGAAAATTTTCCATCAACCCAAACAGAAACTCAGTACTGGTTAAGCATTAACTCCCCATTCCCTACTCCATCCTCATCCCTAGTAACCTGTATTCTAGTTTCTCACTCTATGTGTTTGCATATTCTAATCATATCATATCAATAAGCTTGTACAATATTTGAGCCTGTCTTATTTCACTCAGCATCTTTGAGGTTCATCCATTGTGTCACGTGTTTCTGAATCTCATTCCCTCTTTTTTATTTTTGGGGGTGCATAGTCCGGGAATCAAACCCGGGTCTCCTGCATGGAAGGCGAGCATTGTGCCATTGAACCACCCGTGCATCCTACTGAATCACCTGTGTGCCTTTCGCATTCCCTTTTATGGCTGAATAATACCACATTTAGTGTACCCATTCAGCTGTTGATGAACACTTGAGTGGCTTCTATCTTTTGGCAACTGTGAATAATGCCACTGTGAACATGGTGTGCAAATAGCTGAGTACCTGTTTCGATTCTTTGAGGTGTATTCCTGGAAGTAAGATTGCTGGGTTGGATGGTAATTTCATCAGATTTGGAATCACCAAACTGTTTTCCACACTGATTGCACCATCTTACTTCCTCCCTATAGTGTACAAGTTTTCCTATTTCTTCACATCCCCTCCTACCCTTGTTATTTTCTGTTTTTTTAAATTATTATTTTGTTGAATAGTAGCCATTCAGTGGGTGTGAAATTATATCTCATTGTGGTTTTGATTTGCATTTCCCTTATGCCTCTTGATACTGAGCATCTTTTCATGTGCTTATTGGCCATTTGTGTATGTTTGGAGAAATATCTATTCATGTTTTGTTCTTTTTTTTTTTTTTTTACCACTTTTAACTGGGTTGTTTATCTTTGTTGTTGTTGAGCTGTAGAATTTCTTTATCTATTGTGGATATTAAATCCTCATTTGATAAGTGAATTCTGACTATTTTCTTCTGTTTGGTAGGTTGTCTTTTTTACTTTCATGATGAAGTCCTTTGTTGCACAAAGGTTTTTAATTTTAGTAAAGTCACATGTATGTATTTTTTTTCTTTTTTGC
The DNA here is from genome assembly GCF_023851605.1 of Tamandua tetradactyla. Lineage (NCBI taxonomy): Eukaryota > Metazoa > Chordata > Mammalia > Pilosa > Myrmecophagidae > Tamandua > Tamandua tetradactyla. The sequence goes on along the minus strand of NC_135334.1, from coordinate 29,000,643 downwards.
TCATCTTTTTGTGTAAAGTCTGAGAAACCATTGCATGACACAAAGTTCTGAAAATACTTTCCTATGTTTTCTTCTAAGTGTTTTATAGTTTTCGTTCTTATATTTAGGTCTTTGATTCACTTTGAATTAACTTTTGTATTTTTTAATTCACTTTTATATATGGCCAGTGAGGTAAGGTTCCACTCCTTTCTTTTGCATATGGGTATCTATTTAGCTTTCCCAGCATCATTTGTTGAAGAGACTATTCTTTCCTCATTGAGTGGACTTAGCACTTACAAAAGACACTTGCAATCACGGTTATTGCCTTCTTCCATAATTAGGGCTAGCTACTTATTAATGAGTGCAGTAGATTTTGCATATTAGAAAATATTAAGAAATGATTTTATGCTTTTAATTATCTGATTCAATTAAACCTTCTGAACGTGTTTCCCCCATATCATAATTATTACTAAGGAATGTGTTGCTCTTGCAAAGATCTTCTGTAACTTTTGCAATGCTATTTTAATTAGTTGCCTCTATGACTTCTTGGTATGTGAACATGATAATCCTACCAAAGTCCAAAACACATTGGTTGAATATCTTTCTATAACCCTGAGTCACAGGATATTATATTTATTTTTTACCTATATAAAGATATAGTATCCTAAATATACTCTCCCTGAATTTCAGTTAACAAATATTTTAGTATTAAGTACATCTTTCAAAGGAAGATTTTTTCTTATTAATTTAAAATTTTAAAATAAAAAAAATGTACTTATATTAATTTATCTTAGGCATACTTCATAGCAGTATTTTTCTATTTAACCAAGTAGTTGTAGTCCAGAGTTTATTTGTCCTTCAAAATATTGGGTCATATTTCATAAGGACTTTGATGTTAGTTGTATAGTTGATTGGTTTATATCAAATAGCCCCAGTTCATTAATTAACATGAGATGATATGACTTAAGCAAGTAGTGCTTAAGTCAAAGCACATTTGCTCCTACATTCTGCATTTTACTTCTCTTACCCTACTGGGCTGTTATGTAAATAAGGGAAAAATTCCATTAAATTTGAGCTTTGTGAGTCTGTTTCCTAAAAAGAAAAAAATGAAATAAAGAGAAAATGTCTCTTTTCATTATCTGTGTTTTCCCCTGCAGCTTCTTCCAGGGATGTACTACAGTAAACCTTTTGTTACTTTTCATCAAATCAATGCCTTTGAGGACCAGGGCTGTGTTATAATTGATTTGTGCTGTCAAGACAATGGAAGAAGCCTAGAAGTTTACCAACTACAGAATCTCAGGAAAGCTGGGAAAGAGCTTAATCAGGTAAAATCTCACTCTGCTATCTTGATCAGTGCTGGCAATTGATTTTGTTTATTGACCTCAAATCCAGAGATCTTGCTAAATTCACTTATTAATTTTAATAGATGATCTATAGATTTTTTGGGTTTTCTGTTTATACAATCATCTTAACTGGAAATAATGACACAATTATTTCTTATTTCCCCAATCCTTATGCCTATTTTTTCTTGCCTTCTTGTACTAGCTAGAATCTCAAGTTGAATAAAAGTTGTTATAGCAGTGATCACTTTCCCCATTTCAGTTGGAAATGTTTAATAATTCATCATTATATATGAAATTTAATTTTAGAATTACCTTGTCAATTTCCACAAAAAGAGAACTTGTCAGATTTTAATTGCATTTGCACTGAATCTGTGTATCAGTTTGGGGGAGGATTAATATATTTACACAATGTTGAGTCTTCCAGTACATGAACATGATATATCCTCCCATTTATTTGAGACTTTTTAATTCTCTTCAGTATTTTATAGTTTTCTGGACACTGATTTTACATATAATCTTTTCTTAGATCTGTTCCCAGGCATTTGATATTATTTTTCTTTATTAGAGAAGTCGTGCATTTACAAAACAATCATGCATAAATACAGGATTCCCGTATACCACCCTATTAGTGCCTTGCATTAGTGTGAAGCATTTGTTACCATTGATGCTAGAACATTTTTATAATTGTACTATTTTTTTTTTCTTTTTGGTGCATGGTCCGGGAATCGAAACTGGGTCTCCCGCATGGAAGGCGGGTAATTGTACTATTTTAATAATTTATAATTTTCCATGGTTTAACTTAAGGTTCATTGTTTGGGTAATGTAGATCCATGGATTTTTGAAACATTTTTATTCTGCATCATATATACAATCTAACATTTCCCTCTTTAATCATATTCAGATATTTATTTCGGTGCTGTTAATTGTGTTCATAAGGTTGTGCTACCATCACCAGCATCGATTACCAAAGCATTACCATCATCCCAAATAGGAATCCTATACATTTTTTTTTTTTTTTGCATGGGCAGGCACCTATACATTTTTAAGCCTAACTTCTCAGTTTGTATCCCCACCCTATATCCCTGGTAACTTAAATTCTAAATTATAACTCTATGAATTTGTTTTTTTCTAATTATTTCAAATCAGTGAAATAATGCAATGTTTGTCTTTTTGAGTCTGGCTCATTTCACTCATCATGATGTCTTCAAGGTTCATCCATTTTGCTGCATGTTTCAGAACTTCATTTTTATGGCTGAATACTATTTCATTAAATGTATAGATCACATTTTTTATCTGTTCATTTGTTGATGGACACTTGGGTTGTTTCCATCTTTTGACAAGTGTGATTAATGTTGCTCTGGACATTGGTGTGCAAATATCTGAGTCTTTGCCTTCAGTTCTTTTGGGTATATACCAAGTAGTGGGATTGCTAGGTCGTATGGTAGTTGTATACTTAACTTTCTGAGGAACTGCCATACTGTCTTCCAAAGAGCCTGCACCACTTTACGTTGCCATCAGCAATGAATAATTGTTCTAAGTGTTCTTATTTTTCTGCATCTTCTCTAACACTTGCTATTTTTTGCTTTTTTAATAGCAGCCATGCTAATGGGTATGAAATGGTATCTCACTGTGGTTTCTATTTGTACTTCCATGATTGCTAATTATGTTGAGCTTTTTTTTCATCAGTGCTTTCTGGCCATTTGTATATCTTCTTTGGAGACCTGTCTATTAAAATCTTCGGCCCATTTTCTTTTTGATCAGTGTAATTTATTTTATTTCATTTTTAAATTGAGATATATTATATATTCTCATACCTTATAATCATCCAAAATGTACAGTGGTTCACAGTATCATCATATAGCTGTGCATTCATCATCATGATTGATTTTTGAGCATTTTCATTGTACAAAACAAAAAATAAGTAAAAGTATAATAGAACACTCAAAACGTCCTGTACCTCCAATTCCCCCCATTGTCTATTAATTTTTTTTCATTACTCATCTGTCCATACACTGGCTAGAGGGAGTGTCATTCACAAGGTTTTCATAAACACATGAAGATGCTTTAAAAGCTCTATAGTTATTCAGTCATGTTCAAGAATCACAGCTATTGGATTACAGTTCATCAGTTTCAGGTATTTCCCTCTAGCTACTCCAATACACCAAAAACTGAGAAAGGGTATCTATATACTATATAAGAATAACCTCCAGAATGACCTCTCAACTCTATTTGAAATCTCTCAGCCACTAAAACTATTTTGTTTCATTTCTCTTCCCCATTTTGGTCAAGAAGGTTTTCTCACACCCATGTTGTCAGGGCCAGGCTCATCCCCGGAAGTCATGTCCCATGTAACCAGGGAGCTTTATATCCCCTGGGAGTCATGTGCCATGTACGGGGGAGGGCAGAGGGTTCACCTGCAGAGTTGGCTTAGAGAAGCCACATCTGAGCAACTAAAGAGGATCTCTAGGGGTGACTCTTAGGCAGAATCAGAGGAAGACTTGGCTTCTCCTCTGCAGGGATAAGTTTCATAAGGGCAAGCCCCAAGAGCAAGGGCCTGGCCCATCAGATTAGCAGTCCCTAATGCTTGTGAGAATATCAGGTCTTCCTCAGGTGGGGAAGTGTAATATTTCTGCCTTTTCCCCCCGAGTCCCTCAAGGGGACTTTGCAAATACTTTTTAATCTTCTTCCCATATTACTCTGGGATGTATTGGGGCATCATACCAATCTGTAAAAACCAACAAGATATCACTCCCTATTCAAGGCTCCATGTGATTATGGCATTTGAATAAACTGACCATACAAGTTAAACTAGATAGTGTGTGCACTGATTTGAAACTGTTGTGTACCCCAGAAAAGCCATGCTATTTAATCCTCATTCATTCTTAGTGGGTAGGATCCTTTTGATTAAGTTGTTTCCGTGGAGATGTGACCCACCCAATTGTGGGTGGGGCTGGTTGATTAGGTGGTTTCCGTGGAGATATGGCTCCACCTATTCAAGGTGGGGTTGCTTACTGAAGTCTTTTAAGAGGGAAACATTTTGGAAAAAGCTTTAGAGCCCATATAGCCAGAGATTGTTGGAGATGCAGAAAGAAAATGGCTCTGGGGAAGCCATTTGAAGTAGCCCACAGAGAAAGCTAGAGGTGTTCTGGACCCATTGGTCTTTCTTGAATCAAGGTATTTTTTTCTGGATGCTTTAGTTTGGATATTTTAATGGCCTTAGAACTGTGGCTGCAGAACTCTAGCTCTAGCTCTGAATCTCAGATATCACACAAATGCCTTTCTGCTTCTAAGTCGATGTATCCTTTGGCTGTCTCCATCCATTGGGCATCATGGATAATCTTGAAAATAAACAATCCATGTCTTGCAGTATCCTCATTTAGTTGTGTAGTCATCAAAACTCTCAATTTTATTTTCCTTGCTCAAAAGAGAAAAATAATAAACATACCCTCACCAAATAGAAAATCTAAACTTCTCCTTAATGCTTGTCCCTCCCCCCACCTCCAATTATTTATCCCTGGAATTGCTGTGGGACTGTTGATATCTTCCTGTTAACTATAGGCCAGAGCATGCAATAGTTGTTTTCCCCTTGTCCCCCTTTATTATTGACTCTTTGTACAGGAGTCATATCTTTGAGGTAACTCATAAAAGAGCTTATTTATATTTGCAGTGTTGATCAGTGGGATACATGGCTCTATACAACCTCTTTCAATCATATTTCCATTCAATTTTACAAAGTTATTTATAAACCCACTAATGAACTACCATCACTTCTTACATTTAAGTTCAACCTTATTAGCTAACTGATGCCCATCTGTAATTTCTGTGTATCTCTAGGTCCCCTATATTCTTTTTTTTATTAATTAAAAAAAATTAACTAACAAAACATTTAGAAATCATTCCATTCTACATATACAATCAGTAATTCTTAATATCATCACATAGTTGCATATTCATCATTTCTTAGTACATTTGCATCGATTTAGAAAAAGAAATAAAAAGACAACAGAAAAAGAAATAGAACGATAATAGAGAGAGAAAAAAAAAAACTATATGTACCATACCCCTTACCCCTCGCCTTCACCTACCACTGTTTCAAACTGAATTTATTTTAACATCTGTTCCCCCTGTTATTTATTTTATTCCATATGTTCTACTCTTCTGTTGATATAGTAGCTAAAAGGAGCATCAGACATAAGGTTTTCACATTCACAGAGTCTCATTGTGAAAGTTATATCATTGTTCAGTCATCATCAGGAAACATGGCTACTGGAACACAGCACTACATTTTCAGGCAATTCCCTCCAGCCTCTCCACTACGTCTTGAACAACAAGGTGATATCTACTTAATGCATAAGAATAACTTCCAGGATAACCTCTCGGCTCTGTTTGGAATCTCTCAGCCATTGACACTTTGCCTCATTTTACTCTTCCCCCTTTTGGTCAAGAAGGTTCTCTCAGTCTCTTGATGTTCATTCTCAGCTCATTCTAGGGTTTTTCTCAGTCCTTTGATGCTGAGTCTCAGCTCATTCCAGGATCTTTGTCCCACGTTGCCAGGAAGGTCCACACCCCTGGGAGTCATGTCCCATGCAGAGAGGGGGAGGGTGGTGAGAATGCTCATCATATTGGCTGGAGAGAGAGGCCACATCTGAGCAACAAAAGAGGCTCTCTTGGGGGTGACTCTTAGGCCTAAATTTTAAGTAGACTTGACCTATCTTTTGTGGGTTTAAGTTTCATGTGAACAAACCCCAAGACTGGGGGCTCATCCTATAGCTTTGGTTGTCCACACTGCTTGTGAGAATATCAAGAATTCAACTTGGGGAGGTTGAATTTCTCCCCACTCTCACCATTCCCCGAAGGGGGCTTGCAAATACTTTTCCAGTCACTGATCAAATCATTCTGGGATTCATCAGGGGATCACTCTGCACAAAGCAACAAAAACTCGTGTGCTACCTGAGATTCCAAGTACTTATGACATTCAATCAAACTATCTACATTAGTTATATTAGGAAATGCTCTAGTCAAAATATAAATTTTATAACAAATAAACATTTTTTGCTTTAGTCTTACACATAAGGTGACATTTTAAAGTATTAGATATCATCTATTTTCAGCACCCTGCAATAATGACAATCCTTGCACCCTACAATAATGACAATCCTTTAGGTCCCCTATATTCTATATTATAAGCGTCTGATTTTACTTTGTCAGGGTCATAATAGAGAAATTATACAATATCCTGTTTTGTCTGGCTTATTTCACTCAGCATTATATCCTCAAAATTCATCCATGTTGTCATATGCTTCTGGACCTCATTTAGTCTTACTACTGCTGCATAATATTCCATCGAATGTATATGCCACTTTTTTTTTTTACCCACTCATCTGTTGATGGGCACTTGGATTGTTTTCATCTTTTGGCAATTGTGAATACTACTGCTATGAACATCAGTGTGCAAATATCTGTTCATGTCACTGCTTTGAGCTCTTCTGGGTATATACCAAGTAGTGGTATTGTTGGATTGTAGGGCAACTCTGTATTTAGTTTTCTGAGGAACAACCAAACTGTCTTCCACAGTGGTGAATAAGTGTTCCAGTCCACATCCTCTCCATCATTTATAGTTTCCCATTTGTTTAATAAAAGCCATTCTTATAAGTATGAGGCAATATGTTATTGTAGTCTTGATTGGCATTTCCCTTGTAACTGATGAAGTTGAGCATCTCTTTATGTGCTTTTTAGCCTTTTGTATTTGCTCTTTGGAAAAATGTCTATTCATATCTTTTTTTTTTTTTACATGGGAAGGCACCAGGAATATTCATATCTTTTGCCCATTTCATAATTGGGTTGTTCTTTTTTTAGCTTTTAAAATTACATAATATAACATATATACAAAGAAAAGAAAGAAAAAAAATAATAACTTTCAAAACACACTTCATCAAATAGTTACAGAACAGATACCAGAGTTTGTCATTCCATCATCTCAGATTTTTCCTTATAACCTCTCCAAAACACTGGATGCTGGAAGGAATATTAATATAGTGATTCAGCAGCCATACTCATTTGTTAAATCCCATTTTCTCTGATATACCTCCTCCTCCTCCTTTAATCCTTCTCCCAATCTATAGGGATCTTTGGGGAATGCCTGTTCTCAGTTTTCCATATTGAAAAGGGATGCCCACACTGAAGAATAGGGGGATGTAATGAATTGATAATCCTGGAGAGGCTGGCCCCTCTGGGTTTTAGGATTTATTTGACCTCTGGGAATTATGTATTCCCGGGAAGCAGACCTAGTGCATGAAACCTTTATATATACAGTCTCAGTTCGAGCCCTAGGTGTTCTGAAGAGTCACCAAGAATGATGTTGTTGGAGTTTAGCAAACCATCGCAACCAGCACTATCTAACTGAACCTTTCATAAGAACAGCCTTTTTACTCCATTGGATCTCTATTGGCCTCCTATGCCTTGTTTTATTACACTTCTTTCCCCCCTTTTTGTCAGGAAGGTGTTGTCAATTCCATGCTGCCAGGGCCAGACTCATGCCCAGGAGTCATGCCTCATGTTGTGAGGGAGATTTTCACCCCGAATGGCTTTTACCACATAGTAGGGAGGGCAACGATTTTCTTTGCAGAGTCAGACTTAGAGAGAGGCCACATCTGAGCCACAATGAGACTTCGTGTAAGCAACTCTTAGGCCTCATTATGAGTAGTCTTAGCTTATCCATTACAGAAATAAGTTTCATGAGAGCATGCCTCAAAATCTGGGGCCTGGCCTATTTTCCTTGGATTCCCCAGTGGTTGGGAGGATACACATGGTCTCCTAGATAGGGGAGTTAATAATTCCTTCAGATCCTCAAGAGACTCAATCAATAGTTTTTAATTACCAGTCAGCCATAGTCTGAGATATATTCTGACACTCTACCAAGCCATAGAGAATTAAAGGCCTCCTTCCTGTTTTGGACTTCAGGAATTTGGGGTATCTAAATGAGCTAACTAGAGAAGCTGTAAGTTATAGAAAATTTAGGTTCTAGACATAATAAATCTCTCTGCCTTTGAGCTCATACAGCAGCTGAAGGTCTAGAGAACATACAGTATCATCTATTACCCTGTATTCTAATTTACCTTAGACACAGCTGTATTGACTTCATTCTGAACTTCAGTTGAGGCCTGATCTCTTTTTCAATTACTTCAGCTATTATTATATATATAGCTATGCTAACTTTCAGGTTTGTAGCATTCCATTTCTGGGACCCAGGTGTCACAGAGCTACTCAAAGTTACAGGGAAATACCCAGCTGATACACATATAGCTCAATGTCTCAGAATCCAGAAATACTTATACAACTTCAGACCAAATATGGCTGGTATAAGGGCCCACAATCCAAGCTCTCATTTTTAAAAGTATTTTCTGAGAGAGATTTTAGTATATTTGTTCATTTGTTTCTGGCCCATTCTGCCAAGCCCATTGTCCCCAGGGTTTATTCAGTTCATTGTGTGCCTCTTGATGTCCCTCTTTTTTGTAGCCACACCAAATTCCATCACATAAATGTATCACCGTTTGCCATTGTACTTCACAGTCGTTGTATCCTTTGGCTCCATCATTGAGCATCATGGATAATGTCCAAAATAAACAAACCGTGTCTTACAGTAGCTTCATTTAGTTGTACAATAAGCAGCACTCTCAATTTTAGACAACCAAAATGACAAAGAACCAAGAAACATGACGTCATTAACCATTGAATCAAAGCTACCCCTTATCACTTGTTCCCCATTTAGATTCAACCTCTTTCGGTAGCCTTTCCTCCATCTCTAGCTTTTGTGTACCTCTAGCTCTACTAAATTTACAGTGCAACCTCTGCGATTACCTTTACCAGAGTCATAATAACGAAATCATATACTATTTGCTCTGACTTATTTCACTCAGCATTGTGTCTTCAAGGTTCATCCATGTTGTCATATGTTTTGGGACATCATTTTGTCTTACTACTGCATAGTATTTATCATATGTATATACCATATTTTGTTTATTCACTCATCTGTTGATGGGCACTTGGATTGTTTCCATTTCTTGGGAAATGGTGCCACTAGGAACATCAGTGTGCGAGTGTCTGTTTGTGTCAGCTGAGTATTGGTATTGCCCAGTCATAGGGCAGCTCAATATTTAGTTTCCTGAGGAATCGCCAAACTGTCTTTCACAGTGGCTGCACCACTATACATTCCCATCAATAGTGAATAAGTGTTCCTATTTCTTCCACATCCTCACCAACATTTGTAGTTGTCTGTTTAATAGCAGCCATTCTTATAGGTGTGAGGTGACATCTCATTGTCATCTTAATTTGCATTTCCATTATAGCTAATGAAAATGTGCATCTGTTCATGTGATTTTTATTTATTTATTTATTTTTTTATGTGGGCCAGCACCAGAAATCGAACCTGGGTCTCCGGCATGGCAGGTTTCATGGGATTTCTAGCCATCTATATTTGCTCTTTAGAAAAGTTTTCTATTCATATCCTCTGCCCATTTTATAGTTGGTTTTTTTGTTTTTTTGTTATTGAGCTATATAATTTCTTTATGTACATAGGATATCAAGCCTTCATCTGATATGTGGTTCTAAATGTTTTCTCCTCTTGAGTTGGCTGCCTCTTCACCTTTTTGACAAAGTCCTTTGAGGCACAGAAGCATTTTATTTTGAGGAATTCCTATTTATCTTTTTTTTCTTCTGTTTCTTGTGTTTGGGTTTAAGTTTAAAGTTTAAAGAACCTGTCTCCTCTTACTAGATCTTGAATATGTCTCCCTATATTATCTTCTAGGAATTTTATGTTACTGGCTCTTATATTAATGTCTTTGATCTACTTTGAGCTAATTTTTGTATAGGGTATAAAGTAGGGCTACTCTTTCATTCTTTTGGCTATCGATATCCGGTTCTCCCATGCCCATTTATTAAAAAGACTACTCTGTCCCAGTTCAGTGGATATGGGGGCACTATTGAAGATCAATTGACCATAGATTTGGTGGTCTATCTCTGCACTTTCGATTCAATTCCATTGTCAATACTTCTGTCTTTGTGCCAGCACCATGCTCTTTAACCACTGTGGTTTTTAAATAAGCTTTAAAATCAGGAAGTGTTAGCCCTCCCACTTCACTCTTCTTTTTGAGTGTATTTTTAGCTATTTGAGGTCTCTTTCCTTTTGAAATAAAATTTGATAACTAGCTTTTCCAAGTCTTCATAGTAGGTTGTTGGAATTTTGATTGGTATTGCATTGAATCTGTAGACCAATTTGGGTTGAATTGACATCTTAACTAAATTTAACCTTTCTATCCATGAGCACAGAATGTCTTTCTACCTATTTAGATGTACTTTGATTACTTTTGGTAATGTTTTGTAGTTTTCTGTGTGCAGGTCCTTTACATCCCTTGTTAAGTTTATTACCAGATACTTGATTCTTTTAGTTGCTATTTTGAATGGAATTTTTTCTTTAATTGTCTCCTCAGTGAAGTCATTACTTGTGTATAGAAACGTTACTGATTTTTTGTATGTTAATCTTGTCTCCAGTCACTTTCCTGAATTTGTTTATTAGCTCCAGTAGCTTTGTTGTCGATTTTCTCAGGATTTTCCACTATGGGATCATGTTATCTGCAAATAATGAAAGTTTTATTTCTTCCTTTCCAATTTGGATGTCTTTTATCCCCCCCCCCCCCCAAATTGTTCTAGCTAGAACATCTAGTATAATGTTCAGTAATAATGGTGACAATTGGCATCCTTTTCGCATTGCCGATTTTAGGGGAAATGCTTTCAATTTTTCACTGTTAAGTATGATGCTGGCTGTGGGTTTTTCATATATGTCCTTTATGATATTGAGGAAGTTTACTTCAGTTCCTACCATTTCACATGTTTTTATCAGAAAAGGATGCTGAATTTTGTTGAGTGTTTTTTCAGCATCAATCAAGATGATCATGTGATTTTTCCCTTTTGATTTTTTAATGTGATGTGCTACATTGATTGATTTTCTTGTGTTAAATCACCCTTGCATTCCTGGTATAAACCCCACTTGGTCATGTTGTGTAATTCTTTTAATGTGTCATTGGACTCAGTTTGCTAGTATTTTGTTGAGAGTTTTTGGATCTGTGTTCATTAGGGAGATTAGTCTTTAGTTTTCTTTTCTTACGGCATCTTTATCAGATTTTGGTATTTGAGTGATGTTAGCTTCATAAAATGAGTTAGGTAGTGTTCCTTTTTCCTCAGTTTTTTTGAAGAGTTTGAGCAGAATTGGTGTTAGTTCTTTTTGGAATGTTTGATAAAATTCTCCTGTGAAGCCATCTGCCTCTGAGCTTTTCTTCATAGGAAGATTTTTTATCACAAATTGAATCTCTTAACTTGTGATTGGTTTGATGAGATCTATTTCTTCTCAAGTCAGAGTAGGTTGTTTGTGTGTTTTTAGGAACTTGTCCATTTCATCTAAGTTTTCTGGTTTGTTGGCGTTTAGTTGTTCATAGTATCCTTTATGATTAAAAAAAATTTTTTTTTAAAGGATTAAAAAAAAAATCCTTTATGATTTTTAAAAAAAATTTCTTCAGGGTCCATGGTAATGAACCCCCCCTCTTATTTCTAATTTTGTTTATTTGTATCCTCTCTCTTTTTTCCTTTGTCAGCCTAGATAGGGGTCCATCAAAGAGTGATTTGATGGGCTCCTGGTTTTATTCATTCTTTCCTTTTTTTTGTTCTCCAATTCAATTATTTCTGCTTTAATCTTTGTTTCTCTTCTCCTGTTTGCTTTGGAGGTAGTTGGCTGTTCTTTCTCTAGTTCCTTCAGGTGAGCCATTAAATCCTCAATTTTTGCTCATTCTTCTTTTTTTTTTTTTGGAGGTGGGGAATTGAACCTAGGTCTCCCGCATGAAAGGTGGGCATTCTAACCACTGAACTACCCATGCATCCTCATTATTCTTTTTTAATATAGGAATTTAGGGCAATACATTTTCCTCTCAGCACTGCCTTTGTTGCATCTTGTAAGTTCTGATATGTTGTATTTTCATTTTCATTCGTTTCCAGATATTTACCAGTATCTCTGGTAAATTTTGTCTTTGACCCGCTGATGGTTGAAGAGTGTTATTTAATCTCTATATATTTGTGAAAGCTCTGGTTCTTTGATGGTTATTGATTTCGAGCCTTTATTTCGTTGTGGTCAGATAAAGTGCTTGGAATAATTTCAATCTTTTTAAACTTATAAAGACCTTTTAAATACCCCAGCATATGATTTGTCTTACAGAACATTCCATGAGCTCTTGAGAAAAGTGTATATCCTGGTGTTTTGGACTGTAATGATCTATATATGTCTGCTAACTCTAATTCATTTATCACATTGTTTAAGTTCTCTATTTCCTTGTTGCTCCTCTGTCTGGTTGTGAAGCAGTATATTGAAGTCTTCCACTATTATTGTTTATTGTTCCCTTCAGTTTTGCCAGTGTTTTGCCGCATGTACTTTGGAGCTCCTCGTTTAGGAGAATAAACATTTATGATGTTTATGATTGTCATTTCTCCTTGGTGAATTGTCCCTTTTATTTTTTTAAAATATTTTTATTTAAGAAAACAAACAATATGCTTATATCCACCAAAAATGGATATCTTAGCTTATCAATAGGCATATTTAAATAAAGTATCCAAAAATAATCATTGTAAAGCTTGTGTTTGCACAGTAAGTTTCATAAACCAATTTAAAATTAAAGCAACAAGAAAAAATCTACAGTTTCTTAAATTCTAAATATTAAACCCTATTTTAAGTACCATTTAACTATCAAAACTGTGTACATTCTCAAATATCAAGTAGAAAATTATTACAAATATCAACTTTGCTATAGTAGTGACCTATGTATATACTAAACATTTTCAAATTTTTGATTTCAGGAATTTATCTAATATAGTTCTTTTTATCATTTTTCATTGTTGTAAAATATAACATATGCATATAATTTTTTTTTCCACATCAGTGTTTATTCTTGAGGTTGGGTTCCACACAGTCTGCTGAACTCCCTCTCTCCCACCCTGAGAAATGGCCTGTGGCCCAGCCCTGCCCACAGCCCAGCTCAGCCATCCTCCTTCCAGCTTGGGAGCCTCATTTGCATTTCCTGGAGCTGGCCCCCATTGTCAAGGGGGAACCCTGCTTTCCTTCCCCAAGGGGGCGGTACTCCTGGTGGACTGCAGGGGATGGGGGAAGGGCTTCACTGAGTGACAGGAGAACTGGGAGGTCACCTGAAAAGGAGGTTCTGGCCTTGAAAGAGGATAATCTTCAGGATCTTCCTGAACTGGGGGTAGGCAGCATCCCCTATGAGCTGCAGGATGAGCCGCTTGCTGGTGGAGCTCCTCCACCAGCAGGAGCAGGTGTCCACCATCACCTGGACCTGCAGCCCCGGGTCCAGGAGATCCAGGGTCGTGTTCAAGATGCAGACCTGTACCTTGATGCCACAGAGCAGCATGGGGCACACTGGGTCCAGCTGTGCAGCTCCCCCTGCAAGGCAGGCACCATGCTGAAGCCTGTCTAGGCATGGGCCACACACTCTTGGGCCCCAGCTTGGTCACCATGGAGCTCAGGCTGGCACCCCAGCAGCTGAGCCATCTTGAACATGAGGGCGGCCACACTGACGACCTGAGGGAAGTGCAGGACTCTGTGGCGAAACTTCTGCATGTCACACAGGAATAGGAAAGATCAGAGCAGGAACTGGACCACCATGTCCTCTGGCACCTGGACTCTGTTGCCTGCTTCCTCCTGCTGCTCTCCCTGGGCTCCATCTCTGTCCGTTTTACTAATATATGGTGTCCTTCCTTATGACATCATTACATTTAAAGCCTACTTTAGTATACTAACTGATATTAGTATAGCTACTCCTGCTTTCTTTTGATTACAACTTTACCTGGAACATTGTTTTCCATCCTTTCACTTTTAATCTGTTTGTATCCTTGGGTCTAAGATGAGTCTTTTGTAAGCAGCATATAGCTGGATTATATTTTTAATCCATTCTACCAATCTGTATCTTTTAATTGATCAGTTTAGTCGGTTAACATTAAAAGTTATTACTGTAAAGGCAGGTCTTGAATCTACCATCTTATCCTTTCATTTTTATTTGTCAGATCTATTTATTCTTTTCCCTCTCTCTCTTTTTATCCTTTACAATTACCCTTACTGATTGTCTTCAATTCTGGTCCTCCTCCAGCCAGACTTCCCTCTCCTGTCTTCTTTTTTTTCCAGCCAAGAGAACTCCCTTTAGTATTTATTGTAGGGAAGGTCTCTTGTTGACAAATTCTCTCAGGCTTTGTTTGTGAAAATTTTAATCTCTCCCTCACTTTTGAAAGCCAGTTTAGCTGCATAAAGAATTCTTGGCTGGAAATCTTTCTCTTTCAGGACCTTAAATATATCATACCACCACTTTCTTGCCTCCATTAGTGCCTGTTCAGTCGTCTGAACTCAGTCTTATGTGGTTTCGCTTTTATGTGGCACTTTCCTCTTGCTGCTTTCAGGACTTTCTGCTTCTCTTCAGCATTTGACAGTCTAAGTAGTATGTCTCGTGGAGTAGGCCTTTTTGCATTTATTCTATTTGGGGTTCATTGGCCTTCTTTGATTGGCATATTTATGTTTTATCTAGCAACTTCATTCTTTTTTTCAGCTGCTCAATAGTCCACTGTATGTATGCACCACAGTTACCCCTTCCATTCCTCAGTTGATGTTCCCTTAGGCTGTCTCCATTCATTAAAAGTGGCAGACACCACTACCATAAACACCAGTGTATAAATATCCATTTGTGTCTCTGCTTTCAGTACCTTCAAGTATACACCTAACTATAGGGTTGCAGGGATCATATGGCAACTCCACCTCTAGCCTCCTGTGGAGCCACCACACTGCCCTCTAGAGGGGCTACACCATTCTACTTCCCTTTCAACAGTAACTAGGTACTTCTCTCTCTCCAGCACTGTATCTCTCTTCATTTTTAAAGTTTTATTCACACATCATACCATCCAACCTAAGAAGAAAAATTAGTGATTCCCAATATAATTACATTGCCATGCCTTCACCAACACAATCTGTATGAAGACATTTCCATTTCTCCCACAAAGAATCTCATACCCCTCCCCCATATTCCCTACTTACTGATATTTAGCTTTGACATATTGCCTGTCTTACATTCAATGGAAGTATATTACAATGTTTCTGTTTACTATAGACCCTAGTTTGCACTGATTGTATTTTCCCCTTGTATACCATCCCATTTTCAACACCTTGCAATGCTGACATTTGCTCTCCATCATGAAAAAGCATTCTTATACTTGCAAATTTAATGACCATCATTGTTCATTTTAGGCATTACTATGTTATACCATCCCAATCTTTATCCTCTATCTTTCCTTCTGGTGTCATACATACCCCTAAGCCTCCTCCCTCAACCATATTCACATTTAGCTTTGTTCAGTATACTTTCAATATTGTGCTATCATCAGATGGTGTTGTAATATTCATTTCTGGATGTTTACGATCAGGCCTGTTGAACATTCTGTACTCCGGCATCAAATGCCTAATCTCTACCCTTTTTCTCTCTGCTAATAAACTGTGTCCTTAACTTTAACTCTTGAAATTGACTCATTAATGTTAGTTCATATTAGTGAGACAAAATAAAGTTTTTGTCCTTTTGTTTCTGGCTAACTTCACTCAGCATAATGTCCTCAAGGTTCACCCATGTTGTAACAAGCTTCACGACTTTATTCTCTCTCTCAGCTGCATCATATTCCATCACATATTTTTGCCACAGTTTGTTTAGCTACATATCCATTGATGTACATTTGGGCTGTTTCCACCTCTTGGCAATTGTGAATAATGTTGCTATAAACATTGGTGTGTAAATGTCTGTTTGCGTCTTTGCCTTCAGTTCCTCTGAATATATATCTACTAATGGGATTGCTAGATCATATGGCAATGTATAATTAGCTTCCTGAGGAACCTCCAGAATGCCTTCCAAAGCAGTTACGTCATTCTACATTTCCACCAACAGTGAATAAGTGTGCTTCTTTTTTCAAATCCTCTCCAGCACTTGTTTTCTGTTTTTTTTGATAATGGCCAGTCTAGTAGGTGTGAGATGGTGAGAAGATATCTCATTATGGTTTTGATTTGCATTTCCCCAATAGCCAGTGAAGTTGAACATCTTTTCATATGTTCTTTTTTTTAATATTGCAGGCTCTGAGAAATGAACCCGGCTCTCTGGCATGGCAGGCAAGAATTCTGTCACCAAGCCACGGTTGCACTGCCCTCATATGTTTTTGAGCCATTTTTCAGTTGGATTGTCTTTTTGTTGTTGAGTTATAGAATCTTTTTATATATCCTGGATATTAAACTGGTATCTGACATGGTTTCCAAATATTGTCTCTCATTGCATAGGATGCCTTTTTACTTTCCTGACAAAGTCCTTTGATGCAAAAAAGCATTAACTTTTGAGGAGATCCCATTTTATCTATTTCTTTGTTTCATTGCTTATACTTTGGGTGTAAGTTCTAGGAAACCACTTCCTATCAAAAGATATATATTTCCCTACATTTTCTTCTAAAAATTTTATGGTCTTAGCTCTAACGTTTATGACTTTGATTTTTTGCATCTATATTCATTAAAGAGATTGGTATATATATATTTTTTCTTTTAGTATCTTTGTCTGGCTTTGGTACTAGGGTATTGTTGGCTTCATAGAATGAGTTAGGTAGCTTTCCCTCCTCTTCAATTTTTTTAAAGAGTTTCAGCAGGACTGGTACTAATTCTTTCTTGAATGCTTGGTAGAATTCACATGTGAAGCCATCTGGTCTTGGACTTTTCTTTTTTGGGAACTTTTTTTTTAACTTTTTTTTATTGTATAATATATACATACAAAGCAAAGAAATAAAAAGAGCAATAGTTTTCAAAGCACTCTTCAACAAGTAGTTACAGGAGAGATCCCAGAGTTTGCCATGGGCTACCATATGATCCTCTAAGATTTTTCGATCTAGCTGCTCCAGAATATAGGACGCTAGAAGGCATAAATATTTTTTATCATTAAAATCGACTCCCCCCCCCCTTTTTGGTGAAAAATTACATCTATAGAAATAAAAGCAATAAATTTCAAACTACAGCACCACAATTAGTTGTAGAACATATTTCAGAGTTTGACATGGGTTACAATGCCACAATTTTAGGTTTTTACTTCTAGGTGCTCTAAGATACTGGAGATTAAAAGAGATAATCAATTTAATGATTCAGCAATCATATTCATTTGTTAAATCCTATCTTCTTTCAACCTATTTTTGTCCTTGGATATAAAGTGAGTCTCTTGTAGGCAGCATACAGATTGGTCCTGTTTTTTAATCCATTCTGCAAGCCTGTGTCTTTTGATTGGGAAGTTTAATCCATTAACATTTAATGTTATTACTGTAAAGGCAGTGCTTTCTTCTACCATTTTGTCTTTTGGATTTTATATGTCATATCTTTTTTTTCTCTTTTTACCCTTACTGATAATCTTCATTTCTACACTGTTCTCGAGACCTCTCTCCCTGTCTTTTCCTATCTGCCTATAGTGTTCCATTTAGTATTTCTTGTAGAGCTGATGTCTTATTCACAAACTCTCAGTGACTGTTTTTCTGAAAATATATTAAACTCTCTCATTTTTGAAGGAATTAAGTAAGACCTCATTTTGTAGTTTTTCTGGATAAAGAATTTTTGGTTGGCAGTTTTCCTTTTTCAGTATCTTAAATATTTCATACTACTACCTTCTCACCTCCATGGTTTCTGCTGAAAAATATGCACATAATACTATTGAACTTCCTTTTTATGTGATGAAACACTTTTCTATTGCTGCTTTCAGAATTCTCTTTTTGTTGTCGACATTTGACAATCTGGTTAGTAAGTATCTTGGTGTAGATCTATATGGATCTATTCTGTTTGGGGCATGCTGTGCTTCTTGAATCTATAATTTTATGTCTTTCATAAGAGATGGAAAATTTTCAGTGATAATTTCCTCCATTATTCTTTCTGACCCTGTTCCCTTTTCTTTCTAGGACACTTATAACACATATATTTGTGCACTGTGTGTTGTCATTTAATTCCCTGAGACCTGCCTCATATTTTTTCCAATCTTTTCCCTATCTGTTCTTTTCTGTTTAAGATTTCAGTTGTCTTGTCCTCTAGTTTACTAATCCTTTATTCTGCCACTTCACATGTGCTGTTGTAAGTCTCTCTTTTGTGCCTTTCATTCCCATAACTTTTTAAAAAATTATTTATTAATTAAAAAATTAAGAAACAAAATAAAACATCAACATACATAATCAGTAATTCATAATATCATCACTTAGTTGCATATTCATCATTTCTTAGAACATTTGCATTAATTCAGAAAAAGAAATAAAAAGACAATAGAAAAAGAAGCAAAATGAAAATAAACACAGGAAAGAAAAAAAAAAGATTATACCTACCATACCCCTTATCCCTCACTTCCATTGATCACTAGCATTTCAAACTAAATTTATTTTAGCATTTGTTCCCCCTATTATTTATTTTTATTCCATATGTTCTATTGCTTTGTTGACAAGGTAGATAAAAGGAGCATTGGACACAAGGTTTTCACAATCACACAGTCACATTGTGACAGCTGTATCATTATTCAATCATCCTCAAGAAACATGGCTACTGGAACACAGCTCTACATTTTCAGGCAGTTCCCTCTAGCCTCTCCATTACATCTTGAATAACAAGATGATATCTACTTGATGCATAAGAGTAACCTCCAGGATAACCTCTTGACTCTGTTTGGAATCTTTCAGCCATTGACACTTTGTCTTATTTCCCTCTTCCCCCTTCTGGTCGAGAAGGTTTTCTCAATCCCTTAATGCTAAGTCTCAGCTCATTCTAGGGTTTTTCTCAATCCCTTGATGCTGACTCTCAGCTCATTCCAAGATCTCTGTCCCACGTTGCCAGGAAGGTCCACACCCCTGGGAGTCATGTCCCACGTAGAGAGGGGTAGGGTGGTGAGACTGCTCATTGTGTTGGCTGGAGAGAGGCCACATCTGAGCAACAAAAGAGGCTCTCTTGGGGGTGACTCTTAGGCCTAAAGTTTAAGTAGACTTGACCTATCCTTTTTGGGATTAAGTTTCATGTGAACAAACCCCAAGACTGGGGGCTTAGCCTATAGCTTTGGTTGTCCACACTGCTTGTGAGAATATCAAGAATTCAACTTGGGGAAGTTGAATTTCTCCCTGTTCTCACCATTCCCCGAAGGGGGCTTTGCAAATACTTTTCCATTCACTGGTCGAATCACTCTGAGATTCATTGGGGCATCACTCTGGACAAACCAGCAAAATCTCATGTCCTGCTTGAGATTCCAAGTACTTATGGCATTCAATCAAACTATCTACATAAGTTATATTAGGAAATGCACTAGTAAAAATATAAATTTTATAACAAATAAACATTTTTTGCTTTAGTCTCACACATCAGGTGACATTTAAAAATATTAATTACCATCTATTTTCAGCACCCTGCAATAATGACATTCCTTTGTTCTTCCTCATGCAAAAACATTTTTAAAATTGTACCTTGTACATTTCACTATTATTATACACTATAGGCATTCCTAGATTATACCATCTCAATCTTTAACATCTATCTTTCTTTCTGATTTCATTTATGTCCCCAGCCCTCCTCCCTCTATCATTCTCATATGCAGCTTCATTCAGTGTTTTAACATAATTTTATTATAGTTAGGTAATATTGTGCTGTCCATTTCTGAGTTTTTGTATCCAGTCCTGTTACACAGTCTGTATCCCTTCAGCTCCAATTACCCAATATCTTACCCTATTTCTATTTCCTGATGGTCTCTATTATCAATGAAATATTCCAAGTTTATTCACTAATGTCAGTTCATATCAGTGAGACCATACAGTATTTGTCCTTTAGTTTTTGGCTAGTCTCACTCACATAATGTTCTCAAGGTCCATCCATGTTGTTACATACTTCAAAAGTTTATTCTGTCTTAAAGCTGCATAATATTCCATTGTATGTATATACCACAGTTTGTTTAGCCAGTCATCTGTTGATGGACATTTTGGCTGTTTCCATCTCCTTGCAATTGTAAATAATGCTGCTATAAACATTGGTGAGCAAGTGTCCGTTTGTGTCTTTGCCCTTAAGTCCTCTGAGTAGATACCTAGCAGTGGTATTGCTGGGTCATATGGCAATTCTATATTCAGCTTTTTGAGGAAATGCCAAACAGCCTTCCACAGCGGTTGCACCATTTGACATTCCCACCAACAGTGAATAAGTGTGCCTCTTTCTCCACATCCTCTCCAGCACTTGTCATTTTCTGTTTTGTTGATAATGGCCATTCTGGTGGGTGTGAGATGATATCTCATTGTGGTTTTGATTTGCATTTCTCTAATGGCCAGGGACGTTGAGCATCTCTTCATGTGCCTATTGGCCATTTGTATTTCCTCTTCTGAGAGTTGTCTGTTCAAGTCTTTTTCCCATTTTGTAATTGGATTGGCTGTCTTTTGTTGTTGAGTTGAACAATCTCTTTATAAATTCTGGATACTAGACCTTTATCTGATATGACGTTTCCAAATATTGTCTCCCATTGTGTAGGCTGTCTTTTTACTCTCTTGATGAAGTTCTTTGATGCACAAAAGTGTTTAATTTTGAGGAGTTCCCATTTCTTTCTTTCTTTCTTCAGTGCTCTTGCTTTAGGTGTAAGGTCTATAAAACCACCTCCAATTATAAGATTTATAAGTTATTTCCCTACATTTTCCTCTAACTGCTTTATGGTCTTAGACCTGATGTTTAGATCTTTGATCCATTTTGAGTTAACTTTTGTATAGGGTGTGAGATACGGGTCCTCTTTCATTCTTTTGCATATGGATATCCAGTTCTCTAGGCACCATTTATTGAAGAGACTGTTCTGTCCCAGATGAGTTGGCTTGACTGCCTTATCAAAGATCAAATGTCCATAGATGAGAGGGTCTATATCTGAACACTCTATTCGATTCCATTGGTCAATATATCTATCTTTATGCCAGTACCATGCTGTTTTGATCACTGTGGCTTCATAATATGCCTTAAAGTCAGGCAGCAGGAGACCTCCAGCTTCGTTTTTTTTCCTCAAGATACTTTTAGCAATTCGGGGCACCCTGCCCTTCCAGATAAATTTGCTTATTGGTTTTTCTATTTCTGAAAAATAAGTTGTTGGGATTTTGATTGGTATTGCGTTGAATCTGTAAATCAATTTAGGTAGAATTGACATCTTAACTATATTTAGTCTTCCAATCCATGAACACGGTATGCCCTTCCATCTATTTAGGTCTTCTGTGATTTCTTTTCACAGTTTATGTAGTTTTCTTTGTATAAGTCTTTTGTCTCTTTAGTTAAATATATTCCTAAGTATTTTATTCTTTTAGTTGCAATTGTAAATGGAATTTGTTTCTTGATTTCCCCCTCAGATTGTTCATTACTAGTGTATAGAAATACTACAGATTTTTGAGTGTTGATCTTGTACCCTGCCACTTTACTGTATTCATTTATTAGCTCTAGTAGTTTTGCTGTGGATTTTTCAGGGTTTTCGACGTATAGTATCATATCATCTGCAAATAGTGATAGTTTTACTTCTTCCTTTCCAATTTTGATGCCTTGTATTTCTTTTTCTTGTTTAATTGCTCTGGCTAGAACTTCCAACACAATGTTGAACAACAGTGGTGATAGTGGACATCCTTGTCTTTTTCCTGATCTTGGGGGAAAATTTTCAGTTTTTCCCCATTGAGGACGATATTAGCTGTGGGTTTTTCATATATTCCCTTTATCATTTTAAGGAAATTCCCTTGTATGCCTGTCCTTTGAAGTTTTTTCAACAGGAAAGGATATTGAATTTTGTCAAAAGCCTTCTCTGCATCAATTGAGATGATCATGTGATTTTTCTACTTTGATTTGTTGATATGGTGTATTACATTAATTGATTTTCTTATGTTGAACCATCCTTGCATACCTGGGGTGAATCTTACTTGGTCATGATGTATAATTCTTTTAATGTGTTGCTGGATTTGATTTGCTAGAATTTTGTTGAGGATTTTTGCATCTATATTCATTAGAGAGATTGGTTTGTAGTTTTCTTTTTTTGTAATATCTTTGCCTGGTTTTGGTATGAGGGTGATGTTGGCTTCATAGATTGAGTTAGGTAGCTTTCCCTCCCCTTCAATTTTTTTGAAGAGTTTGAGCAGGATTGGTACTAATTCTTTCTGGAATATTTGGTATAATTCACATGTGAAGCTGTCTGGTCCTGGACTTTTCTTTTTGGTAAGCTTTTTAATGACTGATTCAGTTTCTTTTACCTGTGATTGGTTTGTTGAGGTCATCTATTTCTTCTTGAGTCAAAGTTGGTTGTTCATGCCTTTCTAGGAAGTTGTCCATTTCATCTACATTGTTGTATTTATTAGCATAAAGTTGTTCACAGTATCCTGTTATTACCTCCTTTATTTCTGTGAGGTCAGTAGTTATGTCTCCTCTTCCATTTCTGATCTTATTTATTTGCATCCTCTCTCTTCTTCTTTTTGTCATTCTTGCTAAGGGCCCATCAATTTTATTGATTTTCTCATAGAACCAACTTCTGGTTTTATTGATTTTCTCAATTGTTTTCATGTTCTCAATTTCATTTATTTCTGCTCTAATCTTTGTTATTTCTTTCCTTTTTCTTGCTTTGGGGTTAGATTGCTGTTCTTTCTCCAGTTCTTCCAAGTGGACAGTTAATTCCTGAATTTTTGCCCTTTCTTTTTTTTTGATATAGGCATTTAGGACAATAAATTTCCCTCTTAGCACTGCCTTTGCTGCATCCCATAAGTTTTGATATGTTGTGATTTCATTTTCATTTGCCTTGAGATATTTACTGATTTGTCTTGTAATTTCTTCCTTGACCCACTGGTTGTTTAAGAATGTGTTGTTGAGCCTCCACATATTTGTGAATTTTCTGGTGCTCTGCCTATTATTGATTTCCAACTTCATTCCTTTATGATCTGAGAAAGTGTTTTGTATGATTTCAATCTTTTTAAATTTGTTGAGACTTGCTTTGTGACCCAGCGTATGGTCTATCTTTGAGAATGATCCATGAGCACTTGAGAAAAAGGTGTATCCTGCTGTTGTGGGGTGTAATGTCCTATAAATGTCTGTTAAGTCTAGCTCATTTATTATAATATTCAAATTCTCTGTTTCTTTATTGATCCTCTGTCTAGATCATTGATGAGAGTGGGGAATTGAAGTCTCCACCTATTATGGTAGATGTGTCTATTTCCCTTTTCAGTGTTTGCAGTGTTTGCCTCATATATTTTTGGGGCATTCTGGTTCGGTGCATAAATATTTATGATTGTTATGTCTTCATGTTGAATTGTTCTTTTTATTAGTACATAGTATCCTTCTTTGTCTCTTTTAACTGTTTTACATTTGAAGTCTAATTTGTTGGATATTAGTATAGCTACTCCTGCTCTTTTCTGGTTGTTATTTGCATGAAATATCTTTTCCCAACCTTTCACTTTCAACCTATGTTTATCTTTGGGTCTAAGATGTGTTTCCTGTAGACAGCATATAGAAGGATCCTGTTTTTTAATCCATTCTGCCAGTCTATGTCTTTTGATTGGGGAGTTCAATTCATTAACATTTAGTGTTATTATTGTACGGGTAGTACTTTCTTCTACCATATTACCTTTTGTATTTTATATGTCATATCTTATTTTCCTTCTGTGTACACTCTTCTCCACACCTCTTTCTTCTGTCTTTTCATATCTGTCTCTAGTGCTCCCTTTAGATTTCTTGAAGAGCTGGTCTCTTGGTCACAAATTCTCTCAGTGATTTTTTGTCTGAAAATGTTTTAATTTCCCCCTCATTTTTGTAGAACAATTTTGCTGTGTATCGAATTCTTGGTTGGCAGTTTTTCTCTTTTAGTAATTTAAATATATCATCCCACTGTCTTCTCGCCTCCATGGTTTCTGCTGAGAAATCTACACGTAGTCTTATTGGGTTTCCCTTGTATGTGATGGATTGCTTTTCTCTTGCTGATTTCAAGATCCTCTCTTTCTCTTTGACGTCTGACATTCTGACTAGTAAGTGTCTTGGAGAATGTCTATTTGGATCTAGTCTCTTTGGGGTACGCTGCACTTCTTGGATCTGTAATTTT
Source organism: Tamandua tetradactyla (assembly GCF_023851605.1). NCBI lineage: Eukaryota > Metazoa > Chordata > Mammalia > Pilosa > Myrmecophagidae > Tamandua > Tamandua tetradactyla. The sequence goes on along the minus strand of NC_135334.1, from coordinate 28,976,132 downwards.
AGGTCTTTCATAAGAGTTGGGAAATTTTCAGTGATAATTTCTTCCATTAGTTCTTCTCCTCCTTTTCCCTTCTCTTCTCGTCCCAGGACACCCACAACACGTATATTTGTGCGTGTCATATTATCATTCAATTCCCTGAGTCCCTGCTCATATTTTTCCATTTTTTTCCCTATAGTTTCTGTTTCTTGTTGGATTTCAGATGTTCCATCCTCCAGTTCACTAATCCTAACCTCTGTCTCTTGAAATCTACCATTGTAGGTTTCCATTGTTTTTTTCATCTCTTCTACTGTACCTTTCATTCCCATAAGTTCTGTGATTTGTTTTTTCAGACTTTCCATTCCTTCTTTTTGTTCATTCCTTGCCTTCTTCATATCCTCCCTCAATTCATTTATTTGGTTTTTGATGAGGTTTTCCATGTCTGTTCGTATATTCTGAATTAATTGTTTCAGCTCTTGTATCTCATTTGAACTATTGGTTTGTTCCTTTGACTCGGCCATATCTTCAATTTTCCTGGTGTGATTTGTTACTTTTTGCTGGCGTCTAGACATTTAATTACCTTAATTAGTTTATTCTGGAGATTGCTTTCACTTCTCTTACCTAGGGTTTTCTTGCTAGATGAATTTGCTTTCTATCTGTTCTTTGACCTTATGCTTTTTCTGGACTTCTAGCTTAGATTTTGTTGAACAGAGGATAATTTTTCGGTTCTTGTTTTCTTGTTTCTTGCCCTGCTTGTATGGTGCCTTTTCCCTCCCCACACTTAGGAGGGTCTACGTAGGTATTATAGACTCTAACCAGGTTTTCCTGGCCTAAACTGGGTTCCTATCAGGGGGAAGAAGTCACCTGCATCAGTTTTCCCTGAGTGTGAGACTTAGCAGGTTAAAAGACTTTCCTGTGAAGTCTCTGGGCTCTGTTTTTGTTATCCTTCCCAGTATGTGGTGCTTCTCTGCCTGCGGGTCCCACCAGCAAAAGATGTTTTGGCACCTTTATCTTTGGAAGACTCTCCCTGCTGGGGGCGTGGTGGAGACAGAGGAGAGGTTGTAGGCTGGTTTTAATGGCTTCAAATTGCCAAGCTCTGGGGTCTGAATTCCTTGAGGGAGGGATTCCACCTGATTTGGGCTTCACCCCTCCCCTGGGAAAGGCACAGGTGGTAGACAGCCCTGAAAGCAGCCCATTTCTGCCTATGCCTGGGGCAGTTGCAGCCTGAGAAGCCCCGCCACTGAATCCAGAGGCAGCCAAGTCTCCGTAGAAACAGAGCCACAAAAACCTCCGTTTCCTCCCCTTTCCTCTTTTTCTGTTAGCCCAATGAGTGACCTCCGCCTTGACCAGATTTAGAGTCTCTTTCCTTTCCCTCTGGGAAGCTTCCGGGGGCGGGGAGGGGTGCCAGCCGCCGTGGCTTGGGATACTCACGGTTCTGGGGAGGCTCGCAGCCAGTCCAGCTGGTCCAGACTCGGGTATGCTGTGTGTCCTGTCACTAATGTGGCTCCGGGAGCTGTTCTGTACTGTTTCTGGTTATTTATAGTTGTTCTGGAGGATGAACTAAAATGTGCATATTGCTAAGCCGCCATCTTGGCCCCTCCTCCTATGAAATTTCATTCCCATAACTTTTGCCATTTGTTTTTTCAAACTTTTGAAAAAATTCTTTAAGATATCTCAGTGTCTTCTTTATATCCTTCATTTCTTTTGACATATCTTCCTTCAACTTGTTGATTTGATTTTTGGCTTGATTTAGCATGTTTGATTGAATATTACTTAGTTGTTTCAAATGTATCTCATTTGAAGTGTTAGCTTGTTCCTTTGACCAGGCCATATCTTCATTTTTCCTAGTATGACTCATACTTTTTTGTGTCTTAGCATCTGAATTATTTGATTAGTTTATTCTGGAAGTTGTTTTCACTCTTTTACTTAGGTTTTCTTGTTGTTTGGCTTTGTTCTCTATGCGTTTTTTGGTATTCAGTGTAACTTATCTAGCATAGCTTCTATTTAACTATTCAGGATTTTTCAGCTCTGGTTCATGCCCTGCCTTTGTGGACCCTTTTTTGGATGAGGTTCTCCGCAGATATGATCAACCCCAATCACTTTTTCCCAGACAAGGCAGGCCCAGGTCTCAGGAAGAGAGTGTAGTCTGTATCAAGTTTCCCTGAGGATGAAAGCCAGCAGTTGTCTGACTTTCCTGTGGAGCCTCTAGACTTGGCACTTTTCCTATACTGCGCAGCAGGTGGTGCTTGTCAGCCTGCAGTGCCCGGCCAGTGTAAAGCTGTGTGGGGCCTTTTATTTACAGCCTGCCAGTGGCATGGTTGAGACAGCGGCCGAGGTAGAAGTCAAGAGTATGCTGTTTCAAACTCCCAGTCCCTGGGGTCTGAATTCTCTGGAGGGCTGCCGCTTGAGCTGGACCCTGTCCCCCTTTTGTTGGTGAAGATAGCCCTTTAGGGAATTATCTCCTTCACTTGACTTGTTACTTTGTCTCTCATACCTATTTTAACTCCATTCTTTCCTGGGTTAGCTTTAATAGCAGGGCAATTGAAAATGCCTGAGGCTTTCTTTAATGTACTACTTTGAATACTTTAAAAACGAAGAGAAAAATAAATTAAAATCACTTTTTAAAAGCCAGTCCGCAGCCTCCAAGGTTCCCCAGTCAAGAGCCAGAGTTGGTACCAGGTTCTATTAAGGCACACAGCCATTTTCCAGTTTTCCAAGCTTAGCCAACTCTGGAAGCCTCTGTTTTTTTTTTTTGTTGTTGTTGTTCTTTTGTTTTTTTTCTTTATCAGTCCCTTCTCTGCCAGGAGAGAAAGACTTCAAGGTTACTTTTAAGCTTTCTCTGGGTTTATCTATGCTCAGAGCTTATATTCAGGAGTCCACATTTGTTAATTAAAGCCACAGTTGGAGCTTGCTTGAGCTCCCTTTTCCTTGCTCTTGGTAGGGTCTACTTGTTTTTTACTCTTGGAAGTGTCTCCAGCAGCCTGCCATGCCAGTGGTGCTGCAGCATTCTCTGCTCTCTCTGAATCTCCCATTCTCCAAAATGTTTCCTCTTTTATAGGACTCCACTAACCAATAAAGACCCGCCCAAATGGGTGGAGACATGCCATCACCTAATCCAGTTTAACACCCACTCTTGACTAAATCACATCATCCAGGGACATGATCTGATTACAGTTTCAAACATACAGTATTGATAGGGATTATTCTACCTTTATGAAATGGGATTTTGATTAAAACATGGCTTTTCTAGGGGACATACATCCTTTCAAACCAGCACAACTGCTATATCCCCAGTGTATAAAACAGTGCTTGGCCTATTGTAGGTACTTAACAACTATTTGTTGAATAAATGAATGAAAATTATTATTTATACAATTGCTTAGGAATGCCAGTAATCTTGATTAAATCTAAATTATTGGGACATATTGTTATTCTAGGAATGACAATTTTCTCATCTACTTCTGTCTCTTGAACAGGTTTTTAATTCAGTAGCCAGATCTTTCCCTCGAAGGTTTGTTTTGCCCTTAAATGTCAGTTCCAATGCCCGTGAGGGAGAGAACCTCAGCTCATTGTCCTATTCTTCGGCTAGTGCTGTGAAGCAAGCTGATGGAAAGGTATGTTATGAAAGGACATTAGACTAAGACATTGAATTTAGTGGTGGTACTTCATTCAATGGCTGTATTCCATAATGTTTAGTTTCATAACATTCAGCTGAACAGGGTAAGGTTATGTAACCTTGCTTGCATAAGAATAGTAGAAACTGCGGTGGGGGGGGATGATCAATGTGTGTTTACCTATCCTTTTTGTGTTTTCAACCAGATGCATACAACTATCTAATGGTTGTGGAATGTCTAAGCATTTGAGATGACTGTCAACAAGCCTTATCTTTTAGATAATTGTGCTTATCACAAGCATATCATTGTATCGCTGATAATGTTTTACCTTTAGTAGGATAATAATGCCATTTGGCAGCTTATTCACAAAACCTGATAATCTTTTATGTATTCAATCAAATGATAGAAAGAGGAGCAATATAAAAGAAATGATATGGTTTCTCTGCTTCCAAGTCCTGTCACAAACTCTTTTAGGGTATCAGTCCCCTCACTGACCTACACTCAAGAACATAAGTAAAAATTAAACAACCACTGCAAATCCTTTTTGGGACCTCTTTTAGATCTGGTGTACTCATGAAAATCTGCACCATGAGGACTTAGAGGAGGAAGGAGGCATTGAATTTCCCCAGATCAACTATGGCCAATTCAGTGCCAAAAAATATAATTTCTTCTATGGCTGTGGCTTTCAGCATTTGGTGGGGGATTCTCTGATTAAGGTTGATGTGGTGAACAAGACACTGAAGGTAATGGATTCTTTTTCCTTCTCTAGGCTCTTAAATGAACTATTCTGCCCTTTGAATTAGTTTCTGTTTTGTTTAAAGTAACTCTTGAGGTTCTTTAGTGTTTGAGCATCTCAGCCATTCACTTTTTGTTCCTTTGAGAACCATGGAATCATCTAGATTAGGAATCTGTTCCCTCTAGGGAATCAAAATGAACCATGAGCCCAGAAAAATAATTCTACGCTGGATGTTAGTTTGAGAGAAACTGTAGGATTCAGGTTATTTGGATACCTACATTTCAGGTTGAGGGGAAATTATAATTACATAAATCATGTTTGGTGATGGAACGTGGGCCTGTAAAACCTTGCTCTATATTCAATTAATAAACCTGGATCTTTTACTGAAGCAATATTGTATTGATAGTCAAACTCATGCTGGGAGGACAAAAGCTACAGAAAGCTTCCAGCTCATAGCTGGCCTTTTATCAAATACTTTTTTGGGGGGACTTGCAGGTATGGAGAGAAGATGGCTTCTATCCCTCAGAACCTGTTTTTGTTCCAGTACCAGGAGCTAATGAGGAAGATGCTGGGATTATTCTTTCTGTGGTGATCACCCCCAGCCAGGTAAATGAATTGGCCTACTGCTAATCAAGAGGAAATGTAGCAATAAGCCATTTGAGTGTTGTATTTATGATGCTATGGAGAGTTTATTTTGATTCCAATATGGCACCTTCTTCTTCTCTTTCCTTCCTTGCTATTTATACATTCTTTTATCAAAGTCCATACTTTATGATTTTAAAGTTATATTTGTAGAGCCATAATAATAATTTACATTTGGATAGAAATCGGTTATTTACAAACTACTTTCATACATATTATCATATTTAGTCATCAAAACAGCTTTGTGGGATACTATTTTAAACATGTGGAATTTGTACTTAAAGAAATTAAAAGAGATTTGCCTAAAATCTCATAGTGGTAAAGCCCAGTATTTAAATACTTCTAGGTTAAGGTTCATAACACCATCTGTGTTGCCAGTTTCAATGAACTGACCCAAAAATCCAATGTCATAAGCCCTGGCCTAGTGTCTTGTTAATGTTGATATCTGACTACTTTTCTAGCTAGGGCTAACTTGTGGCAAATAGGTTAACTTTGAAGGCCAACTTTAATCAATTATTAATAGCTGCTTGGGGTGTAGGATTCTGATGCCTTTTAAGAGTTCAATGAGAAAAGTGCTGTGATCAATTAGTGCTGTCTGCCACTCCTACAGATGTTTGCCACTCCTACAGATGTTTGCCACTCCTGTAATTAGATCAGGGTAGTTCCCAGTTTGCCTTGCAATGCTGCCTTTTTGAACAGCTCCAAAGTAACACAAAATGGAGACATTCCTAATTTGGAGGAAAGAGTTTCTCTGTCTCGTAGGACATTGGAAGGGGGCAAGTAAAAAAGATGCTTATATTCAGAAGGATTTTATGAAGGTGAGTAATATAAACAACTTAACTTGTTTACTCTATGTATGAACTTCTTTAGCCAGAATTTCCTTTTCAGTCCAGCTCAGCAGTTCATCAGACATGTAGTGACTGAATAGGGTAGACCTGGCACTGCTAGGTGCTGGGGATAGATACAAAGGTGAATAAGACATTGTCTCTGCCCTTAGGAATTTTGCAGCCTAGTGGAAAAGATAGACAGATTTTAAATGAAAACAGAGGGAATTTTCAGTGTTGTCTTTCTTTTTCTAGAATGAAAGCAATTTTCTCTTAGTCTTGGATGCTAAGAACTTTGAAGAACTGGGCCGAGCTGAAGTGCCTGTGCAAATGCCTTATGGATTCCATGGCACATTCGTACCCATCTGATGGGACAGCCATATGATCTGGGATCTAGATGTAAAAGTAATGTTCTCTTCAAAAAAGAGAAGGAAAAAATGGCACCCTGTTTTCCAAACCATAGACATTTGAGTGCATATTAAATTTCTATTAAAAATGGGATTCATGAGATAATTATGGTTTTACATTTTCTTACTGTTCTCCTTGAAAACATTAAGCAAATGTTGATACAACCTTTTGAAGAGGGTTTTAAATATACATATATTGTCTAGAATTTCCTCTAAGTAATACATGAAAGAACTAAAGTGAGATCATTAACACCACCAGATTAGGTGGGTAACACAGATGCTCAAAGTTGGGAGAAAAAATACAAATGGTCATTGATGGTACATTTTGAATATAGACCTGAAAAGCACCTTGTTCTTCCCACCACATCTGCCTGATACCTTTGTTCCTGAGGTACTTAGAGAGGACAGGAGCTCAGTTATATCATGTTTGGAGGCTTTTTCTAAACTGGTTATTTCTCTGCTGTCAACAACAGAAACCACTGCAATTGTATAACTCTTCTAAGGACCTCTCATTACCTCCCCCTTCCCTCTCCCCAGCTCAGCTTGGGAGGTGCTTGTTTTGAGGGACAGCTCTATAATTGGGTATTTCTTCTAATCTTCGGGTTGAAAGTTTGTAGTCCTTTATTAATTTGGGCAACAGGTGGCACTAGAGACCATATATTCTCCACATTTCTGATAACCATCAATTTTTATCAACAGCCCTAATCAGCCCAGATCTGCATTTTTTTGTCAACACCCTCAAAATCCCTTGCTCCCTTTTTCTTTAATTCCAGCCCTCATGACCCCTTAGCTCCAGCCCTAGGTTATTATACTGTCCATTTTCCCTCTGCATGATGAATGTTGCTGGAGAAACCCCCCAAAACATGTTGTTTTGAAGCAACTGTGAACTCATGGTCACTAGCCAAAGTTAGGTTTACTACACATTCATGGCTCAAAATAGTCAATTTCCTCTCTAATTTTCCTTAAGAGTTACTTCAAACTTCACAAACTCGATCATTTTTGGAGGAGTGCTCTATGTAAATGGCATCTGTGGGAATTTGATTGTGGCTATAAGTGGAAATGCCCATGTCCGGGTTGGTGAGAGCAACAATAGGTATGGAATGGCAAAAAAAAAAAAATGCCTAAATTGTATGAATTCAGCAGATATAGGAATTTAGCACCTGAGATAATCATAAGAACATGAAGTCCCCTGATATTTCATGGAAGACCCTGAAAAAGCATTGTACTTCCCCCAACATGATGTGGACTTTTGATCTATCTTCTCTAGATCTTAAGGGTGAAGGAAACTCTGGCTGACATCTGGAAAGTACAGATCTCATCATGCCTTTCCTCCATCCTAATATATAGGAAGTGAAGTTCATACATAAAAATGGTTAGTTACATATAAAATTTTGACCTAGGGATGCCTGAATTCTGCTTCAGTTCTCCTATCTATAAGACTCCTGAAGGAGAAAACAAAAAAGGATTAATGATATTTTATAATCCAGGTGTGTATTTATGGTAATTCAGTACAGAACTTTCTGGTAAAATATGAGTGAATATATAACTAAAGCTTAAAGCCTAGACAGAGGCTCTTCCCCTCCCTAAGCCCAAGACTTAAGGAAAGGGAGTTTGTAGTACACAAATGAGAAGAAAAGAGAGAGAGAGAGATAGCTAACCTGTCTGAAGGTACCAGGCCCTGGTCAAACGGGCAAGAGACAGAATAGAACAGTGAATAAAATGTGCAGGCCTTCTTGAGGGTAGGGGTGGGAATGGAGAAATTTTAACTCAATTTATTCCTTTGAACTTAGCACCAGAGAGTAAGCTACAACCACATGTGAGACTTATAACACATTGTGATCTTGCTTGTGAGTAAATGAGGCCAGTCGATGGTTGGAAATATGATTCAATCAGATGCGAATTCTTTTTTCTTGGGGAAGAAATAGGAGACCGGTAAGAAGGAGAAGCCTTGAGAAGGGGACGAAGCTCTTCTCTTTTATACTTAAAGTGACATTCAAGGTCTTTCAATAATTTGATCCCCAGTGGGTATTTTCAGTCTGATCTCTCACCTATCTCCCCAGTGCGGTCAAGAACTTCTCACTATGCATTAAACAAGCTGCACTTTTCCGAGTTTTCTTTGTCACCCTATTTTCTCTTTCTGGAATTCTCATCCTTTCTTACCCGTCTGGTGAACTCCTTCAAAATCTTGCTCAAAAGTCATCTCCACTTTGAAATTGTAGTGGCTTGAAGCTGTATGTACTCCAGAAAAAACTGTTTTTAAATCTAATCCATTCCTATGGCTATGGACATATTGTAGGTAGGACATTTTGATGAGGCTATGTCAGTTAAGGCGTGACCCACCTCAATCAGGATTGGTCTTAATCCTCTTACTGGAATCTTTTATAAGAGAATGAAATTCAGACAAAGAGAGAAAAACTCAGGAAGCAAGAAGATGAAATAGAACAGAAGGAAGAGACCAGGAGATGCTGCCATGTGCCTTGCCATATGGTGTAAGAGCCAAGATTACTGGCAGCTGACCTTTGGGAAGAAAGCATCACCTTGATTTGGACATTTTCATGGCTTCGAAACTCTTAAATTCTCATCGTTTAAGCCAACCTCATTTGGGATTTTTTTGGAGCAGGAAACTGAAATAGAAGTCTTCTTTTACTTTCTGAAGCAGAATTAGCCTTTTCTAGTTTATCCTGATAATATTTTTGTATCTGGCTCCCCATTAAAGGGAACTGTGTGAGGATCGGGATCATGTGTTTGTTACACTCATCTGTGTGTTTCTGGCATTTGACAAAATACCTGGCATTTAGTAGGTGTGAAGTAAACGTGTTGTCTTAATGAGTGTCTGGAAGGTGATCCTTATGGGGGCTACCTTCCCTATTTTTGTTCATTGGTATACTCTCTGGTATCCAGCACAAAGGAGCCAAGCACAAAGCCTTGACTTAGTAGGTTTTGGTAAAGAAAGTTAAGGAAATGTTGTTTGCTTATTGGTTAAATAGGATCACTGAGGGTGAATTTGGTGAGTAGCCTTATATAGCACTATTTTTTTATTTTTAAATTTTTAAAATTTTTTAAAATTTTTACATGGGCAGGCACCGGAAAACGAACCCGGGTCCTCTGGCATGGCAGGCAAGCCTTCTTGCCTGCTGAGCCACCGTGGCCTGCCCTAGCACTAGTTTTAATGAAATATTTTAGAGCAAATGCAATGAAATATTTTAATGGCCTAATCAAGTAACAAATGTAATATCTCAGAAACCCCTTTTACCTTTTGTTGTACTTTGATGCTTTAAACTGCTTCCAGCATGAGTAAAGTGTTTGTGTAACCATTGACTGTTAGTGTATTTACCTCTGATGCAGTTAATACCTGGGAAATACTGTTTACATGTTGAGTGATCTTGAGAAGTCATTAATTTATCTTTGCTTGCGTTTTTTCATCTGTAAAGTGAGAGTATTAAACAAGATAATCTCTATCTCAAAAATCTCTGAAAGTTTATTCTTTGAAGTCTTTTCTTTACAGCCCAATGGGGGACATGGGACAAACATTTGAAAATGTATGAGTGTTTGTTACATAACATGCTAATAATTTAATGCAGAACAAACAATATATAATATATACCTGGAGACAGGAGACACTTGAGAAGTCATTGTGCTTTATATTTCTGATACATCCATGATTTTAAATTATCTTTCTTTTCTAAATTTATGAAAAACTTCTCCTACTTTGTTATTGACTTGTTCCGCTTTTCATCATTTGATAGTTTCTCATATAGAATGTCCACTATTCTCCCTAGTGCCTAGAATAGTACCAGCCACATAATGGATGTTCAATAAATAAATATTTAATGAAAGAATCAATGGAGGCAGGAGGCGACATGGTCCTGGGGAATGTGAAGAGTTTGGAAACTGTTAGGAGCAGATTAAGTATATAAGATCTTTTCACACTAGAGCTATCTACATTGGCCAGAGAATTGCTAGTGCATGTGTTCATGTGTTCAAACTATGCCAACCCAGAGTACTAATTGATCCTGCATGCTTTTGGATGGTAAAGACGGCTTGAGAATTTTCCTTGGTAAGAATCATTACAGACAGTTCAAGCTAGCATCATCTATGAAATCCCGTGGTCCTGCAAAGGCTCTTAAATTCCTGCTCCCTTTATATTACAGGTGAACGGTGGCTCTGGTCTTATCCCAGATAACTACCCCGAGGCAGGAGGTTTCCAGTGTAACAAACCCAGGGCTTTGTAGAAGAGAGTGAGTGGGAAGGAAGGGAGGCTCAAAGAGATCACGCCAGCATCCAAAATGTACTCAGATTAACCCTAACCGGAAGACATTTACCCAAGTTGGACAGACAGAAAAATCAGACACTTGAAAGCTCGAAGGTATGCCTAACTATCCCAACTCTAGCTCTCTGAAAAGATCCCGGGAGTGATGGTCCTTTGTCAAGGCCTCCAAGTCGACAGGGCGGCGCTCTCGATCTCGGGATTGGCCAGAGCCCAGTCCTGGGAAAAAAGCCGGTGAGTGCTTCCGGGGGCGCGCGAGCCCGCACTGCGCAATCTCGGACGGCGGTGCTTTCTTCCAGCTATCCGCGGGCCCTGGGGAAGAGGGCGTGCTGAGGCGCCCGGGCTTGGGAGACCATGAGCACGGCGAGCTCGGGCGGTGGGCACCGTGCACAGGTGTCCCGTCTCGTCTCCTTCAGCGCGAGCCATCGGCTCCACAGGTAGGGTGTGACCATAATGTCAACAGTGGGAGGCGGGGCCTTTGCCCTGCTGGAAAACGTCTCTGGGAGGCGGGGCAAGGGACGTGCTTACGCGCTTGCTTTTGCGCTCTTTGGGTGCGGAACTAGAAGATGGAGGGTTGACGCTTGGCGGCCGAGCTTTATTGTTGACCACAACAAAAATAACGTTGGCAACTAGAGTCGACCGGGCTTTTGAGGAGGCAATAAAGAGTGGTGATTAACTGAGCAGATTGCAGAGTGAGAATCAAGAGGCACCACTAGGTCCGTGACCTGAAACAACGTTCTTCCCAGATTTCCTTAGTTTAGTTCAAAAGGTTGCTGTATAGTTTAAAGGAGTTAAACTTTCCCACATTGCACAGTATCTGGCACATCGTAAACACTCAGTAAATGATAGCTAACGTATCCCAGGAGCATTAGCTACTGAATCTAATACAATTTAAAAAGTGAGTTTTATCCCCATTTTGCTTAGATTAAAAAAGAACCCAAATTCAGTTTCCTGAGTCAATTCTAAAAGCATGCAACACGGTTGGCATTTGAAATCTGGGCTCTCAAATTGATTGCGCTAAAGAGAGACTGCAGCGAGCTTTACCACTTGCTGATGAGGCTCACTGTGAGCCTCCGGTTTCCCCCTTTGTGTGGTACAGTAGTCTAATTAGAGTACACACACTGGTTTCAGTGTGTGTAATGAAATCAAATAGATTTATGCGTTTCCATTTGGTAAGCCAAGGGCAAAACAAATTGTGAAGCTTTTCAAAGGCTAAAACAAATTATAAATGCAGGGAACAGGGGGTGTGAATGTAATACTGTGTCCTACTGAATTTTTTTTTTCCTTTTTTGGTTAGCAAATCTTTGAGTAACGAAGAAAACTTGAAACTGTTTGGGAAATGCAACAGTCCAAATGGCCATGGGCATAATTACAAAGGTGAGAGAAAAACTGATGAAATTTTAGCCCTTTTAGTAAGGATAACAGTGTTCAACAAATACAAGCTTAATGAATGAGATGTGTGGACAGTACATGAATGCTTTGAGTCTTGAATGAAATTAAATGAAATTCAAAGTGAAAAGATCTATTGTCTTGGTTGTGTGAACCTTAAGTTCAGCCTCTCAATCATCTGTTCTATTGAGGACAGTCCGGAACAATAAGTGGCTTAAATAAACTTTTTCCTTGGCGTTAGGTGCTTAATACGATTTTTTTGGCAGTGTGTTTCCTTCTAATTAGGTATGGCAGAGGCAAAATGTTAAAATTAGATTGAATTTTTTGAGCAAATAAATAATGACCAAAAAGGGGGAATTTTGCCTAAGAATGTGCCGACTGGCAGAAAAATAGGTTGGATCTAAAACTTTGCCAGCAGTGTTCTAAGAAAGTAATTAATTTGTGCAAGGGTAAGTGATCTGATTCTTTAAGATACAGCCAATGACTGAAAACACTGCTACATAAGCCATAGGGTGTAATATAATATAGTGTGGTGGAATAAAAGAGCAGGTGAGTTTCTAGTCAGGGTTTCTAGCTTAGGTGCTGCCTCTTATTTTATCTATGATATCTCAGTATCAGTTTACTCACTTAATCATATAATACCTATGGTGTTTGTGTGGAGCTGAAAAAATATGTAAATATATAAAAGTTATTGATTTGTAAAACTCTGGTTGTCAGGATTTTTCAGATGCTTTTATACAAGCACTTGTTAATTCTCAAAGCATTAATGTAAACTGGGTATATTTGTGTGAGTAAAAGAATAACAGTAGTGGTTTGCCTGATCAGAAAAGTATCATCCAGAATTGGGCCAGGTCAGTACATAGTTGGACACCTGCCTATACATTTTCTACTTTTACAGGCAGAAATCCAGCAGCAGTGACTTATCACCTAGGGAATTAACATCATAGGCTGAATTTACAGTTTGGGCCTTGGCCTTTGCTAATAAGCTCGTCTCTCTTGGTTGAGTGTTGCTTTGGTTGATAAAATATTTTAACTAAAAAAAGTAACTTTTGTTATACATATAGCTTTGGGTGGGGAATCTCTAATAGTTAATTTAAGCTTACTTGTGCTTGGATCTTACTCTGTCGTAAGTCATGCTGGTTTTTGGTATTTTGTTTTCTTTCCCATAGTTGTGGTGACAGTACATGGAGAGGTACGTGCTGAAAATATTTGTGTGGTTTGTGCAGATTGCTGGGCCCTTTCTCAGCCAACGTGGCGGCTTATATTGAAAACTTCTGTTCCAATCCATATTGCTTCGCTGTCAGCCTTTGTGTGATGAACTGCTGCCATTCCAGGTCACTCCTCTCCCAAAGTGTTGTCTTTAGTATGCTATATATGGACAGGTAGAAGAGCAGTACAATGAAACAGATGCCTCAAACATACGGTGTTTCCATGCTGAGATTGATGATTGTCTCTGGCATGAAGGCAAATGTGGGCCCAATCTCTGTACATTGTACAGCTTTTAATAGTTTGCCAGAGGCTTAAATCTGGAGAACTATTGTAGTAATATTCACCTTTGTTTATTCTTTAGATTGATCCTGTTACAGGGATGGTTATGAACTTGACTGACCTCAAAGAATATATGGAGGTAATGACATGCTTGGTGCTTATTATGTGAGGTCTCCTAAGTCAGATACAGATATCAGATACCCCCATTTTCACCTCCCCAACCGAGTACCTTCGGAAGCCATGATCTTGTGAGTGGAATTGGGTGTGGGAGTCGAGGAGTAGTTATATAGAGGCCTTCGAAAGTTGTTTGGTTGACTGAAAGGAAATTAGTCAGAGTGGTATTAGTGATGGTAATAAATGTAACATGCTTATTTTATATTCCTTGCTTGGAATATCCTAATTTCTTCCCTTTATCAAATTCTACCCTATTTTCAAAATCTAGCTTTCCCCTTGAAGCTTTCCTTTTGTTTCTTAATTTCTTTGAGTCTTTGATCATAGGTTTTAATACTGCCTTATCTTATCCACTCTTGCTTTAATATAAACTCACTAGGGAAGCTCATAGATGGAAATGAATACCCAAGAAAATTTTCAATCAATAACTTATTGATTGTATCATTATAGAACTTTTGCATTGTAAGAGACCTTAGAGATTATCTAAGCCAATTTCTTCATTCCATAGATTAAGACCAAGAGATGCTGAGTAGTTAATGACTTGCCAAGTCATGTGGGTAGTCACTTATGAAGTTGGAAGTAGCTTTCCTTCTAGCCAGCATGTTTTTATTACCCAACATTTCACCTGTTTTTAATTCTTTACTTCAGCTCTACTCCTTAGTTTTGTCCTAGAATTTGAAATTTGCTTCATTAAAATGTTATTAATAATTATTCTTTCACAATACTTTTTATCCATATATTCAACAGATTTGTCTACTTTGTATCACTTTGTGCTAAGTACTAGGAATACAAAGATAAATGAGGGATAGCCCTTATCTTCAGAATGCTCAGATCACTTTATAGGAGGTAAAAATAATAGGTACTCAGTAAGTGTTGGTTAAATGAATGAAGAAGAGAATGAGTGAAGGAGCAAGTAGCATTATGCTGAAGTCACTTTAGGGAAGCAGTAAAGACAGAGTTCCTGCATTTACTGGTGGTATAATGTATATGTACAGAAAGTGCTGAACAGGACAAAACAACAGTATGAAGTGTCCCAAGCATAGTATTCATTACTAAAGTAAAGTTCTCTACATTTCCCCCCATCTTTGTGTACTTTAAGGACACCATACTTTCCCGTCAGTAAAAGCGGCTCATCATGGCATCCAGAGCAAAATTAGAAAATGGTCTACAAAACAGGTTTCCATATAGAAGTTGGAATCTGAATTGGGATTGAAGATAAAGCAAGGATATTTATTTTCTTTATAGCCATGGTACATCCTTTCATTTGATCTGTTCTAAATGCTATTTGGTCAAGGACTTAATTCTTTGGACGATTCTATTTTGCCCAAAAAGCAATTGCTACTATTGTTAACATGCCCTTCTTAAAACTATACCATATGGAAAATTAGATTGCTTCACAAAAATTAGGTCTTGTGCAGTAGATAAAAGTAAAAGACCTAGAAAGAATAAGGCAACTATACTTCTTGCTAATGACAAGAAAATACATTGTTATTATATATAAGTATTAGAAAGTAATGGTCTTTACATTTACAATATTTTTTTCTCCTAAGAACCCAAGATCTTTCCTAAATTATTCCTCACCACAGAAATTTAAAACTACCCACATAATTTCAGTCTTAGTCTGCTTCACAAAAGGTACTAGTCACTGGAGACTTATCCTAATCATATTATGGCATTGTGTTGTAGGAAAGACTATTATGAAGAAGTGTTTCTGGTAGCTTTTTAAACAGAATTCAGCAGGTGTTAAGCTGAATTCTGAATCACAGTGGCTTGTGTGTTACAAGAAGGCTCAATGAATTCTCTGCTTTTTGGTTTCTTACCGACTTGGCATTCAGTTACAAGAAGATAACTAATCATTACAGAGAGCTGGGCCTTAACTTTATCTTACAACTTCAGATTTTCTAAAGAGGCTCTGTAACACGCAGACATAGTATTTACAAGAACTAAGTTAGTGGCTAAATGATTTAGGTAAGACTTAGAGGCCTTGGTGGAACACTTTGGAGTCATAATGGAACCAATGAGGTTTTTCTTTTGTTTTGTCTCTAGGAGGCAATTATGAAGCCCCTTGATCATAAGAATCTGGATCTGGATGTTCCATATTTCACTGATGTCGTGAGGTGGTCAACATTATCTTGCCTTACACAGTAAAAAAAAAAAAAAAGTATTGATTTTAACAGTTTATCTGATTGTGAATTCTAAAGTTTTAGTTTGGTATCTTTTATAGCTAGAATCTCTGTTCTCTGTAAATATTACATGTGAAATTTTTTTGTTTGCTTTTTTAAATTTCTTTTCTTTTTCTACAGCACGACAGAAAATGTGGCCGTATATATCTGGGAAAACCTTCAGAAATTTCTTCCTGTGGGAGTTCTTTATAAAGTAAAAGTATATGAAACTGACAATAATATTGTAGTCTATAAAGGAAAATAGATCTTAGGGTTAGCATTGTAGAAAAACCTTAATTTCTTTATATATTTGAAAAAGATCTTTATCCCTTCAGAGTATTAAGGAGTCATCACACAATCGTACCTCCACATTGTCTTCTGGAGTGCCTGGTTATTGTAACACCTGTTTTAAATTTAAATGTTTTTTTAAGCCAAATTTGTAATATATCCTCAAAATTACTCAGAGAATCTTTTATTTATGGATTATAAATCACTTCATTTTCAGCAAAATGTTGTGGTATAGAATTATTTGAAAACCAAGAAGATATATTTTTGTTGCTGTTTATTCCATTATCTCATAATGGATACCCATTTTTTTCTTGGTATATACAAATGGTAAAAATGTTTATAAGATTTACAATAGGTGACTCTTACAAAAAATAAAATACAGGTGGTCACAAAGTCTGGAAACATACATGATATAATATTTTTTAATAGAGTGAACTCCCTTGATTACTTCTCAGGTATGCTAAAGGTACAAGTTTATTCAGTGAAAATTAGAGACACAAATCATCTAAGGCAATGTATTGTAGATGTATATTTAAGGATTGATGGAAATGCTCCTTTATTGCACATTATTCATTGCAATTTTGTACAGCTTACTGAAGTTTGAATTGTTAGTGAGGAAAATACATTGAATATAGCATGTATTATCAGTAAACTGTTTATTATGTATTTGGTCTGTGTTTCCAGACTTTATGGCCATCTGAACGATTTTAATTCAGAAGACTGAAAAATAATCACTCATTTTAAACCTTGTTAAAATAGCATGGTGAGGATATATTATTCTGTATAAAACATTTCTTACATGTACTTTTTCCTAATTGATCCCATTAAACTTACCTGCATAAGTTGAATTATATATTTGGCATTCATTTCTAATATGTTTTCCTCAAGACTAAATCCACAAGAATGCTTTGCATGTGTATTTGTTAGGGTTCTCTAGAGAAACAGAATCAACAGGAAACACTCGCAAATATAAAATTTATAAAAGTGTCTCACGTGATCGCGGGAATGCAGAGTCCAAAATCTGCAGGGCAGGCTGTGAAGCCGATGATTTTGATGGAGGGTCTGGATGAACTCACAGGAGAGGCTTGCCAGCCAAAGCAGGAAGAGAACCTGTCTCTTCTGAATCCTCCTTAAAAGGCTTCCAGTGATTAGATTGAGCATCATCATTGCAAAAGACACTCCCCTTGGCTGATGACAAATGGAATCAGCTGTGGATGCAGCCGACGTGATCATGATTTAATTCTATGAAATGTCATCATTGCAACAGACAGGCCAGCACCTGCCCAACCAGACAAACAGGTACCACCACTTGGCCAAGTTGACACATGATCCTGACCATGACAGCATGCTCTTCATCCAAAGAATATTCTCTCTTATTCTTATTTGTATTTGAAACTGCTTTAATACACAGTTTTATTTTTCTTTCCACATAGCAACTGGTACATAATAAATTCTCAGAATGTTGCCATTTGAAAGTAGTACTAGATTGCAGCCTGGAGGGCCTTGAATGACAATTAGTCTTTCTCCTTTATGACATAGGGAGGTGTGGAAGTTTTTACTGCTTTTTTAAGGAAGATAACCAGCTGGGTCAAGGGAAGCAAGGAAACCGTTTGCAAAGCTATTGCAGGAATCTAGGCTTGAAGTGATGGTGGCTGACAATGGTGGTTGCAATGGAAATAGAGAAACAGGGAAGAAGAACAGAGCCGACATTGTGCTGTGCTCACTGTGGTATCACCTTATTTTATCCTCACAACCATCTGGCAGGGTGCCTAACAAATTGTCTCAAAGCACAGTGGCTTAAATCAACTCACATTTGTGGGCCAGAAATCTGTATATGGCTTAGTTGGGGGTCTGAATCACTCACAAGTCTTCATTCTTAGGGCTTCACCAGGAAGGTTTGACTTCCCAGCTCACATGGCTGTTGGCAGGATTCTGTACCTCATGAATTGTTGAATTGAGGCCTCTGTTCTTCTGAGTTTCCCCTCTGTTCCTTGCCATGTAGGCTGCTTCGTAGAGCAAGTGAGAGAGAGATTGCACATGCTAGCAAGATGAACGCAGACTGTTGTAACCTAATCAAGGAAGTGACATTCCACTGCTTTTTCTGTATTTTTTTCATTAGAAGCAAGTCACTATGTCCATCCCACATGCAGAAGGAGGGTATTAGACATTTAATGCTAGTGTTTCAAATGTGTGGAGAGCTGCAGGTGATGAGGCTTAAAGGGGTAGACAAGGAATGTATGTCATACCCTTTTTGACTCCAGGGAGTAAAACATTCCATTTTGCAGGAGTAAAATATCAGATCAGCAGTGGTTGTTTGCTGTAGGAATCATGGTGCTTGAGGGTAGAGAAAAATAAAAATCTTTGAAGCATGACACTTGAAATTAAAACTAGCCTATAAGATGAGATGTTAAGAAAAATTAAATGACCATGTGAACAGAATGGCCAGAGCCCAGCAGCTTTCAGCCATCATTGGTATAGCTTAACTGATGTAGTCACCATCAGTGGGTTATACAAATGACTAGAATTATATGATCAGCTGTATAATGGTAGTAACTAATATACTAGACCTATGATAAGTGATCAGATTTGTATTTATTTCACACTCCAAGCTTTTAGATTCCTCCTGGAATTTGAATTATCTTAAAGGTGGGAAGCAGATTGTGCCCATTTTGCTTTTGTTATATCTAGGTATTTGTAACCTCCCTTGCATATAGAAAAATCATTGTTAGTTTTGCACAATTTAACTTTATAGCAAGATTCTGCTACAAGACGCTTTTGAAGAATGTCCCAGGTAAGCACTATCAACATCTCCGCATAGCTGCAGAGAGAACTGCTATTACCGCAAAAGAAAAGTAGGGGATAGTGGTCTTGTACTGAAGATTTTCAAAGTAGCAGTTATGCTTTCAAGCTAATAGGTTGCTTTGCTTTCTTCAAAAATCCACACGTATTCCCACCTATATTGGGCAACCATTGAGATGTGGAAATTCATGATTAAGAAAAGGAGAGTTGAAATGCTTATCTCCCTCTCTACCTCCTGGCAATTATTGACTTAAGAAATATTATCCCAGACTTGTCCTCTTAAAGATGCCCAAGAAACAGGTCCTCAATACTTTAGCCCAAATTCACCCTTTTCCAACCAGTTTATTGTTCATTGCCAGTGAAAATTCCCAATTTAGTGTGATAATTATGAGCGAAGTTTTCAAGCCCTGTTTACTTTTCACAAATATTTTACTAGGTATGAACACTGTGGCTGGGAACAACCTGAAGAAATAGAAGGGCTAGTGGTGTCTTTTATCTTACCTTTTAAAATGAAGAAATTTGATCACAGGTAGAACCACACATGGGTAACTCATTAGCACCTCACACTTAACATTTTCAAAAGCAAATTTCTGATTTCTCCCTCAAAATTTATTTCCATGAAAGTTTTCCCTATAAATGTTATCACCAGAAACCTGGGAATTGTCCTTGATTGTTTTCTCCCACTCAAACTTCTTATATTCAAGCTATAAAGAAAGTCCTGCTGGTTTCTATCTCCAAAATATGTAATGAATTTTGTTTACTATTTCAAATGCCATTACCCTAGTCCCAAACGTTCACTATTTCTTGCCTGCATCACTGACGTGGTCGCTAAACTGGTGTTCTGTTTCATTTTTGTTCTCTTCCACATTATTGTGGGTCTTTCTAAAAGTATCAGATCACTTCACTACCTTCCCCAACTTGATGTTATCCCTTGAAAGTTTCCTCCTGCTTTTAGAGTATAATTCAAACTTCTCATACTAGCCTACCAAGCCCTATGTCATCTAGCCACTGGTGGAGTTCTTCAGCTTTAAGCCTTCAATGTGTTTTGGTAACATTGGCCTTCTTTTCAAGTCTTAAAACAAAAATTTCATTCTTGCCTCAGAATCTTTGCATTTACTGTCTGTGCTAGTTTGAAACTATTATGTACTCCAGAGAAGCCGTGTTCTTTTTCTAATCCAATCTTGTGGGGGCGCAGACCTGTTGTTTAATGTGGGGTGTTTTGAGTAGGTGGTTTTCATGGTGCTGTATCTGCCCATTGAAGGTGGGTCTTGATCCACTTACTGGAGTCCTTTCAGAGGGAACCATTCTGTAGGAAGTTCAGACTCAACACAGATGTTTGGAGATGCAGAAGGAAAACATCCCCGGAGAAGCTGCTTGAAACTAGAAATCGCACACCAGCAGATGCCAGCCATGTGCCTTCCCAGCTGTCAGAGATGTTCCAGGCGCCATTGACCTTCCTTCAGTCAAGGTATGTTTCTCTAGATGCCTTAGTTTGGACATTTTTATGGCCTTAGAACTGTAAGCTTGTAACTTAATAAATTCTCTTTAAAAGAGCTAACCCATTTCTAGTATATAGCATTCTGGCAACATTAGCAAATTAAAATTCTGCCCTTCTCCCTGATATTCTGCACCTTCCCCTTTTCCCCGTTCCCTTCATAAAACTGACTCGTTCTTCAGATTCAGTTTAAATGCTACCCTCTTGAAGAAGCCTTTCTAGATTACTTTTCCTTGAAAGAAAAATCCTTTGTTATTTTCTGTTACGAGTCCTACTCTGTCAAACTGATTAGGACCAGAGCCCTCTCTTTTGTTCACACTCATTTCCGTAGGACCTAGCTCAGTGCTTGGTACCCAGCAGGTGTTGAATAATTATTTATTGACTGGGTGATGTGCTTACCATCTCTACAGAACTGGTTGAACCTTGTTTGGTAAATTTTTTTGAGGTTGGCTATCAAACTTTTCCAGCAGACTTCACATAGATATTGTTATTTGTCCTCTTCAGCTTAGAGCAACAACCACATGTAAAAATAAAATCCTATAAAATGTTCTTCAAACCTATTTATCTGGTTGACCTTATCTTCCTTGGATTTTTCTATTTCCATTCATGGATAAAATTTGTTTTAGTTCTCAACCAAGAAGCTAGAACTCTGAATCAAAACTCTTAAGTATAAGAGCTGTCCTCTTATGACAACATCATCATTTGTTAACAGTCTCATTTTGGGGGCTCAGACTAACAGGAGCAGGCCATCTTTACGTTTATTCTGTACAGATGGCCTTGGAAGTTATCTCTCCCAGCTCATAATGTATTAGTTTTCCCCAGGAGGCAGGGAAGGCCTCAGCTGGCGTTGCAAGGAATGCTTTTTTTAAATCACTCCATCTGATTGACTCCTGAGTGCAGGGTTCCCTGTGTAAGGTAGAACTGAACTGATCCATGATAACTCTGAGGCTGTATGCATTCTTTTGTACCAAGGGCCTCATTTGTTACTATAATAATCTTCTCTAATGAAATAATAGTCTTTTACTTAATTATTAATATTTTCAGCATTTACTCTAAAAAGTAATGTGGGTACCCCCTAGGCTATTATCAAACAAATGGAAAATAACAAGGTTTGGCGAGGTTGTACAGAAATTGAACCCTCGTATACATGACTAGTGGGAATGTAAACTGGTATAGCCACTGTGGAAAGCAGTTTGGTGATTACTAGAAAATACTTAGACATAGAATTATATATGATCCAGCCATTTTGCTCCAAGGTATATACCCAGAAGAATTTGTTTTGGTTTGCTAAAGCTGCAGGGATGCAATATACAAGAAATGGGTTGACTTTTACAATGGGGATTTATTAGTTTACAATTTATAGTTCTTAGGCTTTGAGAATGTCCTAACTCAAGACATCAATAGGATGATATCTGGAATCTGATGACAGGCTGCTGGCATCCAAGATACCTCTGTCACATGGGAAGGCACTTGGCCAGTGTCTTCTGGTCCCTCTCTCCCAGGTTTTGTTTCCAGCTTCTGGCTGCATGTTTCTGTCTTTTAGCTTCTGTCTCCCTTAGTTTCTCCAGGTGTGTCCTTGTCTTTTAGCTTCTCTGAGGCTTTTTCCATGAGCTTTTCTTGATTTCATCCCTTAGCTTCTATATGTGTTTTATCCTCTTATATAGGACTCCAGTAAGGGGATTTATTTCTTTATTTTTATTGTTTTCAGGTACATGGTTCAGCAATCAAACTTGGATCTCCCGCTTGGAAGGCGGGCACTCTAACCACTGAACTACCCGTGCACCATCCAGTAAGGGGATTTAAACCCATCTTGAATGGGGTGGGTCACTTCTCAATTGAAATAACCTAACCAAAGTGTCCCACCCACAATAGGTCTGCCCACAGGAATGGCTTAAAAGAACATGGCTTTTTCTGGAGTAAATAATAGCTTCAAGCTACCACAGAATTGAAAACAGGGACTCAGATAGATACTTATACACCAAGGTTCATAGTAGCTGACTAATACCTTTTTTCTCTCTCTTAACCAAGCTTCCAGCCTTACTCCCTGTGTCTCCTTCCTGTTCCCTTCCCCTATCCTGACTACCTTGAAACGAATGTAGCAGCTATGGGACCACAAGTAAAGAAAAGAGTTCAGACCCTAACTCTTTTAAATATCAGTCTTAGCCTCAACCTCCCTGTCCCCTTTCCCTCTCACCCTGGCTACCAAGGTACCTGAGAGACTCCTAATTATGCGATTCCTTATCTGCTCCTTTTTCCCAGTCCTTACAGACTCCAAATGGCTCAGTTTCCACAAAAGAAAACATTCCAAACCAAGTGGTTCTAAATGCAACTTCAGTAAATCTCTTGTCCATCCCAGTGGTCAGCCCCTTATTATCTTCCAGTGCTTTTCCTTCAACCCATGCCCAGGCCTCAAAAATCTTGCTGTCCTTTGTTTCCATGGAGTTGAGCTTTGTTCCCTGCTATAGCAGCCTCTGAATAAAGTCATTCTGGCCTGTTAAACGTTGTCTGGTATAGTTTTTTCTTTGACATAGCATTATTCTCAATAACCCAAAGGTAGAAACAGCCCGAGTGTCCATCAACTGATGAATGGACAAACAAAATATGGTATATAATATAATACAATATTGTCCAGCCATAAAAAGGAATGAAGTCCTGATTTATTCTACAACATGGATGAACCTTGAAAGCATTATACCGAGTGAATTAAGCCAGACACAAAAGAATGAATATTATATATTATTCCACTTACGTGAATTATCTAACATAGGCAAATTCATAGAGACAGAAAGTAGATTAGAGGTTACTAGGGATGGGGGAGGGGAAATGGGGAGTTATTGCTTAATGTGTAAAGAGTTTCTATTTTGGATGATGGAAAAGTTTTGATAATGGAAGATGGTGATGGTAGTACAACATTGTAGATATGATTAATGCCACTGAATTGTATTCTTAAAAATGGCTAAAGTGGCAAATTTTATGTTATGAATGTTTTACCACAATAAAATTGAAGAAAAAATGAAATGAAATAATTAAAAATAAAAGCATGGCCAAAAAAAGAAAAAAGCAAAAGAAAGAAAAGTAATGGGGAAGGTTGATAGAAAATAAGATACTATCTAAATTTTCTGCTTTTTTGAAATTGTTTTTCCCCTTCTCTGAATGGTTGGTGTGATATAATTGAACCATTGACCAAATCTGGGACTCTGCTGGGTGAAGACCTCTGTGATAATGGATTTGGAAGACATCAATTTTCTTTTCTACTTGTCCAGAATGAATTATTAGTCTCCTTTGATGGATAGGCAATTGCTATTTCTAATGCAGCATAAGAATGTGTTGAATCTAACAAAGAGAGAAAATGAACAGAACCTAAGGGACCAGTGAAACACTATCAAGCATATCAACATATGCATAATTGGAGTCCCAGCAGGGAAGGAGGGAGGAAAAAGGAGCAGGAAGAATATTTGAAGAAATAATAGCCAAAAACTTCCCACGTTGATGAAAGACATGAATCTACACATCCAAGAAACTCATCAGACTCCAAGTAGGACAAATTCAAAGAGATCCACACCAAAGCACATTATAATACTGGCTTCCATTTATTGTGTAGTTATTATCACTATGAGTAGAACTCAGTGAAGCAGGGTGTGATGGTGAGATTCAGGTAGGTGTCAACCTGGCCAGGTGATGGTGCCCAGTTATCTGGGCAGGCAAGCACTGGCCTAATCAATACCATGAGGATGCTTCATGGCTGTTTGTTAAACCAGAAGTCTGGTTTATGAAATCAACAGTTGATTCTATCTGTGACTGATTACATCGATGAGTACTAAGTTTGTGTCTTCCAGAAAGCAGAGAATCCAATCAGTTGGAGTTGATGTAATTAGTTGGAGACTTTTAAGGAGAAGAGGAAATTTTCAGTGTTTTCTTCAGCCAGCAAGCTTCTGTGGAGTTCGTCTAGACCTTTCATTGGAGTTGCCAGCCTCACAGCCTACCTTACAAATTTTGGACTCTGTGTCCCCATGGTTGCATGAGACACTTTTATAAATCTAATATTTACAGATATTTCCTGTTGGTTCTGTTTCTCTAGGAAATCCTGCTTAATACAGCTTGGTACTAAGAGTGATTCTTGAGGAATGGAATCTTAAAAATGGAGCTTTGCAATAGTTTTCTACTCTGGTTAGACTCAAAGGCTCTAATGATTCTATTTCCAATAATCAAGATGGCATTGACACTCCATGATGCGAGTTGGCAATAGAGATATGCAAAATATTACTATTAGATTCTGCTAATTGTATACTTATATGAGGCAAAGCTCTGGGTGAGAGTTTGACACCTAAATGGAGTTTTGTGGAGTTAAGAGATATAATGATGTTGGCTGGTTGTTGTTAGGTACACTGGATACAGTTATGAGGGGAAGGGATGAGCTGAAGGCTTAAAATTTGTAACATAAATGCCATATGAAAGATATAAAAATATCCATGTGTGGCCTGAAACAAAATCTTATTTCTTGTGGTCTCAGACTTAAGATTTCTGAAAACCAGACAGAGCCTTATTGTGCGAGTAGCAGATTTACAGCGTAAATTAAAATCTCAACCTTGCAGGTTGTCTGTTAAAGTAAGGTGTTTGATTGGAAAAGAATGGGATCCTGAAACTTGGGATGGGGCTGATAATGATGGCAGTGGGGACATGGAAACCCTGGATTTTGCTGAGTCTTTGGTAGATAGACCTGTAAAGGTCTGTCCTGAGGAAACAGCTACCCAACGTCTAGCCTGCCTTGAGGAAACAGCTTCCTGGCCTCCAGTCTGCTCTGAGGAGTCTACCATCCTACTCCCATTTAGCTTCGCAGCCTTTGGTTTGCCCTGAGGAGTCTACCATCCAACCTCCACCTAGAGAGATCAACCCTTCAGTGCCAGCTAAACCTGTAGCCACCTCCCCTGGGGAAACAGCCCTCACTCTTCTATCTAGGGCAATTAATCCTGTTTCACCAGATGAAACTGCAACAGAAAGCCCTGAGGTAATTGGCTTGAAAGACATTCTATTTCTTTTCATGGCTCACCCCCACCACCCCTCTTTTGTCCAAGACCTATTACAAAAGTCCCAACAAACCTCAAAAGGTAAGGTACAAAGTGTGACCCATGAGGAGGTACACAATACTTCAAAAGAACTGCATGAATTTTCCAATCTATATAGGCAGAAATCAGGGGAATATGTGTGGAAATGGACATTAAGGGTGTGGGTTCGATTCTCAGTCCACACACTTACCAAAAAACAAACAAGCAAAAACCAAAACCAATCAAACAAACAAACAGATTCAACAAATGGTGCTGCAATAATGGGATACTCGTGGAAAAATAATGAAATGTGACTCTGCCATAGAGCATACAAAAAAAAAAAAAATCAGGCAACTTTCAAGTTAGTGGGTTTTCATGAGGATTACATGACATGTGACATGGGTGAAAGCACCTAGCTCAGTGCCAGCCCATAGAAGATCCTTCAGAATTCATAATTTATTTTGTGAAGGAATTGTGATATCAAGAGAGAAACCATGGGTAGAGTGCTTAGTTTTGCTCAAGAGCCCAGAACAGTGCCTGGCATGTAGTAGGTTCTCCATAAATATTTGTTGATTGAGTAAGTGGGCCTGAAGCAGTAGAGGATAGCTAATATCCAGGCCAGAAAAGCATTACTTGTTGGATTACATTGTAGTAAAAATTCTTTTTCCACTTTTTCTGAGGAGAGAGGAAATTTAACAATAGCAGGAACTTAAAACTTAAAGGACATTAGTACAAAAGCAAGGTTATTTATTATTGCACTTTAATATCAGCAATAACAAAGCATAAGATAAATGCTATTAAGGGTGCATTATGGGACTTTTCCTCATCCTAGAAAATCGCTGAGTCTCTTGGGGCATAGGGACACTTATTGCTCCTCCTTCAGGGTTGGTGCAGTCACCCTAAGAGCAGCATTTCTGAAAAGGTTAGGAGCATACGATTTTTCTAGGACCGAAAATTAGTAGGTGCATAGTCTTGAATGGAAAAATTCGTTGTTTAGCTTGCTCTAGGTCTTTTTTTGGACACTAGAAAAGATTCACAGCCAGCTTGTCTCTATGACAGTTACTCATTTTAAGCCAAGCACATATGAACAAGCAGATTAAATAGTTTCATAAGGCAGCTTTCTTCACTTACAAAACAACAGAGAGAGATGAAGAATTCATCAGGGTGTCCTAAGGAGGAGAGGAGGGAACAGAATCAGAACCTCTTAAAAGGCACACAGTTTAAGGGCTTAGAAAAGAATGGTGACATTCTGGAATTTAGCATAATTATTTAAATAGAACTTTGTTTTTGTTGCTCATTATAAGCCTATTAGGAAATAGCATGCTTTCTTTTGCTTTACATTTTATTATGGGAATTATGAATATATTGCCCATTTCTCATAGTGTAAATTACTATTAGGGGAAAAGTGACCAGTTTGCAGTTAAAGAAAACTAAAATTGTTATAATTTTACCCTTAGGTTTGGCCTTGAAAAAATTCACACTACCATGCTATTAATTTTTTAATCCTCAGATAAATAAGATTAGATAACATTCTTTATATTTTAGGTAAAAGAAAAGAAATCACTCATTGAAGATGTATTTAATTTTATCACATTATTCTTATCTGAAGTATGTAATTTATATGGTATGACATAGCAAAAAATGCCTTATTAGCATAATCTTTTCCTATCAGTTGCTCAGATATGGTGCATTCCAATTTTCTTGCTTTTTAAAACTCTACTGTTGTGGCTAAATGGGATGCTACTAGTAGCATCACATTTCTGCTTTCTCCTTCCTCAAGTCATAGGAGTCACAGATGCTCTGTGTAACCTGACTGGGTTTGGTTAAAAATCAGTTCGTCTCCAAAGCTAGGAAGGATTGCTCCCATGGAAATTGGGGGCACAGAGGAATCATTTGGCAATGAACAAAAGTTTAGATTCGTTATGGAAATGGCTATCAAAGTGTTAAACTGAGAGGCAGAACTCCAGGTTACACTCAGGCCCGATCTAGGTAGTTACAAAAAGTGTCATCTGCATCCTGAAAGATCCAGTTGAACGTCTGTGTGACCCAAGTCCACTGCAAATTGACTGGCTACCCTTCACCAAGTGACCCCAGATCTCCAGTTTGTTAAGACACAGTGGCAGTAGATCTGACCATTTGATAACATCAAGCCTTCATTCATGCACATGTCCAAACGCTGACTTGGAATTGATTAGAGGAGAGTGCAGTGGAACAACTGCAGGAGCAATTGTTTTCCTAGCTTCCTTTTAGAAGATAAGTTTGCTGATAAGAAACACGAGCAGGATGTGAATGGCATCTATGATGGGGCTGCTGTAGACTCTGTTGCCCAAACTTTGGGTTGTGGCTGTGGTTGTGGCTGAGTCTGTGGTTGAGCCTGCAGTTGAGGTTCTAATTGAGGTTTGGGTTGGGTTGGTCATAGAAGTCTTAGAGGTCGAGGTTGTCGTCATTGCTAAAAGAAAACAAAGGCTTCAGTCAGAATCTTTAGGTGATGGGTGGTCAAAGTCTGACCAAAACTAGAGCCAGAATTCATAAGCAAAATTCATTAAACCCTTATCAGGTGCCAAGTATATGCAGAATAAGGGTGTGTGTGTGGGATAATTAGATGTACAGAATGTCAAAGAACAAATATAAAAAATAAATAAGATACACTCACTGTCTTGAGGTCTGCTTAGTCCTGTTGGGGGAGGGGAGAACCTACAGAATTTATTGAATTTGTTGTCAGTGGGCACTCTACTTTTGAAAGTCTTCCCGTGCTTGATACTATTATTTAATCTCATTGCAAACATGGTTCAGAATGGCACAATTCTGTTTTTACTTGCTAGTTTTAAAGGCTGCATGTGAAGTGTTTAGGAACTAGATACCATTCAGGCTTGAGAGTTGTCATTTCTGCTTCATAGGAAGAAGAAAGATGCCCCAATCAAACCCTGAATCTCTTCATATAGTTTCTGAGGATCAGACACCCATTTGCAAGCACTGGTCATTTTCACAGGAAGGGAGCTGACCAGGCACTGTTCTGAGGCTGGTTTGATAACAGAGAAAACCAGATCTGTAGTCTTGGGGGGCTGTTTGATCCTGAAAAAGAGTTTGGCAGTGACTACAGTTGTGAGTGGACCAAAGAGGGGACCATAAGGAAAAGGAAGGAGGGAAATGCCCAGTGATCTACTCAGGCCCCCACATTTTTTCTGCCACCTGCCCCTAGAATGTGCCTTTCATTTCTGTGGCATTATCTCATTCCACAGTTCCAGGGCAAATGTTTCTCAGGCATCCCAGTGAGCTAGAAATCTGAACACAGCCGCTTCTTTTTCCTTTTTTTTTTTTCAACTGGATTTTATTAGCATGGAGTTAAGGAGTCCTGTCTAGATGGCAGGAAACAGGCAGTTATTGTACTAGATGTTTTTCATTGTTTAGTATGTATTTCTACATCTAGTGATTGTGCTAGATGCATTTCATTGAGAGCAAGACCTGTTACCTGTCCACTGAGAAAGACTAGTACCTCTGGTCCTTGGTTGCACCTTGTATTTTAAAAATTCATTAAAAATAAAAGGATTCTCTTTGTAGTTTTTGTATTTTTTTGGGGGGGGGGTGGTACGTGGTCCAGGAATCAAACCCGGGTCTCCCGCATGAAAGGTGGGCATTCTAATTACTAAACTCCCCTGCACCCTCTTTGTAGTTCTGATGTACGTCTAAGTAAAGTGGAAAAAGTATAATGCGAGTAACCTGAGTCCTAGTTTTTCTATTTACTTTCTGGGTGACCTCCAGCAAGTCACTTATCTTTTCTGAACCTCATTTTCTTAACTTTGTTTTAGTTCCTAAGAGGGAACTGATGAGGAGGAAAGGGGACAGAGAAGGGAAAAGGAGGGTGAGGAGCCTCAGAATGGTGTGTGGTGGGGTCTTCAGCCCATGAAAGGCCTGTGAAAATTCCTAGAGGTAGTGGTGGCCAAAAACCACTTTAACAATTAGTGGAATTATTGGTATTTCTATGATATAAATCTTTCTTTGTACATTTCCTTCCCCATGTCACCATTTCTCTCCTCCATTAAACCCTTTGGTTAGAGTCTATTATACCCATGAAGGCTTTGTGTGAGTGGGAATTCCTTATAGAAATTGAGAAAGGAGGTAATTTTCATATCAGTGCCTGTGTGGTACTGAAATAGAAGCAGTTTCTGTGGAAGCAGGAGTTTGGAGCCAGAGGTGACTGTGAGAATTTGCAGAAATCTTAGGAAGGTCTTTTGTTTTGCACAGGGCCTGGGATAAGGACATGAACTAATTTATATATAGATCTCAAGGTGCTGGGAAACCTCAACTGTTATCTGGGTAAGGTATGATTAGAAGACACTTTTTTCTAGGGCACCCTTAAGTAATTTTCTCAGCTGACTGAGTTGCCTGCTAGATATGTAAATGTGCTGAAGGAGAAACTTACCTATTTTACTCAGTGTCAGAGAAGAAAATACGCCAGGGCTGTCGGGGTGGATAGTGATGGCTCTGTGGAGGACAATCAGTGAGAGACAATGGTGACGAGACCTTACCTGTGGAATTCACAAGTTCAGCTCACATTCCTGTCTAGAGGAGCCTCCCTACTGGGTCCTAACTTCTGGGGACCTTATTGTGCTTCCTGTCACTCATGCACAATTAGCAGATCATTAAATACTGGTCTGTTCTATGTTATAGCCTTGACTAAGATTCTCCATGACCTTGTTCCTAGCCATCTTTACCATCCCCCATACCACCCAGCTGCACCACCCTGGACTCCTCCAAGCCAGTCCTTCTGCCTTTAATGCCCATCCCAGTCACATCTCAGCAGTAACCTTCTGCATGAAGTCCTTTCTCCCCATCGTCAATAACCCGACCAGATCTCCAGCAGAGAGCCATAACCCTCTACCGCTGGAGGGTCAGCAATTTGGCAGCTGATTCCATTGTCAATTTTTTCTCGTGGTTCCAGTACATCACCTGACATATAGTAAGTGGATTTTGAATATTTGTTAAATAACCTGTACAATTTGGTCTGTTACAGCAGTGGGTCTGTTATGTCAGTGCCTTGTTTATACATACAACAAATAAATAATGAAAGTGGACTCCATGCCAACTGCCACAGTCAGAGCTGAGGGGACTGTGGTGAACAAGACAGGCAGTTAGGATCTTCTTAGAAAGATGAATTTTAAAAGAATAACCAACCAATCAATTAATTAATCACAGTTGTGGTAGGTGGTCTGAAGAAGTAGTGAAAGTTAGGATAGTGTATAAGAGACCATAACTTGGCCTGGGGATTTAGGGAATGATTTCATGAGAAAGTGATATTTAATCCCAATCATTATTTCTATATAAGCCTTGCCTCCCTAACCTGATGGTAAAGTCCCGTGGGCAGGGACCTCTTCTCAGCCTTTTAGGGCCCATCCCGAGACAGCAGAATTCCTCCCTTTTGGGTCCCCCATCATATGTGATACTCCTCTCCGTAGAGACAGCCTCCTGACCAAGCCCATGAGTGTATGCTGTGAACAAGTAGAGCAGTCAGTGCTTCAGAAGGGGCTTTGCCAGTTAGGAGAGGCCAAGACACTACATCGTCAATGTCAGCAGGGATGTGCTGTTTCTCGTGTAGATTGTGTAGATTGTTGCTGTCTGATCTTTCATCTGTGGTTGCATGGATTGTGGGGGCTTTAATGAGGTGAGATGAAGGAAAGTGATTGCCCTAATTAGCCTTGGCTGTCTTCTAAGCATCTGCTGTCATCGTGTGGCTAGATTGTAGCAGCTCCCTTTGGATTCTGCTCTTGCAGGACACTCTGAGGGGATAAGAATACTCCCTCCAAAACCAGTGAGGTCAGAACAGACTCAGGGCACAGGCGGAGAGCATAGGATGGCGTGGCAGTATGGATGTCATCCTCAGCACCATCCACAAAGATGTGGTGGCTGCTCACAGTGAGCACGCCTCATGGTCAGACATACTCTTTCAGTAAAAATGGCCATTGGAGGGGCTAAGCTCCCCCAACATTTGGTTCCTAAAATAAACCCAATGGCAAATCCCCAGTGGGGAGGAAGGCTCATGTGTAATGTGAGCCCCCAGTTGGCCTCACATCTGAGGGCATCCATTTTGCATGACACTAGAAAGGCCATATTATTATACAACCATCCTACTTTCTGTTGGCAAGTCATTTCCAAAATGAATCATTTTTTTAAATGATTATCCTGGCTGAGGATAGAGAATTTGAAACATGCTCGGTGCCCAGTTATTTGTTTTTATGTTGAGTATAACTGGGGTCTGTGTTTATGGGTATGTGTGTGTATGTGTGTGAACTCCTAGAGATAAAAAGGTATGGCCAAGACTGATGAGGCAGAAAAGGAAGTGTGACTAAATACATTTTCCACATTATAACTGGATTGTATATTGAGTCCAACAAGGTCAATATAAAACTGCATAAACACAATATGAAAATTTAAAAGCCCAAAGCAAGTCACATATAGATAGGTTCTTACTGTATCTTGACTGCAGCTATATCCAGGGAATCAGGAGAGGACCAGTTTGCCATGAAGGGTATGTCCACCAAGTTCTTCATGTGGTACAGGGCGCTGTCGTTACATTGCTGGTATGCTTCTTGCCAGAGGCCGACGGGGTTATTGCTCTGGTCCACTGCTCGCAGGATCACAGAGCTGTTACTTTTTGTCCCAGGAATCATTACTATGAAGAAATAATTAAGGGAAAATCAGCCATCTGTGCAGTGAGAAAAGAGATAAGGGTTGTGAAATAAAAATTAAGTGTGAAAAAAAGCAAGTACAAAATAGTATGCATATACAGTATGGTCTCATTTTTGTAAAAGAAAAGTGAAAATATCTGGAAGGAAATATATCAATAGTTTAACTCTGATGATTTATTGGTAGTGGGTTTATAGATGCTTTTTATTTTCTTTTTGTGCTTTTCCAAATTTTCTTCAGTAAAAGATGGGCAACCGCAGACCTGTACTCTGGCCCTGGTTTTGCTATATCCTAGGGCAGAACCTGGGCTGTCTCCTAACCTCTCTGAGCCAGACGAGGACAATCTCCCTGCTCTGTCCTCTCAGGCAGAGTGTGAGGGTAGAAGGGGTTGATGCATGTGAAAGGGTCAAGTGGGTCCCTGGGAAGTGCTATAGGAATAAAAGGAAATGTTATTATAAAAACCAAGCCCATTTCCTGGTCCCAGAAATGCTAATGCTCCTGCTGTATGTTGTTGAGGGTGAAAGAGAAGGGGGCCTCTGAGCCACAGGCCCCCTAGTCCAGGCACCTGTCAAATAACCCTTCTCCACCAGGTGAGTCTTCCTCCACGACCTGGCCTAACGTGCACTCAGTGGGGGCCTCACGGTACATGTTAAGAAGAAATCTGGAGACAGACCAACTGCCAGAGAAGATAGTCATGTGATGGAAGTGGTAATTGAGTTATGTCACAAATCAAAGGATGCTATGGATTGCTGGCAAGCCAGAACCTTACAGACTTCAGAGGAAGTATGGCCCCTGCCAACACTTACAGATTTTGGACTACTGGTCTCCGGCATTGTGAGATAATAAATTACAGTCTTTTTAAGCCAGCCAAATTTGTGGTAATTTATTATGGCAGCCTTAGCAAAATAGGACACTCCCCTAGAAGATCCCTTCTGAATGGCTTCTGCCATGCTAGGGCATTGTTGTTCACCAGGACCCCTCAGCCACCTGGAATTCCTTCAAAGACTTCACAAAGCAAAGAAAATCAATCGTATAGCACAATAGGCTCAGACAATCCTGGATCTGAATTCTGACTTGAACATTTAGGAGCAAGTCCTGTCACCTCTAAGCCTCAGTTTCCTTATTGTTCATCATTCACTCCACAACTATTTATCAAATGCCAACTATGTCTGGTTTCAGGACTGGGAATACTGACATTATTCCTCTTTATATGGAGATCCCGATACCTTTCTCAAAAGGTTCTTGGGAGGATTAAAGAGAAAAATGTAAAGATTTTAACAACTTATCGACATTAGATAAACTACAGTTGTTTTCATTATACTATTTTTAGCAAATAACATTTTTCTCCTCTGTCTGTTAAGGTTGGCTGACTCAGTTCCCATGGGTCCTGACTTGCTCAGTGAGAACCTGTCATTTGCCCTAGATCTGGGCATGATGGTGACATGGGAGATGACAAGAGTGTCATCCAGATAGTCATCAAGTCTCTTAGCTTTTCCTTAGCATGAGCTCTTTCTTTTTGTCCTTTCCTCTGCTTTCCCTCTTTCCCTCTGGTTCAAGTCCTCCTTTTTTCCCTCCCAAGCCATTGTAGGTATGTGTGTTATCTGAATTTCTGCTGGGCTCTAGGCTTTTCTCCCTTCATGCTGTTAGACTGGCTTTCCTCAAATACCACTTCTGTAGGGTCACACTCTTCCAGAACCTTCAAGTGCCCTTCTTTCTAGAGCATCTGAACATTTCTACTTCTGTTCTGTTTATTGTGGTATCCATTACATGATTTTGTGACCCTTTGTAACCCAACCTCACTGCTATTTGCACTCCCACCTGAGGGGCAGCCAGTCTTCCTCTTCTGCAAAGGCACCTGGCTCACCCCTGCCCTTGGCCTTTGTTCAAGTCTGGCTCCCTATCATGGAATCCCTCCTCCTCCTCCTCATACATCCCACCTCCATTTAAGTTCTCAGATCCAGCTTTTATGTCCCATCCCCTCACCACTTTAGCCCTCTTCTCCTCTCATTCACAAAACATTTGCATTTCTTTTTACTGTGGAACTGAGTATTTAATTATATTCTTGCTTATGTTATGTACTGTGGTTTCACCTCTGTCAGTATTTGGCCAGCCCTGTGCTGGGTCCCTGGAGGGCACTAAATAACTACTCACTGACTGATTTATAAAGTCCAGCATCCAATATTGTATTGTACTCTCAAAGCGGAAGATTCAGAAAACACACACACACACACACACACACACACACACACACACAAAACCCAGGCAAGTCACATCCCTCTTGCCCACAGAAGTAAAAAATGGAGGCAGATGCTTATCCAGCACTCTTAATGTGAAAGTCATTGCCTTAAGAGTTTCTTTCATAGATAACAAGGCACACCCAGGGAACTTGTTCTAAGAAGACATTGCCTAGGATGCAGTCTCTTGGGACCTGCCAAAGCATTTATGCATACTTAGCAATGTTGACACAAACCCTGAAATAAAAAAAATAATTAAAAAAACCAGAGTAAAGAAAAGCAGTTGGCCTGTGTGGGCCTTTACTCATGGTCTCCCAGAGGTGACGGCTGAGTCATGAGGTGACACCCTATCAGGAAGTTATGGAGCTTGTTGTGGAATCCTGGGTGTGGAATCTGGCACTTCACATCTCCACGGGAATAGGATTTTGACCTTCCATTAAAATCATTCCCACTGTGTGTCAGTTTAACACTGAGCTCTAGCATAATTCTGTTCTCTCTGAGATGAAATGACATGAGATTTGGGAGGTACATGGCATGCAATGAGCGCTCAAAGGACCCTAGTTCCTCTCCTTCCCCTTTCCCTCTACTCCTCCTGTAACTGAAGGCCATGTTGCACTTTCACATGGCATGTTCCCTTTCGAGGGGTCTTATGCCTATATTTGGTCTCTTCTTTCGTCTTCCTACTTGTTGATGGCTCCCAGATCCCAGGTCACCTTCTCTCTAGCCTCCTCATAAGATAGTTTTTCTTCCTCTGCATTCCAACAGCCTATAATCTTTTTCTCTGTAGTCCCTCTGACCTCCCCCTATTGACCCTGAGCTCCTTCTACATCCCCAAGGTCACCCATATATCCATCTGGTCATCATTTTGAATTCCAAGGTTATCTTTCCTGCCCTGGTAGGACAAGATTCACTGCCTGAACGAGTGGGACATGTTGAGCGCCACTGTGACCAAAGCACTTAGTGGCCGTCCCATGAGAAAAAGTGATACAAGAAAAGCCAAGGTGAGTATATTCTAGCATGTCACCGTTGCTTGTCTGCTGAGGTCTGAAGTCTGTGGATGATGGGTGTAGCTGTCACCTTGGTGGTCTCAGCAAGACATGGTTAATGTTTGAAGGAGGCAGGATAACACAGTAGGTAAGAAGACAGGCTCTGAAACTGGGCAGCCTACACAGGACAAAGCTTTAGAAATCTTGGCTTTATTATTTAAGGTTCAAATATTAGCTATGTTACTAGCTGCATGACTAACTTGAGTAAAGTTCTTAACTTCTCTGTACCTCAGTTCTCATCTGTAAAATGGGGAAGATAATAGCATTTGCTCCTAAAACAAAAACCAGTCTATAATAAGTGACAGTACTCATTACTATAATTGTGAGGAAGATAACACAGTAGTTTAGGGCAGAGTCCTTGGAGCTAGAATACTTCAGCTCATATCCCAGCCTCACCCTTTAAGTAGCTCTGTGACCTGCGTAAGTCATTTAGCTTCTCTGTCTCTGTTTTTTTATCTACCCAAATGGGAATGATAATGGTATCTACCTAACAGGTCGTTATGAAGATCAAATGCATTAATACATGTGAAGAACTGTATTACATTTTGTTGTTGTTATTATGAAACTAATTAGAAAGCACATTCATTGCCTTATAAGTTTGGCTGATCAAAAAAGGGTTATTCATAAAATATTACTAGACATCTCTAAGAAAAGTACTGGATTAGGAATGAATAAATCTGAATTCAAGTGCCAGTTCTGCTACTTCTTAGCAGTGAGAACTTGAGCAAGTCATTAAACTTCTCTGAGTTTCAGGTTCCTAAAAAATAGAGTGAGGATAGTAATATTTTCCCTGTCTAGCTCACTGGGTTGCTCACCTATAGACAGATGTGAGCAGTGCATCCTGGAGTTGTGCAATATACAGTCATTCATAGTAGCCATTTTATCAAATGGATGTGAAAAGACTACCTATTATGATGTAATTATCTTAAATGATGAAAAGTCCCCCCCCCCCCCTTTTTTTTGTCAGAGAACTGCTCCAGTCGTTCTCTTTCTGGGACTCAACCTGTGTGTTAAGACTTAATGACTCTTGTGGTTTAGGTTAGTACAAGAAACATGCAGAAATAGTCCCACCCAGTCCACAGTTGCATGTTTTCATTGTTTCTCTCTCTCTGCCCCCTACACTTTCCATCAGATTCAAAATATGCATATTTTGTATAATCGAAAGAAGGGATAGAAGGGTATGTTCTGAAATTCTAGCTAACTCCCCATGGAGAACAAAGGGCAGCCGAGTGAATGGCTTCCACTCACCTGTGTATATTTTGTTGCTTTCATAAATGTTCGAGTTGACCCTGATGTCTGGACCACTGCCGTAGGTGTAGACCTCATCAAAGAAGATGCAGTTGTCCCTGGAACTTTCAGAGCCAGCAGAAGAAAGCAGCAATCCTAGGCACAGAAATAGTCCCAGTGGCAGCAGTGTGCCACGGGGGACTTCCATGGTCTCGATCTGTTTTGGAAACGCCTGTGTCTGGAACTGAGTAAGACTGACAGCTCACCTTCCTGGTTATATGTTCTGGGACTGGAGCTTTTTGGATGAGATCAGACATGCAAATCTCCTTTCCACACTTCCCTAAAATGACCTGGCTTCTGGAATTTGGCCCAAGATACCAGGAATGACTCTCCTTCTACTTGTTACCTGATCCTTTACCAAAATCAGTTCTGCTTAAGAAAAGGAATGCACTGATCATTACTTGCATCTCACTCATCTCAGCAAATGCTGTTTGAAGAAGCCTGTAGAGAAGGGGCAGATACAGGCAAAGTGAAAATCAGAGTTGAGTAATCCTAACATACTTGGCTCATTTAGAAGCTCCTCTGTTGTCATTTTTTTCATGCAGGAAATCTAGGTATGAAAGACCTCTTTTCTTGGAATATTAGGTATCCTCTTCCAACCCTTCTCATTCTAACATATCTCTAACCCCCAGTTCATTTTGTCACTAGCTTAAAACTAGAAAAAGACTGTGCTTCTGGATTTATATTATTTCTTCAGGAAAAAAACACTTGGTCCGTTCTGCTTCTGAGACCTTTTTCCATAGAACCATAACACAAGGAAACTACTTTAAAAAATAAAAAAATATGTTTTTTTCATAGTTCCCCTGTGATTTAGTTACTGAAGGAGAAAAGAGGAAAGAAGCATTTTATTATGTGAGTAGAAAGAAAAAATCTAAAATTGAATCAAGGTAATACTTATAAATGTAAATGGGGGTTACTTTAAGGGAAACACCTGCAGAATGGTGGAGTGAGGTTCTTCAAAAATCACCGCTCTATAGGAGCAATGAGAACACTAGAAAAAAATTGTCAAAATTAGCTTTTTATAACTTTGGAGATTAACCAACACTTTGTCACAATATTAAAGAAAAACAGCTGAGTCTCATTAAGAACAGTGACCTTTGCAGCATTTTAACTTGCCCTATTTCCATGCCTCTCACCCCACCTCTGCAGTAGACTTGGAAACCAACATCCTTACAACTGCAGCAATAGTGAAGAACAACAACTTTGCAGCTGCTGGAAGGTGGATGGGTTTTGAAGTTTCCAGAAAGCCCCATTCTCAGAGAATTATCATTGTGTGATTTGCCTGGAAGTTCCTGAAAAGTCATATTTATGGGCTTTCTCTTTATTTGACCTGGCTCAGAGCTTGCTCTGTGATAACAGTCCTATCTTTAGGGTGTTTATAAAAAACAACCCAGTGGCAATTGTTTAATATCGTACCTCCTTGAGCATTGATTCCAGTATGGTTTTGGTATAAGTAGAGAGATGTAGATCAATGAAGTAGAATTGAGAGCCTAGAAAAAAACCACAAACACACACACATAGCCCCTTGCAAACTTTGGGAGACTTACTGATTCAAGGCATTTAAAGAAATCTGTCTAATCATTAGCTTACCACTAAGATAATCAAGCAAAGAATTGAGTGGTGGAAGATGGCGGCTTAGTAAGACGCGCGGATCTTAGTTTCTTCTCCAGGACAGCTACTAGGGGAGTAGAAACGATACAGAACAGCGCCCAAAGCCACAACAGAGATAAAAAAGGCAGCGTACCCCATCCTGGAATGGCTGGCTGGCTGAGAGAAGCTGCTCAGGTGAGATCACCGAGGCGCACAGGCTTCACCGGGCGGGACGGCAAGCAGCCGGAGTCACTCCCTTCCCCCTTCCCGGGCCGGCTGGGAGAATTGGAGAGGCAGTCCCCTGAAACCGCGGCGGCTGGTGCCCACACCACACGCGGCCCCCCGGACCAACTGAGAGAATTGGATCGGAAATCCCCAGGCCGCGGAGAACAGTGACGGGTGGGGGAGGCCCCTTCCAAACCCGTGACTCCCCGGGAACGTGCACTCTCCCGGGCGGGCTGCTGCCGCTGGCGCCCTCCCGCCACGCTTGTCGCCCGGGCCGACTAGGAAATTCGGACGGGCGCTTTCCCGGGCTGCGGCGGCCAGCAACCCTCCCCGTGTTCGGACCCCGGGCCGGCTCGAACTCTTCCAAGCCGCTTCGGCTAGCGAACCTCCTGGACGGCGAGAGTTTTCCAAAGTTAAAGGTCCCACAGCACCTTTTACTGGTGGAACCCGCAGACAAACGTGTGCAACGAGCACCACCTACTGGGCAGGATAAGAAAAACAGAACCCAGAGATTTCACAGAAAAATCTTCCAAACTTTTGGATTCAATACCCAGGGAAATCTGTCTAAATGCGCAGACGCCAACAGAAGATAACGGATCATGCTCAAATAATTGAAAATATGGCCCAGTCAAAGGAACAAACCAATAGTTCAAATGAGATACAGGAGCTGAGACAACTAATGCTGAATATACGAACAGAAATGGAAAACCTCTTCAAAAATGAAATCGATAAATTGAGGGAGGACATGAAGAAGACATGGGCTGAACATAAAGAAGAAATAGAAAAACTGAAAAAACAAATCACAGAACTTATGGAAGTGAAGGACAAAGTAGAAAAGATAGAAAAAACAATGGATACCTACAATGATAGATTCAAAGAGACAGAAGATAGAATTAGTGATTTGGAGGATGGAACATCTGAATCCCAAAAACAAACAGAAACTATCGGGAAAATAATGGAAAAATTTGAACAGGGTATCAGGGAACTCAAGGACAATATGAAGCGCACAAATATATGTGTTGTGGGTGTCCCAGAAGGAGAAGAGAAGGGAAAAGGAGGAGAAAAACTAATGGAAGAAATTTTCACTGAAAATTTCCCAACTCTTATGAAAGACCTAAAATTACAGATCCAAGAAGTGCAGCACACCCCAAAGAGATTAGACCCAAATAGGCGTTCTCCAAGACACTTACTAGTTAGAATGTCAGAGGTCAAAGAGAAAGAGAGGATCTTGAAAGCAGCAAGAGAAAAACAATCCATCACATACAAGGGAAACCCAATAAGACTATGTGTAGATTTCTCAGCAGAAACCATGGAGGCTAGAAGACAGTGGGATGATATATTTAAATTACTAAAAGAGAAAAACTGCCAACCAAGACTCCTATATCCAGCAAAATTGTCCTTCAAAAATGAGGGAGAAATTAAAACATTCTCACACAAAAAGTCACTGAGAGAATTTGTGACCAAGAGACCAGCTCTGCAAGAAATACTAAAGGGAGCACTAGAGTCAGAACCGAAAAGACAGAAGAGAGAGGTATGGAGAAGAGTGTAGAAAGAAGGAAAGTCAGATATGATATATATAATACAAAAGGCAAAATGGTAGAGGAAAATATTATCCAAACAGTAATAACACTAAATGTTAATGGACTGAATTCCCCAATCAAAAGACATAGAATGGCAGAATGGATTAAAAAACAGGATCCTTCTATATGCTGTCTACAGGAAACACATCTTAGACCCAAAGATAAACATAGGTTGAAAGTGAAAGGTTGGGAAAAGATATTTCATGCAAATAACAACCAGAAAATAGCAGGAGTGGCTATACTAAGATCCAACAAGTTAGACTTCAAATGTAAAACAGTTAAAAGAGACAAAGAAGGACACTATATACTAATAAAAGGAACAATTAAACAAGAAGACATAACAATCATAAATATTTACGCACCGAACCAGAATGCCCCAAAATACGTGAGGAATACACTGCAAACACTGAAAAGGGAAATAGACACAAATACCATAATAGTTGGAGACTTCAATTCCCCACTCTCATCAATGGACAGAACATCTAGAC
Source organism: Tamandua tetradactyla (assembly GCF_023851605.1). Classification (NCBI taxonomy): domain Eukaryota; kingdom Metazoa; phylum Chordata; class Mammalia; order Pilosa; family Myrmecophagidae; genus Tamandua; species Tamandua tetradactyla. The sequence continues at coordinate 28,935,701 of NC_135334.1, read as the reverse complement.
AGAGGATCAATAAAGAAATAGAGAATCTGAATATTACTATAAAGGAGCTAGACTTAACACATTTATAGGACACTAAATCCCACAACAGCAGGATACACCTTTTTCTCAAGTGCTCATGGATCATTCTCAAAGATAGACCATATGCTGGGTCACAAAGCAAGTCTTAACAAATTTAAAAAGATTGAAATCATACACAACACTTTCTCGGATCATAAAGGAATGATGTTGGAAATCAGTAATAGGCAGAATGCCAGAAAATTCACAAATACGTGGAGGCTCAACAACACACTCTTAAACAACGAGTGGGTCAAAGAAGAAATTGCAAGAGAAATTAGTAAATACCTCGAGGCAAATGAAAATGAAAACACAACATATCAAAACTTATGGGATGCAGCAAAGGCAGTGCTAAGAGGGAAATTTATTGCCCTAAATGCCTATATCAGAAAAGAAGAAATGGCAAAAATGCAGGAATTAACTGTTCACTTGGAAGAACTGGAGAAAGAACAGCAAACGAATCCCAAAGCAAGCAAAAGGAAAGAAATAACAAAGATCAGAACAGAAATAAATGAAATTGAAAACATGAAAACAATAGAGAAAATCAACAAGACCAGAAGTTGGTTCTATGAGAAAATCAATAAGATTGATGGGCCCTTAGCAAGATTGACAAAAAGAAGAAGAGAGAGGATGCAAATAAATAAGATCAGAAATGGAAGAGGAGACATAACTACTGACCTCACAGAAATAAAGGAGGTAATAACAGGATACTATGAACAACTTTACGCTAATAAATACAACAATTTAGAGGAAATGGACGGGTTCCTGGAAAGACATGAACAACCAACTTTGACTCAAGAAGACATAGATGACCTCAACAAACCAATCACAAGTAAAGAAATTGAATTAGTCATTCAAAATCTTCCTAAAAAGAAAAGTCCAGGACCAGATGGCTTCACATGTGAATTCTACCAAACGTTCCAGAAAGAATTAGTACCAATTCTCCTCAAACTCTTCAAAAAAATCGAAGTGGAGGGAAAACTACCTAATTCATTCTATGAAGCCAACATCACCCTCATACCAAAACCAGGCAAAGATATTACAAAAAAAGAAAACTACAGACCAATCTCTCTCATGAATACAGATGCAAAAATCCTCAATAAAATTCTAGCAAATCGTATCCAACAACACATTAAAAGAATTATACATCATGACCAAGTAGGATTCATCCCAGGTATGCAAGGATGGTTCAACATAAGAAAATCAATTAATGTAATACACCATATCAACAAATCAAAGCAGAAAATCACATGATCATCTCAATTGATGCAGAGAAGGCATTTGACAAGATTCAACGTCCTTTCCTGTTGAAAACACTTCAAAAGATAGGAATACAAGGGAACTTCCTTAAAATGATAGAGGGAATATATGAAAAACCCACAGCTAATATCATCCTCAATGGGGAAAAATTGAAAACTTTCCCCCTAAGATCAGGAACAAGACAAGGATGTCCACTATCACCACTATTATTCAACATTGTGTTGGAGGTTCTAGCCAGAGCAATTAGACAAGAAAAAGAAATACAAGGCATCAAAATTGGAAAGGAAGAAGTAAAACTATCACTGTTTGCAGACGATATGATACTATACGTCGAAAACCCGGAAAAATCCACAACAAAACTACTAGAGCTAATAAATGAGTACAGCAAAGTAGCAGGTTACAAGATCAACATTCAAAAATCTGTAGCATTTCTATACACTAGTAATGAACAAGCTGAGGGGGAAATCAAGAAACGAATCCCATTTACAATTGCAACTAAAAGAATAAAATACCTAGGAATAAATTTAACTAAAGAGACAAAAAACCTATATAAAGAAAACTACAAAAAACTGCTAAAAGAAATCACAGAAGACCTAAATAGATGGAAGGGCATACCGTGTTCATGGATTGGAAGACTAAATATAGTTAAGATGTCAATCCTACCTAAATTGATTTACAGATTCAATGCAATACCAATCAAAATCCCAACAACTTATTTTTCAGAAATAGAAAAACCAATAAGCAAATTTATCTGGAAGGGCAGGGTGCCCCGAATTGCTAAAAACATCTTGAGGAAAAAAAATGAAGCTGGAGGTCTCGCGCTGCCTGACTTTAAGGCATATTATGAAGCCACAGTGGTCAAAACAGCATGGTATTGGCATAAAGATAGATATATCGACCAATGGAATCGAATAGAGTGCTCAGATATAGACCCTCTCACCTATGGACATTTGATCTTTGATAAGGCAGTCAAGCCAACTCACCTGGGACAGAACAGTCTCTTCAATAAATGGTGCCTAGAGAACTGGATATCCATATGCAAAAGAATGAAAGAAGACCCATATCTCACACCCTATACAAAAGTTAACTCAAAATGGATCAAAGATCTAAACATTAGGTCTAAGACCATAAAACAGTTAGAGGAAAATGTTGGGAGATATCTTATGGATCTTACAACTGGAGGCGGTTTTATGGACCTTAAACCTAAAGCAAGAACACTGAAGAAGGAAATAAATAAATGGGAGCTCCTCAAAATTAAACACTTCTGTGCATCAAAGAACTTCATCAAGAAAGTACAAAGACAGCCTACACAATGGGAGACAATATTTGGAAATGATATATCAGATAAAGGTCTAGTATCCAGAATTTATAAAGAGATTGTTCATCTCAACAACAAAAAGACAGCCAACCCAATTACAAAATGGGAAAAAGACTTGAACAGACACCTATCAGAAGAGGAAATACAAATGGCCAAAAGGCACATGAAGAGATGCTCAATGTCCCTGGCCATTAGAGAAATGCAAATCAAAACCACAATGAGATATCATCTCACACCCACCAGAATGGCCATTATCAACAAAACAGAAAATGACAAGTGCTGGAGAGGATGTGGAGAAAGAGGCACACTTATCCACTGTTGGTGGGAATGTCAAATGGTGCAACCACTGTGGAAGGCAGTTTGGCGGTTCCTCAAAAAGCTGAATATAGAACTGCCATATGACCCAGCAATACCATTGCTGGGAATCTACTCAAAGGACTTAAGGGCAAAGACACAAACGGACATTTGCACACCAATGTTTATAGCAGCGTTATTTACAATTGCAAAGAGATGGAAACAGCCGAAATCTCCATCAACAGAAGAGTGGCTAAACAAACTGTGGTATATACATACGATGGAATACTATGCAGCTTTAAGACAGGATAAACTCATGAAGCATGTAATAACATGGATGGACCTAGAGAACATTATGCTGAGTGAGTCTAGCCAAAAACTAAAGGACAAATACTGTATGGTCCCACTGATGTGACAGACATTCGAGAATAAATTTGGAATATGTCATTGGTAACAGAGTCCATCAGGAGGTAGAAACAGGGTAAGATAATGGGCAATTGGAGTTGAAGGGATACAGACGGTGTAACAGGACTAGATACAAAAACTCAAAAATGGACAGCACAATAATACCGAATTGTCAAGTAATCTTGTTAAAACACTGAATGAAGCTGCATCTGAGCTGTAGGTTTTTGTTTTGTTTTTTTTGTTTTGTTTTGATTTTACTATTATTACTTTTATTTTTGTCTCTATATTAACATTCTATATCTTTTTCGGTTATGTTGCTAGTTCTTCTAAACCGATGCAAATGTACTAAGAAATGATGATCATGCATCTATGTGATGATGTTAAGAATTACTGATTGCATATGTAGAATGGTATGATTTCTAAATGTTGGGTTAATTTCTTTTTTTCCGTTAATTAAAAAAAAAAAAAAAGAGAAGGGGTAATTGGAGCTGAAGGGATACAGACTGTACAATGGGACTGGATATAAAAACTCAGAAATGGACAGCACAATACTACCCAATTGTAATGCAATTATGTTAAAACACTGAATGAAGCTGCATGTGAGGTGCCGCTGATAGCTTCAGCCGGGCCGCGCGACCGGTACACTGGGTGGGTTTGGGGCGAGCTCGCGGGAATTAACCTGGGTAAGCTGGAGCCGGCGCTTTCCCCAGCCGGCGGTCGCGAGAAGTCTTCACTGAGGCCAGATGCGGGTTTTAAGCTTTTATTGTTACACTCCGGGATGGGCCACCCGGGAACCCGAGGAGTGAGACGTCTGGGGTCCGAAGACCCCGGGGCTCGGACCACCCAGAGCGGGGTAAGCATGGGGCTTAAGTACTCTCGGGGAGGGGTGGAGTCTTGGGCGCACACGTCAGGAAGGGACAGCCAATCACACAAGGCAGGAGGCAGCTGCTAGGCTGAGGGCTTAGGTTAGGTATAGAGGAGTGAAGAGAATAACAGGAAGGCTTGCAGTTTAGTGGTGAGCTACGGAAATGGGCGGTCTACAACAAGAGGGGGAAGGGGGGAACAGAGAGGGGGGTTACAGGTACGGAGGGCAGAGAGTGAATGTAGAGAGGGAGAGAAGGATTAAAAAATTTTAAGCATGGCTAGGCTCCAGTCCCTGAGAAATATGCCACAGTGAGGTATAGGTTTTTTGTTTTTTTTTTTTTTTCTTTCTATTATTGTTGTAATTCTTATTCTGTTGTCTTTTTATTTCTTTTTCTAAATCGATGCAAATGTACTAAGAAATGATGAATATGCAACTATGTGATGTTATTAAGAATTACTGATTGTACATGGAGAATGGAATGATTTCTAATTGTTTTGTTAATTCTTTTTTTAATTAATAAAAAAAAAAAAAAGAATTGAGTGGTGGCACCCAACAAAGAATACAGACTTTATAGGACAAATCCAGGAAAAGCATTAAACAAATGCATACAGCAACAACAAACCCAGGGAAGAGAATCTGATTTTCAGATTTGCCACATTATATGTTTTAAATGTTCAGTTTTCCACAAAAATTTACAAGATACACAAAGAAACAGGAAAGTATGGCCCATATACAGGAAAAAAGGAACCAGTTATAGAAAATGTCCCCAAGGAAGCTCTAATATTGGACTTACTAGTCAAAGATATTAAATCAACTATTATAAGTATGTTGAGAGAACTAAAAGAAACCATGTCTAAAGAATTTAAGTATGAGAACGATGTCTTACTAATTGGAGACTATTAAAGAGCTAGAAATTGTAAAAAACAAGCAAATAGAAATTCTGCACTTGAAAAGCACAATAACTGAAAAGAAAAATTCATTAGAGGGACTTAGCTAATTTGAACTAGCAGAAGAAAGAATTAATGAATTCAAAGATAGGTTAATCATAAATTTAGCAGAAGTGTAAGACTTAAATACTGAAAACTACAAATCATTGTTAAAAGTAATTTTAAAAGACCTAATAAATGGAAATACATCCTGCAGTAATAGATTGGAAGACTTAATATTGTTAAGATGGTTAATTGATCTACAGATTCACTGTGAATCTTTATCAAAATTCCAGGTGATCCTAAAATTAATATGGAAATGCAAGGGACCCAGAGTAATCAAAACAATCTTGGGGAAAAAAAAGAACAAGAATAGAGGTCTCACATTTCTCAATTTCAAAATTTACTTGAAAGCTACAGTAACCAGGACTGTATGGTTTTGGTATAAGTAGAGATATGTAGATCAGTGAAGTAGGATTGAGAGCCTAGAAATAAACCCACACATTTATGGTTGATTCATTTTTTTATAAAGTTGCCAAGAAAATTTAGTGGGGAAAGAATAGTCTTTTCAACAAATGGTGCTGGAACAACTGTATATTCACATGCAAAAGAATGCAACTGGACACCTACCTCATACCATGTGTAATATGTAGAAATTAACTGAAAATGGATCAAAGATCTACATGCAAGAGTGAAAACTACAAAACTCTTAAAAGAGAACATAGGTGTAAATCTTAATTACTTTGGATTAGGCAACAGTTCATTAGTTATGAAACCTAAGCAAAAGTAACCAAAGAAAAAATAGATAAATTGGATTTCATCAAAATTCAAAACTTTTATCCTTCAAAGGTCATTATCAAGAAAGTGAAAAGATAAAATAGAGAATGGGAGAAAATATTTGGAAACCATATATTTGATAAAGGTTTAAAATACAGAATATGAAAACTCCTACAACTCAACAACAAAAAGACAAATATCTCTATTAAAAAATGGGCAAAGGGGTTGGGCCACAGTGGCTCAGCAGGGAGAGTTCTTCCCTGCCATGTTGGACACCCAGGTTCAATTCCTGGTGCCTGCCCATGAAAAAAAAAATGGGCAAAGACTTTGAATAGATATTTCTCCAAAGAAGATAACCAAATGACCAATACACATGGAAAGGTGTTCAACATCATTAGTCAGTGGGGGAATGCAACCCAAAATCCCAATGAGATGCCACTTCTCAGCCACTAGGATGGCTATAATAAAAAAGATCTTAGCAAATGTTGGGGAGGACATGGAGAAATGCTAACATTCATGCTGTTAGGAAGATAAAATGGTGCAGTTACTTTGGAAAACAGTTAAGCAGTTCCTCAAAAAGTTAAACATACAGTTACTATATGACCCAGCAATTCCACTTCTATTAATACCCAAGAGAGTTGAAAATATATGTCCTCACAAAAACTTCTTCACAAATGTTTATTAGAGCATTATTCATAATAGCAAAAAAAAAAAAAAAGAAAGGAAACAACCCAAATATCCATCAGTGGAGGAATGGATAAACAAAAAGTGATAAATATATAAAATGGAATATTATTTAGCAGAAGAAATAAAATACGAATACATGCTGCAACATGGATAAATTTTGAAAACATGCTAAGTGAAAGAAGCCAGATGCAGAAGGCCACATATTGTATGATTTCATTTATATGAGCTGTCCAGAAAAGGCAAATTCATAGAAAAAAGTGGTTTCCAGGGGCTGGGGGAGGGGGATGAAAAGGAAAGTGCTGTTGATTGGTTTGGGATTTCTTTTGGGGATAATAGAAGTGTCGTGGAATTAGATAGTGGGAATGGTTGCACAACCTTGTGAGTTTAATAAAACCTACTGAACTGTGCACTTTAAAAGGGTGAATTTTATGGTATGTGAATTATCTCTCAATAAAAATTTTTATTTATATAGTATCTTGTGTAGGTAATTTGGAGTAGTAGAAAGAATGAGACAGGGCTTTAGTGTTAGAGCCTATTTAGATTCCTGGCTTTTTGATCTTTAGGTTAAATGAAATATGTATAAACTTATTTTGGGGATGGGATGGATTTAACACATAGTAGGTGTTTAAAATGTGTTAGATTCTCCCTTCCTTTCTAAATTTGTACCAGCATAAGCCAGTGGTTTAGGAATAAACAAAATATAGGAGTCCTTACTGTGGGGACAAGAGTCTAAATCTCTCCATGAATTGGGGGACAGAGCATTGGGTTTGGGGAATATCTCAGAAGGGAAAACTCTAATTAATATAAGCAAAATTGATCAATTCTTTCACACACAGGATGCCTGTTATCAAGACTCGAGCATTGCCTGTAGGAAGGAGAGAGTTGTCTGTTGGCTACAGGGACAGACAGCTATTGACAAAATGAAGTTGTTCATGGATTCCAGCCACTATAGCCTTGATTTTTCTTGAGGACATGGGCCCTAATGAAAACTAGTTTTTTTTTTCCCCCAGAAATACACATTTTGGGCCCCTTTTATTTTCCCATACTACCCCATACCGTCACCCTGGAATTTTAGATTCTAGAGCCTGGAAATCCATACTTTTTAAAAGCTCCATATGTGATTCTAGAATAGTGCTTTTTAAACTTTAATGTGCATTGAAAACAGCTGGAAGATCCTGTTGAAATGCATGTTCTGATTCAGGAGTCTGGGGTGGGGCCTGAGAGTTCTCATTTCTAACAGGCTCCCAGGTGACACCAGGGTGCTGCTTTTCCAAGGGCCATAATTGAGTAGGAAGGGTTTAGCAGCTGATCTGAATTACCTAGGTCGGAACCGAATGCATGGCTAATCATTCAACCTGGGAGAGCTAGGTTCTACTGACTACTGTGTATCCCAAATTTGCCTGCCAGCACAGAGCTTACATGGGGGCTTATATGCAGAGACTCCTCATACTGCAGAGAGTCATGCTTCAATACCTTCTTGACCTCTTTGGAAGGAGAGCTGTCAGAGGAGAGTGAGCAGCCGATCTTCCCAAGACCTAAAGGGAGACTCACTTAAATTCACCAGATGTGAATACTGGTGAAGGCAGGGAGTCATAAGTTTGAGGAGGCCTGAGGTTTTTGATTCAGCCTCTTGGGTGTATCAGAAGTGTGAGGAAGAAGCATGGCAAACATGGGGAAGAGAACGCAGGCTTTAGAGTCAGAGGTCTCAGTTTGAATCCAGTTTCTCAGGTTGTAACCTTGGGCTGTACTTAACCTGTCCACGCCTTAGTTTTCCTATTCAGATTATGGAGATAATACTCACCTTGCTGGATGTTTCAAGGATTAAAAGAGATCATGCATGTGGAATGCCTGCTGCAAAAGTGCTTGATAAGTGGTGTTATTCTCACCTAAGGCAGAGTAGAGAGGGGGGGAGCGGAGGACTTTGGCTCTCATTTGTTTGCCCACAGTGGATGCTTCATCCAATACTTGTTGGCTTGTGGACAGACTGGGTTGTACCCTTTGGCTGTTTGCTTCAGGGTGGTGGATGTTATGCTTCTGAGGATCCCATAATCTACTGGTCAGCTTTTTAGAAGATGCCTGCCATTCTCCTCATTCTCCAGGGGCCTACAAATTCTCAGAGAGAGGACACGCTATTATATATTACATTAAGAATTTTAAAGCTGAACTGGCCCAAAGAGGTAAGTTTTGTCTAATGCCTTCATTTACGTCTGAGAAAACTCAGAACAGAAAGATTAAACCACTTACATAAATTAATAGAACCACTTACGGCAAAGTCAGGGCTAGGACTCCTACTTTCTGGCTGTGTTTTCTCTCCACTGCACGGTTCTACTATCTAGTTAATACATGTTTGCTCTATTTAGAATTTTAGATTCAGATAGGCCAAAGTCAAGATACAGTACATTTTAATTTTAATATGCTGTGTGCATACTTTGTAGTACAATTGGGACTCTTGCCTAGTCTATTTGCCTTTTACAGAGCCTGGAGAGAAGTTTACTATTGAAATTGTTAATTGTTGTATCTTTGCTCATGACCTTTTGTTGATCACACCTGTGATTTCATTTAATCCTAAATCTTGTGTCAAGAGCACAGCTCCATATGCACAATGCCTTATTCATATTGCTTCATTTGTTTCCAGTGATCAGTGTACTGGGGTAGGGTTGGGTGGGGGTGGGTTAGACTGCATAAGGTCCCACAGCCATAGAAGAGAATAACTTTTGCTCTACAATCTTGGCGGCTAAACTCCAGGCTGTTGCCAATCTTGATCTTATGCACTTATCTTCTGTGGAATGACAGATATGAGGGCAAATAGATTTTAAAAAATAAAGCAAGAGTTATTCAACGCAAAGAACTTTTATTCTAGCAGTACAGTTTTTTTGCTATTAAATATCCTTTCTTTTATTAAAGCATGGTTATTGTAGATTGTAGATGGTAGAATTTTTTTTTCTTTTGTCTATGTTTTAAATTCCTTATTAGGTAAAATGGGAAATTGGCACCCTATCTACGTCCCTGAAATAAGATTTTCATAAATCAAGGATTTATGAAAATTTGCTTTCCGTTGTAGCTTCCAAGAACGCCTTATGCTACTGGAGGAAAAAATCAAAGACTTCTGGCATTTAACTTGGTGCTGGAAAGTTGTGTCTCAGGATGAAGTTACAGGACCCTTTTCCTATTGGGTGGGAGGTCAAACCTTTAAAGCTCCTCTTTCTAACTTTAGAATTCTTAGTCTCCCCAAATCAGGAATTTATTTCATGCACATTTAGGAAGAAATAAAAGTGTTGAGGGCAGTTAGTGGTTTCGTCAGAGAGTGATTGGTGGATGAGGAAGTGAAAATGGGCCAAGAAGTGAAGTTAGGGCACAGGCCCCCCAGAGCCCAGACAGAAGAGGAACTAGCAAAGGCGTCGCCAGCAGAGGGGCAGGAGGCTTAGACACTCTTTGTACCCTGCCAATGTGGTTCCCTCCTGGAGAAGCAGTAACTATGCAGGAGAGGAAGCACATGGCATGAACTCTGAAAAGAGTTTAGCAATCCCAGATCAGTTACCACCAGAAACAAGGCGCTTTCTAAAATTCCTGTTTAACTATACTTTTCAAATTTCACTGGAGGGCTTAGCATTTTATCAAGCAGTTCAATTGCCTGGGCCCTACTGTTAAAATGGAGAGCTCAATAACGAGAACATATGGAACATGTAATCAGTGGGCTATGGATTGGAACACCCAGGATGAGCTGTGGATGAGTGTGGTGGTATGACAAGGATGTGATGGAGACACCCCTCCAGGGCAAAGCCAAGGCAGTAAGCTTCTCACGGGAATTCTTTTGCATCCAATTCTTCAAAGTATATTTATTTTTTGAAACCCTACCTTGTATTTTATATAGCTTACAGAAATGCATACAAGATTTGAAAAATAACATATTAACAGTACAGGAAAAATAAGGGTAGAAAAACAAGATAGTAAGAGGAAGGTGGGGGTCATTATTTCACAAATGTTTATGGGGTTTTTCTGAGTTTGTAATACTGTTGGAATCACTGGGAGAATAAGACAGACAAAGCCCCTGCTCACATGGAGTTTATGATCTGGTATATATTTCTAAAGGTTGGGCTAATTATTTACAACAAGGCTACTGAAAACTGGTCCTGAATCCAGCTCCATAGTTACACTTTCAATATCATTATTAATTGAGTCACAAGAATTTCCTTTAAATCATTTATTTCATTTTGATGGTACTACTTTATGCCACTAATCCTGAACAGTGATACTTTTCCTTTTGTACTGACATGAAATCATAAACTAATATTTAGAAATCATTCCTGTATACTGTAGCACCTTATCTTTCCTGTATACAAAAACAAATGATAGTATCTACTCTTCTGAAAACAAATAGACTGTTTCTAGCCTCAGGTACAAGGCAATTTTTCACTTGCATCATTTGTTATTGCTACGTTAATTTTAGAATTATTTGTAGCAGTGTTTCCTCAAACTTTAAGGGATGTGGACTTAAGAAATTAAAATCTTATTCTATAAAAATGTCTTCAGTTGAAGATTATTACTTCAAAGACATTTTTTCCTGCAACATGTAAAAGATATTTGAAAATTGAAATTGAAATTAAAACAAAATTAAAAAGTTCTAATGGAACTTGTTGATTTTTAAGAATGCAATAGATGTTGGTTGGAGAGAAACTGATTTATATAATTTTAAATGATATATCAATTATTGATTCATATATTATCACCCTAGTTTTAGAACTGATACAAGTAATATTACTGTTTTATTTTTGGCATCAATAAGATTTTATGAAAGATAATGTATTCGCTCTATCATGAATGCACATTTAAATACTTACAATATATGCTCTTATGTCAGCACTTCTGATTTAGTTGGTGTCGTTTTTTTGAAACTCCACAGGTGATTCTCAGGTGCAGCCCTGCTGGATGGGAGGAAGGAAAATACATCAGGCACACAGAATGCTCTGGTGACAAACTGGGAAAGGGAGAGAACAGACTGTTTTTGAGCCTTCTTGAGCCAGGCCTAGCTAGGTAGTTGCTTTCAGCCATTTTGCATTTAATCCTCACAACAATCCTAGGGGCTAGGATCTTGCGTCCCTATTTTATAGGAAACTGAGATACAGCAATATTAAGTGAATTGACCAAAAGCTAATAAGTAAAGGAGCTGGCATTAAAGGTGTTTTATTTTATTTTTAATTTTTTATCTTAACTCCATCTTGTACCAAAAAGCTGCTTGTTGGGATTTGAACCCAGGCCTCTTTGTCTGGAAAGTGAATGACATCCCACTCTGAAAGATTCCACGAGCAGAAAGTGATTTAATTCAGGTATAACAGAAAGATCATCTTGATCTTCTAAAATTGGTGCTCTGGGGCTTTTATCTTACAAGTAATTCTCAGGAACTCTCCTATTTATTAACTACAAGTAAGAAGAGTACTGTTTTATGATAGGTAGAAATAAGCTTTCTTCTCTGAGGGAATAAGTACTATCATTTTTATTTGCTTACTCTGGAGCACTGATTTTCAACTGGGGGTGATTTTGCCACCCAGGAGCCATCTGGCAATGTCTGGAAGCATTTTTGGTTGTCACAATTCGAGGGAGAGGGGATTTACTGCTGGAATCCAGTGAGTGGAGGCCAGGAATGCTGCTAACCATCCTATAAGGCTCAGAACAGGCCCCACAACAAAGTATTATAGGGCCCAAAAGGTCAATGGTGTTAAGGTTGAGAAACCCTGCTATAGAGGAAAGGGATTACCTGGTATGCGAAATATTACCAGTTTTAATAACAACCATAAATAGCATTTATTAAACACCCATTGTGTCCTAACCACTTCAATTGGTCAGTCAGCATTTATGTTCTTGGTATCATTCCCAAAAGGGTATTAAAAATGGTTCCCTCACTGGCTTCAAAATCCAAAAATTTATTTTTAGAACTAAGCTGCCCTAGCAGTATGGATTTTTGAGCCAAACAATTCAAAATTATAATTTTTACCCCTACATAAATACTGCCTCAGAAGCTAGAGCCTCCTTAGAACTTTTAAGTGTGCAATAAAGAATACCTGTGTTCTACACTGTGGCAATAACAGCAAAAATAGCAAGAGTCCAGTGGCCACCATGGCAGCTGCAGTGAATTCCAACAGCTCGGCAGGGCATGCCCAGTGGTCCTGGCATGAGAATTCATTTTCTAACCAGACTGAGCACATGATGTGATGGTGGTTGTGTTCTTGGCTGCCTGGCTTCCCTACATCCTGCTAATATTTTCTGAGCCCAGTTCCACAGCCTTCCTGCTGATTCTGGAATTTACCAACAATAATCCTTTTTCCTATTAAAATAAACAGAGGTGGTTTCTCATGTTTAAAACTAACAACCTTCCTTGCTTGATTAATTAGTGATACTTATAACAAGATTCTAATACCTGTTTATAAAATTATGATAAACTTAAAAAATATCCATTGTTTTATGCAGTCTAAATAAAATATTTTAACATTCAAGTCAGAGGTCATAAAAGACATCTGAAATCCACAGACCATTAGTCTCTTAATAGATCAGGTATGGAAACAAAAGGAATTGAATTGAATAATCTAAATGAATGTAGAATTTTATATTTCTGAATTTTTCAGAACAATGCCTTAAGAAATAGCTGGTAAAAAAAAATCCTTTGTTATAAGGAAAACAAATCATTCATTTTTATTTTCAGAATATGTAAATATGTACCTCAAGAATTTGAGAATGTATATGTATATTTATGTGTATACTGACATATTCACTGATACATAAATAAAGTTATATTTGAATTCTAAAAAAATAAAAAAGAATACCTGTGTTCTAAAAAAATTAAAAAAAAAAAATGATTCCCTACCATCAGGAATCTTACACACCAATGGGAAACCAAGTTAGTTCTGAAAATCTGAGCAGCTATCAAGAGGGCAAAATCATAGCCCATACAATGAAAAGGATGATATACAATGGCAAGGAAGAAAGTTCCTTCGGAGTGGGTGGTTAGGCGCGCTGAAGTCAGGAAGAAAGATCTGTGTGTTTGTATACTTGCTTTTGCTGCCCATATGACCTCAGACCAATTACAGAACTAGTTTATTTCCTCATCTATAAAATGGGTATAAGGTTAGTTTCCATCTCATAGTGCTGTTGGGAGCTTTTAATGAGAAAACACCTATAAAACACAGTTCTTGGCATAGAGAATGCACTCAATAGACTCTGTTTTCCTTGTTAACATTAGTGGTAAGATTCCTCTGAGAAGCTATCCCACACCTGGAGGGGATTTCCAAAATTCCAGGCTTCTTTCCCTCCTTAAGCAAAGGAAGTTAAGTCAGGATTGCATGAGCTATACCTGTGCGCAAGCCTGTGGCCTGTGCAGCTGATCATGAACCCTCCATTAGAGCTGAGTTGGGGTAAAGCGGGGTGTTTGGCTAAGGGGAGGTGGAAAAGAGGAGCAGCAGGTTCCATTTTCTTGTGAAACTCGGTAAACAAAAGGCCCTTATCTCAGGCTGCAGAACAGAAACAAGTGTATGTATGTGATGAATGTCTCCACTTGTGAATGTAGAATGTGATCAGAGCTGAAGCTGCTGGAAGTTTAGCAGTCTTCTTTCTGTTCAGCCCTTTTCGCAAGGCAGGAAGGGAGCCCTCCAGTTCATAGAACTCTGTAGGGGAGGTGATAGCTGGCTTGTCTCCCAGAGATTCAGGTAAGGACCGAGGGCAGGGATGTTCCCTGGATACCTGCCAGATTGGCTGCTAATGAGGCCATTCTTGCGCCTCACCTTTGCTGGGCATGGAGTTCACTTGAGCACAGCAGTACATCTTAATCCTTTGTTATCTACACTCTTACTGCCTTCTCCTATGTTTTGCAAACAGAGGATGGTATTTTTGGTTTTGTTTCACTGGTATTCAAACCCCATGTCCTTGTGCCTTCCTTATCTAGAAGCAGCCATCTTCTAGCATAGGCGTCCCAGAGGAAGATGTGCAGGGGAGGGCTGTGCTCTGATGCACACAGGTGTGGGGCCTTTGGTCACGTCTAACAGCCCCCCTCTTTTGCTACTGTCTTGGAATGTTCCCTTCATCCTGTGGGTTCCTAGGCCTGGACTTTCTTTGGCATGCCTCATGCCTCTGCCTTTTGATTCCTTTTGTTGCTGCCTTCTATGCTTGAGGTTGTAGGGGAAGGCTGCTGAAGGATGGGTGGATAAGGATCTTCCAGGAAAAGCTGGAGGCACATTGCAGCTCTTCCTCACATGAATTGATATTTATTTTCTTCTTTGGAAGATTCCATGTCTTGATCTACAGTAGGAACTTTCTGGAGACTAGTCCCCAAGAGAGGTAGTGTCGGCTTACTCAGCAAGCAGAGGCTGGGTAAGTGCAGAACCCAGAAATGGTTGTAATGCCGAGTTGTGGGTCTCTGTGGGGGCATCGGCTGTCTGAGGTCTGGAATCCAGATTTAGCTGGTGGGAGCTCAGGCCTGGTACTGCTGGGCAGTTTATCATATCAGGATTCTACTTAGAACCACTGACACCCAGGGCCTCAGGTTCTCACTCTTCTCCTTCTAGAATCTTGACCACTTTCATTTCCCAAGACTCCTCACCCATTCCAGTGTCACCAGGCGAGTGCTGTGACCTGTTGTTCTCATTTTCATCTCCATGCTTTGGTTGGGTTTTCGTGTACATACTTTAAAGATCTCAGGCCTTAGAGTTAGAGTTGATTTCAAGTTGCTGCCCTTCTTTCTGCTAGTATTTGACCTGCTGAGTTCCAGTGTTTTCAATGTAATACCTGCCTCATAGCCTTGCTGTGATAATCAATTCAATAATTATTTTTAAGTGCCTACTATATGTTAGGCACTATGCATTGGGGAGGGGGCAAGGGCACAAAGACCAATAAATGATCCCTGCTTTTGAATAGCTTTTGGTTTAGTTTTCGGAGGTAGGCCCTTAAACATAATTTCACCATAATTTTTTTTTCAAATTTTTATTAATAAACAATCAACATACAATATAAACATTATTTTCTTCATGACATAGTTGTATATTCATCATAATCATTTCTTAGAGCATGTGCATCAATTCAGAAAAAGAAATAAAAAGAAAACAGAAAAAAATTCATACATACCATACCCCTTACCCCCTCTTTCACTGATCATTAGCATTTCAATCTACTAAATTTATTTTAACATTTGTTCCCCTTAATGTTTATTTATTTATTTTTTAAAAATTTATTTATTAAAAAAATTTAACAAGCGAACTAAAACATTAACACATATAATCAGTAATTCACAATATTATCACTTATTTGCATATTCATCATTTCTTAGAACATTTGCATCAATTCAGAAAAAGAAATAAAAAGACAACAAAAAGAAATAAAACAAAAACAGAAAAAAAAAGATTATACATACCATACCCCTTATCCCTTGCCTTCATTAGCATTTCAAACTAAATTTAACATTTGTTCTCCCTATTATTTATTTTTATTCCATATGTTCTACTTGTCTGTTGACAAGGTAGTTAAAATGAGCATCAGACACAAGGTTTTCACAATCACACAGTCACATTGTTTCACCATGATTTGATAAGCTGAGATAGAGGTAAGCACAGGAAGCCTTAAGAGTTCAAAGGAAAGGCAGGAATTTTGGAGTAAATGATGGACAACCAGGAGAGGATTGGAGATGTTGGAAATCAGAGTTCCTGGAAGAGAGAAGTGTGGAGATATGAAAGAGCATTATATGAGCAGGGAATTACTAAAACGCAACGTCTAAGGCAAGGAGTGACAGAGACTGATGCTGGAGAGTGAATAGGGGCCAGGTCATGGGAGGCCTTAGAGGGCATGCCAAAGTTTTGGGGCTTTATCTACAGGTAACAGGGAACTATTAGAAGGTTTTAAAGCAGGAGGGTGACATGGCCAGATCTGGATTTAGATAGATCACTTTAGTGATTAGGTGGAGTGAGGAGTCTCATAAGGAGAATGTTGTAATAGTCAGGGTGAGTGATGATGAATTATCACAGAATAGTCAGCAGATGTATGCCTGGAGGGAAGGAAGCAGATTAAAAAAAAAATCATGGCAATAAAAAGAGCAGATCTTAGGGGTAGGTTGCTGCAGAGAGGGTGGGGTTAAGGATGAGTCCAGGGTGGATCATGGCATTGTTGACTAAAACAAGGATCACACATAAGGGTCACAGGAGGAGCAGGTTTGGGGCAAGGGTGGAGATGATGAGTTCAGTTTTGGAAGCTCTAGATTGAGGTGCCTGTAGAATGTCCAAGTGGAGATATCCAGCATGCAGTTGGATATGCAAATCTAATAATATTCAGGAAGGAAGTTTGGGCTAGGGGTGTAGATTTGGGAGTTTTCAGGGTTTAGGTTATAATGAAAATTTCAACCATGGTTGATATTGCCCAAAATACTGCAAGAGAAAAGCAGTAGTTTATGGAATGATTGCTAAGGAACCTGAATGCTTAAGTGGTGGGTGGGGGAGGAGTCCGAGGAGGAGACCTGCACTGACTTAGAGTGAGTGCATTATAGTCACAAGGGAGTAGATAGTTTGAAGAGAGAGAGAGTGTGCTATAGGGTCAAATGCAACAGTCAGAAGAGTGTAGAAAACTATCCATTGGATTTGGCACTGGGAAGGTATTGATGGTTTTTGACAGAAGAGGGGTGAATGTGGGATCAGAGACTGCTGTGAATTAAATTGGGAAGGGCAGGCAAGGCAGTAGAGAGAGCAAGTGTAGATTTTAGTAGGGAAGGAAAGGAGGGAGATAAGATGGAGCTGGGGGAACCAGAGGAAGGGAGGTATTTGCTTTTTTGTTTTTGTGGGGATTTTATTTGCTTGTTTGTTTTTAAATGTTGCAAAATGAGCATATTCATAGGCTAAGGAGCAGGAAACACAAGAGAAGGAGAGGTTAAAAGATAAAGAGTAAAAACTGTTGAGGACAGTTCCAAGGATGGTGAACTCTCATCCTGGGAGACTGGAAATGTGAGGAGATTGATAAACGTGAATGTGGAAACTGGAAAGTTAAGGTAGCTCTCATCTTATGGCCTCAGCTTTCTCATTAAAACAGGATGAGATATATGCTCAGATAGAGGGATTTGGGGGATGGATAGAAGGGCTTAAAGGGCGAGTGGAGGTTGTAGCAGTTCCTGAGAAAAAGGAGGGAGATGGCCTACAAAATACAAGTAAAAGGATCTCTAACCTGTGGCACTGAGAGCCCAGCTGAAACTATAGACCGTGGATTTGTGTTGGTAACAAAATCTGTAGGGTTGTAGTGCTTTTCTTCAGCAGTACTCATAGCCTGGGCATAGGAAGGTGGAAGGTGGATAATGAAATTCATTCAGGGTTAGGATTTTTCCAGAAAAGTGGAGGTAGAAGGTAGGTGTTGTGAGACTATGATTCAGTAGTCAGCATGAGGTCTAGACTGGTCAGATAGAAAATGAAGGAATTGTGTTAGGAGGCTCTGTGATGTCAAGGAGATAGCATTGTAGGAGTGAGAACAGAGGAGAGCTGCATAGGAAAAGGACTGTGGTTTGGGACTGGGCTCTTGGAGTTTGAGATGTCCTATGTGTGACATTTCTGATAAGGTTCCAGGATGTGGGGGGACATGAAAGGAGATAAGGTAAAAGTCACTTTGTGGAGGAGGTTTGTGAGCTGTGACTTTGGTGTTGGACGAGTTGTGGACATCCAAGATACATAGCAAGATGGTGGAGGAGAGAGAAAGGCTGTCCATCCTCACTGACGGAAGCTGGAGGCTGGTCACTATGAGGAGCTGATATAACCACTTACCTAAGCCTTGCAGGACAGAGGCTTGACAGGAAGGGGTGGGATAAAGGTTTGGGAATGGTACTGGGCTGTGAAGAGAATGTCAACCACTTCCTGACCTTGGTGCTAGTGGGGTGTTGGAGAATGAGTAGTCTCCATGGACATTGCAAAGAGGCACAGTTTGTGCACTTTCAGAGGAGCGGAGGGTCTAGAATCCATCCTTCCATCCTATCACCAGCTTCTGGCCATCAGGGCTGGGTTAGCCACAGGGGTACCTTTAACCAAGGTAACCTTCCACCTGGAGGCCCTGCCTTTTTCTTATTTACCCAAGGTACTCTAGAGGTAAGGGGTGGCTCTGGGAAGGGGTGTCATCAGCCAAGCACTGGGTTTCATCCAAGCTTAGAGGATGCAGGAAAGGGTTGACGACAGAGGAGAGTATTCCAGGAAGTGAGGGTTTCAGGTGGCACAGGGAGAAGCTTTGTGAAAGAGGAGTCAGTGAAGAGGGATGGGGAGGATGTAACAGTGAGGGAAGAGCATCTTGGGAGAAGGGACGACTGAAGGGGCCTTCACTGGACAGTGAAGGTGGATGGTGGGCTCTGAGGGAAGCTTCCAGCCTCCCAGGACCTTGGGCTTCTGCATCATCGTTAGGGATGTGTATTAAAAATGCATGTTCCTGGGTTTCACCACAGACCTAAGGAAGCAGAACCTCGGTGGCCATTTTTTTTAAGCAGTTTTATTCACACATCATACACTCCATCCAATGTGTACAATCAGTGGCCCTCAGTGTAATCACAGAGTTGTGCTTTCATCAGCATAATCAATTTTAGAACATTTTCATTGCTCCAAAAAGAACCCCCCACACACACACCCTTTGTACACTCCTATTATTGACACTTAGTACTGGTCTGTTACCATTGTTACCGTTGATGAAAAATTATTATATTATTGTTAACTATAGTCCATAGTTTGCATTAGCTGCATTTGTCTCATATACCACCCTTTTATTAAAACCTTGTAATACTCATACATTTGTTCTAGTTCATAGAAGAACATTCTTATATTTGTACTATTAACACCTCTATGTGCCATTTTAATCAGCTCCCAGATATGCACCCTGGCTGGGAGTCCTGGTGCCTGATGACATTCAATGATCTCATACAGATACAGTACCCTGTACAGCATCTATTTCTTCAATGATTGTTATCAGAATCAGGGCAACTGCTTGGTTATGTCTGTGTCATATGGGAGGGTATGTAGGTACAGCCTATTACCAGTAAGAGAGGGTTAGTATTAGCTCATATACTTGGCATCCAGAGGATGGGGAAAATATTTCCTCACATTTCCTTTCATATCTCTGAGGAACCCCTTCTTGTTCTGGTTTCCCTCCTTCCTCTTTCACTGTTATCTTGGTGTTTTGTACCTACCAGCCCTCTCTTATGGTCTGTGGCCCCTCCCAGGGGCAGGGTCATCTTGAGGCTCGTGTGTGCCTGGGGGAGCTCAGGTCCTGCCCCATCTTCAGAGTAGATTGTGAGCAAGACACCTGTAACTGACTTCCTCTCCTAGCATCCTTCAACACGTTTTTTTTTTGCTAGCAATCTGTCTCCTTTCTCTGTCTTACTAAAGGTTCCTCAGAAACGGCTGAAGGGGGAAAGGAAGGAAAGGGATGAGGAAACATTTTTCCTTGCCCACAGTATCTCTAAATCTTACCTCTTAAGCTTTGGTTCAAATCCCACCTTTGGCAGCCAGCCCTTTCCGACCACTCCAGCTCACACCAAACTTTCCTCACTCTGAATTTCCCTTGAAATTCTAGTCAGGGACAAACTATTTCAGAGTTTGAATGAAGCAAATGTCTATTTAGCTGTGCTGGCCCTAGATGCTTTGGGCAATATAGCTAAAATACATCGTGAACAGTAAATAGAAAGCCCAGGGAATATCTATGGTGTCAGGAGATTTTGCCTTAGAGAAAAGAGAAAGGAGACCTTGCAGGGACTGAGTAGAGAATGGCTTTGAGTGGAGGAAAAGGGATAGAGCAGGAGTGAAGAGAGCTGGAAAAGGTACAGCAGGAGAAAGGGGAAAAAGAAACAGCCACTGCAGGTGAAATGAACCTCAATCCATTTGTGTGACCAGTTTCCTAAGCCAGATGCTCAGTTGAGGCAGCCAGTGTTGATGATGAGGTCTGTGGTTCCCAGAAGGGTGGGAAGGAGATGTGAACGTTAATAAGTGATGAAAAAGAGTGAGCAACAACAACAAAGTCTCTTGAATCCCTACATGTTCAGTTATGGAAATGAGCAGAAAGATGAAAATCTTAAGCCTGGCAGTTTAAGGGAGTGTGGCTGGTTATTCAATCAAACCAATAAATTAATGCTCAATATTTGCTTGCTCTTATTCATTTTAGTGCCTGCGGGGCTTAATGCCATGCTCTGCATGTGGTAGGTACTTGGTTTTTGTTAAATGAATGAAATTAATTTTCTCTCCCTCTTATCCCATTCCTTCATTTCCTTCCTGCGGTCCGAGGACTGGGAGCTCTTCTTTGAATGCTCAGTACTTATTAAACTGAATCCTGAAATGGTCAATGACATTCGAATCAACAACAGTAAAAAAATTTCATTTATAAAATTAGCAAAGATTAATAAAAAGATAATTCCCAACGACTAATGACTTTGTTGGCAAATTGGATTTTTATAAATTAAGAGGAGAATATTCATTCAATTTTTTTTGGGGGGGCAGGGTAATTTGACACTATTTGTCAAAAACCTTAAGAGTGTATATACCCTTTGACTAAAATGTTCAACCTTTATAAATTACCCTAAGGAAATAATTACTGCTGAGTGGAAAGAAATATATGGAAGGATGATAATCACAGCATTGTACCTGAGAGTGAAAATCTAAAACATCTGAAATGCTAATAACTAAAGGACTGGGTAACAAGTGTGTGCTTGATATCTTGAAGCCACTTATCATAATGTGGTAGGAAAACACTTGAAAAAGGTGAACATACTAAAGATGAATTAAATTAAAAAAAAAAAAGGTCACAAAACAAGTTACATGGCTTAGGAGATTGGGACCCTGGGAATTCTAGTCTGTTACTTAGTGGTTACATGCTCTCAATCAGGTTTGTAGACTTTTTTGTACTTCAGTTTTCTTTTCCATAAAGTGGGGACGTGGCTGGCTCCCCCACAGGGTTGTTAAAGGATTGGTGATCATGTGCCTAACATTAGCCCTGTGCCTGGCATGTTTCAGACACTCAGTAGGGGATATTATTACCCAATTTCGGTGTTTGTTTTTTTTTTTAAACACATGTATATTTGCATAGAGAAAGAAAGATAAATAGTAATTACAGTAAAATGCTAGCAGTGTTATCTCTGACTGGTGACACTGCTTTTTGTTTCCTTTTTAGCTTTTTTCCCTTTTTTACAATGAACATATATGATATTAGAATCAGAAACAAAGTATTTGGAAGAGAGATGGGCTTGAGTTAAAAAAGTGAAAGAAATATAAAGATGAATTACAGATTCATTCAGGTTAGAATTGTGAAACCTGAGGAATCATTCATTTAACTTCATTGTACGGTTGAGGAAATGGAAACACCAAGGTGCAAAATGGCTTGTCTTCAGTAGTAAATAAATAGTAAATGGATAAACAGCTCCTGAGCCAGTGCTTTTCCTACTACGCTGTCTTCGTGGACATGGGGGTCAAAAGAGGGGATGTTTTAGTCCTGGATGGACATAGATCTGCAATCTATTGGTCATCAGTAGAATGTCTCCTAAAGCTCCCAGGAAGCTACTTCTGTCACCTTTCCTCTCCCCAGGAAACACAGTTTCACCTAAAATCCGTTACTTCACACCACTTCATACCGTACACACTTGTACAAGTTACCTAACCTCTTTGAATTTTTCTTTCTTCTTCACTGAATGGAGACAGTGATATCACTGGGAATCCTCTGCAGCGTTTCTAGCCCTGCACTCTGAAGTGCCAGGCCCCTGAGATCATCTGTACGTGATTTCCCGCAGGAGCACATGTCTCAAATGGAGCCACCATCTTCCCCCTCAAACCTGTTTCTCCTCCAGTGTTCGGCTTTGGAAAATGACTGCACAGAATCCAGGGTGTCATCCCCATGCTTTCTCCTTGAACCCCTTGCCGAATTCATTATTAAGTCTTATAGATGTGGCCTCCCAATGATTCCATTCTCTTCCATCTTTCTGCTCTTTGCCCCATCCCTCGCCCCCTGTGAGTTTCCAGCACTGGGCATTTCTTGCTTAGTCTGTACTGATAGTCCCTTAACTGGCCTCCCTGCCTGTGGTCTTTCCCCTTTCTGATCCAGAATCAGAGTGAGAATCTAAAATGCAAAGTGGGTCTTTCAGACCCAGACTTGGAATCCTTCTCAGGCTCCTCATTAGGGCCAGGATAAAATCCGGACTCTGGAATAGGGCATACAAAGCCCTCCATTATTAGCCCTTGTGGACTTCTCCCAGCTGCTGGGGATGTCCTCCCTGTATTCATCACTTGGCCCCCAGCGCAGACATTTTCTTCCCCCCCTTTTACCAAATGGGACAGCTTGGTAACAAGTCACCAGTGTTCCTTTAAGCATTTGAGAGCAGGATGCAGCCTGCTTTGTCTCATAAATATTACCAAGTCCAAGGACAACTGTCTCTGTCTCTCATCCTTGAGGGTTTCTCCAAACAAAGGAAACAGAGTCATGTTCTGGGGCAGAAATTAACAGATGAAAACCCTAGCTTATGGAATCACTGAACTCACCTCTGGGGGAGACAGTCGATTCCTTGGCCTCATTCTTACAGCCAGCCTCTTGTGTTTGTGAGTAGACCCAAGTGTGATATGATCCCAGGAGTCTATTTCTTTAATATCCAATATTTGCTTTAATGTAAACTCCTTGTGAAACACAGGGTTCTGACTAGAGGGTATATGTGGCCAAGTTTCCTGGGGTGGGTCAGGAGGGGAAAGGGGAGAGGTTCTACTGATGTTATCAAGCTTGAAAAATGTAGACCACCCTGTGCTAGAATAGCTCCAAAAAGATATTCTTAGGGGCTAAATCCCTGTCTTTGCACCACAAGACACGGAAGCCAAATGGTCTTGCAAATACTAACAGAAGAGTGCTCTCTTCTCTTGGAATTGGGACTTTGATGAAATGGTGGTGACCTTTGGTTCAGTGGTCAAACCATAGATTGCATGGAATTCCTCATGGCTTGAATTGTCCTTGAGTATTATGGACCATCATGTACAGGTTGAATCAAAGGAAGTCACAGGATGGACTGGCAAAGCTGTAGAGACCTTAGTGTCACTGCTTATATACTTTGGGAACTGGATAAATGTTGATACTGATTAAAGGGAGGATAATACACAGAACTTCAGAATTCAGCAGAAAACTTTGGATTCCTGGCCAGGAGGGTGTAGGGTGATGGTGTGGGGGAGGGTAAGGAGATGATGGTGGGGTGGTTGTTTGAGAGGGCATTCACATCTGCTTGCCCCTCCAAATTCTGAAGTACTGTAGTACATGCTCCTTAGGTTTTGTTTCTTGAAATTGTACCACTTTCACTTTGTCTCACTAACATGGCTCAGTTGGCATGCCTTTGGAAGTTCTTCCTAAGCTCTTGCCCCAGTACTCTGGGGCAGACATGGTGCAGCACCCTGCTCTGAACACAGTAGATGCTCTGTAAATATTTGTGGAGTGAATAAATGATCAGGCCTTTGGGTGGACCTTTAGTAATGTATTCATTTGTTCTCTCATTCATCAACCTGCATTAATTAGCACAAGGCACTCTCCATCTGGGAGGAAACACAAAGATGAATCAGACCTGCTCTCAAGGAGCTTATCCTTCTGGGAGGGTTTAAGGGAAATAAATAGCAATCCTGAATTAGTGATGGACACCATAGCAAAGGACAGAAAATGGGCAGAGGGAGTTGAGATGAAGGGAAACTACTTTTAGTCGGGGGTTGGTAGAGGAGGAGGCATTTGATCTGGAAATTTAGGGAGGTGTCGGATTTAGACGTGCAGAGAAGGGAAAGAGGATTTCCCTTGTGCATGAAGGCACCAAGGTGAAAGGCCTAGGGGATGTTCAGGGAATAGTGAGGAGTCAAACCTAGTGGAAGAGTTATAGTGGGAAACAGCAGAGGAAAGGAGGGCTGGTATGGGGCTGGGGAAGGCCTTGACCTCAACACATGGTTCCTAATTGCACACCCAGGGTTGGAGGGGTCAGAGGTATGAGCAGCAGGGCAGAGAAAGGTCCTACAGATTCGTTTTCACTCCATGGCTGGTGAAGTGATAGATTTAATTTATTCCAGGAGTATTTGAACTCTATGATAAACACAGTGCTGGTGGTGAACAAACAGATATGGTCCCTGTCCCCATGGACCATACAGTTTAGTATGGAGACAGACAAATAAATAGTAGACAAACCAATTGCAAATCATATGTGTAGGCTGAAGTGGACTTAGCATGAAGCTATCAGTGCTGAACATTAAGTGCCCCTCACTTGCACAGGTCCTAGTGATTTTGAATTTGTGATCTTTTTAAAAGAAGGCCCTCCATGTTGTATAATCGTCAGGTTCCTTAAAACCTGGATGTATTATGAGATAAAGAATAAGGAAGGAGGGAGGAGGAAGCCTATTAGACAGGTGTATCAATCACTGGGAATCTCAAGCCCATGTTGCTCAGTATACCCCTTCCCTGCAAACATTGACCCTTGTCCCTTCTTACTCTACATGCAGCAGCGTGTGACATGGTAATTCTCCCTTTACTCTTTCAGGCTGAACTTCCTACTTTCTCCTAATTCTTTCCTGCTAATGGCCTTCTCACACACTGTTCCCTTGACCTGGAGTTCTTTCCTCAGCTCCTCACATCATAGGTTATGGGTTTTGAGCAGGGAAACAACGTGATCAGATTTATATTTTTAAATGGTCACTTTGGCTCCTGAATGAAGAGTCAAGTAAAGGAGGCCTGAGGTCAGTTGATTATGGAGATAAGTGGTCAGGTCCAGAATATGTTTAGAAGGTAAAAGAACATTTGCTGATGGATTGAATGTGGGCTGTGATGGAGAGGAATCAACTAAACTTCTTTGTGGTGCCTTCATTTTCTTCTTCTGAAGTGCCTATTGGATGTTTGCTACCTTAACTATTCTTTCGCGCCTTTATCTCTTTGTATCTCTGGCTGCATTTTAGGTGAATTCTGAGCCGTGCCTTCTACTAAGTTTCTCTCTGATTATGACCATTACAAAGATTTTTTTGACTATTGAGTTTTTAAATTTAGTTACTATATTTTTCATTTCTAAGATTGAAAAAATATTTTTCATGCCTACCTGTTTTAGTTCCATACAATTTTTTGTTATTCCTTCTGAAATGGATATTGAGGGATAAGGGTTGACTTGTCTAGGACTGGTATCCTACAGACAGGCCTCCTAGAAAAGGAATCGGCCTTAAGCGCAGATCCATGGAAGTTGTCCAGTGTTATGACGATCATGCCTGGCCAACAGCAAGTATTGGATACCAGCCCTGCATCTTCATCCCCCATCATGCCTAGGAGAGGAGGGGGTTGGTACTTCTCTAGCCACAAATATTTGCTACTAAGTTGCTAAGTCATATGAGCTGCACCCACAAGACTTGGACTTCAGCCGCTTGATCACATGGGGCGTGCTTGTCTGCCTCCACTGAGAACACTGAGCCCAGGTTCTGCTCTCTGATACTGCTGCTGCATCCCAGCTGCTCCCACAGCCAAGGAAGAGGCTGGTGCATGCCTAGAGAGGCAACTTCAAAGTCTCTCAGCCAGAAATTTAGGGTCTCTTTCCTAGACCCTGATATTCTGGTCATGCTTGACCTCTATGCTGCCCTGATGGGTGCAGGTCTAGGAAGCTGGCTGCCTGGCTGTTTGGCCTTGTTTGCATTACAAATATTATGACTGCAGTTATCTCTCAAACATCCTAAATGTACTTATGTATGTTTGTGATGCTTTTTTATGAAACTGATTTCACCTGGGTTGATTCATGTTCAGATTGTTGATGTTGGCTATTTTTCTTGGCATTAGATATCTTCATGTGTTTTGTAATTTTGGATTTGAGTGGGAGGCTTGTAGATTTTTTCCTTCCCTTCTTGTGTATTCAGTTCTACCAGTCTAGAGGTTTGTTTGCTTCCCCTGAGTCCCTGGTACAAAAATGGGTCTTCTCATGGTGACTTATGAATTGGAGATACTGACACTAACACATATCCAGGCACAGAGCCAGTGGATGGCTTGGTTCAATTCCTGGGAGAGGCCTTGCTTTCTACTTCCCCAGACCCATAGCTTCCTATGAAGCTATAACCCAAGGCAGACCTTGGCAACTGTTTTTTTTTTTTTTTTTTTTTTTAAGTGTCCTTTCTGGATTTAAGCAGTGGAGCGCTTTTAGCTCATTTGTTGTTGTTAGAGTTGAGCTCCCCAGCTGTACTGCCAGCTTCGAGGCCTGGAGCCCTGTGGTCCTTTAGCTTCAGCCTTGCTCACTGCTTTGGGTTTCTCTTCCATTTCTGATCCATAGAGATATTAATGTGTGTATATTTCTTTATTTGCCTGCCATTGCTGTGTGTTTGGAGCGATGGGAGTGCAACAAAGCTGGACTCATTTTGCTATTCTGATCTAACAGCTAGTCTTGTAGACACAGGTGGGCACTTAGCCCTCATGCTGTGGTTCTGAAAAACTCACTCAGTGGTGTGCCTTCTCCTAGCACAGCCCCACTCACTGGTGGTGTGTGGTGGTGTTTCTGCAAAAAGTAAAGAACCACTCAGAAGGAAGGTGGTGTGTGTGTGTGTGTGTGTGTGTGTGTGTGCATGCATGTGTGCGCGCGTGCATGTATGCTCAAGACCACTTCTCTCATTCCCATAGACTCACAATTGGAAGAGATCTTCGAAGTAATGAGACCAAAAAACCTCTGACACAGCACAGGTTTCCCATCTATAACACACTTGGAAGGTGATCAAGGCTGCTTGATTACTCATGGCCAGTAACCCAACTGGACATGTGAGATCCTTTCAAGGACATCTCTAGATTCCAGGCAGGCCGAGATGGAAGTGGTGTTCAACTTCGCCCTGGCAAGGCAGCCACTAACAGCATTGTATTCCCCATTCAGGTGAAGCAAATCTGTTTTTAAGGAACCCTTCCTGTATTGAGCCAAGTTTCTCCCTGTAACTTTCACCAATGGGTCCTAGTTCTGCCATCTGAAGCAGCTTTGAACAAGTGTTGTACCCTTTCAGAATTTGAGAACAGTCCCAGATGTCTCTTCTCCTGGCTCCATCTTTCAGCTTCCCCCCTCCAGTCCAGTTGCCTTTCAATATGTGAACTCTAGGTTATCCCTGCCACTTGTAAAACATGGCCTTGTCTTGACCAAGACAGGGAAAGAAGGGGAGCAAGTCCCTTCACATCCCTCTGATCTCAGCTCTGCGCAGCCACCCTGGAAGGTAACTGGCTGTGAAATGTTTCACAAGGAAACAAGTCCCTTTTGTGGCCACTGGAGAGTATTTTAAGATGCTGTCTTCCCTTGCCTTGCTCTTTTGCATCACAATGCTCTTTACCCTTGAGAGAATTATCTGAGATGTGACTGCGAGAACTATAGATTATATAGCACCCCCATCAATCTTCTGCCTAAAATGAACTGATTCTATTTTAGTGACTTGCCTTATAATTTTCATGATCCTCATAATCTTCCCAAGCAAAAGTTTCTGAATGGTTATACATGTTATTTATTATGGTTCCCAGAAACTCTAGAGTAATTGTTATTTTAGATGGATTCCTTATTAATTGGCTATTTCAATGATTTTCACAGCCCATCTCTACTTGCTAAGTGGTTTGGTTGAGTTTTTTTTAGTTGTAATACATAGGTTCATTCACACCAGCTCAGGTGAAGTTGCAGAGGTAGTTAAAAAGACAGTGGAGCGGAGTGAGTCATCAACACGGTGACATTTTTCTCCTGAAAAAGCCTCCATAGAGATTTAGTGAATTAAAGGACAAATCCCTCTTGCTTAGAACTAGGAGGATAGTAGAGACTGGAGAAGGACTCCACAAACTCTGAACGAAAGAAAAAGAAAAATATCAAGTAGGAAATCTATTCTAGACATGCCAGTCCATGCTGGTTCCCTCTTTCTTACTTGGTCCCTCACAGCTTAGGAGTCACACATAGGCAGCACAGTCAGGCTCCTTCCCACTAAGTACAGAAACTGTGGAACAACTGACAGCAGCAAATTAGAACTTCATGCATAACACAAGCCACTGAGGAGTGCTGCATACAAAGGGGCCCCCATGGCGGGGGTGGGGACTGCTCCATGTTTTGCCCTCACACAATTCAATTTCAATTGGTTGGACCACTTAAAATGAAGAACTAACTCACTTTTCTGAATTGATTCCATCTGGCTACCTGGGGCAGGATTCCCTAATGGAGAAGAAACAGCAGGCAGAAAAGCCTCACAGAAGAAAAGGAGGTTAAACTAAATTGCTGTAAGATAGGATGCATCCAAGAACTGAAAAGTATCAGGAAAATGGGTCACTGAGTAAGAGAGAGAAATTAAATCATAGGAGCTGGGTAGAAAAGTCTACATATAAACAAACAGAACAGATCAAGATTCCAGGAGAAGGAACAGAAGAAAGGAAGAACTCTCCTGGAGGTGAAACAACTGCACAAAATGTGGAATCTTAAAATTGCAACTCATATCCAGGCAAGAATCAGATGAAGAAGAGCTGAGAAAATCTGAATAAACATGGGCTATTCTAAAGGTCTAGAATAAGTTAGCTCAAGCATCAAAGAAGAGCCTTAACACAAAGCCATTCAACAATAAAACCCTAGATAAGAGGGAGAAATAGACCTTTAGAATTAATTCATTAAGATAATCAAATGCCTTGATATCAGCAAAAAATTACAAGCCCAGACCAAGAAACAGGAAGATATGGCTCAGTCAAGGGAACAAATTAAAGCTTTAGAGGAAATTCAGAAGCTGGAACAACTAATCAAAGATGTTCAAACAAAGCTCCTAAATCAGTACAAGGAGATGAAGTAAATATGCATAAAATGACAATGTGGGAGCAGGGTGCAAGGGTAGCTCAGTGGTAGAATTCCTACTTTCCATGTAGGAGTCCTGGGTTCGACTCCCAGTCTGTGCACTTCTGAAACAAACAAACAAAACCCAAAATAAACAACACAAAAATTCAACAAATGGTGCTCCAATAAGCGAATAGACCCCTTATGGAAGAAGAATGAAATATATGAAATATGACCCCTGCCATACAGCATACAACAACGACAAAAAAAAAAAAAAAAAAAAAAAAAAGACAGTGCGGGAGCGTAAAGAAGAAACTGAAAATATAAAGAGAAATGTAATAGAAATGATGGAGATGAAAGGACAATAGTAGAGATTAAAAAATGCACTAGAGTCATATGACAGATTTGAACAGGCAGAAGACAGAATCAATGAACCAGAAGACAGGACAATCAAAATCATACAGTTAGAAGAACAGATAGAGAAAAATTGTATAAAAAATTGAGCAGTGTCTCAGGGATTTGAGTGACAGCATGAAGCACACAAACATATGCATCATGAGTGTCCCAGAAGGAAAAGAGAAGAAAAGGGGACAGAAAGAAAGTTTGAGGAAATAATGGCCAAAACCTTCCCAACTCTTATGAAAGATATACATATACATGTCCAAAAAGTGCAATGTACTCCAAACAAAATAAATCCTGATAGACCTACTCTGAGACACATACTCAACATCTTTGATTATCTTATAACAGAATGCCAAAGATAAAGAGAATTCTGAAAGCAGCAAGAGAAAAGCAATCTATCACTTACAAAGGATCCTTAATAAGACTAAGTGTGGATTTCTGATCAGAAACCATGGATGTAAGAAGGTTGTGGTATGATATATTTAAGGTACTGAAAGATAAAAACTGCCAGCCAAAAATTCTTTGTCCAGTAAAACTGTCTTTCAAAAACAGGGGAGAGTTTAAGATAAGCAGGAACTGAGAGAGCCTATAAAAAGAGGCCTGCCCTACAAAATATTCAGAAGGGAGTTCTGCAGGTTGAAAGTAAAAGACAGGAGAGAGTGGATTGGAACAGTGTGAAGAAATGAAGATCTTCAGTTAAGGGTAATTAATGGATAAATAAAAGCCAAATAATACTGTATCCTCAGTGTACAACTTTGCTCTTTAATTCATATAAGAAGCAGGATACACTTAAACAGGAAAAAGGAATATTTCCTGATAACAGACATGGAGAATATAAAGTGGTAAAGTGGGACAAAACAACATATAGAGGAGAAACAGATGATATGGGAGCAGAAAACATGTATACTATTGAAGCTAAGTTGGAACCTTTTCAAATTAGTATGTTACAAATGTAGGTTATGTAATATAAACCCCAGAGTAACAAGGAAAATATTTTTAAAAAATACAGAAACAGAGATGAGAAAGGGCTCTGTCACATCACAAAACATCAATTATATGTAGTTGATATATATATATATATATGATTTTAATTAAGGAAATGGGTGACAAAAAAGACATGACATATAAAAATCAAAGGACAAAATGGCTGAAGTAAATACTGCCTTTATAGTAATAATACTGAATGTTATCAGGTTAAACTCCCTGTGGTAATTAGATTCAGGTGTCAACTTGGCTAGATGAAGGTGCCTAGTTGATATTGCTGTGGACATGAGCCAATGGCATGTGAACCTCATCTGTTACTGATTACATCTGCAGCTGGCTAGGAGGTGTGCCTGATGCAATGAATGATATTTGATTTAATTGGCTGGTGCTTAAATGAGAGAGCTCAATGTAGCACAGCCCAAGCAGCTCAGCATACTTCATCTCAGCACTCACAGCTCAGTCCAGGCCTTTGGAAATGCAGAAAGGAATCACCCCAGGGAAAGTTCTTGGAACCCAGAGGCCTGGAGAGAAGGCCAGCAGAGATCACTCTGTGCCCTCCCATGTAAGAAGGAACCTCAGTTGAAAGTTAGCTGCCTTCCCTCTGAAGAACTATATGTTAACTAAATAAATCCCCTTTACTTGAAAGCCAATCCATCTCTGGTGTGTTGCATTCCAGCAGCTAGCAAACTAGAACACTCGTCAATCAAAAGACATAGGTTGGGGACAAGATGGTGGCATAGTGAGGTGAGGAATTTAGTTCATTCTCCAGAGCAGATAGTCAATAGTCAGGAATGGTACAAACAGCTGCTGGGTGAGCATCAGTGACTGGATACAGAGTACACCAGTCTGGACCAAGTGGAACAGCTGAGATCCTATGCAGAATTGAAGTCCCTCAAGGCATAGAAGCTGATGACCCTCCCTCATAGGCATGGCAGACTTGCTCCCCTTGGAGAAAGGAAACAGACTTTATTAGTAGCAAGGGCTTAGCTCAACCAAGTTGAATTCCAATTGTGGAATTAATTAACAAATTCTGACTACTGAATACAGGCCCTGAGCACAGATGAACCTGGAATAAGCACTAAAGGAACTAGGAGTTTTTACCCTAGCAGAGAGGGGGTGGGTATGATGAGAAGAGAAGAAGCAGAGGCTTTTTGAGTTGGACAGCACAAAATACTGGAAAAGGGCTGGGACACAAGAAAAGGGGGCACAAAGACCCTGGAGATTCATAGAGGCACGTACCAACTCAAGCTCTTGATTAGATAAGCTGAGGCATAGGAGTCTGGCTCTGAAAAGCCTTTTTTCTTTTTCTTAACTTCTTAAACAGCTCCTTGAATAGAACTGCAAGCACTCTCAGGCTCCAGCACTGCCCCAGGCAAGGGTGAAACTAAGGCAAATCTGAGAGACTAACTAGTCAGGTGAGAGGGGTTAATTCCCTAAAGAATGTATCTTCCTCAAGAAAAGGGGAGTAGGGCCCAGCTCAAGTGGAAGCCCTCCTTCAAGGAATTCAGACCCCAGAGGCTGGAAAGCAGAAGCAATCAAAGACTGCCTACTATCTCATCTTTGTCTCAGCCATGCCCCTGGCAGGCAGAGTCTTCTTAAATTAAAGGCATTGCATCACTTAAAGCTGGTAGGAAGCTGTGGGCAGAGAAGTGCCGCATGCTGGGAAGGAGAGGAAAAGCACAGTCTAGAGGCTTCATAGAAAAGTCTGACAACATTTTGGGTCTCACCTTCAGCCTCAGGGAAAACTGATGCTGGCTACTCTTTCTTCCTGAGATGTGGGCTTGTCTGGTTGGGGAAAATCTGATTGGGGTCTATAATATCTGAGGAGACCCTCCTCAAATAATAGGGCTCCATATATGCCAGATAAGACATAGAAAAACAAGAACTAAAAAGTTCTGATCAAACAGAACCTACACTAGAGGTCTGGAATAAGTTGAACTGAATGTCAAAGAACAGATAGAGAACAAAGCCATGCAGCAGGAAAATCCTAGGTAAAAGAGTGAAAACAAACTCCAGAATAAACTTTAGGGAAATCAAATGCCTAGAACACAGACAAAACAAAAAACAAATCATACTAGGAAATTAGAAGATACGGCCCAGTCAAAGGAACAAACCAACACTTCAAATGAGATGCAAGACTTGAAACAATAATTCAGGATGTTCAGACAGACATGTAAAATCTCATCAACAATCAAATCAATGAGTTGAGGGAAAATATAAAGATATTGGGTGAACATAAACAAGAACTTGAAAGTTTGAAAAAACAAATAGCAGAATTTATGGGAATGAAAGGCACAACAGAAGAGATGAAAAAACAATGGAAACCTAAAACAATAGAATTGAAGAGGCAGAAGAAAGGATTAGTGAATCAGAGGACTGGATATCCAAAATCCAACATACAGAATAAAATATAGGGAAAAGAATGAAAAAATATGAACAGAATCTCAGGGAATTTAATGACAACATGAAATGCATGAATATACATGTTGTGGTGTCCCAGAAGACGAAGGAGGAGAAAGACTAACAGGGGAAATAATCACTGAAAATTTCCCACCTCCTATGAGAGACATAAAATTACAGATATAAGAAATGCTCATACCCCAAACAGAATAGAGCCAAATAGACATACTCCAAGACACTTACTAATCAAATTGTCAAATGTCAAAGACAAAGAGGGAATTTTGAAAGTAGCAAGAAGAAAGCAATCCATCACATATAGGGGAAGTCCAATAAGACTATGTGTGGATTTCTCAGCAGAAACTATGGCGACGAGAAGGCAGTAGTTTGATATTTTAAAAATTTTGAAAGACAAAACCTGCCAAACAAGAATCCTATACCCAGGAAAACTGAGGAGAAGATTAAAATATTTTCAGCAAACAATCACTGAGAGAATTTGTGACTAAGAGACCAACTCCACAAGAAATAATAAAGGGAGCACTACAGGCAGATAGGAAAAGGCAGGAGAGAGAGGTCTGGAGAAGAGTGTAGAAATGAAAACTATTGGTAAAGGTAAAAACAGAAAAAAACTTAAGTATGACATATATAATCCAAAAGACAAAATGGTAGAAGAAAGTATTGCCTTTACTGTAATAACATTAAATGTTAATGGATTAACTCCCCAATCAAAAGATATAGACTGGAAGAATGGATTGAAAAACAGGACCCATCTATGTGCTGTCTACAGGAGACTTACTTTATACCCAAGGACAAAAATAGGTTGAAAGTGAAAGATTGGAAAAAGATACTTCATTCTAATAACCTGAAAAGAGCAGGGTAGTTATACTAATATCCAACAAATTAGACTTCAAATGTAAAACAATTAAAAGAGACAAAGGACATTATGTATTAATGGAAGGAAAAAATTCAACAAGCAGACATAATAATCATGAATATTTATACACTAAGCCAGAGTGCTACAAAATCATGAGGTAAACACTGACAGCATTGAAGGGAGAAGTAGATATCTCTACCATGATGTTTGGAGACTTCAATTCCCCACTCTCATCAGTGGATAGAACATCTAGACAGACAATCAGTAAGGAAACAGAGATTTAGAATTATACAATACATGAACTAGACTTAATAGATATTTGTAGAACCTGACACTCCACAATAGCAGAATACACATTTTTCTCAAGTGCTCATGGATCATTCTCAGGGATAGACCATATGCAGGGTCACGAAGTAAGTCTCAATAAACTTAAAAAGATTGGAATTATATGAGCACTTTCTTGGATCATAATGGAATAAAATTGGAAATCAGTAATAGGCAGAGGGCCAGTAAATTCACAAATATATGGAGGCTAAACAACACACTCTTAAACAATCAGTGGTTGTTCTAGTTTGCTAGCTGCCAGAATGCAACACACCAGAGATGGATTGGCTTTTAATAAAAGGGGATTTATTTTGTTGGTTCTTCAGAGGAAAGGCAGCTAACTTTCCACTGAGGTTCTTTCTTACGTGGAAGGCACAGGATGGTCTCTGCTGGTCTTCTTTCCAGGCCCCTGGGTTCCAACAACTTTCCCCGGGGTGACTTCTTTCTGCATCTCCAAAGGCCTGGGCTGAGCTGCAAGTACTGAGATGAGGAATGCCAAGCTGCTTAGCTGTGCTACATTGCGATCTCTCATTTAAGCACCAGCCAATTAAGTCAAATGTCACTCATTGCAGCAGACACGCCTCCTAGCTGACTGCAGATGTAATTAGCAACAGATGAGGTTCACGTACCATTGGCTTATGTCCACAGCAACAAGACTAGGTATGCTCACCTGGCCAAGTTGACAACTGAATCTAACTAACAGTAGTCAAGGAAGAAATAACAGGAGAAATCAATAAATATCTGCAGGCAAATGAAAATGAAAACACAATATATCAAAATTTGTGGGATACCATGAAGGCAGTGTGGAGAGGGAAATTTATAAAACAATAAATTAAAAACTGCCTATATTAAAAAAGAAGAAATAGTAATAATTGAGGAATTAACTGTTTACTTGGAAGAGGTAGAGGAAAAGTAGCAAACTAACCCCAAAACGAACAAAAGGAAAGAAATTACAAAGATTAGAGCAGAAATAAATGGAATTGAGAATATTAAAACAGTTGAGAGAATCAATGAAACCAGAAGTTGGTTCTCTGAGATAATCAATAAAATCATTAGACCCTTAGCTAGGCTGACCAATAAAAGAGAGAGAGAGAGGGAAAGAGGATGCAAACAAATAATTTCAGAAATGGAAGCGGGGACATAACCACTGACCCTGCAGAAATAAAGGAGGTAATGAAAGTATACTAGGAGCAATTATATGCTAACAAAGTAGACAATATAAATGGACAACTTCCTCGAAAGACATGAACAACCAACATTGACTGGAGAAGAAATAGACCACCTCAACAAACCAAGCACAAGTAAAGAGATTGAACCAGTCATCATGAAGCTCCCATAAAAGAAAAGCCCAGAACCAAATGGCTTCACATGTGAATTCTACCAAGCATTCAAGAAAGAATTAGTTCCAATCCTGCTCAAACTCTTCAAAAAAACTGAAGAGGAGGGAAAGCTACCTAACTCATCCTATGAAGCCGACAAATGAATAACAACATTGCAAGGGGTTGAAAATGGATGGTATGTAGGAAAAGGTAGAATCAATGCAAGCGAGGGTCTATAGTCAACAGTAGCATTGTATTATGCTTCCACTGAATGTAACAAAGGCATTATATCAAAACTAAATCTCAACAGTGGGTGGTATGGGGGAGAAGTATGGATTCTATGTGGAAGAAAAAAATGTCTTCATATAGATTTTGGTGGTGAAGGCATGTCTATTTACTTAGGTTGGATTGTATGATGTGCAAATTTGTTTAAAAATGAAAGAGAGAAACAAGTGCTAGAGAAAATGTGGACAAAGAGATGTTCCTATTCATTATTGGTTGGGAAGCTGAGAGATGTAGGCCCTCTGGAGGTCAGTGTGGTGGTTCCACAGGAGTCTGTGGGTGGGTTGCCATATGATCTTGCAATCCTGTTGCTAGGTATATACTTGGAGGAACCAAGAGTGGCGACACAAATGGATTTCCACACTGGTGTTTATGATGGCAGTGTTCATGATTCTCAATGGATGGAGGTGGCCTAAGGGCACAATGACTGAGGAGTGGAAGGGGAACTGTGGTGTTTACAATCAAAGGACTACTGAGTGACTGTAAGAAGGAATGAAATTATGAGGCATTCAATTAGGTCAATGAATCTTAAGGACACTATGTTGAATAAAATGTCAAAAACAAAAAGACAAATATTATCATGCCTCACTCATATGGATTAACTATAATATAGAACTCAGAGACTTGAAGTCAAGAGTGTGGGTTGTTATGTTGGGGCCTATTGAATATGTTCCAAGATTGTAAGCTCTTACAGTAGTCATATATTTAGGAGTTGTACCTGCTATTTTTAAATTCTGAGATACTGAGCTATTTGTATATAACCTGGTCATTCCCTGAAACTGTGGGTATTTATGTGACATCTCAGACTCAGATTTAGAGCACTGAGGTTATGAAAATTGGCAATACCTCGTTCAGCAAAAAACTGAAAATATGATCAGATTTTGTTTAAATATTTGAATGAAACTTATCTGAATAAGACTAAGGTAAATCACAATGCTGGGTAAAGGATGATATGGCCTATATTTTCAAACTTCAACCTCTGTGCAAGACCAAAGGGAGAGATGTTTATTGGGTGCAAAATTTATGTTTTGGGTAGCACATTATCTAATTTAACTTGCATGGTCAGTTTACTTGAACACCATAATTATATGGAATCTTGAATAGAGTGTGAGATCTTGTTGGTTTGCACAGGTTAGTTTATGCCCTGATAGATTCCAGAGTAATTTGGATACAGAATAAAAGTATTTGCAAAGTCCCCTTTGAGGACTGGCGGGGAGGGAGGGTGGGGAAAGAAGGAAATATTAAACTTCCCCATATGGGGAATTCCTGATATTTTTGTGAGCAGTAAGGACAACTAATTCAATAGGCTGAGCCCTCAAGCTTGGGACTTTCCCCTATGAAGGTTATTCCTGCAAAGGAGAAGCTAAACCTACTGTTAATTATGCCTAAGAGTCACCCCCAGAGAAGCTCTTTTGTTGCTCAGATGTGGCCTCTCTCTCTAAGCCAACTTGGCAAGTGAACTCACTGCCTTACCCCTTTATGGCACATAATTCTCAGAGGTGTCTCTCTGGCAATGTGGGACCTGACTCCAGGGGATGAGCCAGGGCCCAGCATCATCGGAATGAGAAAGCCTCTTTGACAAAAAGGGGGAAGAGAGAAATGAGACAAAATAAAGTCTTAGTGGCTGAGAGATTTCAAACAGAGTCAAGAGGTTATCCTGGAGATTATTCTTATGCATTATATAGATATCTCGTCTTAGTTTATGGTGTGTTGGAGTAGCTAGAGGGAAGTATCTGAAACTACTGAACTATTCCAGTAGCCTTGATTCTTGAAGAAGACTGTATAACTAAATAGCTTTTGTAATGTGACTATGTGATTGTATAAACCTTGTGTCTGATGCTTTTTTTTTATCCAGGGTATGGACAGATGAGTAAAAAAAAAGGATGAAAAGTAAATAAATAAACGAGGGAGACAAAGGGAAGA
This sequence comes from Tamandua tetradactyla, assembly GCF_023851605.1. Lineage (NCBI taxonomy): Eukaryota > Metazoa > Chordata > Mammalia > Pilosa > Myrmecophagidae > Tamandua > Tamandua tetradactyla. The sequence goes on along the minus strand of NC_135334.1, from coordinate 28,897,863 downwards.
AATGGGTAGACTGAAATACTGCGGGTCAATGAGAGGGAGGGGTAAGCGGTATTGCATGTATAAGTTTTTTTTTCTTTTTATTTCTATTTCTAGAGTGATGGAATGTTCTTAAAAATGATCATGGTTAAGAATACACAGCTATGTGATGATATTGTGAGCTATTAATTGTATAATATGGTTGAACTGTATAGGTATGGGTATTTCTTAGTAAAAATATTTTAAATAGACATAGGTTGGCAGAATGGATAAAAACGGTATGATCCAACTATATACTGCTTATAAGAGACACACCTGAGACCAAAGACACAACTGGGTTGAAAGAGAAAGGATGTAAGTAGATATTTCATGCAAATAGTAACCAAAAAAAAAAACAAAAAACAAACAGACAAAAAAAGAGTCAGGATAGCTGTATTAATATTGGACAAAACAGACTAAGCTCTTCTAAGAAACAAAGAAGGACACTGTATATTAATACAAGGGACAATCCACCAAGAAGAAATAAAAATCATAAATATTTGTGCACCTAACTACGATGCCTCAAAATGCATGAGGCCAGCTCTGGCAAAACTGAAGGGAAAAATCGACACCTATACAGTAATAATTGGAGACTTTAACACACCACTCTCATCAATAGCTAGAACATCTAGACAGAGGATCAGTAAGGAAGCAGGGAACTTGAATAAATGATAAATAAACTAGACCTAACAGACATCCACAGAATATTGTGCCCCCAAACTGCAGGATATACATTCTTCTTGAGTACACATGGATCATTCTCCAGGATAAACCACATGTTGGGTCACAAAAAAGTCTAAATAAATTTAGAAGGATTGAACTCATACAAAACATTTTCTCTGAACAGAATGCAATGAGTCTGGAAATCAATAACAGGTAGAGAACTAAAAAATCCACAGATATAAGGAAGTTAAATAACACTCTCTTGAACAATCAGTGGGTCAAAGAAGAAATTGCAAGAGAAATTAGTAAATATCTCAAGATGAATGAAAATGAGAGTACAATATATCAAAATTTATGAGATGCAGTAAAGGCAGTGCTGAGAGAGAAATTCATAACTCTAAATGCTTATATTAAAAAAGAATAAAGATCTAAAATCACTAGCCCCAAAACAAGCAGAAGGAAAGAAATAGCAAACACTAGAGCATAAATAAATGAAATTAAGAATTAAAAAAAAGAGAGAGAATTAACAAAACCAAAAGTTGGTTCTTTAAAACAATTAATTAAATTGACAAACCCTTACTTAGACTGGCAATGAAAAAAAGAGAGAAGACACAAAGAAACAAAATCAGAAAAGAAAGGGGGGACATTATTATTGACCCCTGTTCTAGTTTGCTAGCTGCTGGAATGCAATATACCAGAAACAGAATGGCTTTTAAAAAGGGGAATTTAATAAGTTGCTAGTTTACAGTTTTAAGGCCAAGAAAATGTCCCAACTAAAACAAGTCTATAGAAATATCCAATTTAAGGCATCCAGGGAGAGATATCTTGGTTCAAGAAGGCCGATGAAGTTCAGGGTATCTCTCTCTGACTGTGGCGAACACAGTCAGAGTTTCTCTCTCATCTGGAAAGTCACATGGTGAACACGGTCAGGGTCCTTCTCTCATCTGGAAGGGCACATGGCAAACACGGTGTTATCTGCTAGCTTCTTCTCCTGGCTTCCTGTTTCATGAAGTTGCCCATGAGGCATTTTCCTTCTTCATCTCCAAAGGTCGCTGGCTACTGGGCTCTCTGCTTCTCATGGCTATGTCATTCTTCTCTGGCTGTCTCTGAATCTCTTCCATTCTCCAAAATGTTTCCTCTTTTATCAGACTCCATAAACTTATCAAGACCCACCCAAATGGGTGAGACATGTCGTCACCTAATCCATCTTAACAACCACTCTTGATTAAATCACATCTCCAGGGAGATGATCTGATTACAGTTTCAAACATACAGTATTGGAATAGGGGTTATTCTGCCTTTATGAAATGGGATTTTGATTAAAGCATGGCTTTTCTAGGGGACATACATCCTTTCAAACCAGCACAACCCCACAGATATAAAAAAGATTGTAAGAAGATAAATGAGCAACTGTATGCCAACAAATTAGACACCTAATTTGTCCACCTAGATAAAATGGACAAGGTTCCTAGATACACACAAACAATTTCTGCTGATACTATAAGAAATAGAAGACCTCAACAAACCAATTACAAGTAAAGACATTGGATCAGTTATCAAAAACCTCCCAACAGAGTTATAACAAAGAAGTTAGGATTTAACAAATGAGTTGACTAGTAAATCATTATATTGATATACATTTTTAGTCTCCAGTGTCTTGGAGCAGCTAGAAGGAAAAACCTGAAGTTGTGAAACTGTAATCCATACCAATCTTTGAAAACTGTTCTATAACTACTTGTTAAGAGGCACTTTGGAAATTATTGCTTTTTTGCATATATGTTATATTTCACAATAAAAAAATGTTAAAAAACAAAACAAAACCCTCCCAGCAAAGAAAAGCCCAGGACCAGATGGCTTCACAGGTAAATTCTACCAATCATTCCAAGAGGAATTAATACCAGTCCAGCTCAAACTCTTCCAAAAAATTGAAGAGGAGGGAATACTACTTAATTCATTCAATGAGGCCAACATCACCCTAAAGCCACAGCCACATAAAGACAGTACAAGACAGGAAAATTACAGACCAATTTCTCTTTTAAACATAGATGCAAAAATCCTCAACAATATACTTATAAATCATATCCAACAGCACATCAAAAGAAACATATGCAATGATCAAATGGGTTTTAGCCCAGATATGCAAGGGTGGTTCAACATAAGAAAATAAATTAATGTAATATATCACATCAACAAAAGAAAGGGAAAAATCATATTATCATCTAAATTAATGCAGAAAAGGCATTTGACAAAATTCAGCATCCTTTCTTGATAAAAACAGTTTGAAGGATAGGAATAGAAGGAATCTTCCTCAACACAATAAAGGGCATATAGGAAAAACCCACAGCTAATATCATACTCAATGGTGGGAGACTGAAAGCTTTCCCTTTAAGACTGGGAACAACTCAAGGATACCACTGTCACCATTGTCATTCAACTTTGTACTGGAAGTTCTAGCTAGAGCAGTTAGGCAAGAAAAAGAAATAAAAGGCATCCAGATTGGAAAGGAAAAAGTAAAACTTTCACTATCTGCAGATGGCATGATCCTTTATATAGAAAGTCCCCCAACATTTACTAAAAAAGTATTAGAGCTAATTAAACCAGTTCAACAAAGTGGTGAGGCACAAGATCAACACACAAAATTCATTAGTTTTTCATAGTAATGCTCATAGCAATGAGCAAGCTGATGTGGAAATGAAGAAAAAAGATTCATTTATAATAGCATCTAAAAGAATTACATCTCTAGGAATAAATTTAACCAAAGGTGTAAATGACTTGCACACACAAAACTACAAAGCGTTACAAAGAAGACCTAAATAAATGGAAGGACATTCTATGTTCATGGATGGGAAGACTAAATAATTGTTAAGGTGTTAGTTCTACCCAAAATGATTTCATATTTGACACAACCCCAATCAAAATTTCGACAGCCTACTTTGAAGAAATGGAAAAGCCAATTATCAAGTTTATTTGGAAGGGGAAAGGGCTCTGAACAGCCAAAACCATCTTGGTAAAGAATGAAGTTGGAGCACTCACACTTCCTGACTTTAAAGCATATTAAAGCTAGAGTGAGGGAAAATATTTGGAATCCACATATCTGATAAGAGTTTAATATCCACAATATTTAAATTTTTTTTAAAATAAAGAATTTTCCAGCACAACAATAAAAAGAAAAACAACGAAATTAAAAAATGGCCAAAAGACTTGAATAGAAATTTCTCCAAAAGAGGACATACAAATGGCTAAAAAGCACATGAAAAAGTGCTCAACACCACCATCTATTAGGGAAATGCAAATCAAAACCACAGTGAGATATCATTTCACACCCACCAGAGTGGCTACTGTTAAAAATACAGAAAATTACAAGTGTTGGAGAGGATGTGGGGAAATAGAAACTCTCATTCATTGCCGGTGGGAATGTAGAATGATGTAGCTGATGAAGACATTTTGGTAGTTTCTCAGGAAGCTAAGTATAGAATTACCATAAGACCTTGCAATCTATTGGTAGGTATATACTGAGAAGAATTGAAAGCAGGAGTTTAAACTGATGTTTGTACTCCTATGTTCATAGCAGCATTATTCACAATTGCCAAAAGATGGAAGCAACCCAAGTGTCCACCAACCAATGAATGGATAAAGAAAATATGCTATATACATACAATGGAATATTATTCAGCTGTAAAAAAGGAGTGAAGTCCTGATGCATGTAGGAACCTTGAGGACATTATGCTCAGTGAAATAAGCCAAATGCAAAAGGACAAATATTGTATGATCTCATTGATATGAGTTAATTATAATAAGCAAACTCATAGTTAGAGTTTAGACTATAGATTATTAGAGGATATATTAGGGGTAGAGAATAGGGAGTAGATGCGTAATTTGTACAGAATTTCTATTTAGGTTAATTGAAAAGTTTGGGAAATGGATGGTGGTGATGGTAGCACATATATATTGAATTATATATGTGAATGTGATTAAAAAGGGAAACTTTAAGTCATATATGCTACTAGAATAAAAATTAAAAGATAAAACAGGACTATATAAAACAGTGAACCCTTTTGTAAACAATGGGCTATAGCTTATAGTACATGATATATAACAAATGTTCAAAACTAATATAAGGTGTTAATAATAGGGTAGTATATGAGGACAGTATCCCTAATGTAAACTATGGACTATAGCTAATAGTACTATTTTAATATTCTTGCATCAATTGTAACAAAAATATCACACTAATGCAAATTTCAATTATATGGGGGTATATGGGAACATTGTATTTTTTACATGATTTTTCTCTAAATCTACAACTTCTCTAATTAAAAAAATTAAAATCAGTAATAGGTCATATTTCACAGGCCTGTGTATTGGGTGTTTTAAATGAGGTGATCCATATAAATTGCCTCACATAGTGCCTAGAACATAGAATCTCTGAATAAATGTTGGCAACTACTGTTAAAAATAAAGATAATAAATTATTGAAAAGTGCTATCATCAATTGCAACAAATGTTCCACACCAATGCAAAGTGGTGATGGTGGAGTGGTGTATGGGAATCCTGTATTTTATGCATGAATGTTCTGCAATCCTACGTCGCTATAAAAAAAGTAAACAAAACAAAACAAAAAACCAGATTTGATAAATGAATTAATAGATTTTTCTTCTGAGATATTGCAGAAAGCTGTTTTTTAGGATAAAGAATAATATTTTATTGGGGAGGGGAGTGGTCAGTGGCCAACCATAAATTCCCTATTTGGGAGTCATTTCCTGTTGCAATTCCTTGTGCAGAAAAGAGCGGGTGGTACAAAATAGAACTGCCTGGGGATGCAACTGTAGCAATTTCCTCTGGGACTTCATGGGATGCTTTTCACCTTGTAGTGAAATTTGCGTTGTTGGGTAACACTGGAGCGGATAAGTCACTGGACCAAGTCACACAGAGAGGGAGGGGCAAAGCTGGGATTCAACCAAGGACCAAATGACTCCAAAGTCCATATTTCTGCTACATGAATTGTTGGAGACCCATAGAAGTAAAAGGCAACTGAATTTTGGCTTTTGCTTTCCTCCTGAAAGAAAGTTCCATTCATCTATTCTGAAATCAAATTCAGGAAATATGGAATTTTATCCAAATTAACAGCAATCTCTAAGAAGGAAAAATGAGCATCTACTATGTGTGACATCTATGACTTCCTGGGTGTTGGGCTACAAATAAGACACAAAGTCCAGTAAAGACTATGCTGGGCTGGATGGTGACAAGACAATATGGCTGTGGGAGTTTGATGACATCAATCTGAAAACGGGATTTAGTTCTCAAGTTAGAATTTCCTACCCCTCAGAGATTTGGTTATAATTAATCTGGTATGAGACTATCCTAATTTTCAAAAGTTTCCAGGGTGCTTCTAATGTGCAGCTGCAGTTAAGAGCCACTGATCTAATCCAACCCATCATTTTAGAGGTGAGAAAAGGTGCTCAGAGGAGGCAAGTGTCTTGCCCAAGTTTACTCAACTAATTAATGTTGCTAACAGTCGGGGCTGGTTTCATATTGGATCCTCTGTTTTGCTCAAAGGGGCAGAGAAAGGGGGAGGCAAAAAGTAGGTGGATAACTTGTTAGAAGAAAGGGACGGGCTGTACTTGTCTCTTAATGTGGGTTGTGGGGTCCAGGGCGCGTGCACTGGGCAGCTACTTTATTATTCACTGAGAGTGCTCAGCATGTGCTCTTCACCACATTATATTAAGTTGATCCTTAGGGGGTGTTATCACTACTGTGATCTGAAACCAGACATGACTCATGCCAGGAAATTGCCTGCACTTGTTATTAGTTAGGGTAAAAGGCAAAGCTCTTGTAAGAAAAACACACAAGAATACCGTGGCTTAAAGAACATCGAGGTTTATTTCTCCCCATTTGACTGTGTGTGGTGAGTAGGTGAGCTACTCTACCCCACAAGCCCTCTCAGGAACCCAGCATTGACCCCTAGGGCATTAGAAGTGTGTGGAAGCTAGGAGGTAGGCCTTTCTGGTTTCAAGAAAAAACATGGAGGGGCACATGGAGGTACTCTGAGGCCAGGACCGGAAGTGACATTTGACACTTTTGCTCATTTTCCAATAATGAGAGCTCAGTCTCATGGTTGTGAGAGGCACTGGGACATGTCATCCTACCTGGGTAGCCAGTGCCCAGCTATAATTCTATTCTTATTAAAAAAGGGGAGGACCAATTTTAGTGACCAAGGAATGTCTCCATTGTAACCCTCAAGGGAATTTATTTACTTGTGTTGTCTTTCAATAACTCTTCTAGTCAAGAGGCATTTTTGAGCACCTGTCAGGTAGGCAAAGGAGTCAAGCACAGTGCAGGGTCATCTAGATTAGAATTTATAAGTCAGAGTATATTCCCCAGAGGTGGCAAGCTTTGAATCAGACAGAAGAAAAAGGTGAGTTTTGAATGCGGCAGAAGAAAACCAGGCTTGAGGTGGATGAGATGAGTGAGGGATTGAGTGTAGCAAAGTGGCTGGAGTTGGGCTAGAGAGGACAGGCAGAGACAGATCATGCAGCGTCTTAATTATGAAGTGGAAGAATTCAAACCTGCAGTCGACAGTGTTGAGGAGAGAATGTTAAAAGGAGCTTGGGTGGGATTGGATCCTTCTATTTTAACCATTATTGACGAGAGACTATGAAGAACCTGGGCTGAGATTTGTCACCCTACCTGAGCTGAGCTTCTGACATCACACCCATGAGATTATTTAAGAAAAGGATTGGAAGGATTTAGAGAAAAGTGCCATGGTATGACATTGTGAAATGCTTTTGTCAAGCCCACCTCGACTGCGGGTCAGGGTGGGCAAAGTGTTCTCTGAAAGGGAGCGGGTGTAGAAGGGAACAATCTAGGGCATATATTGATCTTGGGAGACAGGCTTTACTTAGACTTGGGTGAGGCAACATCTCTCTCTGACCCCACCTTCAGAGCATGAAGATGCCTGGAGGTTTCTGGTAGTGGGGGTTGAGCAGTGCCTGGCCCTGTGAAGGTGGGTGGTCATGAGGTGGAAGCAAATGGGTAAGGGGCCTCAGGCTGTCCAGGGACATTTGTAGATCCTTTCTTTCACCTCCACTTCTCCATGAAGTTCATGATGAAAGTGGCAACTTGGTCTCCCGTGTGCTGTGTGGAATTGGAGAAGGGTAGTGTTTTATTTAGTGAAAGCTGCCAGAATGCGATATACCAGAAATGGAACAACTTTTAAAAAGGGGAATTTATTAAGTTGTAAGTTTACAGTTCTAAGGCCATGAAAATGTCCAAATTAAGGCAAGACAATAAAAATGTCCCAATTTAGGCATCCAGGAAAAGACACTTTGGTTCAAAAAGGCCGATGATCAGGATTTCTCGCAGCTGGAAAGACACATGACGATGTTAGCTAGCTTTCTCTCCAGCTTTCTTCAATGGCTTCCCCTGGGCTCTGTCCATTCTGTTGGCTCTGTCCGATCTGGTGGCTCTCAAGCTTTTTCCAAAATGGTTCCCTCTTAAAAGGCTCCAGTAAGCAACCCCACCTTGAATAGGTGGAGACACCTCTCTATGGAAACCATCTAATCAAAAATTAACACCCACAATTGGATGGGTCACATCTCCATGGGAACAATCAAAAAGGTCCTACCCAACAATACTGAATGAGGATTAAAGAACTTGGCTTTTCTGGGGTACATAATAACTTCAGACTGGCACAGGTGGATAACACAGGAAGAACCGAGAAGGAGGGATGAGAGCAGGGACCTCTCCCTCGTACCTAGAGCGGCATCATGGTGGTGGCCCCTGGTGGAGGGCAGCTGGACCTCACAGAGCCAAGGGCTCACAGGTAGTATGCAATAGCCTGATGGGGAGGCCAGAGTGGATGAGCCCTTGTGAGGCAGCCTAGCACCTCCGAGACACCTACAGGACATGCTGGGTTGGTGAGGGCTTAGAATCTAAGCCTTAGATGATCACAATTTGAGGATTGAAATTAAATGGGATCTGGCTTTGCAGTCACCAACTGGTGAGCTCTAGGACCTTCTGGTTATGCTTTCATAACCCTGTCCCCAAACCTACTCCCAAGAGAGCCCCACTTGCTCTCATGACTTTTACTGATTGAGAAACTTCATTCTTTTAAAAAAGCTTTACTTCCTTTAAATTTGTATTTTTTAAATTTTGTAGTTTAAATTTTTTTTTATTGTGAAATAGAACATATATACAAAAAAGCAATAAATTTCCAAGTACATTTTAACAACTAACTATAGACCAGATTTTAGTTTGCTTCGGGTTGCAGTTCCATGGTTTTACATTTTTTCTTCCAGCTGCTCTAAGACACTGGAAACTAACAGAAATATCAATATAATGATTCAGCAGTCATACTTATTTGTTAAGTCCTATCTTCTCTGTTATACTCCTCCTTCTCTTTAAATAATATATATACATAAAAGCAATAAATTTCAAAGTACATCGCAACAATTAGTTGTAGAACAGATTTCAGAGTTTGGTATGGGTCACAATTCTACAATTTCAGGTTTTCATTTCTAGCTGCTCTAAGGTATTGGAGACTAAAAGAAATATCAGTATAATGATTCAGCACTCATACTCATTTGTTAAACCCAACCTTCTCTGTATAACTCCACCATCACCTTTGATATTTCTCCTCCCTTTAGGGATATTTAGACTATTCCCACTCTAACTTTTTCATGTTGGATGGAACTGTCGATAATATGGGATAGGGGGATAGAACTAGTTGATGTTCTGGAAGGGCTGGCCCCTCTGCATTTCAGGACTTATCTGGTCCAGGGACCCATCTGGAGGTTTTAGGTTTTAGAGAGTTACCCTAGTGAATGGAACATTTGTAGAATCTTATATAATGCCCTAGATGTTCTTTAGGATTATCAGGAATGGTTTTGATTGGGGTTTGGCAAGTTATGATTGGTAGCAATATCTAACTGAAGCTTGAGTAAGAGTGACCTCCAGAGTAGCCTCTCGACTCTATTTGAACTCTCTCAGCCACTGATACCTTATTATACTTCTTCCCCCCCCCCCCTTTTTCTCAGGATCAATTCATATTTGTTTCATTGTCTCTCGCTTCTCCTTCTCTGTCTGTTTCCCTCTCTCTCTGTTTCTATCCCTCACTGTTTCTGTCTCTGGTCCTCTGTTTCTGCCTCTCTCTGTCTTTATTTCTCTCTTTGTCCCTCCTTTCCTATCTCTTTGTCTCTGTCTCTTTCTCTCGCTCTCATACTCTCCTTTCTCCCCATGAGCTTTCAGGTTTTTCTGTTCTTGCCTTTCTGCACTTGATCACCTCAGGTTTCTTAAATATTTATTCTCTCTCTGGCCTCTCTAGTTTATGCTGCAGTTTCCGTAGGTGGTGGGAAAGCTCTGCTGGGTTCCCCTGAGCCTTTTTCTCTTGCCCTTGCCTTCAGGTGGTCCCTTTAGGCTCCAACACCAGCCAAGCTTCCTGCTCATGATTAAAGGGGATGCTCTGATCTTCTGAAGTAAAGAATCAGGACCAGAAGCCGATGACTAAAGCACAGATTCCCCACGTCTCTCCAGGGCTGGCTGCCCAGGGCGGGCAGATGGCAAAGTTTGCTGTTCAGAGTCATCTCCTTTGTTCTTACAAGTTGCTATTCTCTTGTTTCATGTACTCTGTTTTTCTGGTGATTTTTCTAGCAAGCTATTTTTGCTGTAGGGGAGGCTGGGGTGCCTGCTGCCTGTGGAGGCGACATCACAAGCCCCACGGGATCAATCACAGTGACCTGATGCAAAGAGCCTTGGAGGCCTGGGCACCCTCCGGGGGTGGAAGAGAAAGAAAGAATTAAGTTCACAACTGTCAGTGCTGCAGGCTCAGAGCCTTAAGAAATGACAGTAGCCTGTGATCTGGTCTTTCCCTGGGTGTCATTCTCCTGGTGTCTGTGGTTCCAGCAGGCCACCCTCCCCAGTGCAGGGACCTCAGGATGCAGGTGTTCTCCAAGAGCCTTCGAACACCAACAGCACAGAGACTAGAAGTTTGTCAGGTTACCTGGTCTGGTAATTCATTCAGTCACTCAGCACAAATATGACTGAACGTCTGCTATCTGAAGTCAGAGACCCAAGGGCTGGGGATGCAAAGGTGAGTAAGTGATAGTCCTCATGTCAGCACAGCTCACAGTCTGGTGAGGTAGACAGACCCACACACATGTAATTAGGCTGTAGTGTGGTGACTACACTGGGCGTTTGGGCGCCAAGGAGAGGTACCTAGCCAAGCCTCAGGGGCTAGGTGGAGGAGGAGCCTCCTGGAGGAGGAGCCAATGGAACTGGATCTCAGAAGATAAGCGGGTAATAGATAAGCAAGACAAAAGGGAGTGTAAAGGTGGGAAGAGGAAAAGTGACTTGTTTTCATGCTGAACCACCCAGTTTAATAGTAACGTGGTAAAACCAAAGCACGTGAAGGGAGAAGATGACAAAGCACAACCCCCTGACTTTACAAACCAATCTTGAATTTCCTCTCCAATGTATAAGGGTTTTGAACCCAGTGTCCAGCCACCTAACTACTGACCTGCAAGTCCCCTGCCCAGTTCCTTCTAGTGGGTTATGGCAATCTGAAATTCCCTGGGGACTGCAGATTAATGTGCCCTGATAATTCCCACTTCATTCAGGGACTGTCTAAAATGTGTGCCCTTTAGCACCCGGTGCAGTGCGGAAAGCACCGTGGGTGCCCATGGAATGCTCCACTACAGTTGTGGCTGTTTATTTCCTGCCTGTCAGGGTGATCAACAGGAATTTGGCAGCGCAAGGCCGCCCTGACAGTTACACGTGTCATTAAGTTTACAGGGAACATGAGCCAGACCAGAAGATATGACTGTGGGGGCCTCCCTGTACCAGCCCCAGCTATAGGGGTCAGCCAGGCAAGGCCCTCTCAGGGAGCAGAATCCGTGTTTCTGTTGGGGGTGGGGCTGGGGCCTAGAATTCCACAATTGCTATTTAGACCTGGGCCAGTTTCTCCTTAGAAGAGAAACTGAGGTTTAGCCCCCAGATTCCACTACGTTGACTTTGCCATGACCTCACCTTATCTAAGAGGATAATGGGAAGTCCATGGCAGGCAATATGGTTTTATGAAAAACAGTCTTTGCCAACAGGCAGACCTGAATTTTGTTCTTAGCTTTGCCACTTTAGTTGTGCAGCCTTGGGAGCTTAACTTCTCTGAATCTTGATTTCCTCATCCATAAAATAGGGCTAAAGAAAGTTACTTTTTAATGGCTGTTGTGAAGATCAAAGAAGATAACATATGTAAAGCCCATTCCTCATTAATACTTTGTCTCTGCAATGATTCATTTACTAATCGCTAAGCATTGTTCTGGGTTCTGGGGTAATGAACAAAGTCCCTGCTCTCATAAAGCTCACACATTCTGGTGGGGAAGCTAGAAAATCAATAAGTAAACAGAAACAGGATAATCAGAGGGTGATAAGAACTACAAAGACAAGGATATGGGCTGACATGGTAGAGGGTGATTTGGTGGGAGGCCGGAGAAGGCTACAGGGAGTATGGGGGTGTTTAGGAGATTAGAAGGCTGAGGAGGAGTCAGCTTTGCCAAGGCTTGGAGAGGAGTGTTCAAGACCAAAGGTGCTGAGCGGTGAAAGCCCTCTGCATACTCAAAGGTTGAAAGGAGGTCGTTGTAGCTGGAGCACCAGGAACCCCAGGGAGTGGTATGAGATGAGCTGGTGAGCAGGAGCTGAGTCCGCCTTCCTAATCGTCCTTGGCATCTGAGAGAGCTGCAGTGAATTCACGGGGGCTCTGTGGGGTATTTTAAATGTTAGAGACAAAACACAGCCACACTCCACATCTGTTGGACTCCATGCAAACTGCTAGCTCAGGGTACTTAACAGTTTCAACATAAGATTGACCTACATTCCTACATCATACCTTTGCAAAGCTGGGTTTTCAGTGGTTACTAGGATAAAATGTTAAGTACCATGGGAAAAAGCAATATAGAATAGGAAATGAAGATGACAGCATTCAATCTGATTCCAAAGTTTGAGAAGCTTTGCATTGCCCAACAGGCATACATGTCCTGTTAGTAGATAGATGTGGGTATTTAAGAATGAAGCGAATACATATATAAGCATATATATATTTTCCAATTTCTATGTATTATTTTTTCTAATGGCTACTAAGTTGTTAGGACATAATCTTATTAAATTGTTAGCTAACTGCTTAATAAACAGAATGGTTAGACATTTCATTTGGCCTAGGGATGCTGTGAAAAAATTACTGTCCCTAAGGACACCATGAATCGAGGACACTGGATACAGTTAAATCATCTCATTCCTAGGCCTGACACAGGGTATTTGTCTTTTCACAGACTCTTAGGAGTGTGTGTGTGTGTGTGTAACCTGAAAAGGTCATCTAGATTTTCTGACGGGGTGTGCATTCCCCATTTACCTGACCATTAGGATGACCTGGTGAACTTAGCAAAAGTCGTTTACAAACCTCAGTCCTGGGATTTCGAATTCAGCGGGTCTGTCACAGGACCCAGGAATCGGAGTTCAGACATCTGTGTCCGAACCTGTATCCTTCAGGCAGTCTGGAAGGCCCAGAATTTGGGGATCTTGGTTATCAGCTGTTCCTGGGGACCAGGCCGTGGGCAGGGGGAACTGTATGGCTTTTCCAGGCGGGGAAGGGGCGCCGGGGACCTGCCTCCAGATTCCTGGGGGAGGTCCGTGCCGGCCGCAGGTAACCCACATCCACTCTGGGCGCGCAGCTAGGATGACCTGATAAGAAGACGCGTCTTTCTCTAGGAAGCCCCCACCATGCGCAGTGATTACCAACCTCCCCTGCGCGGGGCGCCTGCAGACCGCGAAACGCCGGGAGGAAGGTTTATTGGGGCGCAGTGGGCTCTGGGGTTTGGGGGCATGGCTGAGTGCGGTTCGGAGAGAGCCGCCTAGAGGTGGCAGCAGCGGCCCGAGAGCGTAGGGAACGCTGGCACGCGGGCGGCTCCGAGCCGGCGCGGCTCCTGTCCGCAGACTTGGGAGCGGAGGAACCTCGGGGCACGGTGATAGTCTGAAGGACCTTCTGCCTGCCGCTCGACTCCTTCCCTGGACCGGCTGGCCTCGGGGCTGGAGTTGAACAGCCTGCAGGGCATGTTAGGGTTGTGGTTCGCTCTGTACACACTGATTTATGGGGCAGAAAGACCTGAGTTGGATAATAGCCAGGTGAGCCCAGGTATGTGTCCAAAGCCCTGAGTCACAGACACGAAAGCACCGTCTCAGTACTGTTTTTGGGTGTGGGGGACTCAAACACCGCTGTTGCTTGATGTCTAAAACCCAGTATTAGAGATGCATTCTTTTGTATTGATATTGTACCCTCCTCCAGGCCCTGGGAAGGGACAGTGGATTAGAACTTGAATTCCTTACGTTGAATGAATGACTTAATCTTTTTCCTCCTGGCAAGAGAGCGTTAGCCCAGCGCCCTAGAGAAATAAAGCGGACTGAAAACACACTAATTGGTGCTTGCTTATCAAGCTTCAGAGACCAAGTCACCCCCTCGGAATGCCTCAGAACCCTCTTTAGAGCGAAAGCTCTTTGGCCCTGGGGTGGCCGGCCCTATATCCATTTTGTGAATGTTTTAGAGAAGATTATTGAGACCAGGACAGTATGATTAGTTCAATGCATTGCCGTGCTGTTGTTATTATAAAAAGGAACTACCTGTATTAATACTTTAATAAATTATAAAATTAATCTCTGCACTCCCTTTCCTTGTAACTTCTCTCTTTGGAATTAGAAAAATGGTGTGGTAATGATGCGGTGAAATTTTGAACTAGAAATTCCTGACTTGGAAATCCCTTACTGTCACCCACTTTCTGGCGGTGTAATCTTCTTTTCTTTAAGGATTGACAGTGTAATTTTGAGAAACTGTCTTCTGAGCTTCAGCTTTCTCATCTGTAAAATTGGACAAATTTTGCCTATTTGGATGATTTGTCATGATTATTAGTTGAAATAGGGTATGGAAAGCATCTGGGATATGTACTAATTGAAGGACTAAGTATTGTGTGTCTAATAATAGTTATCTTGGGTGCTTCCCTGTGGCCTGAGGTTCGTGTCTCTCTTTTATGCAGTGGCACCAGCAATGCTAGTGAACAAGACCAGTCCTGCTTGTGGGTTGTCAGGGCTTCACACACCTCAGGCAGACACCACCCTGTGGTAGGTTGTGGGTCCTTTCATAACGGATTTTAGGACTCTTACAAGGAATGGAAGTTATCCATGGGCAGTAAGGTCTAAATATCATTTGAACACTAGTTCTCTGCAGCCTTCTTCAATGAATTTAACATTTGTTTCCTGCTAGAAATTAAAATCCACCCAATATATTGGTTAGAGGTTTTCAGATGATTAATACCTAGAGTCAGGGGTGAAGTTTTATATATGTTTGGAAGGACAGCCTCCTACTCTCACAGGCAATAAGTTTCTAAAAATTTATGTGACCACCCTTTAATCAATATTTCTCTGATTGTTAAGTCAAGGAAAAATGGTATTTTTAGGTTCACAACTATGTAGAAGGAATAATAGTACATTTTTTATTTCCTTCTGCTTCCCCTTCTTACCCAAACGCTTATTAGTTAAATATGAATTTGGGATCTGGGTTATTTTCCAATTATTTTGGGGGAATGTTACATGTCTTTTGTTTCTTGAGTTATCTTGACACTGAGATTGTGTCTTGTAACCATATTCAAACAATTATTTTAGACCTCTGTGTTTAATTCACGTCAAGCTTTCTGCTAGTCCTTTTATACTCTGATTCTCCTATTCTTGAGCTCCTAATTTTAGCTCATAACTTGAGCAGTTGGCATATATTTTAAAGTGATTTAAAGAATATGTGAGTGGTAGACATTCTGAACTCTTATATATGTGAGAATGTCTTTTTGTTGTCTCCTCTCAAACACTAAAACTTAGCTGTGAGTAAAATCTTGTCTAAATCCTTTTAATGTCAGAACTGTAGATATTGCTTCATTGTTGGAGAAGGGAAGACTGAGGTCAGCCTGACTTTTATTCTTCTATAGATACTGCTGCTCCTTATTTTGTCTGGGCACATACAGAAAACATATTTTATGATTGTTTCTAATTTTAAAAGTTATCAGGGTATTTCTAGGTACAGGTCTCTTGGTTTCTTTTTACCTAGAATGTGGTGAACCCATTTCATTCCTTTCAGGTTCTCCTCTTCCCATTTCTTTTTGAAAAAAATTCTTTAATCCTATCTTTATTGCTTCTCTTGATGGTTCTGGGTTCTGCTTCTGAAACATTTATAATACTTAGACAGTCTCTATTCTGGGTCTTCCAAATTTGTCATCTTCTTTTTAATTACTCTATTTTATTGAATCTAAAGTGGTATTGATTTTAAGAGGTAGTATTTATTATTTTATGTGCTATTAAGGAAGAAAAACATCCTGCCATTTAAACTGTGACATAATGTCATAATTTCAGTCCCGCAAAACTGGTAAATTGATCATACCAACCTCTTGTTTTGAAATGTTCCATCTATTTTTGAGGGGGTTGGCAATTTTTCCTGCCTTCAGTTGCATTGTTTGGCATGTGATAGTCAATCTTTTTTTACTTGCAACTCAGTTACAAAATATAATGCAGCTTCTACTTAAACATACCTTCCTTTCTTGGGTCCTGTAAGCACTTGGTTTTTCTTAAAAAAAAAAAAAAGGGAAATTGTAGTTACTGCTCTAATAACGGATATTTGCTTCAGTGATTTCAGATTACATCCTGCTGCTCTAATTCTCATGTCTTTCTGTGTACACAATAACTTCTTGTTTCAATGCCAAACCATAGTATAATCTTTAAAAAGACATTTAAAATGGAAATCAAACTCAACATATGTAATTGCATCTATATATATAGATATATATACTCAATTGAAGTGCTTACTGCATGAACAGCTGAGACGAAGTTTCTCCACGCCCAGTCCTTGACAACCTCATCATGACAGCTTCCTGGCCAACAATGATTTAAAGATGTCACTGACTGTAAGACTGTTCAATTACAGAAATGTGGAAAAACTGGCATTTTAGAGTCCATGAAATACGATTCTTTGTCCTCTTTGTCTACATTTTGAGTGTGTTTTAAGTTTGCCTCTCATAATATTTATTTGATTTTCTGCTGTGTTAATTCTACCCATTCACTGCTTCCCATATGGTTTTTAATTATTGTTGAATAATTTTATTGTCCTGGAAATATTTTTCAATCACAGCTGCCTTCCTTTCCATTTGCTCTTGAAGTCCATTGGCCAAATACTCCTATAGAGGCCTGAGGTCGCTATGTGTACCATATGACTGAGTTCTAGTTGATAGAATATGAATTGAAGTGATGTGTGCAGCTTTTAGGACAGCCTCATAAGATCCTTCTGTGAGGCCTCCTTCATACTCTTTCTCTCCCTCTTCCAGCTGAGTGCCAGGAAATTACAGTGAAAACCTGGGCGGCCTCATGATAAAGAGGGAAGAGCCTTTATTAGCTTGGATCCCTAAGGGTGGAACATTTACCCTGGGCTGTTACATAAGTGACAGATTAACTTTTATTGTGTTTGAGCCAATGTACTAATGTTGGTTGAATTTTTACAGCAGCTAAACTTACTCTAATAATATATATTTTGAGATCAGTATGTTTCTTTTCTAAAAGACTATTTTCACAATATTCTTGTAAAGTTTCTCTGAGAACAGCACTGATTTAAGCTTTCTTAAAATTTACTACTGTTAGTATAAAAAGAGAATTGGACAGTGAAACTATCTAAAATGAGGTCATGATATTATTGAATTTTAACACTTTCTTCATTTCTGTTAAAAAGGACAGTTTCAGATACCATCCTGTGTCTCTGCCTGTGTGTAGACAAAGTGCTCTGTCTTGTTCCCTCCCCCCAAAACTGGGGCCTATGGTATTCAGATTTGCTCAGACTGATAAAAGGAGAACTCTCACAAGCAAGGGGCCAAAATCCAAGTGGATTACATCAGAATATTGTTTAATATTGTTTTGGATACAATATTTAAAAAAAGCTCTACCTTTTTAACTAATTGCTGTCTCTTAGAGTCCTAAAAATTCAACCTCATTATTTATTTATTTATTTTAACATCACAATTAGGCATCGCGTAAACAAGTGACTCTCCCATCACCTATATGATTGATTGATTTGTTTGTTTGTTTAACGAAGGTGTGGGTTATAATAATCATATTTGATTTGATACCAACTTGACTTCAATAGCATATACATATACACTGTTCTTTACCTCTCCATCTCCCCTTTTTAAATACCTATTACAAATTATATCATTGTACATTGTATGTCCCAGTTCATAGATATATGATTACTTATTAATGCATTTGCCTTTTATACCTGTAGGAAGTAAGAAATGGAGTTACCAAAAAACAAACAAAAAAACAAACAATAGTTCTGGCATTTATAATTACCCAAAAGTTTACCTTTACTGGAGGTTTTTTATACCATTTTGAACCATGGTTTAGTGTCCTTTCCTTTCAGTCTGAAGAATTCCCCTTATCATTACTTGTAGGGCAGGTCTAGTGGTGATGAACTCCTTCACCTTTTGTTTATCTGGGAATGTCTTAATCTCTCCCTCACTTTTGAAAGAAACTCGCACTGGATGCAAATTTCTTGGTTGGCAGTTGTTTTTTCACAGCACTTTAAGTATTTCAATCACCTGCCTTCTTGACTCCATGGTTTCTGAGAGAAATCAGGACTCAGTCTAGTTGGCACTGCCTTGTACATAACATGTTGCTTTTCTCTTGTAGTTTCCAGAACTCTCTCCTTGTCCTTTACATTTGCAGTTTGATCGATAGGTGTTGGTGCATATTTTTCTTCAAATTTATCCTGTTTGGTGTTCTCTGGGCTTTTTGGACATGCTATTCACATCTGTATTAGTTAGGGTTCTCTAGAGAAACAGAATCAGCAGGGAACACTCGCAAATATAAAATTTATAAAAGTGTCTCACGTGACCATGGGAATGCAGATTCAGAATCCGCAGGGAAGGCTATGAAGCCAATGACTCTGATGGAGGGTCTGGCCGAACTCCACAAGACAGGCTCACCAGCTGAAGCAGGAATAGAGCCTGTCTCTTCTGAATCGTCCTTAAAAGGCTTCCCGTGATTAGATTAAGCTTCATGCATTGCAGAAGACACTCCCCCTTGTTTGATTACAAATGGCGTCAGCCATGGATGCAGCCGACGTGATCATGATCTAATTCTATGAAATGTCCTCATTGCAACAGACAGGCCAGCACTTGCCCAACCAGACAAACAGGTACCACCACTTGGCCAAGTTGACACATGAACCTGACCATGACAACATCTTTTGCTAAGTTCGTGAGGTTTTCTGTCGTTATTTCTTTGATTATTCCTTCTACCCCTTTCTCTTTCTTCTCCTTCTGGGACTCCTATTATACATCTATTGGTATGCTTCATGTTGTCCCGCAGGTCTCTTAAGCTATTTTAGCTTTTTGTCATTCTTTTTTCTTTCTGCTTCTCAGCCTGACTCATTTTTAATCACCTTGTTTTCAAGTCTGCTGATTCTTTCCTCTGCCAGCTCCAATGTGCTGTTGAAACCCTCCTGAAGAATTTTTCACTTAGTTTAATGTGGTCTTCAGCTCCAGTGGTTCTGTTTCATTCCTTTTAAAATTTTTTCTCTCTTTACCTAGGTTCTCGTATGTTCATTCATTGTTTTCCTGATATCCTTTAATTCTTTCTCTTTTTTTTCATCTCCTTGGGCATATTAAACATCATTTTTAAAAAGTTTTTGTCAGGTATGTCCACAGTTTGGTCTTCTTCATTGATGTTTTCTAGATTTTTATCCTCTTCCTTTTGATTGCCACCATTTCCTGTTTCTTTGTTTGTCTTATAATCTTTTTTTTGCATACTGCACATTTTTTTATTGTAAAATAAAACATATATGCAAAAGAAAGAAAGAAAGAAAGAAGCAATAATTTTCAAAGCACACTTCAACAAATAGTTACAGAATAGATCTCAGAGTTTATCATGGGCTACCATTCCACCATCTCAGATTTTTCCTTCCAGCTGCTCCAAAAACACTGGAGGCTATAAGGAATATTAATATAGTGATTTAGCAGCCATTCTTATTTGTTAAATCCTGTTTTATCTGTTATACCTCCTCTTTCTCCTTTAATTCTTCTCTCAATCTATAGGGATCTTTGGGCAATGCCCATTCTGACTTTCTCATGATGAGAAGGTATACCCACACTAAAGGATAGGGGGATGAAATTAACCAATAATCTTGGAGAGGCTGGTCCCTCTGAGTTTCAGAATTTATCTGACATAGGAACCCTCCAGGAATTATATGTTCCAGGAAGGCAAACCTAGTGCATGAAACCTTTCTAGAGTCTCAGTTCATGCTGTACGTTTTAATATTTTAAAATGTTAACTATGTAATTTATTCCCTGACATGTCTGTTTCTTGAGTTTGTATCCAACTGGTGATATTACAGAATTTTTTTTGAGTGTCAGGAGTTAACAAAATCAAGGAAACCTAAGCAAAAAACCCCACTTTTCACCATCTGTTCAAACTGGCTTTGTGTTTGCTGGTGCTGTCCATCAGAGCTCAGCCCTCCTATCAGGAAGGTTGACCCAAGGTGAATGCAAAGTGAAGGGTCCTTTCTGTCTTTTCTGGGCCTGTGTCTTGTCCTAGGCTTGTGCTTTCTGTGGTCTTGGGAGTTCCCCTATAGACTGGAAAGGAGTTTGCCTAGTCAGTGTTTCCCAGTTAGAATAAGGCCAGGGACCTACAAGGGAGCTTATCAGCAAACTCCACATTGCTCTGGAGAGGGGAGGAGAGATAGCAGGAGCTTCTTCCACAGCTCCCCAAAGCTGCAGTTCATTGTCTCAGGCTCTGCCCAGCAAATGCAGCCCTTCAGCTGTCCTCCACAGCTCTGAGGAAGTGCACCATCCTTGTCTCCTCAACCACCTTTATCCAGGGCAGGTTGGAGCAAGAGCTGCCCTCACAGCCAGGCCCTCAGTGCTCTGAGGTAGCTAATCAAAAGCAATGATTTGCAGTCAGATAGTGCCACCTCCTCCCCCAGATTTTGGGGAACTGGATTTTTATGTCTTTTCCTATGCTAGGTTCTGGACCCCACTGTCATAGGTTGAGGATGAATGATGGTAACTGCCACATGCAGAGGGTAATTTACTGTGTCTTCCTTGGGTGCTGTACAGTGTTCTACTGGACTCCAGAGTTCAAAATAATTGATTCATAGAGTTCCTGCCTGTTCAATAGTTGTTCTGGTGGAGGGACTAATTCCTGGAGCTTCTCTCTTTGCCATCCTCCCGCAGTTCTCACCCATCACATTTTTGTGAGGACCTACTATGTCATCTCACCATGAATCTTATCCTGGTATCAGCTTACAGCAGCTTTTTCTCTACATGGTTTTCAGTTTCAATTTCATAGAGTCAACTTGTGTTTTTCAAATTATCGGTGCCAATTTTCATGAAGTTTTCTTCTGGTTCCTATAATAAATTATCTTCAGAGGTGTGCTTTTTTTTTTTTTTTTTTTTTAGTCTCCCAAGTGATTGTTTATCTGTAGGCCCTGTGAGAGTACCTCCCCATTCCCTTTAGATACCCTTAACCAGGTCGACCTCTATCGAGATGTGCTAACAGAGAGGAAGTGTGGATTGCCCTTGGCTTTGCTCACTGCCCTATTTTTAGGTCTCTAGCTGTAGGGCCAGTTGAAGGGCACAGCTCCAAAACAATTCCCAGAATTGATGTACATGCAGTTGTGTAGCCCTGCTAAATTGATATGGGATTGTCTACTTCTTCTGCCTATTTCCTAATATGCAAAACTGAAGGAGATTGTGAAAATCTTTACTCTCCAGCACAAACTGACTTTGTCCTGCCTACAAATCATTATGTGTGGAAAAACGGTCTTGCAGAGTGTGATGTGCCTTTGCCAGCCTTCTCCTACTTCCTGCTCAGTGGTTTCCCAGTACATGTAGTCTCTGAGTGGATGTAGGTAGAATGAGAGAGAGAGAACAGTTTTCTGGCTATCCCAAGAATGGCATCCAGCATAGTAGAGAGCCAGGTATTTGTTTGGTTTGGCCTTGGATCTCTGAACTGGGGGTAGAATTTGTGCTATTTAAAAAATGGACCCAAATCTCAGTTTTTAAAACTAAAATGTACCACTTTCTTTGTTTACTATCTATAAAATGCTTTAAATGTGATCAAATATCTATAAATATAAGTTATTCCCATTACTTGACTTTGCATGGACCATTTATAATTTTCCAGCCACATTTCAGTGGTGATTAGAGGTTTATAGCCTGATGACAGGAGAAGAGGTAAGAACTTACAGCAATCAAACAATCCATCAAATGTCATAAAGTAATGTCATAAAGTAAGTTAGAGGCAGAGCTGTGATTAAGTTATAAAATTCTGGACTGATGTTCACCCATCTGAAGCCTCCGACTTGAACACAGGTCTCCAGGCTCCTATCCTGACCTAGCCAAAAGGAAGAGATTCCAGGGTAAGATTGAACAAAGTCCTTAATTCTGGCCCACATGATGAGTACATCTGTGTGCATCCTGGATAAAATTTTGTAGTGAAAATGCCCCACCTTGTGTCGTCAGACCCGACTGCCGTATCTCTTCTTCCTTCAGCATGTCATGTATCACAGGTGTCCAAAAGGAGAAGAGATGGGGTAGGCGGGAAACTCCGTAAGTGCCAAGTGAGACAAATCTGACTATTGCTTTCTTCCACATCTCCTAAGAACTTGTGGGGGTGGTGGAGGCGGGGAAGGGAGCATTGAATCATTGAATTAGGGTTGAAATAAATGACAAAACCCAAAGAAATGAAACCTCACTTCCTTTTGTTTTGAAGACACAGAGGAAATGTCACATGGAAACCAAAAAGGGTATGCACCACCATAACAGCACTTTACGGTTTGCTAGACCATTCGTGGTTCCTGAGTCCCAGAACCCTGTGGACGCTATATTGCTATTGTCTCTGGTATCCAGATGAGGACTGAATCTTAGAGACGTGAGTGCCGGCAGTGACATAGTAAATGGCGTCGGAATTTGAAGCCAGGTCAATGTGGCTCCAGATTTCTTCCTCTTAACAATCACATTCTAATTCCCACCCCACCTCTGGGAGAGTTTAAAAAACACTGAAGACTGCATCCCATGCACACAGATTCTGATTTAAGTGATTTGGGTAGAGCCTGGGTGCTAGGATTTGTATGAGCTCCCCAGGTGATTCAATATCCAGTCAAGGTTGAGAACTGCTGCTCGATGCTTTCCCCAATTTAGTGGCTGGGCACCTGCTATCTTCTGACCAAGTGCTTCTCAATTTTAATGTGCATAGGAAACACTTGTGGACCTTGTTAAAAATCAGAATCTGATTCAGTAGGTCTGAGATTTTTGCTGCCGCTTGTCTTAGAACTCTACTTTGAATAGCAAGGTCATCTTCCAGTATACCTCTCTAGTTCTAGCCACTTGCAGGGCTCTGAGTATTGCCTGGCCGGGTTTCTCCAGCTGTGCTCCATTGACTAGGTGGCCCATTGGAGCTCCCTCCACTCCTCTGCCCCCTTAGCTGGCATGCAACTCAGGCTGCTTGTATGGCTGCCCTTTGAGCTCTGGTGCTCCTTCCCTTCCACCACTGGGTCTGCTACTCTGGATCCTGATCTGGGCTTCCTTCCAGCAGCTGATGCTTATTCCAGTATCTAGTCCCTCCCAGTTGCTCCATTTATTGATGTCATCCAGTCCTAAGGTGTGACAAAACAGATGGAGGACTGTGATGTGAAAATCAGAAAGTCTAGTGTTTGGTTTGAGCCCTGGCTCTATTACTTACTGGCTGTACAACCTTGAGCAAGTTACTTGGCCTCTCTGAGCTGTAGTCTCCTCACACATAAGTGGGTGGAGATTCTTACATCTTAGGTTTGCAGCAGGATTCAATGAGATGACATCCTAGGCCGAATGCCCACATCAGAGACTGGTCTGTATTATAAATAATAATTACATTATTAAGGAGGTTGGGAACTGAACATTTATTGACTGTTCAGTGAGTTCCATATCCTGTACCAGGTGATTTCCAGACATAATCTCATTTGAACCTCAGAACATCCCTGCACTTCCTTGCACAGATGAAGTAATTGAAATCAGAGAGGGTAATAACTCATCTAAGGATGCACAGCTAGTAAACTGCAGGGCCAGAATTTGCATCCAGATTTGTCTGGCCTGGAAAACCTTTTGCAAAATGGCTTTGATGAGCAGATACTAATAAATGCTGCCTGCCTGGCTCCTAACCTGTGAGCCAGGGAGTGTGTGTGTGGGAGGGGAGGGTTGGGGGGTGGGGGTGGTGGATTAAGAGTTGTAGGCTTCTGCACCTTCCTTAAGAGTGAAAAGCAATTTTTTTGTGCCCTACAAAGTTGAGAATGAGTTGCCTGCAGCAGGTGTGAGTAACGAGGGTGGGGGATAAACGAGATCATCCTTTGGCTAGGGCCTGGAGCAGAGTGGGGGTGGCGTAGTCCCACACAGATGAGCTCTGTGGAGCCTGAGCCCACCAGTCTCCTGCCAGACCCAGACGCTGTCATCAGTCTCTGCCTTTGCCATATGGGCACCAGGTTGTTGATGTAAAATGTAAATCATGTCTCTAATCAAGCAGCCTGAGAGCTGGGAACACTCCGAGGGGAGGCTGTAGGGAGGCTGCAGCTTAAAGTCACAAATAACATGACTGTTGTGGTGTAGTTGGGCTTGGCTGGTCCCTTGCTGAGGACCCTCCCCATTCCCAGGCCTTGCGCAGCGTGGTGAGGAGACACTGGAGGGAGGGACGATCACAGAAGTCAGAGACTCTAAATAGGGCTGTGAGACCAGTTGCTTCATCCATAGTCCACCCTCCCTCCAAACAGAATGTAGCAAAACAACTCAGGATGCTCATCAGTGCAGCTTTAGAATTGCTGGGCCCAGCTATGCAGTAGAGTAGGGAGGTTCAGCCTGCACTGTCCTTTCATACACCTTAGCACAGGTCCTCAGATGAATCCCTTTGATGAATGAAGAGACTGGACAAGAGAAACTCACCCAGTCTCCTGGCTTCCAGGGGGTAGTGGCGGCTTTAGTTTGCTCTGTGGGTGAACCCACTTCACTCCAACACCAGCTCCTCCAGTTCTAAACCGATGCTATCTTGATGAAAAATTTGCAAATTTTATACAATTCCAGAAAAAAAAAAGAACTATGACTTATGCTCTTTGTTATTTATATAATGGCTATTTTCATACATTTTTTGGATAGATCTATTACATTTTCACCAGGTACCAAAATTCTTTTTTTTGCAAGTCTGGGGAGTAGGGGCTTGGCTGAACCAGGAACTCCTCCCCACCATCCTTATAATTGCTAAGTTGAGTTCCTTTAATTCACTTAAAGTTTAGTTTACTTTTTAACTTTTCCTTGGGAATTCATTTCAGGCTTAGAAAAAGTTGCAGGAACAGTATAAAGAATCCCCATACACCCTTATCCAGTTCCCCAAGTGTAACATTTTACATAACTTTGAGTGCCGCCACCATATTTTGCTAGAAAGAGACTCTGAAAACCAAAGTGGAAAAGAAGTTTACTGATCCGAATGTAGCATTAATGCAGAACAGCAGCAAAAGGTTAGCACTCAAAAGGCAGGTTTTGGGCAGGCATTATATATGGCTGCTAGGAGCAAAGGGAGGGTATGAGAATGGAGAGGGGGAGCAAGGGAGAATGAGCTCTAGGAGTTGTGTGGGCCGAGATATCCTTGGACCATGTTTCATTAATTTTGCAACTCAAACAGGCAGGACGTCTTTGCAGCAGCAGGGCTACCCAGTGAAGATAAGCAAGTTTGTTGATGTCAGCACGGGGTGTTTCTTTTCTGCAGGGGCAGAGGTCTTAGCACCGCTGTGAAGGATTATTGGTATGTCAGCCTGACTCAGTTCTCTGTTTCTTCTTTGTAGTTCCCTGGATAAAAAGAAGTTCAAGCATATCAAGTTGATTGGTGAGGCTATTAACCATTCCATTTTCATAATCACAATCATGAAATTAACACTGATACAATACTGTTATCTACAGACTTAATTCAAATTTTGCCAGTTTTCCCCTTAATGTCCCTCTTTAGGACCAGGACCCATTCCAGGTCCAAGTAGGTTGCATTTGGTTGTCATGGCTCCTTAATTTTCTTTAATTTGGAATAGTTTCCTAATCTCTCTTTGGCTCTCATGACATTGACACTTTTGAAATACACAGGCCAGTTATTTTGTAGAATGTTCTTCAGTTTGGGTTTGTCTGTTTTCCTTGTGATTTAAGTCCTGGTTATCCATTTTTGCTAAGAACACCCCAGAAATGATGTAGTGTCCTTCTCAGTTTGTCATATCAGGAGGCACTGGTGTCTATTTGTCTTGTTATTGATGGTGGTAATTTTTTTTTTAAACGTAGGCCACTAGATTTCTCTACTGTAAAGTTACTATTCTTCCTTTTTGTAATTAATAAGTATTTTGTGGGGAGATACTTTGAGACTGTGTAAATATCTTGTTTTTTGTTGTAGCTTCCCCCATGGGTTTTAGAATTCATTAGCTGTTCTCACCTGAAACAAAGATTACAGTGAGATTCATTTCATTTTAAAATGTATAGTCTATGCAATTCAATGATAAAGCAAGGAATAAAAGAACCTTCCAAGCATAGGGCAGATATACCTCTAATTATTTGCTTGGTTCTTTTCACAGTTCTGGTCACATTTATTTAGAACAGCTCCATCAGTTGCTATGTGCATACAATGTTGAATGTCACACCCATGCCACAGCGTTTACTTTTATGAGTAACAAAATGCTTGACCATTCAGTGTCGTTCATTCTTGTCTTTCAGAGCCAATAGCCCCTTTGAGCTCAGAGCTGCCTTCTAAATGTGATCTGAAACTAACCTGTCTCTGTCTACTTAGACATGAAAGATTTGTGGTATCACTCAGATATCCCAGTGGTTCTCATTCCTTCTAAGGACCAGTTTTTTCTTGGTGAATGACTCAGCATTCTACAATCTGACATTTTAAAAGAACAAGACGGCTTTGCTATTAACTGAAACCATATATTAACGTTAAACCCTGAAGCAAGCATCAGTCCAGCAAAGGTTAGACAAAGATAAGACAATTTGTCACACCCACCAGCCTGCAAAGTGCTCACAGAAATGAAATGAGATTTCTCAAAGACTGGGACCTTTAGCTACAAATTGTAATGTGGAAAAACTCTTCTCAGGGGTGACTCCAGCTCTGGGTACTGATGAGCCCTCTCTTGGCTGTGCTTATAGACTATTCAGAGGGATTCTGTGCCTTAGCTCTGATTCCCAAGTTAGGACAGAGCATTTAAATAGGCTTAAAAGTTGAACTTCCAAATTGGAAGAGTTGTAAATTTGAAGTGAGGGTATTATTGATTTTTGTTTTGTACCGAAGAAGAACTGATGAATTAGAAAAGAAAGCCTTGCTGGGTGAACATCTAGCAGGCGGGTAAGCTGTCAGTCGGGAGATTGTACTTCCCTCATCATTTATCCCAGGGTGTGCAGAAATGTCGATGCCTTCTCTGCCCACAGGAATGCAGCGGGGAGGGGCGGCTGCACAAAGCAGCGTGACTGTTTTAGTATATTCTGTCTCTGGGTTCTACCTACAAAATAACTGGCTTGGAGTGACTTCTCCTGTGTTCACCTTGCTACATCTTGCTCTTCCTGAGCATGGGAGGGAAGGGAGAGGTAACTGGATGGAGAAAAGGAGAGGAAAGGAAAGGGACATGCGTGCGGAAAGGGAGGAAAGGGGAAGGGAAATGCAGCTACTCCTGTCTCTATCCCTTTCCAATATCCTCCTATCTTAATTCTGAAACCCTCGGGCCTTGAATTCTCCCAGTGAGGCCCCAGCACTCCCTATCCCATGGCAAAGGTGTTGCCCCTTACCAAGCAGCGATAAAGTCAACCCTATTCGTAGCTCCCAGACCCTCCATAGCTCCCAGATCCTCCCTCCCCCAGGCTTACCATAGCATTTCCTTTTCTCACACTCTGGGCTAAAATCTGCATCATTCATTCATTCATCTTTTCATTCACCCTTCAATCACTTACTGATGTCTCTTCTAAGGCAGGTTAGGGGTTGTGCTAAGTCTTGGAGAGACAAAAATAAATTAAGCATAGTTCTTGCCCTCAAGATGCTCTACAAGTTTTAAGTAGATATTTATAATGCAATAATAGTACAGTACTTAGTATATGCCATGTACTATTCTAAATATTTTACATGCTTTACTCTTTTATCCTTCAGACAACCTTATAAAGCAGTACTTTTCTATCCCCTCTAGTGCAGATGAAGCACAGAGAGATTGAAATCATTTATTTATATCTCTTACAGCTAGTAAGTGGCAGAGCCAAGATTTGAACCCAGACAAACTGTCTCCAGAGGTTGTCCTTGTAACCACTGTGCTTTATTGCCTTTTGATAAGACAAGGGTGATAGTGGGTACCCAGGGTATCAGAGGCACATGTGGCAGGGCTTGGCAGAGGTGGCAGAGGATTGGGGGAGGGCTTGGTTTGATGATGAGTAGCAGATAGCTTGGTAGTGATCTGGGCAGCCTGAGGTTCCATCCCACCCTCCTTTACTTTTTTCCTACCTTCAATATTTATTGAGCATGTACTATGTGCCTGGCCTGTTGGTAGGCACTGGGGTACAAGGACAGGCTGTGTGTCTGCCTGGGAGATGCTTGTGCACACCCAGCTGGAATACTGTGGCCACTGCTTGATCAGCATTGTTTGCAGGGTGCTGCAGGAGCTGTGGTGGAAGGCTACCCAGAGGAGGTGAGGAGTCCGTCATATGGGGAATGCGGAGGTGAGGCTGATCTGATGTGTTAGTTTGGCTAGGTGATGGTGTTCAGTTGGGTGGAACACTGATTGAGATGTTGCTGTGTAGGTATTTTGTAGATGTGATTAACATCTACCATCACTTGACTTTAAAGTACATTACCCTAGATAATGTGGGTGGAACTCATTTAATCAGTTGAAGGCCCAAGAGCAAAAAACTGCCTCAAGACTACAATGCCAAACCTTGCCTGAATTTCCAGCTGGTGACCTATCCTGTAGATTTTGGGCTTGCCAACCACCACAATTGCAGAAGGCAATTCCTTAAAATAGATGTCTTAAAATAAGACACACACACACACAGACACATACCTATTGGTTCTGCTTCTGTGGAGAACTCACCGATACAGAGGGGAAGATTGTAATCATTAAGAGCTGCTCTATGACGCTCAAGTATAGTATGCTACATTTTAATTTTTTAAGTCAAATCAAGTCTAGCTCTGAGTCCCTGCCACCCAAAGTTGGTGAGAAGTCTAAAAAACCAGTCATTCTTTGGAGCAATCCTTTCTTCCCTAAGTTTCCAGAGCCCCCTGGAACGAATGTGGGTCTCAGGCTGTGGTTTTCTCTCTGTAGGGGAATGAGGCTGCCCTCAAAGCGGGTCCTCCAGTAGTAGGGTGCCTCTTGAACTAGTGTTGCTCACCCAGCTTCCCGTCACTGGCCTCGTAAGTAACAGGCAGCTGTGCCGGGGGCACTGTTCTCACTGCACCAAGCTGGAGCTCCCAAGGCCTGGGGCTTGGGACCTGCATTTCCCTTGGCACCACCCAAGCACCAACCTGTAAACTCTCAGCCCTCCCCAGTTGGCTGTATTTGAGCAGATGCCCCCTGTTCTTCTCACTTGGACTGAAATATTTAACCATGTGGACCGCTCCCTGGTGGTTAAGAGAGCTTCGGCCTTAGGAACAGTAGCCCAAGTCTTAAGGGGTGGTGGAGGTGGTGGAGGTGGTGGAGGTGGAATTCTTTCATCCCTTTCCAAGGCCTCCAGAGCAGCCAGAGTATCAAGTACTGTCCCAATAGCAGTAACAGGTGCATTCTAGGCAGAGCAGATGGTGAGAGCTCAAGCACAGGGGTGTCACTGTTTGGGGGTCTCTTGAGAGTATGAGTACCATGGTTTAGGGTGTCTCTGGGAGACTGAGGGGAGAGGGAGGTGAGGACAGGTTGTGAAGGGCCTCGGAGGCCCAGCTATTAGGAAAGACTAAAACGTTCATGTAAAGCAGAGTAAGGATGTGATCAGAATTGCAGTTTAGAAAAAAACATAACTGTGTTTTTGTCTGTGTTCTAGTTTGCAAGCTGCTGGACAGCAATATACCAAAAAATGGAATGGCTTTTAAAAAGGGGAATTTATTAAGTTGCAGGTTTGCAGCCCTATGGCTATGGAAATATCCAAATTGAGGCAAGGCTATGAAAATGTCCAAGTTAAGGCATCCAGGGAAAGATACCTCGGTCCAAGAAGGCTGATGATGTTCAAGGTTTCTCTCAGCTGGAAAGGCACATGGCGAGATGTGCTAGCTTTCTCTTCAGGAATCTTCAGTGGTTTCCCCAGGGCTCTGCCCATTCTGTTGGCTCTGTCGGTTTTGGTGGCTCTCGTGCTCTGGTGGCTCTCTAGCTTTTTCTAAAATGGTTCCCTTTTCAAGGGCTCCAGTGAGCAATCCCACCTTGAATGGGCAGAGACACATCTCCATGGGAATCATCTAATCAAAAGTTACCACCCACAATTGGGTGGGTCACATCTCCATGGAAACAATAAAAAAGATTCTACCCAGCAATACTGAATGAGGATTAAAAGGACATGGCCTTTCTGGGATACACCGCAGATTCATACCGACACAGTCTAGAAGCAAAACCAACTAAGAATGACTTAACTGCCTGCATAATTCCCCCAGGGTGGGCCTGGGACTGTGCTTTTCTTTTCCCTCTGCGGGATGTTGTGCTGTGTGAGGTGAAGTAGCCCAAAAGACACACCAGATGCTTGCCCCACTTCAGTTTACCCCTTAATCTAAGCAAAATAAAGAGCAGGGTTGGGAGTTGATGGGCCCTGCCCCATGGGGTGAGTGGGTAGCAAAAGCTAGTTAGGAGGGTGACAAAATTAATTTTGCATCCTCATCCTTGGGATATAAAAAACAATATGCTTTAGAGGACTCTTTCACTAGGCTTCTTATCAGAAATGAGGGAGAGATTAGACCAAAGGTTTTTCATTTCTCCAGGATCCCAGCCAGATCCAGTTTCAAGAAGTCAGAGCCCAGAAGATGCCCAACTCCCCCTAGTCCTCATATGACTCTATAGGCAGAGCCTGCAAGCCACCACAGTGTCAGAAACTCAGAGCTGGGTAATGAGATGAGAGGAAAAAGTGCCCAGCCGTGACATTAAGTGGGATTTATTTTCATCATCTCAGGTTCCCTATTGTATGGCATACTCCTTCACCACCTGCAAATGCAGCCATATTTTAGGATACAATGCAGAGGGTTTCAGGGCTGTCTCAGAAATAATGGCTCTCTGTGCTGTCACTGCATTGATGTGCCCTTTCCAAATATACAAAACAGGAAGGTGACCTGCTGATTCAGTGGAAGGCAATAAACGACACATTCAATTAGAATGACATATATTTAATCACAATTGTCTAATGGTATTTGAGATTTCTTATTTAATCAGTAATGAGACTACCCAGCAATTAATGTTCCTGGAATCATGGCTGCCCTTACCAGTGCTGTGTTGATTTTAAACTAATCTTTCTATTTTTTTTTTTTTTTTTTTTTTTTTTTTTTTAAAGGAAAGACAGAGAGAAGGAAGGAAGGATAGAAGGAAGGAAGGAAGGAAGAAAGGGAAACATTTTTAAACATTTTCTTGTTTTATTGTATTCTGTTTCTCCGTTTTTGTTACATGGGCTGGGGCCGGGAATCGAACCGAGGTCCTCCGGCATAGCAGGCAAGCACTTTGCCCGCTGAGCCACCACGGCCCGCCCATAATCTTTCTATTTTATATCCTCTTTCTATTTCTGGAGTTAATAAAGGTGCTCTAATGAGTTGTATTAAAACATCAATTTCTTCTTTTGCTGCCCCCACAAGTTTATCATGGTTTTTAATCAAAATGCTGAGTTAATTTGCAAGAAGGAGGTTTGGACACTGGATAGAGATTCTAAGGTGGGAGATGGCTTGGTTCATTTCCCTCTGACTCAACTAGCTGTTTTGACCTGGTCAGCTTCATGGGTACTTGATATGAGTGGTTACATAGGGACCTTGCTCAGAAGGGCCCCATGTACAGTTTAATGGTCTGCTTTTGCTATCTTGAAAGTCTCAATACTTTTTTTTTTTTTAATGCATGGTCTGGAAATTGAACCTGGGTCTCCCACATGAAAGGTGAACATTCTACCACTGAACCATCTGTGCACCTGAAAGTCTCAATACTGTTTGAATAAGGGATCCTCCATTTTCATTTTGTACTGGGCCCTCAAATTATGTGCTGGTCCTGCCCAAGGATCTATTAGAATTGATGAGGATGATTGTCAGAGGGCAGCTCCTCAGAGGCTGTACCCCTTGTCATTCCTTGAATTAATGTTATGGGACTCTAGATTGAGGAAGGCAATGTGTAGAGTGGGGAAGTATTGGGGGAATAGGGGCTGGGGGTAGGTGAGATGAGATTTGCCCCTGGGTTTTCTGTCCTAGAAACTGCCTTCTTCCTGCACTCCTAAAGATCACAACTGTAGGAATGCCAAATAAAAGTCGATGTCAGTGAAAAGGGCATCAATAGAAATTCTTTGTTGAAGAATGGGAAAAGTCTTTTCTTCTTAAATCCATTAAAAAATTTTTAACAATGGTTAACATTTATCAAGTACCTACCTTTATCTGGACACTATTCTAAGTACTTTACGTATGTTATCTTATTTAATGCTCACAATAATCTTATGAGCTGGATATTGTGATTAACCCCAACTTGGAAACTGAGGCAGGAAAGGCTAAGTCAATTGACCAAGGCCACACAGACAATTAATGGCAGAGCCAAGCTTAAATCCAAATTTATGTTCTGGCATGGTGGAAAAAGATGGGCTTTGAAACAGATCTGGGTTTGTTGCTGCTTCTGCTATTGGCTGTGTGACCCTGGGCAAATCACTTAACCTCTCTGAGACCCATTCCCTCATTTATAAAATGGGATAATGGAATCTACCAAGTGGGATTTTTTGGGGGGAGAATAAACAAAATAATACACACAAGCATTTAGCTTGGAGCCTTGCATAGCACCCAGTTAAATGTGAGTTTCCATTTCTCTGTCATTTTGCGATTTGTATTCAAGTTGTTCTTCTGTAGAAAGCTTTCCTCTTCTGATCTCCACTTACATATCTCTTCATTTGTATTTCCTTAAGAATTGTATTCATACCATTATATTGGTATATAATTATTTTAATGTATTTATCAATAATTTGTTGAGCACATGGTATATTATTAATTTAGCAGTTATCGTGTTCTAAACACGAGCAAGTGCACTGTGTGTATACTATGTTTAAGGAGCAGTTGCAGATTGTGAGGTGTACCAGCCAAGTGAAGGATGCAATTCTTGCCTCAGAGGACTCAGAATCTACTTGGGAAATGCAATCCTTAAATACGAAATAAGAAAATAACTGACAAAATATTCTATGAAATTGAGCTGTCAACTGGGGCTCCAGTTATCTCAGTGTTTAAAGCAGATCCACTTCCCAGTTCCCTCGCGTGGATGTTCTCAGAATTCATCTCCTTCAGGGCTGTTGGAGCCAGAGGCTCCCCCCCTTGGCTCCTTGCCAGGTGCTTCTCTATCAGGGAAAGGTGCTACAAAGGAGAGAGAGAAGGCCAGCAAGACAGAAGTCAAAGTCTTCTATTAGCTAATCTTGGAAGTGATGTCCCATCACTTTTGTAGTGCTCTATCTGTTAGAGGCAAGTCACTAGGTCCAGGCTACACTTAAGGGGAGGCGATTATACAAGTTGTGAGAACACCAGGAGATGAGGATCATTGGCTGCTGCCTTTTTTTGAAGATGCCTACTACAGGCTCTTATGGCGTCCGTCTAAAATTTGAAGCTTTACCTGGCAGGCAAATTCAGTCTTACCATGTGCCTGGAAAGAGAATTGAGATATTTGTGAACAGCTGTGATGACTAACATAAATGGTCTCTGTGGCAGATGGAATCATATACCCCAATGAAAGACGTGTTCTTAATCTTAATCCACATTCCTGTGGGGGTGAAAGCATTTGTAAATATTACCTTTGACTATGTTAAGGTGAGTCAGGGTGTGGACTCATTTGTGAACAGGATCTGCACAGGTCCTATCTAAGTGTGGCCTAATGAATCAGGGTGGGTCTTAATCCATTGCTGGGGGCCTAATAAACAGAGGCGCCAAAAGCTGGAAGTCAGCGAAATCAAAAGAGCAGACACAGGGAGAGACAGGTTGTCATGTGATTCAGAGTATGGAGGGATATATAATGAAAAGCAAGGGTCTCTCCTATCTATAGCTCTCA
Organism: Tamandua tetradactyla; assembly: GCF_023851605.1. NCBI lineage: Eukaryota > Metazoa > Chordata > Mammalia > Pilosa > Myrmecophagidae > Tamandua > Tamandua tetradactyla. The sequence goes on along the minus strand of NC_135334.1, from coordinate 28,863,875 downwards.
GTTTCCTCTCCTCAACAATAAGCCTTTTCATATTCTTATATGTCTTTTGGAAATATTTTAGGAACATATAAACTATCTATGTACATGCCCTTCTTCCCTTTTTTAAAAACATTTTTATTGTGAAATATATATACAAAAAGCGATAAATTTCAAAGTACATTTTAACAAGTGGTTATAGAAAAAATTTCAAAGTACAGTATGTGGTACAGTTCTACAATTTTAGATATTTCCTTCTAGCTGCTTGAAGATACTGGAGACTAAAAAGAAGTACCAATACAATGATTCAGCAGTCAAACTCATTTGTTAAATCCTATCTTCTCAGTTATAACTCCTCCTTCTCCTTAGATCCTTCTCCCGATCTTTAGGGATATTTGGGCAATGACCATTTCTTCGTGTTGAAAAGGGGTGTCAACATTATGAGGTAGGCAGATGAACTGGTTGATGATTTTGGAGAGACTGGTAACTCTGGGTTTCAGGGCTTATTTGTCCTAGGAACTTATCTGGAGGTTTTAGGCTTCAGAAAAATAAACTTCTGAGTGAAACTTACAGAGTCTAGGATAGAGCCCTGGGTATTCTTCAGGGTTACAGGAATACTGTTAGTTGGGGCTTGGGATACCAAGGAAATTGTCGATATTTAGCTGAAGCTTGCAGAAGAGTAACCTCCAGAATAGCCTCTTGACTCTATTTGAAATCTCTTAGCCACTAATTCCTGATTTTGTTACCTTCCCCCCATTTAAATCAAATAGACATGACCAATGCACGTGTTGCTCTGCATCTTACTTTTTCCACCTCACCGTATATCTTGGAGATCATTTCATAGCATGTATGAGTCTGTCTCAATGATGGTGGTGTTTTAGAAAGATCTAAACTGGTGGCCATGTGGAATAGAGAAAGAGAGAATGGAGGAATGAGAGGCTCCTTTGGTAATTCTGATGGTTCCATTCATCCATTCATCAAACATTTATTTAATTCTTTGCCAGGCTCTGTGATATCAAGTCACATAAGAAATATCCTTGCCTTCAAGAGCTCAAGTGAGTTCAGACAAGTAAATAAATAAATCATAATACAATGTGCTTAAATGTTGTAACTGGAGTGAAGTGACAAGTACGTGGACTGGATGTCTCCATGAGATTAAAGATATGAATACTCTTTCTTGGGGAAAGATGTCAACAGGTGCACTCTTATAAAAGGTAGCTTTCGGGCCCTCCTGAAATGGTGAATTGGCATATCTTTCATTTATTTTATAGCTCCCCCGCCCCCCTAACCACATGCACCCAACTGATAGAGTGTCTGATGCAGACTAGTATTGCCCGACAGGCTGAAAAGAAGGCTAAAGAGAACTCATGTCAAAATCGATGGTATCTCTGTCATTTCTCAACCTTTGCCGATAGCATCTCCAACCCCCTCCTGGCTGCAGTACAAACAGTGAGCGAATTCTTGATTATGCTGGAAGATGAGCTTCTGATTCATTTTTGATGTTCAATGTTATGAGGCAAGCTCCCCGGCCATCTGTTCAAAGGAGGAACATGTTACATATTTTGATTATTTTATTTTTATCTTAATCAAGTGGCAACTTTCCGTCTTGATGCATCTTAACCTGAGCAGTTGTGGCTGCGAAGGGCTTGAACAGACTGATGAGGGAGCGGGGAGAAGGCTGTGCCACCTGGCGCAATGCTAGTGTCAGAGGCAGGAGCAAAGCTTCCTCTGCTTGACCCTTTCACCTCCCTAATTAGTGAAGAAATCGCAAGTCCTCCAGTGGGCACCAAAACGCATAGAGTACCAGCCTCCTGGGGCTCATTACACAAATGAGGGCAGAAGACAGAAACAGTCAGCATCTGCTGGTTATAGTCAGAGGACCATGGGGAACCCGGCTGGGGGTGAGAGGCACAAGCCCTGCAGCCTGGAGAGCCGCAGCTTCCTGAAATGGTTACAGGCAACAGGGACAAAGGCCATTAGCTGCAGCTTCCTCTTTAGAAACAGCCAAAATGTCTTAGCCCATGTACTGATTTTGAGAGCTTTAAGTTTTTCCGGCCATTGGCATTTAATGGAAATGAACAATTTATCTCTGGAGCTGGCTCTAGGAGTCCACAGAATAAGCATGATGGAGGCAACAGTAATCATTTAGCCATTTGTCTTAGTTTAGGTAATCCTGAAAGTGAAGCCAGAAATAAGGAATTGGGAGCAGTTCGTTTATTTGTGAGAGGAGTGGGGAGCAGGGAAGATGAGGCTGAGAAGGAGGAGAAGTGGCTATTGAACTGCTGTGGGCAGCTGGGCTCAATCCTGAGGCCCCCAGAGCGCTGTCTCTGGGAAGGAGGGAGGTGGGAACATTTATTCACCTATGTCCACCCTCATTGGTTGAGGGCTGCCTTGGGTCATCAGTCCCACCTTCACACTGCCCTGTGCTCTTAGCTCCTGGGACTTAGAGAGCCAGGGAGGGTGTGTACGTGGCTCACTGGCAGTGGATACAGGATCTGTCTCTACAGCTGCAGCTGAAATCCAAGGTGGACACAAGAAGCATCCCAGTCACTCCTGGAGAAAGGGGCTGTGCGAGTTTCCTGCAGCCGCCATGACAAATGACCACACACAGGGTGGCTTAAAGCAAGGCCATGTTCCCTCCAAAGACTGTAGGGGAGAATCCTTCCTTGCCACTTCCTAGTTTCTGTTGGATGCCAGCAATCCTTGGTATTCTTTAGCTTGTCACTGCATCATTCCAGTTTCTGTCTCCTTCTTCCCATGATCTTCTTCCTCCATGTCTCTAAACCTCTCTTAATAAGGACACCGGTTACCTTAACTCTCCAGTATGCGATCATCTTAACTTGATTACTTCTCTAAGCCCCAATTTCCCAATAAACTCACATTCATAGGTAACAGGCTTAGCATTTCGACTTATCTTTTTGGGTTATTCCATTCAATCCACAAAAGGGGGCATGCAAAGGAAGAAGGAATACTACATAGTCATCAGAGGTGAGCAGTATGTGGGTTTTGTTGGTTTATCGGGGAGCAATCTCAGTTCCCAAACTCAAACGAGTCTGAAATCTCAAATTCTACAATGACCATAATTTAATTCTGACTCTGAGTTTCCCTTGTGCTGTGCTGGTCTCACTTTTGTTCTCTCCTGCCTGTGTGCCAACCTCCTTGCTAGCTCCACGGTTGGCTCTAGGTTTCTGTAAGGCACTGGAAGACCCTAGACAAGATGCTTGCTGCTTGTGCAGGTGTCTATAGAGACTAGACTCAGTTTCTTACACTGTGAAGAGGTTTTTTTTTTTTTTATTGGTAGTGTGCCACACTTCTTGTTCACTAGTCAAGTAGCGTTAGTAGGGATTTTTTTCTCTTTTGCACATTTTGGAGGTCTCTTGTGAACCATTATGCACAGAGAATGCCCACTTGTAAGAAGATGGAATAGGTTTTGTGACTGCTGTCCCACTGTTCCTCCACCAATGGCTTGGCCCCTGTGATCTAAGAGCTCATCTCTGTGGCTGTCTCCAAGAGACATGGTGGCCTCTGTGTGTGAAGTACACCACGAGGCTGGTCTCTGGCCACCAGCAGTGCTGGAGGGAGCGGCTACATTCATTGTTTGCTTTTTCATGAATTAGCCTATAGGTCTGTTTTTTGTTGTTGTTGTTGTTGTTGTTGTTGTTGTTGAGAAAAGGCCTTAAACATTCAATTTAATCAAAATATTATTTTTCAGTAAAATTGACTGTTTTTTTCTTTCGATATATTGTGAGTGAGTTTTAACACATGTATAAATTCATGGAACCATTACCAATACAATCAGGATACACAGCTGTTCCGTCACCCCAAAACACAACCTCTGTTGTGCTGCCTTTGTGGTCACATTCTCCCCCCACCCATAACCCCTGGCAACCACTGATCTGTTTTCCATCACTATAGTTTTGTCTTTTTTGAGAATAAGACCTTTGCACTTAAAGCAGCGGAATAAAATCCAGACATCTCGTATTAACATACACATGTTATTTGTCTTTTGGTTTGCTGAAGCAGTGGATTAGATAATGTGTGCCCAGCACCATTTGTCACAGTGACTGGGTGTAAGGCATCATCAGAAGGCGCCCCTGGAGAAGGTGACCAGCTATGCCAATCCCATCAGCCTGACAGTATTTCAGAACAGCTAAACCTCCTTTCTCTTGTTTTATTCTTCTTGGGAGTAGTATAAAAGTAGTATAAATGGACTTCTTTTTCTTAGCACTACCATGAAGACTCAGCAAAGAAGGGGATCTCTCTTGTAAAAAAAAGAAACTTTAATGTTGAAATAATTTCATACTTACAGACACAGTTGCAAAAATAATATAAAGCACATACAGGGAGCTCCAACATAGCCCCCACCAGATACCCAGATCTACCAACATTTAGCATTTTGCCACATTAGCATAGAAAAATTATTCTATCTATATCTATCTATCAAATCATCATCATCATCCTCATCATCTCTCTATTTTCTAGATATTTGAAAATATATATGATGCTCAAGGTACCTTCAACTCCAGTTTCTTGCCAGCAAAGATCAGTTCCTGCTGAGTGGGAGGTAGCTTGGCTTTCATGTTTTCTGTGTATCCATGCGTTCAGCCTTGAGAATGACGGTCTTTCCTGTTAGGGCTTTCATGAAAAGCTGCATCTTGGCAGTGGTTCCACCTGAGAAATAGGGTCTGAAAGGAAGAGTCAGTTCTGATTAGATGTCACTCACATTTAGTTTGAGGTGGGTTATTGGGAAGAAAAGGAACAAGGAGTGAATTGTCATAATTGGGGTCCACACCTAAGACTCAGGTGAACACTGGTCATTGTGACTTCCCTTCTCTTGTACATCCTGACTTAGTCCATCCTAGGTTAGTTAAAGCCCCTTGCTCCTGTGGGCTAATGTGAGAGGATACTATTAGAGCTTGGTCACTAAGTTTAGTTGAAGTGGCCCTGAAATAAAGTGGGAGAATCAGGGAATGCTTCCTTCTCACCCACTCCCCACAGATTCTGGGTCCTGGCCTGTGCTCCCAAGGGGGTGGGGGTGGGGAGGCCTCAGGGAAGAGGAAAGAGGATCTCTAGGATACCTCTAGGAATGAGATAATGAGATATTTCTACCGAAAGAGAGGAGGAGGCATGACCCACTTTGATCCTGTATGGTAACCTTATTCCCAGCCCCATGTAGCGGGAGAGTGGCTGCCAAGCTATTTCAGGACTCTGAAGAAATTCCTATGGGCACCTATGTGAACTGTTTTAAGGCAGACGACCTTAGAAGTTTTCGCTCTCTATTATCCAAGTTTAGGCTTGGCTGCAAGGGAGAAAAAAATCCAACCCGATAGTGGGCTTAAACTAAATTGAAGTTTATTTCTCTTTCATGTAAACATAGGCCATCCTGAACTGGTATGGCAGTTTCCCAATCACAAGGAACACAGGCTCTTTGTCTCCTGTTGCTCTTCCATTTTCGACATGAAACTTCCACCGTGTGGTCCAAATAGCTGTGCAGGCTCCAGCCATGATGCTCACATTCTTGCCATGAGGAAGAAGGAAAGGAGGAGGAATGGTGATCTCTTTCTTTAAGAGCTCTGCCCAGAAATCACACTGGCCAGTTGCACTTACCCTATCTTCTTACTTTTCTTTGGCTAGGACTTAGTTGATTGGCCATACCTAGAAACAAGGGAGGTTGGGAAAAGGAGTCTTTTTCCACTTAGCCATTTGCCCAGCCAGAGGTTAGAGAACATACCTAGTATAAGAGGAGCACGTGTCAATCTCTGCCATGTTTGTGTTAAGATAAATACAAAACCTCTGTCAGAGAAGAGTTACAAAAAGAAAATATCCATATGGGAGAGTTAACTGAAAGAGCTTGACCCCTTGAGTTTCAGTTTCTGATTGGTGTTGTCTTGTTTATTTGACACTCCAGGGTACACAACTTCCCCCTTTGAAATCTAGACTTAATAAACAGAATACCTCCTTTCCTTCTTTGTTCTTAGAGTGAAAGGGATCTCCTGGCATTTTCAAAGATCTCTACTAAATACTCAGGCATTAAAAAGAAGAAAATGAACGAAGAAAATACCAGATGCTCAAAGATTGTAAAACTTACAGGTTTAGATCTTAAAGTAACTGTTTTCCATCGCCAAATGGCAGGCACAAATGTGGGTGCCTGACTTTGTTCCTTTCAGCAGCCAGCAGGGCTCCATGTGGAGGGGAATAGCTTTACTTATCCTGGAACAAGGCACAAGACTGTTTTCAAACTCCACCATCCCACCAGGCTCAACCCATTTAGATCTAGCTTTCTGCTGAGGGATAGGCTAGGCCCACTGTCAACTGTGGTGACTAACAGGTAAGACTCTTCTCCCCCAGAACAGGAATAACCTTGTCCTTTCAGCCACTCAGGGCAACTGAGCCTTAACCAGATGCTAAATAGGATATCTTAGAGATCTTTTGATATCAGCTCCTATAGATCTAATTCATTCTTTTTTGTTAGTTGCGTAGAATTCCATTGTGTGGATGACTCTAATTGCTGATAGCTTTAAGAACTGATGTTTTTATGGCAGATTCATCTGATTATTGATTTTTTTTTTTTAAATCAGGAGTAATGGCCTGAATTTAGAGAGGAGGAGCGTGATTGGGCTGGTGGGCTGGGAAGACCAGCTTCTCCCACTTCACAATATTTTGTGGGATGGCTTCCTCTGAGAAGTTTGAATGAGAATGGCTCAATAAGTTATGGACAAAAAATGAACTCTTCTACATCTGCTGGAAGCTGAGACCAGATCCAAAGTTGTCCCTGGAATCAGAGAAAAGAATAGAGTCATCAACTTGAAAACTGGATCCACCAAATCAGCAGATGGGCTGGTCTACAAATTTCTAAAGTTCATACCTCAAATTGAAACCTTGGGAGCCAACACTCAAAATGGTTGATGTGAAAAGGAGAGGTAGAGAACACCGAAAGTTAAGGCTTCAGAAATCAGTGATGCCAAGAGCAAATGGCCACTCGATTTCTTAATCAGACTTTGCAATCCAATGTGATTGTTCTTAAATAGCACAAGTCAACTCTTTGTAAGAAAGTACCCTTACAGGTTTTTGGGGACCACACACTAGCAAATATGTTTGCTTATCTCCCCCTCCCAACTGGTGGCCTTCTCCTGCCAAGTAAGAATTCAGCTGCTCTTCTATTCTTTTACTATCAAAATCTGCTGTAAGAAGATACAAAAAGTCATTATGATTTAAATTGATAACTGTTTAAAGTGACATAGGGTAGGAAGGGAAACTGACTGGAAAGGTGTAGGTGGTTGCATGTGCACGTGTGCTTGCATGTGTGTATTTGTATGAACAGGGAAATGTTAAATTAATATGTTCGATTATATATATATGTATATATGAATGTAGCTTTTTTTAATGGGGATTTCAAATATACTCAAAAATATGGAGAAATGTACATGAACCCCCATCACTGAATTCAATTTTTATCAACAATCTGCCATTTTTATTTCCATCCATCATCTATTCTCCCCAACCTCAGTATATTCTCTGCCCCTGGCTTATTTTATATTATTGAAAATCTTTTCATTTAATCCACAAGTATTGGGAAAGTATACCTACTGGGAGTAAAACCTCACCTGAAATTTAGTAAGGTAGTGTCTACCTGGGTTGAGAAGGAACCTGGTGCAAAGTCAGGATGCAGCAGGAAAGAATTCCAGATCACTTAGGGGTGCTGCTTGCCACGGCTGCAGGGGGAGAAGGGGTGGCAGACACCACACGCCTCTCCCCTCCCCCATTTGCTGTTCTTGCTTTCAGCCCAAGGAATTAAACTCTCACTCTAATAGTTTAGGCATTTGCAGCAGGTGGGAGGGAATTTTTTGGAAGAAGGAGGACTTGTCATGCTCAGATCATTCCCTGTTGACAGTTGTCTGTTCCCCTACCCTCTGCTTTGCATTGCTTTTCCAATTCCTTGATGTGGTTTGCGGTAGTGGAGTGTGAATGTTAGGCAGAATACAAGCCTTGCTGCCAACGCGTCTCCGTAGAGGGGAACAAAGCCAGGCGAGGCTTCAGGTGACAGCCTGCACGCCACTGAGTGAGAAGGAGGGAGCAACACAACTTGCCATTTGGAGGGACTGTGGGTTTCAGGCCTCCTGCAGGAGGGCCTGCAGCTGTCAGTGTTCTCCGAATTCTACTTCCTGCACGAAATGAAGATGTCATGGAAACAGAAGGAAATGTCAGCCGTGCCCTTTGTTTTGCCTGTTTTTCCCAGCAGCAGCAGTTTTGTTCCCCAAATTCCTTTTTGGCAAAGTCACTGTGGCCCAGGGATTGTTTCTTCTCCAGGTGCTAGAAGTCAAAAGGTAACCCTTGGTGTGTGCAGTGTGTGTGATATGCAGGTGGCAGGGGAAGGGGCTCAGGACATGTGGGGGCTGGATGTATACAGTGGACCAGATGTATACAGTGGACATGTGGGGGCTGAATGTATACAGTGGACCAGATGTATACAGTGGACATGTGGGGGCTGAATGTATACAGTGGACCGGATGTATACAGTGGACCAGATGTATACAGTGGACATGTGGGGGCTGGATGTATACAGTGGACCAGATGTATACAGTGGACATGTGGGGGCTGGATGTATACAGTGGACCGGATGTATACAGTGGACCAGATGTATACAGTGGACATGTGGAGGCTGGATGTATACAGTGGACCGGATGTATACAGTGGACCAGATGTATACAGTGGACATGTGGGGGCTGGATGTATACAGTGGACCAGATGTATACAGTGGACATGTGGGGGCTGGATGTATACAGTGGACCGGATGTATACAGTGGACCAGATGTATACAGTGGACATGTGGGGGCTGGATGTATACAGTGGACCAGATGTATACAGTGGACATGTGGGGGCTGAATGTATACAGTGGACCAGATGTATACAGTGGACATGTGGGGGCTGAATGTATACAGTGGACCGGATGTATACAGTGGACCAGATGTATACAGTGGACATGTGGGGGCTGGATGTATACAGTGGACCAGATGTATACAGTGGACATGTGGGGGCCGGATGTATACAGTGGACCAGATGTATACAGTGGACATGTGGGGGCTGGATGTATACAGTGGACCAGATGTATACAGTGGACATGTGGGGGCTGGATGTATACAGTGGACCGGATGTATACAGTGGACCAGATGTATACAGTGGACATGTGGGGGCTGGATGTATACAGTGGACCAGATGTATACAGTGGACATGTGGGGGCTGGATGTATACAGTGGACCAGATGTATACAGTGGACATGTGGGGGCTGGATGTATACAGTGGACCAGTATGTGGACTGGGAAGGCCCCTGCCATACACTTCCCTGTGGACTAGAAAAATTTTCAGCATTAGTCAGTGTCTTAGATTCTTTGCAAAGTGGTTTAAACTTGGATTTTTAATTTTTTTTAACGTTTTTTGAATTGTGAATTATAACATATGTACAAAAAAGTAATAAATTTCCAAGCACATTTTAACAACTAGTTATAAAACAGATTTTAAAATTTGGTATGGGTTATTGTTTCATGATTTTTCATTTTTCCTTCTAGCTGCTCCAAGACACTGGAGACCAACAGAAATATCAATATAATGATTCAGCAGTCATACTCAGTTGTTAAATCCTATCTTCTCTGTTATGCTTCTCTTTAAATAGCATGTATACATTAAAGCAATATATTTCAAAATACATCACAACAATTAATAGTAGACCAGATTTCAGAGTTTGGTATGGGTTACAATGCCACAATTTTAAGTTTTTATTTCTAGCTGCTCTAAGTAAACTTTGATTTATACTTCCTTTCTGTCTTTTAAAAAAAGAAAAAAAAAACATTTTGCATCTGTGTAACTTCATTTGGGAGCCTTGGCACCTTCCTACTCTTACGCCAACCCTGAAAGGCAGGTGTGTCCTTTTTACAGATGGGAAGACTAAGGCTCAGAGAGGGTTAATCATTGGCTCAAGGTCTTATCTCTGGCAATAGAGACACAGGCCTGGGTTTGTCCAGCTCCAAAGCCTGTGTTGCTTTCTTGCAGAAGGTGAGGGAAGGGCAGGGTTTCCTTGTTTGGCATCTATCTTACCCACTAGAATATAAATACTTCCCATGAGGGCAGGGACTTTGTTTTACTCGCTGCCTTGTCCCCAGGGCTCAACCTGTAGTAATTACTCTGCGAATACTTATTGAAAGAAATATTCCCTTCTCATCTATGTAATCCATATGTGTCAAATGTCTCCTCAGTGTCCCCAAGAAGGTGGATCTGAGAAAATGCAGCTGAAATCACAAACTTGGAGACACCAAATAAAATAATGAGCAGGGATTGTTTTGGGGGACACAGCCAAAGAGGGACTACTCTCTGGAAGTGGTTGAGTGTGGCTTCTGAACCCTGGCATCTTATTTTAAATTAAAAAAAGAAGAAAGGAATAGTAACTACATGTGCACAGGGAAATAACAATTAAAAGAGTAAGAAATGAAATGAAAAGAAAGTTTCCTGTACCTCCTTCACTAGTCCTGCTCATCACTTGACTTTTTTAAAAATTTAGGGTTTTTTTTTATTGTGTGTGTGGTAGTTTTGTCCATAACTCAAATAATACGCTTAATTTTCTATTTCTTGATTCATCAATTTGAAGCAGTAGCTATTGACTCCCCACTATGATAGATGAGGCATGTATTTTCCCCGAACTTCTTCCTGCCAATTTTTGTTATATCTTTGTTCTTCTATTTATTTCCTCTATGATTCAAGATAATGTGCTTGCACCTTCATTCTTTGATTCATTAACTTCGTGTCTCCACATCCCTCCTTCTCCCTCCTTCCAATATTGGTCAATGTCAACTTAACTTTTACATTATTAAAGTTGAGAACATTTAAATTTCATATTGTAACTATAATCAGTCCGTTTGTGTGTTGTTTACATATAAGTTGATTCTAAGAATGAAAATCAATGCACGGTTTTAACAATATTGTGATTTTGTAAATATACATGACTCAGCACCAAATCGGCAGAGTGACTAGATATATAGAGATGGAGATGTACTCCCAGGTCACTAAATCTCTGCTCCTCCAAGGAGATGGTTTCATGCCTCAAGGTCAAATGGATTCCTGCTGTACTCTATCAAGAATCATAACTTGTTTTCATTTATTTCATATCCGGCACATGACTTACTTGTCCTGGAATTTCTAATGGCAAGCATCTCTTCTCTTGCGAACAGAAGTACGGCTTGCCTTCCTCGCCCCACCACTCAGCTTGTCCACCTTCTTTATCTTTCTATTCATTGAATGGCCAGTTTGGAGGAGACAGCTTTCTAGGCTGCACTGTTGAGCCTTCTCAGTGCACCCATGACTTAGTTCCACTCTTTCCCGGGCCCCATGCCTTCCTTTCTTAGATTCTTTAATATTCATCTGCTTTTCTGGAGTATATCCACAGGTATTTTTTTTTCCAGATGAAATCTACATGTCTTTGCAAATATGAAAATATCTGTATATTTTCCCTCTCACATGGCTGAGTGTTTAGATTTCTGGGTTCAAAATAACTTGACCGAAACTTACTAAGAATTGCCCCACTGTCTCCTAGTATCCAGCGTTGCTGGTGAAAAAATTATCAATCTTTGTAGGTGAACTGTTTTCCTAAGTGGTTTTAGAATCTTCTTTTTTGTGCATGTTCTGAAATTGCATGGGATATGTCTAAGAATTACTCTTTATAGAATCATCCCGCTCAGTATTTGGTGAGTCCTTCAGTCTGAAGATGTGAGCAATATTTATTGGATTATTTTCTTCTTTCCTTTTTCTTCGTTCTCTCTCTCTCCAGGCTTCTGTAAGATGGATTTTGACTCTGATTAACCATCTATGTCTTATTTTTTTTTCTCTCTTACGATCTTTCCATGTTGGAATAGTTCCTTGTATTTCTTCTTTAAGAATTATAACTTCATAGAACCCTTATGGAAATAGTTTCTTCTCAAGCTCTTTAGGGTTACCAAATAATTTTAGAATTGTTCTAAAATGTGTGTGTCTCTGCCTTGAAAAATGGCTCTCATCTCACTGCAGGCTTCTTCTGTCACTGTTGTTTGTGATTGGTACCACTTAATTCACCTTGTGACTTCTTTGGCTCTTTTATCTCCTGTTTGCACTTTTATAAATTGATTCCCTTTGCACTTTTTAATAGTCATTTTGGTGAATGTTGGGGAGGTTTGCTTTATCTACCACCTTTTAATAGACTCAAGTGCTTTTTTTTGTTAAAACTGAGAGTATTAGAACAACAATTCTATGGCTAAAGGCAAATCAATTCAATTTTATAATCTATTGCCATCACCCCAAAGTACCCTGCAAGTCACCAAGAGACAGGAAACACTGGTAGAAAGGTAGCACAAACAGGGATGGGAGTCTGTTTGTTCTTTATTGTGTCAGATGAGCTGGAGCAAACAGCAGATCATGCAGGAGCACGCTGGGGTCCTAAGAGATTTCACGGGGCTTTGCCATGTGAGCACTGCTCTCAGGGTCCTCAAATAATATTTTGAAGACCTCGCAGAATTTGTTTGAAAAGACCCCCAGAGTTATTCTCTTTCCTGGAGTCTTATCCTTGCAAAGTCAGAATTATGATAACCTAACTTTAGAATAACAAGATATATGTATTTCCCAGACAATTTGAAAATACACTCAGAAATCACTTTGCAGGGATAATTTGGGAAAAAAAAAAAAAAGAATAGCTTGCTAGACCATTCTGTGAACTGAATAGAAGAAAAGGACCTTGATATTATTTCTTATATATTGACACAAATGAGAAGGGGACCGTAGAAGTCATTGCCTGGTGGTCAGTCTAGCGAATGGCTGCCTGGCACCTGTCTGGGATTTTCCACAGATTCCAGTGTGTGAGAAGCTAAGGGCCCATGAGCCTAAGGTGTCAGACAGTGGGCACAGCCTGTAGCCCTCACACCAGACAGGGTATTGGTTCTGCAAGGATGCCACCATCTCCTCTTGTAGCATCTAAGTATGCATCTAGGGTCCCACAGCTCGTAGGAGGCAGAGGTGGGACTCAAACCTGGGACTTTTGACCTCAAAGCTTGAGGGCTTCCTTCCATAGCACAGCTGTGAAGAATTTAGCATCAAGACGGCAATAATGACTTGGCCATGAATACTGGTCCTTACAAGCTGTAAAGTGTCTTTGTGGTTCAGGGAAGGTAGACCTGAGGGGCTGAACTGAATTCTGAGGAAGACAGGAGCTTAGTGTGTCTTGTCCATCCTCTTCCCAGCCTCAGCGAGCCCCAGGGTCTGGCCTAGTGCTGATGCTTAGGCAGTATTTGCTGTTGAATGAATGAGCTGGAGCAGTCAGAAGAGGTTCTGTGGCAATCACAGACTCTGAGCTGGACTTTGAAGGAGCTCTGGGTCTGGGAAGGTGGAGAGGGCCAAAAAGGCATTCCAGGGTGGGAGAGGCAAGGATAGAGCTGGGCATGCAGATGCGGGCAGAGAAACCCGAAGAAGCAGTGAAGGCCAGATTACAGCGAGTCCTCAACAACAGTAATTTGAGATTGGAAAGCAAAGGAGGAAGGAATTGATGAACAGAAGGCTGTGCTGTCTTTGAACATGCAGCCAAGATGAAGACGCTTGATTTCTGAGGTTCCTGAAGATGAATAAAATTCACTAATCTAATAAGTTACTAATAATCACTATTTATTGAGTCCTCAGCATGAGCTATAGATTTTGCTAAGTGCTTTACATACATCAACTTGATGATCTAATCCTTACTTCAGTTTGCGAGGTAGGTGTCATTATCTCTATTTCTATAGAGAAGGAAACAAGGGCCCCAAGAAGCTCAGAGAGGTTAAGAAGTTTGCCCCAGTTCACAATAATTGGCAAAGGTGGAGTAGGGGCTTGAAGTCAGGTGTGTCTGACTCTGAGCTTCTCTCTTAATGACAAGGTTTTGCTGCCTCTGAGAATGGGTATATTTGGCTCTTACTGCAACAGTGGGGGCCCCTGAATGGACTGAAGGTGCAACTGGCTGCTGTGTTGTCTGTCAGGCAGAATCGGGCAGGCTTCTAGCAAGCATGGGGCTTGCCTTGACGAGAGCCAGGTTGGCCCAGGTTGGCCCAGTTCGGTTGCGGCTGTTCTACAGCAGGACACTAAGCTGATGCCCTCAAGGTGAATTCTAGCCACATTTCTCTGGGATTCTATGGCTCACAGCCTTGCAAACAATCTCAATAAGGGAGAAAAGAATTTGCACTCCCCTATAAAGTCTTGGCTGGAAGACTGTCTTCCACACCCCTCTTCTGCAAAATGCAGTTTGCAGGAGCAGATTAACATTTCAGACTGGTTTGTGTAATTAGACTGGAGCACCTGATTTTGCAATAACTTATTTTGTGCATGTGCTGAGGGGTTCTTGAAATTCTCTGGCTTGGTAGATTACCCAGTGACTGGGCACCAATGGTTCTGTTGTCATGTTGCACCAAAATTTCTTGCAGCTCTCCACTGGCATTTGGCAGAAGCCCCAGCAGAAGCAGGTAGCAGGGTAGTGCTGACACCTTCTCTTCCTCATGTTACATAGGGCTCAGTACCCTCTTCAGCTACCAGTGCCTCAAGCTTAGAAGGGAAGTGTCAGGAGCCACAGATTGTGGGGGCTGGTAAGAAAGAACCCTTCTAACCTCAACATCTGGGCCTATTCATCAAAGCCAAATGTATAGGTAGGGAGCAATTCGTGGGCAGGAGGTTGGGTGATGTATCATTCTAGAATCTGTGTGCTTCTTTGTGAAGCATTTAGACACACTTCATTTTATTTGGGTTTCATTCCAACTTTATGGACTGTCATGGTCAGGTTCATGTGTCAACTTGGTCAGGTGGTGGTGCCTGGTTGTCTGGTCAGGCAAGCACTGGCCTGTCTATTGCTATGAGAACATTTCATGAACTTAAATCATAACCACGTTGGCAGCATCCACAGCTGATTGCATTTGCAGTCAGCTAAAGGGAGTATCTTCTGCAATGAGCGACACTTAATCTAATCACCAGAAGGCTTTTAAAGAGGATTCAGAAGAGACTATCACTCTTCCTGCTCCAGCCAGCCAGCTTCTCCTAAGAGTTCATTGAGGACCTTCATCAGAGCTGTGAATCAGGTTTGCAGCCTGCCCTACATATCTTGGACTCTACACCCCATGGTTGCCTAGCTAGTCTCTCCTGAGAGTCACTGAGGACCTTCATTGGAGCTGCCAGCTTGTGGTTTGCCCTACAGACTTTGGACTCTACATTGCCATGGTTATGTGAGACACTTTTATAAATACTGTATTTACAGATATCGCCTACTGATTCTGTTTCTCTAGAGAACCCTGGTTAATACATGGACAGATAGAGTAGGTTTTGGAATCTCATTTAACAACCAAAGCACCAGCAACAACAGCTGCCCCCCCCTTCTACAAACTGGGGCCTTGACAGAAAGATGTGGGAGACATTTATCATTTCTTTTCTTGGCAGCATAATATTTAAGCTCTCTTCCCTATTGGGTGTACTACTGGTGATATGCAGGACCCCTGCCTTCTCTTCAAAAACCGAGGTGGGAAGATTCTTTCTCTCTGGGCCCCTGAACTTAGGACACAGACATGTAACTTGGGCTGGGCCCCTTGGACCCTCCTACCTAGGACTTTGAATCTGGCACCAAAACCTCAAAGGTGAAATAAAAAGGGGGAGGAAGGGCTGGCTAGAATTCATCCATGGGGTGAATTCACAACAGCATCTAGTAGCCAACAGAGTCCTGCAGCAGCAAAGGAGCAAATGGTTTTACTAAAATACGGATATTCTACCTGCCTTTTGATGTTTGGTTCTTGAGCAATTTCTAAAACTAGTCTCCAGTCTCTTTGAATGTGAGAGCTCCTAAGAGCCTTCCCATGGCCAGAAAGAGGTTCTGTTGCTTACAACTATAATCCTGGCCAGGAAGAAGGAAACATTTAATGAACCTGTGCTACTACCAGGCTCTCTTATGTATATTATCTCAATTATAACCCATAGAGATAAGTTATTAGTATCATCATCATTTTATAGATGTAGGTGCAGTGTGGAGCAGGGATTGAGAAATGTTTCTGAGCTACTCTATCACGAAATAGGGCTGAGTTGAGACTTGAGCCCTAGTTCCTCTGCTTTCAGGTCCTCACACTTCAGAGAGACATGCTGTCTCTCTGAAAACTCTCAATGACTTGTCCAATACCACAAACCTGGTTTTTATTTTTAAGACACGAGCATTATTATTTGATACACAAATGATCCATTGTATTTGTGGAATTTTTTATGATAATTATGTTATAACAATATCTAATGGAATATGAAAATGGAAATCAATTACAAGTTCAATTTTCTATTATGAAATTTTACTCTACGATGTCTCTGCAGTCATCAATGCTTACTAGTTAACAGTCTTGTCTTCTAATGCAAAAGGACTGCCCCAGCGTAGCCATCCAACCCCTCCCACCCCCAGCGTCGTCATGCTGCAAGCCCTCTACCAAAATAATTACCAAGGAATTTAAAAACAGATGTAAATTTTACACCTTTCTCTTTGCATCTTTTCAAATTCCCTACCAAATATTTCCCCAAACAAAATACAAAGGGGATGAAGCATTTTGTCCTGTGTCATGATGGAATCTAAAACTGAAGTTCTGCTTTGCTTGTGAGACAGACTTAGCTCTCTGAGCTCACTCTGGGCATCCATGAAAGCAACTGGTCAAAAGGAATCTTCTTGCTGGAGCATGGGGTGAATAGATGCTATACCTCATGAACTTAGACAGCTGCAGCTATGCTGTGAAAGGACCCTGGGATTCTGTCCACCAGGCAATCCCAGCCCTTCAGATGCCTCAAGGCCAAGGATGACTGTGTGCTTCTTTCTTCCTCCTGTTCTGCTTCCCCTGAGCCACTCAGCTGATATTTGACCATCCTTCCTAGTCACAGACACCTTCTTTTCTAGCCTCCATGGGGCTGCCACCCTGATTCTCCATTGTATGCCCACACTCCAATGTCTTGGGCCTGCATTGGGACCTCAGAGCCAGGTCATCTCAGGGTGGTGACCAGCAAAGCCTCTGGCATGGTCACGGCTATGGGCTCAGGCTCTAGAGGTAGATGATCATGGATTATGTCTGTCTCTTGCATTGACTTATAGTGTGGCTTGGCTAAAGTTAATGTAGTCCTCTGTGCTTTTGTTTCCTCATCTGTGGTAGGGGTGTTGATAACACCTGTGCAAGTTTGAATCTGTGGTGGACCCCAGAAAAGCCATGTCCTTTAGTCTTCATTCAATATTGCTGGGTGGGAGCATTTTGATTGTTTCCATAGAGATGTGACCCACCCAATTATGGGTGGTAACTTATGATTAGACGATTTCCATGGAGGTGTGTCTCCACCCATTAAAGGTGGAGTTCCTTACTGAAATCCTTTAAAAGAGGAAATATTTTGGAGAGAGTCCCTTTTGTAGAGCCACGAGAAAGCCAGCAGTGCCGCCATGTTTGCCATGTGCCCTTTCAGCTGAGAGAGAAACCCTGAACTTCATCGGCCTTCTTGAAGTTCAATGAAGGTATCTTTCCCTGGATGCCTTAAATTGGACATTTCTATATGCTTGTTTTAATTGGGACATTTTCTCAGCCTTAGAGCTGTAAACTAGCAGCTTATGAAATTCCCCCTTTTAAAAGCCATTCCGTTTCTAGTATATTGCATTCAGGCATCTAGCAAACTAATACCCACCTTATAGGGCTACTGTGAAGGTCAAATGAGATAATGCAGATCAAGTATATAGCATACAACGAGTACTGGATAAATGTTGGATGATGATTATTGTATTAGTTAGGGTTCTCTAGAGAAGCAGAATCAGCAGGAGAGATCTGTAAATATAAAATATAAAAAAGTGTCTCACATAACTGTGGGGAAGTAGAGTCCAAGGTCTGTAAGGCAGGCCATGAGCTGGTAGCTCCAATGATGGTCCTCAATGAACTCTCAGGAGAGGCTGGCTGGCTGAAGCAGGAAGAGTGATTGTCTCTTCTGAGTCCTCCTTAAAAGCCTTCTGGGGATTAGATTAAGTGCCACTCATTGCAGAAGACACTCCCCTTAGCTGATTGCAAATGAAGCCAGTGTGGTCATGATTTAAGTCTATGAAATGTTCTCATAGTAACAGGCAGGCCAGCACTTGCCTGACCAGACAACCAGGCACCACCACTTGGCCAAGTTGAAACATGAATCTGACCATGACAAATGATGATGTTGATGATAATAAAATAATAATAATAATAAGCCAAATATATTAATCTATACTTGTGGGAAAGGAGAGGAGAGCTGCTGGATCCTTCTCCTCTTTCTTGCAGGAAATAGATGGTCATCTTTAAAGCTAATTTCTGGAGCTTTGTTATCTAATCCATAGCTGTCCAGCAGTGCTCCTTTTGCCTGGGTAGGACACAGCAGTTTGGATGGGACTCAGAGTCTCACAATGGTTGCTAAGATCTCACTCTCCTTCAATGTTCTCTTTGACCCTCTGTTCTAGTTTGTAAAAGCTGCCAGACTGCAATGTACCAAAAACAGAAAGGCTTTTAAAAATGGGGACTTTATTTAAGTTGCAAGATTGCGGTTCTAAGGCTGTGAAAATGTGCAAATTAAGGCAAGCCTATAAAAATGTCCAAATTAAGGCATCCAGGGAAAAATACCTTTGCCAAAGAAAGCCAATGACATTCAGGGTTTCTCTCTCAGGTGGAAAGGCACATGGTGATGTCTGCTAGCTTTTTCTCCAGGCTTCTTCAAAGATTTCCCCAGGGGTATTTTCTTTATGCATCTCCAAAGGTCTCTGGTGGTGTGGGCTCTGTTGGTTCTAAAACCTTTTCCAAAATTGTTCTGTCTTAAAGAATTCCAGTAAGCAACCCCACCTTGAATGGGTAGAGGCACATTTCCATGGAAACCATCTAATCAAAAGTTACCATCCATAATTGGGTGGGTCCCATCTCCATGGAAATAAGAAAAAGATCCCACCCAGCAATACTGAAAGAGGATTAAATAGCTTCAAACCTGCACACCCTCCAATGTGGCACACTCCTCCCTGTTGATCTCCCTGACATGCTGGTGACCAGGGGGGACCCAATTTATAGTTTGGCTAAGCTTTCCTTAGCATGGGGTCCTGCTGCCTTATTGCAGGAGGCAGCAAGTCATGGGGAAGATTGATGGATTCAAATCCCAGCTCTATTACTTCCTATCTATTTGGCTTCAAGCAAACTTCTTAATACCTCTGAGCCTTAGTTTACCCTTCTGTAAAACAGAAACAGTGGTAATTTATCAAATAGAGTTATTTTGAGGATTAAATGAGATATAAGGTGCCTGACATATAGTAGCAGCTCATTCAAACTTTCCTGGTTTAAAAGACGACACTTTTTGAAAGGACTATGCTAAAAAAATCACTTAGGCTCTTCTTGTTCCCCTATCTGCAAAAAAGAGCCTGAGTGTGGGATGGGCTGTAAGGGATAAATAGAAAAACAGCTCTGAATTAACTCATGAATGGTGCTTGTAGAGGACTTTGGAAGAGGAAGGCTGTGAGGAGAGCTGGGGAGCTGGGTTGGACCCCCAGTCCCTTTGCTGGGCTCCAGGCTGATTGGTTTGGGGATTCGGCTGTGCACATTCTCACCCACGATCCTGCGACATACCTTCCTCCCAACATCCTGCCCTGCAGCTGTCCACTCTGTCTTCCACCTGATCTCTGCTCACACTTTTCCAAAGGGCTCAGAGTCATTCATGCAGCAACACAATTTAATTTGGGGTTAGAAGGGAGTGGAGGGCCCTGAAGCTTGCAATGCCTGCCACTTTCATGGAGGCAGTTAGGGGCCTGTGGGGAGCAAGTTTGGACGCTGGCTTATTACTTTTCCTGTTTCAGTCAGACAGGCAGTTACATTTATTGAGTGCCTATAGTGTGGAGAGCTGCACCGGATACTGTGGCGGGGGGTGGGGGGGTGGGTAGGCAACAGAAAACATACCTAGACTCCCCTGTTGAAGGGCTTATAGACTTAATCAGGAACTTAGGACACACACAGGCAAGGATTAACATAGATTTCATGCTACTGAGTATATTTTTATGAACTAGGTCTTTGCAGAAGTGGGGAAGCTGAGCTGGGGTTGGGGGTGGTGCTTAGAGTTGGATGAGGTGCATCAGAAAAGGCTTTCGAGGGGAAATTCATTTGAGCAGGGTTTGGAGGCAGCCAGAGATACAGAATGGGATAGAATACTATAGGAGGGACAATGGCCTTGACAAAGTATGGAAACCCACTGATGTAGCTGGAGCAGGTCATCTTCGAGGTAATAAAAGTGAGGATGAAAGTAAAATCGTCTTAGGGAAGTGGGGAGCCGTGAGAGCCAGTTTCACAAAGGTAATTTGGAACATCCATGTGGATCTACCAGCAGAGGCAAACCTTTAGAGGGGCTTGAGATCGATTTTCTCCAACACTGGATAGGTTTGTGTGTGTGTATGTAAGTGTGTGTGTGTGTGTGTGTGTGTGTGTATTTGGTTTAGGTGGAGTGAGTGGTGAATTAATTATTGAGGACTCTTTGATTTAAAGCAATAAAAACCAAATTGTGATAGCTGAAAGCAAAATCTTAACAGGGCTAGGAAACTTCTGAAGTTGTGTTTGCATGGCAAGCCCAGTTTTTACTCAGATAATGTATTTATCTGGGGTGGATGAGGGACACTGATGGAGACCATGTGGGAATTGAAGCCAAAGCCACCTGTCCTTCCCAACACCCACACACCCCCCAAAGCCACCCTTTGGTCTCCAGCAGGAGCAGGGGCTTTAGGGAAGGGCTGGGACCAGTAATAGAAGGCCATCAAGCCTCTCTTTCCCTCTCCTACACCTGCTCATCCCTGCTCTGGGATTTAGGAACAAGTAGCAGTGAGTCAGAGAAGGCAGCAGGTGGAGCCCTCTTTTTTAAATTTATTTTTTTCTTTTTTGAAGAAATTAGACAATGAAGATGAAAAAGAAACCCGGCTGATAGCTTAAGGGACCAATGAAATCAATTGATTCATGAGACATCTCTCTCTCTCTCTCGCTGTCCTCCCTCCTCTTAATAGAGTCAGCCTCCAGGCAAGCCCCCACCCCCACCCCTTATTGGAAGAGCTGCCATGTTGGCTGTTAATGCAGTGCCTCCCTTTGTGAGGATGGAGATCCCAGGGCCCTGCTCCTGCCTTCACACGCCAGACCCAGTGGGTGTGGAAAGGACTTGGAGGTGTTTATACTACCCCAGCTCTCCTTGCTCCTTGGGTCAATCTATCCTTTTGTCCCCTCAAGCATGGGCTCCAGACAAAAGCTGGAATGTATTCGGCTCGGGAGGCTGGAGGCACGTCAGATCACAGGCAGCAACATCAGGCTGATATCTGCCAGTGGCAAGGTTAACACTCCTGCCAGCCAGTGGTGCCTGGCTTCTCTTTTGGCCTGTGTTCAAGGCCGAGTCTGGTTTTGTTGTTGGCAGGAGCACCCCATGGGTTCCCTCATGCAGCCATGCACCCAGCCTTCTCTTTCATCAACGGCTCCACTATCCTGACCATATAAGGCAAGCTGATTATGAGATGATCCGGTCCCTGCCAGAATAGCAAGGAAATGGGGAGGTGGAGGCAGGCCTTCTCAGGGAATGAAAGCCTGAGCCCATCTTCCTGGGCATTCCTGGCTGAGTAGAGAGCCGGGAGCGAGGCTTTCTCTGTCACAGAGCGCCTTTGCATTTGTTTGCAGACACAAGGGCTTCTCAGAATAACCCTGCTCCTGCCAGTCCTCCATGTTTATCCATTCATAGGGTTGATTTTCTAATGAAATCCTACTGCATGATTTAGGTTCATTTATAGAAATCATACAGTGATTTATTTAATGACCTACTTGGAGCACTATAAATCCTCCAGCATTCATGCAATTTATTATTTAAACCCCATATAAATCATGCAAGATGAAGACACAGAATTGTGTGCAAGGATCATGGGCTTGGATCAGATTGCCTTGTGGAAACCCAAAGTGGACTTTGCTTCGAGTAAGGAAAACAGAGGTACATGAAAACATGCAGCTATTTTTGGGCGAGGTTGTACCCGGAACCTTTGTTTCTCAACTCCAACAGGGCCAGCAGAGATGGGGTTCACTACTGTTCAACGCTCAGAGTTTAGGATGATTCACATACAGGTTGACTTTCTGTTGAGGGGACAGTAAGCCCGGGATTCTGACATTTCCTAGCTCTGAGAGTGAGAATGCTTCATGCTGAACTGACAGAATGGGCCCCCAGGCTCATCTAAGTCCGGCACCTTTGCTTAAAAAATAATATCCTCTCTGTGAAACCACCAGCTCCTTCATCTTTCTTAGTTGACCAATGTATTCTCCATACTTCCCTCCAGGCAGCAGTGGGGAAAGGAAAACCTATGGCTAATTATAAGGAGGCCCATTTTTTTCATTCCTCCCAGGATGCATGTGACCTACAAGTACAATGTTCAGGATAGCTGTGGATGTGACAGGAACATTATTCACTCACTTGCCCATCCATCCATCCACCCATCCATCCATCCATCCACCCATACATCCACCCATCCATCCATCCATCCACCCATCCACCCACCCATCCACCCATCCATCCACCCATCCATCCACCCATCCATCCACCCATCCACTCACCCATCCACCCACCCATCCATCCATCCATCCACCCATCCATCCACCCATCCATCCACCCATCCATCCACCCATCCACCCACCCATCCACCCACCCATCCATCCATCCATCCACCCATCCATCCACCCATTCACCCATGCATCCACCCATCCATCCACCCATCCTCCATCCATCCACCCATCCATCCACCCATCCATCCATCCATCCACCCACCCACCCATCCATCCATCCATCCATCCATCCATCCATCCATCCATCCATCCACCCATCCATCCACCCATCCACCCACCCATCCATCCACCCATCCATCCACCCATTCACCCATGCATCCATCCATCTGTCCGTCCGTCCATCCGTCCATCCACCCACCCACCCACCCTCCCACCCATCCATCCACCCATCCATCAATCCATCTACCCAACCATCTATTCAATAAGTATTTATTGGTTCTTCTTAAATTCCAGCTACTGTGGGAGGATAGAAAGAATAAGGTACCATGCATAATGGGTAAAACAGTCTTGGAGTCAGTCAGAACTGGAGTCAAATAGTCTTAGAATAAGACAGCTTCCCCAGAGCCTAGCTGGGTGGCCTTAGGAAAATGTTTAACCCCGTACCTGAATTTCAGGTTCCTCAGCTGTAAAATGGGGATAATAGCAGTAACTACCATCAGAGTTCATGATGAAAAATAAGTGAGATAAATGTATCAAAAATGGGGCTTTAAAGACAATAAAGTCTCAAAAATATTAGTTATTATTTGACATGAATTTTGTCACAAACTATAAGATAATGAAAGATGATGCAAAATGTGTGTATAAATAAAGATGACATAAGGTAGAAAAAAAGATAAATACCATTGAGAAAGGCATAGAGTGCTAAGGTAGGCTTTTCTTTTTTGTTATTTGAGTATTTTGTATAAGGTAAAACATGCAGATGGTGCAAAATCCAAAAGACACAAAAAGAGGTACAATAGAGTAATTCTCCCTTCTCCAGCTGCACCAGCAGGCAGCTCCCTTCCTGCCAACAGCTTCTTGTGTATCCTTTAATAAAAAGTCTTTGCTCCTGAAGCTATATGCATGTGCCTTTTCTTTTCACCCAAACAGCAGCACACCACCACTGTCCTGGGCACTTTTCTTTTTTCACTTGCTGTATATTGGAGTTCATTCCAGGTCCAGGTTCATTTAAATCTGCCTAATCCCTTCTACTGGGCAGGAGAACATTGCTGAGTTAACCAGTTCTGCATTGGTGGACTTAGTTTGCTTCCAATATTTTATTATTACAAAAAATGTCACAATAAATGTCCTTTCCTGTTGAAGTACTTCTCGAGGTTAAGTAACTAGGCGTGGAATTGTTGCATCAAAAGTATATGCATTTGTAACCTTATAGATTTTTTGAAGCTGTGTTTCTCAGAGTTTGTACCACCTCTCCTCCCAACAGCTGATGAGAGTACCTGCTTCTCACACCCTGGCCAACAAAACTGTGTTAGCAAGCTTTTGATCTTTAAGACAGAATATGTTTTCATCTTCTGGAGTTCTTTATATTCTTTTAATTGAACTATATACTCCAAATGACCATTTGTTCATTTTCTTTTTCTATTGGGGAGTTGGTTTTCTTCCCACTGATTTGAAAGAATTCATTATATAAAAAGGATATTAGCCAATTGTCAAGGGGTGTGAGTTGCGGATAGTTTCCCAGATGTCATTTGCACCACTTCCAGTACTCCCTTAGATCCAGGCTAGTAGGGTTCTCGCCTTGGGCCCACACTTTAGGGGACCCCACTCTGACTTCCTGTGGATGTGCTTTTCCCCACAGGGGGAGGGTCTTTGGCACTAAGGGAAGTCCTCCCTCTTTCAGACCACTCTGTGGGTACATGGGACCCTGTTATTTCTGCTTAAACAGCCCAAGTCCATTTCAAGGCCTCTTTCCCAGGTCCCTCTTCCAGAGAGTGGACTACACGCCATGTACATACCTCTGCATCCAAAGGGGCTATTGGCAGTTGTGTGTGAGTGTGTGTATGGATGTGTGTGTGTGCACAGAACAGGGACATGCAGGTTGGTTGTTCACAGGCATGTGTGCAAGGTCCACTGCAATATGAGTAGGAGCCAGGAATTGGACGAAAAGGAAGGAGGCTGGGGCCAGCTCTTCCTATTGCTGTGTTGTGATGTAGAACTCTGATGAATTAAAAAATCCCAAAGTCCAGCCTGCCCTTGTGGGTCATTTTGAAGGCTATTTGTCAAGGTATGAGAACAAACTATATTTAAGAGTTTATTACCTTGATTTATAACTTTTAAATATTATGCCAATATGATATGTGGGTCTCTGTGGGTCCTGCAAATGTCAGGGGCAGGTCTGCCCACCTCCCCTAGAGTCAGCAGGAACCGTAAGGCAACCTGGAAGTTATTTGCATTTTACTTTGGTGTAAACTCATAGGCCTCCAATATATCACAGGTTTCAATTCTTGAAGGAAATATAAGAAAGTCAAGGAAGTAGAATGAAGTCAACTATGCTTTAGATGGTTGATATTTTATCCCTATTTTACAGATGGGGAATCTGAGGCCAGTGAGGTTCAGTGACTTGTACAAAGGTCAGTTTGATTCTTCCCTTTTTTTTTCTGGGCCCTGTAATACCTGTGCTAAGTTTTCTGTGGAAAATGTTTAAACATCCAGCTTTTCATTTCATAACCAAGTCTGATGACAGCACAGTCTCAAACAAGAAAGAATAAGCATGGCTTCAAATGCAGGGATCAGATGGGATTTCACACCAGCCTGGAGCTGTCTGTCTCCAACTATAGCCTCCTGATGACTACATTTCACGACAGAGGATCCTACTCTCTGATTCTCTCCTGTGTGATCATCTGGAGGCACAGGCACCAGATAGTTGGAATTATGCCATTAAAAATATTTATATTGGTGTGGGGTTGTTTGCATCTTAGCCTGTGCACTACACTAATAGCACAGTGACAAACATGACATTTCCCCCAAGTAATTATAGAAGCGAGCAGACATTTAGAGGGGGTTGTCTGTTCATTGACATGGGAGGCACAGCTTCACAGACTGGGGTTTCAGAATCATGGGAGTGTGGCTTTTTAACCCAATTTGTGCTCCTTTCTGGCACTGAGCAGAGACCCGGGCACTAACCTTAGGCCCAGAAAGCAGTCTCAGGTGAGAGTCTTCTTAGCTTCACCAGGGGAGTCGAGCACACTGTGCCTCCCCTGCCATAGCCCCTCCTCACTCAATGGAGCCTCAAGGCTTGTGTGTTTTGGAGGTGGGGGAGACAGCAGGTGTTGCCCTCCTCCCTGCAAGATCAGCCACCTGCTGTGCTGGTTTGAAACTGTTATGTACCCCAGAAAAGCCATGTTCCTTTAATCCTAACCCATTCTTGTGTGGCTAGCCATGTTTTTAAAATCCCAATCTAATATTGTGGGGTGGGACATCTTGATTAGGTTGTTTCCACGGAGATGCGACACTCCCAATTGCAGGTTTGACCTTTGATTAGATGGAGATGTGATTCCACCCATTCCAGGTGGGTCTTAATTTGTTTACTGGAATCCTTTAAAAGAGGAAACATTTTGGAGAAATGACAAAATGACAGAAGCCTCAGAGTGGACAGACCCCAGAGCTGACACAGAGGCTGACACCTGTTGAACAGAGACACGGATGTTTGGAGATGCTTGGAGCCCAGCAGATGTTGCCATGAGATGTTAAGCAAGCCAGAACCTGGAAAAGCAGAGTGAGGTACCCCCACAGAAACAGAGGCTGAAGGTATCAGAGCCCAGGAGCAAGGGACCAGCAGATGCCAGCCACGTGACTTCCCAGCTGACAGAGGTGTTCCAGACCTCTCAGCCTTTCTTGAATTAAGATATGTTTCCCTGGATGCCTTACTTTGGACATTTTATAGGCTTAGAACTGTAAACTTGTAACTTATTAAATTCCCCCTTTTAAAAGCCATTCCAGTTCTGGTATATTGTATTCCAGCAGCTTGCAAACTGACACACCATTATAAAAGGTGACCCATTTTTGGAATATTGCATTCCCATAGCATTAACAAACTAAAACATCCACCATAGCCATGGACCCAGCCTGCTGCAGCTTCTGAAATTTCCCACTGCCCAGAGAGACCACGGGGCCAGTGTCAATGGGAGGCACATCGGAGGCAGGTGGAGATGGGAGGGGATGGGTTCAGGTTCAGGCCCAGGCCCGTGAGGCAATTCCACAGCTCAGCCTCTCCACGCTGATTGCTGGCTGGCCTCCCTCACTTCCGTTTAGGGCCCAAACAGTCTCTCCCGAGGAACTCCCCAGGAGAATGATCCTGGTAGAGTTTCTCAGTTGCACACCTAGTCCTGCTCCTAAGAGGAGAAACTGGGTTAAACTGGAATGCAGTTAGTTTTGAGCATGTATGGTAGGAAGCAGTCCAAGTCTGGAACCAGACAGAGCAAGGTTGAGCCAGGCTCCTCCCATTTTCCTCTTGGCCCCAGGCCAACCACCTAACTTCTCTGTGCCTTGGTTTCCTCCTCAGTTAAAAGGGAATGTAATACCTACCTCCAATGATTAGGACTTTAAAAAGGAGGTGACATAGTATGTGCTGACCACAGATTGCATGGCTTGGTAGCTACTATTTTTAGATGTATGTATGGCTAAAATGTTTTTAACTTTTCAAAGTTCTATTACTTGTTCCTTATTAATCCACAGAGAGATGTTGCAACTTTTCCTCAGAGAGGGTATCTTCTTGTTGATGACTTAATTTGGACATTTTCACAGCCTAGAATTCTAACTTAATAAATCCCCATTGTTAAAAGCCAATCCATTTTTGGTATATTGCATTCCAGCAGCTTTAGCAAACCAAAACACACCCATCTGTTCTTGACTGTTGACTTTTTCACTGCCTCCCTCTCCAATCTATGAGCTCTTTGTGGGGAATGAGCATATCTGCTTCATTTCTCTTTTCTCCAAACCAGCACATGTAACGTCATATTAAGAATTTAACAAATGTTGGATGACCTAGCAGCAGCAGTGGCAGCAATAGTGGCAGTAGCTGCAAAGATTTATTTTTTTTATCAAGCATTTGTTATTGCCAGGTCCTATGCAAAGCCCTTTACAAACATTAACTCATTTTGCATCCATCCTATGAAGTAGATAATTATTATTATTGTGTCCATTTTCCAGGCAAGGAAATTGAAGGTTAGTGAGGCTTAAGTACTGTGCCTGCAGTGACACAAGTAGTCAGTATTGGAGCTGGGCTTTGACTCCAATATTGCCTGATCCATACTTCCCCCCCCAGAAAACCATGGTCTATATCCCCTTATATACATTGTAGTTAATTCTCACAATGACTGTATGAGGTAGATTTTATACTATTCCCATATTATAGGTGAGGAAATAGAGGCTCAGAGGGGAGAGGAGAGAAAGGGCAGCAAAATGGAGAAAGGAGATCAAATCCAATACCAATCACACAGATCTATCATGGGCAGGAAGCACATCATCACTAGACAGCATTGTCAGGGAAGGATGTCTGTGGTTATGTTTTCACTCAAAGAATGATTATGTACAGCACCCTTCTTCTTCCTTCCTAAGGCACCCTTGAAAGTGTAGCACAGTGGTCAAGAACCAGACCTCTTGGATTTAAATCCCAGACCTACCACATAATAGCTGTGTGACCCTCAGCAAATTACTTAACCTCTCTTTCCCCACCTGTGCTTCAGGTGAAATAGGGATGATAATGACACCCACCCTACATGGTTGTTGTGAGTAAATACATGTGTAATAGCATATTTAATTAATGTTTCTGCTATGGCACCAGGATAGAATAGATGCTGAAATCACAGGAGAAGTTACTTCATGTGTAGAACTACAGAGTAGATAACCAGAAACTGGTTAATCACTTCCTGAAGCCCCTTGCCAAAAAGGTTGAGAGAGATTGAGAAGCTCTCTCTTTCTAAGAGAGTTGTTGGTGAGCTTGGGGAAGTGGTGAGGACCTTGCAGAGAGCCTGCCCTGCACCCCATGCCTTGGGGACACAGAGGACTGCATGTGTGGTGGCGGAGTGGAGGGTGACATCTGGAAGCAGCTTTACTCTCCTCCATTAGCAGGTCAGAGGGGCATGAGTCCTGGGCCAGGACTGGAATTCGTGCCAGAAAGTAGGCCTGAAAAGAGATCCTACTCAAGAAAGTGGCCTGCAGGAGAGGGGGCCCTCAGGGGCAGTAACAGGGGTGAGGGAGAGGGAGGATAGGAAGGCTAACAGAAGAAGAGAACCTACCTGCATCTGAGGTGTTGCAGTTCGAAGAACACTTAAAGTGCCAACATGAGAAAAATCTGTGCACTTTAAAGCCCTTCCGGGTCCCAAGAGTGGGAGGCTATCTAAAGTCCAGGCCAATCAAGTAATTTCCTTCCTACCCCTTAACTTACTCTCTCCCCTGCTTCCACTGTGGCTTGGGGAGGAAGTGCAGGAGGCAAATGATCACCCTAGTCAGAGGGGGAGCAACTGAGAGAGAGGAGGAGAAGCTGACCACACCTGTTTCCCAGGTTGCCACTGGCCCCTTAGCTGGGGAAGAGTAGGAATTGCCAGGTAGGAAGAAGGAAGGCTCTTATTGGTTTGGGTCCCTGAGAAGCAGAAAGCTATAAGGGAAAATACCTGTGAAACAGAAAGAGAAGGATGCACGGGTAGGCTTTGTATCATCATATCAGAGGATTGGTAAGAAGAGTCTCAGAGCCCTGCACAATGCTGAGCAATTCTGGGTGAGGCTGGTAGTGCCCTGGCTAGTCCTCTACCAAAGTTCCCATTGGAAGAGACCCCTACTGGGCAGCACTGGTTGAGTTCTAGTATCCCTACTGTGCTTGGCCTTTGGCTGGAAGGAGCCATGGGAAGTATGGTTTTGGAGCAAATGTGGATCTGAAGGGCAGCAGCTGGGGTTGTCAGTCAACTCTGTGGACCTCCATGGCCACTGCAGTCCCTCCTGTCCTCCCCCACATCCCTTTGCTCACCCACAACATTCATTTGTGCTGCACAGAGCCCACATGTGTCAGACCCTGGCTGGGCAGGGGAAATTTTTTTTTCATTTTAAGTTAAGTTTTGACTATTGCATAGGATTGGACCATTGTAATTGCTGAATTGAGACAGTTTGTAGTTTAAAGTGACCAAAAGAACCATGTAGACTATTTGGGTTTTCATCCAAGTACAGGGAAGGGCCATCCCCACTGAGAAGGTACAAATGAACCATGGGACACAAAGTAAAATACCTCTATGGAATGATTTCCTGAGTCCTGCCTGTTCAGTGTGATGGCTACAACTCTAAAGTGCTTAGAAGAGGGCCCTGCCTATAGGCAGTAAGTAATAGAAGTTAGCTTTGGCAAAGAGGACAGCAATGAGACTGGGGACAGGAAAGAAAGGGGGGAAGCAGTAAGGGACAGAGGGAAATATGTCAGTGTGGGTATCCAGCCTTGTTAGTAGAAGCTGGGCTCTGAGGGTCTCACCAAGCATGAGATCTTCTTCTAGTTCTGAGAGGGTGGTGAGGGGATGGCTGAGCAGCCATCTCTTGAGTTAATTAGTTCATGAAGTCACTGCGTTCGGAGAAGAGAGAGGCCTATCTGTCCAGCAGACCAGAGACCAACTCTAAGAAACCTGTTGACTGTTGGACCTTGAATCAGGCAGGTAGAGTTAGAATCCTGTTTCTACCTTCACTAACTGGGTGATCTTGGACACACAAGGACTCTACTCTTTGCTTCATTTTCCTAATCTGTAAATGGGGAATGGGAACATGGAGAGTATAATGAGGTCATGCTGGTGAAAGCACCAAGCATACTCTAAGAGTTTAATAACTATTAATTTTCTTTCTTCCATTCAGATGGCTGGGGTGGAGAGAATAGTGAAGGGCTGATGCACTTGAGCTAAGTCTTACACTCTGAGAAGGCTTTGGTGTGTGTGCCATCACGGGGTAGAAGACAGTCACAGGAAAAGCTTGGAGGAGGGAAAATTAAAGGTTTTTTGGTAACGGGGACCAAAATGCATTGACTACTATGGGGATAAGGGATGTAAAGATTGATGGAAAGGAAAGTTGGGATTTGAAATTGTGGGTGTTCTAGCTTGCTAGCTGCCAGAATGCAATATACCAGAATTGGAATGGCTTTTAAAAGGGGAATTTAATAAGTTACTAGTTTGCAGTTCTAAGGGCAAGAAAATGTCCAATTAAAACAAGTCTATAGAAATATCCAATCAAAGGCATCCAGGGAAAGATACCTTGGTTCAAGATGGCCTATGATATTCGAGGTTTCTCTCTCATCTGGAAAGGTACATGGCGAACACAGCCACAGTTTCTCTCTCAGCTGAAAGGGCACATGGTGAGCAAGGTGTCATCTGCTACTTTCTCTCCTGGCTTCCTGTTTCATGAAACTCCCCAGGAGGCGATTTCCTTCTTCATCTCCAAAGGTCTCTGGCTTGTGGGCTCTCTGCCGTCATGGCTATGTCATTCTTCTCTGCTCTCTCTGAATGTCTCATTCTGCAAAATGTTTCCTCTTTTAGGACTCCAATAAACCAATCAAGACCCATCCAAATGGGTGGAGACATGTCATCACCTAATCCAGCTTAACAACCACTCTTGACTAAATCACATCATCCAGGGAGATGATCTGATTACAGTTTCAAACGTACAGTATTGAATAGGGATTATTCTACCTTTATGAAATGGGATTTTGATTAAAACATGGCTTTTCTCAGGGGCATACTTCCTTTCAAACCACTCACCAGCTGAGACAAGAAAAGCCTGTCTCTTCTAAATCCTCCTTAAAAGGCTTCCAATGAGCAGATTAAGCATTACTCATTGCAGAAGACACTCCCCTTTGGCTGATTACAAATGTACAAATGTAATCAGCTGTGGATGTAGCGGACA
This sequence comes from Tamandua tetradactyla, assembly GCF_023851605.1. Classification (NCBI taxonomy): domain Eukaryota; kingdom Metazoa; phylum Chordata; class Mammalia; order Pilosa; family Myrmecophagidae; genus Tamandua; species Tamandua tetradactyla. Next base: position 28,832,406 of record NC_135334.1, on the reverse strand, counting down.
TGATCATGATTTAAATCTATGAAATGTCCTCATAGCAAAAGACAGGCCAGTACTTGCCCAACCAGACAAACAGGTACCACCACCTGGCCAAGTTCACACATGAACCTGACCATGACAGTCAACCCCTTGTCAACTTGGCAGGTATCCATACTACCTTAAACTATACCAAATTTCTAAATAAAAAAAACCAATAAAACACACATTCTTTTCTTTCACCTAACAATACATAAGTGTCCTGCATATAGCTGGAAACACATTAAATCCCTCCGGAATAGGGTGCAAATCCTTGGGTAATATTCATTCTTAAACTTGATATCTTAAAACTTAAATAGTATAACATGAACAAAACAGCATTACATTCCTCGTTTCTGTAACTGATCACGTGGTCAAAGTTCATATTTCTCACTACCTTCTTCCACTACCCATTCCATGTTCCCTTTCCCCTCAGCAAGCACTTCAGCTGGCCGTGGTTCTTTGCCTAGTGGGGTGACCCAAACCTTCATTCCTGAAGTTTAAGGTCCATTGGTAGTCCTGCCTGGATTGGGTTTTTGCAGTTTTCCATTGATTTTAATCACAGGGCATGGTAATACTAAAGGATGCCCTAAGGGATCTCCTATATTCCAGGAAAACTTTTCTTTACCTCCATTGTGTAGTTGCAGTCCTACTTCCCCCTGATAGTCAGGGTCAATCACCCCAGACAATAATGTAATCCCCTTCTTGGCTTGTTGATCCAGTAACATAAGTAGCCCAAAATGACCAGGTGGTAGTCTTAACTTCCAGTTTAGTGGAATCATTGTTTCTCCTGGAGGAAGCACTCCCCATTTTGGAACTAAAACCTGTAGACCAGCAGAGCTCAGGGTGGCAGGGACAGGAAGCAAAAATTTTCCTAGTGTATCACTAGGGGTAACAGTGAGTGGTACCACTCCCATTTCCACCCCTTGGTTCCTGGACCCATGGATCCTGGCTCTGGGAGAAACAGCACCATACAGCGGACGCTGATTCAGAGCATATACAGCTTCCTGGAGAACATTACCCCAGACTTTCAAGGTATTGCCACCTAGTTGGCACTGTAATTGAGTTTTCAAAAGGCCATTCCACCATTCTATGAATCCATCTGCTTCTGGATGATGGGGAACATGGTTAGGCCAGAGAATTCCATGAGCATGTGTCCATTCCCGCATTCATTTGCTGTGAAGTGTGTTCCTTGATCCGAAGCAATGCTATGTGGAATACCATGACGATGGATAAGGCATTCTGTAAGCCCATGGATGGTGGTTTTGGCAGAAGCATTGCATGCAGGGAAAGCAAACCCATATCCAGAGTATGTGTCTATTCCAGTTAGACAAATTGCTGCCCCTTCCGTGAAGGGAGTGGTCCAATGTAATCAACCTGCCACCATGTAGATGGCTGATCACCTCGGGGAATGGTGCCATATTGGGGCTGAGTGTAGGTCTCTGTTGCTGGCAGATTGGGCACACAGCAGTGGCTGTAGCCAAGTCGGCCTTGGTGAGTGGAAGTCCAAGTTGCTGAGGCCATGCATAATCTCCATCCCTACTACCATGACCACTTTGTTCATGAGTCCATTGGACAATGACAGGAGTTGCTGGGGAAAGAGGCTGACTGGTATCCACAGAATGGGTCATCTTATCCACTTGATTATTAAAACCTTCCTCTGCTGAAGTCACCCTCTGGTATGCATTCACATGGGACACAAATATGTTCATGTTTTTAGTCCACTCAGAAAGATCTATCCACATACTTCTTCCTCAGACCTCTTTGTCACCAATTTTCCAATTGTGGCCTTTCCAAGTCCCTGACTATCCAGCCAAACCATTAGCAACAGCCCATGAGTCAGTATACAAATGCACCTCTGGCCAGTTTTCCTTCCAAGCAAAATGAACAACCAGGTGCACTGCTCGAAGTTCTGCCCACTGGGAGGATTTCTCCTCACCACTGTCCTTCAAGGACACTCCAGAAAGGGATTGTAATGCTGCAGCTGTCCACTTTCGGGTGGTACCTGCGTATCATGCTGAACCATCAGTAAACCAGGCCCGAGTTTTCTCTTCCTCAGTCAATTCACTGTAAGGAACTCCCCAAGAGGCCATACCTCTGGTCTGGGAAAGAGAAGGTAATGTGGCAGGAGTGGAAACCATGGGCATTTGGGTCACTTCTTCATATAACTTACTTGGGGCTTCAGGACCTGCTCTGGTCCTATGTGCTGCTGTGCATGCCCAACTTTATGGCTTGGTGGGTCAGACAACACCCAGCTCATGATAGGCAACTCGGGTCTCATGGTAACTTGGTGGCCCATGGTTAAGTGTTCAGTCTCTACTAAGGCCCAGTAGCAGGCCAAAAGTTATTTCTCAAAAGGAGACTAGTTATCTGCAGCAGATGGTAAGGCTTTGCTCCAAAATCCTAAGGGTCTGCATTGTGATTCTCCTATAGGGGCCTGCCAAAGGCTCCAGACAGCATCTCTATTTGCCACTGACACTTCCAGCACCATTGGATCTGCTGGATCATACAGCCCAAGTGGCAGAGCAGCTTGTATAGCAGCCTGTACCTGTCACAGAGCCTCCTCTTGTTCAGGTTCCCACTCAAAATTAGCAGCTTTTCTGGTCACTTGATAAATGGGTCGGAGTAGCGCACCCAAATGAGGACTATGTTGTTGCCAAAATCCAAAAAGACCAACTAGGCATTGTGCCTCTTTTTTGGTCATAGGAGGGGCCAGATGCAGCAACTTCTCCTTCACCTTAGAAGGGATATCTTGACGTGCCCCACATCACTGGACACCTAGAAATTTCACTGAGGTGGAAGGCCCTTGTATTTTTGTTGGATTTAACTCCCATCCTCTGACACACAAATGCCTTACCAGTAAGTCTAGAGTAGTTGCTACTGCTTGCTCACTAGGTCCAATCAACATGATATCATCAATATAATAGACAAGTGTGATGTCTTGTGGGAGGGAGAAATGATCAAGGTCCCTGCGGACAAGATTATGACACAGGGCTGGGGAGTTGATATACCCCTGAGGTAGGACAGTGAAAGTATATTGCTGACCTTGCTAGCTGAAAGCAAACTGTTTCTGGTGGTCGTTACTAACAGCTATTGAGAAAAAAGCATTTGCCAGATCAATAGCTGCATACCATGTACCAGGGGATGTACTGATTTGCTCAAGCAATGATACCACATCTGGAATAGCAGCTGTAATTGGAGTTACCACCTGGTTGAGCTTACAATAATCCACTGTCATCCTCCATGACCCATCTGTTTTCTGCACACGCCAAATAGGAGAGTTGAATGAACATGTGGTGGGAATCACCACCCCTGCATCCTTCAAGTCCTTAAGAGTGGCAGTAATCTCTGCAATCCCTCTAGGAATCTGGTATTGCTTCTCATTTATTATTTTGCTCAGTAGGGGCAGTTATAGTGGCTTCCACTTGGCCTTTCCCATCATAATAGCCCTCACTGCATGAGTTAGAGAGCTAATGTGGGGATTCTGCCAGTTGCTCGGTATGTTTATACCAATCATACATTCTGGAACTGGGGAAATAACTACTGAATGGGTCCGGGGGTTCACTGGACCCACTGTAAGACGGGCTTGAGCTAAAAATCCATTAATCACCTGGTCTCCATAAGCCCCTGTTCTGACTGGTGGATCAGAGTGACGTTTTGGGTCCCCTGGAATTAATGTCACTTCTGAACCAGTGTCTAATAATCCCCCAAATATCTGATCATTTCCTTTTCCCCAATGCACAGTTACCCTGGTAAAAGGCTTTCAGTCTCCTTGGGGAAGGCTTGGAGGAAGATTAACAGTATAAATTTGTGGCAGTGTAACAGGGTTCCCCCCAAAGGAACCTGGTCTCCCCTTCACTCAAGAGGCTCTGGGTCTATAAACTGTTTCAAGTCTGGAAATTGATTAAGGGGCTGTGACTGTGTTTTTGTCATTCAGGTTAGACTTCTGTTCACTTGATCTAAAACTCTTCTGTTTATACAGCTCAAACAAGAATTTAATAGACTGCCCTTCTATTGTATTTCTAGGTACCCCATAATTTACTAGCCAATGCCACAAATCTCTGTGTGTCATATAATTTTGACGCCTGCTTTGAGTTTGCTGTCTACTATAATAGCCACGTCTACCCTGTCTTTGGCAATTAAGTGCTGCCACCTGGCTTCTGCCAACTTGGGATCACATCATCCCCATTGTGTTTAAGGCAGTTTCTACGGTAATATCTGACCTACAGAGAAGCACAACCACAGAGCTCTTTAGGGATGATGGTGCTAGTCTCACAAATTTATTTCTCACTGTTCTGGTAAAAGGTGCATCCTCCGGACATTCCTGCAGTGTAAGAATAGGCTTTGCATGATAAATCCACTCTAACATTCCAATCTCTCTAAGTCTCTGGATCCCCTCATCTACATTATACCAGGGCAGTTCTGGCATTTCAACTTCAGGTAATGTTGGCCACCTTTTGATCCATGTTTCAACCAACCATCCAAACAAACTGTTAATACCTTTTCTAACCACTTGAGCTATAACATTGAATGCAGACTCTCTGCTTAGTGGGCCCATATCAATAAATTCAGCCTGATACAGCCTTATATTCCTCCCACCATTATCCCACACCCTTAAAATCCATTGCCACACATATTCCCCTGATTTCTGTCTATATAAATTGGAAAACTCATACAGTTCTTTTGGAGTATAACGTACCTCCTTGTGTGTGATAATTTGTACCTCACCTTTACGGGCCTGTTGGGACTTTAGTCTAGTTATAGTTCTGGAAGAAATGAGGGGTGGGGGGGTGGGTTACGAAAAGTATTAGAAATATCTTCCAAGCCATTTGCTTCAGGGCCTTCATTTGCAGTTTCATTTGGTGAAACAGGATTAATAACTCTAGGGCTAATCCCTTCAGGAGGAGGTCGGATGGCCAATTCCTCTAGGCAGGCTGGAGGTGGGGTGGTTATGGCCTCAGTGCAAACTATTACAGGGTTATCTAGAGAAGGCTCAGCATGATCTAGGGTTTCAACCTCACCCCCAACATCATTATCAGTCCATATGTCACCATCCCATTTTTCAGGGTCCCACTCCTTTCCAATCAATGTCCTCACTTTAATGGCAGACACCATGCAACATTGAGATTTCAGTTTACGTTGTAAAGTTGCTACTCTAACAGTAAGATTCTGAGTCTGATTTTCCGAGACCTCAAGTCTACACTGGCTACAGGAAATAAGATTTTCCTTCAGGGTACTCATAGAAACGTCTACATCTGTCAGACAGCGATTAAGCTTCTTGTTTGAAGCCTTAAGCCCATCCCTTTGACTCCTTAATGTAGCCAGTGTATCTAACAACAACCAACCAACATCTCTATACCTCTTATTTCTACAAAACTCTGCAAAGGTGTCAAAAACATTATCTCTCAGAGCCTGGCTTCGTATAAGCGAAGCATTAGAAGAATCCAATGGTGATATTTTGACTATCTCTTTAGCCAACTCATTCCATGGCTTAGGAGTGTCATTCTGATTATGGGATTCACAGTCCTTAGTGTTTTTGAGTCCAGTCAGAGTAGAAAACCATTCATAAAAACTCATTTTTAAGATTCTGTTTCTTAATAACCACTCCTGGTACCAGTTAGGGTTCTCTAAAGAAACAGAATCAACAGGGAACACTCGCAAATATATAATTTATGAAAGTGTCTCACGTGACTGTGGGAACACAGAGTCCAAAATTCGCAGGACAGGCTGTGAAGCCAATGATTCTGATGGAGGGTCTGGATGAACTCTACAGGAGAGGCTCACCAGCCGAGACAGGAAGACCCTGTCTCTTCTGAATCTTCATTAAAAGGTTTCCAATGATCAGATTAAGCAAACTCATTGCAGAAGACACTCCCCTTTGGCTCTGAGAGGTAATGTACAAATGTAATCAGCTGTGGATGTAGCTGACATGATCATGATTTAATTCTATGAAATGTCCTCATCACAACAGACAGGCCAGCACCTGCCCAACTGGACAAACAGGTACCACTACTTGGCCAAATTGACATATAAACCTAACCATGACAGTGGGGGTCTTTAAACTCTAGGATAATAGTAACAGTGATTGCCATTTATCTAGGGTACATGTATTACCTTGGGAGTAGGCTGGGGATGTTATTTTATTGTGGAATGCTTACAATCTAGGCTTGACTGCTTGTGTTAAAATCCTGGCTCTGCTGTTTATAGCTGTGTGACTCCAGGCAAGTTATACAAGAACTTAGAGTGCTGGATATCAAATGCAGTTGGTAATAATAGTGGAGAGGAGGTAGGGAAGAAGGTGTGTGAGTAGAGGAGAGATTTACCAAGAAAGATTAAATGTACACAGTCTAAGGTGCAGTCCCCTGGACTTGATCTCAGGAGAACATTTAGGGGCCCGATCATCCCTGGTGAACTTCTTTACCAGTTATACCTGGATCTTGACCTAGAGCTCTCCTACAATTTACCACTGACATGTTTGTGGTTCTCTCTAGCTCCTGCCAACAATGTGGTTCTAGCTAGCTCTTGCATCTTGAAGGGCCCTTGATTGAGCCTGGATCTTTGTTCTGCTCCCTTTCCTGGCTGTTGTGACCAGCTTCCTTTTGAAAACAAACTCTCAGTCATCAAGTGTGTATTGGGGTGTGCCAGTTTGAATCTGTTGTGAACCCCAGAAAAGCCAAGTTCTTTAATCCTCATTCAATATTGCTGGGTAGGATCTTTTTTATTGTTTCCATGGAAATGTGACCCACCCAATTGTGAGTGGTAACTTTTGATTAGGTGGTTTGCATGGAGATGTGTCTCCACCCATTCAAGGTGGGGTGACACCCAATTGTGAGTGGTAACTTTTGATTAGGTGGTTTGCATGGAGATGTGTCTCCACCCATTCAAGGTGGGGTGGCTTTCTGGAGTCCTTTAAGAGGGAACCATTTTGGAAAAAGCTTTAGTGCTGACAGAGCCCGTACAGCCAGAGACCTTTGGAGATGCATAACTTATGACTCTCCCTCTTCAAATAAAAATTTTCTTGTAACTTTTAATCACAAAACAGATCTTCTCAGTAATTTAAACGTCCATATTCTGTGTGGTAGTTTGGAAGTGTATGTACTCCGAAAAGCATGTTCTTAAACTCAACCCATTCCTGTGGGTGTGAATCCATTGTAAGTAAGACATTTGAGGAGGTTTCTTCAGTTAAGGTGTGGTCCAGGATGGGTCTTAATCCTATTACTGGAGTTTGTTAGGGAATGAAAGACAGAGAGAGAAAGCCACAAGGTACAAGAAGCTGAAATTCAGTGGAACCCAGTAGAGAAGGAAGTGGTCAGGAGAGGCCATCAAGTGCACTGCCTAGTGACAGAGGAGCCCAGGACCAAGGCTCACCAGCAGCCAGCCCCAGAACACTAGTCTTTGGGAAGAAAGCATTGCCCTGCTTTTTCCCAGTCTCAAAACCATGGGTTAATAAATTTTCATTGTTTAACTCAACCCATTTTATGGTATTTGCTTGAGTGGCCAAGAAAACTAAAACACTGCATAATAGCAAACTTCAGGATTTGATTAGAAATTTTTCTGTAATGGAGGCTAACAACTGTACACCAAAATTCATTTTCTCCATTTTCCATTATAATAAAAAGGTTGGCCAAACGACATTTGCAGCTGAGTAGCCATGTGACTGAGTTTTAACCAATGGAATGCATTTCATTTCTAGGTCTGTAGCTTTAAAACTTCCCATCTGTGCTCCTCTGCACTACTTTCTCTTTCCAGTTGATTGAGATGAAATGAAAGTAATCTTCAGGGTGTTGTTGGAAGCCATATGTTAAAGGTTGTTAGCCTGGATTGCTGAAAAGCTGAATGGAGCAGAGCTTCCTGCCTTCCCTTCTGCCCCAACCCTGAAATGCCTTGTACTGTGATCTGAGAAATCAATAAACTTTAACTGTATTGATTCACTAAATGTCGGGGTCTGTTTGTTATTGCAGCTTAGCCAACTCTAATACATTCTCCAGCTCAGGTCTGAAAGCCTGCAGTGGGAGAAGGAGGCACCATGAGCTTCTCAATTTCCCTGCCTCCAACTCTACCAAACTGCCAGCTAAAGTTTCTGGTTGGCAGGAAAGATCTTTAGTTGACTGTAACCATCATGGTCTTGCTGTTTTTGTGTCCTGCTGTTTTGATAAATATTCAAAGTTGACTTTCTCTTGTGGATTGCTTTTGTGGGGTGTACTAGATATTTTCAGTTTGTTCCTCCTGTCCCTCATCTCATCCTTCTTCCTCCTGCTCCGGCCCCAGAAGTTTGATCTGTATGGACAGTCTCAAAGGATTTCCTTACCTTTTGACTTCCTTGAGGAGCCTGGAGAGGGGCAGGCAGAGAATTTAGGGTGTTTATTCCCCTTGTTCCCTCCCTGTGAGGTTGCCTCTGGCTGCATTCCTCCACTGAAGGTCACAACTTCTGTGTGGAAGTTCTCTGCCCACATTTTCCTGTATCTGGGTTCTGGCAACCACACTTGCCCCTTGCATCTTCCACAGGATAAAGATACCAGGTTTCTTTTAGCACCAGAGCACTTACTCTATCCCTAGAACCGGCCTACACTTTAATACATAGTCCTTTCTTCAACCTAAACTCTTCTCAAGTTATCTAGTTTAAGTGCCATCTCTTTTCCCACCATGCCATTACTAGATGCATCCAACAGCATGTACTTCCTGTGATGTGGGTAATGCATCTGTTTTGCCTTTGGTTACAACTCCTCTCTCAGCTCCTGAGCCCTCAGCGGTCCACCTTTCTGTTGGAGGGCATATCACCTCTCCAAGTCATCTATTTTGGCAGGATATTGAGGCTTGAAATATTCTATGATGTGCCCAGGGCCCCAGCACTATTGAGTGGCTGTGCCCAGAGTCAGACCCAACACCAACTAACATCAAAGCTGGTGCTTTTCCTCTCTGTCATGTGCCCACCTGCATTGCTAATTACTTTTCCAAAGCATTTCTGCAAGTCTGGATTCCCACTAACCAAAAGAAAACGATACCATGAAATTCTGTTATTTTCTGGGCTAACTATAATTCTGCATGGGTAAAAGAGAGAGTTAATGGGGCTGGCCTTGGGCTAACTCATTCTTCTGGCATGAAGACAAAGTCCTACCATAATGATTATATCAGGAAATTACAGTAAGGAGATGTAACAATAATTTAGGCCAGGATTCTGCCATGCTTCTGTCACAGGAGACAGCCTGTGACTCAGCAAAAATGAGATGCCAGCAAAGAGCGGTGGGGGTGAGCTAAGTGGCTGGGTTTGGAGACACTTCAGTTTGAGAGGGGACCGGCTCTGCCCCTGCCAACTCCCCCACCTTGCCACCTCCCCCAGTCCTGCTTACCTCTTGGGTATTTCTTGGCAAAGGCAGTATTGGCACAGCAGCTGTCAACCTATGTTTGAACATTGGCAGCAAGGTGGGAAGATGTCTGTTGGCCCCTGGTATCCCACTCCCCAGAGGGCAGCTCTCTTGTTGGCCCCTCAGCCTGGGATGCCCATCTGGCCTCAAATTGTAGTGATGCCACTATAGGCATAAGGAGTCACTCCTCTAGGATGTTGTCCTTGACCCCCAGCCATGGGTTGGCACCTCTGCCAGGTGCCTGCGCAGTGCCCTGCTCCTAGGACCTTCACGAGTTCAACAAATGTTTATTGAGCACCAACAATGTGCCTAGCCCTATTCTAAAATCTAGACTCTCTAATGGCACTTGTGCCACCGTTTCACAATTGTTTGTCTACCCCCAAAAGACACAGGTAAATCTCTGACTTAAAAAAAATGAAATATTTCTATTTTTTAACCTGGTAGAATTCTCTATGCATTCTGAGGGCAAGGGCCATGTATTATTATTATTACCTTTAATCTCTGTAGCTGAACGGTGTCTGCAATAGTAGATACTCAATACATGTTTACTGAGACTGGATATTGCAATTGGTATTTATTATTGGATAATCTCTGGGTTTGGCTGGGTTTGGAGTTTCATTGACGGTCTTTCTTTTGAAGGGGAGGGAACCAAATCTGTCAAGCGCTGTTCAATGACATGCCCAAGGCCATGGGTAGAGTTCAGATTGGAACTGAAGGTCCTGGAGTATCTTCCCCTCTCTCTACTCTCCTTTCAGCTCCTGGACCATTTCACCTTGGTGAGGCAGGTACAACCACATGAGGCAAATGAGAGAGGGAGTTTCTGCTCCTGAATTCTGTGGCAAGGACCCATAGGGCAGAGAGAACTGTAGGGCATCACCATGATCTCTGAGTGTCCTAAATAAGAATAATGAGGTTCAGAGAAGGGCTCTGCCTTCTCTAGGCTCCCCAGATGGAGATGTGGGATGAGAAAGAAGCTGTCCTGGTCCCAAGTCCTTTCCTGTACAACCACACAACACCGATCAACCAACAACAGGTCTACCCTGGAAGAATTTATGGTCTACCTGTCTCCTTCTTGGTCTAAGAAGTGACATTCACACATTCACAGTCATGGTTGGTGAGCACCCATGTCATATGGGTAGGTGTTTGGGGCAGAACTCCATGTCCCTCCTATCCCCAGCCCTTCCAGCTCCTGGCCCAGGTGATGTACATAACAGGCTCTGAGTGAATATGTATGGGAATGACTTGAGTCATTTGCCTTGGGATTCTTAGAACAATGCAACAACAACATTAACAAGAATAGTTTGTAGAATACCTTCCAGTTCTTTAAGAGCCTTCGTGTACATGATCTCATTTCATGTGCCTGCTCTCTTTTGAAATTGTGGCCTGGTGTAAGTATGTAATTAAAATATCAATTAAGCATGGTCCTGAAATAAATCAGTCTGTGCTTGAGGCTGAATTTAAAGAAAAGTACAACTCATTAATCTAGAACGAATTCCCTAGGCACAACCCACGCCCACCTCTCCTCCAACCCGGTCTTCTCCAACTACAACATGGAGTTCCCGGTGCTGGGCTCCACTGGTTCTCCCTGCCATTGCTCCTGCTGGGCCCCCAACCAGAAACCCTTTCTCTTCACTGTCAGTGCCAAAAAAAACCCTTCCTTAATGTTTAAAGCCTGTTCACACATCTCCTATTTTGTTATCGTTTTTTAACACCTTGTTTTGCTCTCTCTACTCCTGCAGAATTAGCTGCTCCCTCTGTATGGGTCCACAGACCTGTGCTATGTCACTTTTTATGTTATAATAATTAGCTTTTCTTCACATCTCCTTCATCAGACTGAGCATCTCTTATAGGTAGGGATATTTTGTCTCCAGTGCTTTTTGCTGTATACGTGTTCAGTGCGTGTCTCTTAGATGAATGAAGAAGTATGCCCAGGCAAGTGGGGGCCTGGTCGACCCCCTGGTGGATTGGAATACATTAACTCTCTGTTCCCCATGGTGTCCCAGCCCAAGGTCACACAGAACGGATTCCCTGGGGGTGCAGCCAGCACTGAGGACCCAATCAGTCTTTCAGTGCAGACCTGTTTCTGCACCCAGCTTCCTGCCTGCTAAAGGATAAATCTTAAAATTTGCGAGTTGTTTGCTTTATTTTCTAAGCAGCCTTCTCATTAAGAAACAAAAACAAAAATAAAAATCCATTCTCTCTGGCAAACAAGAAAATACCTAGGATTATGGAAGATTTGGCTTCTTGCAGTGTACCTGGCAGTGCGTTCTATGCTATTTTCTCCAAAAAAATAATTGTTTCTGTGGATAGTTAGATAAGTGCACGTGAGCATGTGTGTGTTTGTGACTATGTGTGTGAGTGAGGAACAGGAATAGCGGCTGAAAGCAATGGAGCCTGGGATCAAGGGACCAGTAGATGCCACCACGTGATTACCTAGCTAACAGAGGCGTTCCTGACCCATTGGCCTTTCTTGAGTGAAGGTAACCTTTTGTTGGTGCCTTAATTTGTACACTTTCGCATCCTTAGAACTGCATACTTGTAACTTATTAAATTCCTCTTTTTAAAAGTCATTCAGTTCTGATATATTGCATTCCAGTAGCTTGCAAACTGACACAATATATAAATAATAAGTACAGTCAAGCAGTCAACACTTGTTTACTGAGCACCTTCTAAATTCCAAGCTTGATAGTAGTGCTGGAGAATCAACAGTGAGCAAACAGAAAAGTTCCTGCCCTCTAGGTGCCTCAAAAATGGAGACAGTCAACAAACATAGTATAAAAATATATAGTATCTCAGATGGTGGTAAGAGTCTTAGAGAAAAATAAACCAGGGAAGTGCTAGGATTGGCGGGAGTGAATGGAGTGTCCAGGAAAGGTTTCACTGAGAAGGGGTATCTAAGAAAAGACCTGAAAGAAATGGGGAAATGAGCCCTGAAACTATTGGGGAAAGAGCATAATGGGCAGAATATAGCAATGCCAAGGCCCTGAAGCTTGCCATGTTCAAGGAACAATGAAGACAATATGGCAGTATGTTGGAGCAGAGTTAGTAAGAGGAGAAGTAGCAGGTTGTGAGGCCACAGAGGCATGGCTACCAAGAGCAGTTTGAGCTCCAGAGGGAAAATGTGGGAACCCCTTAGAAAGAGCAGGTCACCTAAAAGTCTTTACACTTTCATTAGGCCTGGGGGTCCCTTCCTGGTTACATGCCTGGGTAAGAGTTGTACTGACCTCCTTTCTCTCTCCTGGTGAAGAGGTAAAGAGTGTAGCGCTGGGGGGCAGACCCTGCAGGGCTTTGAAGTCAAGGCTTTGAGGAGCCCAAGATTTGGGCTCTTATGCTAAGTGAGATGGAAAGCCATTCTCAATTTCTACTCTGCTCGTACGTTTTCCCGAGCCCTGGATCAGGAGTGGAGATCTGCCTTGAGTCCCAGCTCAATAATTGGGATTCTCCCTCTTCCAACTCCAACAGAGACACATCCTCTTTCCTAGACTGTTCATTTCCTGAAAATAGGACCACTGCCTAGTTAACTTATCTCTGTAGGTCTAACCAGTGTTTGACACCCAGCTGGGGCTTAATAAATACTGGTGAATGAAAGGATCATTGACTAGACCCTCATACCTCACATTCATCACCAGAATTATAGCAGGTTGACTCAGCTGACTCAATCAAAGCCAACGTCAATGGGGTGCACAAGATCAGTCCAACTAGTTAGATGGAATTAGCTCAACAGTACAGCAGTTGTTTTGTTGAATATTTTAACTGCTTGCATGAACTTTGGGAAGTTTTTATCTCAGTTGCCATGAAAACTTTGGGGCCAAGGAATTACCACACAGAAGAAGCAATGTCTACCCCACTGCTTTCTGTTAATGACAGAGGTTTTCTTCTCCTTTTATTATTGATGAAGATTTTGTTGGAGATAATTGTATTTTTAGCTGCACAGGTAATGACCTAGCTAAGCATCAATAGATGGAATCATAAAACCATTAAACACCAAGAGCAATAATGGGAAACCGTGTCTGGTAATAATGAAATTAAGCGTCTTTATGAGGTCAGTTTATTCCTTTTCTCTTCATCTCCCTTGCCCTCCTGAGTATATGGTGGCTGCCACTCCTAATTGCTATTTCACTAAAATGCACAGTGCTCTCCAGTTTGTGTTCTAATTCAATGTATTTCTAGGGCCTTCAGGATCATTAAACCCTCTACCACGAGAGTGCAGCAGAAGTGGTGGTTGTGAAAGCTTCTGGAGGTGGCCCAGTGGTGTGGGAGAATGAGGGCAGTACGGCAGGTTGAGAAGGAATAAAGAAAGGCCTGCTAGACTTAGGACTGAGGACTGAGACTCTAATTAGTTGAGTCTAGTTGAGCCCATTTTGGTTCTTGACAGTCAGGACACATGGGGATGTTGGGTACCCATGGATCACACCTTTTAATTTAGGAACCCATTCTATATGTGTAATTCCATTTGATCCTCGTGACAAGACTACTGGATAATTTTTCTTCTTTTTTTTTTATATGTGTCTCCCTACATATATGTAGTTCTATATCTATGCATACACATACAGAGGCAGATATGTGATATGTATATATATATCATAGGGAATTTTGTTCACAACATTTTATTTTGGGGGGTTGCATGAGCTGAGAATCGAACCTGGGTCTTCTGCATGGCAGGCAAGAATTCTACCACTGAGCTGCCTGTGCAGCCTTCACTGGATAAATTTTTATTTCCACTTTTCAAATGAGGAAACTGAGGCTTATGGGGTTTAAGTGACATGACTCTGATCCCGCTGCTAATTAGAGATCAAAGCTAATATTCTTCCCTGAAGCCAGGATGCCACATGGTGATGAGACAACTCACTTGTGCGTGATTTAAAACTTGCCTACCCAAGCTCTTGGCACCATTACTTAATTAAATAATCCAAGAAACATTTATTGAATGTCAACTGCATGCTGGGGATATGATGATGAGCAAAACAGACACTGTTCCTGTCCTCATAGAACTTAGATGTAGCTAGAAGAGATAACTAGGCAACGGTGTACAGTGAGTTATGTGATAGGGAAAGAAAGCACCACATAGGCTAAGCTGGTGGCAGGAGTCCCTGAATAATCTATGGGACAGAGAAGCCTTTCAGGAGGAAGTGAAGTTTAAGGGGAGGCCTGAAACATGGCTGTTAGATGAAGCTGGGAGAAGACAATGATTATCTGGATGTGCCCCACTCTTGTTAAAATAAGCCCTAAAAGCCAGTTGAGCTTCTCAGGCCTCATGACATCTCAGAGCCAAAAAGTGAGTTAAATCCCTATATAGAGGTGGTGTTAAATCTTTCATTGAAGCCACCCATAAAGGCTGTGTTAAATTTGTTTCCAGCCAACTGAGGAATTGAAAGGACAGCATGAAGACTCAAAATGATTCCCACCTGCCAGAAGGATAAGGCTAAATATGGTAGAATTTAATAGGGACAAATGTAAATTATTCCCCTGAGGTTTTTTTTTCCTTTTAATGCAGTTTTATTAAGATATATTCACACACCATACAAGCCATCCAAAATATCCAGTCAATGGCTTACAGTATCGTCACAGAGTTGTATTTTTATCACTACAATCAATTTTTGGACATTTTCATTACTCCAGGAATAAATAAAAAAGGAAAGAAAAGAAAAGCAGAAGAAAAAAAGAAAGCCCAAAACATCCATACCCCTTATACCCCCCATTAATGATCCCTAGAATGGCGCGTACATTCGTTACTGTTGATAAAAGGATATTAAGATATTACTGTTTACGATAGTCCACAGTTTACAATAGGTTAATTTCCCCCCATATACTGCTCTGTTACCTCACTGTAATAGTTTTGAACACTTGTTCAATTCATGGAGGAAATTTTATATTTGTACTGTTAATTACAGTCATTGTTCACCAGAAGATTTACTGAGTTATACAGGCCCATGTTTCAACCGCTGGCTTTCCTTCTGTTGACTTACATGGTTCTAAACTTCCCCAGACCAATCGCATTCACAACAATTCAGACCTCTTGATTATACCTACAATAATATGCTACCCTCACCTCTATCCATCCCCATGATTTAAATTCAACTTAGTTAAATTCTGCACATCTTAAGCAATCGCTCCCCATTCTCTCACCTCATTGTATCTCTTGGTAACCTATATTCTAGATACTTCTGAGGTTTTAAAAAATCAATTGTTCAAGAACAGGATAAAATTCCTGACTTAATAGCTCAAGTCAACAAAACCTGATAGTCAGTTGGCTGTGAATTCTACATGCCAGCAGTAGGCGATGGCTGTCCCTTCCTCCACTTCCAAAGCTACTTTGATGCCTGAAGTTTTGTGAGGAAGTCCAGGAAGGTTGTTATCTGACCAGAACAGAGAAGAACCTATCAGAAAAGTCTGCAGCAGTCAAGGATATGAGAGTTATTCAGAGAGATGTCTGGACAGGGCAGTCAGGGATAGCTTCCAAGCCTGAGAGGCAGTGGGCTGCTTGGCATGTGATACCTTCAACAAAATACCTGGAAAAACCACAGGCAAGAGGTTTCATCCTCAACTGAGCAGGGGGCATCAGAGAGAGATAATATTTATTTGGGCAGGGAGTGGAAGGAAAGGTGGGCTAAAGAAATGATGAAATGTAGAATCCCCTAGAAAAGTCAGTCATTGCATTAATTTGCTTCAGTCATGTGTTTCAGCTCTGATTATGGCCCTTTGCTGTGGGAAACACCATGAAACAAGAGCCACAAAACAAACAATGCTAATTTGTGTGACTCTGTTCAGAGGACAGAGGAGTGTGCTCAGGGAGGACCTGGCAGAAGAGCTGGGGCTCCAGTGCAGGGTCTTGGCAGAGGGATCCAGGGAAGATATTGTAGACAAGTCATGAGCTGGGGAACATGAGAAAATCAGCTGACCAGAGTTGTGAAAATAAGGTGGAGCAGGTAGGGGCAAGGCCAGGTGTTGGCACACCTTGTTGGCCAGGAAAAGTTGCTTCGATGTGATGGAGGTAACAGAGGTGGGTACTTACCCCTGGAGTGGAGAATTTATGGAAGATTCTCCTGGCTGGTTAAGTGGGATTGAATGATGACACTGAATCTTTAACTGTCCTCCTGATCTGTTTCTCTTCTTGTAGTACATGGTGTGTGGCTGAATACCCTTGTGTTGGGTAGCTGATGGCTAGTTTGCTCAGCCGGAGATCTTACTAGGAACCATCCCAGGCTCCGGGGGCGAGGGGACGAGCGGTGGCTCACCTCGCGGCGGCCCTGGGTCAGCTACTCGGCACCAGCGTTCCTTCGCCGCGGGTGCTAACTTTGAGTACATCGTCACCGAAAGAAAGGGGAAGGACGGCGCCGTGGGCCTGATCCGGCTGAGCGGCCCGGCGCCCTCAATGGGCTGTGCAACGGCCTGTTCATGGAGCTCAACCATGCCCTGGACACTTTCGAAAACAACCCAACACCCTTGGGTTGTGTCAATGATCCATCAGAAGTGAGTGCACTCCAGAGAGCAGTAGGAGGAAAGCAAAAAGGCAGATCTTTGCAGGAGAAGCCCCTGTACCGTCTATCATCCTGATGGGAAGCCAAACTTGTGAGAGAAGGGTGCTTCCTAAATTGTACAGTGAGAGATTTCCCTTCCTTCCTTCTTTCCTCCCTTCCTCCCTCCCTTGGACATTGATTGAGCAATCCCTGCATCTTTGCTAAGGCACTCTGCTAAGGGGTGGGGAATACAAAGATGAGTAGAAGACAATTCCTTCTCCCCAGGAGTTCATAGTCAAAAAGGAGAAATCAGATGTCTGAATAAATAACACATCTCTGGTTTTAAGATGCACTCTCAATATAATAACAGCTTTTCAGAAGAAAAATAATCAGTAACACTACTTCTCTAAATATGCACATTGTTTGCAAAACATCCTGATTCCAGAAATATTCCAATGTGAAAAAAAATGCTTTAGAATTCAGCAATTTGAACAGGGTAATCATTATCACAATAGGAGTGGGCACATTGACCTATCAGAACATAAAAATGTGGGAAAATGTGTCCTAGAAGTAGCAGTTACAGCAGTGTGGTCATGCACATGGCAGGGGTGGAACCCACAGGAGGATGCTCTTAACAGTGCTTGGGGACACCAGATAAAGCCTCCTGCAGGAGACGGTGTTGGAGGAACTCCATCTGGGCTGACAACAGTGTCCCTGAGCTGGAGGCTTCCAGGCAGAGGGAGCAGATTTCGGAAAGGCAGAGAGACAGGAGAGTAGGATGCATTCTGGGGGCAGCTGTTTGTTCGCATCGTCACTGTTATTACCAGCGGGGAAACAGAGGGGGCCTTCAGTCTGAAGGGGTCTGGATGTGTCTCATCACAAAGCCAATAGGGAAGGAAATGTGAGTGCCATGGTGTAATAGAATGAGGCATCTTCACTACACTTTTCCATTTCTTGAAAAGTTTGTACGTTTTCTATTTAAGTCATAAACCAATTGCTTGATGCAAAAGTGATGTTCTCAAATACTAAGAAAATACAGCAGATTTCAGTCAATAGACTCAGAATTTTTCATTAAATCTCCTTGGGTATTTCCTTAAATCTTTTCTCTAGGGAAAGTATGCCCTTTAGACATGATTGATTGTTTGCCTCCATCGGCACATACTCATTCTTGCACAGGTTCTCTCCCCTCTTTCTTTCTTCTCTTTCTCTCTCTATCTCTTCAATCTCTCTCTCTCTTCTCCCCAGTTGTCGTCAACAGGCTGCTCAGGCTGAAGCATCATGCAGTCAGCAAGGAATATATATTTTTGTTCACATATTTGCGTGTGTATGTGTGTGTGCGTGTTGTCTGTTTCTGAATTGCATCCTTGCAAAATAACCTCTGGGCATCAGCACGATGAGGATTAGCAGGAAATTCATTTGTGTTGGTCCCAGATGGGGGAAAACTACTACAGTGGTGAAAGCAAGCCCAATAAACTGCCTGGAACCTGTCCGAGAAGCCTGGATAAAAAAGATGAGCAGTACTGGATTAATAAGGGCAACCTCCTAGGCTCTCCCTCCTCATGCTCCTGGGGGAATGACTCTTGGGGTGGAGAATCACCCCTCTGGTCCTTTCTGTGTTCATTGAATAGCTCAACTCACACAGGAGTTGGAGGAGAGAATTGCCCTGGCTGCTCCCTCCTCAAACTCTTCTTGAGCCCTGGGGGAGCCTCTGGGCTATCAGAGCACAGAGAATCAGGGAGGGTGTGATGGAAATGGTGCCCGCTGGCAATTACCAGCCTGGCTCCCTGTGCTGGTTCTGTCACTGGGGGTAAGTTTCCTCTTCTGTGACATCAGATTGCCTGAATAGTTGATCTCTAAGGTTCTGATTGGAGTTCTACTACCTACAGTAATTCAAATCAGAAGAAAGACATCTGTTGCTGAATGCAAAATGCCAGGCACGCTATTACAAGCTTTCTGTATATTATCTCATTTATTCCTCATGGCAACATTGTGAGGTACATACTCTTTTCCTCATTTTACAGATGAGAAATGAGGCTTAGAGATATTATGTACTCGCCCTGAGGACGCATTGCTGGTAAGTGGCAGAACTGGAGTGAGTCTAGGTCTGTGATTCTGCAACCAGCCCTTTTTATGCCTTTTGCCATATTACCTTCCCCAATGGTTCGGAGAGAGTGTGGGTAGGAGATTTTGGACACAGTGTACAGTGGGGAAGTATGCAGCTCCTGCAGGGAGGGAGTGGTGAAGTGCAGAGCCACTGTGCATGCACAGATTTGGAGGAGCTGGTGAGCGAGGATTCTGTGTCATGCTTATAGAGCCACCTTCTTGGGGGGTGGGACAAGTTACTCCCCAGGTGAATCTGAGTCTGTTTGTGAACATCCATTCTTTCACTTCCCCATTCATTCCACAAATATTTTTTGATAACCTATGCTGTATTGGGGGCTGGGTATCCAATGGTTAACAAGACAGGAAGCTTGTATTCAAATTGGGAAAAAAGATGCCAATCAACTAATCATACAAATAAGCATAAAATTGAAAATTGTGTTTAAGACTAGGAGAGACGAGAGTGCTGTGAGAACAGATACTAGGTGACCATGTTTGATCCTGGCAGGGGATGTAAAATCATTAAAGAAAAATGATTCCTGAGCTAACAGCTGAAGGATCTGAATGCATTAACTAGTCAAGGGGTGGTAGGAAAGGTGGGGAGGGTCAGCCTGGGGCTGTGAGGGCAGGGGGTTGGGGGTGAAGCTGGAGGAGTAAAAAGGGCCAGTTTCTCTAGGGCTTTGTAGGAGAGAAGTTTGCACTTTATTCTAAAAGCAATAGAAAACCCTTCGAAAGATCTTTAGCAGGGAAGTGATGTGAATTGATTTGCAAGAAAACAAAATCACACTGGTTGATGATTGGAAGAGGCCTGATAGGAGCAGGAAAACCAGGTAGTGGGTTGATGCCATAGAACAAACAAGAGTTGATGGTAGCTGGGCTGGACTTGGCAGTGGAGATGGAAAGAATAGGAAAGATTGAGGTATGTTTAGGAGATAAACCAGTAAGACACGGCATGGGTGGAATTAGGGTATAATAGGATGGTTTAGTCTGTAAAAGCTGCCAGAATGCAATACCCCAGAAAATAGAATGGTTTTTAAAAAGGGGAATTTATTAAATTGAAAGTTTACAGCTCTAAGGTCATGAAAAATGTTCAAATTAAGGCAAGGCTATAAAAATGTTCAAACTAAGGTATCCAGAGAGAGATACCTTGGTTCAAGAAGGCCAATGATGTTTGGGGTTTCTCTCTCAGCTGGAAAGCCATGTGGAGATGTCTGCTAGCTTTCTGTTCAAGCTCCTTCAAGGGTTTCCCTGGGGGCATTTTATTTATGCATCTCCAAAGGTCTCTGGCTATGTTGGCTCTGTTGCTTCTGGTGGCTCTAAAGTTTTTTCCAAAATGGTTCCCTCTTAAGGGGCTCCAGTAAGCAACCCCACCTGAATGGGTGGAGACACATCTCCATGGAAACCATCTAAGCAAAAGTGACCATCCCCAATTGGGTGGGTCACATCTACATGGAAATAATCAGAAAGATCCCACCCAGCAATAATGAATGCAGATTAAAGGACATGGCTTGTCTGGGACACATAATAGCTTCAAACTCACACAGGATAAATAATCTACAAAAACTGGGAAGCACAAGCTCATTTAGTACTCCAAGGTGTCAGTTTACTTTTAAGAGGTAATGCCTCTTCCTAAAGCTTCCCAAAGTGCCTAGGTGTATCATTTAGGATAATTTCTTCAAGTTTGAGAAATTTCCCCAATTCAACCATCTTAAACAGTTAAGAATCATGTCACATAGTGATGGTGTGTCTCCTGGGCGATGGAGTCAGCTCTGTGATGGCATCTCTTCTGACTGTCCTGAGGCTGGTTTCCCTTGGGGTAGCAAGTTGACCGAGGCATTTCCAACCATCACAATATCCAGTCAGCCACGCCCTTCCAGGGTCACCTGGCCAGACTGACTTGCATTCACACTGTGAGTGGAGTAGATGGCCCAAGATTTAGCTGTGGACTGGGAATGGGTCCCATTTCCTAAGGGTGGGTAAATGAACTAAATCAGCTTTCTGTTAGGGGGGAGTGGGGATAGATCTTGGGACTCATTGGGTTCATCATGGGGTCCTGGGCCACTCCCAGATTTTGGATTTTTTAGATCAAAAGGAGAGGGTTAGGAACTGAATGGGAGTGCCCACTTTTCATTTTTACCAAATAAAGACATTAAAAAAGACCACTGACTGTCCCTCTCATTTCATTAAAAGAACAATTTAAAAGCAAAGAAGAAAAAGGTGTTTAAGTTTAATAGGTTAGCATTATGAAAACGTAATTCTTTTTCCCATTTCTCTTATCTGAAATTTGGGAACCACCCTCCTGGACCATGCATGAATCATAAAAAATGGTTGTTCTCATTTCAGGTTCTTCCCCAAATGATCAGTGGAATAGGAGTCAGAGGTTTCATGAACTTGGATGAAGAAAAATTATAGCTTTATTTTTACTATCCTCTATCTGAAAATTATCATACCCTTCAAATCCAAATGTGGCAACATACTGGTAGTATTAGTACAACCTGTGATTTTGTCATCAATAGAAACCACAAATATTTTCATATCACATTACAGTTGTTGTAGCTATCTGGAAATGTCATTTACGCCCACACTAATTTGAAATTACAGTAGCTATTAGATGGGCCGCTAGACAATAGACAATCACAGGGTTCCCTACAGATTCCCAGGCCACTGTCTGGCAACTCTGCACCAGCAGGGCAGCCACCGAGCAGAGAATTCGGGTGCTTTCCCATGGATGACCCAACATTCCTTTTCTGTAATTATCTGTGTATCCATATATAGAAAGAGCTAAATCATTTTCACAGTTTTCTATAGTTTTGCAAATCTGAATCACTCTCATGTGAATGTTTAACTCTTGGTAGGCAGTGCAGCCTTTAATGATGCAGACAAACTCAGACACGCCTGATTGCTGAGATAATTGTCAAATGTGATACTTAAAGTGACTCCCCATGATTGCTAACAGATTGCAGAAAGTTACAGGTCATGCACGGTGCGGTCAGCTCTGTGGGTGGCAGAAGTCCTTTCTTCTCTTTGTTTTTCTCTTCATACTCTATTTGTGTGACAAAGTAAAGTTTTACACGCACAGTATCTTGTTCAAGTGTTGTTCTTGTAGCAATATCCTGTGAAAATACTACACTTTTAAAAAATACCTTAGCAAGTGTTTTAATCTGCCAAAGCTGCCAAAATGCAACACACCAGAGATGGATTGGCTTTTAATAAAAGGGGATTTATTTGGTTAAAGAGGTAGAGTTCTTCAGAGGAAAGGCAGCTAACTTTCAACTGAGGCTCTTTCTTACACGGGAAGGCACAGGGTAATCTCCCCTGCCTTCTCTTCAGGCCTCTGGGTTCCAACAACTTTTCCTGGGGTGATTTCTTTCTGCATCTCCAAAGGCCTGGTTGAGTGCTGAAATGAGTGCTGAAATGAAGTATGCTGAGCTGCTTTGGCTGTGCTATGTTGAGCTCTCTCATTTAAGCACCAGCCAATAAAATCAAACATCATTCATTGCAGCAGGCACGCCTCCTAGCCGACTGCAGATGTAATCAGCAACAGCTGAATTTCATACACCATTGGCTCATGACCACAGCAACAGAACTAGGCACTTTCACCTGGCCAAGTTGACAACTGAATCTAACTACCACAGCAAGAAACAGTGAACAATATCAGAAATAAGAACCATTATTTCTTGAAAGTCACAGAAAATCAAGTAACTCTACATGCAACAATGGAGAGGGCAGGACTCCTGAACAACAGCTTGTAATCCACCTGTCCAAACAAAGGTTTAATGGTGTTAAAAGTGCCAAAACTTTGCATAAATTTTAAGACCTGCCTTAATTTATTGTCATAAAGGTAATTAATATTTTATAATTAACTTAATTAACATACAAATTATTCATTCCTATGTAAATTCATCAAGCAAATTACTTAAGAATCATAGACAAAATATTAAGCGTCAAGGAATGTCAATGAAACAAGATAATTTATTTTAGCTTTTTTTTTTTTTAATGGACCCAATTTATCTTGAGTTGGCAAAGAAAAGGCAGGCATGATGAAGACTATGTATGTGGTTTCATTTACATTAGTTAGAGTGATGGGACAAAAAAAGCCATAGAGATTTACTTTCTTTTTTTTGGAGGGGGCAGAGAGAAGTTCTTGTGAATTCTTGAAATCAGGGAAACTAAAAGAGCTCATCTTTTTTTTACATCTGCCCATGTAAAAATGTAACCAAAGAAAATGAGGGATTTTGTGTCTATGTGTATGAAGAAAGCCCAACTTTGAAAAACTGGGATACTTTGAAAGTGTGGATTTGCCATTTCACAAAAGCCTTTTCTTGAAACATCAACAAAGCTGCTTCTGAGGTTCCAAACAAAAGAAACTCTACACTGCTGGGGGAATCTTGCCCTCAAACCATGTATACCAGAGACCTGGGTCTGTGTTCTGGAATAGTTAAGAACTGGAAGTTAAATGAAGTGATTCCATAGTCAGCATACCTTTTCAATACTTGTAGCAGTTATTGGGAGAACTGGCAGCCTTGCCATTCCCTTCAGCAAGTCTCTGGAAGAAATTATAGACATCTTTCAATGTAGTCACTTCCTTGTTTTTTTCTCGTAACGTGCACGCTGACATCAACAAACAAAAGTGTTTGTTTCACCTACAGTTTGGAAATGGCGTACAGTTTTTTTTTTTTCCCACTTTTTGAAATTAAAGAATTTTTTTCCCTTCAGCAAACTACCTGGACAGAAAAGCTTCAATCCTTGCACAAATGGAGCTTCTACGATGTTTGGTGCTGTGACTGCTGTATCAAAGAAGAAGGGGGTGCCTTGTCTTCTCATTGATTGTATTTAGTATAGACGTATTCCAGTTCCTCTAACAACTCTGAGAGAATTTTTGTTGACAGTCATAAAAGTGATTAACTTTATCAACAGCTGGTCTCTGAGTTATAGCATTTTTCAATGTTTTGTCCAGAAATGATAGCAGACAATGAAGTATGTCTCTACCACAGAGAAGCTCACTGGTTTTTCCTGTTTATTTGTTTGTTTGTTTCAGTGCATGGGCCCAGAATCGAACCTGGGTCTCCTGCATGGCAGGTGAGCATCCCACCACTGAACCACCCATGTAACCTGTTCACTCTTTTCTGAGAGGAAAGTTTCACTCTGAAAGAAGGAAAAACTCAGTCTTGGAACACTTCAAAAGATTTTGTGTCTGGGTTGGCTTACTTGGCAGATATTTTTAACCTTATGAATGAGATAAATCTTTCAATTCAAAGGCCCTGCTATCACCATTATGACTGCTCCTGAAAACAGCACAAGGCCTCTTGCCTAAGGTGGTGCTATGAAAGACAAGAATACAGACTCACATCTTTGCAAACTTGTAAATGCTGGAGGAAGTGCTTTAACTCAATGGACTTAAGATACAAAATCCTGTCAATGTATTTGAAAGGAGAAACCTACAAACACCTGGAAGCACTTCAGAACACTTCCAAAGTTATTTCTATCTTGATATCAAAGTTGAACGTAGAGCCAATTTTTTTTTCTGATATAAATGTAATCAAGATGTTGACCTCTTCAAGATGAAGTCATTGATTTTACGGCAAAAAACTACTACGATTGGGGCCTTGGAGAATTTTGGGGCTCCCTGAGAGAAACTTATCTTTACTTAGTGAACACCTTAATTCCATTTTCCACAAAATGTCTTTCAGGATTGGATTTTCAACTGTTACCATAAAAAAATCAAAATCAATGGGATGTCCAACATGACGTGTGTATTGTCTCAACAGAGACCAGCCCACCGTTTCATGTTCTTATTCCAGCAAGCAAATATAGCCTTTACATGGGTATGTCTATAAAAAATGAAAGTTAACTTGTGGCTGCCTGCATTTCAAATGAAATTTATTTTAATTTTCTGTCTTATTTTTAATGTGGTACAAAGAAACATCTACTACTATATCACAAATATGTATGTGTATATATATATATATATATATATATATAATTTTTATTTTGTGGGGGGGAAAGTGCATGGACCGGGAATTGAACCCGGGTCTCTCACATGGCAGGCGAGAATTCTACCACTGAACTACCCTTGCACCCCCTACAAATATATTTTAAAAGTAATATTTTAATAACCATATTTCAGTATGCTTGGTTTTCTTTGTAATCCTGTGTATTTGTTTCATGCATCTAAAAACATTGTCCTAGGGTAGACCATGATGGCTCAATGGCAGAGTTCTTGCCTGCCATGCTGGAGACCTGGGTTTGATTCCCGGTGCCTGCCCATGCAAAAAAAAAAAAAAACATTGTTCTGGGGTCATAGACCCTTCAGCAGACTACTCATGGGGTCCACGACATAGAAACAATGAAGAACTCCTGACATGAAAGGACAGGACCAGGTTCTTACATTGCTTAAATTTGGGAAAAGGTGGCTTTGACATATATTCTGGTGGACCCCGGAGAGAAAAAAGCTCCCCTCACAAAAGGGTGGGACAGCCAGATAGCTCCCGTGCTTCCAGGAAAACGCAGTGGAGGTGGCAGCCTTAAATGTCCAGCCCCATCACTCCCAAGTCCTAGGTAGGAAGGGGGAGATGATGTCAGCCCAGTGCATGAGCTAGCTCTTCTCTTTTCATCCTATAATACTTGATTCTAGGAAGTTTACCACTTTTGGATCAATTCCCACGTGGTGTGAAATCCATTACCGAGTTCTTCCTGTGTGCATGGAGTGTGAGGTTGTAGGGCCACAGAGAAGAGGACCACGTGGTGTCTTCACTGGAGGAGTTAATTTAGGTATAGAGACAAACCAGTGCACAAAACAATTAAGGATAATTAAATGCAAGGCTAGATGGCGTCTTGAGAAAAACCTGCCTGATGACTTTTTCATCACAGTTTCCCCAGAGTCTAGAATATTGCCTGGCACACAGCATGTGCTAGAAAAAATCATTGTTGAATGAATAAACTGATGACTGAATTTTAAAAATAACATCTATTTTTAATGAGAGTAATACATGCTTATAGGTGAAAACCTATAAATACGAAAGAATATAAAGAAGAGGTAAAAAAGTCAACATTTTGCTTTATTTCTTTCAAGTTCTCTTTTTCTAAGCACACACGCACAACAAACACATTCAAATACTTTTTTTTAAGAACAGAATTGGGACCTGAGTTTTATAGCATGATTATTTTTTTTCTCTTAAAATTATATTGTGAACATTTTTCTGTGCCATTAAATATTTTTCAGAACATTATTTTTAAGGGCTGCATCATGCAGTATTCTATAAATAAATCATGCTGGGGCCTAATTTATTCACCACTTCCCTATCGTTGAACATTATGGTTGGGAACATTTTCTAATATAAAGAGCTGCATTTATTTGTTGCCTGCTCTGTTTCAAGTATTACTTAGAGTTTTTTCCCTCCACACATAATCTTATTTAATTTAGTGCTCACAGCAATCCAGTGAGGTAGAATTCATAACACCCATTTTACAGAGAGAAGACCTGATGGTTTGAGGAATATGTGCCAAAGGTTGCATTGCTTGAAAATGAAGAAGCTGAGCTCCAAACCCAGGTTCATTTGATGTCAAAGTCCAAACACTGTCCTGTAACACCAGGCTGCTTCCCTGCACGGGGAAGGCATGTGCTTCATGAGGCAACTAAGGAGATTGAGAAACATGGGATGGCTGGAAGAGATCGAGGAGAGAGGAGAGATTTAAGTTGCTTTTCTGAATCCAAAGCTGTGGAGTTCTCAAGGAAGACAAGACCAAGGCAGAAGCTGCTGGATATGTTTCAGGAGAGTCATTTCAAAAGTGGGAAAGATGTGTTCTGAGCTCAAACTCCTGACTTCATGGTAGTGTGGTGACAAGACCACCCATTTCTTCCAGTGTGAAAAGTCATCTAACAGCCTCCTTAACAGTGGCTGAAGGGAAGGTGACATAAAAAGCAGCAGAATGCCTCCTCTGCAATAAAGCATCCCTGCACCTCTCTTCTGTGAGCACCATCAGAAAGGAGCTCGCAGGCTTGTAAGGGGGTGCAAGATTGATACCACCCCAAAGGCAAGGGTAGATCTGCAGGATGACCAGCCAGGGCAGGCTGGGCCTTGAACTGAGCACAGTCCCGGGCTGTAGCCAGGCTTAAGTGAACAACCCTCCCGGTAGGCCTGGGACTGAGAACTTTTCCAGGAGGTGATCATTTCAGTTCTGAAGTCAGGGAAGTCCCCAATAAACTGGCCGGTAGGCTCAGGCCTATCTGAGAGCCAGGTTTCATCCAGTGAGGGCAGGCCCATGGTTTCAAGTTTTCCTGAAAGAATAGTCAGTGTGTCTGTACTGTCTCCACTTGCTCACCTCCCACTCCTCACCATTGCAACCTAGACATCCCTTTGATGCTTCACTGAAGCTGATTCTACAGTTTTACATTGACAAGGGTCACCAGTGACCTATGGACTGCCAGATTCTAAGGCCTCTTTCAGTCGAAGCCACTGTCATCTCACGCCCAGGCTGCTGCAATAGTCTCCCTACTCCACCCTTGCCTCCTGCAATATATTCTCAACAGCCAAAGTGATCCTTTTAAAAATTTTTTAAACTTTTTTTCATTAAGGAATAATTTATTTACAGTAAAATTAACCTGTTTTGGTATATAATTATGCATATTTTGATAAACACATCCAGGTGATTAGCCACCACTGCAATCAAGATATAGAATAGTTCTGTTATCTCCCAGTAATTCCTCCATGCCAACTCTTATTCCTATAGAATATCCTATACATAGAATATACAATATGTAGTCTTTGAGTCTTGTTTCATTCACATAGAATGATTAGATTCCCTTGGTCAGTATATCTATCTTTATGCCAGTACCATGCTGTTTTGACCATTGTAGCTTTGTAATACGCCTTAAAGTCAGGTAGTGTGAGACCTCTGACTTCATTTTTCTTTCTCAGGATACTTTTAGCTATTTGGGGCAACCTGCCCTTCCAGATAAATTTGCTTATTGGTTTTTCTATTTCTGAAAAGTAAGTTTGGGGATTTTAATTGGTATTGCATTGACTCTGTAAATCAATTTAGGTAGAATTGACATCTTAACTATATTTAGTCCTCCAATCCATGAACACGGTATGCCCTTCCATTTATTTAGGTCTTCTGTGATTTCTTTTAACAATTTCTTGTAGTTTTCTTTGTATCAGTCTTTTGTCTCTTTAAATCTATTCCTAAATATTTTATTCTTTTGGTTGCAATTATAAATGGAATTTTTTTCTTGATTTCCCCTCAGATTGTTCATTACTAGTGTATAGAAACACTACAGATTTTTGAGTGTTGATCTTATAACCTGCCACTTTGCTGTATTCATTTACTAGCTCTAGTTTTTGCTGTTGATTTTTTGGGGGTTTTTGACATAGTATCATATCATCTGAAACAGTGAGAGTTTTACTTCTTCCTTTCCAATTTTGATGCCTTGTATTTCTTTTTCTTGTCTAATTGCTCTGGCTAGAACTCCCAACACAATGTTGAATAACAGTGGTGATAGTGGACATCCTTATCTTGTTCCTGATCTTAGGGGAAAAGTTTTCAGTTTTTCCCCATTGAGGATTATGTTAGCTGTGGGTTTTTCATATATTCTGTTTATCATGTTGAGGAAGTTCTCTTCTATTCCTATCCTTTGAAGTGTTTTCAACAGGAAAGGATGTTGAATTTTGTCAAATGCCTTTTCTGCATCAGTTGAGATGATCATGTGGTTTTTCTGCTTTTATTTGTTGATATGGTGTATTACATTAATTGATTTTCTTATGTTGAACCATCTTTGCATACCTGGGATGAATCCTATTTGGTCACGGTGTATAATTTTTTTAATGTGCTGCTGGATTCAATTTGCAAGAATTCTGTTGAGGATTTTTGCATCTATATTCATTAGAGAGATTGGTCTGTAGTTTTCTTTTCTTGTTATATCTTTGTCTGGCTTTGGTATGAGGGTGATGTTTCGTAGAATGAGTTAGGTAGCTTTCCCTCCTCTTCAATTTTTTTGAAGAGTTTGAGCAGGATTGGTACTAATTCCTTCTTGAATGTTTGGCAGAATTCACAAGTGAAGCCACCTGGTCCTGGACTTTTCTTTTTGGGGAACTTCTTAATGACTGATTCAATTTCTTTCATGTACAAGTGTTTGTGTAACTATATTTCAAGTTCACTTGTATAAGTACTTGGGAGTGGAATTACTCAGAGGTACAGTAAGAGTATATTTCACTTTATAAGAAACTGCAAAACTGCTTTCCAGAATGGCTATAGTATTTTTCATTCCCACCAGAAATGTGTGAGAGCTCCAGTTGCTCTGAATCCTTGTCAGCACTTGGTATTATCAATTAAAAAATATTTTAGCCATTCCACTAGGTGTGTAGTGATAGCTCATTGTAGTTTTAATTTGTATTGTCCTAGTGACTAATGATATTGAATATCTTTACATAAATTTATCTGCCATCCATATCTTATTTGATGGTCTATTCAGTTCTTTTGCCAATTTTTTATTGGGTTGTCTGCTTTCTTATTATTATCAGATATGTGATTTGTAAATATTTTCTCCCAATCTGTGGCTTGCCTTTTCATCCTTATAACTGTGTCTTATGAAGAACAGAAGTTCTTAATTTTGGTGAAGTACAATTTATCAATTTGGTGACATATGTAACAAATATTTGCCTGACCTAAGTTCACAAAGATTTCTTCCTATGTTTTCATCTAATGATTTTAAAATTTTAGTTTTCAACTTTAGGTCTATGATCTATTTGAATTAAATTTTGTGGGTGGTTCAAGGAAAGCATTGAGGTGTTTTTTAAAATCTGCATATGGATGTCCAATTGTTCCTGTACCAATTGTTGGAAAAAGGATCTTTTCTCCAGTGAACCCGCTTTGTACCTTTGTCAAAAGTAAATACGCGTACATTTATTTCTGAATTCTCTATTCTGTTCACTTGATCTATGTGAGAGGTGCTGGTAAGTGTCTAAGAACTAGCTCTCTAGGGGGAAAAAAAAACCCCTAGGTTTTGTATTATTAATACTTTCACCAGAGCTGATTTCAAGCAACTGACACGATATCAACTGACCTTTGAATTTTCTGAAAATTTAACATTTGGCTATTATGAGCTGGTCTGCTCTGGCACCAGCACATTACAGTTTATATATCTATCCTTTTTCCAGCATCACACTGTCTCAATCACTTTGGCTTTATAGTAAATCGTGGAATCAAGTAGTGTGATTCTTCAACTTTGTTCTCTTTCAAAAATTGTTTTGCTTATTCTACTTTCTTTGCCTTTCCATACAAGTTTTTAAAATCTGAGTGTTGATTCCTACAAAAACTCCTGCAGAGCTTTTGATTGAAATTGTATTGAATGTGTAGGCCACTTTGGGCAGAACTGACTATTAACAACACTGAGTCTTCAAATCCATGAACAATGTAACCCTCCATATATTTAGGTCTTCTTGATTTCTTTCTTCAATGTTTTCTTGTTTTCAGCATACCGATCCTGCACATATTCTGTTAGTCTTATACTTAAGTGTTTCACGTATTTTGGTGCTGTTATAAATGGTACTTTTAAAAATTTCAATTTCTAATTGTCCACTGCTAATAAATAGAAATATGATCGCTTTTTGTTATTTTAACCTTGTAACTTGTGACTTTGTTAAACTCACTTATTGGTTCTAGTAATTTTTTTTGTAGATTTCTTTGGGATTTTTCTACATAGACAGTCATGTTGCTTTCAAATAGAGACAGTTTTATTCCTTTTAAAGCCATCTATTTATTTATCAATTAATTATTTATTCTAGCCTTTTGCATTAGCTAGAACTTCCAGTGTGGTGTTTAATAGAAGTGAGATTGAACACCCTTGCCTTGCTATTGATTGTAACAGAAAATTCAGACTTTTACCTTTAAGTATAATATGGACTGGAAGTTTTCTGCAGTTGCCCTTTTTCAGGTTGAGAAGAGTTGTTTCTATTTTCTAGATTGCTGAGAGTTTTAATCAGAATAGATACGGAATTTTTCAAATTTTTCAAATGCATCTTTTGGGATGATTATATGATATATCATATTTAGTCTGGTGACATGTGAAATTCCATTTATTGACTTTTAATGAATACCTCTTGAATCTATGATAAACCTTACTCGATCATACATTATCCTTTTCAGTTATTGCCAGATCTTTTTTGCTAGCATTTGTTTTTGAGGATTTCGATTCTATATTCATGAAAGCTTTTATTCTTCAGGTTTTTTATTCTATTGTCTCTTTTCCTGATTTTGGTATCATGGTAAAGTTGGTTTCATAAAATGGGTTGGAAAATATGCCTTCCTCTTTTATATTATGGGAGTCTTTGGGTAGAATTGTTGCATTTCTTCCTTAAATGTTTGGTAGAATTTTACAGTGACACTATTTTTACTTGGAGTTTTCTTTTTTGGATTTTTTTTAATATACAAATTTGATTTCTTTAAGAGATATAGGTTTATTCAAGCTGTCAATTTCTTCTTGAGTGAGATTTGGTAGTTTATGTTTTTCAAGTGATTTTTCCATTTCATCCAAATTGTCAAATTTATCAGCATGGGGTTTTTATAGTATTTCCGTAAAATCCTCTTAATATCTGTGGGATCAGTAATGCTATACCTCTTTCATTCCTGATAGCTGTAATTGGTTTTCCTCTCTTTTTTTTAATTAGTCAGTCTAGCTAGAGGTTTGCTGATTTCATAGATCCTTTTAAAGAACCAACTTTTGTTCACAGATGTTCTCTCTATTGTTTTCTGTTCCACATTTTAGTAATCTTTCTTCTTTATTATTTCCTTCCTTCTGTTTGATTTGAGTTTAATGTGACCTTTCTCAAATTTCTTAATGTACAGGTTTATATCATTGATTCAAGACCTTTTCTAACATAAACATTTAATGCCATAAATTTCTCTCTAAGCAATGCTTTAGCTGCATTCCACAAATTTTGATATATTGTGTTTCCATTTTCATTCCCTAATTAAAAATATTTTCCAATTTCCTTTGTTTCCCTGTTTCTTTCATGGGTTAGCTGTAAGTATGTTGCTTAATTTCCAAATATTTTGGGGGATTTTCTAGATATTTTTCTTTTATTGATTTCTAGTTGACTTCCATTATGATCTGAGAACCTACTTTGTATAATTCCAGCACTTTAAAAAATTGTTAGGTTTATTTTATGGCCCAGAATATGGTATTCTGGCCAAATTTTCCATGTTCACTTGGAAAGAGTGTGTATGATGCTATTATTGTGTATTACGCTATAATTCTGTAAGTGTCAGTTTGGTCGAGTTGGTTTTTTTCCATCCTTACTGATTTTCTGTTGAGTTGTTCTATCACTTACTGAGAAAGGAGAGTTAAAGTCTCCAAAAATTGTGGATCTATTACTTTTTTTGGTTCTATCTGTTTTTGCTTTGTGGATTTTGGAACTGTATATTAGGTGTATACACATTTAGGATGGTTATATCTTTTTGGTGAATTGAGCCCTCAACATTACGTAAAGTCTCTATTACCTGTAATATTCATTGTTCTGAAGTTTTGCTTTGTCTGATATGCATATAGCTACTCCAGTTTTCTTTGTATTAGTGTTTCCATGATGTATCTTTTCCCATTCTTTTACTTTTAATCTGTTTCTTTATTTTTAAAGTCCCCAAAGGTTGAGTTTATGAATCTTGCTGCTCTCCACATTAACTTAAGACTTTTATTCTTTTTTAAGAGACAGGGAAGAAAGATCCTGGTGGGACTTAGTAGCTATACTTCTTCAGGTTTCAAATTAGACTGTTGCCCAGAGTCTTCTGCTCTCTGATAGGTTCAAGAACAGTTGTGAATTTGCAAATTAAATAGCATTA
This sequence comes from Tamandua tetradactyla, assembly GCF_023851605.1. Taxonomy (NCBI): domain Eukaryota; kingdom Metazoa; phylum Chordata; class Mammalia; order Pilosa; family Myrmecophagidae; genus Tamandua; species Tamandua tetradactyla. Next base: position 28,799,642 of record NC_135334.1, on the reverse strand, counting down.
TTTTGCTGTTGTAATGGTGGAAAGGATGCTCTTTCTAGCTTTCTACAACTTAAGTGGAAGCCAGAAGCGAAGCCATCCTTTTAAAACATAAATCAGATCATTTCATCCTTTGCTCTAAGCTCTCTTATCTCATCTTCATTCTTTCAGAGAAAAAGTGAAAGTCCTTCGAAAATCTGCAAGGCTCTAGGCCACTGTTCACAATCTTGGCTATATATTAGAATCACCTGGGGAGCTACTAAATTATCTATGCCTGGGCCTCCTCGCCCAGAGATCTGGATATAATTGATCTGGGGCAGGGCTCTATTATTAATATTATTTTTTAAGTTTCTCAGATGACTCTCATGAGTACACAAGATTGAGAAATGCTGCTCTACATTTTTTATTCTCAAAGTCCGGCTGCCAGCATCATTGGCATGACATAAAGCTGTTTAGAAATGTAGAATCTCAGACCTGCATTTTAATATATTCCTAGGGGATTCCTGTGCACATTTCAGTTTGAGAAGCACTGCATGCACTATCTTTACCCCATGTTCACTCTCCAACCTCATCTCCTACCATTTTGCTTCTTATTATCCCTGCTCCTGTTATGCTGATGTCTTTGGCATTTCTTTAACCATCCAGGCAAACTCTTACCTCAGGGCTTTTGCACTGGCTGTTCACTTTGGCTGTAATGCTCTTTTCCAAGATAGTTGCATGGCCCACTCCCTTACCTCCTCAGCAAAGCTTTCTCACCCATTCCCTGCTCTTCATTTGTATTCTCTGCTCTTTAAAAAATTAATTTATGTAGCACTTAACTTCTAATATACTAAATAAACTTATTTATTTATTTTGCTTATAATCTGTCTCTCTTCAGTAGAATGAGCACTTCTTGTAGGTAGGGAGATTTGTCTGCTAGGATCACTTCTCTGCTGTATCCTCAGCTCCCAGACTAACAGGCACATAGTAGGTGTTCAATAAATCTCTGTTGAATGAATGAGTGACTCTCGCTTCTTGCAGCATCAGACACCACTGAGCATCTCTTTTGTTTCAAAATTTCCCTTCCTTGGTTTCTGAGACCCTGTTTCTCTTTGTTTCTCCTTTCCATGCTCTGATTAATCCTTCTCAGTCTCCATGGTTGGAGCCTCTTCCTTTCTCCACCCCTTAAGCAGAGTGCCCCCATCCTCTTTCCTACCCCTCTCCCAGGCAGCTCATCCACCTCTATGGCCAATCGCTTCCTGGAAGCAGATGACACATCTCTACATCTTCACCCTAGCCTTTCTTCAGAGCCATATTTCCTGTTTCCCCTTTTATCTGAATATTCTACCTCATAATTAATGTATCCAACACTCTAACATGCCATCTTTTTCCTTCAAACCTGCCTTCTCTACTTCCAGGGTTCAGAATACACTAATCTCCCAGTCACCAAAGTCAGAGAAGCCTGGGAATCATCTCCGAGTTTCCTATGTCCTATCCATCAGATCCTGTCCATTTCCCCTCTTAAATATCTTGGATCTGTCCACATCTCTCTGTTCTCGTACCCCTGCCTGCCCCCAATTCAGCCATTGCCATTCTCTCCCTTGTCTCCCTGCTTCTTTCCAAAATGCAAAGTGGCCTTGTTCCTTCTCTTCCTAAACTCCTGCGGGAACTTCGCTTGGAATTCCTTACCATGGGGCCCTTCAAACTAGCCCGTGCTCACCTCTCTGGGTCCATCTCTTGAGGCCTGCTCCTTGCTCCCTGTGATCCAGCCACAATGAACTTGCAGTTCCACAAGCTCACTAACTTCATGGGTTTGAGCAGGGGACTGGAAAGCAGAGCACCCCAGCAGAGTGCTTCCTGGAGTCTCCATCTGCCGACCTGCTTTCTAGTCCTGTGGACACTGGGAAAACTGCAGTGAAATCTGTTTAGACTGAAAACATTTTGTAAAAATGTCTTAACATTCGGGAGAGGGGGAGCTGTCTGTAAGAGAGATTTTGGGTTTCATTTTACTCTCAGGTTGTGACAGTTTCTTGGAGAACTTCCCCTCTGTCTCTGCTTTTCCTCCTTAATTATTGGGATCGATGCCGCAGCAATTATATAATGTTTACTGCAGCTACCACATATCCAAGGCTTAAGTGTTGCTAAATGTCACTTTCAAGCTCGCCAGTGTATGGGGTGTAATTATAACTGGTTCACTACCTTTTTTTGTGAAGGAGGCAGATGCTTTTAGCCTGAAAAAGCAAATAGAAATGCATTTGTTCTAACCTTACAAGAGCCCTCACTTCTGGAGGGACTGTGGGTGACAGAGAGAGGAACATGATGCACGTTTTTCATCCCGAACAGTGCTGCCAGCTAGGAACACACCTACTAAAATGTGCAGAATCATACAACTCTTACCTGCTAGGCTACTTAGGACTTCTGAGAGCCTCAGATCAAATCCAGAGGCAAAGGGACAGAAGAACTGGGAACCAGAGAGATTATTACTGCAGCTACGAAACAGGACGTCATCAGGTTTTAAAGGAAATGTGGCATGGGAAAGGAGTTTGGGCTGGAAGTCACACAGCATAGGGTTTGCATCTTGCTGTGTGATTCTGGATAAATTACTTTGACTCTCTGGTTCTCATTTTTGCCATTTGTCAAGAGAGAATAAAAAATCTGGTTTAATCTGCCTCCATTGAATTTAATTCCACAAATCATTTACTGAGTGCTGGCTATAGTCTAGACACTGAAAGATACAAATTAGACGTGGTTCCTACCTTCATTGAGCTTAGGGTCTAGAACAGAAATTGGAAAATTATGATCAATAGGCCAAATCTGTCCTGCAGGCTGTTTTAGTACAGCCTCTGAGCTGGGAATGGATTTTACATTTTAAAAAGGAGTTGTTTAACAACGAGAAAAGAATATACAACCAAATATCAATGTGTCCTACAAGTCTAAAATATTTATTATCTAATCCTTTATAGAGTTATTTGTTGACCTCAGGTCTGGAGGTTTCTGATAGAGTAGCCTCTGGCCATGTGTGGCTATTGAGCACTTGAAATGTGACTAGTAAAACTGAGATGCACTAGAAGTGTAAAATACACATTAGATTTCAAAGAACTTGTATGAAAGGAAGCAAGAAAAATATTTTATGTGTAATGTTTTTCTAACGATTACACATTAAAATGATAACATGTTAGACATGTTTAGTTAAATAAAATAGATTATTAAAATTAATATTATGCCTGTTTAATTTTTTTACATTTCAGTGTGACTATTAGAAAATTTAACAACACCTATGTGGCTTACATTATATTTCTATTGAATAGCAAGCACTGGTTTAAATGGGATTTTTTTTTCTTTTTTTTGGCATGGGCAGGCACCGGGAATAGATGGGAACTTAATCTTGATCTAAACCGAGACCTGTTTAGACTCAAATCTGTTACTTATCATATTACCTAGGCAAATGATTTTAACCAAGCTTCAATTTGTCATTTTGAAAACAGGGGGAGGGCAGGCCTAAAGACAAGAGTTGTATGATACCACTTTTATATAAGAGATGACTAAAAAGTAGCAAATTCGCAGAGATAGAAAGCAGGTGAGCGGTTGGGGGAATGGGGGAGGGGTAGTGTTTGTAAAAATAAAAAAATCCAAAACTTGAAGTCTCCGTAGCTACTTGGGAGAGTATATATATATATATATATATAATACATAAATAAAGCAGGGGGCGAGGTAATACCAACCAATTGATAGGGTAGTTTTGAGGCTCAATGAAGCAATCTTTTCAAAGTACTTTGAGAGGTGCAAGTTGTTATACAAATATAACTGGCTTTTGTGGGTCAGCCGCACTCGGACAGTATTGAGCCTCTGCCGGGTTACTGAGCCTCTGTGTCCCTGTGGCGGGGCTGAGGAGGTCTGTGCCGCGTTCGGTTCTCCTCTCCCCACCCCACCTGGTCCCCTGCGCTCTCTTCCCCGCTGCGGGGCTACCACGCTCCGGAGCCGCCCCTAACTCCTGCATTTGAACCGCCGGTAGGAGAAAGATATTGTATTCAGAAACAGTAGAGCTGCACTAAAAGTAACAAACCTCACAGCAGCAGCTTAAGTGAAGATCTTTTTGAGCATTTTAAATGTATTACTTCATTTAATTAAACAGCAGCTGCAGGAGGACCTCATGTTCCTGTTTGACAGATGAGGCAATGGAAGCTCCGAGAGGCGAGGCGGCTTTCCCAGTTCTTACAGCCGGGAGGGGGCGGAGCCCTGAACCCAGGTCGTCGTCTCACCCCACGTGTAGTGCTCTCCCCGTAACCTCAGAGGTCACTCAGGGCCCTTTGCATGTCCTTGAGTAAGGGGTGAGCAAAGCAGTTGCGTCGGGAGGAGTAGAGGACTCCGGGTCGCGCTGCAGCCCTTTACTAACTGGGTCAAATCACTTCCCTCCAGGGCCAGGCGTGGCACTGCGACCTCACAAGCGCTCTTTGGCGCACATTCTGAGTCGTGAGGGGAGGCCAACTGCAGGGGTTCCCAGTGCCAGCCCAGGGACCAGCTGCCTTAAGATCCCAGGGAAGAGGTTTAGAAATGCAGGTTCCTGGGCCATTTCTGGAATGTCTCCCTCAGCCCGGCGGAGTGAGGTTGCAGAATGTGTATTTGGAATCGTCCCATGGAGTCTCCAGGTTTATGAATCACTGAGTTTGAGGCTGCAGTTTGCTCTTACTAGGAGTTGGAAACTAGCATTTTTGAAGCTATGCTCTCCAACTATATCTCTCATACCTTATAATTAATTTAAATGTTAGTCTTGTCAGCACTAATTTTCAAATCCTACTGGAATCTGCTCACTCCTCACCACCTCTGTTGGCTACCACCACTGTAGGAACCCTCATGAGCTATTGTCTAGAGGCAGCGTAGCAAAGCAGCTGAGGGCTAGACCTACTGGGTTCACACCTGCTCTGTCACTTACTTAACCTCACTGTGCCTCAGTTCTTCAGCCCTGAAATGGATAAAGTAAAGGTGCCTTTTGTTGCTGTAAGGATTATATGAGTTAATACACAATAATACATGACATAATAAGCCCTCAATAAATATTCTCTATTCTACATTGGTCTCCTAAATCATGGCCCTGTGTTTCTAGCCTATTATGATTAGTTCTCCACTCAACAGCCAGAGACCTTTTAAAATGTAAATCAGGTTGTGTCCTACGTCAAACCCTCCAACTGCTTCATTACTCTAGAATAAAACCATTTTCTAAGGCCTAAAGGCTCTAAGGGATCAGCCCTTGCCCACCTTATCACCTGCCCTTTCCCTTACAAACCTTATTCTAAGCACTTTGACCTTCCTTCTGTTTCTCAAACATACCAAGAGTATTCTCGCTTCAGGATCTTTGCAGCAGCTCTGCCCATTTATGGCCTGATATTATATTATATATTTGTTTAAATTTGTCTTTCTCCTACTAGACTGGAAACTCCATGAGGGCAGGAAATATTTCTCTTATTTACTTCCATATCCCCAGTGCCTGGCATGTAGTAGGTGTTCACTAAATATTTGCCGGATGAGTGAATGAATCAATGAATGAACTGGCACATTCTCCTTTGCGCCAGCCCCTACCCCCACCTTGTGAGTTCTAACTTGCTTCTTTTCTGTCTTGACTTCTCCCAGGTCACACTGCTTTGCGGTGGGTGGTCTGGACCTTTAGCAGTAGTTTATCAAGGTCTAGGAAATTATTCTCTGGGAAATCATAACTTGAAAGACACATTGCTTTTCTACGTTGTGTGCCCTAATGAATTACATAGAGGAATAAATTTCTGGAGATGTGAGTTATCCAGTCAGGCTTTTTATCTTCCCTGTCAGGAGAGGAGAAGGCCATTTATTACCCCCTCACTTCCCTTATGAAATCACAGACTGAAGCTTCGATCATTCATCTGATTTTTCACTTGATCAATAAATCTGTCTCTTGGACCTGGCCATTTGTATTTAATGTACCCAGTCAGTGGGCTAATTAAGTGCCGAGTTAGCTGGCCTCTCCATAGTCAGCTTATGGTCTAGCTTTTTCCCCATGACCCATGGAATTTCTCCCTATAGGAAATAAATCTGAGCTCAGTTGCCTTAGCCATGAGAGAACAGATGACAGCCATTCATTTTTCTGGTTCCTCTCCTTTGCTTGTGCCAGCTTGCTTTCCTGCCCTGGGGTTTCTGCTTTCAAGCTGTTATTTAACCTCCCAAAGTCTGCAGTAGTAAAACTGGGGTCGTACTATTCATCCCATAGAGTGGCCATGGAGTGGCCTGGATTCAGTGGGTCACTCACTAGTGGAAGGGGTGATATGCAAAAATGTTTATCCATTCATGTGACCCAGACTGGCCAATCGGAATAATAGTAATTGGGTTCTGGGGCAGGTGGGGAAGTCTGAGGGGTCTTAGAAGAGGTGTAGGAGGCATGGTGATGGGAGATTTTGTGTGGCTCAGTATGATATTTCAGTATTTTAACAACAGGTACGTTGCGGAATACCGGCTTCTGATCGGCTGGACTCTTCTGCCCAGCTCCTTGGGTCCACCCACCTGCTCCTGGAACATACATATCCAACACTAAATACCAGAGAGTCTCCAGCACACCCACTGTGACTTTGGCTCTCTTTACTTCTCTTTACTTTAACCTTGTTCCCAGTGCTGTCCTATATCTGACAGCATTATTGGCTATGAACCTTCTGACTTGTTCTCCCACTTCTGCTCTTACCTCACCCTTGAACTTGACACCCACCACCAGTCTCCTGGGCACAGGCCTGTCTCCTCTGGACATCCAGCCTCTGGGGCTTCTTTGTGCAAACACCCCTTGTAGCTCTTCCTGGTCCTTGGATGCCCCAGCTCCAGATCTAAATTTCAGGATTGTCCATTCTTATGAATAAGGAAAGGGTTCTTCTTATTCAAGCCTCACTCACTGTCCGAGTCAAGGCTTACCTGAAAATTCCTCTGAGAAGATTTTCCTGCCAATCCCAATGAGATAAATGGTAAATGAAATATCCAGCCCCTCCCCCACCAAATGTTACTCAATATAAGGCAGGTTGGAATGTGCAGTAGAGCTAAGTACTGTGGGCATTGGGGGGAAGGAGAGCCAATGCAGAGGGCTAGTGTGTTAAGACAGCGTGAACTGTAGAGTTGAGTAGATCTGGGAAGAACCTTGGTTCTGCCCCTGATTGGTTATGTCATCTGGGGCAAGTTAAACTTTACGTCCTCTGTAAAATGGACAGTACTTGTGAGTATCAGATCAGACAATGTTTGTAAATTCTGTAGCATAGGACTTGACATATAAGTGCTCAGAATGGTACATGGTCCCATTTTGGAGTCTTCCATGAGAAGCAGTGTGGTATGGTGCATAGAACATGGGCTTTGGAGTCTGGACAGATCTGAGTTCAAGTGCTTATTCCATTACCAAAATGTAGCGAGACCTTAAGTAAAAGATCTTTCTGGGTCCTGTGTTGGTAGAACAGGGCCACTCAGGCTTTCCTCTTGGCATTCATGGAATATTTAAGGAGGTAAAGGGTGTGAAGTGCCTAGAAGAGTGGCTGGTAAAAAATAGGCATCCCACAGTGCTGGTCCCCCGCTTCCTCCTCTTATTTATTGATGAATAATCTGTGGCTACAGTAACTGACAAAGAAACATGGATCCATTTATTTGATAAGGCACAATTTTCCATCCTCATTTTATTTTTTAACCTGGACATAATGGTACTAGAGAAAACAAGATTATTGAAGAATAGCCTTATTTCCAGAAACATTAGATAAATTAGATTACATATTTTATTGTGCCTCAATTCTGTGCAATGGTTTATTTCCCTTTTTTTGAGACAAGCTGGGGTGCTGTTAAAATGCCCCAAAAACACTGCTTTATTTCGTGCATTCTTGATCGGATCTGCTTCCCCAATTTATACCTTGTTCAAATGAACTTGCTTTAATACAATTTTAATTGTTTTTAATGCTTTAAATTAATTATAGCCATTTCAGCAGCTCCTCTGGGTCTTTGCTAGTTCTCTGCTTCATCTCCATGGCAACCTTTCTTACAAAGAAGAGTGTGTGTACGCGCGCGTGCATATGTGCATGCACGCATATGCCTCTTCTGTTCTGGATGTTGACTTCAGTTTGCTTTTAAATTCTGTAATATCTACTCCAGGGAGAAGGATCCCGGGGATAACAATAAGTGAAAGCTATTTATTGCTTTTCACTTGGGAACAGTGCCTGACGTAGAATGTCTGCTGTGAACTCTGCTTGCCTCTCCCCCTCCTCCGGTTCCAGTCCGGGAGCAGCTCAGAAGAAAGATGGTGCAGGGCTAGTGCTGAGATGACCGAGTGCTCTGCTTAGAATTAATAAATTAATATTCATTGAGGACTTTTGTGTTCCAGACATGGTTCTTTACAAATGTTAGCTGATTTGATCCTTGCAGCAACCCCATGGGGCCAGAATTATTCTCACTTTAGAGATAAAGAAAAGGCTCCAAGAGGTTAAGTAATTTAGCCCAAATGACTCAGCTGCTGAGGAGTGTGGCCAGGGTTTGATCATAGTTTTTTTCTGATGTCAAATGACAAGTTCTTTTGCTCTATCACAAGATCCCTTTCCCTCCACTAATTTGGACTGTTAGACTTGCTGCTGTCCTTTGGGACGTTCCTTGCAGCTTTTCTGATTCTCCCAACCTGCTCCATCTCCCCCCCCCACCACACACACACCCAGGCTGCTCTTTGTTTTCGACTTTTTAGCCCCTTTGTTGCATTATAATCACTTGCATTTATCCCGGGTTATTGACTAGAAACCACTTGAGGGTAAGTTGTTGGGTCTTGTCAAACTTTATTCCCTTTGTACCCAGCACAGTGCTTTCCATACGTGGGAACTTAGGAAATATTTAACCAATTTGAGGAAAACCCACAAAAGGAAAAGAAGAGGTGTTTTGCATGATTTCCCCATATCATAAAAATGATAGTTAGCAGTTGTCCTTTTAACCAGAATGTCTGGCTGTCTTACATAGATGCTGAGCTCTGTACTCCGGTGTGCTTGGGAGAGCAGGGTGAAATTCAATCAGACACATTGTAAAATTAACCCCCTGCATGTGAGGGCTTTGGGGTACTCACCTTTGAAGCGGCAGAGAATGTCACCTTCCATTTCATTAGAGCTCACAGACTTTGGTGTCAGAATATAGTCTGACTCAGGAAATGGCAGAAAGTCCAGGTTTCTCAAGTTTGGGCTATCCAGATAAGAAAGAAGGTGACAGATTAATGGGAAAAGCACTGGTGGGGGTGGGGGTGGGGGCTGGTAGACCTGGGTGCAGATGGATCTTTCCTTCTTGCCCTCGAGAGTTCTGTGGACTCAATGAATAGACATCATGGAAATTTGAAAAGCGGAGCAGAATTCTAAAGATAAGCAAAGCTACAATGGGGAGACCAGGATGTAATGTGCTCTTCTGAACCATTATTCTAGCATATACATGCTGAGGCTGTGCCCCTATTTCAGAGATGCTATCAATGCTCAAAACGGTATTTAGAGTTTCTCTGTGGGAACACCTTTCAGAATCAGGCTGGTTTATGAACGGGGGAATCAGGCGGTCTCATGGTCCTGGTGCTACACCTCATAAAGCATCTCTGCTCCTCTTAGCATGCAGCTGCTCTCAATCACCTCTGCTAACTCTCACCTGTTTGACCACACTCAGCCCACACACATGCATGCCACCTGGCCTCCTGAGTCCGCCACTGTTATGGCTTGGTACATTCTTTGGGTTCTTAGCCAGGAGGCAAAATTTGAAGGTAGTTTTCTCAACTAGTGTTGCCAGGGCAGAGCTCTCCAGTTGGACTCACAGCCGTGGATGGCTCCATTTTGTTATTCTGTGCTCTTTGACATCGAGTGCTCTACTTCTACACAAAGAGACTGCCCTTTGGGCTTGATCTTGGGGGAAATGAGTTGGTGAAACTTTGTAGGGTTGATGTTTGTTGGTTGGATTTCATACCTGTTGACATTTGGGTCTGGCCAACTCCTTGACAGGAGTGGTCTTCCTGTAAAGAATGAGTTATATTTATTATCAGGCCAATTTCCTTGAAGCAAGGACTGGCAAATGCCTGGCCACCATCACCTGATGTTTTCCACTTGCTTTGTGGCCAATAAACCTTCCCACCTAGTGCTCGGGCATCAGTGGGTGCTCAGGTGGTGAGGCTCAGCAGCTTTATCCAGAAGACCTGGGCGAAAAGAGTTGCCTGCTGTGGTACTCTTTGCACAATTATCTACTCAGCAAGTGGCAGAAGTCAGAGATTCAGGAAGATCCCCTCTGAAATTATGCTAAGGAGAAAAAAGGAGTTGTTCTATGGGAGGTTTTGCTTCTCCCTTCTCTGCAAGTACTCAAGGAAGAGAGAAAATTCTACTCCAACCAGACAGTGTGAAGGCACACCGTGCTGTTTTTTTTAGCACAGATACCAGCATGCAAACACACACATACACAAGCACATACACAGACACATATGTAAGCACCCACGCAAGCACACAAACAGGCACACGCATAAATGCACACACACCACAATCAAACACATAAGCACAAGCACACGCACTCAGTGCCTTAGCATCTAAAGCTCAACCCCCATTTTCCCCTAGATGATCTCTGGTTGCTTAGGCCTATAATGGGTGATGGGACAATGGTTTCTTGCCTCTTTACTCCTGTGAATATCCAAACATCCTTTGCCCAGGTGTTTGGCAAACAGAAGCTGGGAGAGAAGAGCTGCTACCTCAACCTCTGAACATAGAGGGCAGTCCAGATCTGGGCAAACTTGGATGGGAGGGGTTTGATTTGGGTTTCTTTCCCAAGTACCCTTTCAGAAACTCTTCCCCTCAAAACCTGCTCATTTAGTTCTGGGCACCATATGACACATACAAAGCAGAAACGTCTACCTAGGTCATTCGGACAGAGCAGACTTAAAATGAAAATGCCCTTTAAAATTGCTGGGTAACATGAACGACATCTCTATTTGATCCTCAACCCTTCTCTGCACCTTGTCCCTTCGTTGACCCACACCCATTCTAGATGTGCACTGTATCCTCACCCCTTGCCCTTGGGTGTCTAAAGCTAGGTGGCTTCACATCCATTTTGCTCAGCACAGTTGCAGTTTACTCATGTTATCTTGGCTTAATGACTAATAGTACTGTTTTTTACTCTCAAAGGTGTCCTAATGTGGATTAGTTATATGCTCACCCTATTTAAAGCCCGCCTTACTTGCTATTGGTTTGTATAAACTGTTTTTATAGTCTATATAGATGTCCCTGTATCTCAAAGTCTGCTCTGGAATGTCTCACATCCACCCATGGGTTCCTGCTCAGGTCGGGAAGATGGAGGCATTAGTACAAATGACCCCAGGCAGCCCTGGAGACTATGCCTACCTCTCCTTTCAGGCACCCCCTGTTGGGGTGAGCCTGTGGGGGTGGGGAAGAAGTTCCATTTTCATAGGAAATTCTTGAAGAACCCTCCCAGGCATGTAGGTAGTGCCAAGAACGTAGGCTGGCAGTGAGCTGTTTTCCTGACCCTTAGCTTTTTCAGGCAATCTGGGAGCTCCTGGGCCTGCAGGCGAGTTTGTTTTCAGGCAGCCAGGGTTCCCAGGTGTGCTTGTCTTGACTCCTGTGTTAGATATTGGGCATGCAGGGCCACTCTGAGTGGAGTGTTGGGTCTTTGCAGTGAAGCCATATGTTCGATTTTTTTCTCCCATACCACAGCTTAGCTGCAGCAGGGCTGTCTGCTCTGTCATATTAATAGGAAATGAATACATTGTTTTGTTGTGTTTGATTTTCGTGTTAGGTTGGAGTCTTCAAGGGCTGTTTAAAATTTAATAAGTGAGAATAAAATAAGGAGATAAAATTCCACCAGGGCATTTGGCTGCATCAGACTTGTTGATTTGGGTTTTGTGCTTTGAGCAGCAAAGAGCTGCCCCAAAGTGTGTGCCCCACCCCGCATTCCTCCAGGGCTCAGGGTTGGCTCAGTCTCTGTTCTAGGAAGCATCCCATCCTTGGGAATGCCATAGGTATGAAAAGGGCATGAACCTACCCTCGAGTAGCTCACAGATTGGAATCATGAAAGTAGGAGGCAATGCGATAAGGGCCATAAGAACAGTGAGCCCAGGGTGTGCAGGGGTGAATAACAGAGGTTCATGTGGAGCCCCTTCAGGACCAAGGACTTAGTCCCCCAGTTGCTGGGGGTGCAGTCAGCAGGAAGTCTCAGTAGTCATCCCCCTAGGGAGATTTTTTCCTGTGATGCAAGATCACACCCCCTTGCAAAGGCAGCCTGTATCCATTGATGTCCTTCTGACAACTCTCAGGGTCATTCCAACCTCAGAACCCCATAAGGTCAGCCAGGGTCTTTGTTGGGACTGCATTACAGCTCAGCTTCTTCCTTTGACCAATCCTACTTCTTTCCCTTCTACAAGGGTTGATGGAGAGAGCATTCCATATTGAGCCTCTTGAACATTCACCTCTGTCTCAGTTTGCTTCCTGGGAAACCCAAACTTTGAGAGTACCTACACAGTCAAAGTGGTTCAGGTAAGGCTTTTTAGAGGAACTGACTTAAGCTGGAACCTGAAGGATGTGTAGGCGTCAATCTGGTGACAGCTGTGGATTTGGAAGTGAAGGGTACTGTCTCCAGATAGAGGGAGACCATGTGTACAGTCTGATAGGCAAAAGGGAGCAAGGCATGCCCAGGTGGGGAAAGGCAAAATAAGAGGCTGGGAGTTAGGCTGAGGTTGATTCATGGGATCTTGTGAGCTGTAATGGGAGTACTTGGGCTTTATTAAAAAGGCACTGTTATGGCATTGAAGGGTTTTAAGTTGAGAAGGGGAGTGACATGGTTGTGCTTATTTTCTTATAAAACAGAGATCTTGATAAGAGGTAAAAACAGCAGCAAAGAGACCTGCCAAGGAACTGTGGCATTAACTGAGAAGAGAGGTGATAACGGCCTGAAATAAGGTATACAGAGAGAGGTGGGTGGATTGGAAGACACTTGTTTAGGAGGAAGAACCATTTGTCATGAATTGGTGAAGGATAGGATGTGGAGGGAGAGGGAAGTAGTAAGGATGATATTTTGGTTTCTGGCTTCAGTAACTGGGAGGATGCTGGTATCATTCAGTGAGAAAGGGAGCAAGTGGAAGAGGAGGTTTGGGAAAGGGATGATGGAGGGAAAGATGTGTTTAATTCAGAAATGCTGAGTTTGAGTTATTCCCAGATATTCAAGTAGAGAGCTGGGCATTTAGGGTTCTAGATAGGAAGTGTAAGAGAAGGAATTGGATTGTTGATTTACTTATCTATTGCTATGTAACATGTTATGTTAAAACCTAGTAGTTTGCAACAACAAAACTTTATTATCTCCTAAATTTGTATCGATGAGGAATTGAGGAGTTCTTTCATGAGGTTACAGCTAAAACACTGGTCAGGGCTGCAGTCATCTGGAGGCTTGGCTGGGACTGGAGAAACTGCTTGAAAGATGGCCAGCTCTTGTGGCTGGCAAGTTGGTGTTGGCTTCTGGAAGGAAGTCTTTAGGTCTCATGTGGGCTTCTCTATAGGAGTTAAGTGTCTTTATGACATGGCAGCTGGCATCCCCTAGAATGAGTGATCTAAGAAAATAGGGAGGGAATGGCACTAAATTTATTGACCTAGCCTCACACACAATTATGCCCACCATATTCTAGTGGTCACATGGACTGACCTTGATGCATTGTGGGAGGGGACTATACAAGGTCATGGACACCAGCATTCAAGAATCACTGGGGCCATCCTCAAGGCTGGTTACTGCAGCTGGAGATAGATTTGAAAATCATTAGCATCTAGATGATATTTGAAGGGTTGGTAGAGGAGGAGATCACCTAAGAGAATTGTAAAGAATGGGAAGAAGAGCTGTTTAAGGACAGAGTCCTGAGAGACACTAGCCTTTAAGGATGCATAGAGAAAGAGAGGCCGTAAAGGAAACTGGATAAAGGTGGAATCATATGTCCTAACTGTGATTTGTTCTGGTTTGTGCCTGTTGTACCATGTAAGAATTTATACTGCCCCTTTCAACCTTAACAGTGTCCTGGATTAGAGGATAAATTATCTGGTCACCCTATGATAAAGAACAGTGAAAGCTTCAGAGGAAAGCCAGGAGAATCTGATATCATGATGAACAATGGATATAATGACAAGGGTGTCATTGAAGACTTTAGCAACAGATGTTTGACTAAGTTGTGGATATGGAAACTAGATGTATGTGGGTCAAGGTATGAGTGAGAGGTGAAGAAAGTGTAGAGTGTTCTTTCTAGAATCCTGGCCAAGAAATCAAGGGGAAAATGGGACTTTAAGGGCATATGGAGTGGTGGGAGATTTTTTTTTTAGATGCCAAGCACCAGAATATGTATAAATAATGAAGAAAAGGCTCCAGTAGAAAGAGAAGTATTATTTACCATGCAGATTCCCCAGGCCAGGGGAATAATCTGGAAGATAACACTTGTGAACTCAATGTCTTGAAACATAAACTCAAGATCAAGGTATAGAAGCTGGTTAGAAAGGAGTAGAAGCAATCTGAGACCCTGCAGTTACCAGGTTTAACCCACACTCATCCTGGTGGTCACTGGGGACTTTTGAGTCTGGAAACTAATGTGACCTGATATAAAAGTTTCTCCTGGGGTCCTATGAGCTACCATGACTGCTCACCTTTGTCTGCTCCTTGTGGAGGCTGCCTTCCTGGGCCCTCTTGCAGGAGGTGGCCTTGCTGCATCTCTGCCTGCAGCTCAGAGGTGGATTGGTCACCTGTGCTTATAGGGTAGAGTAGGCATTCTTGAGGTGACTTGGTATGCACGTACAGCCAAATGAATGAAAATGCTCACCACCCCATCCCCAATTATGGGGACCAGAGAAAGCGAGAAGCAAGGGTCCATTGTCCTAGATAACTCTGGCAGAGGTATTTGGGGGTTCTTGGTATTGCATTGGCCCAGGAAAGGAAGAAAGGGTCTTTTATCGTAAAAAAGATCAGAATCATTGCTTCACAAGGAATAGAGTCAGAGTTGTGTAACTAAGATGAATATTTGACTTTCAAAAGAAAATGAATTCTTATAATAGTGAGTGGTGTTTGTACCCCAGAAAATTAGGAGGGGGCTGTCTATAACCAACTCTGAGGGAGAAAGACCTAAGTACATTTGAAGGAGTTACATTTCTCCCTCAACCAGGAGATAATAACTACTCCTTCCTGAACCTTCCCATCATCTCCCATCCGCACACCGGGGAGCAGATGCCCAGATGACAAATGTCTTTATCAACATCCTGCTGAATAGCTGAGACCTGAGGCTCCTACAAGAAAGGACTCAGGATTGGGGCTTCCCTTTTACATAGGAGGAGTGGAGTGTCCCCATAGAGGAGAAGAGGCTCGCTGGATGGTGTGAGCTTAAAGAGGAAAGTGCTGGAGGAGTGAGGATTCAGCAAAGTAAACCTGGAAGGGTGAGCTATGTCCTCATCCCCACCATGTGGTCAAAGGGCAAATTAACCAGGTAGAGTCAGCTGTCCTGTTCTCTGACCCTGTACCAGGATACTTTCAGGAGCCCTTCATTAAAGGAGAGCTTAACTCTCCATTGGAATAGAGGCTCATTTGGTTCTGTGAAGATGGCCACAGGGGTTCTCCAGGTGAGGTGCAACCTCCAGTCAGTGTCACCTTCCCTTCTTGTGGGGATGAGAATGAAAGGTGGATTTCACATTGAGAGAATGGGAGGCCAAATCTTTGGATAGTCTCCCTGCATCCATCTCTTCATGTCATCCAAACACATACTGTCTTCATGTGGCCCTTCCCCACAGGATTGAAGAGACCCATTAGGTAAGCGTGAAGATTCTTTGAGAAGGACACCTTTAGCAATTGCGCATATGCTGGATGAGGTCACGTTAGACATTTCCAGATCCAGTGCTTTAGTTGGGGTGGGAGAGAGGCCAGCTTCGAGCTCACCCACCTCCCCTGCCCGAGCTTGACTTTGGCGGCACATACAGGTGCATAAATCCTTTGCCCTCAGCATCCTGACAGATTGGGGGTCTCACCACATCCTGTAGTGGCTGCCCCAGAGCACCATGAAGCATATTTCCAGCAGAGTCAACTCTTCCCAGCAGCCTTATAATTTAAAAACAAATTTGATATGCTAAAATTGTAAATGTCTGGATTGTTTGTCCCTGACAGGAATTGTCTGAAGGCAAACAGCCCCGTCCAGCTGGGGGAGGTTGTTTCCTGACAAATGCACTCTGTTAATACCAGGTTCCCTTTGCATCCTAAGTCCTTCCCCATTTTATGGCAGGATGTAAATTCAGCATTGGGTATGTTTTTTTATGATTCCTTTTCATGAAGCTTGAATTCTGAATTTCATTTCTCCCTTGAGAGGAGCTGGAATCATCCAGCCATTCTCCTTGTCAAAGTTATGGGCAATTTGACCTGCCATTTAGCCATTTCCTGGAGCCAGATGAGTGATTCTTTTGGAGGTATCTGCCTTGAAGACAACACCCGGTGTGTTATGGGGCATGCAGATGAGGACGGCACCAGGACCACTGGCACAAGACTCGTTGCCCTTGTGAATGTTAATCCCTTCTCCCCTGGCCTGCGGAAGGTTTCACCAAGCCCACAGTCCCTGAATGAGGGGAATGGGCTCTTCTCCTAATTGACTGATTTACTTTTTTTTTTTTTTAAGTGTGTGCATGGTCTGAGAAGTGAACCTGGGTCTCCCTCATGGAAGGTGAGCATTCTACCACTGAGCCACCCGTGTACCCCTAGTGATTTATTTACTTTCAAAGATCAGGGGTTGAATGGACAAATCAAGGAGAAAACAAACCATAAGGAATATCGAGTTATAGAGAAATTTCCAGAAACCTGTGCCCATTTGAAAGGATTATGACCCTAGAAAAGTCATGTTTTAATCCTCATCCATTTTGTGGAGGCAGTTTCTCTTAATCCCTATTCAGCAGCATAGGTTATAAGCTTGATTAAGTTATCCCTACAGAGATGTGACTCACCCAGTTGATCAGAGGGAGATGTGACTCCACCCATTCCAGGTGGGTCTTGATTACTTTACTGGACTCCTTTAAAAGAGGAAGCATTTTGGAAAAGCTCCAGAGCAGCAAGAGAACCTCGAGAACCACAAGAGCCCACGCAGCCAGAGACTTTTGGAGATGAAGAAGGGAGATGCTCCCCTGGGGAGCTTCCTGAAACAAGAAGCCTGGAGAGAAAGCTAGCAGACGTCACCATGTTCGCCATCTGCCTTTCCTGTTGAGAGAGAAACCCTGAATTTCATCAGCCTTTCTTGAGTGAAGGTAACCTCTTGCTGGTGCCTTAATTTGGACATTTCTATAGCCTTGTTTTAATTTGGACATTTTCATAGGCCTAAGCCTGTGTAAATTTGCAACTTAATAAATTTTGCTTTTAAAGAAACCTTCCATTTCCGGTTTATCACATTCCGGTAGCTAGCCAACTAGTACAGTTACACAGATCTCTTCTGCTCCCATATTGACAGGGAAAAGGTGAGCTGACCCTACATGCAATATGCTCCTAATTGCACTCATTTGCCAAACATTTATTGAACATCTATGGTGTGATGATTGCCAGAGAGGAGGGAGACTGGGATTATCTGTGTAGCGGTGGAAACAGGTGCATCATCAGATCATGTGAACACAGTGTGGTGAGTGACCTCATGCAGGCAGGGCTCAGCGTTTTGTGGGAACTGTGGTGAGATTGAGGGCTTAAAGGCAGCTGCTGTTTGTTGAATTCCTACTGTGTAGTATTAGCTGTGAATTATGCTAAATATTTTACCGAAACTGTCACATCTCATATAACAACCCTATAAAAGTAGGTTTTATTCTCCCCATTTTACAGATAACAAAGCTCCAGTTTAAAAAGGCTAAATAAACTTCTAAGACCATAGGGAGAAGGAGGCAGAGCTGGAATTCAAAGTCAGTCCATCTGACTTCAGCCCTGTGCTCTTAACCATGATGCTTCATTTCCTACCTCCCTGGCCTGCAAAGGTTTTGAAAAGCTTCAGAATGCCTGAGGAGAACCTTGAAGACAGGGTGGGAACACACAAGTGTTGGCCAGTGTCTTAGTTTGCCAAAGCTGCTATGAAAAACCATATACAATGGTCTGGCTTAAACAACAAAAGTTTATGGGCTTACAATAAGGCTAGAAGTTCAAAATGAAGATGTCAGCAAGACCTCCATCACATGGCAATCTCTCTTTCTCCTCTCTGGCTTCTACTGACTTCAGGCTTCTCCTGGTTTTTGGCTTCTGGCTTCTGCTGACTGTGTCAAAATTTCCTTTCTTTGTAAAGCCCCCAGTCAGTTAGATTAAGGCTCATCCTGACTCAGTTTGGCCACACCTTCTTTGAAGATCCTATTCACAACTGAGTCCATGAACTGATGATAATCTTTGAAAGGTCCTATTTAAATATGGGTTCACACCTATAAACATGGATTAAAATTTGAACATGTCTTTTGTGGGAGTCATAATTCAATCCCCAGCAGTCAGGGTGGGGTCCTCTGAGGGATATTTGTTCAGGAGGATTTCCCTCCCCAAATTGCTGTTTTCCTCCCCAAATTTCCAGCCACTCTTCTTGGCTGCTGCACAGGATTGGCCAGAAGCCTCAACAGGAGACCACAAATTGGTAGCAATTTAATTGAGGAGTTTTGCGGAGATTGAAACCAGCTGGAGAGAGGGAGAAAGCCAAGAGACTGTCTTCGAGCCTGCTCTAAATATAGCATTGTCGAAGGGCTTAATTTTTTTTTCCTCATGAATTCGTTGTTGATTTTGAAGGAGCTTGGCTCCTTGGAGGAAAATGCTTAAGGCTGGAGAAATAGAGTTTTTCTTCAGTTTGTCTTCTGTGTAAATAAGAGGAACATGAAGCACAAATGTTACACTGGTTCTTCCTGATTAAAGTCCTAACAAGTTAAACAGTTTACAGTTGGCGAACTTAGAGTCTTCTCACGGCTGAGAGGTAGCTAATTGTGGGAGGCCATGCCCGAGGTGAGGAAGCTTCTGCCTTGTGTCCTAGCTTTCCACAGTCTCCTGTCTTTTGTCTCTGTGTTTTGACTTTCGCCATATCTCTGTGTACTACTATCTTTTTCTGGTTCTCTTGGTAATCTTGCCTCTTTCTCTCAATCTATTTCTCATCGTCTCTTTGATCTCCAAGGGTCTTTTTGTTCTGTTTTTCACCGGGTGCTGTGAAACCAGCAAACACTGTCCCTGACCTCAGGAAGTTTACACTCACAGGGCCTCTCTCTGGTCTTTCCACATTGTTCTTTCTCTGTGGCTGGATGCAGGCCGGACTTTGTGGCCATAACCCCAGCTGTTTTTTTTTTTTTGTATGCTGTATGGTGGGGCTCACATTTCATTCTTTTTCCATACGAGTTTCCCGTTACTGCAGCACAATTTGTAGAATTTTTTTTTTTTTCTTTTGGGAAGTGCATAGGCCAGGAATTGAACCTGGGTCTCCCACATGGCAGGCATGAATACCCCCATCACCCCAGCTTTCGAGAAGGAGAGGGAACAGTGTTCTCCAAGACTGGCCCTCAGGAGCACTGCTCACACTTAGGTGTTTAGGAATCTTGGCGAGTACTTCATTCTGGGTTAGGGCTTCCCAGCTGGGTCTGTGATGGGTTCCAGGGAGAGGCAGGAGCTCTAAAATAGGCCACTTTGGAATATATGTGACTCTACGCATTTCTCTTGGGGGAGTGTCATAACTTTCTCAAAGTCTATGCCCAAGTCTTGAGCCTTTGAGTGTTTTCTCCTCCCTTCCTAGATTCCAACCATGATCAGGTATTGCATTTAATTATCATTGTTTCTTTTGCTGTGTTTTTTTGTAAAATAAAAACTGTAGGTATGTATATGCAATAAACTTTCCCATCTCAAACACATTCCCAAGCATACCATTCAGTGAGATGAATCACATTCTCACTATTGTGGTACCCTCACCATCTTCCATTACCAAAACTTTCCAACCTCCCCAACAGAAACCCAACACTTATTATACATTAACTCCCCATTCCCTCTGACCTCTACCCCGGCAACCTATTCTCGAATTTCTGTCTTTTTGACATACACGTTCTCTGTCATTTTCATTGTAGTTATAATGGGGCTTAAATTTAACACTATAAATGTATAACAACCTTGTTTGCTTTGATTCCAACTTAACTTCAATAGCATAGACATCAGTGTTCCTATACCCTCCAACCACTCACATTTATGTAGTTCTTATCACAAATTACATATTTATACATTATGAATAGAAAATGACATTATTTTGTGCATTTGCCTTTATGTCTTGTAAGAAGTAAAAAAGGGGAATTATACACCAAAAATACAATAGTATGGCATTTATATTTACCCATGTCATTACCTCATTAGAGGTTTTAATTTCTTCATGTGTTTTAATCTCCCCCTCACTTCTTTTATTTAACATTTTTTTTTTTTTTTTTTTTTGCATGGGCAGGCACTGGGAATTGAACCTGGGTCTCTAGCACAGCAGGCGAGAACTCTGCCTGCTGAACCACCATGGCCCACCCTCTCCCTCACTTTTGAAGACAGTTTTGCCAGATCTACAATTTTTGATTGGTGATTTTTTTTGTTTTTTTTTTTTTTGCTTTTAGTACTTTAAATATGTCACCCCACTTCCTTCTTGTACTTAGTCTCATTGAGACTTCTTTGTGTGTGACACATTGCTTCTAATTTTTCTTTCTATTGACCTTCTCATTGTGTTTATCTATCATTTTCCTGACTTCCTTTAATACTTTGCCCATTTGTTTTATCTTTTTGAGTATATTTAGGACCATTTTTTTTTTAAGTCTTTTTCTTTTATATCCCATGCCTTGTCATTCTTGTCCATGGTTTCTAATGCTCTACTCTTCTCCTTTGCCTGGGCTGTCACTTTCTGTTTCCTTGTATGTCTTGTAACCTTTTGTTGAAACCTGGGCGTTTTAATATTTTAGTGTGTTATAGCTAGAATTTAGACTTTGAGATGTTTTTTCCTTAAGCTTATATACAGTTAGTATTATGACAGAGCTTTCTTTGAAGCCTGGGATCTAATAAGAAGAAGGAAGAGAGGGAGGAAAAGTGGAAGGGGGAAAAGGAAGAAAAGGAGGTAAAGGATGAAGAGTAGGAAGAGGAAGTCGGAAGAAGAGGAGAAGGAGGAAAAGAGGAAGAGGAAGGAGGAGAAAGTTGGACTAGGAGGAAAAGAAGGAGGAAGAGGAGGATACCTTTCCCAGTCTTTTCAGATTGATCTAATGCAAGTGCTTATCATTCATGGATTTTCCATAAAACCAGTTTACAGAAGACCTCCAGGCCAAAGATTAAGAGCCTCTATGATCCTTTCTATGCATGTATCTTGTCTTGGGCATGTGTGTGGCCAAAGGAATTTCCCCATTTAGATGGATATGAATGTCCCCTTTCCTTAGGAAACAGGTTCCTCATGGTCCCGGGCACAGCTCTCCTATAACCAGCAATCCCTTGTCCCAGGCAGCACAACTTGGTTGCTCTTCTCACAACATTCTGTAGGACAGTTCTGTAATCTGCCTTCTATGTGCAGGACAAATTAGGGATAGTGAGTCCCAAAGGCCAGATTGGGACAGACATGCATCCTCCCAATTTGTGCACAAGGATTACTCTGCTTCCTCTGGAACTGGGACCCCATCTGCTCTGGGAATGTGGTGAGAGGTGAGAAAGGGGCCAGCTCAGACACCTTTAGCCTTTCTGCCTATGGCCTATTAATATTTCTAGGTAAATAAAATCCTTATCTGCTAGTAACATTTCTTGTTTAAAAGTATTGCCCAAATATAAGGAAATGGAAGATGGAACTCATACCTGCTGTATTTATTTCTTTGCCTGGTTGATTGATGCTGTACACTCATCATTCCCACTACTTGGAATGCTGTTCCCAATCCTGTCTACTCAGTGAACTCTTGGACATCTTTTGAGACCAGCTCAAGAGTTTGGTCAATGCATGTTCACTTGTTTAACCTCCTCTTAAACAAGGAGTCTTGTTTAAGACTCCTCTTAGGAGTCTGTATTCTCCTAAAGGGCAGGGACCATCAATTAATTCTCTCAAGAACCTCACACAGGACCTAGCAAACAGCAGGTGCTCAATTAGTGTTTTGTGGTTGACAAATGACTCAATGTCTCAGATGCTAATCAGTGATAGTCCTTACAAACAGAAGTCACTATGAAGTAGACAAAGACAAGTAGGAAAGCTCTAAAGTCACAGTAGGGGGTGTTGGTGTCATGCCAGGAAATTGATCTCATGGCTGTCATGATTACATTTCTCAGTGTATATTTACAACAGTTCCAAATCACAATACTTCCCCTGGTTGCCCAATACTTCATTTACAAAAATTTAATACTATGAAAATTGTTGCATAAGAACTATAATTAGATTTTAGAGATCTCGGAGAGTTTGCATAACCAACAAACAAAGTAGTCAAGTATGCGATAAATACTGCAAAAGCAGAATGCAAGACTGGATATAACTGAAGAGAAGGCCTCTGCGCTTTAGTCTTTGTTTCTGTTATTATTTGACTTCTCAATGTTTGACTTATGTTATCTTCCTTTTGTATCTATGTTATATATATTATGTTACGACATGGTATATCATCATATATCTCATGTTATATTATTGTGATAGACAATTTCTAAGATGGCCTTCAATGAGCCTGCCTCCTGGTATTCATGTCCTGTGTAATCCCTTTCCCTTGAGTGTGACCTGGACTTAGTTAATGTCTTGCAGCTAACCAATAGAGTATGGCAAATGTGATGGCATGTCTCTTCTGAGATTAGGTTACAAAAGGCTGAGGTTCTGTCTTGGGCTGCCTTCTCTTGCTCTCTTATCCATTTGCCCTGGAAGAAGCCAGCTGCTAAGTTGGGGGCTGCCCTATGGTAAGGTCCACATGGCAAGGAACCAAGGGAGATTCCCAACCAACAGCAAGCAAAGAACTGAAAGGAGTTGAATCCTGCTAAAAACCATGTGAGTAAGATTGGAAATAGCTCCTCCTTCCTGAACTTTCAGTTGAGACCACAGCCTCAACCAACTCCTTGAAAACCCTGAGGCAGACCCATGTAGCTAAGTTGTACCCAGAGTCCTAACCCACAGAGACTCTGAAATGATAGATGTTTGCATTTTAAGTCATGAAATTTTAGGGTACTTAGTTATGCAGCAATAGATAATTAGTATGCTATCATCATCATTTTTGTCATTTATCTGTACAACCAGAAAAATGTCCATCTCCCACCATGGTAAGGTAAAACAGAGGGTCACTGTATGAAGGACATAAGGTAGTTGAGGGTAGGAAACTGTACTAGAAATAAGGGAATTAAATAAAAGTTATATATATATAAAATATTTAGCATTGTAGCCTTTAGATTTTTTCTGGGAAATTTGACTTGTCCAAGAGGAAAGACCTAAGGAGATTAATATCAGGGGTTCTGCAAGGAGAGTATATTCAGATATACTGTTTATCTGTTGTAAAGACCAAGGATAATAAGTTCTAGCCATAAACACAGAACTTCCAATGAAATTTTTAGCATGCCACTGTTAAATATGAGAAGACACTGAAATATTTGAAGAAAGTAACTAATATGAAATACAGACACCAGAACAAACAAACGAACAAACGAAACTTGGAGGAAACAGAGGAAGAAGAAAACGTCAAAGAAACTTATCAAAATGCTCAGAGAGAAAAGAGATGATAGTTCAGTCCCCAAACCAGAACAGAATGCTGTGAAGAAGCACTTAGCAGAGATCACAAACAGCTCTTGGAAAATTTACATTTGGTAGGAGAAATATAAAAACTCAGTAGTAGGTTGAAAGACTATATGATACATGATGACAAGGATTTTTGTTCATAGCAATATACCTTGCACCTCAAACATTGCCTGGTACATAGTAGATATTCAATAAAAAACTTGTTGAGTGAATGGAGATAAAGTTGAGTAAATTTCCTTGAAAGTGGAACAGAAAGACAGAAATAGAAAATAGAAGAAAAAAGAAAAGAAAGAAAAGGAACTCCAAGAGATCCAACATTTGAATAATGGGAACTCCAGAAGGAAGGAACAGATAAATCAGACAGTAAAAATATTCATCAAAAAATAATACAAGGAAAAATTTCCCAGAATGAAAACATGAATTTCCAGAAGAAACACAGTACATGAAAAGAGTTATACCAAAGCATATCATTAGAAAATTTCAAAACACCAAAGACAATCCCACTGGAAGTTAGAAGATAATGGAGCAGGCGGGCCATGGTGGCTCAGCAGGTAAGAGTGCGTGCCTGCCATGCCCGAGGACACGGGTTCAATTCCCGGTGCCTGCCCACGTAAAAAAAAAAAAAAAAGAAGAAGAAGAAGATAATGGAGCAATGCTTTCAAAATCTGAGGGGAAGATAATATCCAGCCAAAAATTGTATATTCAAATAGTCAGTGAAACATGAAAGTGGAAAAGAGACATTTTCAGACATTCAGGATCTCAAAAACGTGTTTCCTATGCACAGCCTTTCCTATGAAGCTACAGAGAGTGCACTGTGCCAAGATGAGGGAGAAAAGCAAAGGGAAGGCAAGACTGGATCTAAAAAATGGGGGCACCTAGACAAGACAGAAGTGGATGAAATTCCCAGTCTATAGGTGGAAGGACACCCAAGATGACAGTTGCCTGGAGAACAACCAGTCCACACTGGAGTTGATCAGAAGGCTTCAGAGAGCTTTATTCAAGAGCATGAAATTGATAGAATGCCTAACATGTTTGAATGTATTAAGAGGAGATTTATTCAACCGGGGGAGAATTGGGGCTTAAATCAATGATAAGAACATAGAAAACTGGAAAGACCTTATTAAGTACAAGGGGAAACAAAATGCTGCCTGGTAAAGGAAAAAGGAATAAGAGTATACAAATAACTTCACTGTGATAGCATTCACATAATAATAATAATGTAGATATTAAATATTGACCTCATTAAGTTACCTTCTAGTTCTATGAAGAAAATGGGACAGGGAGATGGGAAGTGGGTATGTATGTGGTAGACCAGAAGGACGAAGGAGAGCGAAATCTTCATCTTCCAGATGAGTCAAAAGGGTTTGATTTTTTTTTTTTAAAGTACAAATATCTTATTAGAAAATCAAATAAGACTTGAAGGTTGTTACCTCTGGGGAGAGGGAAATGGAACGGAGATTGAGTAGTGGGGGCATGCTGGTTTTTAATAATAAGCCTTGTAGAATTATTTTACTCTTTAAACCATGTATATGTAAATCTTTGATAAATGAAAAATTGAATCAATAAAAAATAAAAGAAAGAAAAAGTAACCAGGTGGTAGCAAAAGAAAAAGACCTATTTATAAATAGCAGAACCCTGATTCAGAACAGTAAATGAAAATATTAAAAAGCTATGAAGCTAACCGAAAGCCTTTCTTCCATTCCACATGAAATAGAGTTTTACTGCCTCATCTGAGAAAATTATTTTGGATGTTAGTGAATGTATAAATTATTTTGGATGGTAGTGGATGAATGTGAAATATGTTAAAGACTTAGGCAAAATGTGGAAGACTCTTCAGAATGAAAGACTATGTAGTCAGGAAATGTCTGTCTATGAGTAGAATGCTTTTAAGGAAGACCTTAACCCTTCAAAATGCCTATTCTTATGATTAGAAACCACATTTAAGATGCTTATGTATTAAGTACCTAATGTATGCCAAGTCCCTGCCTAAGAAGTTCTTCATAAATCGTTATCTATCTTTATCAACATTGAGAAATAAATATCAAATCCCTAACATATAGAATAAGAACATAGGGTGGCAGAAAATCTTAGAGAGGTTAGTGTTTTGCTAGACTAGTAGATGACACCACCTGGATTTAAACCTGGATCTGTTGAATCCAAAGCCAGAGCTGGGAAAAAGAGGCAGAGTCACCTCCCTGTGGCATCTGGGTGAATGCATCTGGTCTAAGCCCTATGGATTTAATGAAGCCCAGGGAAATGACCTCTTGCCTCCAGCATCCTGAGAGGCTGTGAGTGCAGAAGGAGGAGCAGGAAACAGGGTTCTGTGTCTGGACTTTGCACCTAAATTGCAGTGTGACCTGGAGCAAGTTCCCTTGTTTCTTATCTGTAAAATGAGGAGGATGAACCTTCTGATTTCTTGGTTTCCTTCATTTTTTAATATTCAGTGATTCTGTAATTCATATCTGATATACTAAAAATGTGACAGGCACCTAAAGAGGTCAAGGGCAGTAGGCACTGGTGTGCCATGTTTTTTTGTTTGTTTGTTTTTAACTTTTTTATTATATAGTATAACATATATACAAAGCAAAGAAATAAAAAAGCAATAGTTTCCAAAGCACTGTTCAACAAGTAGTTACAGAACAGATCCCAGAGTTTGTTATGGGCTGCCATATGATCCTCTCAGATTTTTCCTTCTAGCTGCTCCAGAATATAGGAGGCTAGAAGACTTAAATATTTTTTTATCACATCATTCAACTTTGTATGTGTGTGTGAAAATAATGTATATACAAAAACAGTAAATTGCAAAGCACAGCACCGCCATTAGTTATAGAACATATTTCAGAGTTTGACATGGGTTACAATTCAACAATTTTAGGTTTTTACTTCTAGCTCCTCTAAGATACTGGAGACTAAAAGAGATATCAATTTAATGATTCAGCATTCATATTCATTTGTTAAATCCTATCTTTTCTTTATAATTCCACCATGTGCCATGGGTTTTGATTCAGAAAACTTAAGCTTTGAGTCCTGGCTTTGCTACTTTCATTCTTGCTTTCATTTACTCACTAAATATTTACTAGGTATTTACAATGTGTAAGGCACTGCCAGGAGATTTAAATATGAATAGGATGTGATCCTTGCCCTCTGGAAGCCCATAGTGGAGTAGGGGAGAGGGGTTTATAAGCAAATGCTTATAATTAAAGGTTTGGTGGGTCTATGAAAGAAACCTGTACTGGGCATCATTATGATGAAAGGAGGTGTTTAGAAAAGGTTACGCAAGGAATCATGAATTATTTTCAGTGATGAGGTACAGCTTGCCTGGAAGGTTGGGGAGAGGAGTGAGGGTGGTATAGGGTGGCAGAAAGAGCACTTTGCATAGAGGGCGCAGCATGAGCAGAAGCAAGGAGGTATGAAACTACAGGTCATATCTGTGCAGGGAGAGAAAAAATGGGGCTCTGCTTGGTTAGCTGCAGGGAGTTATCTTCCTGCCAGAGAGAGAGACAGGTATCTGCCACTAAGGCTAGGAGGTGGAGGGGGTGTTTTAGGGAGGGTGGAGAATGTAGTGGCACGTAATGGAATAAGGGTTCCGTTGGACTCAGAGGACTGGATATGGCAGGAGAACCACAGTGGAAGGAAGGGCAGGGATGGGAGAAGCAGTGTGGGAGTGGAGGGAGGTGACCAGGGGCTTGCATTTTGGGCAGAAGCTGAATATGATAGGGATGGAGCTTGGCAGATGGGAGTCAGTGATGCAGGCTTGCCAGGCAGGTAGAGGCAGTTACTTAGGGTGGAGTTAGAGACTGTGCCTTTTTTGTTCCTGCAGGCTTTGCTGAGGGTCCCAGCTGGAACCTATATGAGAAAGTGTTCTGGATGGAGAGAATGGGCTTTGAAAGTACCCCACCCACGTAGCTTGGAAGAGTCTGGCTGACAGAAAGGATACCATTCTTTGAATGGAAAGTCCTTTGAGCTCTCTGAGTATGGTTTCCTATACCATAATACAGAGATGATGATAACAAATCAATACTTAATTTTGGGGGCTGTCCTGAGGAGGACTAAAATGAGCTAATATGGATGAGACAGTATTATGAGTTGTAAAGAACTGTACAGATTGAAGTTATCTTAAACGTCCCTAAATTCTGGTCCTCCACTCCATGCCCCATCACCCCTCTGAAGGAGGTGGTATATTTGCTCCTTGATTTTGAAATTAAGTTTGAGTTGATCTTGCACCTCCCAACTGCCAAGTCTACTTTCAGGCATCTGTGATCTTTGTGCTGAATTGCTGGAGACTACATATTCATCCTCTTGAACAATTAAACTTTGGTTGCTTAATTTTTTAATAGGGTGTTAATTAGAATGATTGGAACATTTGATATCTGATAATTCATCTTTTTAAGCTCATATATATTTGTATATTATTTCATTTAATATTAATTTTTTTTGCCATAAAAGAGAGAGACCATCTGTGTAGGTGTTGAGCCATTTATTCCTTAGGAAGGAGAAAGAACATAGTATACTTAATCCTAGGATATTATTTGGGGCTTGCCCTGATCACAGTATCTTTACCTTCCTCCACTCCATATCACTCCTCCCCTCTAATATGTGGATTTCTGCCCTCAAGGGCAGTATGGCCAAAGTCTTCCCAGGATGGTGTGATTTTAATGCCAGAGGAAGGGGTGGTTCATTCTGTGCCTTTAAAGCCTGGAACCTACTTCTGAGCCCTGGTTTTGCTGCATCAAGTTTCTACCCACTCCAGTTACAATGGCTCATCTAGGGGGGATGCTTTGGCGGTAATGTTTTATGATTTACCAACCCCCCTTCCAATGCCGAGGAAATCCATGAAGCCTAGTATCTTTGTGGGGCCCCCACAAACTGACACCTGTTCAGATACATTTGGGGAGGATGTGCAGCAAGCAGGTATGTGCTGGTATGGCGTTCCCGGTGCTTTCTGTTTGGATGAGAGTTTGAATACCTCTCACTCTTGTCTGGGTTTTCTTCTTACCCCTTCTGTTTTCTCTTTCCTCACAGTCACCCCCACCCCAGTGCCTGTCATGGTGTTGGCAAAAAAGAGGCCTGCTCTAGCTGTCTCAAGTGAAGAGGGTTTTATTCTAGGGCTATAAGTGGAGCAGAGCCGGAATAGAACCTGGAAATCTTTCTGGAATGGAGGCTGCTCTGGGATGGTGTCGATCACCAGCTGTCTCCTGGGCTTTGGCTTCTTTCTTTTCTTGCTATCCACTGGCTTCTTCCCGAGCTGTACTCGATGCCTTTTTTGTTTCCTGACCTCAAGTCTTCATCATCAAGACCCTTAATCCTGCTGCGTTACCTTAGGGTACTTTCTCACTTCCGGCTCCCACAGCTAACTGGTCCATCCTATCAATATTTCCTGGATAAAATTGTGAAAGATGGAATGTGATTAGCCCAGCTCATAATTTCATAACAGATACTGAGGTCCGACACCCATCTTTGGTCCAATCAGTTCTGTCTGTGAGGGGATGGGGTCGTTATACCCCCCATATAAAGACTGTTACAGGAAGTGGTGGTAGACGGGGGCTGGACTGACATCTCCAGGATGGACAAAGTCCTACCTCATGATGGGGAACGTACAAGAACTGCTGAGTGTCTGTGCTAAGTGTCTGTGATTAAGCATTTTAAATTAAAACCAGACCCACTGGTAGGACTATAGGTGATGACTTTTGTATGGATGTATGAATGAATGTATGTATTTATGATTGACAGTGAATATTTATATAGCGCTTACTTTGTACACATTTTAGATACTCCATATGTATAGATGATTCTCATTATTCATGGTAGTTAGGTTCCATAACATGTTTGCATTTAAACTTTATAGTTCCTAGATTATACTTCAGATATGAATAGTCTCCCAAGTAGTTAGGCAGGAAAAAAGCATCTCTGAAGAGCAAGTCAAGGACTGTTCTCTCCAAATCTGTCTCAGGGTTCTTAAACCCGAGGTTATAAAACCTATTACAGGGCAACTGGCCCACATCGGATCCCAGTTGCAGACTAGAAGAGTTGCTTAGGAGATGGAAGTTTTTGTGATTAGAAGGAATCCATCAGCCAACTACCACGGGATACATAGGTAATTTCTAGCAAAGGTTTTTGCTAGAAACAAAACAGGTTGGCATTAATTTGTTTTACTCTGACAACTTGATTAATCAGTTTTATTGTGACAACTTGTTTTGCTGCAATGCTGCCTAATCAGGGAGCTGTCACCAAAATACTTTATGGCTCCCCTATTTTCCATCACAAATCAAAAGCTCTGGTGACAGCTCACCAACATAAGAAGCAGTGATAATTAAAATGCATTCCGACAGAATTAGGAGGCATTCAGTTGGGTGATGTTATTAGGAGAGATTGCACTTATAGAGAAAGGAACAATCAGAAGGCACTCTTTCTAAGTAATTATGCAGCTCCCCTGTCGAATCCCAAATGCCACACCTGTGTAAAACTTCAGTGTGTGAGCTGAGGGTATTTCACATACCTCTGCTGGATGCCTGTGGTTTTCCCAGCTGGATCTAGGAAAAAGCAGCATCTCTGCTCTTAGCTGATCATCAGGAACAGACCCATTAGGATTCATCCCAACAGACGGCAAAAACAGGGATGTAGAGGACTACAGGAGGAGCTCAGGAAATTCATCTGCTTTCTAGGGGCTCTGTAGGGGACATGGGGAGGTGTGGTGGAGAAAGGTATGGAACTAAGGAGTGAAGAGAAGAGTATGTACACTTTCAAGAGGGGGCACAGTGAGCAATCATCTGAAAGAATTCATGAAATTTATTTTTCTACCTATTTGCTCGTCAATAAACCCGGAGTATAGGTGCTGAAGTGAGGCACTGAAAACACAATTCCTCAGCAATCTGAAATTAGCTAGCTCGTTAATATGTATAAAAAGCAAAACATATTAATAATAGCTACTATTTCTCAGGTGCTTATAATGTGCTGGGTATTATATAAACTGCTCTGTATATATTACATTATTTAATCATCACGGCAAACCTATAAAGTTGATAGTTGAAGCTCCATTTTTCAGAAAAGGTAACTGAGTTTCAGAGAGATTAAATGACTAGTCTAAAGTCATATAGCAGTGTTGGTGACAGAGCCAAGATTCAAATGCAGGTTTGTCTGACTCAGTGTGCTTCATCAGGACTCCTTTCACTGTCTCCCAGTCTGGCCAATCCCCTTGGCAGCCTGATTTCCTTCTCACAGGAGTAGTGTGGCTGCATGGGCTTGTCTGCCATCTGTTCAGATAGGTGGGTGCAGCAGGTCCAGCCACTGTGTGCAGAGGCACGAGTGCAGGAGAGACCAGCTCTGCTGCATGAGGCAGCTGGCCTCTTTGCCATCCTGAGTTATGAATGGGAGATTTGTGCTCTCCTGGGGAGGGGCCTGATTTGCAAGAGCTACAGGGATGAGCATTATGATAAGCAGGACATTTATGACCCCAGATGCCTCAGGGCACAAAAGTCAATATGTTGCTTGCTCATTTAGCATATTTGACTCTAATGGAACAGGTTGGAAATAATTGGCTTTTAAAGAAATGCTGCATTTCATCTCATTTCAGTCAGAAGGCATGCACCTGCTGGGTGGTCATAACTCCGGTCTTCACAAATTTACCTTATTTTGAGATTAGCAAAAGGGAGATGGTGGGGAAAACAGATGTACATGTGTAGGAGGCAAGATGGCAAGGAAGGTGATCCCTTAAGGAATGCACAGACTATATTTTCTATTGTTGTGTAGAATCCCCAAATACCAGTTCTTCAGCAGTCTGAACCTTTCGGGTGGTATTTCATCAGATATGTGGTCAGTTATTTCCATAGCAGCTGATCAAGGTCTGGCATCTTCCCCTTCATTGATTCTTTGTTGAAGTCTGTGAAATCATGAATGACATGATACTTGAAAATAGTAAGTTTTTAAATCAACAAAAGGATGAACTTTTATGTCAGTCAGGGTTGAGCTGATAAAATGGAAACTACACTAGTTATTTCTCCACGGAGAATTGAATATAGGGAATTTATTAAACAGGTGTTAGAGAACTGAAAATGTAATGAAGGGTAAAATAAAGGCAGCATCTGCAAGAAGCATTCTAGGATTGGGGAAACAAAGGGAGAAAGTTGGAGTTATCAGAACCTAGGAGATATTTGATGAGTGTCCCATTGTTGGGACTCAGATGTCTGAGGGCTCTGCCTAGAGGGTGCTGGTACTCTGAGGGGTGTGATGAGGTTGTTGCTGGAGCCTGACAAGAGGCTGGAAAATGGAACCAACTTCTACTGTAACCAGCTGCAGCTTCTTGGGCAAGGTACTGCTGTGGATGTGATACCGACAGGAAGCAGAAGCAGATAGAAAACAGCAGTCTGTTCCTTCTCCCCTAAACTCCCAGCATCTCTCTTCCAGCATCTGACCCATCCCCTTGCATTGGCACAGCCTAACAGAGAACCAGCTGGCCAAGCAGCAATGAGGTTTGCAGAGTCCTAGCTGCCACATCAGGAAGATTGGAAGGGTGGGTGTGAAACTGAGACGGTAGTTTGATAACAGGTACAACAGCCTGTACAGTATAGCACAGTGGCTAAGAGCATGCAAGAAAAGAGCTTCTCAGCTCTGACAAGACCCTAATTTGTGTAGCGTACTTAATGTCACTTCCCATTAAGGGCTTCAGTGGGCAAAGAAAACCACGATGAGGTCTGCTGCATCTGTTCTGGCTTTGCATGGACACTTTTGATAAGATTCTGCATCCCTGGCTAAATCTATTGAGATATTAATCTAGCCTTACTGTTATGGATTAAATCACCCATAACACCCCATAAAGACTTGTTCAAGTCCTAACCCTTGGTCCTGTGTATATAAACCTGTTTGTAAACAGGATCTTTTTATTAGTTAAGGTGAGGCCAAACAGAATCAGACCAGTCTTAATCCAATATGACTAGAGTCCTTACAAGCAGAGGAAATTTGGTCACAGCACTAGGAGACAGATGGAGAGAGAGAGAGAGATGGCCAGATCATCTCTGGCGAGCCACCACTGGAATGCTACATACTTCAGAGAAAGCATGATCCTGCTGACACCTTGGTTTTGGACTTCTAGCATTGAGGACAATAAATTCCTGTTGTTTAGGCCAACTGTTCTATGGCATTTGTTGTAGTAGTCTTTAACTGCTAGCCCTTAGCAAACGAAGTCACTTGTGTGTATATGAGCATGTATATGCATGTGTGTGTTCTGACAAACTGAAGTCCCCCAAAAGGTTGCAATTGATGCCAAAAGTATGTCTGACAACACCACCCCATCCTGCTCCCCTCCCCATTTCCCTGACCACCCAATTCTGGGGTAAGTGTCAAGAAAGGGAAGGAGGAAGTGGGGCCCTGAAAATGTTTCCTTGAAAGTGGTTGCAGGAGAGCTCCAAGAACAGCTTAAGATAGGGAAGCTGAGGTCAAAGAAAAAATTGAAGATCTTGTTGTGCTATTATTTCAATATATGTGAGTTTATCTTTGCTTTAAAAAAAATGTTTTAAAAAAAGAGCAATGACCAGAGTTTTTAAAAATGACTGTCAGAGGGTAGAGGGATAATTTCATAGTTCAGAAAAGTGGCTTTTAGGTAGAAAATTTAAAATACCAATTTGAAATAGTCTCAAGGTTATTTTTTGCTACAGCATTAAACAATGATCAAGGGCCATCGTTTGGTTTAGAAAGAGATAATGTTTGTAGAATAGAGCTAAGAGAAACAGGAGATGGTCACAAGACTAGACAATTGACATCAAAATGTTCTTTATCAGGATTAGAAGTCTTGGGAAGGTCACACCCCTCCCCCTTTATTTGGGTCCCTTTAGAATCTTGGTCTGAGATCATGGCTTTTGAATTTCTGCACCTAGAAAGGATGACTGAGCTTTTCCAGGCAGGCTCTTTTAGGTCTGTGGCAGTCAATACCATGTCCTCATGAGGAACACTGAGGCCTAGCTGAGAGGGAAGAGGCAAAGAGGCAGGTAGGAAAGGAATGAAATGGGATGCGGTGAAGAAGCCATGTTCTCCAGCATTAGGATGGAAAGAGAAGTGGGATGAGGCCGACTGCATCTGTCCAAAGGACATCTGGCCTCCTCACCTCTGAGAGACTGGTGGCTTTTTGTGGAAGTGACACATGGTCGTGTCCCCACCACACACCTTGTTTAAATGCACACAGCAGATAACCAAGAAAATCTCCTTATCTAGAGCTAGTTGACATGCAAAACGGGAGACTCTATTGTTATTAGCATCCAAGCAGATAGTTTATCCTTAATAATTAGGCTTCTAAGGACCATTTAGGTAGGGATTATCTTTAAAAAATATAGTGGATCCAGTCCTCCCTAGGTCCAAGCAGGTAGTTTGATTCCTGATCACTTTGTTCAATTTGGCAAAATAGTATCTCACACTTGTGGATCTTATTGGGCCCTACATACAAAGTTACCCTGAAGAAAAGTGTCATTTCTTCTCTCTTGCAGTTGAGCAGTTATCACAAAATGCAAAGTACACTCATGGTGATTTTTAGTCCTTGTAAAAATCCAGGTTTCTTACTGTAAAGACAAAATGGCTAAAACTTATGTTGATTGTTATTGGAATTGACATTGGGAGAATGTAATGAGAACATAATGCTGCAACTGAAATATGTTCCACCTTAAGTGTCTTGTATTGTTTGAGTTTGTTATTGAGAAGTGCATTTAATATTGTATATACTTTAGGGACTTTCAGGAATGTTCCACTTTTAAAGAAAAGTCACTTATAATTCTTTATTTTACTTGTATTTTTTTATTTTTTTAATTTTGATTATTCCATTCTGAATATATAATCAGTAATTCATAATATCATCACATAGTTGCATATTCATCATAATCATTTCTTAGAACATTTGCATCAATTCAGAAAAAGAAATAAAAAGAAAACAAAAAAATTCATACATACCATTACCCCTTACCCCTCCCTTTCATTGATCACTGGCATTTCAATCTAAATTTATTTAAACATTTGTTCCCCCTATTATTTATTTTTATTCCATTTGTTTTACTCACCTGTTGATAAGGTAGATAAAAGGAGCATCAGACATAAGGTTTTCACAGTCACCTTGTGTAAGCTATATCATTATACAAACATCTTCAGGAAACATGGCTACTGGAACACAGCTCTACATTTTCAGGCACTTCCCTCCAGCCTCTCCATTGCATGTTGACTAACAAGGGGATATCTATTTAATGCGTAAGAATAACCTCCAGGATAACCTCTCGACTCTGTTTGGAATCTCTCAGCCATTGACACTTTATTTTGTCTCATTTTGTTCTTCCCCCTTTTGGTCAAGAAGGATTTCTCAATCCCTTGATGCTGAGTCTCAGCTCATTCTAGATTTCTGTCCCACATTGCCAAGAAGGTTCACACCCCTGAGAGTCATGTTCCACATAGACAGGGGGAGGGTGGTGAGTTTGCTTGCTGTGTTGGCTGGAGAGAGAGGCCACATCTGAGAAACAAAAGAGGTTCTCTTGGGGGTGACTCTTAGGCCTAACTTTAAGTAGGCTTGACCTATTCTTTGTGGGGTTAAGTTTCATATGAACAAACCCCAAGATTAGGGGCTCAGCCTATTGCGTTGGTTGTCCCCACTGCTTGTGAGAATATCAAGAATTCAACTTGGGAAACTTGAATTTCCCCCTTTCTCACCATTCCCCCAAGGGGACTTTGCAAATACTTTTTTATTCATGGTTTAAATCACTCTGGGATTTATTGGGGCATCACTCTGGACAAACCAACAAAATCTCATGCCCTACTAAAGGTTCCATGTACTTACGGTGTTCAATTAAGCTGTCTACATAAGTTAAATTAGGAAATGACACTAGTCAAAATATAAATTTTGTACCAAATAAACATTAAGTTAAAATCTAAAAATATTAATTACTATCAATTTTCAACACCCTGCAGTAATGACATTCCTATGTTCTTCCTCATGCAAAAGCATTTTTTAAATTTATACA
Source organism: Tamandua tetradactyla (assembly GCF_023851605.1). Lineage (NCBI taxonomy): Eukaryota > Metazoa > Chordata > Mammalia > Pilosa > Myrmecophagidae > Tamandua > Tamandua tetradactyla. The sequence continues at coordinate 28,764,008 of NC_135334.1, read as the reverse complement.
TTTAGTTACTATGTAGTTTCTGATATTCTTAATTGGGTTTTGAAAATTGGACAGGCATAATGTAAAAATAATGAATTTCTATCTAAAGGCCTTAATGTACTTGTAGTTCAAAACTAAAACCACCTATGATAAAAATGAAATAATGCCTCTGATCATCATGAAAGGGAAGAGTTAGGCATGGCTTTTACAAAGCCTGTGAAGCTAGAATTTGTCTGTATTCTACCTTGCATTACTATTATACTTACTGGCTGGGATTCATTCTGAGATACTGGGAATTTTTAATTTGTCTTCTTCTTTGGTAGTTCTCTGGAGAGAGGTTGGGGTTGCTTTTTCCTTCTAGATAGTTGGTGTTTAAGTATTTTGAGTGTACAGCATATAAACCTGTACAGTTTGGAGCCAATTCCAGTACTGGAGCCAGAGATCAAAATAGGAAAAGAATGAGAAACTTTTAAATCTGAGGGCAATGGTCTATTTGGACAAATTATTTAGTATGAAAATATATATAGCATGGTACAACAAAGTTAGAGCAAGATAAAAGGAAAGTAAGAATGGAGATAAATGAGATAAATTGGAAATACAAAAATGAATCCCCACTCAAATAAAAGACAACTTTTTTCACCAAAGCACCTCAAAGCTCATGTGAAACAATATAACAAGCTCCTCTAACTACCACCTTTGGGTCTCTACTACCCTTTTCCACAAACAGGAGCCAAGATTTCCTGGAGATGAGCTGATTCTGTGTTTGGGGGTATGAGAATGTGAGCTTTAAAAAAAGTAAATAATGTTCATGGTAAATAAGAACATGTTAAGTTATGAAAGACCACAAGGCCATGGTGAAGCTCAAAAGTAATAAAAATATGAGCTATGCTAATGCAAATTAATTGATTGGTTCTGGATTACAGAAATTCTAAACATACGACGCACAGTGGTGGAAGCGTGAATGCTTCCAAGCAGCAGAGGGTGGATTGTGGAAAAATGCACTGGTCCTGGTGGTTCTCAGCTCACATCCTAAGATCGTAATTCCCCAAATAAAGGAGTATTAAATCAGAGTTAGGAGAACTGTGAGAGAAGTGGGGTTTAATGGATAGTAGTGATATTGTGCAGGGATGTTTGGGCGCTGATCCTGTTTTCCCAGATGAAGCGCTGTCCTCCTGACAAGGAATTTGGCTTGAGATATAGGACTCACTTAAATCTTTCTTATCAAGGGCCTCAATTGTTTATGTAAGTTCTTCCTGAATGGTAAACCAAGAACTTTTCCTTTTGCATCCCATTTCTTTCCTATTTTTTCAATCTCTTCTTCTCTATTGGTTATTCTCCTTAGGTTATAAATATGATCAAGCCCTCTACTTTCTTTACACAAGAATTAAGCAAGCAAACCAAAGCAGCTAAAAATCCTAACCAAAAGCAGTAGCTCCAAACCCAAATCCTCAAACCTTACCTTGACTCCACAGCATCCTTTAGTTATTGCCCAAGATCTTTCTTCTCATCTGAACTTTTTGTCTTGAAATCTATTTTTTTGGGGTGGGGGGGGGTGCATGGTCTGGGAATCAAACCCAGGTCTCCCACATGAAAGCTTGAAATCTTTTAAAACCAGTTTTATTGAGGTACAATTTACAAACAAAAGATTCCTCTTTAAATGTACAATTTGATGACTTATAAAAAAGGTATGCAGTCATATAACCACCACATAATCAGGAAATAGAACATTTCTAAAAACTCAAAAGGTTCCTCATGCACTTTTACAGTCAATCTCTTCTATTCCATCCCCATCTCCTGATGACCACTCATCTGCTGTGATTATAGTTTTGCCTTTTTAAGAATTTCATATAAATAGAATCATACAATACGCAGTCTTTTGTATGTGGCTTAAATTAGTATAATGCCTTGTAAATTGTTTTCTGTTGTAGTTCCCTTATATTACCAAGTAGTATTCTATTGTATAGATAAACCATGATTTGTTTCTTCATTCACCATTTGATGGACATTTGGCTTTTTTCCTAGTTTTTGACTTTTGTGGATAAAGCTATTGTGGACATTTGTATATAGGTCTTTCAACATATGTTTTCCCCTCTCAGGTAAATAGAAGTGGGGTTGCTGGTCGCATGCTAAGTGTCTTTTTAACGTTATAAGAAACTGCCAAAAGGTTTTTCAAAGTTTCTGTACCATTTTGCATTCTCGTCAGTAATACACGAGAGTTGCAATTGCTTTACTTACTCGACAGCACTAAGTATTTTCAGTCTTTTTAATTTTAACATTCTATTGGGTGTGTATAATATGTGTTTTTAATTCCTATATCTAATAACGAATGATGTTGAGTATCCTTTCGTCTGCTTAATAGCCACTCATATATATTTATTTATTGAGTTGTAAGAGTTTTTCAAAATCTATTCTGGATATGAATCTTATATCAGATTTTTGTTTTACAAATATTTTCTCCAATCTGTGTCTTATCTTTTCATTTTCTTAACATTATGTTTTGAAACATGGAGTTTTAAATTTAGATGAATTCCAATATAAAAATTTTCTTTTATGGTTTGTGTTTTCTGTGTCATATTTAATTAAATCTTTGCCAAACTCACAGTCATGTAGACTTTCTCCTACGTATTATAGTTAAGTCTTACATTGTGATGTGTAATCCATTTTGGTTGATTTTGTTTATGGTAGGAGCTAAGAGTTAAGGATGACTTTTTTTTTTTTTTTTATATGGAGAGTTAATTGTTCCAAAACTGTTTGTTGAAAAGAACATCCCTTCCACATTGAGTTACCTTGGCACTTTTTAAAAAAAAAACACTTTGCAATGTATTTGTGAGTCTTTTTACTGGACTTTCTATTCTGTTGATTTATATGTTTATCTTTATGTCAATACTACACTGTCTTGGTTTACTATAGCTTTATAGTAAATGTTGAAATCAAGTAGTATAATTCCTCTGACGTTGTTTTTTTCCAGAATTGTTTTAGCTACTCCAAGGCCTTTGCACTTCAATATAAATTTTAGGTCAGCTTGTCAATTCCTGTCAAAAAAAACCTGCTGGGATTTTGATTTATATTGAGTCAAATTTATGGATTAATGTGCGTAAAAATTGCTCTCTTAATATTGAGTCTTCCAAAACATAAACATAATCTATTTGTTCATTTATATGGGTCTTTTAAAAATTTCTGTCAGCAAATTTTTTGTAGTTTTTAGTGTATAGGTCTTGCACATATTTTGTTTAATTTATCCCCAAGTATTTCATGTTTTTGATGATTTTGTGAATGGTATTGCTTTAAAAAATTTAATTTCCAATTGTTAATTTTGCTGGTCCCTAGAAATATAGTTGACTTTTGTACATTGATGTGGAATCCTGCAACCTTACTAAACACCTTCTAGCACTTTTTTAGCAGGTTTTTAGATGATCATTTTGTTAATAAAGGCAATTTTACTTCTTCTTTTTCATTCAATATGACTTCTTTCTCTATTTTTTTTTCCTTTATGGCCCTGTCCAGGATATTGGTGCAATGTTAAATAAAAGTAGTTATAGGGTGGGCCACGGTGGCTCAGCAGGCAGAGTTCTTGCCTGCCATGCTGGAGACCTGGGTTCGATTTCTGGTGCCTGCCCATGCAAAAAAAAAAAAAAAAAAAAAAAAGTAGTTATAGTATATTAGGGACATTCAAATGAATAGGCCATACCTTTGATCTTGAGGCTTGCTTTTGTGAAGCTTATGTATGTAGCAGAAAAGCTTAACCTACCTATAGGCATGCCTAAGCATTACTTCTGAGGACCTCTTTGGTTGCTCACTCTCTCTAAGCCCAACTCTGCAAGTGAAATCATTGCCCTCATCCTATGTGGGAGATGACATCCAGAGGTGAAAATCTCCCTGGCGGTGTGGGAGATGACTCCCAGGGATGAGTCTGGCCCTGGCACCATAGGTTCAACAATGCCACACTGACCAAAAGGGGAAAAGAATTATTCCAAATAAGGTATCAGTGGTTGAAAGAGTTCAAATAGAGTTGAGAGGCTACTCTGGAAGTTACTCTTATACAAGCCTCAGTTAGACAATGCTACCTATCATAACTTGTCAAATCCCAACCAAAACCATTTCAGCCAATCCTAAAGAACACCTATGGCAATATATAAGATTCTACAAAGTTTCCATGCACTAGGGTAACTTTCCAGAAACCTACAACCTCAAAATGGGTCCCTGAACCAGATAAGTCCTAAAACCTAGAGGGGGCCAGCCTCTCCAGAATGTCGACTAGTTCCATCCCCCTATCTCATATTATTGACAGCCCTTCTAACATGAAAAATTTGGAATGGGCATAGCCCAAATACCCCTAAAGGGTGAGAGAAAGATCAAAGGTAATGGTGAAGTTATACAGAGAAGGTAGGGTTTAACAAATGAGTATGAGTGCTGAATCATACAACTAATTATTGTGCTGTGCTTTGAAATTTATTACTTTTTTGTATATATTCTATTTTTCACAAAAAAGAAAAAAAAGATAAAAAATATATATATATTCTTTCTAGCCTCCAATGTTCTGGAGCAGCTAGAAGGAAAAATCTGAGATGATGGTTGATAGGCCATGACAAACTCTGAGATGTGTGCTGTAATTACTTATTGAAGAGTGCTTTGAAAATTACAGCTTTTTTCTTTCTTTGCTTTGTATATATGTTGTATTATACAATTTAAAAGGGTAAAAAACGTAGTTATATTGGATAAGGATGTTCTGCTTGTTTTTGATCTTAGAAGGAAAGCATTCGTCTTTTGCCTTAAATATGATCGCAGTTGTTTTTTCCATAGATGGGAATAAGTGAAACTATTTCTCCACATCTTCTCCTGCACTTTTAGTTGTCTGGGTTTTTAAAATTAAAAAAAATTTTTTTTTTATAATGGCCATTCTGGTAGGTGTGGAATGGTATCTCAGTGTGGTTTTCATTTGCATTCCCCTAAAAGCTGTGAAGTTGAGCATCCTTTCATATGCTTTTGAGCCTTTTGTATTTGCTTTTTGGGAAAATGTCTATTCATGTGTTTTGCCCATTTTTAGTTGGGTTGTTTGTCTTTTGCTGTTGAGTTGTAGGATCTCTTTACATATTCTGGATATTAAACCAGGAAACCATTTTTGTAAATACGTGTCTTCTTATAAGAATAATTTAATAAAGAAAATAAGTCTCCATATATCTTACAGCAAATTTTATGCAATTTCTTTATCCCATTCAATCCACCATCATTTCATATTTTCTATTACAGTGTGTCTATCACATCTAATAAACCAACTTACAATCTGCTTCTAACTTTTGACTACTATTGAGATTTACACTGTTAAGAGTTTTTAAGCTTCTTTTTCTAGTTTTACTGGTTTGAAAGAATTCACATATTCAGGCTAGGAAAGGTCATTTAAAGAACATTCCTTCTGAAATATAACTTGCATCAGGTTAATCATCAGGTGAATGATCATTTTTACTTATCACCTGAGCAAGACCAGCTGATAGTTATACCTCAACTATATCAAGCAGAAAGAATAAAGTCTTTACATTCTTAATAGTTCCTAAACTGAAAACTGAAATGCTAGAAATAAGAGTAAAATGGAAATGTTAAGAAAGCTAGAATATTTGCTGTTGATTAGAGCAGGAAAATTTTTAAATTCAAGGTTTCTACATGTTGAAGAGACATGAAAGAAATAAAGTATAAGGATGTGATGTGATAGCAGTTTTACAAAATACTGAGAAACTGAAAAGTGTTACTTTGGACAGTGTTCTAGTTTGCTAGCTGCCAGAATGCAATATACCAGAAATGGAATGGCTTTTACAAAGGGGAATTTAATAGGTTGGTAGCTCACAGTTCTAAGGCTGATAAAATGTCCCAACTAAAGCAAGTCTATAGAAATGTCTAATCTAAGGCATCCAGGGAAATATACCTTGGTTCAAAAAGGCTGATGATGTTCACGGTTTCTCTCTCAAGTGGAAGGGCACATGGTAAACACAGTCAGAGTTTCTCTCTCAAGTGAGAAGGCACATGACGAACATGGTCAGGGCTTCTCTCTCAGCTGGAAGGGCACATGGTAAACACAGCATCATCTGCTAGCTTTCTCTCCTGGCTTCCAGTTTCATGAAGCTCCCCGGGAAGCGTTTTCCTTCTTCATCTTCAAAGGTCACTGGCTCGTGGACTCTCTGCTTCATGGTGCTGCAGCATTCTCTGCTCTCTCTGAATCTCCCATTCTCCAAAATGTTTCCTCTTTTATAGGACTCCAGTAAACCAGTCAAGATCCACCCAAATGGGTGGAGACATGTCGTCACCTAATCTAATTTAACAAGCACTCATGATTAAATCACATCTCCAGGGAGATGATCTGATTACATTTTCAAACATACAGTATTGAATAGGGATTATTCTGCCTCTATGAAATGGGATTTAGATTGAAACATGGCTTTTTAGGGGATATACATCCTTTCAAACCAGCATAGACAGTAATGTATCATTTTCAAAATGCCAGAAGACCCAGAATCTTAGACTCTGTGGCCAATTAAACTCAACTCTGGACGTTCTTATGCTGTGGCTTTGAAATAGCCTTCTAAATACCCACATGCCCAGAGCAAGTAATCCTTTAGGCCAGGGACCTTACAGGATACTGACCACATTTACCTGAAAAGAGGTAACAGGGGGAGACACTGGGCATTCATTCCCTTCCTTCTATTGGTGAAAAGTCTGTCCGCTTGTCAAAGCTCGTTGTCTTACTTTACTGGGAGCATGAATTAAAACCAGGACTAGCAGTATTCTGCAGTCAAATTTAAGTTTCTGAGCACTCAGTGCAAATTATCCAAAATTCCTAAAACAATTCTTTAATCAGGCTCTTGTCCAACAAGAGGTTTAACAGTACATAGGGATTACGCTGTGTCCCATTCTTCTCTTTTACTTCTCTTGGTTTCTGCTTTTCACCCCAGTGTAGCAAGTTGCCACTGGTTTTCACCAAAAGTCTGCAGCAGTAAATTATTCTGCATCACCAAAAGTGTTCACATTATAATGGGTCACATTTGCATATAACTACCGAGAAAGCCAAATAATGTCTACTGCAGTGATTTTGCAAATTCAGCATAGTCAATGCTTCTATGATTGTTCTTGTCATCATCTCTCAAAATGCTGTGTACTAAGTTAATTATCTCATCTTCATTCATCAGTGGTGTGGCATGCTCCTTTCTGTTGCTGTCCTCATCGCTAAATCGCTTTTCCAGACTTGAAGCTCTTTAGGATGAGCCTTACCAGTCCCAGTGCTCAAATGTTCTTTCTCTCTATTTCTTTTTGAATGAGCTTCGATAGTTTGTGTCTTTCTAGGAATTTTCCATTTCATATAAGTTGTTCATGGTCAAATTTTTTCATAATATCCCCTTGGTATCTTTTTAATGTCTGTATGATCTGTATTTATGTGCATGCTTTCCTTCCTAATGTTGGTAATTTATGTCTTCTCTTTTTGTTCCTGAATCAGTCTATCAATTTTATTGATGTTTTCAGAGAACAAGCTTTTGGTTTCATTGATTTTTTTCTACCATGCTTCTGTTTTTTATCTTATTATTTTTATGCTCTTTTTCTTCTTATTTTCTTTCATCTGCTTACTTTAGGCTTTATTTGCTCCTCAATTTCTAAATTTTAAAATGGGTACTTAAATCATTTACTTTAATATTTATTTCCTAATGTAAAAATTTAAAGGTGTGGATTTCACTTTAAGCCCTGATATAGTTGCATCCCATAAATTCTGATATGTTGCCTTTTCATTTTCACCCAGCTCAAGGTTATTTTCTAATTTCCCTTGTGATTTCTCCTTGGGTTATTTAGAACTGTGCTGCTTAATTTCCAAATACTTGAGCATTTTCCAATATATTTCTGTTATTGATTTCTAATTTAATTCCATTTTTGTCAGAGAAAGTATTTTGCATGATTTCAGTCCTTTTAACTACATCGAACCTAATTTTATAGTCCAGAATAAGATCTACCTTGGCTAATGTTAAAATTTATTCTATTATCATTGTGTTGAGTCTTCTGGAACTGTTAATTAGGCCAAGATGGCTGGTAATGTTATTCAAGTCTTCTTGAATAACAAGTATCTTTACTACTTTTCTGTCACCTGTTCATCAATTACTTAGAAAGGAATGTTGAAAATCTTCAACTATTATTATGGAATCGCCTATTTCTCCTTGCAGTTCTTTTAGGTTGACACACTTTTAGGGTGTTTTGCTTCAGATATTTTGAAGTTCTGTTATTTGGTACATACAAATTTAGTATTGCTATATCTTGGTGAATTGACCCCCTTATCATAATAAAATAGCTACCCATACCCTTGATAATACTCCTTGCTGTGAAGTCCACTCTGTATGATATTAGTAAACTAGTTCCAGCTATTTTTTTATTAGTGGTTGCATAGTTTATTCTTTTCTATCCATTTACCTTTAGCCTATATTTGTTTCTAGATATAAAGACAGCACACCACTGGGTCTTGCTTTTTTTGTCCAATCTGACAATCTCTAGTTTTTAACTGAGAGTTTGTAACACTTATATCTAACCTCACTATCAATTGTTTAAATTTAAAGTTACCATCTTGCTATTTATTTATTTATAGAAATTGACCTTTATTAGTTGTGCTAAACTCTGTTTTACTTTTGATACAAAGTGACATTTTAGTACAGGAAACTCCAGTCTGCCAGAACAGTACCTGTCTGCTTAACATACCACCGTCATAGCCCAAGGCAGCCTCAGGCTCAGAAAACCCAATCCCCAAGGAATCTGAAGGTAATTCATGGAGACCTGTTCTACAGTTTTTCATAATTGTTTGCGCTAGAAAATTCGTACATGTAAAACAAAGGGCAACACTGAGGATGGAAACTTCTCTCTTTTTGAACAAGTGTGTAAGAAAATATATCCTTTATTTAAAAATGCCAGTAACGGTTAAACTGCAGTCTAATGTCTAGAATTACAAAAGAATAAAATGTAATCAAAGACTTCCTGCTTGGAAAATGTAATGTTAGGAACAGCATGAAAGTACCAGGCATACTCCCATGACACTCACACAGAGCCCAGTAGCGTACCTTCCCCTTCACATTTATGTACAGACATTTTTCTGGTTTTAGTCCCTAAAAAGAGCATGCCACACATTTACATTGGCAGAATAAGTGCAGTAATTTCACGGGACAGTGTTCCCAAATCATGGGCAGGCTGTGATGTAGAAGCTTTATTTTGTTCTTGATTGATCGTTACCAGGATTTGGGTGCAAATGCTTGAAAGGGCTCCTCCTTGGACGACCCCTGTGAAGTAAGTACCTGCCACACTCCTGTTTCATCTTTTGAGCTACTTCAAATTCTTCTTTGGAATGCCTCTGAGACACCTTGTCCCTCAGGTTGATGGGGTCTTTCTGCTCCTTGACCTGCTTTGCACTCTTTTAAGTGGATGAGATGATGGTTGTGTAGATGCGTATGTTAGTTTGCTAATGCTGCTAGAAAATCAATATACCAGAAGTGGAATGGCTTTTAAAAAGGGAATTTATTAAGTTACAAGTTTATGGTTCTAAGGCCATAACAATGCCCAAATTAAGGCATCCAGAGAAAGATAGCTTGACTTGAGAAAAGACAATGCCTGGCACATGGGAAGGCATATGTCTAGCATCTGCGGTTTCTCCCAGCTTCTGGTTTTGAATGGCTCTCAGCCCCTGTGGATCCTGCTGGCTTCTGGCTTGCTTAGCATCTTATGGGAAGGCACATGACAACATTTCCTGGGCTCTGCATCTCCAAACATCTGTGTCTAGGCATCTGCTTTGTGTCAGCACGCTAAGCATCTCCAAATGTCTGTGTCCATGTCACTTCTGAAGTAACTGTTCTCCATGCATCTGCATCTAAGGTTTCCCCAAAATGGTTCCCGTTTAACGGACTCTAGTAAATGAATCAAGACCCACCTTGAGTGGGTGGAGTCACATCTCCATCTAATCAAAAGGCCACACTCACAGTTGGGTGTGTCACATCTCCATGGAAACAATCCAAATTTTCTATTGCACATTATTAAATCAGGATTAAAAGAAACATGGCTGCCTCCACAAGACTGGATCAGGAAAAATGACAATGTGGCTTTTCTGGTGTACATAACACCTTTAAACTGACACAATGCAAATGTTGTGCAGCCACTCAATGGTAAGGGGTATGATGTCCAGGAGGGAGTGCCAGTTCTTTTCTGTCATCTCCTTTATTGAAGCCACCGGGGTTATATTAAAATGTCCGCTCCTCTGACTGTACTTGATAAACTGGCTATCTTTGATGCCCCACTCGATAGCCTGCTGGGAGGCCTTCATCACCTCAAAGGAGGCTTCTGCAGAACTTGCCAGGCACCTCGTTTGCCAGCATTTTCTTCACCACATCCAGCAGATGCCCCAGAACCTGGACGAAAGTTGGGAACATGTGGTTTGCCCTCTGTATCTGCTGATAGACCAGGCTGCTTAACGTATCTTCAAAGAATAGAATAGAATCAATGCAAAAGTTATCCAAGGCAAGGAGATCTTTCCCATCTTTGGACCCACTATGTTTGCGCTTATATTTCCTTCAAAAGAAGGATTTGTACGTGGTTGCTGGCAGTGTCTTTGCATTGCAGCATTGTTATCATCTTTGACATGGGACAAGCTGAACCTCCTGGAAAATTCTTGGTCTGTTACATATTTGCTGGGAATCTGCCCATGCTGGATCTTCTGGGCATGCTTTTAGCTGCCAGGCCATCCAGTAGCCCAGTGTGCCCTGGGGCAAGGTGTCCTCAATGTAGAAGATGTCATCCTTCTTCAAGCTCAGCTCATGCTCCACCTCTGCCAGCAGGTTGTACAGGACCCTGAGTAGAAGCTATCTCCAGGCAGGCCCTTGATCTTGGTGAACTCCTTGGGGCAGCACTGTGCCTTCAGGCAGACATTGTCCTTGAGCTTCAGCATTTCCATGTAGACCTCCTCCACCATATTGATCTGGACATCCAGAGTGTAGTACTTGAGGAGGAGGTCCCCTGGCAGGAAGCCATTGGTACCCCTGGTGGGACTGTTACCCTCTGTCTTGGGCCACAAACACCCCATGCAAATTCCTGCCACATAAGTGCTCCCTGAGGTCTGACTGGGATTTTTTGATAAGGATGACTTGCAGCTCTGCGGTCTTCTTGTTGGCATCTCCCACAATCCTGGAGCTGGCCATACTCTGCTCACATGGGGGTGGGGGTGGTGCCAGGGCCCATGTCCTGCTCCATGAGAGGGTTAATGGTAGCGGGTGCTCTGGAGTGGTGGTGCCTTTTCATTAGAGAGTAGAGTGGGTTTTGGCAGGGTCCAGGTGGGAACTGAACTTGGAATGATTGCTGGGCTGGTGCATGTGTGGATTGTTCTGTGCCAGGATGATGATGGCATTGCACTGTTGTCTGATGATGAGCCAGGCCTGCTGCTCTGTGGTGCTCTGCAGGTTTATGCCATTGAACTCAAGTAACTGATCTCCATACTTGGGGCTACCTGGTGAGCAACGCTTCCCCTGATGACCTTGGAGATGTAGATACTTACCTTCTTGCTTCTCAAGATGGAGATCCCCAGAGGCTCCAAGCCTCTGTGTACTTTGTATGGCCACAGCTCTTCCCTGTAAGACCTGTCCTTTCTCTGTTCTCCATTGAACCAGGGGGTTGAAAACAAGCCTAGGTAACGTGGAGGTCAAGCTCTGGGACTGCTACAGGAGTGCAAGGTGTCAATGTTTAGGGAAGACCTAGGAGGTGTGCTGCTTTCAGCATGCAACAGCAAACCTCTATCTGAGCCCACCACAGCCCGGGGATATCGGGGTGTTGATGGGATTTTAATGTTTTGTGCTTTAAACTACAAGTTACTCCAAGACCAAAACAGGCTCTGGAGGGCAGTGAGTTGGAGTCGGGAGAGGCTCTTGTCTCAGAGTCATTGCTATAGACTCTGTGGCTCAGGCCCAGGCTCAGACGTCCTTGGTGTTAGACACTGGAATGTAAACCCTGGGGGGCAACCTTTTTGAGATGGATGGGGAGCTACAGGGGCCAACCCTGTGGCCCTACATGGTGTAGATGGGTTCCTAAGGCTGGAGCTCATGGTGGTGCATGGCATCACACTCTGGGGGCAATGCCCACAGATGCCCTGGTGGGGTAGGTCGGGGTTGCCATGCCAACCAGAGTGGCCTGGCAAGTAGGGGGACCATTCCTGGAGCTCTGGGGAGATGCCTCTCCAGGACAGGACACACTTCTGCTATCCAAGAAATTAGCAGGAATGACCACCCGAGCAAGACTGGGCCAAAAACTGGGAGCGGACTTCAGTTGGCGTGCTTCTGCTCCCATTCATCCACCTCCTGGGAGGTGAGGTTCTGGTCACAGGACTCCTTGGCTGGCAGGGAGGAGGAGTTCCTTCCTTCAGAGTAGGTGATATAGACCCTGGCCTTGCAGGGAGGGTGAAGCATGCATTGTCTCCCCAGGGTCCATGCTGGAGGGCAGGGCCATCGGGGACTAGTGGTAGGGGAGCTGCCCACTAGAGTGGCCTCTGACCAGAGCTGGTTTCTAGTCTGTGCTGGACCTTAATGGAGTTCCTCCTTCTGAGAGATTTTGGGGTTGTCAGGGGCCACACTTTTTTTTCAGAGGGAGAAGATAATTTTTATTTTATACTACAATAAACAGACTTGCCCTTTGTTCCAGATAGAAATACTTTCTCTACCTTACAAGACTACTCCCAAAACAGTCACCCGTGATAAGAGTGCAGATCAGTCAGCTTCCCCATTTCTAAGACATACAAAATTCTGAGAAATCCACAGGGAATTGTCTGTCCACAACTCTGTCCACAACTTTAAGGTACTTATAAAGCAGATAAATGTGTAAGTTCATAACACACACACACGTATATCCACAATGTATTTATTGGAGGTGAAAAGCTACAGTTTAGATACTCTAATATTGCAATTCCAGAAACAATTTACACAGTTATCCCCACAAGATCTGTTAGTTCCAGTGGTATCCACTGAAACAATGATGAGCTGCAACAACTTTGTATGTTTCAGTCGTGGAAGCATTTTTAAAAAGTTTTAGTGCTAAATTCAATAGTAGTTGGGCATTGTTCTCCCTACTTGCCACAAATTACAGGAAGACAATGCAGCAGTGAGACAGCCATACGCATAGTTTATCATTCATCATCTGTTACTGCACAGATAGTTAGAGGTTTAGAATCATGTCCAACGCAAAAGTAAGGCTTGAGTACTTCAGAAAATCTGTTGATGAAGGTAAGGATATGAGACTTCTCATTCAAACTGTAAAATGAAATCTTGCCCAACTCGTAGTCAAGATAAATGCCAATTCCTCTGGGCTTTTCCATCAATGGGAGAGTGACTGGAGCAGTGCCTTCTACAACATAGCCTCCATCCAACAGCTGGATTGTCCAGGATCTGTTCTGTCCTGGTGGGATTTGCTCTCTCTTCCTGGAAAGGGAGTCCTTTCCAACCCCCACAATCCACTCAGTCTGACCTCCCAATTTGGATCTCCCAATAATGTCTGCCAGAATCATATCCTTCAGAACCCAGTACAACCAGATCAGCTGTAAATCTCTTTGGATTAGGATGAAGACTTTGCCTTTTCGTCACAAATATCACAGACTTTTCATCCTCAGAGACAAGCGAACTCAGACGTGCTGTTTCAGGATCAAGCATGACATGAACATGAAATTTCTGTTCAATTTTCTGCAGAGCTGAATACAGCAAAGGACGACTCAGTCCTTCTCCCCTTAATGAAAAGAATAGGGGCTGGAGATTTAAGGTTTTCACACCCGTGGTGGATACTCTTGATGTCTGCCAGAAATTTCACTTTGGACATCACACTTTTCTCTGCAAACTCTTTTAGCAAACTTTTGAGTGTGGAGATATACTCTGAAAACGATGCTATGTTTTTATTGAGTTTCTGCTGAATTTTCTTCTTTTCATCAGCTAACCTTGACAGAACTGCCTCTTGCTTACATTCTAAAATCCAATTCAGGTGCTCAAATTCAGAGAATAATTTCTGCCTCTGGGTTTCCACCTTCTCTCTCAGTTCCAATAGATTTTTGTCATGGATGGCTGTTAGTTTTTCTAGGTCTGCCACTTGTTTCTTCAGGGACACAATGTCACTGTGAAGTCCTTTCCTGTGGTGAATGGCAGCCTCCTCTAATGGCCTCACTTTGTGACCCTGGTGGTCAGGGGACTGAGCACACAGGGGACATAGCACTGCTTGATCCTCCTCATAGAAAAGGGTCAGGACCTGACAGTGCTGCTTGCACAACCACATTTCTTCCTGCATCTTATTCTTACTGCTGGTGATGTGGAGGAGCATGGCAAGTTCATTTGGGCCACACTGTCTTGGACGAGAGGGGAGAGAACACACTCAGAGCCTGGGAGAAGATAGTCTATTTTAGGGTATGTCTGGGGGCATTTGAATGTGTTCAGGTCAAAGATGGACTTTCTTTGCTTTGGCTTTTCCTGTAAGGAGAACTTCCTTGGCTCGGCAATAGGGCTGAGCACAGCCTTGGGCCAGGTCCCACCTCTGATGAAGTTCTCAGGCTCTACCTTATCCAAGGGGGCCTTGGCCACCCCACAAGGGCCCACCTCCATCTCAAAGGGCAGCCAGAGGCCACCAACTGCACACGTCCACCAGCCCATTGCCATGGTCCCCTGAGTGCCCCAAGTGGAAGGAGTTTGGGCAGCACTGGGCAGCCCTGGGGCAGGAGCTGAAGGAAGCCCTCTGGGAGGTGGATGTGGCTAAGTGCTGGTGGGACTGGGTCTTCCAGGAGTGTGACAAGGTGGTGACAGAACACAACAGCATCCGGACTCTGTGTGACATTGAGAAAGGAGTGGGACTTGTGGTGAGAGCTGGCCAAGGCCCTGTGCAGCCTGGATGACACCTGCAAACAGAAGAAATACAGCAGCTAGGAGCTCAAGTTACTCAAGATGCAGATGGAATCCCAGTTGGAAAATGATGGGATGGCTTGTGCAGGAAGGACTACTGCCTCTGAGGTTGGGCTTGGCTCCTTCCTGTCCTCTATCCTGTCCACGGGGAAGATGTCTGTCTGCATAGAATTGTGCTTCATCAAGTTCCATTTATTGTATATCTGAACTTCTCAATCATGGGCTTGGGAACTTGATCTTTTATCAGAGTCCTTGATATTTTCAAAGATGTTCTGGCCACTCCATGAGGAGCTCTGAGAAATCTCTTGAAAGAGAGTGTCAGGGACTCCTGGCAATTACCCAGCAGAGATTCACATTCATTCAGAGACTTGTTCTGTGCAGTGCCATTGATTGCAACAACTCTATCTCCCACCATGAGAGACCCTTCCTGGGCAGTAGGCTGCTGGCACCATGTAGGCTTCATCTGCTCCATCCTCCAGACTGACGCCACTGTCTGTTTCCACTCGGGTTGATGTGCAGCAGTGGGACCACCTTTCTGCCCAGGGATTTCCACTGCCATATGATCACACTGATAGCCCTTGTTGAGGAGAGCTCTGATGGCCTGTGTCTTGTCCTAGTTGATGAGATTTACATCATTAATTCTCAGTAGCCAGCCATTGACCCTTAAGCAGCCACCAGCAATGCTTCCTTTATCCAATTTAGTAGCAAATATGCCACAGTCCCCCTGGAGATAGGGTTCATTCACACCTACTGCCATATCAGCCCGAGTGCCTTCAAATCAACCTCCTCTGCCTCCCTTTCAGACTTGACTACTTCTGTTTCCCACTCCCCAGAGTCTCTGTTCCTCACCGAGTCATGGGCGCTGTGGACCATTAGCTGGAACAGGGTCTCCTTTTCTAAATGGGATTCCATCTGCTCCTTGAGCAACTTGAACTCCCAGCTGCTGTAGTCCTTCTGTTTGTGGGTATCGTCCAGACTGCAAAGGCCTTGGCCAGCTCTTTCACTGCAGGTCCTGCTCCCTTCTCAGTGTCACCAGCATCCAGATGCTGTCGTGCTCTGTCACAACCTTGTCACACTCCTTGGCCACATATACCTCCTAGAGGGCTTCCTGCAGCTCCTGGCACAGAGCCTTGCACTGCTTTTGAAAGATTTCAACCTCCTTGGTGGCTCTGCTGTTGACCACTGTCACTGTGTCTTTGATCTGTTGCAACATCTCCATCTCCTTGCTGGCCACCTTCTCAGACAAGTGGCTCTCAAGCTTGGACTTGGCCAGCTCCACCTCATCTGCAGCTTGTCCAGCTCGGACATGAACCCAGGGAATCTGGCGGCAGAATCTGAGCTAATAACCACAATGCTGTACTACCTTTAGTAATTTTTGAAATGAGTAGAACGTACAGATCAAGATGAAATTCTCTCTGTCCCTGATCCCCAGTTCTATTTTTTTTATTCCTTACTCAAAGACAAACTGATGAATTTTTGTGTCCTTCCAGTCCATTTTTAATGCTTTTACTTTCATTTATACATATTAATGAATAATAGGTAGTATTTCTATGTTTTGAAATTTTACATAAAAGTTATTACATTCTACATATAATTGCATGATTTGCTTTTTCGTTTTATTGTTGAAATAATTTACACTGAGACATGTATTACGTGTATTTTGTTTGCTTAGTGCCCTATGTTACATATCATTAATTCTACCCATTACTCTAAAAAAAATAGCAAAATCCATCTGAAAACCATTTTCCAGGTAGTCAAACAGGTAATCTGTATTTGTTGTTTTTGTTCATTTCTTGGAGCCCTCCTTTCTCCTGCTCTACTCTGTACTAACTGCTCTCCAGCTCTAGTTAGCAATTGTCATCCCAGCCCTGGAATCTTCTGTCTCTTAGATCTTGTGCATTATTTTTCTTGATTTTCTTCCTCTTTTGATGGAGCACAGTGTTTAATCACTTGCTAAGAAAGAGTGAATGGAAAGTAAATTCTTGAAAACTGGCATTCTGCAGCAGTCTTTATTCTACTCTTTATCTCATACTAGAGTGATACTTTGTTTGGGTAGAAGTTCTTTATTGAAATAATTTTCCCTCTGACATTTGAAGACATTGCTCTATTCCTTCCAGCCTCCAGTGGAGCTGATTCTAGGTAGTTTTGATCTATTTTTTTTTTTTCCTCCCTGGAGACTTTTTAGAGCTTTTCCTTAGCCTTGATCTAAAATTTCAAAATAGATGAACAAATGGTATATGGTGATTTTTTTTTTTTTTTTTTTTTTGGTCCTTTGCTAGACACAAGTTGCAACTTTTTATTCTGGAAATTTATGTTATTCATTTTTTTGGAATTTAAAAATATTTTTGTTTTAAAGATAGCTTTCTCACCTCTACTTTCTGTTCTCTCTTGATATTTTGATTTTCGACCAGCTGGACTGAACTTTTTTCTCTCCTCATTTTTATTTCTTTGTCTTTTTGTTCTGTTTTCTGGGGCATGTCCTCAACTTTCTTTCAACCTTTCCATTGATATTCTTTTATTTCTAATACTATATTTTTAAATTTTAAGACCTTTTTATTATTATCTGAACATTCCTTTTTATAGCAACCTATTCTTGACTGTTAATGTGTCTTGAATATAATTGTCTCATTTCTCTGAGAATATTACAGGCTTTTGTTTTGTTTTGTTTCTCCTCGTTTCTTCATTGTCTCCATTTTCTTTCTTTTTTTCTTCCTGATTGATTTGATCTCATTTTTCATCCTTGATGATTTCTTCAAAGGTCTCAATATCCTTGGCTGGCCCTTCCTATTTAAGATTAAGGCACTCAGGTGAGCTCACTGTGGATGATGCTTGCTGACCGGTGGGGTCCCCGTGACTGGTCAAGTGGGGACACTGCTGTTAAATTCTGAAACCCACTAATGGCAGTTTCTGCAAATACAATGTCCCCAAAGTATTTTCTTTTGAGACATTCAGTTTCTTCATAGAATCCATCAGTTTCTTGTTTGGAATTTCTGGCCTAGGATTATTTCGTGGCCTGGGGCTCTCACTTATATCAAATCCTTTAGCTTTTAATTAGGGGCCTGTCCTCCCTTCTTTTATTGTCCTGGTTTTCTTTCCTATAGATCCTCTTTGGATTAATATCACCACACAATGAACCACCCATCTCCTACTGTGCTGGGGAAGGGTTGTTTCTTGGCAGAGCAAGAGGAGGGAGGGTACTTGGGAGATTTACTTTTTTCCACTGTCATTAAGTCCATCTTTTTCAGTGCCAGGACCTACCTCTGCCTTCTGTAATTCCTGTAGCTACAGAACTCTGAGACTATCCTGGTTTGACATTGACATCCTCCCCTGTATGTACTTGGTATTCGGCTTTCTCAGGTCTGCTAATTCCTTTCCCTCCTCTCCATCATCCATCATTTATTTGCATCTCTCATCTTCTGTTCTCTTTGTCCTTGTGGCTTTATACCATTTTTAATTCTTTAAGCTCATTTTAGTGGGGGATGGGGAAGGAGTAGAGATGTATTATGTGTTCAAGCAACTTAACTGATAGCTGGTGTATCTGTTTTTATCCTTTTAATTTTATACTTTTTTTTTCTCATGACCTATTCTAAATGGAAAAGTAGCTCATTTCAACCACAACCCCTGCCTCCAGTTTTAGGTGGGAGCACAGTTCTTAGCCTAATGCAGGGAGATGGCTCTTGTCCTTTGCCACCTTTCAGACACAGTTATGGTTCCATTCTTCTGTAGAACTGAAATCCCACCCACTGTTGCCTGGTGCTGGTCTTGTGGCCCAACTGACCTCATAAATATAGACCTTTGTGGGTTTTACTATACTTCCATAGAGAAAGTTAATCTCGTTTTCTAGAAACTGATATACACAAATGCATATATATATATTTATAGTTAAATATATATACAAATACATTCTCTCACATACATATATCCCCCCCACACAGACACACCTTAAGTTTGCTGTTTATGGGGGAGATGTCTTAATATATTGATCCACTATCCTGATCATAAACCCTTCTTCTAAAATTTTGATTGGAAGTCCCAAACTTGATGCTTTTTATTGCAATATGCCTTTTCTTCTTACCCCTTAAGTGAAAGTACATTTGCCATAATTTCCTAATTTCCAAAATCAGTGGATTCTCTGTGTTTCCGGTCTTCTTCACTACCCTGTTGCATTTGACACTTGACATTGCCTCTCCCTGAAACTTCCTGTTCTTTGGCCTCTGTGTGCTGTGTTTTCCCAGTGGCCCTCTTACATCTCTGGCCTAGCCTCCTGTGACTCATTTGGGGCTCCCAGCTCCCACCTGCTCCTGGAATATTGATATTACCAGGATTTCAACCCAAGCCTCTGCATTTTTCGCTGTTCTTACTTGCCTTGTTTGATCTCATTCATACTCATCATTTCCCATCCACAGTCATCATCTACACTCATATGCCTCATCATCCTCACTCATCATTCTGTGCTGATGGAATGAAATCTACATCTTTATCCCATACTTCAACTGTATGACAAATTCCATTGGGTGCTTTTACCTGAAAGGCCATACTCCTCTCAAATTCAGGATTTACAAGACTAAACATATCATCCTCCTTCATAACCCTGTTCTTCCTCTTTGATTTTCTATTCCAGTTGATAACACCAACATTACATGTTCACTCAGACTAGAAATTTGGGAGTCATCCTTGAATAGTCCTTCTACCCATCCCTCCTTATGTCTTTAGGTTGCCAAGGAACAGACACATGGTCAATTTACTGTGAGTAGTGGAAGCTTGTTTGGGCAAAAAGGAGTCAAGGAACTAATGGCAATGAGTCATTACTCATAAGAAGTATAACTGAACCCAAGGCAGCTCTAGAAACTGTGGGACTTCCAGTTTGTGAAACTTCCAGGCCATCAAGATAGCTCAACGTCTTTGCTGTGTCCACCTCTGACAATTACCTTTCTTATTCTTTCCCCCAGTCATGGGTCTTTTTTCTACATCGTAGATGATCCTTATAACTTTGACTTGTGATCACCTTTTATGGGTCCAGCCCTACTTCTTCCTTCATATAACCCCAACTTAATTTCATTTGGGCCTCTGCTCATAGCCTTGTTTTCTCTATCTATGTCTAATGTTTTGGATTCCCAGGGGCAGAAATCAGATTGGCCCAGCTCATCTTTTCATACCAGACCACATTGCAGGGTACTTGTCAGCCTATTGAAAGATTGCTCTTAAATCAAGTGCCATCCCTCTCCAGGACCTGTGACAGGAGGACTCGGTTAATGTAGTGTGTTAATTAAGTGTGCCCCCTGAATGCTGTGGACTGGACACTTATCCTTCAGAGGGCAAGTAGGAAGCACACACTGTGATTAGCATGGTTAGTATATTCCTTATTCAGAATATCACCAAGTCCTATCAGTTTTATCTTCTAAACAGTTTTCAAATCTGTGTCCTTCTTTCCTTCCTAACCTGTTACTTGGTTCAAGTTCTCGTCTCCTTTCTCCTGTTTGGTCCTCTCCCTACATCGAGGCTGTTCCCTCAAATTTTTCTTTTGCATTAATTAGAGAATGATTTGATCAAAACAGCCCTGGCCATGTTGTTTCTCTGCTTAAATCCCTTTAACTCCTCCCTCCCTTATTATTCCCAGGAAAAAATTCCATGCTTCTTTAACCTGACTATACCCTTTTTATGAGTATCTCTGTGGTCTTCTTTAATAACTTCTGTTTTCTCTGTCTCCTTTCCTTTCTTCTTTTTCCCCAATTGATTTATAATATCAAGTATGTTTAAAACATCTTTGAATTTGCTGAATAAAATTTGTTACTAGTTCTTAGCTGCAATATTAGATGAATTCAACTTTTTATTTGTCCCTTAAAAAGGAATCCAAAAAAGCTAACCAAATTAAGTTGTTTTTTACTGTCACATGATAAATTTTTCCTCCCGGAGGGTCAGTGTTTCATCAGCTGTATCTTGGATAATTGCAAAAGCCTCCTAATTGTCTGTTGGCCCATTCTCATCACAACGCCAATCCATATCTTAGATTTACTTTTCTAAACATATATCTAATCACGCCCGTCTCCTATTTAAAAATCCAAGACTGCATTCAGTCATATTTTCTGCCACTCCCCTCACAGTGCAATGGGCTTGAGTCCATAGGATGGATGATACTACTCTAGGTTTTGGTGTCAACCTCTGTCCATTTGGTGCAAGCTAATTATTTGAGAAGTGAAAAATTCAGTATTTAATCTGGTATTTCTCTTAACACCACCAATCTATTGATTTAGCTGTCAGAATGCTAAATCCAAGCTCCTAGCTACTATGGCATGTTCCCTCTGAGACAGGATTGTGCTATAGTCATTGTTGTTTAGTCTCTCTCTCATGTCCCCTCCACCCCATGGAACTTAGCCCTAGGCTTTTCTTATTGTCAACCTAACAGCAACAGAGACTTTCCTCCAAAGTCTTTGCTTATGAGCTCTCTGTGTTAAGGAGCCAACAGAAAAAAAGGCCAAAATAAAAATATTTAGTGTACTTTTGTTTTTTTATGCCTTTGTTTATTTTAAATCTTTATCTAATGGGTAATTTGAAAATGACACAAGGACAATCAGGGTGGAGCTTAATTAACAATTGGGATTGGTGCCACCTGGTGGGCAGTGGGGGTGGTGCATGCAGTGGTGATTGGGATAGGAGACTTGAGTCCAAAGCGCTCTTTTTAGGATCAGGCCCGTCTCTACAAGGCAGGCCATTTAAATTAATATAAAAAAAAAAAGTATTGAGGGACAAATTATGTACAATAAACTGCACATATTTAGAGTTTATAATTTAATAAGTTTTGACACAGGTACATACCTGTGAAACCATCACCACAATCAGGATAATGAATATATTCATCACCCCCCCCCATTGATTCTTTGTGCCCTTCGTAATTCCTCCTACCTGCTCTTCCACATTTCGCCATCCCCCCTCTCCAGGCAACCAGTGGTCTGTTTTCTGTCACTCTAGATTAGTTTGCATTCTCTGGAATTTCATATAAATGATAAACTATAGTACATAGTATATATATATATATATTTTGGTAGGGCGGGAGAGATGGGGTGTCTGACGTTTTCCGCTCAGGGTAATGATTCTGAGATTCATACATGGCGGTGCTTGTATCAATAGCCCATTTTTATGGCTGTTTTAATTCTTTTGATTGCACACAATTTGTTTAATCATTCACCTGTTAATGGACCTTTGGGTTGTTTATAGTTTTGGGCCATTAGAAATAACAATGCTATGAGCATTGGTGTTCAAGTCTTTGTGCTTTCATTTTCCTCTGGGGGAATGGCAGGAGAATGTAAAACTTCTTACATCCGTCATCAGGGTATGTGAGAGGTCCATTTGTTCCACATCCCTGCGACACTTGGCCTGGTGAGTGTTTTTCACTTTTAGCTGTTCCAAGAGTGTGTTGTGGGCCATTTTGACTTTTTCTTCATTTATTAGAGAAACTGTGGGCTTACAGAAAAATCATGCATAAAATGTAGGATTGCCATATACTACCCTGTTATCAACACCGTGCATTGGTCTGGAACATTTGTTATAATTGGTAATAACATATTTTAATAATTGTACTATTAAGTAGAGTAGTTCCAGGAATTTTTAAAAACATTCTTTTACCATATATAGAATCTAATATTTGCCCTTTCAATCATGTTCAGATATATGTATTTTGAGTGCTATTAATTGTGTTCCCAATGTTGTGCTACCATCACCACCATCCAATACCAAAACATTTCCACTATTCCAAATAGGAACACTGTACATTTTAAGCTTTAACTTCCCATTCCCTATTCCCTCCACTTCATCCCCTGGTAACCTATATTCTGGATTCTGACTCTATGAGTTTGCTTATTCTAATTGTTTCAAATCAATGAAATTATGCAAAATTTGTATTTTTTGTGTTTGACTTATTTCACTCAATATGCTGTCTTCAAGTTTGTCCATGTTGTTGCATGTATCAGGACTTAATTCCTTTTTGCAAATGAATAATATTCCATTGTGTGTGTATAACATTTTATTTATCTATTCCTTGGTTGATGGACACTTGGGTTGCTTCCTTCCATTGACAATTGTGAGTAATGCCACTGTGAACATTGGTGTGCAAATGTCTGTTCAAGCCCCTGCTTCCTCATAGTGGATTGCCAGGTCATATGGTAGTTATCGTTCGGAAAAAACACCCAACTTTCTTCCATTTTGGCTCCACCATTTTACATCGCCACCAGCAATGAATGAGTGTTCCTTATTTCTCTGCCTCCTCTTCAACACTTTTTATTTTCCTTTTTATTTTTTTAAGTAGTTGCCATTCTGATGGGTGTGATGTAGTATCCCATGGTGGTTTTGATTTGCATTTCCATGATAGCTAATGATGTAGAACATCTTTTCATGTGTTTTCTTGCCATTTGTATATCTTCTTTGGAGAGATGTCTAAGAGTTTTGCCCATTTTAAAAAATTGGATTGTTTACCTTTTGTTAAGTAAAAGGATTTCCTTGTATATACTGGATATTAATCCTTTATCAGATATGTAGTTTCCAAATATTTTCTCCCATTGTGTAGGCTCTTGTTTTACTTTCATGATAAAGTCCTTTGAGAAACAAAATTTTTTGAGTTTGGTGAGGTCCCATTTATCTATGTTGTTTTCCTTTTGTTGCTTGTGCTTTGGGTGTAAAGTCTAAGAAACCATTGTCTAACATAAGCTTCTGAAGATGCCACCATATATTTTCTTCTAAAAGTTTGATGGTGCTAGCTCTTATATTTAGGTCTTTGATCCATTTTAGGTTGAATTTGTATACTGTGCGAGATTATAGTACTTCTCCTTCTTTTTTTTTCAAACGGAGATCCAGTTTTCCAAGCACCGTTTATTTTGAAGAGACTATTATTTTGAAATTCAGTGGTCTTTGCCACCTTGAAAAAAACCAGTTGGTTTGGCCAGTTGGCCAAAACTGTGAAGTCAATTTCTGAACTCTCAATTCTATTGCACTGATCTATATGTTTGTTGTTGTGCCAATACCAAGCTCTTTTGATCATCATGGCCTTGTAATAAGTTTTAAGATCAGGAAATGTGAGTCCACGTACTTCTTTCTTCTTATACAAGACGGCTTTAGCTATTCAGGGCTCCTTACCTTTCCAGATGAATTTCTGATTGGTTTTTCTATTTCTGCAAGGTAGGTTGTTGGAATTTTGAAGGATTGTTTTGAATCTATAGATTTCTTTCAGTAGGAAAGACATCTTATCTATATTCAGTCTTCCAATCCATGAACATGGAATGTCCTTCCATTTATTTAGATCTTTGATTTTTTTAAGCAGAGTTTTGTAGTTTTCCGTGTACAAGTCCTTTACATCCTTGGTTAGATTTATTCCTAGATATTTGATTTTTAAAGTTGCCGTTGTGAATGGATTTTGTTTCTTGATTTCTTTTCTGGTTGTCCATTGCCTGTATATAGAAACCCTACTGATTTTGAGGTATTGGTCTTCTACCCCACCACTGTGCTGAATCCATTTAGTAGCTCTAGGAGCTTTGTTGTGGATTTTCAGGATTTTCTCAATATAGGATCCTATCACTTGTAAAGAGGGAAAGTTTTCCTTCTTCTTTTCCAATTTGGATGAACTTTATTTCTTTTTCTTGTCTAATTGCCCTGGCAGGAACTTCCA
Organism: Tamandua tetradactyla; assembly: GCF_023851605.1. NCBI lineage: Eukaryota > Metazoa > Chordata > Mammalia > Pilosa > Myrmecophagidae > Tamandua > Tamandua tetradactyla. Next base: position 28,739,468 of record NC_135334.1, on the reverse strand, counting down.
TAACAATGTTCAATAATAGTGGTGACAGTGGGCATCCCTGTCTTGTTCTTGATCTTAGAGAGAAAGCTTTCAGCCTTCCATTAAGTAGGATATTAGCTGTGGGCTTTTCATATCTGTCCTTTTTCAAGGAATCCTTCCATTCTTAGTTTTCCAGGAGTTTTTTATTTTTTTTTCTTTATCCAGAAAGGGTGTTTGTGCTTTGTTGAATGCTTTTTTTGCATTGATTGAGATAATCATGTGGTGTATTATATTAATTGATTTTCTCTTCTTGAACCAGCCTGGCATACCAGGGATAAATATTGCTTGGTCATGGTATATAATCTTATAATCTTTTAATATGCTGTTGGATTCAGTTTGTCATTTTTTTTTTTTTTTTTTTTAGGATTTTTGCATCTATAGTCTTAAAAGATATTGGTCTGTGGTTTTCTTTTCTTGTGGTATCATTTTCCAGCTTTGGTATATGGGTCAAGTTGGTCTCATAGAATGAGTTATGGATGTTTCCTCTTCAATTTTTTGGCAGTGTTTGGGCAGAATTACAGTTTTCTTCTTGGAATGTTTGGTAGAGTTCCCCTGTGAAACCATCTAGTTGTGGGATTTTCTTTTTTGGGAGGCATTTGATTACAGATTCAATATCTTTACTAGTAATTGGTTTGTTGAAATCTTCTATTTCTTCTTGAGTCAATGTAGGTAGTTTGTGTGTTTCAAAGAATCTGTCCATTTCATCTAGGCTGTCTAATTTATTGGCATACAGATGTTCATAGTATCCACTTATAGTCCTTTTTATTTCAGTGGGACTGGTTGTAATGCCCCCCTTTTCATTTCTGATTTTTAAAGTCTGTATCCATTCTGTTTTTATTTTTGTCAGTCTAGCTAGAGGTTTGTCAATTTTGTTGATCTTTTCAAAGAACCCATACTTGGTTTTTTTGTTTCATCGCTATCATTTTGTTTTGCTTTCTATTTCATTTATCTTCACCTTAATCTTTGTTATTTCCTTTCTTCTGTTTATTTTGGGTTTAGTTTGCTCTTCTTTTCCAAGTTTTTTTAGTTTCGAGGTTAGGTCCCTGATTTGAAATCTTTCTTCTTTTTGATGTATGCATTTAGAGTTATAAATGCTGAAATGCCTCTCGGCACTGCCTTTGCTGCATGTGATATGTTTTGTATTTTAATTTTCATTCACCTTAAGAAATTTCCTAATTTTGCTTCTGATTTCCTCTTTAACCCATTGATTGTTTAAGGGTATGTTTTTAAATTTCTACTTATTTGTGAATTTTCCCTTTCTCCCTCTTTTACTGATTTCTAGCTTCAGTCCATGTGGTCTGAGAATATACAGTGTATGATTTCAAAATTTTTGAATTTATTGGGACTTGTTTCATGAACCAACACATGGTCTGTCCTGGATAATGATCCATTTGCATTCGAGAAGAGTGTGTATTCTGTTTTCTTTGGGGGGTAATGCTCTATATATGTCTTATTAGTTGGTTTTGTGTATCATTCATGCCCTGTACTTCCTTATTGATCTTCTGACTAGATAGTCTATCCATTATTAATGTGTTAATGTTTCCTTTAACTTTAACATAGAATTGTCAATTTCTCCCTTCTGATTTGTCAGTATTTGCTTCATATATTTTGGGGCTCTGCTGGTAGGTGCATATAGATTTATAATTTTTACTGCTTCCTGTTGAATTGTTCCTTTTACCAGTTGTAATGACAATTTTTGCCCCTCATAACTGTTTTTGACTTAGTCTATTTTATATGCTATTAGGATGGCCATCCCGGCTCTCTTTTGGCTACTATTTGCATGGTATATATATTTTCCATCCTTTCACTGTCAAAAACTACTTGTATCTTTGACTTTAACGTGACTCTCTTTCAAACAGCATATATTTGGGTCGTGCTTTTTAAAAAATCCATTCTGCCAATCTCTGCCTTTTGGAAAGTATAATCAATTTACATTTTTTTCAGCAATATAGGCTCTTTAATATTTTATGTTTTAGAGTGGTGGCTTTTTTTTTTTTTTAGATTTTTTTAATTGTAAAAACTTAAAGATGCAAACATTCTTGACAAACAAACATTCCATGCATGGTATACAATCAGTGGCTCACAATATCATTGCATAGTTGTGCATTCATCACCATGAAGATTTTTTTTGAGCACTTACATCACTCCAGCAAAAGAAATAAAAGAGATAAAAGAAAAACCTCATATATACCATACCCCTTACCCCTCCCTCTCATTGATGAGATTGACTCATTGGTGAGTCTCAATCTACTCAATTTATTTTAACCTTTGTTCCCCATATTATTTGTTGGTTTTTATCCATATTTTTTACTCATCTGTCCATACCCTAGATAAAAGAAGCATTGGACACAAGTTTTCACAATCACACCATCCCATTGTAAAAGCTATATCATTATACAATCATCTTCAAGAAACATGGCTACTACAACACAGATCTACAGTTTCAGGTACCTCCCTCTAGCCACTCCAATACACTGTAAACTGAAAAGGGGATATCTATATAATGTGTAAGAATAACCTCCAGGATAACCTCTTGACTCTGAAATCTTTTAGTCACTGACTCTCAATTTTGTCTCATTTGTCTCTTCCCGCTTTTGGTTGAGAAGGTTTTCTCAATCTCTTGATGCCAAGATGCAAAAGTCTGTTCATGTCACTGCTTTCAATTCTTCTGGCCATATACCTAATATTAGTAATCCATTTACATTTAATGCCACTCTGATAATATGGTCTTTCTTCTGCCATTTGCTATTTAGTCTTTGTAAGTCTTGTAGCTTTTTTGTCCTTCATTTCTATTGAAGCCTACTTTTATATTTATTTGCTTTCTTGTATTGTACCATATTGAATGCCTTATTTCTATCTGAATATATTTTTTATCTGTTTTCCTTATGGTTACCATAGGGTTAACATTTTACATCTTAAATGCATAGCAATATATTTGGTTTCATACCAACTTAATTTCAATAGCATGCACATATAGTTTCCGTACACCCCTCTACCTCACCACCATTTTTTTACTTGTTACCATTTATATCTTTATTCATTGTATGTCAGAAAACTAGATTTATGATTACGTTTCATGCATTTATAGTATTTCTTTCTACTCCTCAGCCAAACTAATTTCAAGTGTCTTATCTTCAGTTTCACTGATTCTCTCTCCTGCCAGCTCTAATCTGCTCTTGGAACCCTCCTGGGAATTTTAAATTTCAGTTATTGTCGTCTTCACTCCAGTAGTTCTGTTTGTTCTTTTGTAAAATTTCTATCTCTTTACTTAGACTCTCTAACTGTTCATTCATTGTTTTCCTGATACCATATTGCTCTTTCTCTGTACTTTCTTTCCTTTATTTCTGTAAACATTTTAAAGATCATTTTTATAAAAGCTTTGTTTGGTGTGTCCACATTCTCATCTTCTTCATTGGTGTTTTCTGTATTTTTATCCTTTTCCTTTGGGTGGACCATCATTTCCTGTTTCTTTGTTTGTCTTGTACTCTTTTGTTTTACACTCTACATTTTAATATTTTAAAATGTTAACTATGGTATTTACTCCCTGCAATGTTTATTTTTTCCTGGCTTTATAACAAGATAGTGCTAAGACAGATATTTTCTTGAGCTTAAGCCTTCCTATTAGGAAGATCTCAAGGTGAATGCACTGTGCAGTGTTTTTCCTGTTTTATTCAGCCTCTGTCTTGTACTGGACTTTTGCTCATTAGTTGTTTTGGTGTTCCCCTGTTTATAAGAGTTTGGTTGTCCCCTCTTTTCCCCAGGGGACCAATCTCCCTCTCCTGCAGGAGACCTCATCTCATCTTACTGCTGCATAATATTCCATTGTGTGTATATACTACATTTTGTTTATCTCCTCCTTTCCATCTTTCAACAATTTTGACTATTGCTGCTATGGACATCAGTGTGCAAAAGTCAGTTCATGTCACTGCTTTCAGTTCTTCTGGCATATACCTAATATTGGTATTGCTTGACTATAGGACAACTCAAAGCCAGCAGGCCTTTGTCCTAGACTGTCCACCTCTATAGTTAAAAACAAAATCTTTGTTATGAATGGCCAATGTTAAAAATATGAAACATATGGAAGCTGTTGCTTGTGAAGTCATTTGCATACTCTAGCTGCAGAGCTGTAACATTTAATTCATTGCCATATATGAGTGCAGATTTTCTTCCTGGGCCATATGACTTGGAGTTTGCTCTCTTTACTGGAGTCATAATAATGAAATCATACTATATCTATCCTTTTTGTGCCTTGCTTATTTCACTCAGCATTATATCCTCTAGGTTCTTCCATGTTGTCATATGCTTCAGGACCTCATCTCATCTTAACTGCTGCATAATATTCCATTGTGTGTATACACTACATTTTGTTTATCTCCTTGTTTCCATCTTTCAACAGTTTTGACTATTGCTGCTATGGACATCGGTGTGCAAAAGTCAGTTCATGTCACTGCTTTCAGTTCTTCTGGCATATACCCAATATTGGTATTGCTTGACTGTAGGGCAACTCAATATTTAGTTTTCTAAGGAACTGCCAAACTGTCTTCCACAGTGGCTGTACCATTGTATACATTCCCACCAACAGTGAATAAACATTCCCACCTCTATAGTTTATTACACTCCTTTTGTTGTCTCATGTGCTCTGCCTGGAGGGCAAATTCTGGGAGGAGGGTAACCCCAGACAGGACTTATTGAAGTTGGTGTTTCCTAGCTAACACAGGGCCAGGGACTTATGAAGGGGGTGCATATTGGCTCCCATATGTCCTGTGGAAGAGGCCAGGAAGGGTGCCAAAAACTTCTCTGATGGCTCTCCAATGCCAAGCTTTCCTGGCCTTTCCATCAAACACAGCGCTTTAGCTAACATTACTCTGAAGCCCTGAGGAAGCCCTGTGTCTTTAACTGTCTATTGCTTCTGCCCTTGTCTGGGGAGGGTTGAAGTAATGGCTGCCACCACCTTTGTCTAGGATGTGGTTGAAACAATAGTTGCCACCATCTTTGTCCAGGGCAGTTTGAAACAATAGTTGCCCTCAGACTTGGGACCCAGCGATCCAAATTCACTAATCAAAAGCCATGATCATTGATTGACAGTGCAATACCACTATTCTTAGGGAAGAGGATTTTTATGTCCCTTTCTGTTAGTCATGGGTTGAACCCCATGACAGTCCTTTAGGAGAGTGGGGATGAGCACCAGTAGCCAGTGTGTGGAGAGAGCAATTTTCAGTTCTTTATTATAATTTATCAGCCTCTTTCTGCCACTCTTTCCTGGATGCTGTATGGTGTTTTCTGGCCTCTAGAATTACAAAATAGTTGTTTCAGACAGTTTAATAGTTATTTTGGTGGGAGGACTGAATTCTGGAGCTCCCTAATCTGCTGTCTTCCTTGGAAGTCCCTGGGACATTTTGATTTTGAGCTTTAAAAAATTCCATTTCTCAGGTTCTGTTCCAGGCTTAGAAAATCAAAACCTTGAAGGTGGTGGTTTAGGGTGCTTATTTTTTTAAAAGCAATTTTATTAAGATATATTCACATACTAAATAATCATCTAAAGTATATAATCAGTGGTTCACGTGTCGTCATATAGTTGTACATTCCGCATCATGATTTTTGAACATTTTCATAACTCCAAAAACAATAGAAATAAAAATAAAAATAAAAGTAAAAAAGAACACCCAAAATATCACATTCCCTTACCCCCCCCCCCCATATTATTTATTTTTTTGTCTTTATTTTCTTACTCATCTGTCCATACACTGGAAAAAGGGAGTGTCAGTAACAAAGTTTTCATAATCACACTGTATTCTAGTTAGTAAGCTGCTGGAATGTGATATACCAGAAAAGGAGTGTCTTTTAAAAAGGGGAATTTATAAAGTTGCAAGTTTACAGTTCTAAGACTGTGAAAATGTCCAAATTAAGGTACTAACAAGAGGTTGCCTTCACTTAAGAAAGGCTGATGGAGTTCAGGGTTTCTCTCTCTCAGCTGGGACGGCAAATGGTGACATCTGCTAGCTTTTTTACCTGGCCTCTTGTTTCATGATGCTACCCTAGGGGTGTTTTACTTCTTCATCTCCAAAGGTCTCTGGCTGCATGGGCTCTGTTGGTTTTGGTGTCTCTGGTGGCTCTAAAGCTTTTTCCAAAGTGGTTTTTTCTTAAAGGGCTCTAATAAGTAACCCCACCTTGAATGGGTGGAGATACACCTTCATGGAAATCATCTAATTAAAAGTTACCACCCACAATTGGGTAAGGCCATATCTCCATGGAAACAATAAAAAAGATTCCACCTGGCAATATTGAATGAGGATTAAAAATGGCTTTTCTGAGGTACATAATAGTTTCAAACTGGCACAGTCACACTGTGTCTAAGCTATATACACTCATCTTCAAGAATCAAGGCTACTGGATTACAGTTCAACAGTTTCAGGCATTTCCCTCTAGCTACTTTAATGCACCAAAAACTGAAAAGAGATAGCTATAGAATGCATAAGAATGAACTCTTGACTCTATTTGAAATTTCTCAGCCACTGAAACTTTATTTTGTTTCATTTCTCTTTCCCCCATTTTGGTTATGAAGTCTTTCTCAACCCCATGATGCCAGGGCTAGGCTTCCATCCCTGGGAGTCATGTCCCACATAGAGGGGACAATGAGTTCACCTGCAGAGTTGGCTTACAAAGCGAGGCCACATCTGAATAACAAAAGAGGTTCTCTGGGGGTGTCTATTAGGCATAATTATAAGTAGTCTTAGCTTTCCTTTGCAGGAATAAGTTTCATAAGGGCAAACCTCAAGATCAAGGGGTTGGTCTATTAAATTGGTAGCCCCAGTGCTTGCAAGGATATCAGGAATTCGCCAGGTGGGGAAATTCAATATTTCCACATTTTCCCCTACTCCCTCAAGGGGACTTTGCAAATACTTTTTTATCTTCTGCCCAGATTACTCTGGATGTATTGGGTCATTACACTTACCTGTACAAACCAACAAGATCTCACTCCCTATTCGAGTTTACATATAATTATGGTATTCAAATAAACTGACCATAAAAGTTAAATTATATAGTGTGCTACTGAAATATAAATGTTGTACCAAGTACACATCTCCTCCTTTGGTCTCACACAGAAATTGAAGTTTTAAAATACAGTCTATATCATTGTTTACCCTGTATTCAGATTTACCTTAGACCCAACCAGATCAGCTTTGCTCATAACTCTAATTTAAGTCTGATCTCTCTCTCTCTCTCTTTTTTAATTTGCACTATAGAAAATTTCAATTCCAGACCAAATAAATCTTTCTTCTGTTGGTCTCAAAGAGTATGTGTGGTTCTAAAATATAGACACTGTTTTCTTTACCCCTACGCTCTGAATTACTTTAACCCCAACCTTTTGGCTTCATTCTTATCTGTAAATATCAGGTTATACATATAAAACAGCCTCTCGAAATCCAGAAATAACAATCACCACTCCAGACTTAAAGTGTCTGCTCTAAAAGCTTATAATCTAGGCCCCTGTTTTCTTATAAGCATTTTCTAATGGTGACCATACCATTCTTGTTCTTTCGTTTCTGGCTTATTTTGTCTCACCAAATATTCCACATATTCATTCACATCGTTGCATGCCTCACGACTTTGTCCCTTTTGGTAGCAGCACAATCTTCATTCATAGTATGTACCATTGTCTGTTAATCTACTTCTCCATCAGTGCATCTGTCATTGAGTATCACGTAGAGGACCCAAAGTCTACAGTCCATCAACATTATCAATTTTAGATAATTTTATTGTTCCCAAGAGAAAGAAAACCAATAAATACACCCTCACCAAATAGGAAATCTAAACTTCCTTTTAACTCTTGTCCTCCCCCCCTTATTTACCTCTGCTGTTGCTGTGGTAGTGCTGATGGTTTCCTTTTGAACATAGCTCATAGCATGCAATAGCAGTTTTCCCCTGTACCCTGGACTTAAACACTCTTTATATAAGAATCATATCTTTGAAGTAATTTTTGTGAGAATTCATAGTTCTAGTGTCACATAGGTCTATACAACCCCTTTCAATTGTGTTCATCTTCAATATAGTAATATTATTTACAGACCCACTAGAGAACCACCTTCACTCCTATCTATTCCCTCACATTGGAGTTTGTGCTGGTTTGAAAGGATGTATGGACACTAGAAAAGCCATGTTTTAATCAAAATCCCATTTCTAAAATGGCAGAATAATCCCTATTCAATACTGTATGTTTGACTCTATAATTAGATCATCTCCCTGGAGATGTCTTCCAATCAAGAGTGGTTGTTAAGCTGGATTGGGGAGATGTGTCTTCACCCATTTGGATGGGTCTTGATTGGTTTACTGAAGTCGTATAAAAGAGGAAACATTTTGAAGAATGGGAGATTCGGAGAGAGCAGAGAATGCTGCAGCACCACAAAGCGGAAAGTCCAAAAGCCAGTGACCTTTGGAGATGAAGAAGGAAAACGCCTCCTGGGGAGCTTCATGAAACTGGAAGCCAGGAGAGAAAGCTAGCAGATGATGCTGTGTTTACCATGTGCCCTTCCAGCTGAGAGAGAAGCCCTGACCATGTTCGTCATGTGCCTTCTCACTTGAGAGAGAAACCCTGAACTTCATCGGCCTTCTTGAACCAAGGTTATCTTTCCCTGGATGCCTTTGATTGGACATTTCTATAGACTTGTTTAATTGGGACATTTTCTCAGCCTTAGAACTGTATGCTAGCAACTTATTAAATTCCCCCTTTTAAAAGCCATTCATTTCTGGTATATTGCATTCCAGCAGCTAACAAAATAGAACAGAGTTCAACTTCATTAGCTAACAGTTCACCCATCTCTAGCTTCTATGTATCTTTAAGACCCCTATATTCTGTAATATAAGCCTCTGATTACACTTTTATGCTGGTTATAAAAGTGGAATCATGCAATGTTTATCCTTTTGTGCCTGGCTCACTTCACTCAGCATTATGTCCTCAAGGCTAATCCATCTTGTTATATGCTTCAGGATGTCATTTTGTCTTACTGCTGCATAATATTCCATCATATGTGTATATCACATTTTGTTGATCCACTCGTCTGTTGATGGGCATTTGGTTGGTTTTCATCTTTTGGCGATTGTAAATAATGCTGCTATCAACAATGGTGTGCAAATATCTGTGTCGTTTCTTTCAGCTCCTCAGGGTATATACCAAGTAGTACCATTGCTGGGTTATAGAGCAACTCAATATTTAGTTTCCTAAGGACCTGCCAAACAGTTTTCCATAGTGGCTGCACCATTATGCATTCCCACCAACAGTGCATAAGTGTCCCAGTTTCTCCACATCCTCTCCAGCATTTATAGTTTCCTGTTTGTTTAATAGCAGCCATTCTTATAGGTCTGAGGTGGTATCTCATTGTAGTCTTGATCTGCATTTCCCTTATAGCCAATGAAAATGAGCATTTCTTCATATGCTTTTGAGCCATCTGTATTTGTTCTTCAGAAAAATCCCTACTCAAATCTTTAGCCCATTTTATAATTGGATTGTTTGTTCTTTTGTTGTTGAATTGTATGATTTCTTTGTATATACAGGAAATCAAACCTTTGTCTGATATGTGATTTCCAAACATTTTCTCCCATTGAGTTGGCTGCCAGTCTAATCTCTTTTTCTGCTTTTTATGCAGTTGCTATGTGGGCCAATGCTGATCCTCGTAGCTGCAGAACTCTAGCTCCAAGTATCAGGTGTCACACAGGTACCTGAATTTTCAGGGAATGGCCAGGTTATACCCAAAGAGCTCAGCATCTAAGAATTAAGAAATAACAGTTACAACTCAGAAGTAGATGTGACTGCTGTAAGAGCATACAATCTAGGAAAGGGGTGCTGTATTTTTTAGAAAGAGAACCAACGGATGGTCAGCCAGGTTTGATAGCTACTGCACTTTACATAACAGACTCCATAGCAGACTCCAGCTTCTTTGAATGGCCTCAGATAGGATCATGATAGAAATGATGCAAAAAGGCAGAGAAGGGAGTCAGTAACAACCTTTTCTTCAGGATGAAATGTCCCTAATAGCTGAATTTGTGTTGGATCAGTCATCATCTATTGAGCTGATTCTGTCAGAAGAGCCCCTCATGAGTAGAGGAAAACCTTGATTCACCCCTTCTGGATGGTCGCTCTTATGGAGGGAGTGAGGTTGTACCAATGCAGGGCAGCATCAAAATTCAAAGACAAGTCAGGATGCTGCTGTAGGTCCACAGTTATAAGGGGCACCACAGCCAAATCCTCTCCAACTTCCCCAGTGACAGATAAAAAGAGAAAATGTGAAAGAGAAGCTTGAAAGCAAGATATAAGCTCTGTGAAATAAAAATGAGACAGACACATGCACCAAACAGTCACAAAGCCACTGCTGGCTCCAGGACTAGAAACAGATTCAGGCAGCTGGGAGTTCATATCTTGTGGTGTAGGGAGATCTGACATTCTCCCATATAAGGAAAGGAACAAGAATTAGGCTGGCTGCTTGAAAAAGGGTGGGGCTATCCTGTCTGGGAAAGGGACCAAAAAGAGCTACTGCAAATGGCTGCCTCATCAGGATTAGAGATAACACTTATTGTGTACTTGCGATGTTTCATGTACTCTTCTAAGCTTCTTATCTGGATTAATGTATTTAATTCTCACAACTCTATGAGGTAGGTCATGTCATTATTTCCATTTTAGAGATGAGGCAAAGAAATATTATTATGTTTCTTGACTTGAATCACACAGGTAGTAACTTGCAGATCTAGGATTGACCCCCAGGAAGTCTGTCTCCCCAGGGTGTGTGCTTAACTACAACCATGTCCTCTGAGTGAGTTGCAGGTCTGGGGAAGTTGAAGGAAGCAGCTACAGTATTGTATCCAGACTCTGAGCAAGTCATATGCTGGTGCCATGATAGGACCTATGAGCCTATCAGTGCAGGACAGGACTCACTGATGGAAGATGGATTCTGTTCTGGGGTTCCCAGAGTCTGGCTGGAAGGCAACTAATAAACTGCTAGACTGAGAGGGATGAAGTGACAAAGCAAGTATGAGAGAGGGGGGAGGGAACAGAAAAGCAAAAATGGAATAAAAATAGATGGCTACAGAAAAGGATCAAGGAGAAATCTCATGAATTAGATATTTTCATTAAAATAAAAACATTGTGACAAGATAAACTCTAGCCTGAATAAATTGAAGAGAGAATTAGTGAATTGGAAGATTAAATTGACGGAGTCATCTAGAGTGCAGAATAGTGAGCTAAAGACATGAAAAATATGAAGGAGCAGTTACTCATAACAGTTGCTCTTATTTTTTGGGGGGAGGTACATCAGGCACTGGGTTAAAGACTATATTTATCTTATCTTATTTGAACTTCACAGTGACCCTTTGGGATCAGTAAAAATATCCTCATTTTATAGATAAGCGAGTAACCTGAAGCACAGGGGAATTAAGCAATTTGCCTAAGGTCATATTCTTAATAGAACTTGGATTTGAGCTCAGGCAGGGTGACTTCAGCACCTATGTGATAAATTACTGTGTCATTATGTTCCCAATTAAGATGTATAAAAAGACTAAAAAACACAAGATTTCCACAAGAAGAGCAATGAAATGTCAGAAAAACAATGTTTGAAGGGTATTGGTAGAGAATTTTCCAAAATAAAAGACAAGAACTGCAAGATTAAATGAGTACACTGTGTTCCAAGGAGGATAAATAAAAATAAACTCATACCTAGATACATTTTAGTAAATCTGAAAAAGTCAAAGATAGAGAGAAAATCTTGCTAACTACCAGCGAGAAAAGACAAATTATTCAGAAAGGAATGACAAATTGACTAACAGCAGAATTCTGTCAGAGAAGATAATGAAGTGATATTTTTTGACTGAGTCACTGTAGCTGTTCAAGCCTCAATTTCATTGTTTGTGAATTGGGATTTTGAGGCTTGGCAGAGATAATATATATTAAATAGTTTGTAAATGGAAATGTGCTCTGTAAGTATTATATGAGGGAAAATAATAGCTTCTTTTGTTGGCAGTCTTCTCTGTACCAGGCACATGCTAGGATCCATTCATATATTACCTCTAATCTTCATTATAAAAATTTGAAATAACTATTATTAACTCTATTACATAGATGAGTAACAAGGTGTAGAACTTGTTTAAGTTCACACAATGAGTAGACTCTGGAGCTAGGATTCCACAGGCAGAGGTGGCCTGGAGTTGTGCTTTAAGGGTAGGTTTACCCTGTCTCCTCACTTGGTTTCTGAATGGCAGGCTATTTCTGAACTTTGGCATCAGAGGATTACCCACATTCTTTAAATATTGGTCAGAAGCAACCTTTGCATGGGAATTCACACTTTAGACAATATTGAGACAGAGACGCAACCAAGTATTTCACAGAAATTCTATGTAAAATCTTATCAGTTTCCTCTAAACTTGGGTAGGGGATTACAAAATTACAAAATCTAAACAGAAGTACTTTCAGGAAGCTTGATGTAGGAAGAATCCTGGCTCTGACATCCTAGGACGTGTGCTTTTATACCTGCTTTCTCTCTGTCCTAACCTCTCTGAGCCCCAGTTGTCTGATCTATAAAATGGCCACAGTAGGTGTTTCGTGTAGCATAGGAGATGCAAGGTTTAAATGAAAAAAATTTCGTTAAAGCACTTTATAGCCCTTTGTGGCCATATACAGGTTAAAGCTAATAATAAAAGCTTTTAAACAAACAAACAAACTTGAGTTTTTTATACTGAGTTCTCATGGCTTTAGGTTCTGCATAATTTATCATTGACCAGGTATCCTGTGTCATATATTCAAAGGCGGTTTTTCCTTGTGGTAAGGGCAAGTACGAAGATGGGTAGAGTCGGCCTTTTTCTGTAGACAGTACAGTCATTTTTCTTTCTTTTGTTTATCACACATACACCTCCTACTCTAATTATAAAAGTTGCATAACAGAAAATGAAGGAGTGTATTCAAACAGAAATAATCTGTAATTCTACAACCCAGCAATATGTAGTTGATTAGGATTTTGTTGCATTTCCCTCTTGGCTCTGTTCTGTCATACACATATGTACATATGCTTGATGTTATCTATACTAATTATTTCAATATGTAATATGTATGTAAAATCCAGTATTTTTGTTTTGTTTTGCTTTTCTTTATTTTAAACCACACAATATATGAATTAGCTCTTGTAGCAACAATTCAAGCAACACAGATAAGAAATACGTAACGTATTTAACCTAAAGCTGTGGGTCAGCTGTACAGCAGATGGAGAGCCAATTCTAATACTAGTTCTGGCAAATACTAGATTTCTATTTGGGTCTTTTTGAGTTCAAGGAGGTGAGGTACACAGGTGGGCAGAATCTTCATTAAGACTACTGAGGAGAGCAAGAGAGAACAGGAAATAATCTGTTCTGTTGAATGCTTTTTGCTTGGAATAAAACCTTTTCAGAATTTAAATGTTACCACTGTGTTGTATTGTCTTGCACGTACCTGAAAAATCTTTACTTATTCTTTTAATTTACACTTTTTTGCTATTTGTTTTATGTCTATTTCTTGTAGGCAGTATATATAAAGGTTGATTTTATAACATAACGGGAGATATTTGTATTTTGATAGGGTAAGCTCCTTATATTTATCATCATGATTGATTTCTTTGATGTTGTATTTGCCACCCTATTTTATGTTTTCCGTTTTATGCTTCTTTGACTTTTGTTTTCTATCTTAAGCTATAGCAAATGTTTTATATTCTTCAGTGATTTGGAGAGCACGTCCTATTTTAAATTAAATTAAAACTTACTTTTAAGTATTAGAAACATTTAAAAATATACTTTAAAAAGTTTTTATTGAGATATAAACATATATAAATAAAATGCATAAAATACATATGTTCAGTTTATTGAATAATTATCAAGCAAATATCTACCTAAACACAACCCCTTTTACTTTCAATCTTTCTGTATTCTTGTGGAAGAATACATAAGAATACATAAAGATGTCCTTCTTAATGGATGATATAGAGGGTTTTTATTTTCATTCAAGTATGATTTTCTTTGTCTTTTATTTGTAGCATTTAGTCCATTTAGATATGAAGGAATTACGACAAGATGTATTTAAATATACCACCTTATTTTGTGGTTTCCATTTATTCAACCTCTTCTAGGCTTCTTGTACTCTCCTTTTTTGTATTCATTTGGCTTTATGAATTATTTTTTTCTGAAGTTTCATTTTTTTCTCTCAGCCAGTTTGAAACTATATATTTGTTTGTATTCATTTGGAGAAATTGTTACATTCATATGGAATTATCAAATTCTGAAATTAATTGATAGCTTTACTCTCTTTCTGATACTAAAAACATTTTAAACATTTAGGTCCTTTCTCTCCTGACTTTTTATTGTTGTCATATCTTTTAATTCTTTATTTTTTAAATTCCTTGAAGCATTTAATACTATTTTTACTCTTTTTACATAGCTAATATTTAGATTTACCCACATATTCAGTACATTCTTAGCTGTTCATTTCTTCTTTAATCCTCGTCCTTCTCTCTGGGATTGTTTCTTTTTTACCAAAAGTATACCTTTTTGACTCTGCTGATGGTGACTTCTCAGTTAGTTTTGGTCCAAAATGTATTTACTTCATCTTAATTTTGAAAAATATTTTGTGTGTGTGTGAGGAATAAATAAATTGACAGCTGTTTCCTTTCCGTGCATTGAAGATACTGTTTTGGCTATTGGCTTCCACTGCTGCTTTTGAGAAGTTGACCAACAGTATGGTTGTTGCTCCTTTGAAATAATCAGTCCTTTAAGATTTAAAAAAATTTTTTTTCTCTGATGTTTTTTCAATTTATCTAGGTTGGACTGGGTGTGGATTTCTTTCTATTTATCCTTTTTAGGATTCATTAGACTCCTTAAGTCTGTGTAATTGGTGTCTTTCATTAATTTTGGGAAATTCCAAATATTGTCACAGCCCTATTCTCTCTCCCTTCTCTTTCTGGAAATTTGTGTTTTATATTCTGAATGATTTTGCCAGCCCCATTGGGTTTACAGATTCCTCCTTTAACATATTTTTGGCTGGTATACCCATCCATTGTTTTTTATCCCAGAGGTTCCTGTGAATGAAATGCTATTAACTTTTATTGCTTCCTTGCACAGATTTATTGCACTTATTTTAAAAGTTGTCTTTTTAAAAAACAATTTAAACACAGTAGTAATATAATTGAGTTTTAATCTAGTCTGATAATTCTGATATCTGAAATATTTGCAGGTCTGTTTCTGCTTTTCGTTGTCTCTGCTTATTTTCACTCCCGTTTCTCTAGCTGTTTACCTTTTTTTTGTTATAGTGAGCATGTGCCAAAGATTTATTTAACTCATTAATGAGGCAACCAGCAGAATGGCAAAGCTGGTTCAAAGAAGGATATAAGAAAATGATATACATATAGTCAGTGGAAAAAACAGAAATGCTGTAATAAGATGGGAAAGATAGAAAACCATTGAATGCCTGACAAGGCAAGAAAGCCACAACCCTTGGAGTTACCTTATCTACCAAAGTGAAATCCCATGCAATTTATCAATCTTCTCTAAAATAACAGCTAACTTTATAGATCTGGTTCCTAATCAAAAGTACTAGGTCAAAATTACCTTTTTCTAGAACAGGGGTTAGCAAAATTTTCTGCATAGGGCTAGACAGTAAATATTTTATATTTATAGGCCATGTAGTCTGTCACTACTAATAATACTTGACTTTGCTCCTGTAACATGAAAGCAGCTACAGATTGTACAAAAACAAATGGGTATTCTGTTCTTCCAATGCGACTTGATTTATAAAGACAAATGGTGAGGCAGGGCAAGACGGCGGCATAGGGAGGAGTGAAGTTTAGTTAGTCCTCTAGATTTGCTAGTAAATAGCCAGGAACTGTCTGGAACAACTGTTGGGGGACATCTGTGACTGGACACACATTGTACACCAGTCTGGAATGGGTGGAAGGGCAGAGTTCAATTATTTTTGACTCTATGAGTCTTATTACCCTCAGAAATATTATTTCTAGAGCTTGTTGTTGGCATAGTCTGAAGGTGCATTCTTTCAGAGAGGATTTGTGCTGATTTCATCCACGTGCCTAGAGGAAGTGCCTCTCTAGAGTCTCATTAAATTAAATTCATGGCCTGATGTGTTTTTTAGTTTGTTTGTTTTTTTCCAACCAAGTGACATGAACTTCAACTACACATGTGCTCAAGGGTTGTTTGTGTTTGGAACTTCTCAAGTAAGTTTTAGCTTTCACTTTTCCCCTTCTCTGCTCAGTGCCAAGGCACCTTTCCTAGCATTATCCTGGAGCAGCCCTGGTGAGGGTGGGAGGGGGCAGGATGACTTCCCCTTTGGGGCCCCAGCTTTACGTGTGAGGCCTCTGGATAAATGCTTAGAGGACGCAAGACCCTTCTGTGTAGTTCAGTCTCTGGGATTTGATGTTAAAAGGGAAGCTCAAGTTTGCAGGGATAGACAGACACCCTCAGGACAGACTGCTTTACTGCTGTTTACCTGTCTGGGTTTTCACTACTATTCAAACTTTGGTCTGGTAATTCCTTGGAATGTTGTTAGTCTTCTCTGCTTATGAGATGATTTTGTAGATATCTTTGTGGAATTTTTAGTTGTTCTCAACAGAAGGGTTGGTCTGAATTACTCACCTACCATAATCCCGCAATGGAAGTCAATATATGTATATAGGGTAAAGAATTTAGCATACATTTTACTTCCTTCCATCATTCTCTTCTCTCCTTCCCTCCCCCCTTTTCCATTTCTCGTAATACAAATTAATATTCCAGAATATTTATTATAAAATATTGTTATTTTTACATCATGAGGCTTCTCTTTTGAAAATTATTTCTGAAATTTGTATTCAGTTTTTTAATCATATTTATAGCAATTCATTAGATTTATACTTAATAGAATTAATAAGTCAGCAAAAACTTCCCCCAGTCTTAACTCACAAATCTTTAATTTTAAAAAACAAAATTCAGGAAGGAAAAATAGGGGGGTATATTTTTGAATTCTTGCACATCCCACAATGTCTTTCTGCTTTAATGCTTACACATTAAAGAACACTTGGCTGGGTCTAGAATTGTTTTGAAACACTCTTTTCTTTTTAAAACCAATTTTCTTCTTCAAACCAATTTTATTCTTCCAGTTAGAGTTGGAATGAAGAACACGGAAGTCACCTTTGTAGGTAAATTAAAAAAAATTTTTTTTGACTGAATGAACATCTGAATTTTAAAATTCATCCTTAAGTCATAAATATGTCCTAGATTTTATTCACTTTATTCACTGCTGAGTACCCCATGTTCACAAAAGTACCCCCAATTTTCAATGCACCAAGCCCCAACATGCTCAGTGGCAGGAATCTTAAACTTTCTCCAGATCCCTGCCCCTACTATTCCAGAGAATCTCCAGGGACACTTATATGTCTCGCTTCAATGTTACCCAGTCTCCACCAGTTTCTGAGTCAAAGTCAGAAACACTGGCTCCTAGAATGTTAGTTTCACAGTCAGGCAGAACTGAATCCCGCAGCTCGAACTGTCCCTCTGCCGGTGGGAAAAACCTGCTCTTGTGCCTCCCTGCACTGCGGACCATCTCCAAGCTGCCTGTGCCTGTGCATCCCTTGGGGGCTGCCTGCTGCCCCCCCCCCCCACTTTCCTCCCCTGACCAGAGCCCCCACTGCTCCTTGTCTCTGTGGCCATTGGGGAGTTACCTGCCTCTGCTTTTGCCCAGCTCTGTCAGCAGGTGTTCCCAAAGGAGAACTGTCTGATCCTAATGCCATCTCTCCTACTGAGTCCCTGAGTTCCATGAAATTCAAGGGCTAGACCTGGGCATCTGTTTTAAGTCCTTGACAATTCCATGACAATTGAGAAGCTCATAGAACATTCTGTGGTCAGCAGATAAGAGGAGACTCTGCCTGGACCTTACCACCTAATTCCACATGCCTTTGCTCTGACTCATCCAAAACACCCCATTATTGTTTCAGTTGAAAAATTGTGCCAAGAGGCAATGTCTAATCTAGGTAGGGAATTTTAGGTTGCTCATTATGGCTTTTCTTACTAACCAGTGGGCATTCTTCTAATGCTGGGATGGGACTAAGTGGGAACTTTTTCTATTTGTGTACCTAATTTCAATGCCTTGAACAGATCAAAAGTACAATCTCCAGAATGGTGGGTTACCTCTCACATCTCCTATTTACACAACTCAGGATAGCACTTTTCTGATGGACCCATCAGATAGCATAGATGGAGGCAAACAGGACTGTATTCCAGGTCTCTTAAATAGCATTATCGACATGATTTTCTGACTAATTCAGGTTCAGTGTCTCTGATCCAGGAGAAGTAAGGTGTGGAGTGAACAATGTGCTGCCTTGCCCAGATTCCCCTTTCCCATTCCCCCAGCTGCTGGAAAGACAGCCTTAGACAGCCCTCAGCTGTCAGCCCTCTTGGGGACTGCCTCAGCCAAGGATATACTCTCTTCCTATGGTACCCTATTGCCTATGACTGGTTGATATGGGGATAAAAAGTCTTGCCCTGCTTGCCCAGCTGGGGATAACTGTGTAAGGCCATTCCAGTTTCAGAGCTCCTTGTAGGAGAGAAGACCTTCTGGAGACCACCTAGTAGCACTACTCCCTCTCTTTCCCTGTCCTGCTTCCTTCCTTTCTACTGGTGGTGATTCCAAGAGCATTGTTTAATAAGAGTCCTGCACCCTAATTTCCATCTCAGTGCTTGCTTTCTGGAGAACACAACCTGTGGCACTGAAGAACTGGGGATACTTCCTCATCTCCCGGTGCTGCTGCAGAGGGTGAGGTGTGGACCAGCCCCACCACTTGTTTCACAATCCAGCTCCACTAGCCTCGTTGTTCATAAAAGACTCCTCCTAAATTCAAGCAATAGGCTGACTGTAAGTGTTTGTATTTAGGGGTCTTAGATGAGGTCATACTGTGCTTTTGTGCTTTTTGTGATTTTATATTTTAAGGGAAAATAGGGGAGGATCTGAGTTAGGGATTACCAGGTAGACAATTTTTTAAATGAGATATCCTCCCTCCTTCTTTCTTCCTTCTTTGCACATTTTCTGTCTGTATTAGTTTCCTAGGGCTGTTGTAAGAAAATACCACAGAATGGGCTAAACCAAGAGAGATTGCTTTTCTCACAGATCTAAAGTCTAGAGTTCTGAAATCAAGGCATCAGAAGGACCATGCTGCCTCTGAAACCTGTAGGGCAGAGGCCCTCCCTGCCTCTTCCAGCTTCTAGTGGTTCCCTCAGTCTTTGGTGTTCCTTGGCTTATACCTACATCACTCTTTTCTCTGCCTTTGTCTTCACATGGTGTTCTTCTCTGTGTGAGTCTGTCTTTGTGTCTTTTCAAATAAGGATGCCAATAATTGGATTTAGGGCCGATCCTAATCCAGTATGACCTCATCTTAATTTACATTTTAATTACATCTCCAGAGACCCTATTTCCAGATAAAGTCACAGTCATGGGTATTGGGGCTTAGGACATGAACAGTTCAACCCATTACATTCTTTTTCCTTGAATGTAATAGTGAGGCTGATTTACCATAAATGAGGAACACTATTTACTCGATTGTTCTCTTCATTTGAAGTCTCCCCAGCCCCCAAAATTTACTGTGTTGAGCAGCCAGGCACAGGACTAGGGGAAGAGCACTGAGCTGGGGATTTGAACCTTCATCTCCTGGTCCCTACTCCACTACTGACTGTTCAGGAGAAACATGTGAGGGAGTTACGGCTCAACCATTTGGACTACTTGCTTTACCACTTTCTCATAAAGGTTGATGAGCCTGTTGCCTCAAAGGCAAAGAGGAAGGGGCAAGGTATGTGAGGAAGAGTGGTTGGCATTGCATCTCATGGACCTGCTATACTCACCTTCTGGGGTCTTCAGTTTTCTCCATCCTAAGGAAGTAAACCAAGCACTTTAAGTGCTCATGCTCCATCTCCCATTTCCAGGAAAAAGAGGCCATGAGAGGTGTGTGTCACTGATCCTTCTAGATAAAATTGGAGCTTGGGACTGTGACTTAACCTGGGGAATGAGGAACCCACACCTTTAGTCTGGAGGTGAGAACAAAGAGGAATTAGTGTGGGTTTTGGGCAAGATGGGGCAGCTGTGGCATGTGGGTGTATGTTCATATTTCTGGGCTAGTGATCAGGGGAAAGTCTGATGCATGGTATCCTGGGGAACAGCAGAGAACAAGAAAGGAATTCAAAGCAAGTGTTCATTGCTGAGAACTGGGAGGCAGGAACCAGAAGCAGAAACCGAAGGGAACCCCTGAGACACGAGTCTTCTTGGAAAGGTGCTTTCAGAGTGACTGTGCTGGAGGGACCAGGTGTGCCAAGCCGGTTTGGGGAGGAAGGAAGAAGAGGCAAACCAAATGGAGCCCTTGAAAAAAAGCAGAGCTGGGATGACAATGCCAGCATGAGGAAACACTGGGAAAGAAGATGTGTGTGATGATTTAAACCGCATTTGCAGGGTGGCAGAGTCTGCCTGAGGGCGGAGGGGTGGTAATTGAAGTTCCAAAAGCATGAAGACATTTAGTGGAAGATTAACTCAAGAAAGCATTGTGTCTGTAGGAGCCAGGCAACTGGCCTGAGGGTGACAGACAGTGATGGAAGCTCCTGGCTTCCCACCACTGAATGGGAACGAGGAAGCAGATCCTTGCTTTTTTTCATCCTCACAGGGAGATACTGGGCTCTGTGCTAATTCCCAAAGACAAACACATCCTTCACAGTAACACCAATGTCCTGGCCCACCTGGGGGATAAAGTGTGCCACCCATCTTGGAAGCCATCACTAGTGTCCTGGGGTGGGGCTGCTTACTGCTTCCTCCAGCTAAAAAGTAGCCATTGACTGAATGAATGGGTGGGCTAGTGTTTACGGAAGCCACAGAGGCCCCTAGGACAGTTGGTGGCTGCTGTCAATGCATGAGCCACCTCCTGCCACTCCTCAGGGGGAGCTTGGGTGTCTCTCACCTGGGACGCTAGCTTTCCAAGGCCTCCTTGGGCAGTGACCCTGCTTTTGCCCCTGGTATCTGGTTCCTCTGTGCTAACAGCCAGGTGGCCTCTCCATTCTGGGTGCGAGGGCGGGGGATGAGTGACTGGGAAAGCAGTAATGTGGAATTTTCTTCCATCCATAGACCCAGGAAAGCTGAGAGAAGTTGGGAGAAGCTATTGTTTGTGCCTTGAATACCATCTTTGCCTCAGGCTGCAGCTTCAAGTGACAGACCTTTACATCAACAGGGTTGTTTCCCTGATGCTCAGGCTCTCATTTCCCCACAGGGTTTTCTGGTGAAGTGGGAGTTACATGGCTTATGATGGAACTTCTTTCTGCATCTGGGTCCCCTGGGAGCCTGGGCCTCCCCTCCTCCTTTCCCAGGCCATGGAGGCAGCCACTGATGCCTTCCTGCCTGGCACCCAGACATGCCCAGAAAGCCCTGAGATGCCAGTCTTGGGCAGGGGTCTCCTGGGCTGGCAGTAGGCAGATGCCTCCTCTTTTCTCTTCTTCTGTCCTCAGGGAACTCACATTCCCGGGTACAGAAGAGGAAATTCAGCAAACTACTCTCATAGATTTATTTTGATTGCACAGAAGAATCTCATCTACATATATTAGAGTAATACAGGCATTAGCCAAGTGCATTATAAGCATGTTTTCTCAACATAGAAATCTCCTTGTTTTAGAGAAAGATTTGACATTGACATCCCTTAACCCATGAGATTTCATGCTCAGAAGGAGCCCCCAAGCCCCTAAGAGGGGCCCAGAAGATGCTCCTGTTTCCTAAAGTTTTTCTGACCTGCTTGCCACAATGCTTGACATTCCCATAATACTTATTCCTTTAGATTTAAGGAACTGAAGCTACTTTTAAAATTTAAATGTTGACTGGAAAGGGTAACATAAGTGATAATTTGCATTAGCTTGAATTAATTTATCAGGTTTGCTCTAGTCTCCTATGAGTGCCGGCAGAAGTGGAAATTAGTTGTGATTGAGGCTGAGGAGGGAAGCCAGTGGGCAGGCTGGGAGGCAGGGCAAGTGGGGTTCTCTTAGGGGAGGGCAGCCTGAGAACACTGGCTGTCTGGGGAAGAGGTGGGTGCAGAACAAACGGCAGGGGCTCTGGAGCCAACCTGGTATGTAGTTGCTTTTTAGGGACCTGCCTATCAATCATATACATGCAACTAATATTCTACTTGGTTGTTCCTTAATTGCCACATCTGTTTCATCGCCAGCAAAGTCACAGCTTAGCTGTCTTTGCATCAGTTCTTCTACTGTTCTCTGTGCATGAATCATAAAATCCATAAGCCAAGGCCTGAGTCATTTTTATTAAATCACAGAATAGTTAGTTTGTTTTGTTGAATTCTGTTGAAATGAAGAGTATCAACCAAGTTTCCGTGGGCTCTACCAGATGGGAAGCAAATGGGTCATTTGATTTTTGCTGGCTTATGCTTTTCCCTGCTAATGCAGGTCTTATCACCCATCTCAAATTTCACCCAGTGTGAGGTAGACAGAGAAGGTACCACTGAACAGCTCTTTCTAACATGGGCACCTTTTTGCCTGGCGAATGGGGCATAATAGAGCCTCTCTAATTTGACAGAGTTTGCCCTTCCCTATACTCCTAGGTGTGCAGAGCTAGTCCCTAAGGGAGGGGGGATACATTCAAGGGCTGCTACATACAAAGCTACCAGGTAAAAAGGCTACCAAGTAAAGACCAGCATCACATCTGTCTTCACAGAGCTTATGCTCTTTGGATCTATGATCATCATTATCATTTTCATCATAGGTATATTGAAATGAGAGACCAAAGAGAACTCACATCCAGTTCTTTCCCCAAGAATCTCTGATTCCCTTAGGACATCTCCTGCCCTGGGGAAAGAGACCTTGGTCACAACCCCTTCCCCTTTTTCAGTTTAATCATATTAGAACTTCACTAACAGATTGGGAAGGTCTGAATTGAGGTCCGTAGAAATGAAAGAAAAGAAGTCCTGAAGGAAGCTCACCATGAGGCTAGAGGACTTGATGACTTGTGCTCATCTCCACGGACCTTACTTATGTCCTGAATTCCCTTCCTCCGTAGCTCTCTTTATGCAAGGAGTAAAACATCAAACCAAGTTTGCTTCTTTCATACCTGCACAAGAACAGTGAAGAGTGGCTGGGGAAAAAATCAAAGCAGCACACGTTGAATTTATACTACTAATCTCAAATGGATCCTCTGCACTGCTGGTAGCTCCTACCATGAGTTCTTTTTCAATTTATTCAAGTTTCCAAGATTCCTTCCAACTTTTGCTCTGTCATTAATCTCCAAAAGCCCTCCTCCATCTTGCCAACTCAGAATCCCACCCTCATTTTCCCAAGAAAATAAAAGCCATCAGAGCAGAATTCTATCTTTCCATCATCAAATCCAGTAGACTGCTTGCCTCTGAAGCTCTGTTCTCTGCCTCCCTCTAGGATAAAGGATGAGCACTCCCAGCTCCTATGGAAGGCCAGCGCCTCCATGTGCAGCCTAGATTGCCTTCCATCTTGTCTACCCAAGAATATTGCTTTTTCATCTATCCCCTCTCTCGTGGATGGCTGGTAATGTCTCCTCTATGAACCTGCAGACATACTGTCTTATTTCTTTCAACCCAATAACAATGCCAAACAGCTTGCACTAGCCTCTGTGCAACACTGCTCCCCATCTCTATCACTCTGTATCTTTTACTCTGCTTTGATGTTTTTGCACCTTTGTTAATTTATTGTCTGTCACCCTCTTCTCCCTGAATATAAACTATAGTGCCCCAAGTGCCTGAAAGAGTGCCTCACAAATATAGATACTCAGTAAATACTGATTGAATGGATTGCAAATGAATGAACACAATAAAAGGGAAAACTCCAATATTCTGAGTCCCCTCTAACCACAAAAATATAGTATAAAGTGCTCAAAGATGAATGAATGGCAGGATGCCATTGAATGACATTAACCACAGGCTAAAAAATATATATGATAAGAAACCCTATTACCAGCACAGAGCATACTGCCTATAGGTATCAGATGCAAGGGGAATGCAAGTCAAACCAGTGAGCTGGTATAAGACACCCCTGTAGATGTCTCTCCTTTAAACAGGAATTCCTGAACAGCTGTTTCCAATTCCTGTGGTGTGCTCTACCAGGTAGTTTCTTGAACCCTAATGGAGATGGACATTTGAAAGATTGCTGCTCACTGGTCATTCTTAGATAAAACTGAGGGCCAGAAGCAGGCACAGCTTTGGCTCAAGTTGAAACTTACCGCTGTGGAAACTTGCCCTACAAGAGAAAAGTTATTCTAGCGGCAGTAAAGGAATATCAGGTTAAGGGAATATTAGGTTAGAGCAAGGGCTTTCTGGCCTCTTGAAGGACAATACATTTTTTTTTTTTAATTTTAAGTGAGTGCATTTGACTTTTTTCCAGTACATTCTTCAGAATACCAGGCTAAACAGAGAATAAGAGGGCAATTTATAACATAGGAGCAGAGTGATGAAAACTTGTGGAGTTGGCTCCCCGAGGAAATGATGAACAGTAGGATATTGCCTGCTGCTTTCCACTGATAGGTTCTGGGCAGGTTACACCCAGGGCAGGAGATGTACTGAGGGAACCAGAGATTCTTGGGGAAAGAACTGAGTGAGATGTGAACTCTCTTTGGTCTTCCATTTCAATAAACTTATGATGAAAATGTTAATGATGATCGTAGACCCATGGAGCCTGAGGACAGGATGATGCTGGTCTCTGACATGTTAGCCTTTTGACCCAGTAACCTCCACTGGCATAGTGCCTGAAACAAGTAGTAGTTGATGAATAAATGAAAGAAAGAAGTTATTATTTTAATACTGACCTTTCAGATCTATAGTAAGGAAATAAGAAAACTGTTAGGTACCCTTTATTTTTGCAAAGAAAGTGATCTTGAGCCAAAAAAATCCTCCCCTCTGGGGTTCTCTAAAGCAGTTCAGTTGATGTTGAAGCATTCTTCTGTTGTCTCCTGGGATTGGCACCTGGAAGAGGAGAGGGGAGTTAAAAATAAATACTTAGACTCGGAATTCTTAAACTTTTTGTGGCAACAAAACTCCCTTGAGGATCTGGGGAAAGTATACTCCTTATGCCCAGGAATGTTTACATGCGTGCAAAGAATGAAGAAGGTTGCATCTGCGCATATATTTATTGGGTATACATTAATCACCGATTTCTAATTTTCTCTCCTTTTTCTTCCTCTATAGCAAGGTTTCTTATCTTTGGCATGAGTGACATTTGGGCCAGATAATTCTTTGTTTGGGGGTTGAGAGTAACCTCATGGGCATCATAGGATATTTAATAGCATCGGCGGCCTCTACCCACTAGATGCCTGTAGCACCACCACTCAGAGTTGTGACAATCAAAAACGTCTGCAGTTGTTGCCAAATATTCTATGGGGGACAAAATTGCCCCAGTTGAGAACTGTCTTGTAAGAGGATTGCTGATCTTCATATAACTTACTAGGTAGAAGAGGGGACTGTGTGTATCGCCTGTAGATCCTGTATTTGAAGGGTTATGGTGACCTCCATTGGTGTCTTCAGTAACAGCCTCATCTCCTCTGTGGCTCCAGCTCTTGCAGGGCTGGCCCACTGGGATTCCAGCTTCTGGGATTTGCTTCTTCCTTTTGATAACAGAGTGCAGTGGTACATGCTCAACTTTACTGATTTGGAGGACCAGACAGCACCCAATTCATGATGGGCAACTCAAGTCCTGTGGTCACTTGATAGCTCATTGTTGACTTCTCAAAAGAAGAATAGATGTGAGCAAGGAATGTATGCTTTTGCTCCAACACCCAGGAGGTCAGTGCTGTGGTTCTTTTACTGGGGCTTTCAGAGGCCACACACCGCCTCTTGGTTAACTCTGGACACTCTGAGCACTGTTGGGTCTGCTGGGTGAGAGACCTGGGTGCCAGGGCTGCTTACCAGTTGCCACTTCTCTTGCTCTGGGCCCCAATCTAATCGCTCAGCCCTACTGGTTCCTTGGGAAATTGGTCAGGGCAGCATATCCTTAGTGATATATATTGCCACAATTCAAAGAGACCCAGAACTAGCCTCTTTGATGTAGATAATTTAATATGGGTAATTAAAGCAATTCAGGAATAGATCCTCATTTGCTTACCTCCTCACAGGATCAAGGACTTGCACCTACTCGGAGTGGGGACTATTTCCGTAAAGTTTCTTTTGGGAGCTGTGGAATGCTAATCACCATCTCAAAGGGAGAACTGGCAGGCAGGCAGGCTGCTTCTGCTGTTTTTTTTTTTCCCAATGCCTCATTCTCATGCCTCAATCAATTATTAGCATTTGTTTTCTCCAGCTTGTTAATTAAACACAGATACTGTGTCTGTATGTTTCAGTGCCTGAGTTGTCACAGAATCTAATTTGCAAGAAAACATAGTTAGGCTGGCTTCTCTTTTCCTGGCTCTCTGTGTGTGGCAGGCATCTCCTTGGCTACTCAGCGCTGTGGGTCTCTCCGGTATTAACAATAATCAAATGTGTAGATAAGGACCCCATAGTCAACTTTCCTTGCCAGGAATACTCCTCTGCAGTGCTGCAGAAGAGACCCAGAGGTGATGAAGGAAATTCACTTTCTAGCAAAACAGCCCAATCCATTGTTAGGGACTTTCAGACATTAGAAAGCTACTTCTAACATTGAGCTTCATGTAGTCAGGCTTGCAAACTCAGCACTCAAGCACGAGTTTATTCCCTCTTAGGTATTTTGGCTTTGATTAAGATACCTTGATTATTGTCTTAAGTTCCCAAGTGTTTAGCTTCCCAAAGACATGTTTCACTGAAATGAAAATATCTTCCTTTAAAAAATAGAGCAATCTATTAGAAACAAATAAAAGCACAAAATGAAAACAGAAACAAAATCAAAGGCCAATCATTATAACTTTGAGTAAAATGTGTTTTTTCAATTCTCCCTAAATTTTCAGTATTTTAGTTTAGAATTTTTTGGATTGTGGGCCTAGCTTTGAGGCTTTGGGCATTTATTATTTCCATTAATTCATGAGAAACCTTGAGTTCAGGAAGTTAAGCAACTTACTTAAGTCTATACAGTAAATATTTGGGCTAGGATTCGAACCCTGCATAGCTGGGAGACAGGCTCCACCTGCCTTCTCCCACTCCACCCTGCAGTGTGGAGCCTCTAGCCAGAAGAAATTCAATAAATGACTGCTTTCTAAAAATCAAGGAGAAATCCTGAGTTTGTTGAGCAGTTTTTCTGCTCTACTACTAACAGACCTACATGGATCACCTGCATTTGTCAGAGAGAAGAAGCTCTCATTTCCAACTTTTCCAACAAGTTTTCTCTCCATTTGACTTTCTCATGACTATTTTTGTTGATTTTTGATGAGCAATTGCTCTAAGGCTCACTTTCTCTAAAGTTATTTTCTTTGGATTTATATGCTAGAATTGTCATAGAAACCAGCTCTCTCCATGGTGGTTACAAAGACTTGGTTTATACCAACACTGCTTTCTCAAAGGGCCGGGGCCCCTTCTGGAATAGCCATTTGGACAACACCTTGGAGGAGGACATAACAAGTGTGCCAAAGGCCAATCCAACAATGGGCATTTACTATGTACTGAATTTCAAATGAACACAGAGCTACAGCATGTGGAGGTATAGTTCACATATTGCACATAAGTAAAAAGACAAAAGAGATTTATAAGAAGTGGTTTTCCCAGTGGGCACACATCTAAGACCAAAGAAGTGTCTACTAGTCCTTAGGTCTAGAAATCTATGGAGATGACTCAGCAACTGTATTGGGATATCAGTAGCCTGAGAAAACAGTTTCATCATGCCTTTTTGTGTCTCATGAATGTCTGTTTTCCTGCAAATATACTTTCAGTCTTTACCCAGGGCCTATGACATTTTGCCAGTGTGCATGCATTTGCTGTTTCCTTAATAATATATATGTTTCTATTAGAGAACCTGTTTACTCCTGGGTACGTGAAGCATATTATCTCTTGTCTTCCCAATACTCCTGTGAGCTAGGGTATCCCCTTTTAACAAATGAAGAAACTGCAGCAAAGAGGTTAAATAATTTGCTAAGATGGTGTAGTAAGTGGTTGAGCTGGATACAACCTTGGATCTGTTTGATTCTCTCTTCTTTTCATTCCTTCTTTCATGCTCCCAAGTTACCCACTTACAGAACCCCTTTAGTAGAGGGGCTCTACTAGTACTGGTTCCTCTGCAAGACACTCAAACCTACTCTTTAATCATTACTTGAGACTGAACCACATCCCCCACAAAAGACATGTTTACTACTTAATCCACATTCCTGTGTGTGTGAACCCATTTGTAAATAGGACCCCTGAAGGTATTATTATTAGTGAAGGTGTGGACTCATTTGTGAATAGGATTTACAAAAGTCCTGTTTAAATGAGTCCAAATTGAATCAGGTTGGTCCTTAATCCATGACTGAAGTCCTCACAAACAAAGGAAAGTGGACACAGAAACCAAAAGACAGTAAAAGCAGAAGCCAGTAGACACAGGAGAGAGAGATGACCATGTAAAACTACAGACCCCAGGACAAAACAAGCCCTGCCGATACCTTGATGTTGGACTGCTAGCCTCCAACACAGGGAGACAAAAAAAAACCTTCCCGTTACTTAAGCCCCCATTGTGTGGTATTTGTCATAGCAACCCTGGGAAACTAAGACGATCATCAAAAACTATGTTTTTTCCTGGGATGCTCTGGTGGAAGTGGCCTCATGGCACCATTTCTCCTGTTCTTAGCAGGTGTGATTCAGTGCTTTGCTGTGTCTGGATGGAGACCACCAGGGGATCTGGGATCAAGGCAGCTCTACCAGGATTGAACATGTGCTCATTAGTACTGCAGTAATGGTTGCGACGCGTCATGGTCACCCCAAGGCCAATTACCTCAGTTAAATTGTTGGGCCTAACTTCTTCCCCAGAGCGTTAGGATTTGGGATGGGGGAGTGGTTGGTGAGAGGAGGAGTTGATCATGCTATTTCCCGCAGAGTCTGCTGCTCACTCTTGCTTGCTTCCTACTGTCTTTGCTGAATGACATTTGCACCAGCTGCTCCCAAAGGGAGTCATTTTGGTGAAATGTCACAGGCTTCAGCATGGATGATCCTTCTCCATCCTTCATTTCTCTCCCTACCACCTCCCTTCCACCCGTCAAGTGCCTTTTTTATTTTGAAAGGACACTGCCTTGAAATTCAAGTGCAAGAAAAAGTAATTACATTTTCTCTTCAGGTATACCTCTCAAAAAGCCTCCAAATCATCCCTAGCTGAAACACTGGGATTATTCCAGACGGAAAATAGTACTAGATGCAGCTTGGCTGATTTCCTCTCTGATTTCATCTGCCACTTTTCTCCTATTCTAAGGGCAACGATGACAGTGAGGTGGGCTGCTGCTACCTGTCTCCTTTCCATTACCTTCTGAGGGTGGAAGCCCCTCTTCCAGCA
This sequence comes from Tamandua tetradactyla, assembly GCF_023851605.1. Taxonomy (NCBI): domain Eukaryota; kingdom Metazoa; phylum Chordata; class Mammalia; order Pilosa; family Myrmecophagidae; genus Tamandua; species Tamandua tetradactyla. Next base: position 28,710,005 of record NC_135334.1, on the reverse strand, counting down.
GAAGTCAAGTGTTTCTTTCAACGTCACATGGGTGGTAAGTGATGAAGTTTACTTGCATTCATAGCCAGGTTGCTCTAACTCCTGAGCCATGGTTTTTAACTCCTGAGCCACAATTTTAATAACTCTGCCATGTAATTGCAATGACTATATTTGCAGAAGCAAAAATTGGAAAACATGGTATAACCAATAATATTCTTACCCTGATTTATTGCTTTCTTTGGATTTTTAATATGGGAAGATACCCAAAGGAAATCATACGTATACCTCTAAAAATCATCTTGAGTGACAAGAATAAATGATATGTGATTGGAATTGCCCCAGTAGATCCAGGACACAGAGATGCTATTTGGTGTGAAGAGCACATGTTCAGGAACTGAGTGTCCTCCTAGCTCTGTGATCATGGTTAATTCACTTCACCTTGTGGACCCCTATTTTCTTAGTTGGTGCCATGAGAGAGTTGGGTTAGATGAAATCTCAGGAACCTTTCTAGCACTTATGTTTGATGACCTTATAATTCTAGTTCCAGGCCAGATTTCATTAGTTGGGCTGTCACCAATTTAAAGATGAGATTCTAACTTTGGAAATGATTTTTTATACCTCTTCTACTTTGGACAAAACTTGGCAACATCTGAATTTCATCCTTTGCCATCTGGGGCCCTCCACCATTCCCTGGTGAGTCTACTTTCTTTCTTGCTAGACTGAATTCCTAGGAGCTGATTTTTCTAGTAAAATGATCTCCATTTGGATTTGTTTCCCTGCTTACTCCTTTCTCTTCCTTACACCTAGAGTCCTTCTATCTCCTTCTTCTCTAAGCCCTCCTTTGGAGTTCTCAACCTTTCCCTGTCCTGTTGCTTCCAGCCTCCTCCAATATCTCCCATTCTCTCTTTAGGATTGCAGTCTCCCTCTGCACTGGCTCTTTCCTCTCTTCAAATTTAATTTAGGCTTAGCTCTCCCCATATTGAAAGGGATGGCTAAGCCCAGCCATACCCTGGCTTTACTATTCCTGGGCCATAGTCATTTCTCTTCCCCTCCCATCTCTTCCTTTCCTCATTGCCCCTCCCCTACCACTTCTAAGTCTTTCTGCCCCTTCCACACTTACAAAATTGTCCTCTTGAAGATAACCAGAGGTACCTATTCTCTAAATCCAAAGCCTTTTCTCCACATTTTGCTTGACTTTTCTGCAGTATCTGGTACCATCACACTTGCCTTTTGAAATGCTTTTATTTGGCTTCAATGTCACTACACGGTCCTACTGTGTCTCCTTCACTTTGTGTTCATCATTTATACTGCACATTTTCTGGGGCTCTAACTTTGACTCCTTTTTCTATTTTTAAGAGATCTCATCCATTCTCATTTCCGTCCAATCTGTTTGAGATTTTGACACTAAATTTCTGACTGCCCCATGGACATCTTTCCTTGGTTGTTCCATTGCTACCATCCTCAACATGTTTACAATGGAATTTACCTTCCACAGTCAATCCCATCCAGATTTCCCATTGCTATTGATTTTGTCATTCAGTTATATGAGGTTGAAATCTAGTCAGTGTTCCTCATTCCTCCTTTCTGTTATTCACTCATTCATTCAGACCCCAGACAGATCTATTTGTTGTTTATATGTGCCCTCCTCTCTATTTCCACAGCTACTCCCCTGGTTCTGATTCACACAGGACTGTTGAAAGAATCTCTTTACTTGTCTTTAATTTCTTGATTCCCCAACCCATCCTGTTTTCCCTTATGACAATTATCTTCCTTAAACATCATTCTTCACATTTCAGCACATTCTTGGGCTTCCTACATTCTGAATTACTACACTCACTTTCAGAGGTTCCCAGAATAGCACCCTAAACACTCAAGTTGACAAAGGCATCCAAAATATGGGCCTGATTTATTCCACTCTTACCTCCCATTAGTTCTCCCATATGTGTTATTCCCCTTAGATGAAGTATATCCACCTTGTCTACCTCTTTGTTTATCCAGAGCTTTCTCCTCCTCAATTCCATCCAATCTGATGGTTTGTATCAATGGCCACTAACTGTGCAGCTGTTGTGTGGATTAGCAGACTGTAGATAGAAAATGTTTCAACAGAATAAAGAGAAGGGCCAAAATATATGAGATTTAATAGTGTTAAATGTTCAGTTCTACAGTTAAATTTGAAAGATGAATTCCGTGTGATGGGAGCAGTGCAAGGGAATTATTTGGGAATATGTTGGCTGTGAGTCAGGACTGCATGATTAGAAGTGCAATCTCTAGAACTAGGGAGAGGATAGCCCTGTGTGGGTCAGAGCTCACTGAAATTATAAACTTTTGGCTCCAGGCTATGCAAACCAGAGCATATGAAGAAAGTCAAATCCAACATTCTGAAGAGACCTGATAAAATATACGAGAAATGGCTGAAGGAATAAGGTTAGGGATGCAAATTTCACAGAGCAAGGTCATCTGTCTACTTTGCTTACTCTGCCTCCCCTCATCCTCCATGCCTGGCTCATTGTAGATGTTAAATAAATAAACAATTGTCCCTTTATTTTTCAATTCATCTCATAGAAAGTCAGCCTAGTGGGTTTGTTGTAGCCACTGGATTTGGTGCAGGAAACATTGGTTCCAGTGTAGCTACTAAATGAGCCTCAGTGTCCTCATCCATAAAACGGTGTTAGTACGTTTTCTGATTTCCTCTGAGGGCTATCAGGATAAAATCCACTAATTCAACAAACATTTAATAGAGAGGTATTTGGATATTTCAAAATATTTATGTCGCAGGTTCTGGGATTCTTATGATGGAAATAAATTACAGTCTCTCCCAGAGTTGCTCAGTTGGTTGGGAAATTATGCACTTAAAAAAGTAAAGTATCAGTCAGTGGGATGAGGGCTTTTAGGGGTAAGGGGGCTGACACTCCTTGTATGTGGATTACTTTGGGGCCAAGAGTTCTCTACCTGCACGCTATGCACCCAACCGGGTCTTGCCCCTCTGAGCCGAGCCCTGGCTCAGTGCTTTTCTAAGCCACCCTTCATCATGGACTACCTGTCCTCCTCCAATTCCCTCAGGGCCCAGCTTGCACTAATGCAAAAATGAATGATAATGGATGCTAATTTAATGTGTTACTTCTTCCAGGTGACATATTTACATTTTAATAGGAGACAATTCAAAGAAGGATATTTTAAGCTCTGTGACAAGTAGATGGGGACATATTTTGGGTTAGGGAGGCTTTGAGGGACCTTAAATCATACTCTGTAAGCGCTCGCTAATTCCACCTCTTGGGGTGGGCTCTACTCAGGTAATTAGAGATGAGGGTCACCTGCCTGGGCTGTGCCACCTCCCTATTCATCCAGGCACTCCGAAGCATTGGAGTCTTGGTGCAATGATGGATGAGACATCTGTTCCATGATGGGCTATTACCAACAATTCATTACTGCAAAATGGACTTACCCTCATTAGCCCAGGAGCTCTGAGTTTAATGTGGCATTCTGCAATCTCACAGATTCTGCTGCACACATTGAAGGCGTGCACGCATCACATTTTATGGAGCCAAGAAACCTGAACTTCAGAAAACAATGGAGATTTAGCATGCCTCTTGAATTAGTTGACATATTTACTCTTCATGAATAAGCCTGTTTTGTAGACAAACACTGTAGCTCACAGCCTCATTATTAGAAATTAGTTCGCTCCACTGCTCTGCCCAAGGGCATAGTTCTCCTTGGGGAACAGTTTTGCCCTTATCCTGGTGCTTGTAGTAGGCAAATGGGTTTCTGAAGTTCTGTCCTGGGATGCCTCTTTTGAGGCAGTTCTGGGAAAAGGACTGGGTATGTGTCTCCAACTGGCCCTTCATCATGGGTGACCTGTGTAAAATTTACACATTCTGCACTGGGCCAGTCTGGGATTGTTTCTTTTTCCTTTTGTAATGGCTTCCAGCAAAACCATGGTCATATAACCCCACTTTGGGGGAGTGAATTATCCAGAACTAGTAATCAGTTCAAATAATGTACAATAGCCACAATGTCAATTTTCCAAACATTTGATATTGTAGGCACTGCTATTGATGCTTGAAGTCCTTGCTTGGGCTCAGCTTATTCTCAAGAAATTACACAACTACTTGTCATACTTTTACAAAATGACAGTTCTCCTTCCAGGCATCTGTTTCTTCAATAGCTCCTGGACCTCTAAAGTCCCTTTCAGCTAGAAAATTCTATGCTGCCATTTACCAAACTACCAATCACAAATTGGGGTATTCTACAACCATGATCCAAATTCCAGATGTCCTGCCTCATTGGTTGTGGTGATGGTGAATGAGGATAAATGAGGAGAAAAACACTTTTGTGCCAAACATGGTCAGTTACTTAATTTCTTCCCTTAGGGATTTAATTTGGCACTTCATTTTCCTCACTCTGGTATGTCTCACAAATATGCAGTAGCTGGTTCCCCCGGACAAAATGTGCTTAATTCATTTAACCATCTATCCTTTTCACAAACAGTTATTGAATGTTCATTTTGTGCAAAGCTGAGTGTTAGTTGCTGGATGCAGTGTTCCCAAGAGATTGTTTAGCTCCAACAGAGATATAATTGAGTTAGAGTCATCAAGTACTTGTTGAGTCTTTGTAGTAAGTAGACCAGGCCCTGGGGTACATGAAACCCAAAAACTTCCCGAAAGGTAGACACACCATTCTCTGCAGGTCAAACTAGGATAGATACATGCTTTCAAGCTTAGTATTTCAGTTCCCATCACCCTGCTTCTTTCTTCCTCCCTAAAAGAAACTCCCAGTTGGAAACCACATTTGCATTAGGATTCTCATCCAAAAGATCCTTGATGAGTTAGTTCCCCAATGAATTGAAGGGAAATATTGGAGGATGTTACTATATATCAGCAATAATTTACTATTTACTACCTGGTCAGCTTAGGTTTCTTTCCTCACCACCAACTTATATTCATTTCTCTATTACTGTAATTGTATGGATAGAAAATCAAGGATTCTGCATAATTTCTATTTACTCAGAAGAATAGGCTGTGTGACTTGGGGCAAATTTTTATCCCTTCATCTGTTGGTGGATATTTGGGTTCTTCGTACTTTTTGACTATTATGAATAATGCTATTGTAAACACTTGTGTACAAGTTTTGAGTAGATACATGTATGCTTAAATGTTTTCATTTCTCTTGAGTGTATACCCAAGAGTTGAATTTCTGGGTCACATGGTAACTTCTTACCTTCTTGAGGACCTGCCAAACTATTTTCTAAAGCTGCTGTGTCATCTTACATTCCCACTAGCAGTGTACGAGGGTTCCATTTTTGCCAAATCCATGTCAACACTTCTTATTATTTGACTAGGTTTCCTGGCTACTAAAGCAAATACCATGCAATGTATTGGCTTAAACAATGAGAATTTACTGGCTCACAGTTTTGAATCTAGGAGAGGCTCAAAATCAAGGTATCATCAAGGCAATGGTTTCTCCCAAAAGAAAAGTGTTCTGGGATTGGCTGCTGGTGATCCTTGGTCCTTGGTTTTACTGTCACATGGCAATGCACATGATGACCTCTTCTGGCCTCTCTTTTCTTTTCCAATTTCCATTGACTTTCAACTTCTGGCTTCTCCCTCTGTGTGACTTTTTTTCTCTCCTGTGACCTTCCCTATAAGGCCTTTAGGAATAGGATTGAGACATCCTGATTCAGCTGGGCCAGACCTTAAGAAATCTCATCAGAAGTCCTATTCACAAGGGCTTATATACCAGGAATGAACTAAGTTTAAGAACATGTCTTTATGGTCTACATAGCTCCAAACAACCACATTATCTGCCCTTTTATTATAGTCATTCTGGTGGGTGTGAAGTACGATTTTCACTGTGATTTGATTTGTATTTCCCTAATGACTAATGATGTTGAGCATCTTCTTATGTGCTTATTGGCCCTTTATAAATCTTCCTTGGAGAAATGTCTGTTCAGATCCTTTGCCCATTTTCAATTGGTTATTTGACTTTGTGTTAATGAGTTGAAAGAGTTCTTACATATTTTAGAGATAAGTCCCTTATCAGATATATGATTTGAGAATATTTTCTCTTCTTTATGCCTCAGTTTCTTCATTTGTAAGGTTGAAATGATAAAAGAACCTACTTCTCAAGTTAAGATTGCATGAAATAATAGATGAAAAGTACTTAGCACAGGTCCTGGAACACAGCAAGCCCCAATACGTGTTAGCTGTTTTACTCACTCAAAAAAATTTCTTAATGTTAAGAGCACTGGTTATATAATCCTACTTTTTCCAGAGGCCCCTGGTATATGAAATGCCTCTGAAAACTTGATTTCAGATAGTGGATTCAGGTAAAGTATAGCATAATGACAAGAATCAGAATCATAGTGGCTGCCCTTTCCTGAGGACTCCTTACATGCCAGCTCTCCATGGAGTCACTTGTAAATTGGGGGTGGGGGTAGGGGCTTCAACAACAACAGCGGCCCCTGAGCTTGACCTGCTTTTCCCTGGCTGGCATATGGAATACACTAGAGGCAGCTAGGGATCCAGGGCCACAGGGGACATTGGACACTATGTAGTCCCTGTGGAATTTCAGGACTTGGCTTGAAGAAGCTGAAGTCTGCAGGCCTGGATTCTGGTTGGAATATTTTAAAAATAGACCCTAAGAAAGCAATTCACTTGGGAGTTTTCATTAGTCAGTACTGACAACTGATTATGGATTGAATTATGTTTCCCACAAGGACATGTTCAAGTCTTAACCCTTGGTCTGTGGATGTGAACCCAGTTTTAAGTAGGAACTTTGAAGATGTTATTAGTTTAGGTGAGGCCAAACTGAATCAGGGCTGACTTTAATTCAATATTACTGGAATCCTTATAAGCAGTGGTGACATGGACACATGTTGGAGATTGAATCATGCCCCTCAAAAAAGAAATGTTCAGGTCCCAACTCCAGATATGTGGGTATGAACCCAATTGTAAATAGGACCTTTGAAGATGTTATTGTATCAGCTGTGCCTAAAGTGAATGAGGGTAGCCCTTAATGTAATATGGCTGAACTCCTTGAAAGCAAAAGAATTTGGTCACACAGAGATGCCCAGGGAATAAATCAGAAGCCAATAGAACTCAGAAGAAAAAGGAGAAGACATCACCGTGTGCATTGGCATGTGACAGAAAGGGAAGGGACCCCAAAGATTGCTGGCCAACCAGAAAATACTGACCCTGGGAAGAAACAAGCCTTCTAGCCTCTGAAATCATGAGCCAATAAATTCCTGTTGTTAAGCCAACCTGATGTATGGTATTTGTTTTAGCAGTTGGGAAACTAATACTGCACAGTAGGAGGAGTCAGAAAGAGACAGATGGTCATGTGATGAGGGTAGGGATCTAGTTATATATTGCTAGCAAGACACTACCAGAATTCCTAAGACTTCAGAGAAAGCCTGATCCTTCCAATGCCTTGGTTTTGGACTTTTAGCCTCCCAAACTGAGAGGTAATAATTTTTTGTTAAGTCAATCAGTCCATGGAATTTATATAGGAGCCCTGACAAACTAAGACAGAACTCAAATTAAGGGGACACTATCTTCCTTATAACAGTTGTGTCACTATCATTCAGTGGTAATCTATTGTTTAAACTGTGCAAGATACTTTCCAGGAGACAGAACCTAGACTGAGAAAAAAATTACCCAATTGCCACGAGTAATAATGTAAGGTTCTTGGGAAACAAGCACATGGTTTCAAGATTAGAGAATGCTGGGTATTTATCTGAAGGATGGTGTTGCTTTCTGTAGAAACAGAGCTCGAAGGATATTAAGGAATGATGAGAAAAAAAAGAAAGGAAGAAAGAAAGAAAGACACAGACGGGCTCAGGGGGTCTGAAGCTTGAGTTTACTTCAGACAGACTTCAGACAACTTTATTCTCAACCAGATCTTAGTTATATACCACAGGATGTCAATAGATATGCAGGCATTTCCTGAGGGAGCAAGATTCTTATCTCACAGTGTTCTTCATACTTAACATAACTGTTTTGGGTAAACATTCTCTTCCTCCCAGACTGCTCTACATAACAATCGCCACAGTTTACCGCTGCCATCCCGAGGCCAGCAGCTTGCAACAAATTCTGTAGGTCTTGCTTTAAACTCTTGGCTTCTACAGGATGGTATTAAACAAAAGCTAGGGCAGCACAGTAGCTTCCTAACATCATTCCCCCACTTTGAGTCCCTTAACTAGTGGTATCGCATTATTGATCGGCCCTACAAAGCAGAAGTGTCCCATATTCTGCCAGTATTTCCTTTCCTCCTCTCTAGGTAATCCTCTCCCAACAGACCCCCAACCATTCAAAATTTAGTTCTTACCTTGTACAAGCCTTTGGCAGATGCTGAGGGAGAGCCATGATCTCTGACTCTAAAGGGCACCATAGCTTAGGAACCCTAGAAAGCAGAGCCTGAAGCAAAAACGTATATACTAACATTTTATTGGAGACTGCAAGCCAAGGGAAGCAGGAGTGAGAAAAAAAGGGGGAGCAAGGCAGGGGAGGAGGAAGAAGAAACAGAGGGGATATATTACTGAACTGGCTACTGCTGGATAGAAAGCACCAGGAGTTGCACAATCCTGTGTAACCATCTTCAGAGAGGCCATTTGAGTTACTACATCTCAGGACAGTTAGTTAATAGAAGGGAAGACAGAGAAGGAGTGCTTTCTTATCTCATGCCCCTCTTTCATCAAATCTTGCCACATGAAGAGTTATTTAGTTTGTATGACCTGGCCACTTTGGGGACAACTGTGGAAGCCAGATTTTTCCACATCTTGGGTCTGGAAGAAGGCTGGACAGTGGTTGGTGGTATCCACAAGGAGTTGATGGCTGAAGCAAAGCCTGGTGTGGGACTAGTGGTCAGGGGCCCTGAGACAGGTGAGGCCAACATGTGGTGCATGGGAGATGTCTGGGAGAATTTATGCCAGCACCTCTCCTTTCAGCCCATGCAGAACATTTCCCATTATATCCAGCACCCACACTAGATAAGAAACCTCCATGTTTGTGAGAACAAGAGGCCCTCACTTTTTCCTTGGGTGGGGAATACAAGTTCAATTAGTTGCAGATTCTTAGCCAAGGTGGTGACCAGTCACTCTGTCTGAAAGACATAAAGCAAAAAGATAAATGAAAGAAGCTACAGTCCCCACCGCTGTAAGGTTTGGGGCCATGATTAATATTTATCACCTCACATTTACCTCTCTCCTTTACTTATTGTAAATTTCTCCTATCTTGGCCAAATGAACTGGCTTGCTTGCCTAGTAGGTTGACTCAGGCTTGTCAACTTTAATGTGCATGGGAATTGCTTGGGGATTGTGTTAAAAGGCAGAATCTGGTTCTGTGGTCTGGGGAGGGTCCAAGGAGAATTCAGTGGTTCCACATTTCTAATAAGCTCCCAGGTGACGCCGATGCTACTGGTCCATGTGTACAGTGGGTGGCAAAGATGTAGGCTAAATTTATTCCTCAGAGGTTGGGCCCTTAGTTGCCACAGCCTTGCTGAACCATAATTGCTGCAGATACCCCTTTATTGTTTTTACTGCATATCAAGCACCTAGAAAATCTCCCAGAATCCCCTAGATTCTAGCGGTAATCCTGTTCCCGCTGTGTTGCACCAACTCCATCTCCTTCTGGTCATCAGGGCTTTTACTCTCATCAGTAGTCACTCCTTCCTTTGTCTGTTCATCCACTAGCACAAGGAGTGCAAAGTGATTAAGTGATAGTCTTAGCTTCAAGTCCAGCAGAGCCCTTACTGGAAGAAGAGTTTCCCCTCCAGCAAGCAGACAGAGCCCAGGTGGTGGACAGGAAGCATACATTCTGCAAGTGGGTCAAGACAGGATGGTGAGAGGGACAAATCCTACATCCGCTCCTCAGTTCCCAGATTGTGTCTTCTAGCTGTCTGGGACATGGTACCGTAAATGATATTGGGTCAGTGCATAGCCTGCATCCCTGCCCACAGCATTCTGTGATGGCAGTGTCCTAACCCCTTGGGAGTGTTGTCACTGTGGTGGTGCCAATCTGATAGGCTGGCTGCTTCTGAGTGATGGGGAGCATGGTCAGACTTGTCAAGGCCATGGCCAGGTACCTATTGTGTCTCCTTTGCTGAGTCAGAAAGTGGTCCTGTGAGCCAGCACAGCTCTGGGTGGTGGCTGGGTGGAGTTCATGCAGGCTTGGTCCCTGGTGAGCCAAATGGGGTGGAACAGTGGTAGAAACCTGAGACAGGTGAGGCCCAGAGGATCTGAGAAGCTACATGAGAGGTGCCTGATACAGAAGTCTCACTTTCCTGTGAGATTTCAAATGCCTGAAATCACAAGGCAGCAAAGACAGTGGCGCCCACCAGAGGTCAGAAGCGGTCGGGATGGAAGGGTGACCAAGGCCTGGAGTATTCCAGGGTTTCAGGAACAGCCCTGTCTGGTTCTAGTCTTGAAGGTCGTGCAGACATGAGACTGCTGGAGAGGAAGAGGAAATGTATTCTAGGTGGTCAAGACCCGTGAAAACAAGGACCCAGATGTGGGGGTGTAAGAGGTTCATTCAAGCATCAGAAAACATAGTAGTTTGGAGCCAGTTTGCGGAGGAGAGTAATAATAATTATTATTTTTAGTTGTTATAGGTAACCTTTACTGACCACTTACTATATGTCAGGCATCATTCTAAGCATTTACATGCATAACCTTATTTAATCCTCACAACTACCCCTCTTGTAGGTCAAGGGCAGGCTGGAACCAGGTTGGGGAGGACATGGAAGGACCAGCCAAGCAGTTGGGCCTCTATCCTTGTCACACTGGAGTTGGAATAGATGTGAACCTGTTTTAGTTTTTTGGCTGCCAAAATAAATACCATACAATGGGCTGACTTAAACAACAGTAATTTATGGGCTTATGGTTTTGAGACTAGGAGAAGTCCAAAATCAAGGTGTCAGCAAGGAGATGCTTTTTCCCAGAAGCCCTCGGCATTCTAGGGCTGGCTGCCAGTGAGCCTTGGTCCGTGGCTTCTCTGCCTCATGCAGTGGCTTTTCCTTTCTCTTCCAGCTTCTGGCTGCTCCCTAGCGTTTCTCAATCTACCTGACTTTCACGCTGCTTATAAAGGACTCCAGTGATACAGACTAAGGTCCAACCTGGGTCCCACCTTATCTGAAATAGCATCTTGAAGAGATCTTATTTACATAGGTCCACATCCATCAGAATATGGACCAAGACCAAGAACAGGTCCAAACTGGGGTACACAATTCACCACTGGGCTCCATGAGGATAAGGCCTGCTTCTCACTCCCTTTCATATTCTTAGTTCCTTGTATAGGGCTTGGTACATGGGAAAGTTCCCATGATGTCATGAATTTTGTAGCATCCATCCTTCATGAAGCACTTGTTACATGTTCTAAGTCTGTGATATTTATTTAATTTAATTCTCACATAATCCCATGAGATAGACACTATCATTGTTCTTCTTTTTACAGAAGAGGAAATTGAGCCACAAAGAAGTTAAGTGACTTGTCCAAAGTAATAGAAGAAGTAAGTGCCAGAGCACGGCTTAGGACCCATGAACTCTAACTTTAGCGTGAACACATTGAATCACCATTCTACACAGCCTCTCAAAGCCCTTTAAGGAGAAACATTTGGAAATTAGATGGCGGTGAAGAATTTAAGGTTGGGTGTGTGGGAAGTCAGGCAGGCAGCTGCTTGAGGGGATAAAAGAGGATGTGCTTCCTTGGGTCATAGATGGTGTCTGTCTCTGTCTCTGCCAGAGAAAAAGCACGTTCTCCAGATCTCAGGTATCAACCCACATACAACTCTGCACATCAGTAGGTGGCTTGTGTGTATATATTTTCTCTTTTTCCTTAATGGGACTCAAGATTGAGATAAACATCCATTTGCTTAACACACGTAAAAATATCTTAGGAACTTCCTGCAGCTCTGGCCTGTTGCTAAGCAGTGACCCTACTGCTACCATGGCAACATCATCTGAGACTCCAGAGTGCTTCTGGTGGCAGCCTTCTGTTCCTGACATGACTGGAAAACCGTGTTAGCAAGGCCTCGGAGGACAATCTACTCTCGGGGCCCAGCCGTACTCTCTTCCTGTTTGGCACTACCAGAAGGCCTGGTTTCCACCTGAGGGAAGCTGCCTGGAGAGATGAGCTCTCCAGCTTGGCTGAGAAGTCCCCTGGTCATATCCACTATAGTTTCACCTTTGCTGCTGCCTTGGATCACTGGGGGAACCCTGGCATGTGTGTGCGTTGGTTCAGGATGGATGCCTGAGAAGGTATATGGTGTAGGGAACTATTTCTTCACTCCATTTCAGGGAAAGGCCCATGTCAGCTACCTCTGTCTGGCAAAGAGGAGCTAGCACAACTTGGAGCAGGACCAGGTAAGCCTGGTGCGTCAATCAGGGTCCCAGTAGGAAACAGAGTCTAACTCCGAGTTTCAAGAAACTCTAATGAAGAGTCCACTTATGGAGGTGTGGGCAGGGTTAAGGAAACAAGTCGGGGATAGTGCTGCACCTAGAACTAACAACAGCAGGAAGTTTTTACATTCCTGAGAACTGAGGGAAAAAGAGGAGGAAACAGTTTTACAGAAATGTATCTCCAGTCTTAAAGCTGGAACTATGGAAGGAGACACACCCAGTAGGAGTTTTAGATGGAGGAAAGAAAGACCCTGGAACTCCTCACTCCTCATCCTTTGATGCCCTGTCAGTGCCTCCCAGTAGCCAACCTTAATTGGAAGAGGCCGGCAAGGGGGCTCTGGTGTTGCAGGCTGTTAGGGCTTCAGCCTCTGGGGCACAGAGCAGAGAAGAGAAGGGAGAAGAATGGATCTGGTAGGTGTGCATGTCTAGGGGGAAAGCAGACAGACTAGCATGGCCGGGCTAACTCTAATGGGACTGGACAGGTTAGGAGGACCCAAACCTGCAACTAGTCCTGCCTGTGGGATAGAAGACCCAGAGAGCAGAGCCAGGTGCACTGGGAGGAGGCATGTTCAGAAGGTATGCATGGGTGCTGGAATAACAAGCAGTCAGCATCGGAACTAAAGGACCCTCAGTGACCCACAGGCAAGAGTTGAAGGGATTATAGAAAGTTTCCTGCCTCTGGAATGTAGGTCTGAAGGAATAGCCTTTCAGTTCCCTTAAATCTTCCTCTTGTTGTCTCCACGTAGCATTTCATTTCTCTGAACCTGGTTGTTATTTCTCGGCCCAGGTGCTTTGGAGTCACACAGTGAGGAGCAGTGATTCTTAATGAGCAGTCCTGGGCCAGCAGCATCGGCACCACCCAGGAAATTTTGTTAAAATTTTGCTAATTCTCAGGCTCCGCCTGACAGCAACCGAATTAGAAATGCTGAGTAGAGTAGGGGGTATGACCCAAAATTTAAAAAGCCCTTCAGGTGATTATGATGCCCACTAAAGTTTGAGAACTACTGGTTTAGGTGTGTGATTAGCTTGCAACCCTCCCTAGCCCTGAATGCTGCTTTTCATATCTTACCGAGCTCCTTGCTCTGCAGCCTCACACCAGCTCTGCCCGTTCTCATGTTCTGTCATATAGCAGAGAGCTCTCACCCTGGATCAGAGCCTTGGGTACCCATTTACCTGTGAAGAAATTATGGAAAGAAGTAGTCAGGGAATTATGATGGTGGGCAATTCAGGTAGGCTATTGTAGTAGGTCTGTAATGTCAAGTGTAGTAGTTGACGTTAGAGAAGCAGGTCCTGGCTATGGAACAGGTACTCAGTAATTGCACATTAGCTCTGAGAGAATTAACAAGAGTAAGGGCAGTACTAGAAGCCCTAGTTGTAAGCAAGTGAGCATATCAGGGCTCCAGAACAGGGTATTAGATCTGGGGGTGCTGATGGAAGACGGTTCTCCATGGGTCTCTTGCAGGCAAGGCACTGATAGCTCCTTATTCTGGACTATCTTTCAAGGATGTTTGTAAAGTGAACCATCTGAGAGATAGATATAATGTCCCTTTCTGGAGCAAAGAGCAGTCATGCCTACTGCCTATTATAAAATATTTGGGTTTTCTAAGCTTAGGATTCCTACCCTGTGATACAACTCAGTTTGTTTTCAGGTGTCATCTGGCCCTCTTCACCTTGTCCTGTGGATATTGGAGCTGGTACAAAACAGCGATACACCAGCCACTGCTATGGCTGTGTGCAATAAACTGTCCTTTGTCTCTGACTGAGGAGCATCATACCTTCTTTCAGCACCCATGAAAATGTGGCAGAATAACTTGTTAGCTTGCAAGTAGAGTAGGATCTCAGATTCCTCACAGTTCTTGACAGGTACAAATTTGTTTATCAATAAATAGGATGAAAACTCAGTTATCAGGTCAGACGCTGGGCCAGCAGCAAAGATATCTGAGCTTGAAGTGCGAATCTGGGACTCAGTCAGGGCTGATCCTAGGGATGGAGCAGAGCTGAACCTAAAGGGTGGGGGTCAAGGGCTCTATTTGGAGGGAAAGTTGGGAGGAAGAAACTGGGAATCAAGACCATAGGCACCAGTGCCAATACAGAATCACAGATAAAGAGCTTTAAAAGAGACACTAGGGATCACTGAGCATCTTGGTTCTTAACCTTTCTTATACATTTTTTTTTTCAATAATTGCTTTAATGGGACAGAGTGATTTTTTTTAATTAATTAAAAAAAATAATTAACACAACATTTAGAAATCATTCCATTCTACATATGCAATCAGTAATTCTTAATATCATCACTTTCTTATACATTTGATTCATCTGAAGAACTTTTGAAAGAATACCTGTTGCCTGAGCGCCACCCCCTGAGATTCTGATTGGTAACAGAATCTCACTGGTCTTGTGGGTCACAGCATGGGACTGGTTATCAATGTTTAAAACCTCACCAGAAGATCCTAATATGCAGCTAGATTTGAGAACCGTTGATCCATTCTGACTTTGTCCCTTTACCTGTGAAGAAACTGAGGCTGAGGATGTCAAAATGACTTGGTTAAGGATCTGTTCACTTTATATTTTATTAGGCTCCATTTCTGGATCCATGGACTTTGTGCCTGGCCCTCTGAGCCTTGCGCGTTGCCTTCTGTGGCAGAGGACCTAGCCGTAGCTCTAGGCAAAGTCTGACCTGGAATTTGACCAACAGAAGCTTTCTCTGGAGTATACCAGCTCTGGGACCCAGAGGAAAGCCTTCTGCTTTATCTTGTTAGGTAGGGGTCTGGGTTGCTAAGCAACCAGACATTCTTAGGCAGCTGGGCTGCTTTGGGGTGATGCTTTGCATGTTAAGGTTCCTGGGGTGGGTGCTGGCGACCCTCAAAGTTCTAAGGGGCAGCAAGTAGAAGCTGTATGTGAGTGTGCAGGGTCTCCCCTTCTCTGCCTTACCTTCAGGGAAGTTAAACATCAGACAAAGATTCTGTGTCTCTCAAGACTGTGCTTTAGGAGAGTCAGTGCTTTGTTTCTTCTTTCCTTATGACCAGAGGAGCTTATCTTGCAGGGAGATACTATATTATAGTCTAAAGACCCCTTTAAATGTTTTTTTTTTAATTTGGAAATCATTTCAAACTTATAGAAAAATTACAAGATTAAGAATAGTACAAACAACACCCAGATTCCTCTATTTTAAACATTTAATCCATTTTATTTATTTGTCATCTCTCTCTTTCTTTATATTTTATTTCTTAACCATATGAGACTAAATTGGATAATTCATGAGTCTTTACTCACAATCATTTCATTCTGTAATCAATGGCATTAACAAAGCATTTCTGGGTTTTGGGGACAATCCATCCATTTATTTATTCATTCAAATATTTAGCAAGTATTTGAGTGTCTCCAGTCACAATGCACTATACTAGTTCCTGGGGGGAAATGGTGAATACACAGGCATGGAGATGATCATTAAGAAATATAAAATCAAGCAGAGAGAGAGATGTAATACAGATAATTTTAAAATATTAATTTAAAAAAGAAGAAAGTATAGTGTGCCTTATGAGCATGCATCAGCAAAGGCTAACCTAATCTGGAGGCATCCTGAGGAAATGAAATGAAGGACGAGCAGTGGGTAAGATGGGAGAAGCAAGTGCAGACTCCCAGAGAGGGAGTCCATGGAATGTTCCCGCACAGATTTGGCTGGAGTATGGGGGGCCAGGGCAAGAGTGGCTTGTGATGGGACAGGAGAAGTAGGGATGATCCAAATTGTGGAAAGCCTTTTGAGCCTTGATAAAGATTTTTTATTTTTATTCTAAGAGCCAAAGGAAGCCTCTGAAAGATTTTAAAGACATGAGTGATAAAATCGTATTCGTAAAAAATATATATATATTTGTAAATTTAAAAGATCATTTTGGCCACAGTGTGGAAAATGGATCTGAAAGAAAGCTGAAGTGGAAGTAGGAGGATCAGTTAGGAGGCCGTAGGGAAGTTCAGCTGGAAAAGAGTGGTGGGTGACTGGAAGGGTAGCAGAAGAGATGTAGGGAATGGTTTTGATTCCTCCCTTCTCGGTAGGAATGATAGATACTACATGAAACTTCAATGCCTAGAAACAATAGCTATTCTGTTTAGACACAAAAAAGTACCCTGTTAGAAGGTCCAAGCTCTCAACCTAGCTGGGAAACAAGCATAGTGTTCCTGAGAATGAAGTTTACTGAGGTTTACTAAAAGTAGCTAATCATGGACTAGGATCTCACAGGTAGTTAATGAATTAGGTTTGCTGGGTAATTTCTGACCTAATTCTTTTTTTAGTTTACAAAAGGAGATGATCCTATTTCTAAGTGCTCTCCAGTTTAATTTGATTTGGGTAAGAATTTGCACTTTAGAAGTGTTATGGATGTGACCAATTTTTGTTTGCAGACAATACAGAATTATAGTGGGATCTTCTCCCTCAACCTAGCATTCTTTGCTTTGACTGCCGTTTTTATTACACATGATACTTCCCCATTAACTTTTATTAGATCCATAATTTTTTTTATTAACATTGAGTAATAACTGTTTTCTGTGGCATCACTCTTCCGAGGAGTCCTCGATTAGTAGTCCATGATAACAGTTGCTAAATTGAAGTTTCTTCTGCCAGCATTTCACCCTCAGTAAATCCAACCATTCTACCTCATCTTGCTTAAAAAGCCATGAAATTCCCAGACATTATTAGAAAAATGACCACAGTCAAAGTGCTCTAAATGGAGATGGAAATTGAGCTCTGGCCTATTTGAATCAAGATGTTTCATAGTTATGGGCTGGGAGTGGAAACTTTCAACCCCAAGTTAAAACTCTCCTCTGAGGCATTTCTCCTGTCAAAGAGGTTGTTGGTTTAGCCACAGATACAGATTGGGAGTATGTCTGTGGAAGCAAAGGGAATATTTTAACCATAACATAATAATTGTTTTTCTTTCAGGTTAAGGATGAAATGAGCTTCAGATGGGAAACTTCCCAGAGCAAAATAGAAAGGGATATGGGATTAGTGGCTCTCAGAGATGTGCTTTTATATCCAAACATCTCTCACCTTGAGTCTCCAGTGAAATTTCTCTTGTCTAAAAGAACGTGGCTTTAAGTGTACCGAGTGGAGTGTCAGTTCAGTTCAGTGCAGCTCTCTTCAATTCAGTTCTATCTGATAACATATTTCTCATGTTGTGGCCAGCCAGGATGCCTATGTTTGTTAGCATCAATTAGGATGCAAATGATAGGAAGCCCAAATTTTCTCTCATGTGAAAAAAAGTGTAAACATAGGTAATCCAGGGCTCACTGGGTAGGTCATAAAGTAGATCAGGACCTGGGCTGATATTTGGCTGCTCTGCCATCCTCAGCATGTGGCTCCCAGCTCATGGCCCACTAAGGCTGCCTGAGTTGCAGTCATTGCATGTGTATTTTAGAGGAAGAAAGGAAGAAGGGAAGAAGGACATGCCCCCTTCCTTTAAAGACACTTCCAGAGAGTCACATATGATTCTTCCACTTGTGTCCCACAAGTCAGAATTTAGTCATGTGGTCACACCTATTTGTAGGAGAAGCTGGAAAATGTCATTACTTCCAATACCTTGTGCTCATCTACAATTTGGGGGTTCTATTACTAACGAGTAATGGGAGTATGCATATTAGGAGATATCTAATAGGTTCTAACAAAAGGCATCTGGGCTATTGTCTTTAGATTTCTTTCAAAGACTCCCAAAATTGTTCTTGAAGTATTCTGGAAATAAATTTTTAAAATAGATGTTTCCTAAAATTCGAAAAATGAAGCTCAAACCAGGGGCTGAGAAGAGGGAATGTTTTTAATTTATATGTAGCTGGTGACTTTGGGAAGTAGTAGAGTACCCAGCAGCTTCAAACTGTCATCCATCCACCCATCCATCCACCCATCCATCCATCTTGTCAACACTTTTATTGAGCACTTCTTGTATGCCAGACACCGTGTTCATAAATGAGCAAATGGATATCAATAAGACTGTCCTCATACTCAGAGAGTTTACAAACTCGTGAAGGAAAAGATAGGTAAATTAATTACAGAGTGATACATGTTATAATAGAGACATTCATTTATTTATTCATTCAACAAATACTTATTAAATGCCTATTAAACACAGTGTCTATTAAGACACTGAGGATACAAAAATGAAAAGTCAATGTCTCTACCACAAAAATTAAAAGGCAGAGTGATAAAGGGTCTGATGAAGTTATGGGTAGGTATAATGGAATCTATGGAGGAGAGCTTAAATTTGTCTGGATGAGTTAGAAAAGGCCTCCTAGAGAAGGTAACTCTTGAGATGAAACATGAGAGAGTAGTAGAACTTTTTCAGTACAACCTTGGACCTCCTTCTTCTATCCATTAAGCGTTGATAGAATTGACCTCCTTTACTTTTATGTTCACATGCAATTTAATATGTCATGGGTGGCTGGTATTTGCCAACAATCTATATTGGAGCCCTTTGAATAATTCTCTCTGCTACCGAATCGGGCACACAAAGGTATCTACTTGGTTATATTTCTTGTGTGAGTAGGTAATAGGAGATGTTTATGATTTTCCTTGGTTTTTTTTTTTTTTTTTTTTTTTTTTTAAGGAAAGACAGAGAGAAGGAAGGAAGGATAGAAGGAAGGAAGGGAGGAAGAAAGGGAAACATCTTTTAAACATTTTCTTGTTTTATTGTATTTTGTTTCTCCGTTTTTGTTACATGGGCTGGGGCCGGGAATCGAACCGAGGTCCTCCGGCATAGCAGGCAAACACTTTGCCCGCTGAGCCACCGCGGCCCGCCCAATTTTCCTTGGTTTTAAGCAGAGTTGGGAGGGCAATAATTTAGAACCATCTTGGAGGTGTGGGTTGACAAGTGCATTTCCACCATGGTGAGGAACTGAAAACCAAAAGTGATTGTGTGTTGAATGAAATGAAGAGTGTGACAAAATACATCCTATCAGTGGGATGGAATTAGATATCTGTCAAAATGCATTTGTCCTCTAAATAACAATCCATATGTTTTATGTTTTGGTATAAATCGACATTCATCAGTTTATCACACTTGTGTTGTCAGAGACCCATCAACTTGAAACGGAATTTTAAAGATCCTTCTCGAGCAATAACCTAGGAAGACATTTCAGGGGTTGTTTTTCTTGTTTCTTATTTCTTCTCTTTTCTTCTTTTGATTTCTTTCGACTCCCTCCAGAGCCCACACTTCATTGCTAAGGAGAAGTGAAACATCTATTTAAAATCAATCCAATAATACTATGTTCCAAAGCATTAATTCCTGGCTGTAATCAGGTCCTTGCAGAGAATGTTGTTTGCTTCCTCAGTATCCTTCTTCACATACAGCCTATGGTAGGGATACTGAGTTTGTGTCTCCTGGGTGTCTCACTTGTAAGCTCCCATTGTCCTTGTAACTTACTTCCTGCTGAGGAGTGTGGCCTTGAGTCATGACAAAGAAGGGACAGGGGCAAGTAAGTGCTCTGGACTCCCGAAGAACCTCTGCTCACTGAGACTTCTTCTACCCTCATCAGGGCCACCATCCTTCCTCATTTGGCTACAGGTTCAGCTACAGGCAGCAGAGACAGCAGTTCTGAGTCTCTGGGTTTCTGAGGAGGCAAGCCAGCGGGCTGGGGAGTCTGCGAGTCTGCTGGGGTGGGCATTTCAATCTGACTGTTTCTGGGCAGGAACTGGTTGCTAAAACAATTACTATCTTGTCAAACACTCTGTCCAATGAAGAAAATTAATATTGTAACTTTGCAGACAAATGCATACTTTGACCAAAGCCCCAACTTACACATTTAAATAAAGCATGGAATTAATGCTGTGATTAGCATTAGTATCTGCCAAGGACACAAATTCATTTTTAAAAAAATTAAAGAGTCAAGCCAACCAAAGCTCCCCTGAAGGAAGGAAGACCATTGTGGAATGTAAATCAGGTTTTCACTATGGGCACATTTGTAATTCCCCAAGCAAGGCAGATTGCAAGCTTCCTCTCTTGGTCCCTCTCTTCTCAGCAGGGCAACTCTTTGAGTCTCTGATGCTTGGTGCTCCACAGCTCTGTCCTTGATGGAAATAGGGTGGAAAGATGGGATGTGGGCCATGGAAAGGGGACAGTAAGGAAATCAGTTATAGAATCTCTGGGAGCTCAGACTCCAGATCTAGGTTCCAAAGGAAGGAAAATGGAAGAAGAAGAGAAACAAATTGGCCAGAGAAGACACAGATGGAAGAAACATAACTGTAATTGCCTACCCTGAGCACTCTGGATCCTGGCTGCAAATTCCTCATTCCAACTCCACTCTCCATGTTTACCTTTCTCTTTCCTAGCACACCTGGTCACATCAGAGCAAAGCCCCTAGCAAGTCATATCGCCACACTTCAAACTCCTTCAGCTCACTGTGAAAAATGCATTCCAATTCTTAGGGGCCCAAAGGTATAAAATTTCTCTGTCATATTTGTAGCACATCACCATTATCACTTCCCTCATTGTACTATCATCATTTTTTAGGTGTCTGGGTTTCCCCTAAGACAGTACATTTGTGTACATGCATGGAAAAAATGGTTGGTTTTTGCATTACCACCCAAATCTCTATGCCAGTGCCTATTCTGGATGTTTTGACCCTACGATTTTGACCCCATGGTGACTGGCATTCTGTGAGGTATCACACAATGCATTTTGATAATATCAATCAAATCAAGGGCTGTTGATACAGCTGTGTGATTAGCAGTTTGTTCTTGGTTTTTCTGTTGACTGGGAGAATAGTATAAATCTTTCCAAGTATTCAGAAGGCCACCAAAGAATTAGCTTCAAAATCTAATAGACCAATATTGGATCACAGAGTGAGGTTGGAGTATCTCAGGAAGAATATCTATAATTTTCTCATGGATTAATTATCAAATATTTTAGCCAAATAATAATGAATATCTCTGGTTGAACACAAAATAAAACTGACAGCAACTAAAATGACACATGGCTTATTGGTAAGGCTCCACATTGTACCATTTAGATACAAAATTGGATTCCAGAAAACTGGACTTGTACAAAGTGGTGGCAAAATAAACCTCCTGATGACAGAAGTAATAACTAGTTGTTGTCTGATATGGACACAAAAACTTGATCAATGTTTTTTTTAAATACCTTTTAAAAGGTATATGGAAAATAATTGATTCTGGCAAAAATAATTTTGCTAAAATGGACATAGAAATAGAAAATTAGAAGCAGTTGATCATGGAAATGTCAGTATATAAAAATGATTTAGGATTTAAATCAACTTAGTGGAGTGTATAATGGATAAGGCTTGCTCCCTGGAAGCCCGTCAATGCTGATATAATTCTAAGTAGCGCACATGCATATATAAGCATGGAGAAAATGTGTATAGAGTGAGTGGTAAAACATTCTGTAGGTTAGAAATGTAGGGAATAATAGACAGTGAGGTGCAAAAATTCCATATGTTGCCTGGCATGCTGTGCCGATTTGAATCTGTGGTGGACCCCAGAAAAGCCATGTTCTTTAATTCTCATTCAATATTGCTGGCTGGGAGCATTTTCATTGTTCCCTTGGAAATGTGGCCCACCCAATTGTGGGTGATGACTTTTGGTCAGATAGCTTCCATGGAGTTGGTCAGTTGGTCAGATAGCTTTCGACCAGTTAATCCTTTAAAAGAGGAAACATTTTGGAGAGAGTCCCTTTTTAGAGCCATGAGAAAGCCACAGCAGAGCTGAGCAGAGCCAGAAGGCTGAGAGAACTACAGAGTCCACCGGCCAGCAACCTTGGGAGCTGAAGAAGTAGAACACTCCCGGGGGAGCTTCACAGAACAAGAAGCTGGGAGAGAAATCTAGCAGACTGTCGCCATGTTTGCCACGTTCCTTCCCAGTTGAGAGAGAAATGCTGAACCCGTCGGCCTTTCTTGAGTGAAGGTAACCCCTTGGTGCCTTAATTTGGACATTTTTATAGCCTTGCTTTAATTGGGACATTTTCTCGGTCTTAGAACTGCAAACTAGCAACCTATTAAATTCCCCTTTTTAAAAGCCATTCAGTTTCTGGTATATCACATTCCAGCAGCCAACGAACTAGAACACATGCATTGAAAAAAAAGTGTAAGTAAGCCTCTCCTTACTACAAACCAACCAACCAACAAAAAACCAAAAACATAGTTTTTTAATTTTTTTAATTTTTTAAAATTTTTTGCATGGGCAGGCACCAAGAATCGAACCTGGGTCTCTGGCCAGGCAGGCAAGAACCCTGTCTGCTGAGCCACCGTGGCCCACCCCAAAAACATAATTTAAAAAAATCTATTTTTAAATTGTATCTTATATTATTTCCTTTTCTCTTTCTCCAGCCTCTTCTCATTATTTTTTTTCAAAAAATTGATTAGGTAAATACAAACAGTACAAGATATGTGGAGAAAGTCAATCTCCTTCCTGCTTCTGACCTCACTGTCCCTGTATTTCAGTTCCCAAAGGCCACTTAACAATTTCTAGTTTGTCTTTCCAGAGGTAGTACATACCAGTTCTTTTCGAACTTTTATGTCCATAACCCAGAGTAAGAAATACACTTCCCATCACAACCCTCTAGTGATTATATAACTGGAACTAAAGTGTCACAAAATAATACTTTTACTATATATACATATATATATGATAAACATAAAAAGTTAATATCAAACATGATTTTATAAATATTTAAGTAAAACATGAAAATCTCACCTCAAAAAAAGATGCAAACATTAAAGAATGTTGGTTACAATCTACTAAATTAATTTTGTAACCTACCAATGGGTTGTTGCCGCCCAATTTCAAAAACACTGGTCTACTGCATAATACAAACATATATTTATATATTCCAATTTTTTTTTCCCCATGGGCAGGCTCTGGGAATCGAACCTGAGTCTCTGGCATGGCAGGAGAGAATTCTGCCACTGAGACACAATTGCACCGCCCTATATACTCCAGTTTTTAAAAACAGAAATTGTAGAATATCATAACACAGTGAGCCCAAAGTTAAATTATAGACTATAGTTAACAGTACAATTATAAAAATGTGCTTTCCTCAATTGTAACAAATGAACCACACCAATGCAAGGTTTTTAATAAGGTGGTATGTGGGAATCCTGTATTTTATACATGATTTTTCTGTAACTCACAACTTCTCTAATAAAAAAAAAGTAGAATATGATACATATTATTCTTCATTTTGCCCTTTGCACTTAATTATATTTGGGAGAGTGTTCCATATTAGTATGTGTAAGTCTGCCTTATTCCTCATAATGGCTACGTTATCTTGCGCTGTATAAATATACTAGACTTTTCACAATCAGTTCCCTGTTGACATACATTCAGATTGTTTTCTTTATTTTACTGTAAGTACCACTGCAGAGTATATCCTTGAATATATTATCTGATAAATTTTTAGAAGTAGAATTTAAAATTTTGATAGATACCATGAAGTAGCCCTCTAAAGAGGTTGTGGGAACTCCCATGAATAATGCATTAGAGTATCTGTTTTCCCAGTGAATGCATTCTCAACTTATTGCTCTGTTTCAAGCTAATAATTAAAAAATGGAATCTCATTGCGATTTTAATTTGCTTTTCTTTTAATATGAGTGAAATTGAACATCCTTTCACCCAGTTAAAGACCAGTCCTTTTTTTTTCTGTAATGATGTTTTTCCACTAATTCTTTTTCTTTTTTTTTGCTTTTTCCGATTGATTTTCTTCACATATGTGATAGAAATTAATTCTTTCTCATCTTCTTTAAAAACATTTTGCCCTTCTTTATTGCTTGCCTTTTAACTTGGTTTATGGTATTTTTGTCATGATGACATTCAAAACTTTATATAGTCAGCTTTGTCAACCTTTTTATGTCTTCTGGGTTTAGTGTTATGCTTAAAGAAGCCTTTCATATCAAAATTATGTAAAAAAAAACTTATGTTTTATTGTAGCAGTATTATGGATTTAGAGTTTTACACTTAAATATTTATCCTCTGAAATTTATTTTGGTATAAAGAAATGAGGAAGTGGTTCAATTTTTTTTTTTCCTTTCAGGATGGCCTAGCCAGTTGCCCCAAGCCATTTATTGAATAATCCATCCTTTTCCACTGTGTTGAAAAGGTCCCTCTACCTTACATAAAGGTACCTCTACTCTACATAAACCAAATTTTTATATGTATTTGAATCTACTTCTGTTTTTTCTATTCTCTTCCATTCATTTGGCTATTAATTGTTGAGACAATACAAAACTATTTTAGTTACTGTGACTTTATATTTTAATATCTAATGGGGCTAATACTTCTCCCATGCTCTTCTTTATCAGAAATATTGTGGCTTTTCTTTCATTTTATTTTTTTGGAAAGAATTTTAAGAGTCCAAATAATCTTCCCTTCCCTTCCTCCCCGTTCAGATTTCTTTTCTTTCAGTATTGATTATATTAAATTTAAAGAGTATTGTAGGAAGATGAGCATCCTAATAAGGAAACTTTCTATCCAACAAGTGGGATTATCTTTCTACTTATATAATCTTTTATTTTCCATTAGTGGTTATTTAAAGTTGTGTTCATATAGGTCATAAATATTGCTTATTAGGTGTTTTCTAGATGTTTTTTCTTTTCGACTGTGTGATGGTTAGGTTCAGGTGTCGACTTGACCATATGACGGTGCCCAGTTGTCTGGTCACGCAAGCACAGGTCTAAACGTTACTGCAAGGGTATTCTGTGGTTGCAGTCGCAGTTGGTTGCGTCTGTGATTGATTACATCTATGATCAATTAAAGGTGTGTCTTCTGCAATGAGAGAATCCAATCAGATGAACCCAATCCAATCAGCTCGGTTTAGTCCAATCAGTTGGAGACTTTTACGGAAAAGGAGAATTTTCATTTATTCAGTCAGCCAGCCTCTCCTGTAGAGTTCATTGAGGAACGTCATCAGAGATGCCAGCCTCGCTGACTGCCCTATAGATTTTGGACTCTTGCAACCTCACGGTTGCGTGAGACACTTTTATAACTCTCATATTTACAGATCTCTCCTGTTGGTTTTATTCTCTATAGAAATCTGACTAATACGGATTGCATTCTAAAAGGGATTTTTCTTCCATTTAGTTCTTGTTGGTTGTTTCTATTGCGGGAATCTATTGAATTTTGTATATTGATTTTGTAAAAAGCCATCTCAGTCTTATACTTTGGGGCAGTTTTGTAGTTGATTCCCTTTGATTTTCTAGATATACAATTATAATATCTGGAGATATTATTTCCATTTTCTGGCCCTTTTATTTTTTTGCTTCTGTTTCTTGTGGCTTCTGAGAAGTAAATAATTATGGGTTCTTATTAGGAGATGTTTTTCCTGCCTGATGTGGAGAACGGTCAGGCATATATGCCAGATGCCTGATCCTCTGAATCCTTAGTGAGAGGCAGTAGAGTGAAGGAGTTATTAGCAAGGGTCCTGGCTCCAGGTTGCTGGGATCAAATCCCAGCTCCACCATTTATAAGCTATGTAATTTTGGGCAAGTTACTTAACCTTTCTGTTGCTCAGTTTACTCATCTATAAAATAATAAGACCTACGTCATAGGATGATTATGAGAACTAAATGAGTCAGTACATATAAAAATACTTTGAGCTGTTGGCATATTTAAAGGTGGAAAGAGTTTAAAAGTTGGCTAATACTGTCATCAGAGCCAAAAGTCATAAACACTTCTGGCAGGCTTTACAGAAACTTATATTACATTAACTGAATCTTTAAACCTTTAAAAGCCAATCCCCAAGTTCTTCAGCCTTTTTCCTTAATCAAAGCATTCTCTATAGAGAACCTGTTAAGTCTGATAAATTTATTTATATTAAGGCATGCCTGGCTCTCAGGTCTTGTCTGTCAACGGAAGGCAGAGCCTGAAGAAGTGAAGCAGGTTAGAAGGACAACCTCTCCCATGATGGGGTGTGTGAGGTGTGGAGGGAGGAGGGATTGTTTGAGGAGCCAATTAGTCACGGAAGGTTTGGTGGCCATTCTTTAATTCAGCAGCTGTTAATTATCAGGCACAATAAATGACACATGGATGAATAAGACCACTTCCTGCCCTTGAGGAACACACAGTCCAATATGCAAGATAGATGCTCACCCAGCTAACTAACATTTATTGTGGGGGGTGTCTCTGTTTGTTTAGACAGTTTTGAGAGCAGCTAAACAAACCTTGAGGGATCTCTTTGTGTGAGGCACTACATCATCTGGGGAAGGGCCAGGAACTTCACCCTCAAAGTAAGAGCTGAGGTATGGGAAATGGACTCCAGGTAGGAGGTGAGAGAAAATTTTAAGTGTCCATGACTTAGTAATTATAGGCACCATTTATTAAGCTCTTGTTAGAGACTGGACATTTCAAATATGTTAGAGTTATCTCCTTTAATCTTCCCCACAACCCTCAGAGGAATGCACTATTGGTTTCATTTAACGTATTAGAAAGCAGAGGTTCAGCGAGATGAAGTATTTGCCCAAGGCTAACCAAATCATAAATGGCAGAGCTAGGATTTGAACTGCTGCCTGCTGGCTGCCATCACCACTTTGATTTATTGGTTATCCTTGGGTTTAGTTCACGTAGGCTTATGCCAGAGTTCCAGATAAGGGGCTCTACTAGTGAGGAACTGAAAGAACTTGTTGGCTAAAATCTCTGGGACATAGATGCTTAACAGCCCTGCTTTGAGTCCACATCAGAGTTAGGTTGCCTAGTAGGAGTATGTGGGTTGTGCACTGCGCAAGGGTACACAGGTGAAGGGCTGAGAGGGGGCTGAAATCCAGCCTGAGCTCCACTCACTGAGACACCTTGGTGAGGGGTTGCATGTGCCAAAGGAAGGGGCAACTTTTTTTCCAGTACCTTCAAAGGGAATGTACGGGCCAGCTACAGCCCTGACTCAGAGGGCAGCATAAAAGGGGGCTAACAGAGTGGCCGCTGGAGCACAGAAATGATAATAATGCCCTTGGGAGTGGACCAAGCAGCTTTCAGCATGCTTGTTCTTCTCTGGGCTGTTTAGATGAATTCCTTGGTCCATGATGTCAGGCGTCCTCAACCACTGAATACACCTTTTCTGGTCTACAGTGCATCTGCCCCTTCACTCTTCTGCCTCTTCAGTTCTTCTGCTTCCTCTATTTGAGGCAGATCCAGGTTTTGTTGGACCTGAAGCCTAAGAAATTTTCAGTCCTCTTTGGGAAAAAATATAAAACTCTGAGTACAAAATGGGATGCAGAGCCTTGGAAAGCGCCTATGCAAGTGAAGAGGGCCCAAAATGTGTGCTTCATAGCCTCGTGGTAAATCTGCCTCTGTCTCCACTGTACCCCTCCTCCCACCCTTTCACTGGGCCTCATCTCCTGCCTTCTATCTGACCCTCTTGTATGGACACAACCCCGGCTTTAACCTTTGATGTTCTGCCAGCTCGTTACTTCCAGTTCCTATGCTTCACTTCTACACACAGCCACCTCGGGGAAGAGCATCCCTGTGTGGTTTGTTCTGCAGCCCTGCCCACCCACCCCTGCCTCTGTGTAGCCGTGTAGAAAAAGTGTGGGAGGACAACAGGCTCTAGAGGCTTTATGACACACAGGTGGCCTTGGCGTTACTGACAGAAAGAGGAGATGTCACCACAGTGAGCCAGACCCGGCAGGAGGCAAAGGGAAGGCTCTAGTAGTCAGTCCTGGGACCCCACCAATGCCTCCTCCCATTTCCCCCCAGAAGTGGTTGGGAGTAAATTGAAGGCCGTGATCTTACTCAAGAGCACAGGGGAATCAAGCACACGGGTGACTTGCATCCATGGAATAAACCCAGTGATGGGGGAGAGCAGAGGAGGGAAGCTTTTAGGGTGCCCAGGGTGGTGAAGGCTGCAGAGGAGGTGACATGGAACTTGGCCTTGAAGCGAAGGAAGGCATCTCCCAGGCAGAAAAGGAGGACGGACAGGGTTCCACGCAGGGCCAGGAATGGTGGCAAAAAGAAAAGGCCCATTTTCTCCAGTCCTGAAGTGGTGTCAGGAGCCAGCAAATGAACTTCAACTTTTCAGAGGGCCCAGTGGTAGCCTGGCCTGAAGCACATGTGTTGAGCCCCCTGCAGTCCACTCTAGGAGGCCCTGGGGGCAGCCAGCTTGGAGACCCACATTCAGGCCCACCTTGAAAAGGCCCCAGGAGGGACAATGGGCAAGTTGGTCCATCAGCATGATATCATGAAATGACCCGATTCACAGACACCCCAGATAACAGATAATCCCTCAAAGAGAAAAGAGAGCTAGTAAGCTGCTGCTGCTGCTTTTTTCCGCCTAAGTTTAAAGGAAAAAAAAAGTCAGGGAAATCAGAAGAGCTCTGACTAGCGACCCAGGGAAGGAGCAATTACAAAGCAATCACTGTGTGCAAAGATTTAAGCACAGCCTATTGTGTGCGCTGCTGCTGCTCTAGGAGCACAAAAGGGAGTGCTGGGAGGCTGGGAATAAAAGCGTGGGTCCCTCGTCCCTCGCACTTCGCGGATGGCAAAGACAACGGTCACAAAGTGCGGGAAGAAGCTTGGAGCGGTCTCCAGGGTGGCCCGGACGGCACACAGAAGTGCGCCCCTGGAGAGGAGCTCAGGGTCGCCGGCCTCGTCCCCGCCCCGAGAACAGGCGTGGCGCTGCGGGCAGGAAAGGCAGAGGCGGAACCCATGGCTCCTGGGGATAGCTGGACAACCCCGTACAGTCAGGTGACAGTTGCACGACTGGCCACCTGCCCCAGGAGAGGCGCACAGCGCTGGGGACTGAGAATTTTTGTAACTTTCAAAGTCCTGTGCATCATCATTTACTGTGATCCACAACATAGTTCATATTTCCCTTCTCTTTAAATCCTCTCCCCACATTCCATCCCCACCCCCCACTTTTACTTTTGTCACTTAAGAAAACTGAACTCTTGGTAGCACAAGGGAAAAAGAAAGCATGGAATCTAGAGTCCAACAGAACTGGTTTTCAATGCCAGCTTGCTAGCCCTGTGGCCCTGTGGAGGTCACTTAACTTTCCTGAGCCGGGTTTCCTAATCTTAAAATGGAAAATAACACAAAATGACATTTTTTTTTATTAAACTTTTTATTTTAGAATAGATTTAAATTTTAAACTTAACAGAAAAGCCATAAGATGGTATAGAATTCCTAGACACTCTACGTCCAGTTTCTCTTTAATATTAACATTTTAAATTATATGGTGTCTTTCTAGTTTGCTAGCGGCCAGAATGCAAAATACCAGAAACAGAATGGCTTTAAAAGGGGAATTTAATAAGTTGCTAGTTTACACTTCTAAAGTCTAGAGAATGTCCCAATTACGACAAGTCTATAGAAATGTCCAATCAAAGGCATCCAGAGAAAGATACCTTGGTTCAGGAAGGCCGACGAAGTTCAGGGTTTCTCTCTTAGCTGGAAGGGCACATGGCAAACATGGTAGTGTCTACTGGCTTTCTCATGGCTCTATGAAAAAGGGACTCTCTCCAAAATGTTTCCTCTTCTAAAGGATTCCAGTAAGCAACTCCACCTTCAATGGGTGGAGTCACACCTCCATGGAAATCATCTAATCAAAAGTTAATACCCATAATTGAGTGGGTCACATCTCCATGGGAACAATCAAAATGCTCCCACCCAGCAATACTGAATGAGGATTAAAGGACATGGCTTTTCCGGGGTCCACCACAGATTCAACCTGGCACAGGTGTATTTGTTACAATTAATGAACCAAAATTATTGTGTTATTATTAACGAAAACTCACACTTTATTTAGATTTACTTTTTTACTTAATGTCTTTTTTTTTTTTTTTCTGTTGCAGTATTCTGTCCAGGGTATCATATTATCTTTAGTCCTCATGTTGTTTTAGACTCCTCTTGGCTGTGATGGAGGAGACTAACTCTCAGACTTTTCTTGTTTTTGTTGACCTTGACAGTTTTGAGGACTACTGGTCAAATATTATGTAGAATGTCCCTCAATTGGATATTTTAAAAGTTTATTATTATTATTTTCTTAAATGTCCTGACCCACTAGGATTTATTCCAGGCTGGCAAGGCTGGTCAAACATTCCAAAATCAGTAAATGCAGTCCATCACATCAATAGGCTTAAGGAGAAAAATTATGATCACGTCAACAGATGCATAAAAAGGATTCAACAAAATCTGACATATATTCGTAACAAAAACTCTTAATAAGCTAAGAATGAGAGGAACTTCCCCAACTTAACAAAAAAAAATCTACAAAAAAAAACAGAAGAAAAATTCTAACAAACACCATGCTCAGTGGTGTGAAATTAGATGCTGTCCCACCAAGATCAGCAACATGCAAGGGTGGTCTCACTTGCAAATTCTAGTCAACATCATACTGGAGGTCTTAGATAATGAAATAATACAATAAAATAAAATTAAAAATACACAGATAGTGAAGGTAGACATAAAATGTTCCTTATTTGCAGATAATTTGATTGTATAGAAAATTCTAAAGAATCAACAACAAACTTTAGGAACTAATCAGCAATTTTAGCAGGAATACAGGGTGCAAGGTTAATGTACAATAGTCACTTGCTTTCCTATATATCAGCAATGAAAAATTGGAATTTGAAATTAAAAATCCAACACTACAAAAAAAAACCAACACTTAACCCATGACAAATTCTGGGTTCTGTCCTCTAACCACCTGTTGAAGAGTGCTTTGGAAACTATTACTTTTTTATTTCTTTGCTTTGCATATATGTTATACTATACAATAAAAAAGTTTTAAAAAATCCAAAACCAAAGTTACATTGACATAAAAAATATGACATATATATGTATAAATCTAGCAAAATATGTACAAGATATATATGAGGAAAATTACAAAACTTTGGTGAAAGAAATAAAAGAAGATCCAAATTAATGGATCTATGCTCATGGAAGGAAGACACTACTATTAAGGTGTCAAATTTTCCAAACCTGATCTACGCATTCAGCGTTCTCCCGATGAAAACCCCAGCAAGCCATTTTGTGGCTATCAATACACTGATTCTAAAGTTTATAGGGAAAGGCAAAAGACACTGGCCAGCTAACAAAATACTGAAGAAAAAAGTTGGCATACTGACACTACCCGACTTCAAAACTTAACACAAAACTACAGAGATTAAGCTAGTGTGGTCTTGGTGAAATAGACAAATAGAGCAATGGAACAGAATAGAGAGCACACAAAGAGAACCACACAATTATAGTCAACTGATATTTGAAAATGGTACAAAGGCAATTCAATGGAGGAAAGATAGTTTTTCTAACAAAAGGTGTTGCAATAATTAATGCCAATATGCAAAAAAAGAACCTAGTCACAGACTCTACACAGAAATTAATTAAAAATGGCCCATAGGGCGGGCCACGGTGCCTCAGCAGGTAAGAGTGCTTGCCGGCCATGCCCGAGGACCCGGGTTCGATTCTCGGTGCCTGCCCATGTAAAAAAATAAATAAATAAATAAATAAAATAAAAATGAAAAAAAATGGCCTATAGATCTAAATATGAAACACAAAAGTATAAAACATCTAGGAGAAAATATAGGTGACCTTGGGCTTGGTGATGATTTTCTAGATACAGCACAGAAGGCATGATGCAAACAAGAAAACATGGATAAATGTGACATTTTTACATTTTTTAATTATTTATTTTTTTATTGATATATATTATATATTCACATACCACATATCATCCAAAGTGTACCATAAATGACTCACAATATCGTCACATAGCCATGCATTTATCATCACAATCGACTTTTTTTTTCTTTTTGTGAAAAATAGCATATATACAAAATAGCAATAAATTTCAAAGCACATCGCAATGATTAGTTTTAGAAGAGATTTCCAAGTTTGGTATGGGTTACAATTCCATAATCTTAGGTTTTTACTTCTAGCTGCTCTCAGGTACTGGAGACTAAAAGAAATACCAGTATAATGATTCCGCAATCTCAGTTAGGATTTATATGTTATTATCTCATGATTAGACTGAGGTTGTGAGTTTTTGAGAGGAAGACCAGAGAGGTAAAGTACCAATTTCATCACCTCATATTAAAGGAACATAACAAAACAACTTCTTAGTGTTGACCCTGATCACCCGGCAGAGTAGTTTTTCCACTGGAGGGAATTGACGTCAATCACCTTTCTCCTTCCTAAACTGCACTCTTTGGAAGGAAGTAGGTCACTTTGTGCACACTTAAGTTAGAATTAAGTTTCTCCTCATTGAGGGCAGAGTATCTACATAAATTATTTGAAATTCTTCTCACTGGAGATTTGTCTTTTCTTCCTCATTCATTTATATCATTATGGACTGAAGGAGATTCATTTTATACTTTAGGTTATAATCTGATACTATACTATTTGTTGCTCAAATTGTTCTAGCTTTGGTCATAGGGTTTCCATTTTTTTTTTGTTGTTGTTTTATATTCTTTTTAGCTTTACCAGTTTTTTGTATATTTTGGATACAAGTCATTTATCAGATATCTATTTTGTAAATATTTTCTCCAAGTCTGTGCCTCATTTTTTTCATTCTCTTAATAGTGCTTCAGAAAGAAGTTTTCAAAATTCACTTTTTTTCTCGTAAGGATCATGTTTTTGTTATTGCATCTATAGACTCATCATCAAGCCCAATGATATGAAGATTTGCTCCTATGTTTTCTTACAGAAGTTTTATATTTAGGTCTCTGATGCATTTTGAGTTAATTTTTGTGTAAGGTGTAATGTCTGTGTCTAGGTTGCATGTTTTACATATGTTGAAAAGGCTATCTTTTCTCCATTGAACCCCTTTGTGCTTTTGTCAAAAATCAGTTGACTGTATTTGTGTGGGTCTCTGTCTGGGCTTTCTCTTCTGTTCCACTGAAATGTTTCTACTTTCACCAACACCATGCTGTGTTGGTTATTGCAGTTTTGTAGTAAGTCTTAAAATCAGGTAGCTTGTGCCCCAACTTTGTTCTTTTTCAGTATTGTTTTGGTTATTCTAAGTCTTTTGATTTTTCCATACAAATTTTACAATATTCACAATATATAGCTTGCCAGAATTTCAATCAGGATTACATTGAATCTGTAGATCAATTGGAAAATACTGTAATTTTACCAATACACGGTCTTCTAATTCATCAACACAGAGTATCCCCCATTTAATTTAGATCTTTGATTTCTTAGAAGCATAGGTTATTGGTCTTAGTTCTTCTTTTCTAATATATGCATTTAATGCTATAATTTTATCACCAGGTACAACTTTTGCTGGATGTGTGGACACGTTGTTAAGTTGTATTTTCATTTTGATGTAGTTAAGAATAATTTTCAATTTTCTTGATACTTCTCCTGTGACCTATGAGTTATTTAGAAGTTTAATTTTCAAATATTTGGGGACTTTTCGGCTGTCATTCTGTTATTGATTTCTACTTTAATTCTATTTTTTGTATGATTTCTCTTCTTTTAAATTTATTGTAGAGTATTTTATGTCCCAAATGTGATGTTGGTGAAATGTTCCATGTGAGTTTGAGAAAAATGTATGTTCTCTTCTTGTTGGATGGAGTATTCTATAAATGTCAATTAGATCAAGCTGATTGATTGTACTGTTCAGGTCATCTATATCTTTATTGATTTTCTGGCTTCTTAATCTAGTAATTATTGACAGAGGGTGTTGAATTCTCTAACTGTATACATGCATTTGTCTTGTTCTCTTTTCAGTTCTATCACTTTTGCCTCATGTAGTTTGACATTCTTCTGTTAGAAGTATAAGTGTTAAGGGTTATATCTTCTTGGAAAATTTACCCCTTTACTGTTATGCAATGCTCCTCTTTATCCCTGATGGTTTTCCTTGTTCTAAGGTCTGATTTGTCTGAAATTAATGTATTGACTCCAGATTTCTTTTGATTAGTGTTAGCATGGTATATCTTTCTTCGTCCTTTTACTTTTAACTTATCTGAGTCTTTACATTTAAAATGGGCTTCTTACAGACAGGATGTTATTTTTAGGTAAGATGTGGCCCAGCTGAATGAGATTGGGTCCTAATGTTATTACTGGAAGGTTTGTGAAGAGAAAGCCCATTGGAGGAGCAGAAGCTGGAAGTCAACAGAACCTGGAAGAGAAAGAAGACATCACCATGTGACTTGCCATGTGACAGAAAAGCTAAGGACCTGAGGATTGCCAGCAGCCAGCACCAGAATGCCATAGTCTTCATGAAAAAAGGATTGCCTCACTCACATCTTTCTTGATTTTGGACTCCTCCTAGCCTCAAAAATGTGAACCAATAAATTCCCATTGTTTAAGCCAACTCGTGTGATATTTGCTTGGCAGCCTGTAAACTAATGACAGTGATTATTGATATGTGCAGATTAAATTCTATCATGTTTATAACTGTTTTCTGTTTATTACATTTTTATATTGTTTCTCCCCCCCCCCCCATTTTTTATGTCTTCTCTAGGGTTTTTAATTGAACATTCTATATGACTCCAGTTAATCTCCTCTCTTGACATATAAATTATACATATATATTTAAAATGTTATTGGTTGCCCTAGATTTTATAATATACATTTTAACTCATCCAAGTCCACTTTCAAATAAAGTTATACCACTTCATGTGTAGTACTTTTAGCTTTTAGCAGACCATTCCAAATTCTTTCCAACCATCTCTTGTGGCATTGCTTTCATTCATTTTCACAGCAACAATTGCCTAATGCATTGTTATTGCTTTAAACAAACAATAACAATTCCCTTTAAACAAGCAAGAACAATGAACTTTTAGATCAATTAATAATAAGAAAGTAAAATATTTTATTGTACCTTTATTAATTACTTCTCTCATACTCTTCCTTTCTTTGTGTTTATCCAGGTTTCTGACATATATAGTTTTCCTTCTGCCTGAATAGCTTCTTTTAACAGTTTCTTTCTCACTCTCATGATAGTTCAGGCTTGGCCCCCAGCAATTTTTCAACATTTCCATTTACTTATTTCTATCAGTTTATGGCTCCAGTAGCTTCTACTCCAGGTAAACTATCTCAGCTCTTTCTGTGTACTCTTGTCTTTACAGATTTTGGGTCGTCTTGTGCTGTCAGTTCTGTAATGGGTCTAAGAAAAGTCACTGATTTTCAGTTTCTCCAGCTAAATGATGTAAGAATGAGAATGATAGCTTCCAAGCTCTTTATATGTTAGAACTGAATCAGGAAGAACTTTATGATGTAAAAGTTCTCTGTAAACTATAAAATGTTAGAGGGCTCTTGGTTGATTTAATAAGTGTGACTAGGTTAGGGGCAAGTGAGAGAGAGGGAGAGAGGGAAATTGTTGTGGGTCTGACCATCACTAACTTCAAGGAAATGACCTAATTTGAATGGGAGATGGAAAATTTGATATGAAAGAAGAAGAATAAAAAGAGAAAACCAAGATGGAGATGCTCTTTCTCTTGTCTACCTGCTCTGCTCTCCGTCCTCCTCATCATTCCATTACTCATTCCCCAGATTCCAGCAACTTCATCCTCTGGCTTCGGCTGTGCAATCAGCCCTGGGTCCATCAGGCTATCCACCTGCAGATACTTGAGGCCACAGTGGTTCTGAGTCTTTAGAGGTCAATGGGAGGAGGTATTTCAAATGGGCCTCAGGTTGGCTGTGATCCCGAAGCTCCTCCTATGGAAGGCACAATAACAGAACAAGAATTCCTAAGGTCAATTCTTGAATCTGTGACTTTATGTCTTTCATAAGTTTTTGGGAAATTCTCAGTCATTGTATTTTCAACTATTGCTTCTTTCCTAATTTCATCTCCTCTCCTTGTGAGACTTTAAATTCATATTCGACCTTCTCAATGTATTCTTCAGATCTTTTACCCTCTGTTCTTTATTTTTCATTCCTTTGTCTCTCTCTCTCTGCTTTTTAAGAAGTTTTCTTCGTTAATTATCCTATCACCATTTTAAAAAGTTTTCTTCATTAATTATCCTATCACCTTTGTTAATCTGCTGTGTAACCCACTTGTTGGGTTATAACTTTCAATTATTAGAGTATTCAGTTGTAGAATTTCCATTTTCTACTCTTTAGTTCTTTGACACGTTTTTCAATCTTATCTTTTATATTTTTGAACATAGGAAGCACAGTTGTTTTGATGTCTAAAAGTGATAAAGCTAATATCTGGAGCCCCTTTGGGTCTATTTTTATTGTTTGGTATTCCTTCTAGATTTTTCTGTGTAGTCTTGTTTACTCATGTGCCTAGTTAGTTTCAATTTTGTGTTGAATACTGTATTTGAAAAATTGCTTGCAGGAATATTTTGAAGGTTCAGGATATTATTCCTTTCCAGAGAGAATTTATATTTGCTTCTGCTATGTGCTTGAGGGTACTAACAATCTGAAATCGCCTCAACTCAATTTTAGGATTTGCAGTTGAGCCACAGTCTCTAAGATGATCTGCATACATCTGGGTCCCAAACTAAGGGGATGCATCAGAGCTGCCCCCATGGTAGTTGCTGGATTTCTACTTCTCTTTCCCTTGTCCTACAAGAGCTATTCCCCAGTCTCTAGGCTACCTTCTAAAGAATTATCAAACAACCTGAAGGAAAAAGCATCCCTAAATTTAGGCTCACCTCCCAGGGGTTCCAACATCCCCCAATCCTGACAAAGTAACTTTTCCCTATTTTTCTAGCTCTGATGCCTTCAAGTAGGTATTTTTAATATATTGTCAATGTTTTTATTACAATGGTTGTTTTTTTTTAATGTATGCTTTGTGGTGGGAGTCACATTTCATTATTTTTCCATGTGAGTATCCCATTATTGCAGCACCATTTGTGGAATTTTGGGGAGGCGGAGGGAGTGCATGGGCTGGGAATTGAACTCAGGTCTCCTTCATGGCAGGTGAGAATTCTAGCACTGAATTACCTTTGTATCTCACCATCGTTGGTTTTAATGATCTAGTTTACTTTATCAGAGTCAGAAATCTCCCATCTCTGCTACTCAACTTTACATGCATGTGTCCTTTCCTTTCCTTCTTATTAAGTGGTAAATTTACAGGTTTCTTCAGCACCGTAAATGCTCCCGGCAAAATTTTAAATAGATGGCCTTCATTTTCTGGGTCTCACCTCCTCAAATTTGTGTCTCAGCCCACTCAGTGCTTTCCTTTGATTCAGATGCCTCCACCTCTATCCTGCCCCTCCCATCAGTCTGGGATTCTTTACTTCCCCCAAGGTTACAAAATTCCCCTTCTCTTTAGAGGCATCTCTAATCACCCTAGATCAATATGAGCTTTCCTTCTTTGAATTCCTCTATCACTGTTGATAGTAGTTGGTAAATTGTTAACCAGGTATATGTTAATTTATCATTTAATTTTTTTTTTGTTTAGATGATTTACCTTCTATACCAGACTCTAAATCCTTGAAATAGACACATCTTATCATCTTTATAATCTCCTCAGCATCTAGCCCTGCGTCTTGCATATAGTATGTACTCAAAATATGGAACTGATTGAGCATCTTGGGTCTGCCCTTCAAAAGTTGGCCCATGCTCAGACCTTCATATCACATCATAACACAAAAAACACCCACAGCATGTTATAATATATTATATTATTGTATTATAAAATTGCCACTGTCTGCCTGCCTACAGACCTACTCTGCAATCCCATGCTGAAGGCACAGACCCAGTTATGGGTCTTATCCCCCCGTTACAGGTAATTTGACCAGGGGTAGCTTTGATCCATTTACTGTAAGGTTCTTTTGTCAAGATTTTGAATAAAGAAATTTGGAGCTTGGGAAGACATGTAGATTCCATGTAAGGTCCATGAAGTGAAAGTAAAAATTATGGAGATGAAACTATGAGTGATCAAAGAAAGCTGGTCTATAAAGCAGAGGTAAGAAAGGAGCATTTATGCCAAAAAGATAGAATGAAATGAGAGTCAGTGTGGCTTTTGAAAGTCATCTTTTATTCCCCACAGTTTTCCTATATCCTCTCCCACAAGATCTCAGCCCCTGAGTTTGTGAGTTTAGGTCTTGCATCCAAACTTGCGGTAAGTTGTATGGGCTTCTGTTTCCAAAAAGTATAGCCCAGAACAGTAAAAGATCTTCTTACTTTCACCAATTAGGGTGCTTTTTGTTGCATTTAACTGAGACCAACTCTGGCTGCCTTAAAGCCAAAGGGGACTTACTGAAAGACAAAGGGAGCCTAGATCTGACAACCGACTAGAGGATCTGTCATGGTAGACAGATGGGAACTGAGTAGCACTTAGGACCAAGGGGCAGGAAGCTCAACAACCACCTGCAGGAACAGTTTGGCCAAAATACTGCAAACACTTTTGCTGCTGGAAATTGTGCTTCACTGGACTCTGCTGCTGTCTTTGAGATATGATTCTCTTTTTTCCTTTACCTTGTGTCATTTCTTAGGACTGAAGGTCCTGAAGAGCAGTGTCTGATTGGCTGGGTCTGGGCTGCATGTTCCCACAGCTGCCATAAAGCAGGGAGAGGAAGGCTCTGGCCTTTGGGTTTTGTAATAGGGAGCAGGACCCTGTCCATAATAAGATAACACACAATGAAAGGTACTCCAATGTAAGGGGTTTGGATGTTGGATAAACAGTAACGTTAAAGACAACATTAATCTTTACAGGGAACTTTCTGATTAAAATGCATATACTAGAAATAAGTTCAGTGGGACAGAGAATGATTTGGCAGTGGGGGGCAGGTATGGAAGGAGGAAAGCAATCAATCTGGAGCAGCTTTTGTGTGTGTGTGTGTGTGTGTGTGTGTGTGTGTGTGTGTGCGCGTGCGCACTGTATGGTGGGGTCATATAACGTTCTTTTTCCATGTGAGTATCCCATTATTATGGCACCATTTGTTGAATTTTTGCTTGTTTGTTTTTTGAGGGAAGTGCA
The DNA here is from genome assembly GCF_023851605.1 of Tamandua tetradactyla. Classification (NCBI taxonomy): domain Eukaryota; kingdom Metazoa; phylum Chordata; class Mammalia; order Pilosa; family Myrmecophagidae; genus Tamandua; species Tamandua tetradactyla. The sequence goes on along the minus strand of NC_135334.1, from coordinate 28,670,846 downwards.
TGGGCCGGGAATCGAACCTGGGTCTCCTGCATGGCAGGTGAGAATTCTACCACCGAACTATCCTTGCACCCCCAGTCTGTAACAGCTTTTTAAGGCAGCATATGTGACTGGCATATGCCTTTTTTTGCCCTTCTACCCTTTCTTCTGCTTTCCTTCTGGAATATGGACATGATGACTGGAACTCCAGTAAATATCATAGGATCTTGAAAATGGAAGCCACACAAGGATGGCAGAGCAAAAAAATTAAAAGATTCTGGGTCTTTGATGATAAGGGAACCTCCATACCAACTGTGCGCTGCCTACCTGCATGTTTCTTTTACAAGACAACTATAAACCCTTGTGTCTTCAAACTACTCAGGGCTGGTGTCTGTTTTTAAGCTGTACATAATTCCTAATAGGCACAGTCATTATTGTTATTGGGATTGTGTTGGTTACCAGATTGAGTCTTTAGTGGTATGGCTATTTGCTGTTTTCAGAATTCCTATCACTTTCTATATTCTCCCAAGGAACTAAGTGGTAGACTCGAACTTTTTAGCTAAAAGAGTACTAGAATGAATTGGGTATAGATTTTTTAAAAAGATGTTTATAGTGCATTTTGAGAAACTTGAAGATTCCCTGGTGTATTACTCTTTCTTTGGGAGAGGTCTTTGCTATAGCCAGAGGGTAACACTATTTTAGGGCATATTCCATCCATTCATTAATGATAATGGTAGAGGTAAGGGTAGAGACAGAAGCATGAAAATCCAAAATAATAATAAAAGTACTCTTTACCTTTTTATTTTTATTTTGTACTAACATTTAAAAAATACTTTAAAAAACGAAAGATGTTCTTGTGAATCCTCAACTTGAGTTATACATTGTCAAGGTTCCCCTTTACATCATACCTCCACCATCATTGCCCATCACTGCTCATTCCCTCCTGCTTCCCTTTGCCTCTTGGCACAGAAAGCAGGCAGCACATCTCTCACACTGACATACCATAAGCCAGAAAAGGCTGTGTTTTTTCTCAGAGCTCTTCCCTTCCCTTCCCTTCCCTTTCCTTCCCTCCCCTTCCCTTTTCCCTTTCCTCCCCTTGCCTCCTCTTTTCCCTCCTCTTCTCCTTCCTTCTCTGACACCCTCCCTCCCTTCTTCCTTCCTTTTCTCCCTCTCTCTTTTCTTTCTTTCCTTGTCAGAGGTAAGGGCTTGGGTGAAGGTGACAAAGGAAGGAGAAAAGGGCTGCAAATGTTGAAGAGGTATCTGAAGAAATATTTAAAGGTAATTAGGTGTTTTGTTTTTCTTTCTTCCCAACTCCTGCTGGATTGCAGGCTGCGTTTAGGAATAAAACTAAATATGTTGATAATATTGCATAAAAGTTACACAAAAGAATTAATTAAGTAGAGAAAGAGATAATAGCACAGAGAACTTTAAATCCTCAGAACAGATTATCCACAAGGAAAATGTTGGCAATGTAGAGAATACTCCAATTGGCAGCAATTATGGTATTAACAAGAAAATTAATACAGACAGCAGAGGCTCTCTTATTCCAAAGTCTAACCAGGGAGGATGATGTATTCTTATCTTTTCCAGATTAAATTTCCTTTCATCCTATTCAAAATCAGATTTGAGACTCCCAGAGGATAAAGCACAACATCCACACAACTCTCTGGGTAGAGCACCTAGTCGAGAAGTTTAAGTAGCAAATGCTCAACAAATGTTTCCCCATAATGAAATGTGCAATGTTAAATCTCTCTGAGAAGCCGAGTGTCACTAATTAATTACCTATAAAAGGCCTCATGTGACAGTTGTGGAGTCCGGTTCAGGGCCCTGCTGGATGATGAGGAAAGCAGTGTGGAGCCATCTTCCCAGGCTGAGGCATGACTGGGCTTTTTGCTGCCCACACTACTTCCCTGTGCTCACTAGGATATGTGGGAGTTTCCAGCCTGAAAATTAAGTGTCCACCCCTGGATTCAAGCATGTCCAGATATTTTTGGACAGTAGAGAACAGACTTCTGGAAGACCATTTGCTTGAAAGGCTGAGGAGCTCTAGGGTAGAATAGGCTCATGAAATAAGAGAGGTAAACACAACAACTGTATCCAATCAGCAGACTCAGCCATTGGAGGAAGAGTGCCTTGGGTGATGGGGCTGAATAAGAGTACACATAAAGAAGTGGGGATGCACAGAAAACACCACAGCTAGTCCTTCTGCAGACTGAGAATGTTGTCTAGAAACAACCACGACTTCAGCCACCACCATCCTTGTGGCTTAGTTTCTGCTTTCTTCAACAGCTTCTTATTCTTGAACTGTTGAAGCTAACCCTCTCTTTACTCAGCTCTCTCCCTATTAGGGCTATTGCTCACTCATAACTTCATGGTCGCTTTTGACATCATCCCTGAGGTCACTCTGTTTCTGCCCTCTCTATAGTCTGTGCTCCCTTTGCTTATCTATCTCTGAGCAACCCCTGGGGTCAGATGAATCATCATGCCTTTCTAGTTTGCTAGCTGCCAGAAAGTGAAATACCAGAAATGGAATGGCTTTAAAAAGGGGGGAATTTATTAAGTTGCTAGTTTACAGTTCTAGGGCCATGAAAATGTCCCAATTAAAACAAGTCTATAAAAATGTCCAATCTAAGGTATCAGGAAAAGATACCTTGGTTCAAGAAGGCCGACAAAGTTCAGGGTTTTTCTTTCAATGGGAAAGGCACATGGTGAACATGGCAACATCTATTAGCTTTCTCTCCAGGCTTCTTGTTTCATGAAGCTTCCCCAGGAGCATTTTCCTTCTTCATCTCCAAAGGTCTCTGGCTGAATGGGCTCTTGTGGGTCTCGTGGCTCTTGGGACTCTGAAGCTTCTTCCAAAACGGTTCCTCTTTTAAAGGAGTCCCATAAACTAATCAAGACCCACCTGGAATGGGTGGAGTCACATCTCCTTCTAAGCAGAGATTAATACCCACAACCGAGCATTTCATCTCCTTGGAGATCTAATCAAGTTTCCAACCTATAGTACTGAATAGGGATTGTAAGAAACTGCTGCCTCCACAAGATGGATCAGGATTAAAACATGGCTTTTCTAGGGTACACAAACCTTTCAAAGGCACAATACCATATGGAACCCTCTTTGGGCATTCTCTCTCTGCCAGATTGCATCATGTTAGGAGTCAGATATCTGTCTGAGCTTTGAGATGGGATTTTGGTGTCTGAATCCTACCAATAACTCATTCTTCCAAATGGGATAAAGTGCCAAATGGGAAACAAAGAACTATTTTTATTAAACAATATCTTGTCTACTGCACAATGGTAAAAATTGCACCAGAAAATGTGGTTGAAACCAAGAGAGTTAAGTCAGGTTGCAAACTCCCTCTCCTCTGACTCTATCCACCCAATTTCAGGTGGGGAAGCTGGAATAGAGAGGGTGGAGGAGGACAGCCATGTTTGACTCAGTGACCCAGGCCCTGCCAAATGGAGAAAGCTCAGCATCATGAGAGAGGCCAGTCTACTTATTGAACCAACTTCTTGGAAGACAGGAAGTAGAACAGAAGAAGTCAACACTTTGGCCGTAGCTGTGAAAGCCCAGTTACTCACCCACTAGCAGGTGTTACTCTTCTAATGTCTCAGCGTTGGGCTATCCAATATGGTAGGTATTGACCACATGTGGCTAGTAAGCATTTGAATTGTGGCTGGTCTGAATAGAGATATCCTGTAAATGTATAATGAAAATCACATTTCAAAGTCTTACTACAAAAGAAAAGAATGTAAATATGTATTTTGGTTTGCTAAAGCTGCCAGAATGCAATATACCATAAACGGGTTGGCTTTTACAAAGGGATTTATTAAGTTATAACTTACAATTCTAAGGCCATAAAAACATCCCAATTAAGGCACCAACAAAAGGATCCCTTCTTGGAGGAAAAGCAGCTACCATCCAGGGTTCCTCTGTTACATGGTGACGTCTGCTTTCCTTCCCTCCCAGCTTCTGGTTTCAAATGACTCTCTCAGCTCCTGTAGGTCCTTCTTGCTTTTCCCCAGGACATTTTCTTTCTTAGCTTCTCTCAGCTGTCTCCCTCTCACAAAGGGCTCAAGGAAAGGATGACGATCCCCTTTGAATAGGTGAGGTCACATCTCCATGGAAACAATCTAATAAAAAAGTCCCACCCAACAATAGGTGTGCTCTAGAAGACTGGATTAAAAGAACATGGCTTTTCTGGGGGTACATGACAGATTCAAACCAACATAATACCTTATTAATAATTGTGTATATTGCTTATTTATTTAAATATTTAATTTGACTGTTGAGGAAGCATCTAGGAAGGAGTGGAGAGCAGCAGGCCTGCAGTGGGGAGAGGCAGGAGTGATCCTCCCCAGCAATGCAGATTGCTGTTGTGATCAGCTGTGACCAGGCGTCACAGGGTTACATGATACAAAACACAATGATCTATATGTGAGGACCAACTTATGGCTCCTTCCCTCAGATATGGGCCCTGGGCTGGGCAGGCTGCTGGGAAACATAGACTCTTTTCAACATAAAGGTGGATTTTGAGGGCCACTTAGTGTTTGGATCAGGTTTCTGGCCCAACTCCAACTGGAGAACCATTTGACGACTACATAGGGTGGGTGGGCTATGCTATCTGTAAAATTCAGTTACTTAATGAGGCTGGAGGACATAGCCCCCATGTCTCTCGTGCCCATACAGGAAACTGAACACAGCACAGACGTGCTGCAAGAACGACTACACAGACCAGTGTCATATTAGCTCCCTGAGGCTCTAGCCAGCTAGCAAGGTAGGTGGCCATAGTGGCTTCCAGAATGCCTGGCAGTATGAGTGGCAGTGATGGTCAAAACATGTGGCAGTAACTGATAATGCAGAAAAAGTGGTTGGGCTGGCTCCCGGGAAATTGTTGGAATTCAATTCTGAATGCATGTGACATGCCTAATCCCCTGCAGACTCCCAGAATGATGTGGAGGGACTTTAAAAGGTTGAGGATCCTGTAGCCATAGGAGGGGGTGGAGAGACAGATTAAAAGCAAATCAGTGTGTTGAGTGCCATTCCATCCATTTTACAGTCTAGGAAGAAGGCACCACAGAACAACCCTGGAATCTAAAGGATGGAATGAAGTAGAATAAAACCACTCTCATAAATTTCATAACTTGTCTTCCTGGCTATAAGGAAGTTATTCAAAGATTCAAAATCCAGGAAACCAAAGAACTCTGAGATGGGCCTCAACTAAAAGAGACTCAGCTTCTGCTCTGCAAAGCTTTTGTTCTCTGCTCTGTGTAGGAAAGTGAAGATAGAAATGAGGTGAAGTCAGGCAGAGAAAGAGAGAAGAGTAGAAAACAAAGAAAGGAAGTACAGAAGGGAGGACAAAGGAAAAATGGCCTCTGATGAAATGCCACCGCCCAAGAACACATTCTCTGATACATACACACATACCCCTAGACAATTCTATACTCTCATACACACCATACTTCTCATTTGTAGCATTTATCTCCATTATAATTAAATAACAATCCTTTAGTTAATTAATCTATTCAGTAGATACTTTTTGAGCTCCTGCTGTGTGCTGGACACTCTTGTAGGCCCTGGCAGGGTGGGGGCGGGGATTAGAGTCTGATGAAAAGGAAGGCCCTGATCTTAAGGAGTTTGATTCTTGTAATGGAATAAAGACCATAAAACAAACAAACAAACAAACAATCTACCTTACATCATTAAGGGATAATACTATGAAAAAACACACAAAGGTAAAACATAGTGAAGTTACAGAGAGTGCATGGGGAGGTGGTGGGTGTTATTTTAGAGGCTGGTGAGTGAGGGCCTCACCGACATTTGAGCTGAGATCTGAAGAAGGTGAAGCATGAGCCATAAAGATATCTGAGGAAAGAGAAGGCTGGAGAAAAGCAGCTGCAAGACCCTCTGGCAGGAGCATATGAGGTCTGTTCAAGAAAGGATGAGGAGTTCCTGGGCACAGGGAGAGAACGGGAGAGGTGGAGAAGATGAGATCACAGGGCTAGTGGGCCTGGCTGTAGCCACTGAAGGAACTTGGTCATTTCCTCAGATCAATGGGAAACCATAGAGGGGTCTGAGTAGTGAGTGATGTGATCTCACTAGGTTTTAAAAAGATAAGTCTGGCCACTTATCGAGAATAAAGTTATGTGGACAAAGCTGGAAGCAGAGAGACTGATTACAAAGCTATTACAGTAATCCAGAACAGAGAGACAATGGGGCTTCTATCAGGAGGGCAGTGGTGATGGATATGTTTTGAAGGTAGAGCTAAAAGGATTTGCTGATGGATTGGGTGTGGGGTGGGGGGAGGACCCCACGGGTTTTGGCTGAGCAATCAGAAGGATGGAGTTGCTGTCAGATGTGAAGTCAGGGAGAGGCAGATTTAGCTTAGGGAAAATCAGAATCTGGGTGTAAAGCCCCTTGTAGACACCCAAGAGGAGATGACGAGTTGGTAATGGATCTGAGTCAGGGGTTTGGGAAGAGGTTAGGGCTTGAGAAATACACTTTCAAGGTTCAAGATACAAACGAGAGTCACAACATTTAGATACTATCTACAGTCATGAGGTGACTAAAGGAAGCAAGTACAATGGAAAAGAGAAGGCTGCAGTCTGGGGCTCCTCTGCTTACCCGTGCAGAAGGTGAGGCAGAGCCAGCCAAGAAGATAGAACAAAGCTTCCATGGGTTCCACTCCCATGTCTGTGCAACCCCAAGTTCTGTGCAACCCTAAGACGCTACACTTTCCTACACTTGCCAACTCTAGCGTCTCTGCTCCAGATTTCTCCAGAACTGACACCAGGTATTCAGTGTGTTGTTTAGTGTGTAAACATAGAAGGCCTGTCACTGCAAAGGTTCAAAACAATTTTCTTGATGAAATTTCCACCATCCTGCTCCTATTTTTAATGCTTTATTGCAAAAGACTTGTTTTTATGTCTGTCTTCCTCTATTGGAGCATAGGCTCCTTTGTATCCTGGCATATAGAAAGCACTCAATAAATATTTGTTGAATAAATTAACAGGAATAAAACAGAAGAGAAAGGTCAGTTTGGCATTTTTGTTCTTTAGTTTTCGTATGCATTGAATCTGAAATTGTTTAGACCTTTAAAAAAATTGCTGATATCCTCTTGGGTTAGGGGTAGGGAGTGAGGGAGGGTGAGGATGGCAAGGGATGATGGCAAAGGTCACCACTGAATGCAGCCTTGATCTACCTTGGCTCTGGCATAGGTGGGTAGTAAGAAAACTTCTGCCATCATTTCTAGCCAAAATACCGTGTGAAGGGCAAAATTGCCTCCAGGCAAGGTGGGCATTTCCTATTCCGTGGTCATGTCAGGGGAGTTTGTTGAGACCCCCGGCCCAGAGCGCAGCCCTGAATCTGTACAAGCAGACCTCCCTTGGGACAGTCCTCCACGCTGATGTCTCTGAAAATCAAACTCCATTTTGTGCTCAGTCAGAGTGGCCAGAGAGTTATTTTATTATTGATCAAACGGGGCTCTACAGAGAGCCACCCTGAGATGAGAAAAATCTTAAAAGGCTCCATTGGCTAACTCGGGCAGCTATGATTTAAGTCAGAGAAACAAGCCTGTGCTTATTTCAGGACCAGAGGCCTGACTGTGTCAAAACAGAAGCAGAAAGACTTTATATCTGACTGCGCTGGACTGGGAACTCCACGTAGCTACACGGCCCACCACGCAGTAGCCCTTACATCACTATGATGGAGAAAACCACCTTCACGGTGCTTCTCAGCCGGTAGCTTCTTCTATCAGCAAACCCTCACTGGGATACAATGGGAATCTTCAGTCGTTTGGATGATTGCAAATACCTGTGCTGTGTAGCCTGGGTCCTTATTAGCAGTAGCGTGTATTTGATGGCAGATATCTCTCAGCTTCTCAATTCCTGTTCATGGGGAGAAGGCAGCCTTTTTTAAAAGAAGACTACTTAGAAAAGAAGACGAGAAATAGAGAGGGCAGGAGCAAAAGTAGTTACCTTTATTGTACTAGGCAGTCCACGTTCCTTACTCCATTTAACCTGCACAGGTAGGTAGGATTTAGAGCAATAGAATGTACACATGGTCACAAGCTTTTAAGAAACAGAGGCTGGAATCAGACATCAGAAAACTGCAGGAGGTGAGATTCTAAACCCACTACTTTATGCTGCCCAGGGGAAAGTACTATCAGAACAGGAGAAGCTGGGGATGTCGTTGAGGGGATTATGGATGGAATAAGTGTAACTAGAAGAAAATCTTCCCACCACCCCTCCAATTCTCTCTTCCTCCAGACTGGGGAAAAGAATGGCACCTGGTTTAAGAACTGTCTTAATCAAGCCCTTGTAAATGGTGATTTCAAAGCATCAGCAGGGTATTTATGTAGCTAAAGGAACAACCATTATGGAGTGGGAGGTTCAGTAATGAGCCCATTTTTTATTCTCAGTGACCCAAAGGGGTACAATTTGAAAGGTTTGGGGGCTGGGGGAGAGGAATTAAGCTAATACTGATCTGCATAGTGAGGTAGGATATTAACTCCACTGTGGGCTGAGATGGCCTTGCAAATTATGGAATAGTTAGGTAATATTTCATTTCCTTCTTATGTTCTGAGAATTAATGATCATTCTTGGAAGGTATGTGTGTGTGAAGTCTGTGAGCCTCTTTGCATCTGATTAAAAGTTACACCTACACCTGCACAATCTAATATAGTAGCCATGAGCCACATGTAACTAATTATATTTAAATTAATTAAAATTAAATAGAATTGAAAATTCAGTTTCTCAGTCAGATTAGCCTTGCTTCAAGTGCTCAGTTGCCACATGCGGCTTGTGGCTACTGTATTGGACAGTGCATAAGTGAAACATTTCTAGTATCATAGAAAGTCATATAGGACAGCACAGATCACAACCCTCAGAGAAACAGACATAGCAGTTCACACTTGCAGGGTGACTTCAAAGGGAGATACACTGGAGTGCCAAGTCATACTTGAATTTTCCTGGGGCATAATTCTAGATTGGTTGAATAAATGAATGAATGAATGTGGAATAGATGACTGTAAGGTTAGGGGACTGAGGACAGAGAAGGATGTTAGGCTTTTAAATTTTGGATGTGCCACATAGAGCTAGCAATGCTAGGGATTCGTGTGGTAGGAGGTAAAGACCTTGGGGTTGAGGAGATAAGACTACCTGGTGCGTCTCCATGAGTGACTTGTGTCTCCTTCCTTCTACTGGTTGAAACAAAAGAGATGAGGGCAGGACCAGCAGATGGTCCCAAAGTGGCCCTACCTTCACACCCAAGTGGCTTGCCTCTACTTCCTCACTGTGTTCTCAGTGGGATTGCATGATGACACTGAGAAAATCACAAATCACCTTTTCCCAAGGGTCTCTAACTTAGAGGTGCCTCTCGCCTACTGGTTTAATGGAAGTAGAGATAGAGAGCTCGTTTTTTCATTTATTCGTTTTAGAAAGTTTGTTGAAGGTCTCCCATACACACAGTCTGTCCTATTCACTGGGGTACATAGGACAGACACAGCCATTGTCTTTAAGCCCCTTGCAACCCTGTATGTGGCTAGATTTGAATTTTGTTTTTTTCTCTGGGAAGCTGGATGTGAGTCAAGAACCATTTTGTCTTCCTTATTGATGGGATTTGGGTAGGCACACAAGAGAAGAAATCTGAGACAGCCAGTGAAGGAGCTCAGGAAGCTTTGGGAACAAGCCCAAAGTGTGAAGCCTTTATTTTGAAGGATATCTTCTTACCGTGGATGGAGCCTGACTCAGAAGAGGAGGTAATAGCGTTGTTATCCCTGTGCAAGTCCACATTATCCCTGTATAAGTCTCATTTCTGGTGGTAATAGGAATCATGTTAATGGAACTCCCATTGCAAAGAAAATCTATTTTGATACCATTATAATTTATGGCAATGAACAATTTTAATATACCCAAGAGTTATCTAGATGTTATAATGAGCCCGCCACAAAATGGGATTTTAAAAAATTATCTCTTTATTAGATTTTGATTTTGACTCATCAAACAATAATGAATTTCTCTCAATCTAGCCAGTGGGGGAATAAAGGACATTGCTGGGAATTATTTTTTCAAATGAGACTGATGAGACTCAGACAGCTGATTGGACATGCTCACTGCCCTCTAGCCCTAGCCTCCCACCTTTCCCCAGGGTTCATCATTCTGCCCTTGACCAGTGTACAATGCTCCCCATCCATTAGGAGCTGACTGCTTGCACTCACTTCATGCAGGAGACAATGCCTAAAAAATTTTTCTATAGCTTATGGGCTGTGTTTTGGTGTACAATTGATCTTTGCACTAATTACCTCCCGGCTCCAATAACAATTTTCTCTGGCAGTGAGGTACTTTAGGCTGGCCCAATTCCCCCTGGGGTAGAAGAATGCTCTGGCTGGTACCAGATAAATCTGAAAAACAACCTCACTATTTCTCACATTAGTCCTTTAGAAAGATCTACAATGGTTTTTGTGCAAAGCTAACGTGAATATTGAGTGTTTCAGGGTTCTCTTTGGGTGACCTCCAATTACTGTGTCATTATTAATAGAAGCTCTTCTTCTATTTTCCTTTCATTATGTGGCTCAATTACAGAGACTCCTCTCAGCCTTTTTGTCCTTTCCATTTGTTTATCCCTGGTTGGTGGGTATTTTCACTTGCGGGGAGGATCCACTGTGTGATAAGGAGTGTGGTCAGTCCTGTGCCTTCTAATTGAAGCATGTGTCACACTATTATTTTTCAAAACAGGAAAATTGCAGCGATGGCCGAAGAATAATTGATTGGAAGTGAAGTGCTACTAGAAGCAATTAAAGGCTCAAAAGGTGAATTTCATTAATGTTGTGTTATCTGAGAGCTCGGCCTCTTGCTAAAAACCATCTGGGAAAACTCATTTTCTTTGTTCCAGTGGTAAAGTTCTGTCGCGGTATTAGGGGGTCGAGCAAGGTTACAGGGAAGCTGGGTCCGGAGGGGAGACCAGCGGTTGCACGTAGTTCTGACTGCTAACAGGAATTTGAACGGAGTCTTCTGTATGACCTCCCTTCTACCAAGACCGTGTGTTTCACATGACAAAGTGTAACTGTCCCGACATAAAGTGGAAAAATGAAACAATTAATTGAATTGGATGTTGAGAATCTGCTAAGGGGGAAAAAATAACATTATTTTTAGCCCTAAATTTTCCAGGTTTATCTTTTAAAATATACATCTAAATTTCAACTTTTCAAATAGGCTTCAACAGAAAGCTTTTATCTGGCATAGTCTTGACTGTCATAATGTTTCATTATATAAGAATATGCATGTACTGATAATGTTTTCAAAACAGACACACTCCCTGCCATCATCATGGGTCACGTGGGCAGATGCTGTTAGGAAAGTAAAGTGTTTCTAAATGGTTTCCACCTATGCTGTCTGCGGAGGGCAGATCCACCTATTAGTGGATGGATAGGAAATTTCTCCCCAAATGCTTTGCTTGCTTTGTCCAGTCTGTGGGAAAAGAGATAAGACTCTAGGGAAAAGGCTTTTTTAAGAATTTTGTCTCTTGGCAGTGCTTTATCCGGCACTGCAGATGTGTCTTGCCAGCTCCAGTATCTCTGCTCCAAATTTCTCTAGCACTGGCACCAGGTATGCAGTGTGTTGTTTGGCGTGTAAACATACAAGGCCTGTCACTGCAAAGCTTCAAAACAACTTTCCTGATGAAATTCATTTTTCTCAGCCATTAGTATAATAACCATAATCAATCTTCTCATTGCCAAGCACAGAATCCCTGTGCAGCCAATTCTCAGTGAGGTGAAGTAACTGATACGCCAATCAGATAAATATTGTGTTAAATTGCACTAAACTACAGTGACAAATGGCACATTACATACACACTACAATAGTATTTCTCCCAAAATCCATCTCAGAATCCAAAGGCTTCAGATTAAAGACCATCATTAAATCAGTGAGTGACAGGGGTGGAAGTTGTCAAGTCTTCCAGTACTTATGGCATAACAAACCATCCCCAAACTTAATGGCTTAAATAGCAATGATGTTTTACTTTTCACAATTGTGCAGTCAGGGCTGGGTTCAGCGGGGTGATTCTTTGGTTCCAGGGTTGGCTACTGAGGCTGGAACATCCACGTTGGCTTCTCTACTGTACGGCTTCTGCCTTAGCTGAGATGGCTGGAATGGTTTGAGGCTGGCTGGCCAAGCATCTCTCTCTCTCTTTCTCTCTCCATTTGGTCTCTCCAGGACTCAGGCCTCCAAGTGAGAGCGTTCCAAGAGAATAAGCTCCAGTGAGCAAACACTTATCCAGCTTCTGTTCGTTATGCTTGCTAATGTCCCAATAGCCAAAGCAAGTCACATGGCCAAGCCCAACGTCTCTGTGGGAGGGGACTACACAAGGCCTGGTTCATTGGTGGCCACAGAGTAACTATCTACTATACTAGGAGTGCTCTAACTGAGCCCAGGAAGGACACACACACACACATATGCATGTTCCATCTGGCCACCAGAGTCCATCGTTCCTGCCACCAGGAAACTCGCCTCTCCTCTCTGACTCTAAAATGTGTCCTCTCTCTCTCTCTCTCTTTTAGTGATTTTATTGTCAAACTTTAACAAACATACAAACTTTCTTGACATAAAACATTCTATACATGCTGCGCAATCAGTGGCTCACAATATCCTCACATAGTTGTATAGTCATCACCATGATCATTTTTTGATCATTTGCATCACTCCAGCAAAGGAAATAAAAAAGAAAAAAGGAAAAACTCATATATCCGTACCCCTTACCCTCCTCTCATTGACCACTAATATTTCAATCTATTCAAATTATAAAATTTGACCTTTGTCTTTAACTTTTTTTTGTAAGTTTTTACAGCTTTATTGATATGTAATTTGTATACCATAACGTTCTCCTGTTTAAAGTGTATAATATAGTGGGTTTTAATCCAATTTTAGAATATTTTTATGACCCCAAAAAAGAAACCTTGTACTCACTAGCAGTTATTCCCCATTCCTGCTCCCCATTTCTCTCTCTGCCCCCAGCTTTAGGTGACCACAAATCTACTTCCTTCTTTACTGGTTTTCCTATTCTGGGCATTTCATATAAATGGAATCATTTAATATATGGTCTTGTTTCTGGCTTCTTTTGCTTAATGTAATGATTTAATGTCTGTCTATGTTGTAGCATGTTTCAGTGCTTCGTTCCTTTTAGTGATGAATAATATTCTATTATACAGATAGATATACCACATTTTGCTTCTCTGTTCATCAGATGATGGACATTCGGCTTGTTTCTACTTTGGTGCTATTATGAATAATAGCTGCTTATAGCTGCTATGAATGTTCGTGTACTAGTTTTTGCATGGACATATTTTCATTTCTCTTGGGCAGATACGATACCAAAGAGTGGAATCAATGGGTCCCATGGTAGCTATATGTATAATATTTTGAGGAACTGCCAGACTATTTTCCAAAGTGACTGCATCATTTTATACTCCCATATTTGTTTTTATCTTATTAAAGGACAGATGCACCCCTGTTTAAGATGGTTTGGTAAGTAGGAGAGAAAAGACAAGATGTTATCTCAAAGTCACTTCTTATACCAGAACTCTATGAATCAATGGTTTTTCCCAAAGGCCAACACAAATGGCAGAATTGACAAAAGTTCTGAGTATTCTGTACTAGATTCTAACATCTAAGAAACCAACAGGTGACAGTGGCAGTGGGTAACTGGCCTTTGGGCTCCCCTTGGTAATGTCTTCCCACATCAAAGTCAAATTGGATCGTGCTTGGCACTTCTGCTGCCTCCTCCACAGAGTGAAGACCTGATGTCCTCAGAACACTGCCACCGTCAGTGGGACATGATGAAGGAGACTTGAACCACTTTGCAAGAGCTTAGTAAACCTGTGTCTCATCACAGTTTCCAGGCATCTCTTATTTGCTGACTCTCAGCTCTGCATCCTGGCCAGCCCAGAAGCTTGTGCCTTTTGAAGAAAATCTGACCCCAAATCCTGTGTTGGACCTGAGGGAGATCCAGTTTGTCAAAGCCCAGGGTCCCCAGTAGAGGAAAAACCCATCTACCATGGCCTGCTTCCTGTTTCCCAGTGGGAATGCTTCCGTCAGAATCAGAGTCTCTGAGGGGCCTAAGAGTTCAGGTGACACATATTGTCATATTGAGGAGATGCTGTCTTCCTGGTTGACCTGGCCAAGGTTACAAGGAACCCTTTTGGTTTCCCTCTTTGGAAAGTTAACCTCCTGAAGTAATAGCTTAAGCAGTTATGTTTTTTCTAGATACAAGAAGTTAACTCTTGCTAGCAGTGTGTTAGGTGGCTGGATCTGGAAAGCAGAACCTATCTACCCTTGTGGCACCCCTTGTTCAAAACTGCTGGATACCCTATTTACGTTAAATACTAAATCCCTTCTGGATCACCTCCTGGAATAGAAGGTTCCAGGTGGAGCATTGAGCATTAAAAAAATAAATGTCTTCATACAGAAATGTCTAACTTCATTTTAGCAGATTCCTAAAACACCTTAGAAGGCTGGGCCCTTCTCCAGGCTCTTAAAGCATCCTTGTATTGAAACTGCCTGTGCACTTTCTATATCACACAGGAAACTCTGGGCTGCTGAGGTCAAAGGGGGTTTTCTCTTCATTTATCTTCCCAGTGCCTAGCACACCACTCATCCCAGAGCAGGATGGCAGTAATTGTTTGAAAAGGGAATGAATGAAGACTGTGATATGAAGGAGCAAACTATGTCTGCATGTATCTCATATGAAAGTAGCCCAATGCATCTAGGTAATTCTCAAGTAAAGACTGCGGTCCAGGGCATTGGTGTTTGGCTCTAAATATAAGGAAAAATTTCCTAGGCATATGAACTGCTTAGGAAGGAGTAAGCTTACAGTCACTTCGTGTTCATACAGGAGCCAGACATCTGTCTGGAGAAGTAAGTGAGAGGCTTACTATGTGAAGGGCTGGATGATCTCTACAAATTCCTTCCAATTCTGAGAAGGATCCTTTTGTGCCTGGGGGCAGCTTCCAAATTAACCTTGAAGTAAATTCAACTCTTCCTCAAATTTACTTTACAAGGTATTTGAAAAATATAGATTGTATGTAAGATTTTGCAGTGGAAACTGGAGAGGGCAGCAGCTATTCTGTTCCTCAGATTCCTTTCTGATATCTTTCCTTGGTCCCCTTTGTCGGCCAACAGCCTCTAGCCTCCTCTGTTTCTCCACCTTTTAATTTCTTTGGCTGCTCAAGCAAAAGCCATGAAATATGTTGGTTTAACCAATGGGAATTTATTGGCTTATAGTTTTGAGGCTAAAAGAAGGTCCAAATCAAAGTTATCGTCAAGGAGATGCTTTCTCCCCAAAGCACAAGACTGTGGCATTTCAAGGCTGGCTGCCAGCAATCCTTGGCTTCTCTGCCACATGGCAAGGCACATGACAGTGCCCCTGGATCTCTCCCTTCTCTTCTAGATTCTGTTGATATAGCTTCTTGCTTCCTGTCTTTCTTTATCTGAACTTCATTCTCTTATAAAGGACTCCAGTAATAGGATTAAGACCCATCTTAACTGAGGTGAGATACGCCTTAACTGAAGTAACCTCATCAAGTGGCCCTTCTTACAAGGGGTTCACACCCACAAGAATAGATTGGATTTAAAAGCATGTTTTCTAAGGTACATACAGCTTCAAACCACCACACTCCATGTCTGTCTCCCCTGTTCTTGTTCCAAGATATTCCCTCCTTCCTCTCTCTACCCTTCTTCCTACCTGAATGGAGCCACTTGACATGTCTTGGCTCCTCTAGTCTTGCATCCCCACAACTATCACCTCCACACTCACACACACGCATCCTAAACTAATAAAGAAATATACGACCACCAGGCTCCATCACTGTAGAAAGTAGTCTATGTGTTTAATGGCATGGAGTTTCCTTTTGACTCTTTTGTGAGAATTAAAACATATTCAGATTCAAAGTAGGGAAGGCGAAAAAGAAAGAAAAGAAGTGAGTACATCTTTCTTTCTCATTTGGAAGAAGGAACTAGAATCTCTTTCCTCTGGTTTCTCACCACTTCCTCCCCACCCTAAGAAGAAACCCAATGATGCTCCATTTGATGTTGATGAGTCAAGGGAGGGTGATTGGATAAGGTTAGTATTTCTAGAGAAATGGAGCCAATGTCCTCAGGAAAGCCTACCCTGGGACATAAGATTAGGGAGCAATTTCCCTCCCTACTAGCTTCGTATGCCTCCTCTTATTACACTTGTGATTTAATATTTGTTTGTTGGGTTATTTGATTGTTTTCTAGATTCTCCATGATACTGGAAGCTCCATAATGGCAGGGTCTGTGTCTGTTTGGATTCACCATTGAATTGGCACAGGGCTCAGCAAAAAATTCTGGACACAAAATAAGTGCTCAGTGAATGAATGAACGGAAATAAAATGAAAGAACTTTTTTTTTTTTTTTTTTAGCATAGGCAGAGCAGTGTTTGGAAAGGAATGAATTCTTAAGGGAGTGTTTAATTAGATTTGAGGAGAAATCAGACAAAACTCAGCATGAGAACACCTACCCCAACCTCACTTCCCTTCTCTTCCAAAGGTGACCTGAACTCACCTTTCTACTTTTTCAGCAGATCTGCTCTAGTTTGCTAGCTGTCGGAATGCAATACACCAGAAACAGAATGACTTTTAAAAAGGGAAATTTAATAAGTTGCCGGTTTAAAGTTCTAAGGCCGAGAAAATGTCCCAATTAAAGCAAGTCTATAGAAATGTCCAATCAAAGGCATCCATCCAGGGAAAGATACCTTGGTTCAAGAAGGCCAATGAAGTTCAGGGTTTCTCTCTCAAGTGAGAAGGCACATGATGAACACAGTCCGAGTCTCTCTCTCATCTGGAAAGGCACACGGTGAACACGATCAGGGTTCCTCTCTCATCAGGAAGAGCACATGGCAAACATGGCATCATCTGCTAGCTTACTCTCCTGGCTTCCTGTTTCATAAAGGTCCCCAGGAGGGATCTCCAAAGGTTTCTGGCTGGTGGATTCAGCTTCTTGTGGCTATGTCATTCTTCTCTGCTCTCTCTGAATCTCTCATTCTCCAAAATGTTTCCTCTTTCATGTTTAAATGTTTTTAATGGTTAAATGTTTAAATGTTTTTTAACATTTCCTCTTAAATGTTTTCCTCCAGTAAACCAATCAAGACTCACCCAAATGGGTGGAGACATGTCGTCACCTGATCCATTTTAACAACCACTCTTGATTAAATTACATCTCCAGGGAGATGATCTGATTACAGTTTCAAATGTATAGTATTGAATAGGGATTACTCTTCCTTTATGAAATGGATTTAGATTAAAACATGGCTTTTCTAGGGGGCATACTTCCTTTCAAACCAGCACAAGCCCCTCAGATGCTGAGAGCAGAACCCGACTCTCCCCTTTGAGGAGTCTGCCAAACAGAATAGAGAAATCCTTTGGTGTGCCTCTAGGCACATCACGAGGACAGGGATTTCTTTCTTTTGTCGCGAGGGTGCCTCATCACTAGGGAAGTGGAAATACTCAGGGAAATTGGTCCAAAGTCAGGGATTGAAGAAAAAGACTAGCAGAAGAAGGGGATGTAGGAGTTTCAGGAAGCAAGGGAGTCTCCAAGAGGGTTGTCTTCTGAGGTCGGGGCCCTAAGCCTTGCTCTTTTTGGGGGGCCGGAGAATGCGTGGCCAGACTAGGGACAAATACTGATAAAGGAGCGTTCTCTACTAGTTAAGTGGGGAAAGCAAAGGGAGGAGGAAAGAGGAAAAGTCAAAGCAGGTGCAGAACGAAAGGAGCACTTAGGCCAGGCTCACTTATCAGCTTATTTGCATCTAACACAGGCACTGGAATGATGGGAAATGATGCCTCCAATTTCTGCATAATTACATCCAACTATCACAATCCTACACAGGTGCTGCCTTCAGCAGCAACCTCATGGCTCCAGCGCTAGACCTTGAGGCATGTTGAAGAAGGCATAACGGTACCAAGGGATCCTTGGGGAGGGGGCTGCAGTATCTGAGAATCTACCCCCATCTCTGTCTGCTCGCTCCACCCACTCCCAACCTGCCTATTGATATTTATTTGGGTCTTGCTTATTTGACAGGACCACATACGTCCACATAGTTGCGCGTATACACAATTAATCAGGCGGAGTATTTCTGATTTGTGGTTTAACCCTGCCCTGCATTTAACAGGTCTGGGTCCCAGAGCCCCATGGCTGCCTTACATCGTTCCCTAGCAACCAAATGAGACAGGGAAATGTGCACAGTTTCATCACCACAAGATGTTAGGTCAATTAATATTCATTAGCAGTGCCTGTGTTTGTCTGCTCGGCCACATTATGGAGAAAAAAATCTTTGTTGTCTGAGAGTGGATGGAAGGGGTGAAGGGACTAATGAATATGTATATTATGTACTGAATACATATTTTGTTACACTTTCTAGCACACAGGCATTTCTGCAAGTGTGCATGCAGAATTGTAAAAAATTCATTTTTGTATTTACAATTATCCTTCTGAGTATATATAGGCAGAAATTCCAGAAACAATAGGAAGGTTCTACCCCGAAATACTTATCATGACCCATTCAGACACCTGGAATTACATCACTGGTAACTATTTTATTTATTTTATGATTTTTTTCAGACTCCATTTTATGTTCAATATAGCAAGCTTGGATGCTTGGAAAATACAAAAGAGCATAACAGAGAGAGAGAAAAAGAAACAAATTCCCTGTATACTCATCGTATAATAATAACGACTATTAACCTTTTGCTGTGTGCCCTTTTAATCTTTTTCTTTCTGGAGATGATACACAAACACACAGACAAAGTCACACAAATTCATAAACCGTCTTAAAAAAATAACATTGTTCCATATATACTATTTTGTAGCCTGTGTTTCAGAATTTGGCATCATGATTATGAACATTTTCTCATGTCACTAAGAAGTTTTATAAAGCATCATTTTTATTAGTTGCCTAATATTTCACTGACTGTATTTCCTATGGCTCATTTAACCAAACTCCTGTTTTTATTCTTACATTTAAATTGTTTGCATTTTTTCTTTGCTCTCATAAATAATGCCACAAGAAAGTCTTTGCGTGTTGCACATCTTTAAGGTCTTGTCCAGATATTTCCTTTGCATAAATTCCTGGAGACAGAACTGCACATTTAAAGGTTATTGATATGCTTCGTCATGTTCCTTTCAGAAAGAGAGAAGCAATTTCCACGTTTTCCAAGAGGGTATGAAGGTGCCTCTATGATCTTATTTTTACATAACCTTAGGAAACGTCACACATGAAGTCCCCAATGTCCAGTATGCAAGTTCTGTCGGAGGTTTTTCTTTATGGTACTCAAACTAGAGCTCTGAGCCCTTTTGAGGGAGTGGGGTGGGGAGCAATTCTAAAAGAGGGGCATTAGGAGTCAGGCAAGGCTGTTGATTTTCGCCTTGGCTAAGCCAAGTGTTTCCAGACGACTTGACCTTCAGAGCCCCAAAATACAGTCTCAAACCGGCCAATATTTGCTAAAGGGGAAGATGCCAGATAAAGGTGCTTCCTGCTGTGATGATACGCTCACCGTCCTCCAGCCTCCTGTGCCTGCATGGTGATCTGTACAGGCCGGCCCTGGCCCTGGAGGGTGGTGCATGTCACTGCCCCACAGCTCTGCTTTTAGGCTCGGTGCACTGGTAGCCCCCAGCCCAGCTCCAGGAGGATGGTGACAGGGACTGCAGAGGAGGCCGTGGTGGTCTGTAGAGGGCCTCAAGGCCTTGCCTCTGGGACAGAGAGAAGCAGGTCTCCCTTGGGATTCCTCAGGAGGGAGAGAAGGGTAGTAGCAGGAGAGGCTAGGGAGGCACCTGTGGACTTAGAAGTCCTCCCCAAATTGTTCTAACTTGGGAAAGTTCTCATTTTACGCCTAGCAAACAGGTAGGGACAGGGGATGGAGGCGTGGGGATAGGATGGTGCTTGTCCCCTTTCTCTGAATTCTCTTTAAAAACAGGTCCTGGTGAAGCATAACCAAGTGCCAGAATTTAAACTTCCAAATCAATGGGACCAACACAAATCCGTGTGCTCACTGGGCCAGACTGGGCAGGGTTGCCCAAGCCATCAGGGTTTCCCTGATTTCATCAAATCCGGGAAATTTGATGTGTGTTGATGAGGTCTGATGGCTTCGGGCTAGGATCAACCATCAGGAAGGGTAGTATAGACCAGTGGTTCTCGAAGTGGAATCTGTCCACCAGCAGCAACAGCAGCTTCTGGGAGCCTACGGGAAATGCAACTTCTGCAACCCCACCCACACCCGCCAAATCAGAAGCTCTGGGGGAAGTCCTGGAACCTGCATTTCAAAACACTTTCCAGGACACCGTTCTGCATGCTCAAGTTTGAGAAGCACTGACATAGACCATGGAGACCTGAGTTTTGAGTCCTGCCTTTACCTGCCCTCCTGGGGGGCAACAGGCAAATCACTTAACATCACTGGGCTTTAAGTAAGGACGAACAGACGATCCTTTTTGTTCTAGGTCTCCTTTTCTTAGTTTATCACCTAAATAAGGTGTGTGTACGTGTCAAATTTGGCCTTGATTCTTCTCGTCCCTACTCCTTCCTCTCCCCAGATACGATAAAGATAAAACGGTTGGAAACAAAAGCCCTGAGTGAACACCAGCCTGTGATATTTACTGCGAAGCCCACTGGGAGAAGGATCTCGAGGCCCCCCAGGGAGCTGCTGGGTGAATCTCAGGAAGATAATGGTGTGCCATGGAAAAGAGGGAGAGAGAAGAAACACAAATGAAATACTGGTTTGGCTTGGGGGTGTTTTGAATTTATAGATTTATCCCTGTTTTATCATCTTAGAAAATGCTCAGTTCCAGTTTGAATTGCTCAGAAGGTACTTTTTATTTTCTCTTAAAAATGGTAGGCTGAGGTCCTGGTTTAATAAAACATTGCTGTCAGGGTTTGGTTAAGGGGTCAGCACTTTATTGAAGGCCATTTGTTCTGGAGCGAAGTCTGGAGTCAATCTGCCTGGGTTTGTATCCAGGCCCTAACGCTATTAATGTGTGACCCTGGGCGAGTCACTTAACCTCTCTGTGCCTCAGTATCCTTATCCATAAAGTGGGAATAATGGCAGTAATTACCATAAGGTATTGTGAGGATGACCTGGGTTAACATATGGCAGTGCTGGGAGCACAGCCTGGCAGGCAGACAGCTCTAGACGTGTGCTAACTATTATTATCACTATTCAAGCCAATTTGATCCAGTTCTGTTCAAGTTCAGATTCATGTGGCTTCCATGCCACTGAGCCTCACTGGGGACAGAGCTGGAATCTACTTTTTCTGTCATTTCTGGAGCAGGATCCAGCTGCATTTGCAGCTAACTCCATCTCATTTGTTTACAAGGTAACTGCTCTCTCTCTCTTCATCTCCCTCTCCCTTCCCTCCAATTTCCATTTCTTTTGTGAAGTGGTTAAAGTGCTTGACATAATTAGCTGTTAATTGTTAGCAGCTGTAGCCATTATCAGTTTAATGCCTAATTAATTGCAACAATTAATGCTGCCTATCCTGTCTTCGAACTGTTGGTGAGGGAAGGCTGGCACTGTTTAAGTTATATCTTAATTGGTTTACCTCCAATTTTTAGCATTTAACTAAAAATCATACATGGAGAAGGGGCTGCTTTCCTCATAATAGGTAAGCAAAGAGTGAGTTCAAGTCATAGTGGCCTGGGGTCCCTCCTGGGAAGGCTGGGGTCTCTTGTAGGCAGGCTGCCCCCTGGCCATAGCAACTGTGGGCATCAGCTCTCAGGAAGTGGAGCTTCCAGTAGCTCTAGGCCACCTCACTGCACTGACAGAGCCCTGCATACAAATGCACTCTTGGCTGGTCATTTTTCTGTGTTGCCCTATTTTGAGAAAATGAGAAGCCAAGAACTAAGTGGTTCCTCCCACACTACTTTGCTCAGATCTGGACTGGGGCACATATCCCACTGCAGATGACATGTACGAGAATCAGAGCTGGGCTGATGGGAGCCAAGACTGGGTCACCATAGCACCTCCAGCATCCGTAGGGTGTTCTGGAAACTTTGGGGGTGAAACTAAAAGATGAGTCATAGCCTCCATTTATCCAGCTTCTCCTATTAGCAAGGCATTGTGCTCAGTGTTTCACACACATTTTTTTTTCTCATCCTTACAGTAATCCTGAGAGATGGATATCTTCATTTTACAGGTGAGGGAACTGAGACTCTTAGAGGTTAACTGGCAAATGACGGAATTCTAGTTCAAACCTATATTGTTCCAATTCCAGTCTGGGCTTGCCACCGTGTTACATCATCTTTCTTCCAAAGAACTAATAAGGGAATATTTCCACACTGTGTCCCGAGATGACTGCCTTACTTGGAGAGCCTGAGGACCAGGCCACATACTCTGTACACCTCCGCTGTCAATCACCCTAGAGAGAGGCCAGTCCTACTGCAGGAAATGAAGGTGGGGCAGATGAGCTTCCGACTGGGCGGTGGGAGGTAGAGCAGTTGGTGGAGGCAAGCCTGGGAAACAGATTGCTCTCTGTGGTCCCGGAGAAGCTAAGAACCCCATCTGCCTCTGGGAGGCCTTATCCAGGGCACTCTGCACAGGGCGGGAAGCTTGTCCCTGCAGCATGGCAGGAGCCCAGGAGTTAGGGATGGAGTACTTGGTAAGGCACCACTGTGGCCTTCAGTCTTGAGCTCTAAGAGGAATCAGTTTAAAATCCAGGTTTGAGTTTTCCTATGCTCTGACCCATTTACATTATCCCCAAGTCTTCAGCAAAGTTTTGTTAAGCATTAAAAAAAAAAAAAAAAAAAAAAAATGAAAAAGTGAAGGAATTGATGAAAGCTGAAGTTTTCTGCTCTCAGGATTATCTAATTGAGTGGTCTCTAGGGGTGAAATATGTAATATATTATAGTGACTTAAAGGTGGCAAATTTATGATTAAGTTTAAATGCACATTTAAAAGAAACCTGCACCATAGCTTAAACAAGAGACAAATTTATTTCTCCCATAAAAAGTCTAGAAGGCAGTCCCAAGCTGGAGTGGGAGGTCTACACAGTTGTAATGGACCCAGGCTCCTTCCAGCTAATTGCTCCAATGTGTGGCTGTGCTGATTTGAAAGGATGTATGTCCCCTAGAACAGGAGAGCATCTCCCTGGATATGTGACTTAATGAAGAGTGGTTATTAAACTGGACTAGGTGACATGTCTCCACCCATTCCAGTTGGTCTTGATTAGTTTCTGAAGTCCTATAAAAGAGGAAACATTTTGGAGAATGAGAGATTCAGAGAGAGCAGAGCAGAACAACATAGCCACGAGAAGCAGAATCCACCAGCCAGCAACCTTTGGAGATGAAGAAGGAAAATCCCTCCCAGGGAGCTTCATGAAACAGGAAACCAGGAGAAGCTAGCAGATGACACCATGCTCGCCATGTGCCCTTCCAGATGAGAAAGGAACCCTGACTGTGTTCACCATGTACCTTCCCAGATGAGAGAGAAATTGTGACTGTGTTCCCCATGTGCCTTTCCACTTGAGCGAAAAACCCTGAACTTCATTGGCCTTCTTGAACCAAGGTATCTTTCCCTGGATGCCTTAGATTGGATACTTCTATAGACTTGTTTTAGCTGGGACATGTTCTCAGCCTTAGAACTGTAAACTAGCAACTTATTAAATCCCCCCTTTTTAAAGCCACTCTGTTTCTGGTATATTGCATTCTGGCAGCTAGCAAACCTAGAACAGTGGCCCTGATCCTCATGGTCCCAGATGACTGCTAGAGTGCCAGGCATCATGTCTGAGTTCCAGAAGAAGACGGAGAAGAAGCCATAAAGAAAGGCCTGTGCTCCCATTCTTACAGAGGCTTCCAAGAAATTTCTCATGCATTTATGTTTACAGCTCTTTGATCAAGAAATTAGTTTCATGGTGACACATAACTGCAATGGAGAACTGGAATTGAAATGTTTGACCTAGGTGTCAATGTGCTCAGTTAAAAAAATCAGGGCTCTGTTAATAAAAAGAAGATGGCATGGATATTTGGAGACAACTAGCATTCTCAGCCTCACGAACTATTAAATCTATAGAACATGCCAGTGATGGGGGAGAGAAGAGGGGTCAAGATGTGATTAACTGATTTGGTTTATTTTCCTAAGATCTCACCTGTAGTAGTGTTTTCATTCTGATGCTACCATGTAAGTATGATGTTCATAAATGGGAAAGTATCCAGGCAAGTGGATAGAATGGCTGCGGGTCTGAAAACCATGAGGAAATAGGTTGTTTAGCTGGGGAAGAGATTTTTGAAGGACCAATGATGTTTCAAAATAAATTCAAGATTGTCCTGTGCAAATGTGTGTGAACTATACCGTAATAGGATACAAAGGGAATGGGGGTAGAAGGGAGGCCAATATTAGCTCAGTATGAGAAATAACTCTCTGACACCTGAAAATCCAGCAATGGCACAACTGCCTCTCAGGGAAGTGACCCTCTCATGTGGGTGGAAGCTGTCAGGGTTGCAGAGATGGGAGGCTGGGTGACCTTTCTTCTGACTGCATGACTTTGTGATAGATATCATGGGGTGGCTGCCTGGGGCAATGAAGACACAGTGTTTGTTAAAGATCACAGTGAAGGGCAGTGTGCGGGTCTGTGTTGTAAAAGAGTCAAATGGATTAGGCTGTGAGGAAGGGAGACTTTTCTATGCCCCAAGGTAACAAAGGGTGGTGTGGGGGTGTGGTTTCTGGGCTAAGGCTTGGAGGTCTGCACCAGCATCCCGAGGAACAAAAACAGGGGAGAATGTGTCTCAAGCTTGGGGCTGAGCTCTGAATATGCATGGTCCTTGGGAAGAGGGGCTGGGAAAGTGGGTGGCTTGGCCTCATTTGATTTGCCTCCTGCAGCACTGGACTTGGTAGGGGTAGCCTTCCCTCTATCTCCTGAGATGAACCTGGAATTGGAGGTCCCTTGGGTCAAGGTGAAGGGGAGAGGGAAGGAAAAGGCCTGGATCTTTTCCCTGACTAAACCTATATGGAGTTAAAAACTAAAATCTTCTGCAGAACTCATCCTAAAATTTCTCTGAGTCTATGATGCAGTGTGTGACTTCGGTTGATGTTTGGATTTTTACATAGTCTCTGTTGCAAGATGATGATGGGAAATGCAAGAATAAGAGATACTTCTCTCGCCAGACAAGGGAGAATGGCTTGTCTTTCAGAAGAGATGACTCATCTTCACTAACATCAGTGATTTTAGAGAAGCTTATAGGAAATGTGGCATATATAAAGGCCACCACCTTAGGAACTTGTGCTGGTTTGGTGACAGAAGCAACTTCAAAGTAGCTTGAGCAAAAAAACAGAGATTTCTTGGCTCCTGTCATCAGTAGCAGATCCTGCCCAGTGAATCCAGAACCCCACACTCAACCATTGGGCTTCTCATCTCTCTCTCAGCTCTTTAGCATCAACCGTCTTACCTCAGCCAGCCAGGAAGTCTCCCAGTGGTGGAAGAGGTGGCTCAGGTAGTTCCAAATCCACAGCTTACATTCCTGCTGCCCTTGTCTTCATCTCTCCTCTGTCCTTTCCCCTAATGACCCACACTCTCCCAGAAAAATCAGCCTTATCGGCGGCGGCGGAGTTTTTAGGAATGGGAAGGCTCTTAGCAAGGAGCTTTTAGACAAAGTCCCAGCATGGTCCCTAGGGCCTACTGTGCTTTCCTTTCTCGGCTACCCAGGTGCCTGGGAGGGTTAATTTGCTAATGCGGTTAATTTGCTAATGCTCAAACAGGCTCTTGGCCAGCATTTAAGGACTTGAAGTGGTGGCTGTTCCAAAGCCATCAACAGGAGTTGAGGCCAAGGCCCCCACAAACCTGTATCCCCGAGTCTGCCAGAGTTCCTCAGGCTTCCTGATCACTCTTCCTGCCTTGCCCTGGCCTGACATCCCAGACCCCTCAAGTTGTGGCTGCAGCATGTGGCCAAGGTGTGGCCTTTGTCCCTTTGCTTGGTTTGTGTCAGTGACTTAAGGAAGGCCTCTGAGCCAGCCTGCAGCCGTGGGCCCTGGAACCTGCTTTCGGAATTGTCCCAACCAAGACAGCCTGTATTTCTCCCCTGGAAGAAACCTTTTTGACAGATGCTCAGCTGCCATTCATTCCTTCTCAGAATACAGCACATGGTCACAACCTGCTCTGCTAACCTAATAACTCTATGAGTCCAAATTTTTCTTGGGCGAGGACTAAGAACACGGAAATGTAAAGGGCCTGGACAGATTTATTGAGCAAGAGAGCTCTCAGGAAGACACACCTCCTAAATTGTTTACTATGTTTCCCTGTGATTTTTACCTGTAAAAATCAGGGTTCTTAGTTGTAGGCAATAGAAGCTGCTTCTGGCTGATTAAGTGGGAAATGTCTAGTAAAAGGATATTGGCTAATTCACAGAATCAATGGAGCCTGGAGAACTAGGCTCGAGGCTACACATGCAGAATAATGTTCCAATGCATGTTGCAGAACTGGCCTGGTAAGAAATCTACCGTGGCTGTCGCTGCCACTGAGAGGATGTTACAGTTTGTGTCATTGCCAGGAACCTGTCACCACCACTGCTTCTATCACTGTTGATGCTGCACCTGACCCAGGACAGTGACCTTGTCATCACTGTGGCCCCTCCATCACCCACTTGTGTCTTAGCTGCAAGGGAGGCTGTAATGTGACTGTCCCTATCTCTACCTTGGGGAGGCAGGATTCACAGAGTGGGAAATCCCTTCAATGTGATAAGGGTTTTCAAAAGATGCTGGGCAACTTTTCATTCATGGCCGTGCATGGAAGCAAGCTGAGTCAGTATTTCACTCCATTTTGAAAATGGACTTACATGTTAGCTTCAAATAGCATTCTGCCCACTACACCACCCGTATAAGGTACATTCTCACTCTCATGGGAAAACAGTTTTCATTTCACTCAAGGATCCTGCCTCAGAGGGTGTATTAGTTAAGGTTATCTAGAGAAATAGAATCAACAGGGAACACTCACAAATATAAAATTTATAAAAGTGTCTCACGTATCCGTGGGAACGCAGAGTCCAAAATCCGCAGGGCAGGCTGTGAAGTCGATGATTCTGATGGAGAGTCTGGACGAACTCACAGGAGAGGCTCTCTGGCTGAAGCAGGAAAAGCCTGTCTCTTCTGAATCCTCCTTAAAAGGCTTCCAGTGATTAGATTAAGCATCACTCATTGCAGAAGACACTCCCCTTTGGCTGATTACAAATGGAATCAGCTGTGAATGCAGCTGACATGATCATGACTTAATTCTATGAAATGTCCTCATCGCAATAGACAGGCCAGCACTTGCCCAACTAGACAAAACAGGTACCACCACTTGGCCAAGTTGACACACATGAAGCTGACCATGACAGAGGGTTACTTCACCTTCAGAGAGGAATCATGGAGGAGGTGAGGGTTCCAGGGTCAGTCAGAAGCAGGAAACACACATACCTGGTGGTAGTGGTGGGAGGAGGGGGGCCTGTGGGAAGGTCACAGTGATAATGTCTGGGGTCTTTTCTGCCTGCAACTCCAGAGAGAGCTTCACTGTTGGTCATTGTTTAGGTTTGTTAATGCTACTGGATGCAATATACCAGAAATGAGTTGGCTTTTATAGAGGGAATTTTATTAAGTTGAAAGTTTGCAGTTCTAGGGCCATAAAAATGTCTAAACTAAGGCATCTAGAGACAGATAGCTTGGTTCAAGAAAGGCCAGTGGGTCTGAACACCTCTGCCCACTGGGAAGGCACGTGGCTGGCATCTGCTGGGGTCTTTTGGCTTCTGGTTTCAAACAGCTTCCAGGGGGCATTTACTTTCTGCAAATCCAAATGTCTGGGCCTCATGTTGACTCTGTCAGTTCTGAACTCTCTCCCTTTTAAAGGACTTCAGTAAACTAATCAAGACATACCTAAGTAGGTGGAGCCACAACTCCATCTAATTGAAAGGCCATACCTACAATTGACTGGATTGTATCTCCAAGGAAACAATCTAATCAAAGGGTTCTACCCTAAACAATGAGGATTAAGAGGATGTGGCCTTTCTGGCATACATAACATTTTCAAACCAGCATAGTCACTTAGGTTGGTTCTCATACCCCGGCCCTGTGTTGCTAGACTAGAATAGCAGACTTTCCACAGCATGTCTTTCCTAGTGCTGCTTGATGTAAAACACTGGACAACTCTAAAATTCACCTAGATGGAATCAAAGGTGGAAGGTAACACAAGAGTCCAAAATTGGGACTTAATTCATCAACATCATCTCTTTATAACATCATCTCTTCATGGCTTTCCAACAGGATGTGGCTCCTTGGAGTTTTTCTTGGGGACTGTGCTACCAAGTACCTTCTTGGGGGCTGTGCTACCAAGTACCTGAAACGAGTTTCCAAAAATAAAGCTAACATTTACTGACTCCATGTACTGAGGGCTTTACATAAATTATGTGAGTTAATCCTTATAGAAACACCATGAAGTATGAGCTATTATTACCTCAATTTTACACTTGAGAAAACTCAGGTTTATAGAGGATAACTAACTCAACCAAGGGTTAGTTCGTCCGCAGCAGAGCTGGGATTTGAAACTTAGCAGCCTGACCTCAAAGCCCATGTTGTAAAACTACCTCTCTAAGATCTTGCTCTAGAAGGTAATTTGACTCCCAAAACCTGAGGCTTGGATTCTCCTTTTCTCTTCTAGGGTTCAGTCTAAGTCAAGGTTATAAAATATATGTTAGGTCTTTCATATAATTGTAAAATCCAATTTGGCAGGGCAGTAGCCCCCTCAAAGGTCACATATTCCATCATCCTTGGGTTCCTGAATCTGGAGCTTGACTAGGTCACTAACCTGTGAGCAAAGGATGACCAGGGTGTTGAAGAAGTGAATCTGCAGGCTCCTCCTGGGAGGAGGTTAAAATGTTCAAGGCTCTCATAATTTAGAGAAGAACCAAGCATACTGCTTAGGTGAGCAGGAAGATCCAGGTGTCTAGAGAAGAAAGAAAAGAGAAGAATTGCTAAAAAGGAGATATAGGGAGAGAAGAGGTTTAGTAGGAAAAGGATAAAGCCTGAGTAAGCTGGAGAAAGGCCATCAGGAAGTATTAGACATTTTTTCTCTGGACCCCTAATTTCCACTTACTAGGTCTTTATGTAGTTCATTTTTAGGTGGTTGCCTCTCTTATTACACCTCAAATTCCTTAATAACAGGGTTTGAGTATGGGGCCTAGCATGCAGTACATGCTCAATACATGCTTGTTTATTGAGATGGATGCATGAGTCCTGTCGTAGGGACTACAAGGGTTTGGGGAACTGGAGAGACATCCAGCCTGAGAAAGGAAATTCTACAAAATTCATCTTTGAGGTTAGGTCTGCATCTATTCTGGGCAGAAGTAGTCCTTGAGATGTGAAGCCCTGGCTGTTGAATGTCCCGCCTGTTGGAAGATGCTGCTATGTGGAGCCCCCTCCCATTCTGCTGAGGCTGTTCATGATGGTGGAGCCCCCGAGTGACAACCTGTTGTGAGTTAGGAGACAGGGATGTTTCCATTCTTGCTGTTCTTGCAGAAGGAGGTAGGCAAACTCTCTGTTCCAGAGACTAGAAACTGTCAGGAAAAGAGATGCTTGTGACAAAGGGGTGGGAGGTTGTAAAATGACAAGAGTCAGCACGGTATATTGGAGAAATTTTCAGCATTAGAGTCATTCATTCACTAGATATTTATTGAGCTTTTATGATGTGCTGTATTTATTGAGCATTTATTGTCAGACACTGTGCTAAATATGGAAGACTGAGTGGAAGCCAGATATGTAATCCCTATCCTGAGGGTGTCTGTAGTAAGTGGAGAAAACAATTAATCCATAATTATGATGTTGTCTAAAAAGAACTGTGTTGAGGTGGTATAGGGTGTTATGGGAAACAGAGAAAAGGCGTGGACACCAGATTCGGGGAGTTGGTAAGTAGTATCTAAATTAAAACCTTAAGTGGAGTAAGAATTGGCCAAATAATAGGAAGGCTGTTTTAGTTTAGAGATACAATTAAGGCCCACAAGGAAGAGAAAACCTGGCCTGTTGAAGGATCTTGTTTAAATTCAGTCTGGCTGGATTAAATAAACTACTATGACTGGGTGAGTGGTGAGAGATGAGTCTGGAGAGGAAAGCAAGGGCCAGGCCATAGGAGACCTGGTTAGCCACATTAAGGAGTTTAAACTTTGTCTTGAGATAACCTGAAAAAAAAATGTGGCCCCACATTGCTTGGTTTCCTTATAAAGTTGCAGTTGGAGAAATGCAATCCAACCATCTAATAAGTAATTTTTTACTTACATATCTTAAAGAATGTTAAGAGGAATCCATTTCACAACGCACAACCACTTCTTGGAAGTCATCTTTTCTTCTCCTCATTGTCTCTTTCCCCACAACTGTTCTGACACCTGAAATTAAAACAAAACAAAACTATTTCTTCAGCCCTACTCACTCGATTTTCTTCCTTGCTGTCTTTTTGCCTCTGTTACCCTCATCCATGCCATGTGAATCTATCAAAACGATCTCCCTATACCTTCCTCCTGTCCTGTAGCTTCTCCAATCTCAAAAGATGTAGGAATTGGTCTGGCAGACAGGCAGAGGGGACAGGGAGAGGAAGGAACAGAGATGAGAAATACACGTGTCTTATTATTGTCCTTGTCACATTGAGATCAATGGAAAGCCACTGAGGACAATATGAGCCAAATTGTGCTTGTGGTTGCTGTCAGGAATGAATTAGGGAGTGCAAGAGAGCGACACTGTGTACTGGAGGTCAGTACTGAGGCTATTAAAGTATTTACCTGTAAAAAAATCAGACGGGGTGCAAGGGTAGTTCAGTGGTAGAATTCTCGCCTGCCATGTGGGAGACCCGGCTTCGATTCCCAGTCCATGCACTTCCCCCAAAACAAACAACAAACGAACAAACAAAAATTCAACATATGGTGCTGCAATAACAGAATACTCACACAGAAAAAATAATGAAATGTGACCCTGATATAAAATATACAAAAAAAAAAAAAAGGCTAACAAGCAAAAAAGACAGTGGACAAAGATAATATAGTAAAAACAGATAGAAATAAATGAATTTGGGAAATAGTTAATGGATATAAATGACTGGTGAGTGATCTGCCATTTCCAGCTTGGACACTAGAAAGATGCCATTTGCTGAGTCAGGAAAGACTGAGGGAGGACCATTTTGATGGACATAATGAGCTCCGTTTAGGACAATGTGCTGGTTTAAAAGGATGTATGCCCCTAGAAAAGCCATGTTTTAATCAAAATCCCATTTCATAAAGGTAGAATAATCCCTATTCAATACTGTATGTTTGAAACTGTAATCAGATCATCGCCCTGGATGAGTGGTTGTTAAGAGTGGTTGTTAAGTTGGATTAGGTGATGACATGTCTCCACCCATTTGGGTGGATCGCGATTGGTTTATTGGAATCCTATAAAAAAGGAAACATTTTGGAGAATGGAGATTCAGAGAGAGCAGAGCAGAACGACATAGCCATGAGAAGCAGAGTCCGCCAGCCAGCGACCCTTGGAGATGAAGAAGGAAAATGCCTCCTGGGGAGCTTCATGAAACAAGAAGCCAGGAGAAAAAGCTAGCAGATGATACCATATTCATCATGTGCCTTTCCAGATGAGAGAGAAACTCGACTGTGTTCGCCATGTGCTCTTTCACTTGAGAGAGAAACCCTGAACTTTGTCAGCCTTCTTGAACCAAGATATCTTTCCCTGGATGCTTTAGAATGGACATTTCTATGGACTTGCTTTAATTGGGGCATTTTCTCAGCCTTAGAACTATAAACTAGCATCTTATTAAATTCCCCTTTTTAAAAGCCAGTCTGTTTCTGATATATTGCATTCCGGCAGCTAGCAAACTAGAAGAGACAAGTTGCGTTTGAGGTGCCTTTAGGGCACCCAGAGCTCTCAAACCTGGTTTTAAATGGACTCCAGAGTGGTAGCATGGTACAGGAGCATGGGCCATGGGACCAGGCTGCCTGGAGTTGAGTCCCTGCTCCACTGTTTGCTATTGGGAACATAACTTAAACTCTCTGGGTCTCAGTCCCTTCATCTGTAAAGTGGTGCAAAAATAATTAATATTAATAAACTAAATTATTGCTGAGCACCTAGTCATGTGTTGATTTTATCAATCATCTATAGATATCTATCATCATAATCATCATTAATCTCTATCTAGAACATTGATAAATTATCTATTTAATACAATTATAGCCAAATTAACTTCTCTGAATTTCCTTTTCTGTAAAATGAGATTAATATGTAGATCATAGGGTTCTTCTAGAAATAGTGCCTAAAACATGATTAAAACTCACTAAATGTTCATTCTCTTCCCTTCCCTAAGGAATTACAGCAGGGGGAATATGCTTTGAGAATCTTGAGTTTAAATTTAGGATTAATTTTCTCATATTAAACCATACTCTTAAAGGTGGTTAACATTTTAGGTTCACTTTAGATAAATTTTTGTGGTCTTGGCCTAGAAACATAAACATCACTGAAAAAACTGTTTCCATGGAAATAAAAGTCTTCAAAATTCCAGTCAACATTTTAAGACTCCTTGGAACAGATTCCACTTATAATGGTAAGTTGTTCCCTGCTTATGTGTGTGCTGCTTGAATATTAAATAGCCAGTACCGGTGTAACACCAGTGCAATGCATTCATCCCTGACATCATCAGGTAATTAGTTTCATGTACCATTTCTGGGTTAGTTTAATTCCTTTCTCTCTCAGAACTCATGAAAATAGTGGAAATGCAGGTTGGGGGCTCATATCTCAAGTTATATCCGTGCATTTAGTTATCTTAAAACAACATTAATCCAGGGTTTAAAACATGAACCTGATATACCTTTCCCAACCCCAATTCCTGATCTTCTACATATCCAACTGGGCTTAGAAAGGATGTGTTGGGCAGGGTGGGGCATTTATACATTTGGGCTTTCCTGATGCTACTGCATACCTTTTCAATGCCTGCAGGGCTGTGGATCCAGGCAGGGTAGAGATAAGGAGAGGTAGTCCAAGGAGACCAAAAGAACACAAAAATCAGAGCCAAGATCACTCAGCTGAGTCATCAAGCTAAAGGAGTTGGGAAAAGACAGGAAATCCAGATATGAGTCAATTGAATAGAAAATGAGAAAATGCATAACAATTTTTAAAGTTTCAAAGTGGAAAATGGAGCCAGGAGAATTTCCCTGACTTGAAGAAGGTAGTTTCATTGAGCAATTGCAACCTTGTAGCCTGCAGTTGGGGAAGGAAGACAGTTAGCTCAGTGTCCTGTGTTCCTACATCTTAATTTCCACAAACATATGAGGAGAGAGAGCGGGAAGAGAACAAGAGAAGTAGCGCATTTCCTCACTAGTGCATTACAAACTGAGTTTGCTGAACTTGCCAAGGGTTTTGACTCCTAATTTTACTTTTAATAGGAATCGTTGTGGATTTTTTTTTTCCTTAAAAAAAATCCAAGAAGATTTATGTTTCTAATTAGCTTTCCTATTCCTGGAACACTGCATGGAAAAACTATTATCCCAGAAGCCAATTCTAATCCTCAGCAAGGTGGAAAGTGTTCATTGAGAGGCTTATGCTGAGGGCTGCATCGGCCCTACGGATATATGGAACAGACATCGTCAAGACTGGGCCAGCAATCAGTGTTTGACTACACACCAGAAGCCATCCAGCTGTCTCCAGAAGCCAACTCCTTAACATTTGTCATAGTTGGGAAGGACACATTTGCTAAAACACACCACAACTTCTAAGGCCTAATCTGTGTGTGTGTGTGCACATGTGCCTGTGTAGGCACCCCTAATACATCCCCATTTGGTGTTAGCAGCTGACAACCAGCCTGACAATATGGCTTATGTAAATGAAAGTAGAGACAAATTGGCCTGGCTTGCGTGAGTGAGCAGAGCTTTATGGGTCCTGCCTCCAGACTTCAGCCAGGTGGTTTCCTGGGCCCTGATTGCTAAAGGGCATGAAAACACCACTGAAAATGTGGTAAGTTGGAGAAAACTTCTGTCAGGAACAATATTCTAAGAACTCAGCAGGAATGCTTTGGCAAACCACTTGGGGTTATGGAGTGAGACCCCCAAGGAGTGGGCTTAATCAACAATAAATTGTTACCACATGGCCTTTTAAGGAGTGGGTCCAATTACCATGGGGTTTCTGTTTTAAGGAGGGTGGCATGGGCCTTTGGGGATAGAGCAGATTGCTCTTGGAGGCCAGAAGCTGCCAATACTCTGTCTCCTTGTCTGCCTGTAGCCTCTTAAGCTTAGGCTCTCCTCTAAAAAAATGTTGACAAATATCAAAGCAATGTTGGTTTTCAGGGGTATCAAATTATTAGCTTGTTGCTATGGGTCATCTGCCCACAGCAACCCTTCTATGACAACATCTATATGAGCTCACAGATTTTATGGAAAAGGCAGCCTCCTCACATATACCACCTTGGTCCCAGGCTCACAAAGGCAAGCCCAGGCACTAGCCACAGTGCTTGGCTCTCTCTCCAACCCCTTGCCATTTGGCATCTACTTACCTGCTCTTGCCTTCATTCTCCTGGGTCTGGGTTTCTGGCTCTAGGCCTGGGCTTGAGAGCTGGACTTTGCCTGCTAGCTCTTTTGATTTTGTTGAATCCTTCTAAACATAATCCACTGTCGTCCTGTTGAACTTTATACTTTATATTGGGATATGCAGGTCTCAGGATTGGAAAAAAATGGACCATAGAAGAGCAAGACATTCTTGTAAGTGGGGGGATCTTTTAAACTCCCTGGTGAGGGGCTTACTTTGCATTAATAATAGCACCTTCACATGTGAGCCAAATTATGGTTACTTTCTGTTCTAGTTTGCTAGCTGCTGGAATGCAACACGCCAGAGACGGATTGGCTTTTAATAAAAGGGGATTTATTTTGTTGGTTCTTCAGAGGAAAGGCAGCTAACTTCCCACTGAGGTTCTTTCTTACGTGGAAGGCACAAGATGGTCTCTGCTGGTCTTCTCTCCAGGCCCCTGGGTTCCAACAACTTTCCCCGGGGTGACATCTTTCTGCATCTCCAAAGGCCTGGGCTGAGCTGCTAGTGCTGAGATGAGGAATGCTGAGCTGCTTAGCAGTGCTAGCTACGTTGCAATCTCTCATTTAAGCACCAGCCAATTAAGTCAAACATCACTCATTGCAGCAGACACGCCTCCTAGCTGACTGCAGATGTAATTGACAACAGATGAGGTTCACGTACCGTTGGCTTATGTCCCAGCAACAAGACTAGGTATGCTCACCTGGCCAAGTTGACAACTGAATCTAACTAACACACTTTCTTAGTTTGCTAGGTTGCTGTGACAAAGTGTCACAAACTGAAAGGTTTAAAGCAACAGAAATTTATTGTCTCATGGTTCTTGAGGACAGAGATCTAAAATAGAGATGTTGGCAGGGCCCTGCTCCCTTTGAAATCTGTGGGAAGACTCTGCTCCGTGCTCTCCTCTGGCTTCTGATGGTGGTTGACAATTGTTGGCATTCTTGGGCTTGGCAGCACAACTCCAGTCTCTGCCTCAGTTGTCACATGCATTCTTCCTCTCTGGGTCTGTCCATCTGATTCACCCCTTCTTTTAAGGATGTCAGCTGTACTGGATTAGAGCCACCCTATTTCAGTTTGGCCTCACCTTAATGAATCACATCTTCGAGGATCCTATTTCCAAATAGGGTTACATTCATGAGACTAGGAGTTAGGACTTGAACATATCTTTTGGAGGGGACCCAATTCAAGCCTTAACAAATACTATTGATTGAACACCCACTATGTGCCAGGAAATGCAGTTACTATTTATTGAACACCCACTATGTGCCAGGCAATGTCCTGGAACGTAAGGATCATGTTCTTTAGATGGTCTTGGAAGTGATGTCCCGAGGGGAGACTTTTGGCTCCACAGAGTCTGTGTTCTAAATGAAACATTTCCAGGGGTTCAGCTCCTTCTTGGGTGAAGAGTGACCTTCAACAGGACTCACCTTAATATTTAAGGTGCAGAACATTGGGGGCAGCTCTGTTTGTACTGTACAAAGAACAGCCTCTTGTAATTTGGTTCGTTTTGAACAGTTGCTAATAATTTTGCACTCAATTTCCATTTAAATGGAAACATTAACCTCTGGAGCCTGAAGAGGAATGTAGAAGGGGCTCATAAGTGTGGCTCTTATCTCCACAGCTCAGACTGTCCTGAGAGTAAATCCAAACATACTTCTAATACACTTTCCTGGGCAAATGAGGGTCTCACTCTGGTTTTGTAAGTCCCTCCCCCTCCCTGTCAGAAAGAAAGTCCCCTTTCTCATTTACTCACCTGTTCCAGTTTTTCCTTATGTCTAACCTACAGTTTTTCTGCTGGAACACAAGCCTTTATTTTCTGCACCATCTTCACGGGAGACATTGAAAAAGGACCTCATGAGCAAACAGTGGAGCTCCTAACACTGGGTAACAAACCCCAGATGGGAGCTGGAACTAAGCTGAAGAGGTGTCAAGATGGTATTTTGTTAACCAACAACAATAGGATGCTGCATGATACTATGTGGGTAGAAAAACTTTTCCATGTATTCTTTCACTTTATTCTTAGAATACCTCCATGCGATAGGTACTCCACTCACCTCATTCTAGAGGTGAGGAAACTGGGGGACAGAGTTACCCCAATTAGCTAGTTAACTGGCAGGTCTGGGATCCCCAAGTCATTGGCTTCACCTGCAATAAGGGAGTGCAAGGGGCTAGTCAGCTTCTATAGCAAGAAATGATGATGATGAAGAAGCCTAGGCTTCAGCTACCGGATATCTCTAAATCCTCCAACTTTCCACTTTAAGATTTCAATAAAAATTGTCCTTCACTGCAACGAGAGCTCCCCATGCTTACCCAGTCTTTGACCGGGGTGGGCTGCTTCCCAAGGTCCTGAATTATTTTGCTGCTTAAATTCTTGGCTCTCTCGTTTTGTTTTGTCTCCTGCCTTGGCTCTCCCTTTTTGCAGGCATTGTCACCATTTATGGTGAGAGAAAGCTGAGGTGGATAGCTGTGACTTGACCACCACACACAGCTGGGCTGTTAGGACATGGCACCCACACAGGGAGGCATGTGGGGGTAGAAATGCAGCCTTGCACCATTTACCAAGCCACAAACCCTGAAGCAATGCATCCAGCCAGAGGGAACTCTTTTTTTTTCCAAATATTTCTGCCCAAAGAGGATGTCTTTTTCTTCATTTGTACAAAGGCACCCTATGGTCTGGAGATGGCCCTGAGAAGCATATTCATGGTCACACATCTACAAAGTCATGTGGCTGTGTTGGAAAGTCAGGTCAACCTCCACCTTCTGGTCCAGAACACCTTCCTCTCTGCTAACTTGCAGAGGTGGGAGGAGGGGAGTGGGGTGGCTACCCTTGCCCTTTCTGGTCGAGAAGTGCAGCCTCCCTGTCCTAACTTTCTAGTCACCTTCCTCAGCCTTTTTCCCTTTTGTTTCCAAGTAATGGAGCAAACTCTTTGCTCAGCTTCCCTGCTCTCTGGAGGAATGTTCTCTTTTCTGCTATTTGCTGTCCGGGTTCCAAAAATAGTAACAATTAGAGAAATCATCTCATCATTCCTTGTCTTAATTTAAATTCTCTTGGTTTTATCTCCTGCAGCTTCTGACTGAGCTAAAGAAGCCACTGCAGACCATGACTAGTGTGGTATGTGTGTATATGTGTGCAAATATATGTCTCTGTGTATCTGTGTACATATATACACGTTTATGTGCATTTATGTATACAGATGTGCATATGTGTATATGTGTATTTCTGAGTGTGTGCATTGGTATGGCATGCTTGCATGTGTGGGGGGTAGGTTTCTATTTCTAGATCAGGGAGAGAAGTGTGGACCAGTTTTCTGTTGTTACACACCAGCTGCCCCTCTCAGAATCCTTGTCTCACAGGCCTCTTCTCATGGATGTTGGTGACTAGGTTGGATACTTTATTTGTCCCCCCAGATCTGCTCTCCAGCTTCTCTGCCCTGTTTTCATCCCCAGGAGCTGACCTGCTGGACCAGATCAATGGGTTCCTTGCCCTAGAGTTTTTTCTTGAGTTTGGCCAACGGGGAGCCCCAGAGTTTGATGGGAGGTAAAGAGGAGTGTAAGGTTAGGGTATTTATCAGCCTAAATGGTTCCCTTCTTGCTTGGTTGCCTTGGGCTGGCCACCTTCCTTGACCAAAGGCCACTGCTCTCCCCAAGGCAGCCCTCCATATGGCTTTTTCCTTCTGCGTTCTGATCACTTCCCCTTCCCTTATCCCTCTTGATTTATCTCTTTGTCCCTATGCCCTGCAGCACTTGTGTAAACAATCTTTCTCTAAAGGCTCCTCAAATCATCCCAATTTGAGTGTGTTGTATGTTTTCTTTTGGGATCTTGAATGACACACTGATTCTCTTGGTGATGCCCATTGGCTGTTGAATTTCTAATCCATACTGTGGTCTCCTTTGCCTCTGTCTCCCAGTCTCCCATATCTGGTTCCCACCTCTGTGGAAGGAGAAGTTGGGCAACGAGTTTTATGCATTCTCCAGCTGAGCCTTTTGCTACAGGTTGGTGCTCCTCTCCTTCCACTCTGCCATGGAGGAAGGCATCATCTCTATTCTGCCTGTAGTGATTATTCCCTCACTGGTTTTCCTAAAGAGTACACCTGATGGACCAAGAAGAAGGTTAAGTTTAAACAGCATTTGACTCAGGAATCAGGTGTTCTGACACTGTTCCTTTTGTCTGTTTCCTTTATTCCACATTTAGAGAGAAGGCTTGCTGCCCAGCTCTCTGAGGAATAGTTTCATGTGGATACACATGGGCCTGGGGCAGATTTCCAGTTTGGACCATGATGCTCCCCTTCCTCCTCCCCATTCTCATTTAAACTTTCATCCTCTGGTATCCCAGCCCCACCTCTTTCCCCCTGGACATTACCTCATCAAACAGAAAAAAACAAAGTCCACATCCACTCAGTACTTCCTTTTCTCTGGCCAGGCCCCATCTTGGATTTCACTGCAGGTCGATGACTATAGTGTTTGGTCTCCTCTTGCTGGCCCTGTCATGGGGAGGAGTGGACTATGGATTCAGTCCTCACGTTAACTAACACTGGGATCTTTTCTGTCTTCTCTCCTAAAGGGTATTGATTAACTCTGTGCACCCAGCAGGCATCAGTAACTGCTCTCCAGTGACTACTCCAGCTACCTGGGGCATTTGTACTTTCTGACTTCATCACAGAAGGATATCAATGCCTTTTTTTTGTATGGGCAGGCACTGGGAATCAAACCCAAGTCTTCAGCAGGAGAGAACTTTGCCTGCTGAGCCACCATGGCCTGCCATTTTATTATTGTTTTAAAAACTCCTTAGGTAGCAGTGGGTCTTACTGGGTGTGCCAGTTTGAAACTGTTGTATACACTAGGAAAGCCATGTTCTTTAATCTTAATTCAATATTTTTGGGTGGGATCTTTATGAATAAGTTGTTTCCATGGAGCTGTGACCCACCCAGTTGTGGGTGGAACCTTTTTATTAAGTGGTTTCCATGGAGATGTTTCTTCACTCATTCAAGGTGGTCCTTTAATAGAGTCCTTTAAGATGGAACCACTTTGAAAAAAAAAGCCTCAGAGCCCACACAGATAGGGAACTTTGGAGATGCAGAAAAAAATGCCCCAGTGGAAGCCATTTAAAATGAGAAGCTGGGAGAGAAAGCTAGGAGATGTCATCATGTGTCTTCCCAGCTGAGAGAGAACCCCCAAGCATCACTGGCCCTTTCTTGAGTAAGGTATGTTTCTCTGGATGCCTTAGTTTGGACATTTTTATAGCCTTAGAACTGTAAACTTGCAACTTAATAAACTCCCTTCATAAAAGCCAATCTGTTTCTGGTATATTGCATTTACAGAAGCATTAATAAACTAAAACACTTGGCTCTGGTCAGAGAGAGAGAAGGTTTCCTATATAGTGGTTTGCTCATCTCTGCAGCCAGGAAGGAGTTAGGAAAATTAGGGGGACAGAGAAGACTTTGGGGTGACTGATTTTTAATGAGAAAGCAAAATGCTGGGAGTACTTTATTCTTGATTGTAATTCACTTTTCACAATACCATGCCTCATTTTCATGTTTCATCTTTTGGCATATTCTCTCTTGCTCTCAATGAAAGCCAATGGTGCATAGTTTTAAAGGAACAACAGAGGATAAAATAGGCTGTAGACATAGCTCCTGGGTGAGTTGAGAATAAAACATACTTAAGAGAATGATGCTTCCCTTGATCTTATCCTAATAGCCTAACCTAACATTTTATTTTGTTAGGTTCTATAGCAGGTCAAAATTATGTCCAGAATGTAACCTTATTTGGAAATAAGGTCTTTGCAGATGTAATTAGTTGAGAATAAGATGAGATCATCCTGGATTAGGGTGGGACCTAAATCCAATGATTACTAAGAAGAGGAGAGGGCATAGACACATAGAGAAGTCCACATGAAGATGGAGGCAGAGACTGGGATTCTGGTGCCACAGGCCAATAAACTGCTGGGGCCAACAGAAGCAGGAAGAGGCAAGGAAGGATTCTCTCCTAGACCCTTTGGAGGGAGCATGGCTCTGCCAGTTCCCTGATTTCAGGCTTCTGGCCTCTACTACTGTGAGCAAATAAACTTATGTTGCTGTAAACACCCAGTTTGTGGTAATTTATAATGGCAGAACTTGGAAGTTGATGCAGGTTTCTATTTAGGAGCTAATTGATGTACACCAAGCACCTAAAACAGTGTTGGGAACATGGTAAATGCTCAATAAACATTTGTGAATAAATGTTCAAGATCTGGGGAGGATAGCAAGGGTTTTGCTGGTGGAGGGAAGATCTGTTTCTTGCTCACTATGTATACCTTGGACGAGCCACTTTTTAAGAATCATTTTCCTTCTTGGTAGCTGTGGTTAGGAGGACTTGAGATAGCATCTAAACTACAGGCTACATAAAAAATGTGAGTTCTACTTTCTTTCCCCTTTCCTAGCAAAAGGGCAGAACATTGACTTATATTACAACTGACTTTAAATAAGCTATCTCCCAATTTCCACTGTAAGAGTTGAGCATCAGTAAATGTTAAATATAAGCAGGAAGGAAAGAATGAATGGGCAAGAAGGAACATTATCAATCTTGTAGTCCAGTTTAAACAGATTTTTTTGAAGCAGTAGAATACCCTTATCAAGCAAAAGCTTATAGGGAAGTCCAGTATATAAAGCAAACATCTGCACTGACTGTGGGGAGGGGGCATGGCCCTGGGCATTTTCAGCTCTGCTATCTCTTTTCCCAGCTACCCCCACACTCCCACCCTCTGGGAGTGTGCTGCTAAATATTTAACAATTAGATCTGGGACAGGGGAGCTGCGATTTGTAGCATTTTCATATTTCTTTGGTGTAAATACTTCTACCAATTTCAAGCTACTAATGAGATGCCACTGAACGTGGAGTTAGGAACAGTACACAGAAGCACACTGTTATATAGTATTTTCACCAGAACCATGTTAACAACCACAAGAGCTTAGGTAACAATAAATGTAGCAAGATACTTAAGAAGTTATGAATTCTGAGCATTTAGTATCTGCTTTCTTAATATAATTTAATTATAAGTTTATATATCTGTATTAGTTTCCCAGCTCCTAACACAAATACCATGCAATAGGTTGGGTTAAACAACAGGCATTTATTGGCTCACAGTTTTGAAGCTAGGAGAAGTCCAAAACTGAGGCAGTGGCAAGGTAATGCTTTCTCCCCAAAGACTGCGGTGTTCTCGAGCTGGCTGCTGGTGATCCTTGGGTCCTTGGTTTTTTTGTCACTTGGAAATGCACGTGACAGAGTTATCTCTTCTCTTTTTTGGGTTCTGTTGACGTCCAGCTTCTTGCTTCCCATGACTCTTTCTCCCTGTATGTCTGCATTTAATACAGCTTTAAAGGACTCCAGTAATTCAGATTAAAGCCCAAACTGATTCAGTTAGTCATGCCTTAACTAAAACTAACATCTTCAAAAGGTCCTATTTACAATAGTTTCACACCCACAGGAGTGGATTAAGATTAATAACATGTTTTCCTGTGGTGCATATTCAATCCCTAACATTTAATTTTTTTTTTTAAAAAGAAAAGATGAAATGATTTATTACACTAACTTCTGCAGCCCTCAAGCACCAATGGCTTATTACTCCCAAAATCCAGCTCTCTGTAGCAGCACACTCAAAAGGATATTTGATGGAACTCTGGTTCTACAAGATGTTATTTTTTATTTGAAAATCTTTCTTTTTTTATTTTTTTATTAATTAAAAAAAATTAACTAACACAACATTTAGAAATCATTCCATTCTACATATGCAATCAGTAATTCTTAATATCATCACACAGATGTATGATCATCATTTCTTAGTACATTTGCATCAATTTAGAAAAAGAAATAGCAAGACAACAGAAAAAGAAATAAAATGATAATATAGAGAAAAAAATAAAAATAAAAATGCAAAAAATATATATAAAAAATAAACAAACAAAAAAATCTATAGCTCAGATGCAGCTTAATTTTTAAATAGGTTTATTTAGCAGCAGGTTACATTTCGGAAAGTTTAGCAATCAGTTCTTGAGAGCTATACCAGTTGGCTGCAGCAGACTACTTCCTCTAGTGCCCCAAAGAACACAATTTAACAACTGATATGTAACTCCTAATTTTATAGGATGAAGCAAACGAGGGTCCCAGAAGTAGAAGACTCATGCTTTGTCCTAGAGGTAGACATTAACCCTTCCCTAAGGTAGAAAATTTGTTCTTCTTCTTCCTAGACACACAGCTAAGGTACATTCTACAGCTCCCCTTGTACCTAGGTGAACCATGTCACTGAACTCCAGTGAATGAAATATAAATATAAATGATATGTGTTACTTCTATATCTGTCTGGCCATAAAACATTCAGTGTGATGCTCTATGGTCAGGAATCAGGACCCGTAAAGTCACAAGGGACCTATTGCTCTCTTTTTTCTGGATGTCTCTTCCTATCTGCTTTGTTGCAGACCAGCTTTATCAGTTATGCAATTCCCATAATGAATGGAACCCCCATAATGGCCGTCTCCTAAATCCTGGATTCACTGTTAGAGGACCAATCAAACACACAGACTAAATTATTTTGTCATAATTCCTCACAGAGGGTCCTTATTTCAGTGTCCAGAAAGAGAGATGCTAATTGACCCAGTTTGGTCAGGTGTCCGCCCTGGCCCAATCCACTATGGCCAGGAGGGGAGGTCATGCAGTGTGAATGTGGCCACCAGGAGCCTTCCCCTCTAGAGGGAGGTCATTCCTTGAGAAAGCAAGGTAGTTGTTGACTCGTGGCCAACTCCTGAAAACTTACTGCAGGGAGGAAGAGACCATGAGAAAGAGAGATTTAAAAGCCACTAATTAGTTGAAAGAAAAATATAAGTGTGATGGCTTGGAAAGATTTATGTATCCTATTAAAGTCATGCTTTAATTCTAATTCATTCTTGTGGGAGCAAGTGTTTCTTTTAATTCAGCATTGTATGTTGGAAACTTGATTAAATTATCCCCACGGAGATGTGACTTGCCCAATTGACATTAGATTAGAGGGAAGTGTGACTCCACCCATTCCAGGCAGGTCTTGATTGGTTTATTGGAATCCTTTACAAGAGGAAGCATCTTGGAGAAAACTTCAGAAGCACAAGAGATTCATGAGAGCCAGATCTGATACAGCCAGAGACCTTTGGAGATGAAGAATGACTACACTTCATGAAACAAGAAGCCTGGAGAGACAGCTAACAAACATCACCATGTTTGCCATGTACCTTTCCAGTTGAAAAAGAAATCCTGACCTTCACTGGCCTTTCTTGAGTGAAGGTAACCTCTTTTTGGTGCCTTAATTTGGACATTTGTATACACTTGTAAGGCCTTAAAATTCTAATATATAACTTATTAAATTCCCCCTTTTAAAAGCTGTTCCGTTTTTGGTATATCACATTCCAGCATCTGGCAAATTAGAACAATGGGTGATAAAACCAATAAATCTGTGCCAGTTATAGAGACTAAGGAAATTTTGTTCAGCTTTCATGTTATTCCTTGATCTACATAGATATGTAAATGGGGTTAACCCCATATTTTTCAGACCCCCCCTTCTCAGACAGTAGAGAACCAAGAGGAAGAAATTTTACCTCCTTTTATTCTCATTTTTATTTTTTGTACCAAATCTGTTTTTATTCTATCATGTCATTTGTGTCTTCTGGATTTTAAAAAGTATTTATTTTTATTGATATATATTACATATTCACAAACTATGTCATCATCCAAAGTGCACAACCAGTGGTTCACAATAG
Organism: Tamandua tetradactyla; assembly: GCF_023851605.1. Classification (NCBI taxonomy): domain Eukaryota; kingdom Metazoa; phylum Chordata; class Mammalia; order Pilosa; family Myrmecophagidae; genus Tamandua; species Tamandua tetradactyla. Next base: position 28,626,557 of record NC_135334.1, on the reverse strand, counting down.
CTCGTATAGCAGTGCATTTATTGTCACATTCACTTTTTTTTTTTCACTTTTTTGGAAAAATAACACACATACAAAAAAGCAATAAATTTCAAAGCACATCACAACAATTAGTTGTAGAACAGATTTCAGAGTTTGGTGTGGGTTACAATTCCACAATTTTAGGTTTTTACTACTAGCTACTCCAAGACACTGGAGACTTAAAGAAATATCAATATAATGATTTAGCAGTCATACTCATTTGTTAAATCCTGCCTTCTCTGTATAACTCTACCATCACCTTTGATCTGTCTCCCACTCTTTAGGGGTATTTGAGCTATGCCCTTTATAACTTTTTTATTTTGGAAGGGGCTGTCAATGATAAGGTATAGGGGGATGGAACTAGTTGATATTCTGGAGAGGCTGGTCCCTCTGCATTTCAGGACTTATCTGGTCCAGGGACCCATCTTACCCTCTTTTATTGTAAGTCCTTGGGGTAGAGCTCCTCAGTCCTCCCCTTCCTTACACCAGGAGTCCTTCCCTTTCCTCTCAGAACTCTGGAAACCCATTTGAGTAGAGCATCAGGTATAAACCTTTCTTGAGCTTAAAATGCCATATGTGTTCTGAGAATTGTCAAATTTATATCCCCAGCCCAGACCTACCATCTGAACTCAGACTTGCATATCCAAATACCTACTTCATATCTCCTCCTGAAAGTCCCTCTGACATCTCATGGTTCCATGTCCAAAAGAGAACTCCTTCCTCTCACCTCTTCATTCAAACTTCTTCTCACCTTCTCTGTTCCATCTCAATAAATGTCACTGTCATCCACTCAACTACTTAAACTAGAAATCTTAGACATATTCTTGATTTTTTCTTTTCTCTAGCCCCAACCTATCCAATCCAACAGCAAATTCTATCTACCAATTATGCTTTCAAAAATATGTTCTGTATTTATTCACCTCTGTTCTATGACCTCCCTCAATCCACACCGCCATCACTTCCCAACAGGATTATTGAAATATATTTCTAACTAGGCTTTCTGTTTCAACTTTACCCAATTCATTCCTCAAACAGCAACAAAAATGACCTTTCTAAAACATACATTAGATCATGCCACCTATAGGCATAAAATCTTCTAAAACACTTCACTGAGGATAATTCCAAATAATTTAACTTGGTTAACACAATTTTGTGCTATCTTTCCCTGGTGATCCCCTCCCTTCAAGTACCACACAACAGTCTGTTTATTCCAGCAAATCTGGCTTCATTAAAGGACTCCACAGATTCTCCCTCTTCTGACTGTGGCCAGCTGCTCCTGACTGTTAGCTCAGAATGATATTTCATGGTGTCTTTGCATAGCTGATTCTTTCTCATTTTTTCCCATGAAACCTCCTCATGAGGCTTTCTTAACCTACAGTGCCTGACATATAGTCTCACCTTACCCCTTATCTACTTTGGTCATTTATTTCTGTGCTTAATAACACTAAGCATAATGCATATTGTTGTTTACTTATTTATAGTTTGTATTCTTTACTGAAATTTAAACTCCATGGGGACAGGAATCATTTCTTTCATGTTCATGATCACATCCCTCCTGCCCAGTACAGTGCCGGCTTGTCAGAAACATATTTGTGAAATGAATGGCTGAGAAAAGAATGATTATTAAATAAATATGTATACCATTTAATGGATCTCAGTTAACTTTAGATCTAAGTCTCTTCCCTTTATATCTGGGATATAAAAGGACAACCTGCCCTGAAACTGTTTAAACCATTTCTCATTGAAAATTAGTGTCCTCTCAAGGGGACCAGTTGAGTTTCTCATTTTTTAGGACTTGTCGTCCCTCTCCCAAATCCAACAGTCACTGTAGAGTAGGTAGCAAGACTTTGTAGTGAAACAAGGGATAAGAAGGGAGAAGCTGGATTAAATCCTAGCACCAGCACTCATGAGCTGAGTACTTGTACTAGTCAAGGTTCTCTAAAGAAACAGAACTGACAGGAGATATCTGTAATTATGAGATATATCTCATGCAACCATGGGAATGGAAGAGTCCAAAACTGACAGAGCAGGCTGTGAAGCTGGCAGCTCTGATGAAGGGTCTGGACAAACTCCACAGGAGAGGCTTGCTGCGTGCAGAAGTAGTCAAAAAGTCTCCTTTCTTCCTTAAAAAACTTCAACTGATTGGATTATCTCTTTGGTGAGAGGCATGCCTTAGTTGATCGCAGACATAATCAGCCACAGTTGCAATCAACTGACTGATGATTTAATACACCAGTCTTCTGGTTTATCAACCAACCATGAAATATCCTTGCAGAAAGGTCAGGCTAGTGCTTGTCTGACTAGACAAATGGACACAATCACTTGGCCAAATTGACACCAGAACCTAACCATCACAGTACACCTCTTGTCAACTTGGCAGCTAGAAACATCACTTTGAAACATAGTTAATTTCCAAATAGAACTCAATAACAGCCATATATTTCACCTAACAATACTCTCCTGTCCTGCTAACAACCAGAAATGCCCTACATCTCTCCAGAATAGGGTGTAAGTCCTTAGGTAACATTCACTCTTAAACTTATCCTATGACTTAAATGCTTTAACATGAACAATACAATTTATGTCATATGATGAGAAGAAAACAAGATATTTGCTTATGTACAAATGCAAACATACTCATAGCAAAACAGGGAGGAAATATTCATACAGTTTTCGTTTCTGTAACTGGTCATGTGGTCATAGTTCATATTATCACTATCCATTCTATGTTCCCTTTACCCTCAGCAAGCACTTTGGGTAGCCGTGGTTCTTTGCAAAGTGGGGTGACCCAGACCTTCATTCCTGAAGTTTCTGGGCCATTCGTAGTCCTACTTGGATTGGGTTGTTGCAGCTTTCCATTGACTTTAATCACAGAGCATGGTAGTACTAAGAGATGCCCTAGAGGATCTCCTGTATTCCAGGAAAACTCTTCTTTACCTCCATTGTGTAGTTGCAATCCTATTTCCGATTGTTAGTTAAGATCAGTCACCCAAGACGGAATAGTAATCCCCTTTTGTGTGTGTTGATTAGTGGCATGAGAAACCCAAACTGACCAGGTAGCAGTTTAAACTTTCAGTTCAATGAAATCATTGTTGTGTCTCCTGGAAGGAGCACTCCTCCTTTTGGAACTAAGACCTGTAGATCAGCCAAGCTTAAGGTTTCAGGGACAGGAAGCAAAAATTTTTTTAGTGGGTCACTAGTGGTGATAGTGAGTGGTGCCTCTCCTATTTCCACACTTTGATGGATTTACTCCATGAATCCTCACTACAGAGAAATAGCACCGTAGAGTGGACGCTGATTCAGAGCATACACAGCCTCCTGGAGAACACTGCCCCAACCCTGCAAGTGCCACCTAGTTGGCACTATAATTAGGTCTTCAAAAGGCCATTCCACCGTTCTATCAACCCAGCTGCCTCTGGATGATGGGGGACATGGTAAGAGCAGAGAATTCCATGAGTGTTAATTCCCACACTTCATTTGCTGTGAAGTGGGTTCCTTAATCAGAAACAATGCTGTGTAGAATATCATGATGATTGATAAGGCATTCTGTAAGTCCACAGATGGTAGTTTTTGTGGAAGCATTGTGTACTGTGAAGGCAAACCCATATCCAGAGTATGTGACTATTCCAGTTAGAATAAATTTTTGTCCCTTCCATGATGGAACTGGTCCAATGTAATCAACCTGCCACCAGGTAGCCAACTGATAACCTTGGGGAAGGGTGCCATATCAGGGACTGAGTGTAGGTCTCTGCTGCTGGCAGATTGGGCACTCAGCAGTGACTAAAGCCAGGTCGGTCGTTGTGAGTGAAAGCCCATGTTGCTGACTCCATGCATAAATCCATCCCTACTACCATGAGCACTTTGTTCGTGAGCCAATTGAGCAATGGCAGGAGTGTCTGAGGAAAGGGAATGACTTGTATCCACAGGATGGGTCATCTTATCTGCTTAATTATTAAAATCTTCTTCTGCTGAACTTACCCTCTGATGTACATTTACATGGGACACAAATATCTTCATGTTTTTTGCCCACTCAGAAAGGGCTATCCACATACCTCTTCCCCAGACCTCTTTGTCACCAATTTTCCAATCATGCTCCTTCAAAGCCCCTGAGTATCCATCCAAACCATTAGAAGCCTATGAGTCAGTATACAAACACACCTCTGGCCAGTTCTCCTTCCAAGCAAAATGAACAACCAGGTGCACTGCTCAAAGTTTTGCCCAATGGGAGAATTTCCCCTCACCACTGTCCTTTAAGGACATCCCAGAAAGGGGTTGTAGTGCTGCAGCTATCCACTTCTCAGTGGTTCCTGCATATTGTGTAGAACCATCTGTAAACCAAGACTGAGTTTTCTCTTCCCAAGTCAATTGACTGTAAGGAACTCTCCAAGAGTCCATAGCTCTGGGCTGGAAAAGAGAAGGTAATGTGGCAGGAGTAGCAGTCATGGGCATTAGGGCCATTTCCTCATGTAACTTACTTGTGCCTTCAGTACCTGCTTGAGCCCTAACTCTTATATACCATTTCCATTTTATGATGGAGTGCTACTGTGCATGCTCATTTTTATGGCCTGGTGGGTCAGACAACACCCAGCTCATGATAGGCAACTCAGGTCTCATGGTAACTTGGTGGTCCAAGGTTAAGTTTCAGTCCCCACTAAGGCCCAGTAGCAGACTAAAAGTTGTTTCTCAAAAGGAGAGTAGTTGTCTGCAGTGGATGGTAAGGATTTGCTCCAAAATCCTAAGCGTCTGTGTTGTTACCCTCCTATAGAGGCTTGCCAAAGGCTCCAGATAGCATCCTTATTTGCCACTGACATTTCCAGCACCATGGATGTGCTGAGTCATATGGTCTAGTGGCAGAGCAGCTTGTGCAGAAGCCTGGACATGTTGCAGAGCCTCATCTTGTTCCAGTCCCCACTCAAAGTTGGCAACTCTTGTGGTCATTTGGTAAATGGGCTGGAGTAGCACACCCAAATGAGGAATACGTTGTCTCCAAAATCCAAAGAGGCCAACTAGGCATTGTACCTCATTTTTGGTTGCAGAAGTGGCCACACGTAACAGCTAATTCTTCACTTTAGAAGGAATATCTTGACATGCTCTGTACGACTAGACACCTAAAAATTTCACTGAGGTGGAAAGCCCCTGTATTTTTGTTGGATTTAACTCCCATCCCCTGACACACAAATGCCTTACCAGTAAGTTTAGAGTAGTTGCCCCTTCTTGCTTACTAGGTCCAATCAACATGGTATCATCAATGTAATGGACTAGGGTAATGTCTTGTGGGAGGGAAAAATGATGAAATTCCCTGGGGAAAAGATTGTGACATAGGACTGGAGAGTTGATATACCCCTGAGGCAGAACAGTGAAGGTATACTGCTGGCCTTGCCAGCTGAATACAAACTGTTTCTGGTGGTTCTTACTGACAGCTATTGAGAAAAAAAGCATTTTCCAGATCAATAGCTGCATACCAGGTGCCCAGGGATGTGTTGATTTGCTCAAGCAATGATACCACATCTGGAACAGCAGTTGCAGTTGGAGTCACCACCTGATTAAGTTTACAATAATCCAGTGTCATCCTCCAAGTCCCATCTGTTTTCTGCACAGACCAAATAGGCGAGATGAATGGGGATGTGGTGGGAATCACCATCTCTGCATCCTTTAAGTCCTTAAGCGTGGCACTAATCTTGGCAATCTCTCCAGGAAATATGGTATTGCTTCTGATTCACTATTTTGCTAGATAGGGGCAGTTCTAGTGGCTTCCACTTGGCCTTTCCTACCATAATAGCTTTCACTTCATGAGTCAGAGAACCAATGTGGGGATTCTGCCAGCTTCTGACTATGTTGATTCCAATTATACATTCTGGAACTGGGGAAATGACTACAGAATGGGTCCGGGGGCCCACTGGGCCCACTGTGAGATGGACCAGAGGTAAAGTTTCATAAATCACCTGACCTCCATAAGCCCCTATTCTGACTGGTGGACCAGAATGACATTTTGGGTCTCCTGGAATTAGTGTCACTTCTAAGCCAGTGTCTAATAATCCCTGAAATATCTGATCATTTATTTTTCCCCAATGCACAGTCACCCTTATCAAAGCCTGTAGGTCTCCTTGGGGAAGGCTGGGAAGGTTAATAGTGTAAACTTTGGGCAATGTAAAAGGGTCCTTCCCCAAGGGTACCAGACCCTCACCTCATTCAAGGGGCTCTGGGTCTATAAACTGTCTCAAGTCTGGGAATTGAATAAGGGGCCATGACACTCTGTTTTTGTAATTCAAGTTAGACTTCTGTCCACTTGACTCAGAATTCTTCTGCTTATACAGCTCAAACAAGACTTTAATAAACTACCCATTTATTTTACTTCTAGGTACCCCATGATCTACTAGCCAATGCCACAAGTCTCTGAGAGTCAGATTATTTTGACTGCTGCTTTGAGTCTGTTGTCCATTGTGGTGGCCACACCCTTGTCTATGGTGATTAACTGTTGCCACATGGCTTCTGGCAGCTTGGATCTGCTCATCCCCATTGTGTTTAAGGATTCCAGGTCAATGATAGTATTTTCCACCATAATATCTGACCTACAGAGATGGGTAACTACAGAGCTCTTCAGGGATGATGGAGATAGTCTCATAAATTTATCTCTCAAAGTTCTGGTGAAAGATGTGTCCTCTGGACATTCCTGGGGTGTGTGAGCAGGTTTTCCACCATAAATCTACTCTAACATTTCAATCTCTCTAAGTGTTAAATCCCCTCATCTACATAATACCAAGGCAGTTCTGGCATTTCAACCTCAGGTAATGTTGGCCACTTTTTTTTTTTTTTCCATATTTCAGGTGCAGCTTCATTCAGTGTTCCAACCTAGTTACATTACACTTAGGTATTATTGTGCTGCCCATTTTTGAGTTTTTGTATCTAGTCCTGTTGCACAGTCTGTATCCCTTCAGCTCCAATTACCCATTATCTTACCCTGTTTCTAACTCCTGCTGGTCTCTGCTTCCAATGATATATTCCAAGCTGATTCTCGAATGTCGGTTCACATCAGTGGGACCTTACAGTATTTGTCCTTTAGTTTTGGGCTAGACTCACTCAGCATAATGTTCTCTAGGTCCATCCATGTTATTACATGCTTCATAAGTTTAGTCTGTCTTAAAGTTGCATAATATTCCATCGTAGGTATACGCCACAGTTTGTTTAGCCACTCGTCTGTTGATGAACATTTTGGCTGTTTCCATCTCTTTGCAATTGTAGATAATGCTGCTATAAACACTGGTGTGCAAATGTCCGTCTGTGTCTTTGCCCTTAAGTCCCTTGAGTAGATACCTAGCAATGGTATTGCTGGGTCGTAATCCATTCTGCCATTCTGTGTCTTTTGATTGGGAAATTCAGTCCATTAACTTTTAGTATTATTACTGTTTGAATAATATTTTCCTCTACCATTTTGGCTTTTGTATTATATATATCGTATCTGATTTTCCTTCTTTCTACACTTTACTCCATACCTCTCTCTTCTGTCTTTTCGTATCTGACTCTAGTGCTCCCTTTAGTATTTCTTGCAGAGCTGGTCTCTTGGTCACAAATTCTCTCAGTGACTTTTTGTCTATAAATGTTTTAATTTCTCCTTCATTTTTGAAGGACAATTTTGCTGGATATAGGAGTCTTGGTTGGCAGTTTTTCTCTTTTAGTAATTTAAATATATCATCCCACTGTCTTCTAGCTTCCATGGTTTCTGCTGAGAAATCTACACATAGTCTTATTGGGTTTCCCTTGTATGTGACAGATTGTTTTTCTCTTGCTGCTTTCAAGATCCTCTCTTTCTCTTTGACCTCTGACATTCTAACTAGTAAGTGTCTTGGAGAACGCCTATTTGGGTCTATTCTCTTTGGGGTGCGCTGCACTTCTTGGATCTGTAAATTTAGGTCTTTCATAAGAGTTGGGAAATTTTCAGTGATAATTTCTTCCATTAGTTTTTCTCCTCCTTTTCCCTTCTCTTCTCCTTCTGGGACACCCACAACACGTATATTTGTGCGCTTCATATTGTTATTCAGTTCCCTGATCCCCTGCTCAAGTTTTTCCATTCTTTTCCCTATAGTTTCTGTTTCTTTTTGGGATTCAGATGTTCCATCCTCCAGTTCACTAATTGTAGCTTCTGTCTCTTTAGATCTACCATTGTAGGTATCCATTGTTTTTTCCATTTTTTCTTCTTTGTCCTTCACTCCCATAAGTTCTGTGATTTGTTTTTTCAGATTTTCTATTTCTTCTTTTTGTTCAGTCCATGTCTTCTTCATGTCCTCCCTCAATTTATTGATTTGGTTTTTGAAGAATTTTTCCATTTCTGTTTGTATATTCAGCATTAGTTGTCTCAGCTCCTGTATCTCATTTGAACTATTGGTTTGTTCCTTTGACTGGGCCATATCTTCAATTTTCCGAGCGTCATCCATTATTTTCTGCTGGTGTCTGGGCATTTGATCAGATTTCCCTGGGTGTGGGACCCAGCTGGTTGAAAGCTTTTTCTGTGAAATCTCTGGGCTCTGTTTTTCTTTTCCTGCCCAGTAGGTGGCGCTCGTGGCGCTCGTCTGTCTGCACGGCAGTCGGCCCGGGAAACCGCGCGTGGAGGTGGGGGTCGCTGGCCGCCACGGCTTGGGAGAGTGCCGGTCCCAATTGCCCAGCTGGCCCGAAACGCCAAGCGTGACAGGAGGGCCCCGCTATCCAATGTTCCCAGTCAGACCGGGGAGCCACGTGCGTGGAGGGGACCCCAGTCGCCAGCCGCCCCGGCCGGGAAAATGCGCGCCCCTTGGGTATCTCACCGCAGCCGATTCTCCCTGCCTGTTCAGCTGTTCCAGAATGGGGTACGCTGTCTTTTTGGTATCTGTCGTGACTCCGGGAGCTGTTTCGTATTGTTTCTGTTTCTTTAGTTGCTTTTCTGGAGGAGGAACTAAGACCCGCGCGTCTTACTAAGCCGCCATCTTCTCCGGAAGTCCTGTTGGCCACTTTTTGATCCATGTTTCAGCCAACCATCCAAACAAACTGTTAATACCCTTTCTAACCCCTCAAGCTACAACACTGAATGCAGAATCTCTGCTTAGTGGGTCCATACAAACAAATTCAGCTTGATCCAACTTTATATTCCCTCCACTATTATCCCACACCCTTAAGATCCTTTCCCACACATATTCCCTTAATTTCTGTCTATATAGATTGGAAAACTTATGCAGTTGTTTTTGAGTATAACGTACCTCCTCATGGGTCACCTTTTGTACCTCACCTTTCAGGGCCTATTACAACTTTAGTCTAGTTATAGGTCTTGAAGAAAAGAGGGGTGGTGAGAAGAAATAGAGGTGTCTTTCAAACCAATTACCTCAGGGCATTCTGTTGCAGTTTCATCTGGTAAAACAGTATTAGTCATGCCAGACAGAGTAGTGAGGGTTGTTTCCCCAGGGCAGGTGGTATACAGGGTTAGCAGGCACTGAAGGGTTAATCTCACGAGCTGGAGGTTGGATGGCTGACTCCTCTGGGCAGACTGGAGGCCTGGAAACTGTTTCCTCTGGGCACTCTGGAGGTTGGGAAGCTCTTTCCTCAGGGTAGTCTAATACATGTCTATCTAACATGGCTCTGCAGATTCTAGTGACTCCGTCTCCCCATCACCATCATTATCAAGCCATATTTCCCCATCCCACAAGTCAAGATCCCATTATTTTCCAAAGTCCTTACTTTAACAACAGACACCCTGAAAGGCTGAGATTTTGGTTTACATTTTAAATCTGCTACTCATACAGCGAGGCTCTGTGACTGGTTTTCAGAGATCTCAAGTCTGTGACCACAGGAAATAAGATTTTCTTTCTGGCCAAAGACGGAAACTTTTACATCGTTCATGTGGTGTTTAAGTTTCAGATTTGAAGTCTTCAGCTCATCCCTTTCTCTCATCACTGTATCCAGCATATCTAACAACAACCAGCCAACATCACTATACCTCATAACTTCACAAAACTCTGTAAAGGTGTCAAAAACACTCTCACCCAGAGCCTTGCCTTATATAAGCGTACAATTAGCAGAATCTAATGATGGTATTTTGAGTATCTTTCTTGCCAACTCACTCCATGGACTGTCAATGCCATCTTGATTACTGGAAAGAGTAATTAATGAGTCTAATCAGAATAGAAAACCAATTGTAAAAATCCATGTTTAAGATTCTGTTTCTCAAGAACCACTCCTATTACCAAGCTGTATTAGTCAGGGCTCTCTAGAGAAACAGAACCAAAAGGAGATATCTGTAAATACATCTTCTATGAAGAGTCTGGACGAACTCTACAGGAGAGGCTTGCTGTTGCAGAAGCAGTGAAAAAAGTCTCTCTTCTACTCTGAAGGACTTCAACTGATTGAATTATCTCATTGGTGGGAGACATGCCTTAGTTGAATGCAGATGTAACTGGCTACAGATGCAATCAACTGACTGATGATATAATACACCAGCCTTCTGGTTCATCAACCAGCCATGAAATATCCTTGGAGAAATAGTCAGGCCAGTGCTTGTCTGAATCATCACTTGGCCAAGTTGACACCAGAACCTAAGCATCATAGCACTCTTGGCCAAGTCACAATCCTGTCTGACCCTCAATTTTCTCATTCCTAAAATGCTTAATCTACTTCAAAGGGTCATGATGAGGATTAAAAGATAGTATAAGTGAAAGAATTTCACTATAACTGAAAGACCTTTGTAAATTGTAAAGCAGTGAACAAATGATTTGTAAGAGTTTCACTGAACTTTTTTTGTTAGGAAGACAATAGCGACTTTCAGATCCCTCAGAGGGATGCTTAAAGAATGCTTGTACATAGTTCTTTCCCTCTGCTGGGCCAGGCCTTGGCCTAAGTCCTGAGATTTCTTTCTGTCCCTACCTCCCAGGTCCCACTGTTCCTTCCCCATAGTGAACATGTCAGCTGTTTCTGCTCCATAAGGAACAGTTCCTATCTGATGGGACAGATAGAATGTAGTACTTGCCAGGCATTGGGTCAGAACCATTATCTGAAACCAACGTGGGCTATTTCCTTTCTGGGTTGGCTGAAGCTGGCCATCTGGAGCAGGCAGCCCTCCCTGCTGCTCAACATGCTTCTGCCATCCTCAGCCTCTGATGGAAGGGAACTGGACCCATGGAAACAGAACTCTTGCTTCTGTTATGTTTGCCCTTTGCAGTCTCTGGACAGACACTTCAGTTGGCTTGGATCCCACAGGAGCAATGCCTCTTGATGCTTACAGAGGCCACAGCTCAGGAATGAGCTAATGAGCTTGATAAAGCAGTTTTCTTCTCTTCCCCAGCTTGGGAGCATTTGACCCCTACAGTACCTTTTGGTGATTTGGCTTGTAAGTATCCAGAAATCTTCACAGCTGTGGTCTTACCTAGCCTTCCCTAAGGCTAAGGGTTTGGTTTGTGCCATTTCTCTCTGCCTTCTGTCCCTACCCACTTCTGATTCTATTTTCTCTCTTCTGATCATTTCCTCTCTTCTAACCTTCTGCTACCCAAACATTGGAGGTGGGGGGTGTTGAATGGGTTTCATTATTCACTGAATCCCCATACCCTGTCACACAGAACATTCTGTAGTAGCAGCTCAGTGCAAGTGGCGTGCCAAGGAGGCTATATTGTCCAGGTGGGGTGGGAGCTGTCTGTTTCACTGACTTAATGCTGTCCTGTCTTTATGTTTTTCCTGACTCATCAGCTATGTCATCTTTAGCAAATTAGTTGACTTTTCTGGGCCCCTGTTTATTCACCTATAAATGTAGATAAAAATAGACTCTACCTCTTAAAACTTCTATAAGAAACAAAGAGATAATATATGTAATGCATTTAGCACAATGCCTAGCATATATTAAGTAAAGTAAATGACAGTAATAATAATATTATTTTTACTTATTATACTGTCCCTTTTACTCCACAATGCAAACCCTAGAGCCAAGTGAATAGCAGATACTTAATTATGCAATTGTGGGCTGTAAAGACTAATTCAGATTAAGGGTTAAGAGAGAAACAGCAGAGTCATGAACTTGCTCAAGGTCACACACAGTTTAGCTGGGGTGAGTGCCCAGGTTTAGTGCTCTGTCCCTTAGGCCATGCTACTGAGTAGATCAAGGAAGTCCACCATGAAGAAGAAAGGGAGGAGACCATTACATAATCTCAAAACAAAGCAGACCAAAATAAACACTTTATTTGCTATAATTTTGCCCTTGATGTAGAGAATAGAATGGGTGGAAGCTGAAGAAAGTTGGAGTTTTTCCCTTGGTAGAAGGAATAATGTTTGAACAATTAGAGCAGCCTAAAGATGGCACAAGTTAATGCATGAAGTTGCTAGGTCCCTAGTACTGAAGATACTCGAGCAAAGCTGAATGGCCACTTGCTAGGGACATTGTAGAGAAAATTTATAGATTGGGTAGGTGATTGGACAAGATGACCTCAGAGGGTCTTTCCACCACTTCAGCCAGGCTAATATCAAGCATGAAAGACAAGTTCTATCAGAACCTGCCAATTTCCTCTCCCTCCCACTATGAAACCAGGCCTTCTCATGTTCAAAGGCCCCAGCTACAGGACACTTTTGAAACCTTATGGTCTTCTTGTTCAAGTCCTAACTCTGGTACTAGTGAATGTAACCTCATTTGGAAATAAGGTCTTTGCAGATGTAATCAAGTTAAGATGAAGTTATGCTGGATTAGAGCAGGTCCTAACCCATGACTTCCTTACAAGAAGACCATGTGAAGACACAGGGAGACAGAGACACACAGGGGAGAAGAACAGATAATGATCAAGGCAGGCACAGGAGTGATGCAGCTACAAGCCAAGAAATGCCAAGTCTTGCCAGCCACTACCATGAGCTTGGAAGAAGCAAAGAAGGATTCTTCCTTGGAGTCTTTGGCGGGAACACGGCCCTGCCTACACCTTGGATTTGGACTTCTTTCAGAACTATGAGATAATGCATTTCCATTGTTTGAAGCCACCCAGCTTATGGTAATTTGTTATGGCAGCCTTAGGTATACCAGGCATACCTCAGATCCTCTGCCATCCTAACTTCCACTACCAGGAAAATTCAACTATACTCCAGGATCCATGAACTATAGCTATATTAAACCTACACAAACAATGAACTCCTAAGATTACTAATCATGCTTGCTCTTAAAAATGACCATGGATGAGGACCCTGGACAGGGGAGAGCTGTCCCTTTGTTCACCTCAGCTTGCACTGACTCAGGATGGCCTCAAAGCTCCCAAGTCTGTGTCCTCCTGGTCTCTCAGAGTACTGCTGAGGGAATTGCAGAGAACCTAGCTAAAGCAGAGAGGAAGTGGGGGCAGGCAGCTATCAGAGAGCACGTAAGAGCCTGACAAATGGAGAGAGTTTGTGTGAAATCAGCAAAAGAGGAGGCACAGACACTTGACCTGGTTTGGAATTATTGCAAATCCATCAGGCTCTGTGCAAATTGAGACCATAATTCAGATTGTTCACAACGTCACCAGCAGCCCCATTTCCATTAAACCCTGCTGTCCATCTCCCCCGGGGCCTGGCTCTGTCCAACAGCTAATTGAAGGGGTCAAGCTAGCACTAAATTAACAAGCCACTCCATTGAGGTCAGCCCTACCCCAACCCCTCCAACCCATAGGCCTTGGTTAACCTTGGATGTGTTCCTATCTCTTCCTGCTCAGCCTCAGGTGTAGTCTTGGCAGAAAGATGCTTGGTAACAAGGTACAGTGGAAGGGGCACTGGACTCAGGGCCACAAGAAATGGGTTTGAACCCCAGCTCTGCCTCTTATTAGCTTTGTGAACTCTGGCAAATTATATAAATAAGTTACATAAACTGCTGAAACCTTAGGTTTCTTATCTGTAAAATGAGAAACACAAAAGATACGACTGCTCTATCTTGGTATTGGGCAAAATGTTGATGATAGAATTTTAACTGTACGTACAGGTGCTGTGAGATTTATGATGAGCTGTGCAAATGTGGGTGTCTTTAGATGCTTCCCTGAGTGGCCTCCATGGACTCTGTAGGGGATGAGAGCTCAGCAGATGCAGCTGTGCAGACTGCCCTGGTCTCAGGATTAGGGGTTCTGTCCTTTCCCCTGCAAATCATGCCCCTTGAAGTGAGAGGCTCACCCAAAGCGCATCAAATCCCACTAGGGCTGGCAGCAAATGCCCTAGGCTGGGGACCCCACCCTTTCCCTGGACCCCTGCTCAGAGGAAAGGGGAAGCAGGAAAAAGTCTTTATTAAGTACCTACATGACAGGCCCTTGGATGGCAGTTCTCCATGCATTTATAAGCTCGAATGACCCTCACAGAAAACCTTTTGAGGTCGATATTATTATCCTCATTTTACAGGGGAAGAAAAGAAATTAAGTAATTTGGCCAGTCACCCAGCCAGTGAGTGGGGCCCTGGATTTGATTCACTCTGCTGCTCCAAAGCACACCTCTTCCGACCTGAACTGCTGTCTTTGAACTGACCTTTTCTGACTTTGCCCAGAAGCAGGGACTCCAACCGAACAGTCATCCCTCAGGAGGTGAGGTTCTTTCTTTGGGGAAAAGAGACTCTTGGAGCGGCTGCCTGTGGATTTCTGCCTTTCTCGGAGATACAAGGCAGAAAGAAATCTAAATCTTTGGGTTCTTTCTGCGCCTTCTGCTGGGAGCCCTCCGCACTCTCTTTCGGGCAAAGCTCCAGCTCAGCCCTGGCTCGGTTCGGCTTCGGGGCCGCGGGGCGCAGAGGCGTAAGGCCAGGTGCACAGACAGGGATTGTCTGGAGGAGAAGCGCAGCCTCGGGGCACGCGCGCACGGCGGGAGGGAGGCCTTGCTCGGGTTCCCCAGGCCGCCGGGTCCCGCCCCGCCCCACCCCGCCCCAGTAGCAGCCCCTCCCCTCTGCCTGCGCGCCCTCTGCCGGGGCTGAGGTTTCTCGGTCTGGGGACCCCCGCCCAGGCTCTGACCTAACCCCTGCCATGCTGCCCTGGAGCTCCCTGTGCCCTTTACAGGCCGATGCAGACTGCCCCACACAGCCGGGGCTCTTCTCTGGGGCCACGAAAATAATTATTTTTAATGTCATTTTCCCCCCCTAAATTAATCGGTATGAGAGTCCAGCCTTGAGCGAGAAAAGACCTCTCTCCCTAACACTGAAATAGAAATTAGCTAGAAGGGGAGAAGTAATGTCCCAAGGGCCCCCAGGGAGCCATTGGATCCTGTTTTCTAAGTGGAGCCATTTAGAGTGTGCTATGAGAACATCTGATGCTAAGTGAAAAATTAAGTCACTGCCATATAGGTCTCAATTCCCAATTATCGTGAAACCTTTGGGAGGTTGCCTCAATGTGCCATAATTTTATCCAAGATGCTTTGTTAGCTACCCATCGTGGTCAGGCTCTGTGATGCCACGAAAACAGATCACCCCAAGGCTCTGTCCAAGAGGGAAATCACGTGTCAGAATCAAAAAGGCTATTGAAAGGACTGTCTCCGCCCTTCAGCTGTAAATCAATACCTATTGTTCAGCTGCAAATAGATACCTATCGTTATTATTGCCCAACTGGGGTCCTGGTGCCAGGGCTCACTCTGGATTCTGGATTTCCTGCCCTGAGCCAGGAAAAGGTGCTAGATCACATCTGGGTTGTCTGTGATACATTGGAGGTAGCATTGGCACTGAGACTCCAGAAGCACCTTTTGCCATGTAGATGACTCATTCTTGCCTCTGTCCATTCAGGCTGCTGGTTCCCTGCCTCCTCTGCTTCTTGGATGCTGGCCCTAGCCTAGCCTCTTGCTCCCACTCCCTGTGCCCTTACCTGTCTCTATGTGCTGAGAAAGTGTGGGCCTGGCCCTCAGTGGCCAAAAGTTTGCTGCTCAGCTGGCTAGACTCTTGGGCCAAAGACTCGCCCTCCAGCTTATGGTCACTCAAGTATGAGCCCCGCTGGTCAGGGTTGGGTGGACCTAGCTGGGGGACTTGTCCTCCCTGGACCTGATCTGTATGGCTTCTGAGCATACAGTTTCTGGTAGGAAGCAGCTCTGGTGTGTTTGGGTATATTTGTTCAATGAATGGACACCCAGGCACTCCTGAGTAAGCTCCAAAGGCAGCTAGAGCCACAACAGAGAGGTTTCCATGGTGTCCCCTGCTGGGGCAGCCTGGGGGTGAGGTGGGGTGAGTAATGGTTGTATCGCCCTTTTTAGTCCATGGGCAGGGCTCCTTTAAGGCAGACTCTGCACATAGCACCACCCCACCAGCACCCTGAGCGTCCTCATCAAATCCTCTGAGAGCTGTAGAGGAGGGTCTCCTCCTAGCCTTCCTGTGGGATATTCCTTCTAAGGTGGGATGACATTCAGATTCCCCATGGACATTTTTTAATGGAGAAGGGGCTGAAGCCAGCAATGGCTTAACCTGACTGCAGAGAACAGAGTCCGCCCCTGGGGGACTGTAGAGGAGTGATTCCTGGCTAGGGGATGGGCAGGAGCCTTTCTAAGAACATGAGTGGTAGCAAACACCACTTACTGAGTGCTTACTTGATGCCAGGTATTTTAAGGCACCTTCGCACTTAAAATCCTCTGCTGCTGACCACCTGGCCCTCCATGGAGAGAGGTTAAGCAGGTCTGTGTCTGAATTCTCTTCCTTCCACTTAGTAGGTGTGGTCCTTGGTCCTTGTGAAGCTACTTCACCTCTCCGAGCCTCGGGTTCTTCATCTGGAAGAGAGGAGACCTACCTCATGCAGAGACTGAGATGATCACGTTTACATAGTGCTTGCAAAGATCCACGTCCATTGGTTAACACATACACCGACATTCAATAACTGGTCGTCCTCTCGCCATATGTTTCTTTGACTGTAAAATAAACATGGTTTGGTGAAGCCAAGAGAGAAGATGTAGGTTAAAGAGTTTTGGAAATTGTAAGGGCTGATCATTTGAAGGTGTTTTTATTATTTTATTTTCTTTTTCTCACCCTAGCAGTTCACAGTGTGAATCTTGGCCTCCAGCTGGGCAGCAGTCCCACTGAGCCTTGCTGTATCTCGGCACATGACCAAGGAGAAAACGCTTTGTAAAAAGCCGGCCAGTCCAGGTTGCAGGGCCATCCACCGAAATCCATCTCAGAAGCATCCTCCAGATTGGCCTTTAACTCCTGGGAAGGTGTCTCATCAGATAAAGCAAACTGGTTAGTCCCATCTCCAAGAGTATTACCAGATATCCGAGATATCTCTCCAAGCATTCGTGATCACACACTATTTTTGTGACCCTTTCCTCATTTCATTTAGTTTGTTTGGTAGCTTTTCTGATCTTTGCAGGCCCTACCCAAATGTATGTGGTATAAAGGAACAAGTTTAGAGTTTAGCAACAGAAAACCCAATTCTGACACTTACTAGCTGGATGACGTTGCCAAAACCACTTAACTTCTTTGTGCCTCTGGCTTTTTCCTCTGGTAAAATGGGAGTAATAGTCAAATGAGATAACAGACATAAAACTGCCTTGTAAATAGCAAGTGTTACACAAAACTCATCGTAAGTCTCACAGCCTCTGAATCTTCTTCTTGGCCCATGTCTTTTTCTTCTTATCTATTAAATAAAAAGAGGGACAAGAAAGATGGAATTTATTAAGACACCACTGAGTGACAGGTGCTTTTTTGATGTAATATTGATTTAATAAGTTTTATTGTCCCTGTTATGGAGTTGGGAAAACTGAGCCTTAGTTAAATGTTATTTGCCGAATGTAATGCAACCGTTAATCAGAGGATTTGAATTCAATTCTGTCTGACCCGAGAACTAGGGCTTTTCTGCTTGAAGTTGGCTGAATAATGACCCCACTCCCTAAATATGTCCATGCCCTAATCTCAGAATTTATGAATGTTACCTTATATGGCAAAAGGGAACTTGTAGATGTGATTAAGTTAACAATCTTGAAATGAGGAGATTATCCTGGATTATCTGGATGGCCCAATGTGATCACCAGGGTCTGTTTAAGAGAGAAGGCTTTGTGAAGACAGGAACAGAGACAGATTTGGAAATGCTATGCTGCTGGCTATGAAGATGGAGGCAGGGGCCACCAGCCAAGCAATGCAAGAAATGCAGCTTCAGGAGCTGGAAAAGCAAGGTAATGGATTCTCCCCTGGAGCCTCCGAAAGGAACCAGCCCTGCTGACACCTTGACTTTACCCAACGGAAAATTATTTTGGACTTCTGGCCTCTAGAACTGCATGAGAATAAATCTGAATTGTCTTAAGCCACCACATTTGTGGTAATTTGTTACAGTAGGCATAAGAAACTAATGACCTGCATTATCATGTTGTGTCCCTAGTTCATCATTTATATTCTCATTGCTGCCTTACAATGTCCAGGTTGTCGTTTTCCCTAAGCTCTCCCATGACTTGGGATGAATACTTCACACATGCCTACTAGGAGACCAATCCTCTGCAAGGCATTGCTACTGACGCTGCAACCCTAAAGCCTAGTGGCTCAAAATGCTAACCGTTTTGTGATTTCACCTAATTTCTGTGGGTCAGGAATCCAGGAGCTGCTTAGCAGGTGCGTCTGGTTCAGGGTCTCTGTGAAGTTGCAATTAGAATGTCAGCTGGGGCTGCAGTCATCTGAAGACTTGACTGGGTCTGGGATCCACTTCCAAGTTGAAAAAAAAGGGATTTAATGTCAGAAAATCCACTTTTGAAATTTATTTAATTCACTAGTAAATGACTTAGGCAGTTGTTGACTGACCTTCGATCCTTATTGTTTTTGGCAGGGGCCCTCAGTTCTTCATTACGTGGCCTCTCCACAGGGTTGCTTGATTGTCCCCATGACAAGGTTGCTGGCTTCTCCCATGAATGAATGAAATAAGAGAGACAGAGAGAGAAGGGACAAAAAGGAAGCACCATGGCTTTTATGACCTAGTCTCAGAAGTCTGCCACATCCTATTCATGGAAGCACATCACAACCTCAGCCCATTTTCAGGGGAGGAGAGTCAGGCTTCACTGGTTGAAGGAAGGAGTATCAGAATTTGTGGACATCTATGAAAAGTACCACAAAGAGTTTCCAGTAGAGATAAGGGGCCTGAGCATCCCCACACTAGAGAACAGGACAGTGCAGCCTCTGTATTACAGGCAGAACTGGTCTGAACTGTCCATCACTGCATCAGGGCAGGCCTTGAGAGCTGGCTGCTGCAGGATGGGCAGGGCGTTAAACAAATGCCACTTTACAAAATAACCCAAAGCAAAGTTGTGCACAATATAGACAATTTTGAAAATGTAGAAGAATGTAAAGGAGAAAAATTAAAATGCATCAGGGTAGAGAGGAGCAGGGAAGGCATTCTAGAAGGGAGAAGTAGTGTGAACAGGGAGGTAGGGAAAAACCAGACTGCTTGCTGGTGGTTTTTTAAATAGAAGCAAAAGGTGTATGTTACAATATAAGGAGGTAAATTTTGTGAAAGAAGACAGAATAATCATCTCAACTCAGAAGTTACTATTCATTTGGAGGGAGTTCCACTTTGGCTCTAGCCAGAGGAGCTCACCTGTGATGAGACGGCAACTGGCAGGTGTTTGAGAAGGCATAGGCCTGGAGATGAGATTCTGCACATGGCCGTGGCTCCACGAGAAGGCAAGGTGAGTGAGTGGTGATCCTGAGAGATTTGGGAGAGACTGCGTTGGCAGGAATTGGGTGGGTGGGGGACATCACGTTGGGGTGGGGGTTTATGTTGTATGGAAACGTAAGGCAGAATGTGCAGTAAAAGAACCAAGAAGGTGCTAACTGAGATCAGCAGGTCAAGGCAAGACATGGGGGCTGAAGACTATACCCCAGAGAAAGGAATTATCAGGGCAGAATTCTGGAGACACCAAGGCACTGGAGTCTGTGACCAAGAGGCAAACTTCTAATAAAGGACAAACCTGGGGCCTGGCCAACAAACAGACACCCTGCCTCCTTTCTTCTTCAGTGAATCAAATAAATAGGGGGTACTTATCATTGTGGCTACATCTATTGAGTACTTTCTGTGCATCATGAAAGTACTGAATTTTAATATATATTATTGGATTTCATTCTGGCAAAAATTCTATGAGATATTGTAATCTTCTGTATATCATAGGTAAAGTTTTGGCAACTTAAAATAGCAAGTCCAAAATACCAGTGGCATAAACTGTTCTCTCATGTAAAAGAAGCTCAGAGACAGATGGTCCAAGGCTGTAATGGAGGCTCCTCAGAATCATTAGGGACCCAGGATACTTCTATCTTTCTGCATTGTTGTCCTCAGCACATTTCATTCATCTTCTTGGTTACCTCCAGGTCCAAGATGGCTGCTCAGAATCCAGTCATCACACCCACATTCCAGGTAGCAGGAAAGAAGAAAGGGGGAAAAAATAAAAGGACCCATTTCCTAGCCAAGTTCACTCTTTTGAAACTGCTTCTCTGGAAGTCTTATGCAGTATTTCCATTTCCATCTCATTGGCCAGAAGTTAGCCATAAGGCTGCATCTAGCTGTGAGGGTGCTGGGTCTTTCAGCTCTGCATACCTCAGCCCCAAGGAAAGTAAATGTCTGTCTCTAAAGATAAAGAGGGGCCTTGGGATATATGTGTAGCAGTCTCTGCCACATCTGTTTTTGCCTATGAAGCTTGGAAAAGTCAACAGGCCAAAACCCACGTGTTGAGTAGTAAACAGACCTAAGTCTCAAATTCTGGGTGACTGACTCTGAAGCTTCAGAGAGAGTGCAAATGAAGAGAGCAAGAGAAGAAGAGAGAGTGTGTGAGTAAAAGTTTATAAAAGCATTTCACTTGGGGTGAAATAGGGAGACACGGAGCCAGAGGAACCAGTAGCCCTGTACTATTCTTAGCACCTTATAGGTGCTCAACACATTTGTGGTGAATGAAAAATAAAATTCCAGTAGAGAGTAAGCAGTGCCTTGAAACTTGGCAGAATCAAGTGAGTTAAATTGCTGAGATGAGGGCCATCTCATCTGTTTATATTTATTCCCTGAAATTCCCTCCCACTTTGATGGAATAATTCATATTATAGGCTGATGCAACACCAGAGTTGGAAGTGACTTAGAGAGGATCTTCTCTACCCCTCATTTTAGAGATGAGGCAACTAGGGTACAGCTGACTCTGTGGGCTGTGCTTCTGAACCCCCTGGGCGTGGGGGTGGTAATTGCTATGGGTTGAATTGTGTTCCCCCAAAAGGAATGATAAAGTCCTAACCCCCAGCACCCCTGAATGTGAGCTTATTTGGAAATAGGGCCACTGCAGATGTGATTAGTTAAGATGATGTCATACTGGAGTAGAGATGGTCCTAAATCCAGTATGACTTGTGTCCTTATAAGGAAGAAGGGGAGAGGGATACAGGGAAGAAGATAGTGGTGTGATGACAGAAGCAGAGATTGATGTGATCTAGCTACAAGCCATGAGCACCGAGGCCTGCCGGCCTCCACCAGCAGCGAGGAAGAGGCAAGGGAGGATTCTGCCTTAGAGCAAATGGAGAAAGTTTGGCACTGCTGACACCTTGACTTCAGACCTGTCCAGAACTGTGAGAGAATATATTTCTGGTGTTTTAAACCACCACATTTGTGATCATTTGTTGTAGTCGCCCTAGGAAACCAATACAGTGGTAATGCACAGGAGTAGGTGGGGAATAAAGGACAAGAATGTGGCAAACCTGAGACTCTCTAAGGAGTGTATTAAACTGAACTCTCCCCAGCCCTTGAGTGCTGGCAGTGGGAACTGAAGGAGGGAAAGTGTGATGAGGTACTTTGAGAGATCTTTGGGACTGGGAGCTGCCAGGTAGTGGCAGCTGAGAGGCCAAGAGGGGCCCTTTGGCAGGGCCTGCTTGTTACATTTCCCAGCACCACGCTCCCTGTCCGGTCCCCTAACTTTCTGCTTCGTCACCTAATCTTCAGTGACCCTTCAGAGAATGGGTGTGCCTTTGCTTCATTTTTCATCTGGGAGACAGGGAGGATATAGTTGAAAAACAATGATCTTTAATATCTGGCAGACCAAGTTGAAATGCCATCTCTTCTAACTTGAGCTCATACATTTTAGAAATTCCATATAGTGTATTTCATCACATTGGTTGGGTCATTCTCAGCTACTTCTTTTTTCTTGTCTTTACAAAAGGATCTATTGGAAATTGGGGCTGGCCAGATGGGTATGATTTCAGTCAAATACCTGTACTGAAGTATGTAGCCCAGTAAACAGCTCACCTGACAGCTTTGCCGTGGTGAGGCTTAATTCCTGCCTCGGTAACTATGAGTTAACTCTCCACCAAAGGGGCAGCTCTTTTTTCTATATCTAGCCAGCCCACTTTGAATAACTTTACATTTTGTTATATTTTTTTGCATGGTTTTGGACACAGAGTCCAAGTCTTGGTCTGCACCTTTTATCTTAATGGGCAGATCTTGTTATAAAGCACCTTTTCTAATCCCTCTAAGCCTTAATTACCTTTAAGACTATAATTAACATTTAACTCCACTGCTGTCTCTCCACTGCTGTGAACCAAATTTTAGGAATGAGGCTTCATGGTCATTTCCTTGACCTTGGACTACGAAACAGCCTGCATTTTTTTGCTTTAGAAAACTGAATGAAAATTCAGACCTAGAGTTGGTTGGAGCAAGGATACTGAGTGAGGTCCACATGGTTGTATTCCGATATTGAGGTTTTGTGGGGAGACATCGCTGATGGGAATATGTGCTACAGATACACAAAGGGGGCACCCACAACCCCCCCACTCTACCCCATGTCAGACTCTGTGCAAGTGGGATCATGAACCACTGGCAAAGCTTCTTTTTAGAAGGCACAGAGGCAAACTTGGCTTGATTTAACATTCTCTCCACCCGTGCTTTTGGAACAAGGAAAGGTGAAACGTCTTTAATACTTTGTTTTTCAATTTTTCTCAATCTCCCACAGTCACCAGCACAGCAGGAAGTTGATCTAGAGTTCTTCAGCTCTGGAAATTTCATGATGTTACTTTAAAGAGAATCCAGACATCTGTTGGCTAAACACTCAAGATACCTGGTTTGGATTCTTTCCGGTGGTCTCACTGCTCTCTTTAGCTGATCTATAGAGAAGTATCCATTTATTCTGCAAAGCAGAGGCTTATTTTTTCCAGAGATAATGGTTTTGTAGTGGGTGTTATTAATATCCGTCCATATCCACGTGTATTCTGGCCAGACTTCCACTGCCGTGCTACTCAGCCTTTCCTGAGGGAACACCACAGCCTACGCAGCCTGTTGTCACCACTGGCTGGAAAGCGCCTGTGAACAAGCACGGTCTTGTTCTGCAGCTTCCTCTGCCCTCAGGCAGGGCAGCCCTGAGCATATGGGCTGCACTGATCATAAGTTCTGCAGGACTGAGCCGCCCCATGGCGACAGCTATATTCTGTTCATCTCTTGATGAACAGTAGCCTCCTTACCTCCCTGGTCTCACATTTCATTTCCTCTGGTGGTGTTTCCCAGGCATCACCTCCCTAATGAACCACTTTCTAGAGGAGCCCAAACCCACACAGACTTGCTCACCCGTGAGCCAGGCACTAAGTGAGGCCAGAAGGAGCCCAGCAAAGTGGTCAGGATCATGACCCCGGAGTCCAACCGCCCAGTTCAAAGGCACAGGGTCTCGGGGCTAGGAGATGTGTGACCTTGGGCAAGTCACGTAACACTCTTTGAGTCTTACTTTCCTCATTTGTAACTAAAGGAAGTAATGCCGATTTCCTAGGGTTGTTGTGAACAATAAACGAAATAGTATCTCTTGAAAAACACATCAAATAATGTCTTGTACACAGTAAGCTGCTAATATGATAACAATTACTGTTATTTTCTCAATCAGTGACACTTTTCACAGAGTGCTCTGATTCACAACTCTTGAGATTATTCTTAATGTCTCAGTCCCTTTAAGTCTCGTTACTGAGTCTGGCCAAGTCTATCTTCTCAGCATTTCTCGAATTCGTCCAGTTCTTTCCTAACCCTTTGCTGCTGCCTCATCTATAGTCCACCAATATTTCTTTTATTTTCTTAAACCTTAAACCTCAGAGAAGATTCCAACCTGGATTGGATCTGAACTGCAGGTGCAGCTTTCTAGCTGGTCTCTATCTGTAGGATTGTCCTCTTACCACGCATTCCCGATCTGGCAGCCAGGCTGATGGTTCTGAGAAGGGGATCTCCTCCTGCCTCTTCCATACTTACACCTGTTCACAGACTCCCAGTTGTCCACAGAGAAAATCCATACTTCTGCCTTTGATGTAAAGGCAGACCCTCCATGACTCTCTGTGGCCAGCCAGTCTAGTCTCTTCTCCATTTTTCCTTGTGCAGTACATCTAGTCATATGAGACTTCCTCTTACTACCCGCACACACCACATGGTTTCACATGTTTGTGACTTTGCTTATGCTGGTTGTGCTGCTGAAATACATTTTCCATCGTTCCTCATCTGGATATGATTTGTTTATCTTCTAAACTCAGTTCAGACTTTACCTCTTCCAGGAAGCCTTCCCTGGATGCCCAGGCTGGGTGTCATTAGGCCTTCCTTCTGCTCTGCAACACCTCATACATACCCTGGGATCACCACTAACCACACGAGAAGAGCACCATGTGTATGTTTATCTGGTTAGACAGCACAAGCTCATAAGGCAGAATCTGAGTCTGATTCTTCTCTGTATCTCCAGAATCTAGCATAGTACTTGGCAAATAATCTGTGTCTAATGTATTTTTGTTGACTGAACTGATATGCAAGAGGCAGAAAAGCTTTGCAGAGCAGGCAGTATACGGACAGGGCTTAAAAAATGGCTGCTAAAATGGGACTGGGCAAAGCCTCCCTGACCAGAGATGGTTTTGAGAGGGAAAAGGCCTTCATTCCAACCTGTCCTTGTTTCTGGATAGGCATTTGCTGCCACATCATCTTTCTCCTATGGTGCTGTGCTACATCCTCCATTACCTTTTATCAGAGAACTTTTAAATGTGATCTTGAGGTTTGCCTATCTCAAATGTATAGGCTGAGTGTTGGGAAAGGTGCACGTGCTTATGAACAGAGGCCCGTTGCCAGAACTCCAGGGCAGCTGTGAGGAGGTTTGCCAGGGGCTTTCAGACACTGATGGGCTGATGCTCTATGCCTTGGCTGATGAACTTAGTGGATGACTTACCTTTTCACAGCTCCTAGCTCTCAGGCTCAGTCACCAAAACTTGCTTCCTGACATCTCTAGAAGTTGATAGGTCTGTCCTGTGGAACTGCTGGATCAGTCCCCTTTTGGATCATTCGTGGCACAGCCCCACCGCCTCACTTCCTTCTTATTTTGAAAAATGCAAACCCTGTGGACATGTGTATGCCTTGTGCTATGCCTTACACAGAAGGTACTGGGTAAACGTTGAATACATAAGTACCGGTGAGCTCCAATACAAGTATATGTTCTCTCCTCCAGCAGCCTTACCAGCCACCCCAGCCCCTCAGGGCTGCAATTTGGTCCAGAGCAGTTTCTGGCTCACAGTGTCCTGTTGTTCTCTGTGCTGCAGACTGAGAGATGTTTGCTGTCGCCTTGTTGTCAGGCCCAGGAAGCCCTGTCTGGCTCTCGGAGGTCAGTGAAGCTCAGGGGCCCACAGTAGATAAACAGACTGCCTGTGGGCTGAGGCTTGCAGGAGAGTATTTGGATAGAAACTTGAGAAACCCAAATCAGGTTTGTCTCTCTGCCTGCTGAGCACACACTGTTTATTGCTCTGGCCTCGGTGTTTGGAAATGTCAGGCTCAGGCAGCCTTTTCACTTCTCTGGCTTCACCATGGGATTCAGAAACGTACTGTGCCCACAGAGGATGTTTTGGAAGGACCTTCCCGCTTCGCCTGTCTTTGCAGTTTTGGGATACCACAAGCCATTTGTTTTTCTCAGAACATTTCCGCAGAAGTCCTAGGGAGGGGAAGTTCCACAGCTGACAGGTGAGGATTCTGGAGCAGGCGCAGGTCAGATGTGTCCCAGGCACTGTGGCCGCAACTGGACTGGTGGTAGGTTGGTTCCTTGGAGGAAACAGGCTCAGTCTCTTTCAGATGTCATGTGACCTTTAGTCTTGGCCTCTCCCTCATCTTGGGCCTTTACCTGATTTTTCGATCCAGTTCAGACACTTGGGGTCTAGGTGTTGTGTTTCTCATTCATTTTTTCCAAAAAAAAAATGCTTATTGGGGGCCCATATATGTTAGGTGATGGGGAGATAAACCAAGTATGGTCCCTTCCCTTAGGAATTAATAGTCTAGTTTGGAAGAGAAACAGAAAGATGATGATGAAGTGCCCTAAGAGGGCTAGTATTAGATTCCTTGGGATCACAGAGGGGAGAGAGTGAGCAGCTCCCCTGTCAGGGGAGGGAGGTGACCTTGACCAAACCCTGAAATAAGAGTGGGAGTTCACCAAGTGGTCATGCAGTCTATCCATCTATCTTGGTGAGCATCTGGCCCATTATGGACACTTGCTGACAGCCGTTTCTCCACTCCCACCCCTTTCTAGACTCTAGTAACATTCAGCAACACTCAAGAGGTGGACACTTCTATTGTTCCTTCACCCACAACTCACAGCACGCACAGTCCACCAAATTGCTTTCTTTCTCTTGACTACTTAAACCTCAGAGAAGATTCCAACCTGGATCAGAGCTCAAGTTGGTCCTCAACTTTAAACAGACCAGATCTATCATCAGGGAAGACTGGGATATTAACCAGAAGCTGAAGGCTCAAAATTCTCTGATACAAAAACTGCATTTACTCCTCTTGACTTCCAAGGGTTCAGAATGGCAGCAAGGCTGGAGGTAAAGAGAGCCCGACATCTTTAAATCCTGTGCAGCACCATGGAACTGCTCTTTAAATACTGAAAAGCACACACTGAAAGATTAGAAGCCGTGGCTGCACACTGTCAGAAGGAGCTGGAGAAGCCAGCCTGGGCTGTAATTAACAGGACCTGTAATTGTGGCATAAATAAGAGCCCAGGCACTGACAACTATTGTTATTGAAATGTCATGTTTTGAATGCAAAAATACAGTTAAAATGCAGGGAAGCTGGGTGATATTAATGTATGCAAATATGCTTTAATTAAAGCTCAGCAACTACTGGCTTAAAGCACAGGACTTGATTTAAATACTTAAGCAAATATTATAATGGCTCATATGGCAGACGACATAAATGGTAAATGACACTGCAAACACCACCAGGAAAAATCTACCCCCAGACCTTCCTGAGTGTATGATGCTGACTGAAGAAACCAGAAGTTCCCAGAGAAGGGATTTTCCAAATGGATCTCTAGGTATTTGGGGTTTGTAGGAACCTGGTCCCTGGGCATCAAGACCTCCAGAGGGCATGCTCAGGAGGGCATAAAGGTATGAATAGAGCAATTACTACATTTTCCTAACTTGATGTGTTGACCAGCTGCCTCCCTCATCAGACCTTCAGCCTCCTGAGGGGAGCAGTCATGTTAATTCTCCTCACTGATTCATCTCTGTATTCCTGGCCCCTGGTACTGTGCCCTGCACATGGTTAGTGCCAAGTATATTTGTTGATACGAACTTGTCTGTATTTTTATCCCAGGAACAACATTCACTGAGTAATCTGACACGTGCTGATGGATCGCAGGGTTCATACCCTCTCTGGCACATTGGAACACTGGTTTTTTTTTTTTTTAACTGTGCAGTCAGTCTGTATGTCTCTGTCTCTGTTCTGGCTGGAATCCCAGAAGCGTACTTTCTGAGCAAGGAGAATGAATCAGTGTTGTACCTTCCAGTGGAGAATGTGTGCTTGTGAGCAATGCCTTAATTATATAAATCAGTAAGTGCAGATGTTAAGAGGTCTGGGTCCTTGCTATGAAATTCAATATTGTGAAATCCAAATGGGCTAATGGGAATGAAAACATATAGTTTCTAATGAGCAGGAATCACTTCAATGATGATCAAAGGAGTTCAGAAAATAAATGTTTAGAGGTGATGGAAGTTATATAAATAGTATCTCAATATATAAAATTGACCAATTTGTAATGCTGAGGATATTATAAATATGTAGTGATGCTATAAAATAAAAACTGTATGAGGTAATTTTGCACGAGATTCAGGGTGGAAAAAGAGAAACCATGCATTTGGGGGAAGATACATCCTTAATCTTTTGTGATCATATCTTCCCCTTAGTGTTTGTCTCAAAGACAGAAGAATATAGGGCTAAATGAATAGTGGCCAGGAACACTGTTAATGGATTTGGTAACTGCTAATGGTCACTGTTAATGATCATTAACAGCCAATAAATATCACTTATTGAGTACTGCTATATGTTAGGCATTTTATCTGCACCATCTCATTTTATCTTCAAACAGCGCTTCATGGTAAATAGTATTATTTCCCTGTAACTGACAAAAAAAATTGTGGATCAGAAAGATTAAGTACCTTCCCAAGATCTTTTAGCTAGAAAGCGGTATGGGTAAGCTTTGTTATCTGACAATCTCTTTCTTTCTGTTCGTGTGTTTAGGCCATTTACAGTTAAGATAATTATTGATCTTGTTGAACATAGGTCTACTGTTTTATTGTTTGTTTTCTGTTTGGTGCTTCTATTTTTTGTTCCTTTGTTTCCCCTTCCTTCTTTTTTTAAAGATTATTAGAATATTTTTTAGCATTTCATTTTCTTTTATCTATCTTTTTTTGTCTATTTCTCTTTGTATCACTTTTTTTAGTGGTTGCTTTGGGTGTTAAAATATACATATCTAACTCTTCATAGTCTATGTAGAGTTAGTATTTTACCCCTTCAAGTAAAATGTACAAATGTTAGAACCATATAGGTCCCTTTATGCTCTCCTTTATGTTTTCATATGTATCACCTCTGCATACATTGAAAACACCACCAAACGATATTATAATTCCTGCCTTCAACAAGCACAAGGATCATAAAAGCCTTAAAAGGAGAAAATAGTCTTTTATATTTATCTATATATTTACCATTTCTGTTGCTCTTTCTTCTTTCCTGAAGATCCAAGTTTCTCTATGGTATTATTTCCCTTCAGAACTTCCATTAGTATTTCTTTTATAGCATGTCTGCCAGCTATGAATTCTCTTAGTTTTCCTTCATCTGAGAATATCTTTATTTGATCTTCATTTCTAAAGAATACTTTTGCTGGATATAGAATTTTAAGATAGCAGTTCTTTTCTTTCAACACTTTAAAAATGTCCCATTGTCTTTTGGCTTCCATGGTTTCTCATAAGAAATCCATGATGTTTCAAATCATTGTTTCCATATATATAATGTGTTGTTTTTCTCTAGTTACTTTCAGTATTTTTTTTTATCTTTGGCTTTTAGCAGTTTGATTATCATATGTCTGAATATGATTTTCTTTGAGTTTATTCTATTTAGGACTTGCAGAGCTTCTTGAATCTGTGAATTTATATCTTTCATCAAATTTGGGGATTTTTCAGTCATTATTTCTTCAAACAATCTTTCTCCATTCCTCATGAGACTCCAACAACCTTTTGATATTGTCCCACAAGTCCCCAAGGCTCTATTCAAGTTTTATAAAAAAGTATTTCTCTCTGTTCCTCAGATGGAAAATTTCTATTAATCTATCTTCAAATTGGAAAAAGTTGATCCCAATCCTCATGGATAACTTTAAGGGGTTCAAGACTTTGGTGGAGGATGTAACTGAGAATATGGTGGAAATAGCAAGAGATCCTGAATTAGAAGCAGGGCCTGAAGATGTGACTGAATTGCTGCAATCTTATGATAAAACTTGAATTGATGAGGAGTTGCTTATGAATGAGCAAACAATTGATTTCTTGAAATGGAAACTATTCATGGTGAAGAGGCTGAGAGCATTGATGAAATGACAACAAAGGATTCCGTAAACTTAGTTGATAAGGTAGTGACAGAGTTTGAGAGGGTTAACTCAAATGTTGAAAGAAATTCACATGCTACAGAAAAATCTTTCATGAAAGGAAGAGTTAATTGAGGCAGCAAACTTCACTGCTGTCTTATTTTAAGAAATTGCATAGCCACCCCAACCTTCAGCTACCAGCATACTGATCAGCCCAGTGAATAGCCATCAACCATGAGGCAAGACCATCCACCAGCAAAAAATTATGACTTGATGAAGGCTCAGATTTTGGTTAGCATTTTTAAGCAATAAAATATTTTTAAATTAAGCTATGTACATTGGTTCTTTAGAGACATAATGCTTTGCACACCTATAGCATAAACATAACTTTTAGATGCACTAAAAAGGAAACCAAAAAATTTTTGACTCACTTTATTGTAATATTTGCTTTGTTGTGATGTTCTAGAACGGAATCTGCAATATCTCCGAGGTATGCCTATAATTTTGTATTACATCCTGGATATTATATGTGCTATATTGTATAGTCTCTGCATTCCGTTATAATCCTCTAGTGAATGTTGAGTTGGTTTTTATTTTGATTTATTTTAGTCTCAACCAGTTAGGTTCAGATTGAAAGTTTTGTTCTGGCTTCTGTGGTTCAAATCTCATTTCAGTTCTGAAAGGCTTTGTCCTGCAACTTCGGGTCTTCTGTCCTATGAATGCCTGGGACTTGTGTGGGTCCATACACAGAATTAGAACATTTTCTTCTCCAGCCCCCTCCTCTAATATTTCTCTCACACTTCCAAGCCTACAAGGTCTCCTTTCACCAGTTGTTCTGGACAGAAAAATGGTGTTTCTATCAGAATTGCAGCTGCCCGTTTCATGGCTGCTCCTGGCCTGGGGGTCATGCTCAGAACAATGTAGTGAGAGAAAAGAGAAAAAACACAAGGAACTTACCTACATATGGCTTGCTTCTTCAAAGTATTAAAGCCCCTCTACAATCTACTTGCTATGTTTTACTTTCAGAGTCCTCGAACAGTTGTTTTTGCTTTTGGTCCAGAGTTTGTAGTTGTAATCGACTGGATAGTTAGGCTGTACTGGGCTTACTCTTTTGTGGAATGTCTTTACTGTAAAGGTAGGGTTTGAGTTTAAGGTTGTTCCACCATAAAAGTGCTGTTTTTCCGATGTATCACATTATCTCTGATTCTTGAATACATGACTACCAGATTGACCAGAAAATTATCCATGAAGCTTCATATGCTTTCTCCACCTTTGCCCATGGCATATCTAATCCAAAGAAGGAGATAGAACTAGCAGAAGCCAGCAGTAATCTCTGCAATAAAACAAATGTATTGATGATGATTTGTTCACTTACTCAACAGTTGGATTTTCCTATGGATGTAGTCTCCTTCCACTGACTCCAAGCTGCACAAAAGTATCCTGAGAATTCTTGATTTGTTTGTGCATTATAGCTATGGCCAGAGGCTGGGAGGGCCTGAGTAAAAAGAAAGAAAAAGTAGGGAGTGGAGCAAATGCAGAGCCAAGTGCAAACAAAACCTTCCTTTTACATCTCATTCAATGAAAGGAGTACAAGCAATGCAAACAAGTGAAGTAAATTTACCCAAAGGAAATGGATTTAATTACAGAATAATCCTGCCAAAAGGTTCTGAAAAATAATTAATACCAGTACACTGAGCTTCAAACCCACAAAAAATTAGGCCTATGGAAGACGGAAGCGTGAAAGAGAAAGACGAGAGAGAGTCCTGCATATTTATCATTTGCAGTTTCAGGGGCAATGCTCCATTATGTATGTAAGTGTGTATTTTTGTGTGCATGTTTTTGGTTTTTCTTCTTAAAATTCTACACAGAATAGTTCTGAAATGCACATATTACTGTTTCAATTAGCAAAGATTACTATTTATTTTTCTTTCTTCCTAAGCACTGAGGCAGTAATTACGCCTGCGATTAGAGAGTTTTGCAGGTTGCTTTCTCATTTGCAGGCACTCCCTGAACAAAATACAATAATAAACCATAATGAAATAAAGTTGGTTCGTTGGAGAAGACTGGCCTCTCCAAACAGACAGGCCATTAAAGGTGGATTGTGGCAGAGGATCAGCAAGCAACCATCATAAATGTATCATCAGGCAAATTAGCAAAGCATTTACTACTCAATGGTGGGAGAAAGTCCTTTCCAATAACTTTCCCTAATGTCATCATAATTGGAGAAATATCTGGCACTGCACAGCTGTGCAACTCATTATCTGAACGGGCACTCAGTTCTGCTAGTCTGGACCTGGTGCTTTCTGCAGAAAGGCTTTCCATGAGGTTAAGAGGCACTGATTAGATGTGAACACCCCAGTAGCTGTGCATTCTTTACTCCCTTGGCTCTCTCCCTTGGAACTACTAGAGTTTGTAGTAGAAACTTGGCAAGAGGTACACTTAAGAGTATCTCCCCCAGGGCTGGATTTATAGATTTTTCAGAAGCCACATAGTTGTTCTATGAGAACTGGATAACATGGGGGAATATTTCCAACACTACAGCTTAGCCTTCAGGAGTGAGGTCCAGGGCACACTTTACCCTGCCAATAATGATAATCGTCATCCGTCTTTTCAGTTTACAAAGCTCCTCCACAGGCATCAACTCATTTGCTCTTCACGGCAACTTTTGGGGGTAGATTATTATTAATTCTCATTTTACAGCCCGATAAACTGAAGCTCCCCAAGGAATAAGAAACTTGCCCCAGGTAAAACAGTACATTAAATGGCAGAGTCCAAGATTTTAACTCCACCCTTCCCTTAGTTGACAGCACACCTCTTGGAGTTGTCCCATCCATTGCTCAGCTTGACAACTTGTGTGGATTGTGTCTCCTCCACAGATTTCAAGCTCTAACCAGCCAGAGATTTAATTTAACACTTCTCTCCTGCCCCATAGCCCAGCACCTACCTTGGCCCTTGGATTTGCATTTAGGGCTACCAGCATCTAGGAAGTGATTGGTTCATAGTAGGTGCTCAATATTTGAGGAATGAATGAATAAACATTTAAAAGCAGTCTTGGGGCACAAGTATGAAGCAAGAAGTATAGGTTGAGGTAGGTAGGGAAAGTGAGATTCAAGATCAGTGCTAGCAAGGGGTCCTATGACAGGGACAGAAAGAACCTTTGGGAGGAAGATTCAAGGTATGGGAAGAGTCCAAGCTTCAGGTTCTTTACAGGGCAGGACTGGGAAAATTGAGCAAAGATTAAAGAAAAGGGTTCCTGAGATATCATCACTTCCTTCAATACATTCTAGTCTCATTGAGGATGCAGTTTTCATAGGACTGAAGAGCAGTACACTGTGTATATAAAGGCTGTTCCATGTGCCTACTCCATATTCCATAGTGTCTGAAAAGAGGAGGCATGTGGAGATGTTAGGGAGAAAAAGCTTCAGGGAGGCAATGTGATTGATGGCTCCATGATGGGGAGGAGATTTGGAAAGGGGGAGCAATCACATTTTACTGGTCATTTGCCTTGAGCCAAGTACCTCAGTGCTTTACACAAACTATTCCATCCACCCATATAATGGCTTTGTGAGATGGATGCTTTCTGACTCTCATCTCCATTTTCAGATGGGGAAACAGAGGCACAAAGAAAACTACCCAAAACCACAAGGCTGGGAGGTGGCAGTAGGTACACCGGCTGCAGACTCGGACTCATAATCCTGCAGTATGCTTCTAGTGTAGGATTCTTGATCTTGGCTGCACATTTGAAATCCCCAGAGATGCTTTTTCAAAAAACCAAGTCCATGCCTCAGTTATAGAGATTGACTTAAATGTTCTAGGGTGGGGCCACAAATGGGTATTTTAATAAAGCACTTTGGGTATTTCAAACATGAATCCAGGGCTGAGAATCACTGCTTGTCGTGCTAGAAGCATCAGTTGTGAGGGAGATAGTGGCAGGTAAGTCAGGTGTGCCGGGTAAAGGCAGACATTAGGAACATGTGAATGTCAGCACAAGGAGGAGAAAGAAGAAAGGGAATTTACTACATTAGGTAGATTTATTGGGTGATGGCTATAGGCCATGCACAACACACAGATTATTTCATTTAATCCTTCCATCAACCCTATGAAGTATTATTATTCTAATTTTACAAATAAGGAGACTTTGGAGGTGAAGCTGCTTGACCTATTCTGCAAGTAGCAGAACTAGGATTTAGTTTTGCTAAAGAAATTTGTTTGACTATAGCCTGTGTTTTGCATACCATCCAATAATGGGTAACACAATTGTAGGTTTGTGCTGGGTAGTATGTATTACAACTTACTACATCAGGACAAGCTATATCGAGCTGCAGTAATAAACAGCCTCCAACTATCAGGGTCTAAAACTTTGAAGGTTAATGTTTTTCTGCATAGCCATGTGGGTTAGCAAAGGTTTCTGCTCATCATAGTCACTCAGGGACCCAGGTTAATCTCAAAACTTGCTGGTCATTGTGCCAGAGGGAAAGAGCTCTGGAAATTCTCACCTCAGCAAGGAAATGCTCAAGCCCAGAAGTGGCATCCATCACTTCTGCTCACATTTTACTGAACAGAACTAGTTGCAGTCCTACCACGCACTTCAGGAGGGAGAGTCAGAAGTATCTGATAAACAGTTCCAATGACTACCACTGGGCAGTAAGGAGAAAGTGGAATTTTAGGAAACTGGCCTGGAGGTGGTGTGCAAGATGGATATAAGGAGTGCGAGTGGAGACCAGCAGACCAGTTAAGTGATTACTTATGTCATCTGGGGGGAAGAGGTGACATGGCCTTACGTTATGGTGTCAATAGCAAGCACAGAGGGGAAAGGGCGACTCCACTAGAGCTGACATAGGATTTGGTGATTGCTTCGGTTTGCTAAAGCTGCTGGAATGCAGTATACCAGAAATGGATTGACTTTTATAAAGGGGCTTTATGAGGTTACAAATCTACAGTTGTAAGGCCATGAACATATCCAAATTAAGATATCGGGAGGAAGATACCTTGTTAGAGGAAAGGCAGCTGGAATCTGGGGTTCTTCTGTCACATGGGTAGACACATGGTGATGTCTGTTCCTTCTTTCCTGGGCCACAAGTGAAGAAACAGTCATTTAATGAAAACTATTCATTAAATGTGCCAGGTACTATTCTAAGGACTGAAGCTGCAGCAGTGTATGACAAAGTCCTTGTACTGGTGGTGCTTACACAGTAGCAGAGGGAGGCAGACAACAAATATGTGAATTTGTCTAAAAATTTTTAAGTACTATGGAGAAAAATCAAGCAAAGGAAGGGGATTAGGAAGTGATGGTAGTCGTGTGTGTGTGAGTGTGCAAGGGATAGTGTAAGAATTGTGTGTGTATTTGAGAGTATGTGAGTGAGAGTATGTGTGTGCACATGTGTGTGAGAGGGTGTGGATGTGAAATAATGCATATTAAGAGTGAGTACATGAGTATGTGAACATGCGTGTAGTACATGTTTGAATGCATATGTGAGTATGTGTGTGTATGTTGTGTGTGCATGTGAATGCCCGTGTGTGCGTGGGGGGGGGCATTTTCCAATGCCAAAAACATAAAATTCCTTTTAGAGAATTCCCTTCACTCTTTTATGAGTGAAAGTCTAGAGATAGTCTTATGTTTCGTCTCTGGTGTTTCCAGAAGCAAGTACATACACTGCCTGATTGCTCAAGGTGAACTGCAAATCCCAAACCAGCCTGGGGAGCAAGTCAGGACACCTTAGGCAGCCCCTGTAGGGCACATGCACATCAGACAAATCCGGCAGCCTTCTGCCCCGCCTCCTCCCTTGTCTTCTCCCACCCTGCTCCTGCTTGTGAGGAGACAGCAAGCCACTGGGTCTGATGGGATGGCTGTCTCTATGCTGTCTCTCTGAGCCTTGTCAGGCTGTCAGGGTGATTCACGTGCAGGGAAAAAAAATGACAACGGAACTGCCAGTATTCCAAATGGCCTAACATTCGCAGAAGCCCTCGCTGCAGGACCTGCCCACCAGTTGCCACTTCAACCTCAAATGAAAACCAAATAAATAAGCCAAAGCCCACGTTTGTTGGCCTCTCGGAGAAGGCCATTTCCCCATAGAGCTAATGCTCTTCCCACAGGCCTCCGAATCTCTATATTTTATTTTTCTAAAACCGCGTCACCACCAGAACTAGGCCATGCATCTTCCCTTGGAGCCGAACAAAAGCAGCAGCCTTCTCTGCCTGTGCTTATCATTCTCCGGGGCTGATGGCAAGGTCCACTGCTCAAAACAGTTCATATTTTTTCTGACAAAGCAGTGATTGTGTTTGGAATTCCAAATGCAAAGGATGTCGGGTTCTACATTTTAGAGGGAAATTCGGGAGAGCAGCCAGGTCATTCATCCTCCAGATTCTGTGCTTATGATAATGGAGTTGGGGTGGGGGCTGGGGGGGAGGAGGCAGAGGAAAAGGGAAACGTCCTGGGATAAAATCCAGCAAAGGAAAAAGCTAAATGCATTTTTGTCCATTGCCAAGAACAGTAAATAAGACTCAGGAGACTCAAGATCTTCCCACCTCTGCTATGAAAGATCTGAGTGACATTAGACAAGTTTTGTATGTTGTCTTTCTTTCTCCATTTCCTTTATCTAGTTAAAGGTGGTTTGATATGTATCTTGGATGTGAGGTTCAAATGTTATAATAGATGTAAAAGTTCTTTCGGTGGATTAGGGGAAAAGTGCTTTAGGCTTCATTATTATTAGCTCCGTTGAGTCTTCCCACTTGAGCATTAGGTGTCTGCGTCTCCCAGGTTTAATTCCAAGGAAAATCTTTGGATTAGATGAGCAAATTTTTTGCAGGTGGAGATTATAACTTACATACAATCATAGAGTAATTGGAGCCAAGAGGCCTTAGAGGTCAGCTGGTTCTGCTTCCCACCCACATGCAAAATCCCTCTTACAAAATTCTGTGTTCCCACAGCAGTTTGTATAAGGCCTGCAGTCATTTGTCTGGGGGCACCTCGGATCCAGGGGCTAGGCATTTCACCCCTTTTAAGTCCAGAGTTCCCTAGAACAATTTGAGAACATGTTGCTGGTCCTCAGTAGATATTTTGTTGAATAAGTAAGTAAATTTATGAATGCCCCTGGCACAGGTTCCTCTGGACTGCTGCTTGGTGTGGCAGTTCATTTTATTCTATGGCCCATATAATTAAAAAATTCTTCCATGCCAGAGCAGAAATCAGCTTCCTCAATTTCTACCACCCTTTGGTGCTACCTTCTGGGGTGCTATGGGATAAGGCCACTTCCTCTTGCCAAGGAAAGCTCTTTAAAACCTGTCTTTTCCTCAGATTCTTCCCTGCTTCCTAAATAGCTCTTCATTTTAATCTCTTTTCTTAACAGATTACAATTTGTAAATATCCTTCTTAAAATGTGATGCTCAGAAAAATCCAAATATGATCTCATTGGCACAATATTCAGAGGGACAACAGATACTAAAATTTATTCTTACCAAGTGCCAAGCACCTCGATGAGCACTTTATGTCTATTTCATTTAATCCACAGGACAACCCTGCAAGTGAAATGATTATCCTGGTTTTATTTATGAGGATACTAAGGTTTAAGAAGTTAATTCAACTTTGGAAGTTGTCTTAATTTGTCGTCTCATTTATAGGAAGTGGAAGAGGTGGAGCTTGCTTGATCTCAGATCTATCTAGAATCTTCCCTCCCTTTCCTCCCTTCATCAGCTACTTGTTAAATATCTACTATGTGCCAGCCTCTGTGCTAGGCTCTGGGGATGCAGAGATTCCAATGCTGGTTCCCTCCAAGAATGTACTTCTTGCCTGGGGAAAATCTGCATTAACAGCATTTTGCCAACACCATTAATCTAGTACTTCTCACATTCTAATGTGTGTGTTTGTGCATTTTCCCCACCATGATTGAGGGCTCCTAGTGTTCATTTGGTTCCCACCTCACCCTCAGCATTAGATTAGGTGTCTAATACCTGGCATAAGGTGGATGGATGCTAAATAAATATTTATTGAATGCATGAAGTGTTTATTTGCTGAATTAGGTTATGCCTCCTACGTTTATATAGAGCTTCAGGAAGGAAAATCAGGCAGAAATGAGAGAAGAAGAAGATGCCTTTCTAGCTGGCCAGACAATAAAATTGTCGGTGGTCATTTGTGGGGTGACAGAGGGCCTGAATCAAACTTATGTCCAGTGGGACTTTGACTTCCTCTAATTTGGAAATGTAATTCCTATGAAATACATTAGCCTCTAAGATTTTATTAGCTCTGTGGGAGGTTGTATCATCCTTCTGATTCATATTGAGCTTGCAGTCTTTCTAAAATCCCAGGCGTTTTCTATATAAACTGTTGTCGGGGCAGATGACTTGATAACCTGCTCTGCTTCAGAACCTGAACTTGGGGCTTTGTGATTGTTCTTGTTAAATGTAATCAGGCTCGCCTTTTAGCCTACGACTCTGAATGAGTTCCGTGCTTGCTGTTTTAGTTAACCCTCCCAGCATGGGTCACCTGCAAACTTGATTAGCAGACCTTCCGATTTTTCTCATTCAAGTAATTGATAAAATTGTTGGGCTGGGGAGGACCAAGGACAGAGTCCTGAGGCACAATGCCAGAGCCAGGCCTCCAGGGTGATGTTACTCAGCACTTCCCAACTAGCATCCTAAATAATGAAGGTTTGCCTAACCATGTTGTCTTAGTGCCCATGTTTCAGCATGACAATAAGAGGATTGTAGGAGATATTGCCAAATGTGTTGGTTTAAAATGGAGTGCGAACCTATTGTAAGTACGGCCTTTTGATTAAGTTACTTCAGTTAAGGTGTGGCTTACTTCGAGCAGGATGGATCTTCATCCTATTACCAGAGTCCTTTATAAGTGGAATGGAATTCGGGCAGAGAGAGAGGAAGCCAGAGGGAACATCTAGAACCTCAACATCAGTGGAACTTGGAAGAGAAGGGAGAGACCAGGAGATGCCACCATGTGCGTTGCCATGTGACAAGCTAAGGACCAGAGATCCCCAGCAGCCAGCCCCAGCACGTCCCAGTCTTCAGGAAGACTGCATTTCTTTGATGATGCCTTGATTGGGACTTTTCCCCTAATCTCAAAACCATAAGTGAATAAATTCCTATTGTTTAAACCAACCCATTGCAAGGTACTTGCTTGAGCAGCTAAGGAAACTAAAACACCAAATATCTTAACAAAATCTCCAGACTTCCTCTAGTTGTTCAATTCAGTGAGCCGGTAGGAAAAGGAAATGTGTTCATTTAATTTGGATATTGTTCTAGTTTGCTAGCTGCTGGAATGCAATTTACTAGAAATGGAATGGCTTTTAAATGGGGGAATTTAATGAGTTGCTAGTTTATAGTTCTAAGGCTGAGAAAATGTCCCAATTAAAACAAGTCTATAGAAATGTCCAACCTAAGGCATCCAGGGAAAGATACCTTGGTTCAAGAAGGCCAATGAAGTTCAGGGTCTCTCTCTCAAGTGAAAAGGCGAACAGGGCCAAAGTTTCTCTCACATCTGGAAAGGCATGTGGTGAACATGACGTCATCTGCTAGCTTTCTCTCCTGGCTTCCTTTCATGAAGCTCCCCGGGAGGCATTTTCTTTCTTCATCTCCAAAGATCGCTGGCTGGTAGACTTTCTGCTTCTCATGGCTATGTCATTCTCTGCCCTCTCAGAAATCTCTCGCATTCCCCAAAATATTTCCTCTTTTATAGGATTCCAGTAAACTAATCAAGACCCACCCAAACGGGTGGAGACACATCTCCATCTAATCCAGCTTAACAGCTGCTCTTGATTAAATTATGTCTCCAGGAAAATGACCTAATTACTGTTTCAAACATATAGTACTGAATAGGGATTAGAAGAAACAGCTGCCTTTACAGAATGGGATTAAGATTAAAACGTGGCTTTTCTAGGGTACATATATCTTTTCAGACCAGCACAGATATTTTGAATTGGACTATGGAGAATGGAATCACTCCTTTATTTTATAAGGATTCAGGAGCCATCTTAGTGATCTAATTTGCACTTTGCTGGGATTCAACATTGTCCTTTCATTCCTGGAGTCCCTGGAGTATTCTGTTTCAGTTACTGACCCATTTGACAACATGAAGAAACCAAGGGCCCTACATACTTTCAGGAACTACAGGCAAAAAAGTTGATTGAGTTCATCTAGGAGAATAATCTTTAAATTGGAAATGATAAAGCAAATACTTTAAAATGAGAGTGAAGCTTCAGACAGTAGTACCTCATTGCTTGAGAATTTACATCTGTGGCCCAAGCATTGCTATTGATATACTGTAAGAGATCTTGGAGAATGAATCAAAACACCAGCTCTGAACACTAGTGCTGCTTTTTCCCTAGTCTGCATGCTCCAAATGTAGCTAAACACAAGTAGCAGCAGCAGCAGTAACATTAACTACACTGTTTTGCACAACCTCCCTCTCCTTTTTGTTAAAGTCTGGGGTTCAGATGAAGCCCTCTTTTATACTAACCTGCAATTAGGGCATGCAGTACCATTGGATTATTTGTTCCCCACTCATTGGGAAGAGTATATTTCCTTACTCTTTATATGTTGAGCTTGGTCTTGTGCCTTGCTTTGCTCACAAGATGGAGTACACCACCTTGTGCCTTAACTTTGGGCTTGGCCATCTGATTGCTTTGGCTAGTGGAATATTAGCAGATATGATAGAGCAGAAGGTTACATAGTTGGACTTGAACGTATCTCCCCTACCATGGCCATGAGAAGAGCATGCCTGGGGTAACCAGTGGGCCCATGGAGCACAACCCTTAGAGAATGCATAGACCTGCAGCCTGACTCAGAGCTGCCAGCCGAGGTGAACTGTTGTCCACCATTCAGGTTTTATGGCTATTTGTTGTAGTGCTTTAAAGTTGCAATACAGGGCATGCCTTTTGCAATGCAGGTCACACTTTTTGCATCCAGGGGACTGTGTCACAGCACTGAGTGCTTATTGGGTGCAGAATAAAAATCTGTTCAACTGAGCTGAATGGAATTGAAAATGTGTCTGCTGACTCTGTGGCAGCTTCAGAGCAAGGATCTTACCGAAGGTCCTGGACTTGTAACATAATCTTTTCAAGCGCCCATCCACAGCTCTGAATCTCTGTTCTTCTGAGGTAGTTAAATATTTACATACACACATGCCCACACATATCTATTAACTGTCCATCAGGCCCTGGCCTATTGCTTCCTTTGCCTGGAAGGGCTGAGCTATTTTGAAACAAAGCCAATTAAGACCTACAAGTCCCTGAGGCTGAAGGAAGACCCAGCAGGCATCGACCCTTAAAATGTACAATGCAGGAACTCAGCTGACATATGTGAGCATGGTCTGGACTCATGATTTGGAGAGCAGTGCTGGTGTCTCATTTTTAGTACGGTTTTCTGCTTGAAGGCATTTGAGTACTACTGATGGTGATTTGGTTGGGATGATAGGGATGCTCAGGTCACCCTGTGCATGGTGACACTTGCCAGCTCTGTTGGTGTGAGAAGAGTTTTGGTCAGTAATACTTTTTCTACCACTACTACCACTACCACCACCTCACATCTACGAACCACTTACTACACACCAAGCCCTTTCTGTGCATCATCTCATTCAACCCTCACAAAAACCCTCTGAATTAGGCATGATTACTGTCTCTATTTTATAGATGAGGAAATTGAGTCCAGAAATGTTAAATGATGTGCCCAAAGTCAACCAGTAAGTACACGAAAGAGCTGGAGCTTGAATATAATTTGGAGTAGGTAGACAAAGACAAGTGATGCACAATCTGTGCCCCCAGGGAACTTACCTTTTACTCGACAGATTAACTCATAAGTATATTACAACAGAAGGATATTTTTTAAACTTATAATTATTGATCTG
This sequence comes from Tamandua tetradactyla, assembly GCF_023851605.1. Classification (NCBI taxonomy): domain Eukaryota; kingdom Metazoa; phylum Chordata; class Mammalia; order Pilosa; family Myrmecophagidae; genus Tamandua; species Tamandua tetradactyla. The sequence goes on along the minus strand of NC_135334.1, from coordinate 28,584,958 downwards.
GGGGGTGGGGCATGGGGAGAAAGGGTGCATCCTGGTAACTGAAGCTGGTTTGCTGAGCTGTGATGGGAGAGCGCTTGCAAGGTTCAGGCAGACATTGAGGTCGTATTCTGGATTGAATTTGTGTCCTTCAAAAATATGTGTTCAAGTCCTAACCCTCGGTCCTATGGGGGGTTCTAAATAGTCTCACCCTATTTGGAAACAGGGTCTTTGAAGATGTTATTAGTTAAAAGGTCAAACTGGATTAGGATGGAGCTAATCTCTCTGAGTGGTATCCTTATAAGAAGGGGAAATTGGGACATACTCACGCGCACACCATCAGACAGGCAGAGAAGACAGCCCTGAGATGGAAGAAGAGATTGAGTTCTGCCACAGGCCAAAGAATGCCATGGATTACTGACAAGCCATTGCCAGGACCTCACAGACTTCAGTGAAGCCTGGTCCTGCTGACACCTGGCTTCTGGGCTTCTGGCTCCTGGCACTGTGAGAGAATACATTCCTGTTGTTTTAAGTCACCTAGTTTATGGTGCTTTGTTACACCAGCCCTAGGAAACAAGACAGATGGGCTTGGACCATGAGATGGGTGCAGGAGTGAGGAATCCAGGAGGAAGAAGGGTATAGCAGGAGCTGGGGGCTGCTACTGCAAGGGGTTTTGTCAAGAGAAGAGGACCTGTTTGTATTCCTAATGGAAGCAGACCTGGGGGAGAAAACAAATGCGTCAGGTGGATTAGTGAGGGTGTGGTCTACAGTAAGTGAGATGCAAAGTTCTCCATCTTCTTCCCTATGAGATTTTCCGTAAAATCTACAAAAAAGTCACAAAATGTTGAATCTGAACTATTATAAAAACCAGTGAAGCAGCTGAGTTCATGCCCAAGTGTAATGCTAAGAGGGAATCAGAGCAGAGCTGCTATGAGCACCTTGGTGTCTCTGGTCTATGCAGCAAACAATGCACCTCCTGGGCTGAGTCAACAAGGGGAGGGCTTGGCCAGCGAATGGCAGACCTTTATGGGAAGAAAAAGGTTCCCTTCCTGTAGGATGGTGCAATACCAGGCTAGGAAGCTTGGCTTGGCAAGCAGAGTGAAGGCTGGACTTCCACTCCCACTTGTCCTTTTAGCCTGGTGTCTTTGGGCAGTTGCAAACAACAGTATGATCTGCAAGAGCCCAGACATTCCTCTGGCACAAATAAGGGAGGCAGGTTTCCAGGGTACAAAGTCTTGATGCTGCTGTACTGTGAGGTCCTGTGAAGCAGGGGTGGCCTGAGAGCCTCAGTGGTCCTGGGGACAGACAGAAGGACCCTGGTGGTAGGTGAACTATGTACCCCAGAAAGAAACATATTTTTAATCTTTGTCCATTCCTGTGGGTGTAAACCCATTGTAAACAGGGCCTTCTGAAGATCTTAATTTTACTTACAGTGTGGCCAACTGAATCAGGATGGGTCTTAATCCTATTATTGGAAGTTTTATAGAAAAAAAGTCATGAGAAGGAGCTAGAGGCTGGGAAAGCAATGGAACCTGGAACAGAAAGGAGAGAATTTCACCATGTGTGGGGGAAGCCAAAGAACCCAAGAATTGCCCGCCAGCCAGAATGCTGCTGTCCTCTGGAGGAAGCAAGCCTTCTAGCTTCTGAAATCACAAACCGATACATCCCTGCTGTTCAGCCAACCCATTGTGTGGGATTTGTCATAGCATCTGGGAATCTAATATACTCCCCTAGGTGGCAAAAACCTAATTTCACAGGTTAACCAAGTTCTGAGCAGAATTTCACCAGACAGTCATAGAGCAAAGGACCTTCTTGCCTCTGGGAAGCAAACATGCACAAACGCAAAGAAGCATGAATTTGGGACAAAGAGTTTTCAGTAACTGATAGCAGCGAAGATTGCAAATATTGGCTCCCCACAATAATTCTCCCTGAGATATCCTCAGTCATCCTAAACAAAAATTCTATGGAAAACCTCCATGCTTGTCATGTGTGACAGTTTCAAAGAAAATCCTCTAGTTCTCCCTTACCAAACAGCTTGATGACCTTAAGCTTCTACACAGAAGGTGCCAGTGGCCCAGTTGGTGATTACATCATAGGGCACCTGTGAATGGTGTGTGTTTAGGGAGAGGGAAAGGCAGGAGAGGATGCTTCCTGGAGATGAGGCTAGAAAGGAAGTTTGACAAAAGTGTACAGGAGTCATAAAGAGGAGTATTCAAGGATATGTTTTGGGGAGAGTTAATTATCTCAGCATTAGCTAAAAAAACAGTTAGTACCTCTGATGAGTTCCCCTGCCTCATGGCCAGGTGCTGATAGAGCAAGCTATAGACAGACTTGCTGGAGTGTAAACAGAGAGGCTTAGGAAAGGGAATCATCTTCAAGGATGGGTGGGATAGCAGAGGAATACTATGGGGCAACTAGTGGCCAGGTGCTGGGAAAATAATAAAGCATAGGAATAGCAGACAAACTTCATTCACTTATTCCTCTTTTCCGAAACCATGAGGTGGATAGGGATCATGTGCCAGATACAATGCTAGATAGCACGATGCACAAATGAAGAGCAGTTTCTCTCCTCTGTCTACTCCAACATCTTTACTGGGGCTGGCCCCAAGTATATACACACATTACCCTGCCAGACTGCACCAAAATTCAGGATTCAGACCTGATATGTCAGCCTCCCTCCTACCTCTGGTATTCTGGGGGTCTGGAGTAGAAGGAGTTCCCTAAGGAGAGTGGACAGTCAGTGGGCCAGGCCTCATGGGAGTTGTGTCTCGTCAACTGGAGGGAACCACGGAATTTGGTAATTGATAGCTGTGAATTAGCTCTAAATTCTTGGGTAAAGTGAAGCCTACAGCAGAGCTATAATGTGGCATATATCATCTCTTCCCTGGGAAGGAGAAACAGTTGCACCGTCCTACCGATTAATCACATCTTCCATTAATCAGGATACCTCACCATAATTGTGATTACAGTTGGGAATCAATTAATGTTCACCTTAAAATAAAGTGTAGAGAGGAAAGCAATTAACGTAATAGAGTTAGAGCATCAAAATGACACAAATGTTATTGATAATTATGAATCACATCTTGCCATTTTCTGGTTCTCTGCTCCTTCATGGAACGGTTTATGGTGGAGGAGGGGAAGCAGTATCAGATCTTCCAGGTAAAAATGTGAGTTCTCATAATCCACTGCAAGTGGCTTGCCGTGGGTTCCAGGCCACCTCCCCCTCTCCCCCTCCTAGCTCCAGCTCCAGCCCCAGCCAACAAGCCTCTAAGGAACAGAAGGAACAAACTAAAGAAGGGCCAGAATTTCCTCTGTTGTTTAAAGGGACTGATTTATTTCAGGTTTGGCCTCGCCTTTTTTCAAAAGCAAAGTCTGTGGTCTTTCAGACATGGTCTGTTTGGCTGTTTGTTTGATGGGTATCATCTGGAAGAGATTTATAATATTAAATAGATTTAAACTAACCTAAACAGAAAAATGGTATTTTTAATTCATACTGTTTTTTTTTTTTAACAAAGCACTTTCCATAGCTTTTTATGCTTTCTTTTTCCCTCTCAACAACCCTGAGAGGGAGATAGGACAGGGGTTATTATTTCCATTTTTTTGGACATGGAAAATAAAGTCTGAGCGAATGAATGTCTTGCCAAGGTCATACAATGAGTTAGAGGCAGGCTGGAACCCAGGAAGACTGTCTTTCCATTAAGCCTGATCTACAAAAATGGTTTTAACACACTCCTATATGATGGCTACTCATGTTAATTTTCAAGCCCAAACAGTCTCCTGTTTCTGGAGGAAGTACTCCTTGGGAAACATTCCAGGTTATAAAGATTCCAAGCTCATTCCTCTCCAGGCTCTGAGCACACTTTAGCTGAAACTACAGTGAACCTTGAAGAGGAAAATTTAGACTTTAAGAATTTAAATTCAAGATGGAAGGGATCTCAGAGGTAATCAAACGAACTCGTTCTTTTTCCAGATGAGGAAACTGAAGCCTGGACTAGGATGTGGGGGAAGAGTGATTTGAGTCCATTCCCAGCTTTGGAGAGAAATTTCATAGCCTTCCTGGGCAAGAAAACAGATTGGTGTGTAATACAGATGAAACGAAGCTACAATAACTGAAAAAGAAATCTTTGCAGATTTCATTCAAATGCATTGTGTAGACTTTGTTCAAGTCCCCACATAAATGTTGACTCAGATGTTTTGTGTCAAGCCAAGTTTCCCGCACACCTTAAAGACTAACTTATTCACATTTGCTGATTCCTTATGTAGTTAATCTGATTACTTAAGCTCCCTGAAAACCCCAGATCAGGAATTCTTCGGTTTGCTCTGTCCAAACACTTTATGAGTCATCAGAACAACCACTCCAGGTAAGGAGAAGCTTCATTGGAGGTGAAGTTCTGGGGTCTGACCCTGAACCCTTTGTTCCTCCTTCCCCAACTGGGGACATTTCATACCCCTCGATAGTGGGCTGCTTGGACGCAGTGTCACAGCCTTATCTGGGAGTGGCTGCAGCACCTCGATTTCTGTTACCTCTTTGAAGGTTTCTTCCTACGGCCCCAGCCACACCTATGTCCAGTTTGGTCACTGCAGCCTGCACCGAGAACTCAGAGTAATGAAGCTGTTAGGTAACTGAGGCTCTTACGTAGCATTGACTGAGTCACTGTAAGACTCAGAATGGCAGTTTTGATTCAATTGCCAAATAACCTCCAGAGCATTGATGACCCATAGGAGCTGGATTTTTAATCTGTTCCTTTTGTTCCTAATAATCTGTGTCAAAGAAGAGAGCTTTCCTGTGGGGATATCCAAATGTGATTGATCTGTAATCCCGTCTCCAGGCCACCGTAAAATCTGCTGCCCTGGTTAAGACGTAGCCCCTCTCAAGATTCATGCTGGACATCCCATTAGGAGTTGGAGTAACAAAGGCCTCCAAATCCACTAGATGGCAGTAGTCAGTTAATCACGGAGGGACGGCCAGCCTAGAGAGAAGCAAGATCTCCGTGGAGCAGCCAAGCGCTAGGATTTATAATCATGTCCAGAATGTTTAAATATAAGGACACCCTCTCCCCTCCTCCATTCCCTGAGGTTTACTCTCGCTCTTTTTAATTGTTATTTAAAATAACAGCAACTCTGGACTAGGCTATTTATTATGAAGGCAGAACTCTCAAAGAAAAGGAATAGAGGCCCACACCCAAAGACTGTAGCTCGGGGAGCCGTTTTTGACCATCCTTTGCTGAGTCAGAGGGACTGCATTCAGCTGTTAGCTCTGGCTGCGAGGGAAAGATTGCTCCTTTACTCCTTTCAGGCCATAGCTCTTCAGGCTCTGAGGTCTTCAAATTAGGAACTTCAAACAGGCCGTGAACCCTAAAGCACAATATATCACACAGCTGTCCCCAGCTCTGAATCAAGCCCTAATATTAATTTACAGAATCACAAAGCTATTACAAAGTGTGTGTTCTATTTTTCTTCTAAAAAAACCCTATTTGAACTGGAACCAAGCCTGTATATTTCTTAGAACTATTGAACCAGGACCACAGAACGTTCCTGAACCAAGCTGAACTGATCCTATATTTCATAGGGCTGGTCTCCTGGTTCAGACACGGTTCTTTCAAAGAGCCTTCATCTGAGCTGAAGCTGCTTCCAAGCCAGTTTTGGCCCCCATGTTTGGAGAGGCCCACAAAAGGGTTGTCTTGTCAGTCTCCTGCCAAGGCAGCTTTTCATATTGAGATCCCCCCCCCCCCACCACAGCCCCCCTGCGTTTCTAAAGCAAACTCCTTATTAGGCCATTTTCTGGTTGGTCGTTTCTGTAGCAGCCTGAGAGTCTGGTGGTTGGATCTGAGATTTATGTAGGACACTTGGCTAAAATATAAACAGTGGTTTAGAGAAAGGGAATCTGCTTTGTGTCAACAGTAATATGAGTCTGGGGGCCTCCAGCAAGTAGGGTTGGGTGTTTATTCACTGAATCACACTTGTTAGATCATCTGGCCCACTTCTGACCAGGGTGCCCTAGCTGGAGGACAGAGCGCTGCTGCCAGGTCTACAGCCTGTGTCTCAACTAGGGAATGGCCTCGTGGGCTGCCTTTTTCCCTCCTACCCCACTCCACCTGGGTAGAGAGAGCCAAGCAGAGACATCAAAATCAGACATAATAAGCATTTATTTCTAATTTACTGTGAGCTGATCACGTTTTCATGGCAACTTCATTTAATCCATGTAACAAACCTCTGAGGTCCTTAGGGGTGGATCCAGGATTTCTGGGGCCTAAAGCTTTACAGTTTTGGGAAAGGGGGGAATTTAAGAAAAGGAATACACAATTACAAATGCAAAATTAGATATCAAAGTGAATATTCATTTAAAATGACATAAAATAAATCACACCCAGGCAAAATTGCCATAGTGTTGGAAATTCAGCTTTCTTTGTCCTGAGATCTCTTTAGGCAGTTTATTGGAAATGCTTACATGCAAACGCTTCTGAAAACCCACGTGGCTATCCCTTGTCCCTAGAAACTTGCAGCACTCATAAGGTCTGTGAAGTGAGGGGTGCCAGGAGGCTTAAGCTTTGTCAGTTTTGAGGTACAGATGTTCTGCGGATAGCGTGATGATACCTTTTCTCTGGTGACTCTGACTGAGACATTATGTGACATATATAAGAACACAGCCCGACTAAGATGTAAAGCTGAAATGTGAAAGAGAACTTTTGATTTTATTCTCAGTCTCATGTGCTTTCCAATGTACTCCACCACCTCCCTCCATAGCTGCCAGTCTGTTCTAGGAATCTGCTGGTCTGGCTTGAAACCCCCTCTTGAGGACCACTTTTGGCCGAAGTCACAAATCTCACAGTCTTCATCCCTAGTTGAGGAGATAGTGATCTTTTCTCCAGGAGATGGACTTTCCAACGCAATGCAACTCCTTTCCATAGGATGCTTTCTCACCTCTTGCCTGCTGACCCGTGTCTCTTGAGTGCTTTACAAACTGTTTTCTTCAAGGGCTTGTCTCTTTGGGGGAGGGGCTTTCTAAGGAAGGGGCTCTCTTAGACTGCCCTGCTCTGGGCAAATCCATGGGGCTAACCGTTTCTTTGTTATCACCTTGTTTCTAGGCCCTCCTTCTGAGGGGTTTCTCTTCTCTCTCACCCTTGACTGCCCTTCCTCTGGACCCTGTTTTTCACATCCTCTTTTTTCTCCCTGTAAAATCTTTCTTTCTGAGCAAGGATCTATTTTTTGTCATTTGTATCTTCAGTTGAATTTAAGTCATTTGGTTTCCACCCCAGGATGAGCTGTAATTCTCCATGAAGAAGCAAAAGCTCTAATCCTGCAAAGGAATGGGAGAAGATGAGTAATGTAATGGGAGTTGGACATGGTGGATAGAGGACTTCCCACATTTTAAAAATTATGTCATAGAGGCAGCTATTATACTGATATTTTATTTGTAAGGAAATTTAAAATTGATTGACCATCAGAAATGTTACTTCATTTGATTCTCATGGCAACTCTGCAAGGTAGATATTATATGATACCCTTTTGATATTGATGAGACCAAGGTTAGCATGGCATATGGATAGCACAAAGGTGGAAGGAATTCTATTTTGGTGTGTACCTACCCTATGCCCGGCACTCTCCTATGCCGTCTCATAAATCTCTCATTTATTCTTACAGTCTTGCCAGGTATATAGCATTAACTCCATTTTTAAATGAGAAAATAAATGCTTAGAGTAGTAAAGTAAGTTGTCTAAAGTCCCTAACATGTGGGAAATTACCTTGATGCAATGGTAAGTTCTAAGAATGCTTCCAGATAAGCTATTTCAGAACTGAATTAAGGTGCTTGAACCACACAGTTCATTAAATCAATCTGAAATACAAAGCAAGAAGCAAAGGGAAAGAGATAAGGTAGATTAACTCACTTAAGATGGGTGCAAGAAGGTGAAAAGATAGTACTTCCTGAATCATGGGTTGTGCAACGCTCATATGCCCTGTGTTTCTGCCACACCAGTCTTCCCTGCCAATAGTGTGCTTATGAGGATCCAAACTGAGATTGGAGCAAGAAAGGTCAATACATGGAAGTTCTCTTGGGCTAAAACATACAGTTTCTCTCTAGTGGGAGAGACACAGGGGCAAGAACAAGTATACCTAGCCATAGTCAATATACCACCCAGAGCTGCAGTCACCTGAAAGCTTAATTGGGACTGGAGGATCTGCTTTCAGGATGGTGTTGACAAGGTTGGCTCCTTGGTGCTGCCTGATGACCGGGGCCCTCAGTTTCTTGCCACATGGATCCTATGGCTGCCGAGTCCCCTCATGATATAGCAGCTGGCTTCTCCCAAAGCAAATTCTTCATGAGAGAGCAGTGCCTTTTATGACCTAGGCTTGGAAGGTCATATAGGAAGTCATATACCATCATTCCATGATATCCTATTGGCTACACAGGACAGCCCTGCTCATTACGGAAGGGGACTACAGAGGAGTGAATATCTGGAGGCCAAGATCATTGATTTCCATCCTGGAGGATCATTCCCACAGTGTTTGATTCTTCTTCATCTATCTGGTTTGTTTTCTTGACTTCTGTAACAGAATTGCATGTCCTAAAATAATACGAACTCATATTACTGTCTACATTGAATAGGTGGTAGAGAGGCCTATATGCTTCCAAAGCATTTTATTTCCCAGCTTGCCTCCTTGGGAACTCAGCACTATCTCATGCTCTCATTCTGAGATTTTCAAACAATAAATTACAGCTAATATTAACAACAACAATAGTCATAACAGTGATAATCACCATCATCATCATCATCACTGAAGTATGCTGCTCAGTAGAAGCCTGTGAACAGGTTCTCACGGGGCCTCCCTGAGGGGCCTGGGAGGAGCTCTGGGCCAGCAACAGAATAGGAGAAGGGGTCCTTTCGGCTGCCTCCTGTAGACACTTTCACTCTCTGGGCATGGATAATGGCACTGAACAGCACCTGGAAGTCTTTGAAACTTAGGAGATGAGACTCCGTAGTGACTCTTACATCCAGGCAAGCAACCGCAGCTTCTATTTTAATCTGGCAGCCTTGTAAATCTTGACCACCCATGGTTGTGTTTTTTGACACCATTCCATTTTTTTCTTTGATATTTTATGGTATTGTACTATGTGTTTGTTTCTGTCTTGTTTCCACTTATGGAATTATATTTGCTCCTAATTAGAGACATCTCCTTTTGGGGGGGATCTGCAGAGGGGTCATTATTAATTTATGTCTGATTCTTTCCCAGAGCTTCTGGTGTTGGCCTTTGTCAGGAGAAGCAGTGTCTTACCCCTACTGTCACAGGTGTTCTATGCCAGTTATACAGAAAGGTTGCAGTTAAGTTCTTCTTGGATTTGTTAAGGCCTTAGGGTTGCTTATAACTTATAAACTCTCCTGTGTTTGTTCGAGCTTATCTCACGTTAGTCTGTGGCATTTGCTCATGTCTTGGCCACCATGGCGACTCCTTTTGGGTGAGAATTTCCTAGCACTGTGAGGTTGGCATAAGTATAAATTTATATTTTCATTTATTCATTACTATTTAAAATCTTCCAGCCCCCAAAGAGGATTGTTCTAATTAATCCCCACACTATCCTAAAAACTGTCCTGAGCATGTTGACATGTCTTTGTTTAGGGGCCATTTGTTGCTCTTCATGAGCTCATTTTCCATTTGACAGATAGGAAAAGGGCTTCTCTGGGGATGGCTTTTTAGGCAGTCTAAAGTCCAGCATCCAGCACCAAATTGTCAGGTGCTAGGCATAACATGTTCAGATTCTAGGAAAAAGTACTACTTCAGGTGCCTTTCTAAGTAAGAGGTTCAACATCATGTTGTTGTTTGGTTACATCTTCATTCTTAATCTCAGCCTGTTACACAAAACTATTCACAGGTGTAGCCGCTGGTGCAGCAATCCTTGAGATCTTATTTCTCTGATGTGCTCATTACTCTGCAACATCCTCCTTCACACACATGTCAGACACATATGTCTCCTGGGGCTTCTGGTAAGCTCCTCAGAGCTCTAGAGGTGGTTCCTGAACTTCTCAGCAGGCAAACGGTTACTATTGGCTTTTAGATAAGCCCCAATGGAAAATCATTTTTGAGTTACTTATACGGATCTCCTTAAAACTGTGCATTTGTGTAATGATTGTTAGGTCTATTTATATCAGAAGGCATCAAAAGCTTCATGCACTTCCAATGTTAGTGTATTACATGATTTATGTCCCATCTGGGCTAAAACAATCTTTGCCATGCCACGGTTCACTGTAGTTTGGTGGAAGTTATATATCTGGGTTGTGGCATCTCCCCATGGATATCTACCACTTCTACATGATGGTGAGCTATTCCCTGGCCATGAATGCAGTATTCTCAGGGGTTGTTGGTTCTTTATTGCCTCTTGATTCATAGCTGATATGACTTTTGTGTGGGTGAGGAAGTCCATATGCACTACTTCATTGATGGCTCAGCTAGCATAACTGAGTAGAGGATGGGATCAATTATGCATTATCTGGCCCTGAGAGATTACTGCATGAGAATTTGGTGTCTCATTCCAGTAGGGTGAGATGGGAGATCTTCATATAGTCATTATCAAGGTTGCCCACTTGCCTACTCCCTTCATCTCCTGCTAAACAACAAGCTGGATTGAAGGTAGTGGCTTCTCAGTGGGGAAACATTGCTCATTAAACCAAACTGGTGGCCTCAGTATGAAGTTGAACATCTCTTTACCAGCCACTGGCTGCCAGAAGCTCATTGATGGACAATGAACACAAACTATGTACCTTTTGTGAGAAGTAAACGGCCACAGAAGTTGCTGCTGATGCTCTCAGTGAAGACTGGAAGGGTTATGTTGTCCGAATCAGTGGTGGGAACTTCAAACAAGATTTCTCCATGTAGGGTGTCTTGACCCATGGCCATGTCCACCTTGTACTGAATAAGGGGTGTATTAGCTACGGTTCTCCAGAGAAATAGAATCAACAGGAAACACTTGCAAATATAAAATTTATAAAAGTGTCTCACATAACTGTGGGAATGCAGAGTGCAAAATCCACAGGTCAGGCTGTGAAGCCAACGATTCCGATGGAGGGACTGGACGAACTCCACGGGAGAGACTCACCGGCCAAAGCAGGAAGAGAGCCTGTCTCTTCTGAATCCTCCTTAAAAGGCTTCCAGTGATTAGATTAAGCATCACTCATGCTAAGTTTGATCACTTGATTAAACTGGTGTCTGCCAGATCTATTCTGCAAAGGCACCTTTTCCCTTACCTGTTGGATAATACTTTGGGACTATTTGAAAATTCTGATCTCCAAAAACCATTCACTTAGTGTGTTTAGCATCCACTGATTATCCTTGCTTGGCTCACTATTATATCGTCGGTTTAAAAATGAAGATTTTCTAATTCTATAATTCCTTCTACATTTGCTAGTTGGCATCCTTTTGTAAAAAAGAGCTTTTCTCCCTCCAACTTTTTTTTGCCTTATTTCAAGTTCAATGGGTGACAATCCATTACTGTCATTGTTATTTTTATAAATCGATGTATAATTGACTTCTACTACATTGTCCAGAACTTAAATGTGTAGTTAGATGAGTTTTGAGATGCGTACGTACCCATGTAGCTCACACCCTCTCAAGATAAGGACATTTCTGTCACCCCAGAAAGTCTCCTCATATTTCTTCCCAACGAATTCGTTATCACCTTAGGCAGCTGCTTTGCTTTATTCTTTTTCAGTACTCAAGTTGTTCCAAATTTGGCCAATGGGACTCTCTTTAATTATCATGCCTCTATCAGTTTTTGTACATTTCCTTGCTTTCCAGCACAAGAAGATGTTCCAGATTTAACCTTGTAGTTTTGATGTCTCAGATCTTTGGAGCTAGAAAAATACATGCATGCATGCACACACAATCATGAATTTATACTCATATCCCCAGTTCTGATCCAAACCCACAAGGCTCTCCCTTTTCTCCTCCCCATTTTGTATTTGTGTCTTGAACCTTGTGGCATTTGTCTGATCTTACAATATGAACATAATAGAATAGGAATTCAACATCGATACCACTATCAACAGCAATCTAAAGTTCAAAATTTCTTTGCCGTTCCTTTTACCCTTAGAATATATTCCACTAAGAGTGTTCAGCTAGAGTAATGTGTTTAAAAGTTCTTGAATTACTGCTTTTTTTCCTGTATGGTTATGTAATCAATTTGCTATACAATTAGGAGTGTTTATTTATATTTAATTTTAGATATTTTTATAGATTTCACTCATTTTTGAAAATCTAAAGCATTAACTTACTTCTTTGTTGATTTAACTCATTTTTTAAAGTATGTAACACATCAAGTTGTTAAAATTATATAAATGATTGAATAACTATAGAGCTTTTATGATGTGTCCATGTGATTGTGAAAACCTTGTGACTGACATTCTCTTTTTCCAGTGTATGGACAGATGAGGAAGGAAAAAAAAAAAAGACAATAAATAAATAAATAACAGGGTGGAAGGATGTGTGTGGGGTGCTCTGGGTGTTCTTTATCACTTTTATTTTTACTTTTATACTTATTTTAATATTTTTTAGTAATGAAAATGTTTAAATATTGATTGTGATGATGAATGCACAGCTATATGATGATACTGTGAACCACTGATTGTACAATTTGGATGGTTTATATGATATGTGGATATATAGTATATCTCAATAAAATTGCATTAAAAATTAATATAAACAGCACGGGCCATGGTGGCTCAGGAGGCAGAATTCTTGCCTGACATGCCAGGAGACCTGGGTTCAATTCCCGGTGCCTGCCCATGCAAAAAAACAAAACAAACAAGCAAAAAAAAATTTAATATAAATAGATATATTCAGAAAATTTTGCCCTCTTCCCATAATTTCTTTCACCTCATTTCTATTCACCCCCTTTAGGTAACCAATTACATTAGTTCCTGGTTTACTTTCTTGTGTTTGGTTTTGTAAAAATAACCAATTTACACACATATCCTAATTTCTTACACAAAAACCAGCATACTGTAAAAGTCTTGTACAGCTTGTTTTTGTTGTTGTTGTTTCTAGTTTACAATACATCATGGAAATCACCCCCTACAAGTTCATAGAGACTTTCCTTTTTCTTTCCTAGAACTCCATAACGCTCTGCCATGTGGAGGTATTATTATTTACTTAATCAGGCTTCTGCAGATGAGCATTTAGATAATTTCTGTTCTTTTTTATTGCAAAGAGTGTAACCAAGTAAAACCTTGTGAATTTTTCACTTTGCAATTGTTGGAGGAGTATCTTCAGGATAAGTTTTAAAAATGGGATTGCTGAGTTGAAGGGTGAATGTGTGTGCAATTGTATTAGATTTTGCCAATTTCTTTGCGTAGGGGTTGTTCTAGTTTGCTAGCTGCCAGAATGCAACACACCAGAGACGGATTGGCTTTTAATAAAAGGGGATTTATTTTGTTGGTTCTTCAGAGGAAAGGCAGCTAACTTTCCACTGAGGTTCTTTCTTACGTGGAAGGCATAGGATGGTCTCTGCTGGTCTTCTCTCCAGGCCCCTGGGTTCCAACAGCTTTCCCCGAGGTGACTTCTTTCTGCATCTCCAAAGGCCTGGGCTGAGCTGCAAGTGCTGAGATGAGGAATGAGGAGCTGCTTAGCTGTGCTACATTGCAACCTCTCATTTAAGCACCAGCCAATTAAGTCAAACGTCACTCGTTGCAGCAGACACGCCTCCTAGCCGACTGCAGATGTAATTAGCAACAGATGATGTTCACGTACCATTGGCTTATGTCCGCAGCAACAAGACTAGGTATGCTCACCTGGCCAAGTTGACAACTGAATCTAACTAACACAGGGGTTATACCATTTTTGCAACAGTGTTTGAATGCCTTATTCCCCACAGTTTCAGGAAGAACAATTGTCAAACATTTTTTTACTAACTTCTATGGTGAGAAACAGTTTCTTGGAATAGGTTTAATTAGCATTTCTTCATTATGAGTAAGACCGAGCGTCTTGTAATATATTTAAGGGACATTTGTTTTTTGTTTTTTTTTGGTAAACTGCATTTTTGTAATCTATCATTTTTATACTTATTCTCAATTTTAATATATTAGGACATATTAGCCCATTTTCTGTGATACATGTTGTACTTTTCTTCTCAATTTGCCATTTCTCTTTTGAATAATTATGACTTCTTCACATAAATGATTTTTTAATGGTGGTTAAATAATTGTTTAATGATGGTTAAATAATTGTTTGTTTTTTATCATAGCTGGCTCTTCAAACATAATTATAAGCCTTTCCTCACACCTAGTTCTTATATGGCTTCATATTCTACATTTAGATCTTTGGCTCATTTTGAATTTATTCTGCTGAATGATAGATACCAATTTTTATCATTTTCTAAAAAACACTTTAGTTGTGCTAATACCATTTGTTAAAAAGTCCATCTTCTCCTCAGTAATTTAAGATGCCAGCTTTATAAATACACCCAACTTCCATATGTACTTGGGCTATTTCTGAATGTTCTATTCTAGACTACTGGCCTGAATTACTTTGTCTAATGTTAGGAGCATAAACTTTCTTTCCTATTGTTTCCATTTACATTGCATAGCTTTCCCGTCTTTTTATTTTTAGCCTTCATTTTAGATGTGTCTTTTGTATTCATTGTCTAGTTAGGTGCTGCTCTGTGAGCCAAATTGAAAATATCTTTCTTTAATAAGTAAATTAAGTCACTTACATTATTAATGTGACTATTATATTTGGTCCCAACTTTTATTATATTATTTTGGTATATTTACTATGAATAGTATGCTATAGTTATTGTGCATCTTTCTCTGTATTACCTGTTTTCTTTTTGGTATTTCTTTTGGAATTTAAGAAGTTTTGTATGTTTGTTCTGGTATTTTATACTAGTATATTTATTAGTATAAATTAGTATTTGTTAGAGCACCCATCATCCTTTTTTTCTTACTTAGGTATCTGTCCAACTTGGTTTTGAGGTTTAAATGTGATCTTTAATCCTCTGTTATCTATGTGACAATCAGTGCATTTATTCTATCTTCTTGAACTTGCATTTCTCTTTTTTTGTCAGTTCAGCCTCCTTTAGTCATTTATGTTTGAAAAATATTTGTATTGATAAACCTTATCATGCAAAAATTCCATACATGGTGTACAATCAGTGGCTCACAATATCATCACATGGTTGTGTATTCATCACCATGATCATTTTTTTACAACATTTGCATCACTACAGAAAAAAAACAAAAAGAAAATCTCATGCATACCATACCGCTTACCCCTCCCTCTCACTGACCACTAGTATTTTCATCTACCCAATTAATTTTAACCTTTGACCTCCTATTATTTGTTTTTTTGTTATCCATATTTTTTTATTCATCTGTACATACCCTAGATAAAAGGAGCATCAGATACAAGGTTTTCACAATCACACAGTCACTTTGTAAAACCTATATCATTATACAATCATCTTCAAGAATCAAAGTTACTGGAACGCAGCTCAACAGCTTCAGGTACTACACTTTAGCCACTCCAATACACTATAAATTAAAATGGGATAGCTATATAATGTGTAAGAAATAACTTCCAGGATAACATCTCGACTCTGTTTGGAATCTCTCAGCTACTGAAATTCTATTTTGTCTTATTTGTCTCCTCCCTCTTTCCATCAAGAAGGCTTTTTCAATCCCTTGATGTCTGGTCTCAGCTCATCCCAGGATTTCTATTCCACGTTGTCAGGGAGATTTACACCCTGGGAGTCACGTCCCATGTAGTGGGGGAAGGCAGTGAGTTCACTTGCTGCGTCAGCTTAGACAGAGGCCACATCTGAGCAAGAAAAGAGGTTCTCTGGGGTGACCCTTAAACCTAATTTTAAGTAGGGCTTAACTAATCCTTTGCAGGAGTAAATTTCATAGGGGTGAATCCCAAGATTGAGGGCTTGAACTATTGATTTGATTGTCTCCGCTGCTTGGGGAGTATCAGAAATTCTCCAAATGAGGAAGTGGAATATTTTCTCCTTTCTCCCCGGTACTCCAAGGGAACCTTGCAAATACTTCTTTATTCACTGCCCAAATTACACCGGGATGTATCAGGGCCTCATATTAACATAAGCAAACCAACAAAGTGTCACACCCTATTCAAGATTCCACATACTTGTGGTGTGCAACTAACATACAAGTTAAATTAGGAAATACACTATCCAAAATAGAAATTTTGCACCAAATAAACATTTCTCCCTTTGGTTTCACAGAGAAGTTGAAGTTTGAAAATGTGGACAATATCATCCTTTACCCTGTATTCTGATTTATCTCATTCCTATCCTGACCAGCTTCATCATATCTCTACTTGAAGTCAGATCCCTTTTTCAACTTTTTAAATAATTCCTGTATGGGGTAGTGCTGACTTTTTTTAGCTTCAGAGCTCTAATTCTGGGTTTCAGGTGTCAGGTAAATACCCGAAGTTTCTGGGAATGACCAGGTTATAAACAAACAGTTCAGAATCTCAGAATTTAGAAATAACAGTTACACCTCCTGAACACATGTGACTGCTGTTAAGAGCTTGCAATCTAGGACCCTTTACATAGGCTCCAACCTGATAACCCATGCTCTCGACTTCAGTTCAATGAGTTTTTTTTTTTTTTTTTTTTTTTTTTTTTTAAAGGAAAGACAGAGAGAAGGAAGGAAGGAAGGAAGAAAGGGAAACATTTTTAAACATTTTCTTGCTTCATTGTATTCTGTTTCTCCGCCTTTGGTACATGGGCTGGGGCCGGGAATCGAACCGAGGTCCTCCGGCATAGCAGGCAAGCACCCTGCCCGCTGAGCCACCGCGGCCCGCCTCAATGAGTTTTTATATTATAATTAGTCCATGAGTGAGGCATGATAATATTTGTCTTTTTGTTTCTGTCTCATTTCATTTTAAAAAGTCTTTCAAAAAAGTATTTTACAATATATAACATTTGCATGATAGTCTTCCGCTCTTGCTTCCTCTTGCTTTTAGTATTAGAGCAAGAATTGAATTAGACGTATTTAATACTTGCTAAAAGTCTTTCTTTTTTTTTTTTTTCAAAATTTCCCAGATAACTCTTGGTTAGATGAAGCTTGACTTCTAGTAGATTTCTCAGAAAGGGCATATTAGTAAAGTTTTCCTGAAAACTTTTCCATAGCCGCGATATTTGAAAGAAAGTTTTGCTTCCACTCTTTCTACAGTTTCTGGAAAACACTGCTCCATTGTTATTAGAAGTTGAGGAGCCTGACTTTACATCTGACCTTTGATTAAAGTTCTAAGTTTGATTAGGAGATGTCCAAGACAATCATTCCAGTGGATTTTTCCAGGAACATCGTAGGGCTTTTCAATAGGCATTTCAGATCTTCTTCTTCCCCTTTCCTTTTTTTCTTTTTCCCTTCCCCTTATCCCCCCACCTCCTTCTCACCTCCTCCTCCTCCTCTTCCTCCTCCTCCTCTTTCTTTTAGAGAAGTATTGGGTTTACAGAGCAATCATACATAAAATACAGGATTCCCAAATGCCACCCTATCATCAACATCTGGCATTGGTGAGGGACATTTATTATAATTGATAGCCCTTTTTTTATAATTATACTATTAACTGGAGTCCATGCTTTAACTTAGGTTTCACTATTTGCATAGTGTAGTTCCATGGATTTTTAAAAAAATTTTATTCTGTCACCATATATAAAATTGAATATTTCCCCTTTTCAATCATATTCATATATTCATGCTGTTAATTACACTCACAATGTTGTGCTACCATCACCACCATCCATTACCAAAACATTCCATCATTCCAAAAAAGAATGCTGTACATTTTAAGTTTTAGCTTCCCATTTCCTATTCCCACCCCATTCCCTGGTAACCGTATTTTAGATTCTGACTCTAAGAGTTTGCTTATTCTAATTGTCTCAAAACAGTGAGATCATACAATATTTGTCCTTTTGTGTCTGGCTTATGTCACCTCGATGTTTTCAAGGTTCATCCATTTTGTTGCATGTATCAGAACTTCATTCTTTTTGCAGCTGAACACTATTCCATTGTACATATATACCATTTTGTTTATCCATTCATCAGCTGATGGACACTTGGGTTGTTTCCATCTATTGACAATTGTGAATAATGCCACAGTGAATATTGGCGTGAAAATATCTTTTTGAGTCCTGACTTTCAATTTTATTGGGTGCATAACTAGTAGTGAGATTGCCACGTCATATGTTAATTCTATACTTAGTTTCTCTGAGGAACCACCAAACTGTCTTCCACAGTGGCTGCACCATTTTACATTGCAACCAGCAATGAATGAATTTTCCTAGTTCTCCATAGCCTCTCCTACACTTGTTTTCAGTTTTCTTTTAATAGCAACCATTCCAGTGTGTGTGAAATGGTATCTCATTGTAGTTTTTTGATTTGCATTTCCCTAATAGTGATGTTGAACATCTTTTCATGTGCTTTTCAGCTACTTGTGTATCTTGTTTGAAGAGGTGCCTGTTCAAATCTTTTGCTCATTTTTTAAAATTAGTTATCTTTTTCTTGTTAAGTTGAAGGATTTCTTTATATAGTCTGGACATTAATCCTTTATTGGATATATGGTTTCCAAATATTTTCTCGCATTGTGTAAGTTATCATTTTACTTTCATGATAAAGGCCTTTGAGGAACAAAGTTTTTTAATTTTATGAGGTCCCTTTTACCTGTTGTTTCATTTGTTTGCTTGTGCTTTGTTTGGATGTAAAGTCTAAGAAATCATTGCCTAACACAAGACCCTGAAGATGCTTTCTTCTAGGAGTTTGATAGTTCTAGCTCTTACATTAAGATCTTTGATCCATTTTTGGTTGATTTTTGTGTTTGGTAAGAGGTAGGGTGTGTTCTTTTTTCTTATATTTTTTGCAAATGGAGATCCAGTTTTTCCTAACACCATTTGTTGAAAAGACTATTCTTTCCCAACTGAATGGTCCTTGCCAACTTGTCAAAAATCAGTTGGCCATAAATGTGAGGGTTGGTTTCTGAGTTCTTCTATTCCTTCAGTCTATTATGTCTATCCTTGTACCAGTACCATGTTGTTTTGATTACTGTGACATTGTGGTAAGTTTTAAGATTGGGAATTGTGAGTATCCAACTTCATTCTTGTTTTTCAAGATGGCTTTAGGTATTTGGGACCCCATACCCTTTCATGTAAATTTGATGATTGGCTTTTCCATTCCTGCAAAGGGGGTTGTTGGAATTTTGATTGAGATTGCACTGAATCTATAAATTGCTTTGGGTAATATTGACATCTGGATATTTAGACTTCCAATCCAAGAGCATAGAATATCTTTCCATTTATTTAGGTGTCTTTAATTTCTTTTAGCAATGGTTTGTAGTTTCCTGTATGCAAGTTCTTTACATCCTTAGTTAAATTTATTCCTAGATATTTGATTTTTATAGTTGCTATTCTTATAGTTGCTATTGTGAATGGAAATTTTTTTCTTGATTTTTTCTTCCCGTTGTTCACTGCTTGTATATAGAAACACTAATGATTAGGGAGTATTGATCTTGTGTCCTGCCACTTTGCTGAATTCATTTATTAGATCTTGGAGCTTTGTTGTGGATGTCAGATCTTCTTTTACTTCTGGAACATTTTCTTGGAGGTTAGATTTAAATATTATTCCTATTTCATTATTTTTTTTTCTTCTTTGGAGACTCCAATTATGTATGTTGGATTTTATTTGTCTAAATTCTCTATTAATCACTTTTCCCTGATTTATTATTTTAGCATCTTCTTTGTCATTTTTGTTTTCTTGACTGTTTTCATACCTTTCCTCATTGTCTATTATATTTTAAAATCTGTTCTCCTTGTCTACTCTGTAATTTAGTTTTAATTTCTAAGATAATTTTGTCTTTTTCTTTAATTTATTTCTTAAGTTTAGTCATTTTTATTTCATACCTCTGTTTTTGGTCCATCTTTGTTCTCAGTTTTGGAATTTCTAATTTGAATTGTCTCCCTGTGTCCAAATGCCTGTTTAAGGATGTTTAATTCAGGTTGCGGTGTTTTGTTTACTTCATGGTTTGATTTGGGAGAGAATTCCCACGAACTGAAATATTTTAGGTCTCATTTTGATTTTTCTTTTTATGATAACTTTTTAGACACGTTGTCTGCCATTTTCTGTTCATTTTGAAATGTTTATTTTTCCAGGCTAGCAGTAACAGTTTTATGTAGATAAGGATGAGGAAAGCTTACCAGAAGTATTTTTGTTTAAGAGTATCTTCTTGTTGAGATATGAAATGCAATTTCTTTACTTAATAAGAGAGGGTCTGGAGTGCATCCTGAGTTGGTGGTTCTCTTTTGTTTTTATAGTACCATTAATTCCCACCTCTAATTCCTTCTTTGCCTTTGCCACCAAGCTTCCAAATCATCTCTCTTTCAAGTCATCCTCTCCCTCAGAAGTGGCCTTGTCTCAAGATTTGGCACCTTATACCTTAAAGCCAACTAATTCTATAGGAGCCAGTGCTCTGATCCACCAAGTCTTTGATGTATTCTCATCATTTTCCTACTCAGAGCAACTTCTCTTTCTAAGGAAATACTTTCCATTTTTACCCTGGGCACCTGCTCCCCCTCTCCTCCCTGACGTGGATTTTCCAGATGGTTTTGCTAGTTTGGTTTATTCCCTGACTTGTACACATTTTTTATTCAACAGCTCTGTGCTGGTTTGAATCTGTTGTAGACCCCAGAAAAGCCATGTCCTTTAATCCTCATTCAATATTGCTGGGTGGCAGCTTTTTCATTATCCATGGAGATGTGACCCACCCAATTGTGGGTGGTAACTATTGATTAGATGGTTTCCATGGAGATGTGTCTTCACCTATTCAAGGTGGGTTGCTTACTGGAGCCTTTAAGAGGAAACCATTTTGGAAAAAGCTTTAGAGCCAGAAGAGCCCACACAGCCAGAGACCTTTGGAGATGAAGAAGGAAAACGGCCCTGGGGGAGATTCATGAAACAAGAAACTTGAAAAGAAAACTAGCAGATGTCCCCACATTCACCATGTGCCTTTCCAGTAGAGAGAGAAACCCTGAACGTCATCAGCCTTCATGAACCAAGGTATCTTTCCCAGGATAGCTTAGATTGGACATTTCTATAGCCTTGCTTTAATTTGGACATGTTCACAGCCTTAGAGCTTTAAACTAGCAACTTAATAAATTCCTCTTTTTAAAAAACTGTTCCATTTCAAGTATATCACATTCTGGCAGCAAGCAAACTAAAACAGGCTCTCAAACCTCTAAGTCAATATTCTCTTCCCTGCCATGCCCCCTGATTTCTCCATTTCTCTCCTTCATTCCTTTCTAGTGCATGTTCCCACAGTCTTTTCTTTTCCAGATACAAAGCCAAGGAAGGATCCATATGTGGTAGGATTCTAGGCCATTTCTGATACCAAGTAGCTGTTGATATAAGAGATGTTATTCATTATTATGTTTCTTCCAGCATCTCCTCTACCTTTGAGTCCAACCATTTCATGTCAACCCTCATTTCCATGATTCTTCTCTTGTACATTTTACCTGTGGGCTGAGCAGTGGCCAACTTCCTCATAGCCTTGGGATTGCTCATGAGGACAAAAGGTGATGGAACGTGGGCACCTTCCTGGAGATTTCCAGAACTGAGTTATACAAGAGTTTACTACTAACTGGTTCTAGAAGGGAAGAGGGAACTGAATATTGAGGTTCAGAAGATAGGACATAGGAGAACATAAAGAAACCTAGAGTCTCTGCCACTTTCACCATGTCCATGCTTCCTCATTCAACGTTAGTTACTTAGATCCAGTCACAGTGAGAAATGTGGAAGGGAGGAAGGGGGGAAATCAGGAGAAATGGGCCCAGGAGTCAGACAATGTACAAAGCCTCTTCCCTATTTCAAGTTAAGTATGAGGAGAGATGTCTCACTTACTTGAAAGTATATCATACAAATGTAGATTCTGGATTATTCATTCATGCAATGGATTACTGATGTGCAGTGAAAACATGCTGATGCCATGATATGAACTATCATAGATAAGTCTAAGAAATATATGTTACAGAATGTAGTTATAAGAAAATGCATGGAGAATGATATAATGTACAGAAAATTCAGAATTTGGCAATATTAAATAGCATATCATTTAGGAATAGATGCCTAGGTGGCAAAGCTATAAATAAATCAAATGAATGATTATCAAAATGTCAGGTGAGGGATGCACGGGTGGTTCAACGGTAGAATGCTCGCCTTCCATGTGGGAGATCCCGCTCCCCTCCCCAAAAAAAGTCAGATGAGTGTTAGCTTTAGGAGGTGGGTGGGGCATGTGGTAAATAAGGGGAGCAAGTGAGAGGGGATGCCTTGAAAATATGATATATTCCACGTTTTACCCTGGGTAGTGGTTTTACAGATGTGGTCTTTACCAAAAAATTGTACATCTCTTATGAACATTCTTCTGAATATATGACAGTTGTTTATAAACTAAAGAAAAAGGCTATTTAGACAGTTGTACACAATTTTAACTTCATAGTATTCTTAGGGTCCTATGTATTCTATGGGTTTGAGTGGTGAGTAGTTTTACTTATACTTGTGTTGATTTTTGTGGGTTTTTTTTTTTTTTTTGAGAATGTGTGAATTGATTTGTATTTAGGTAGCCACAATTATTCTAGTGGATATTGGAGCCCTCATAAACTTTTTTTTTTTTATGGGCAGGCACCAGGAAACGAACCCTGGTCTCTGGCATGACAGGCAAGAACTCTGCCTGCTGAACCACCTTGCCCCCCACCCCACCATAAGCTTTTAAATTTGAAATAAACGTTAGAGATTATTTAGTTCAAACCTCTTTATTTACTCCTAGTGCAAGCAAATAGTTTGCCCATGGATATAAAGACTGCCACTATACCCCTCTCCATCTTATAACAACAAAATTCTCTTTCAAAATGCAAATAAATTGCACTATGGGGAAAATCCATTCCTGAAGTCAGAAATCTCAGGGGTTCCCACACACTTTTTTAGTATCCTGAGAAGCTGTGGAGAGTAGCAATTATTCTCCTGAGTTTCTTAAAATTCCAACAGAAGCCCAAAGAGGCATCTCTCTTCCTAGTCTATTTTTAAGTTTTGGAGGAAATTTTCTCCAGCTTCTTAACTCTGGTTGTATGAGTAGAAAGAGTAGATATTCTCAGGGATCTGATCTAATCTAGAGTTTTGTTAGCATGTAGGAAGCTATGAAAGGAGAGGAAATAAGAACACAGAATTTTCTCCTCTCCTCTCCCATTGAATGTTTTATCACCATTTTTTCATTTGATTCTAGTTTATCTGACAAAGAAACCACCAAGGGGGAGCCATGGAGTCAAGTCCCAAACACTGGCTAAGACTCACTCAGACAACAACACTGATGGAGAATCTGTGATGTACCAGATATTCTAATGGACACCAGGAGAAATAGTGAGAGATAAAGCAAAATCCTTGCCTAGAAAGAACCCAAGAACAGAACAAGGTTGCACACATATATAACTAATGTGGTCAGTGTTGTAAGAGGTAGAAGCACAAAACAGTGGGAGAAGAGAAGCAGCAGCGACTGTGCTTCAGAGCACTGGAGAAGTCTTTGCTAATGAGGTGGCATTTGAATTGTGTTTTAAAGAATGCATAGGAGTTTACTGTAGAGAAAATGCAAGAAAAAGTATTTCACATTTAGTAAACTGGAAGTGAATGGGGAAAGGCTGGAAGATTAAGCTTCACTATGTACAAGAGGCTTGATCTTAAAAGTCCTATTCTATCTCAAACTTTAACTTGAAGGCAATAGGAAATGCTAAATGATCTTAATTAGGTCAGTGACATGATGAATTTTGTGTTTTAGGATGTTGGGTGGATTAGAAGGGACATGCCTGGAAGCAGGGAGATTAATTGGGGAGCTTTGTCCTACAACATTGATAGATAATGAAGGGCCATACCTTGGTGACTTCCTAATCTCTGAATATGCTCTTAGCTCTCTTCCTTACCTCATGCCTTTGTATATAGCCACTGTCTCATGAAAGTCCATCAGATATTTCAAACTCAACTTGCTGAATTCTAAATGTGTCATTTCTACCCTTTTACATACATTCCCAATTTTGATTGTTGAGACCTGCCAGTCACCTAAACCAGATATCAGGAAAATCTGCTTTTTACTCTCCACATACCCAACAGTCACCAATCCTTGAATGTTCAAATTCTTAAATATCTTCTTTCTCAATCTCCATTGCCACCACCTTGGTGAAGATATGAGGAGAATGCTGTAGAGTAAAAAGATCATGCTGAAGCCAATGAATTAGAACTCTAAATGAGGTCATAAAGGTTGTGAAATGGGAGAGCTACAGTGTGTTGGAAAGACAGGAGGTTACCGTCAGTGCCTGTGATGTTTGAGATTGAATTTCCTATCGTGGTGCAGTTTTGGGGATGCAAGGTCTTGGAATGGCCATATGAATGAAGGGCTGAGGCAGAGAAAGGGCATTCTTATTGGAGATAAGGAGTTTAAGGAACTGAGAGGCCAGGGTATCAGATGGATCCTCAGTATGGATATTGAAGTCCTCAAGAATAAAGACAGTAGAATTAGGAGTAGTGGGGGGAAGGGGATGATATCCAGGTACTGAAGTCATCAGTAAAGGAAGGGGAGTATCTAAGAGCAATCATGAGGCAGTGGGAGGTCACACTCATCAGCAGCTTTAAATTGAATCTAAGATACGTATGTTATCATAGCCCAAGAGTGGCCCTGATGTCCTGATCAGGGATTGAGCTACAGAATTAATCCTGCTCCTCCAGACCCTCCTACTCTTCTGAACCTCTCAAATCCAGTCTCTTCTTTAAGAATCAAGACCTAACTCTGATTTTTTTCTGGTTGAAAATTGCTAAGCAAACCTGAAAGGGGTTATTGGCAAACAATGGTGGAGATAAGGGTCCCCATTGTGGCTATAAATCATATATTCTGCATTTTCTGAGAATTTACCTCAACCAAAATCTTTAAAAATGTGGCTGCATCATTGCCGGTGTTAGGAAGTTGTGGATGTGTGTGTGTGTGTACTTGGCAGTGGTGGTGATGGCTGTTGGTGGGGTTTTGGTGGTGTTGGCAGAAGACTATGAGAAACAGAAGAAGGAATTAAGGAGAGGTTAAGGTGGAAAGTATACCTGACAGCATTACTAGCCAACTTGAGATGGGGAGGGGAATGACACACAACAAAATACTAAAATATTATATTTTGTATTAAAGTATAAAAGGGTACACTATGGTCTGCTACTCAGTAATTATTGAAACTGAATGCCAATGGAATTTTGGATGAAGAGAGTTTAGAGAGGGATGGAAGGATTGAATGTTAAGATTGAAACCTTGAGAAATGCCCATATTTAGGGATAAGAAGAAAGAAGAAGAGCCTTGGTCAAAGAGCACGAAGGAGAATCAGGATATTACTTCCAAGGTTGGTGGAAGAGAAAAGAATTTCAAGAAGCAAAAGGGGCCGACAGTGCCAGATCATATCCAGGGGCCTTGGGCTTTAGTGCCTGCGAGTCACTGGTCACCCTGGGTGGGATGCTTGGCTTTGGGGATTCAGTAGGGGAGCAGTCATAATGGGCAAAATGTCAGGAATTGTGCACAAAGAAGTAGAGGAGCTCACCTCTGTCCAAAGGGAGAAATGCGGTGATGGTAAAGGATACAGTTATCAAACAAAGGAGGCCTTTGTTGTTGCTTTTCCTGAAAATTAAATCTAAAGAAAACCTGTGCCTGTGTGTGCTTCATCCTTTCTCTGGTGGAGGCAGGGAGGAGCTAAAGAAAGGTGTGCTTTTGCAGATAGGAGAGAAGCTGAACCTATTCATGTCTAGGTCCTCCATATCCCTAGTAAGGACACTGAAAACACAGGTTTCAAAATTATTCCAGCCAAAGCCTCCTGACACTGGCCCAGAACTTCCAGAGGTTAACACTTGGAAAGAAACAAACTTAGGTTTTCCTAAGGCCAATACCCTGGGTTCTTCTAGGCTTCAGATCATTTTGCGTTTTGGCACCTCAAGGACAATGAAATCCAAGCTCCACCTACTCTGTCAGCCCCAGAGGATGATCCCACTGTCTCCCTCTCTCTTCCACATGAGTTTTTAAACCTCCACCCCAATCTCCCCAGATTATGATAGGTTATTTGTTGACAGGCTGCACTGAGCGTTGGGCTCATTCATGGGGCAGACGGTTGTTTCCTGCTCTCTAACCATGACAAATTGCTGACTGATGGTATCACTGATGAAATAAGTAAGGCCTCTGCCACCCAGCTTCTATTACTTTTTAATATGAGTTACTTTAATAGAAAGACTTCAATGCTTCTTTCTATTGCTTTGCCTCAGCACTTCTGGGGTCATAAATTCTTCTCCCTCTTGTCTGCTATTACTGGTGTATCAATCCTTTCTAGTTCTGGGAGCACTAAAATTGAAAGAAAACAAGGTTGTGGCTTTATGCATTTTTAATTTAATGAAATCCCAACTTTGAAGTTGAGCGAAGCAATGCTTGTTGTAGAGCAGCGTGGCCACCAGGAAGGCCTTCTGAGAGATGGGATCAATGGAGGCTTTGCAGGCAATCCTGCTCTCCATCCCTAATCTTCTGGGGGCTCCCAGCTGGTTGTGTGTGTGCTTCTTATGAATTCCAATCAGGTTGTAAATCTTCCCTGCATACCCCTTCTTCTGTGGCCACTTGAGAACATACAGAAATGGGTTGGGAGTCAAGAGTCTGCACTCCTCGCCTGGAAGAAGACTTCATGCATCATTTGGTTCATTTGGCTGGTTGGGTGGCAAGGAAGGGGAGAGGATGTCTCTATTCTTAAAAATCTCTCCTTAAGGTAATCCTGTTCACAGGGATTGATTCCAGGGTTTCAAAAGGCTGATAGTCAGGAAGTCCTCCTCACATCCCACCCACGTTCCACCCTCATGGAGAGAGCCTATTCCCTCAGGGAGAAAAAAAATGCACGTTGGCATAAGGTCCAAAAAAGAATGAAATAAAACGTCCCTCTAGGCATGGCCTAGAGGCATGATTAATGCTATTTCTCATCAGCATAAAATATATTTAATTATGAGGGATTAAGAGGCTTGGGAAAGCAAAATGCTAAAGCAGATGAAATATGAGCATATTAGTGGGAAACACTGCCATAGGAAGGCAGAGACTGAGACTTTCTCCAGGATGATGCCAGGGGAATACAACTGTGCATTCTCACAGAGGGAATTGCTTCCCATGTTCTGCGTTCTAGAGAGTTTGGCAACATGAGCAAGGGCTGGGGCTCATTAGATATAGTCTGTCTACCCTTGCCATATTCACCCTGGCAGGAGAAACTGATTGCAAGTTCCTGTGTTTTCCTTATAGTAGTGGTTGCTGAAATAAATCAACTAAAGGTGGCTCTGATATAGATTGAACACTGAGATGCCCCTCAAGGGCACCCACTTGGAAAAAATTCCCAGATTCTCTCCTTGTCAGTTTTCAGAGCTTAGGCAGAGAGAAGAATAGATAAAGCATACTGTACTAGTTCTGGGATGGATGGGGAGGAGGAGGGAGGCTGGAGGATCCAAGGCATGGGGTGGGGTAGATAACAGCCCACCAAGAAAAAGGTAGAGAATAAGAAACACACCTTTCAGGAAAGAATATAGTTACCTTAGACCCAAGACCAGAGGGTCTACCCGCCTGTGGTGGAAGACCAACAACCAATCAATTAGCAGACAAATAATTGTTGGACCTTCTATTGGCCCAGTGCTGTTTCTCATTCATCATACCTTTGGCAACGTAGGGAAGAGCTGGGCTGAACCCTGAGTGTGGAAAATGGGAGTGGACTAGTATTAGAGAGGCAATGATGGAAACTCTTAGTCCTTCAATGATGCAAGGAACAGAGCTCTTAGGTGATACAAGTTGAATTGCCAAAATAGAATGAGATACTCCAAGATGAAAGTTGTTGGAGAATAGTGTTGTGATTAAGAGTGTGGCCTTGAGAGTGAGGAAGACCTGGGCTTGAATGCTGATTCTTATGCTCACTAGGTGTGTGACTTGAATGAGTTGTTTAACTTTCCTCTTTCCCATTATCTCCATCCATAGAATGGAACTCACATTTGCACCTATATCATAAAGTTGTTCAGCAATGCAGATAAAGTTCCTAACACAGTCATCAGATGAGTAGCTGAGAAATGTAAGCTAAGAATTAGAGAAATGGAAAATCGATGGAGTGAAGATACAGATGGCAGGGGATCTGACAATCTTTGCAGCCCATTTGTCTGGTCTGGGGTTATTTTTCTTGGACTAGGGATATAGGGTACTGATGCTGTAGGGGTTTTTCAGACAGCTTCCTGGTCCCTGATAGCTAAGGTAGGGAGCCAAACAAGCATGAAAATATAGGAATTGGGACATTCAAGCTGAGTGATTCACCATATGCATTTGGGATGGGTTGAGTTGGATTTATCATCAGTGACACTAACATAGTCCAGAGACACTGGCTTAACTAATGCTAGTAAGGCTATTTTTTTTTACCTGTCCCCATTGACAACTAAAACCTATTGAATCTGATTGACCTTTCTGTTTCCTAGACAGACTCATTCTCTTTAGGTTAGTTTATAGAGGAATAGCCTAAAGAAACTTTTCAAATAAGGCTCACAGTATCTGCCCTTCCTCCTCACTCAGAAAGGACTAGAATGCAAAATTGGAGTTATTCTCATTCATGCCAGGAAAATGGATAAGCAGCTTTTTGCAAAGCTGGCCTCTCAACTTCTTTTAAGCAGAAGCACTATGAAGGCATCACTTGTATCATGTTATAAACCATTCATTCACTGCTTTGACAAATATGTATTGCGCTCCCCTTACACGCAGAGCACCTTGAAATTCCTTGAGAATAAGCAAAGCAACCCTCAAGGAACTCATGGAGGAAGAAGTCAGATAGGCAAACATCTTTAATCAAAAGAGGGGAGAGTAATAATGAAAGTATGGGAAGAGCTGGTTCCCTTTTACCTCTGGGGTGTGTGGTCAAAGTGAAGAGCAAGATGACGACAGTGCATTAGAAGCTGGAGCCAGTGGCCTTCACTTCAAATCAGGGAGTTTTGGCATGGTATGGCTTTACTATGACTTACAAATAGGTTCCTCTAAGGAAGTAGAATAAAATGCAAGGGAAAGAGATCATTGGAATAATAAATGTACAGCATCTTTCTTGGTCCTCTAGTCTCCAGATCATTAAAGCATTCAGCCCTTGTACCAGAATTCGTAATAGTTGCTTTACGGGTATACATCACCTGACCAGAGGTAGCACTGGAAACAGGGAGGATGAAACTTATCCTTATCCCATCTACCTTTTGAGCCAAATCCACTGCCAATATGTTTGAAATCACTCAATATTAGGCTCATTGGAGGCAGGGTCTTCATTGGAAAACCAGTTGGCCCATTAAAAATTTAAGCAAACCTGAGAGTGGAGAGGCCTGCCAAGGGAGCTAAGGAATGTCACAGGAGCAGCAGGTATAGAATTCTTATATATTCAGTGGAAGACGAAATTATTCATATGTTAGGGTGACTACAGAGCAAACCAATACAGGCAATGATAAAACCTAAGCCAGGAGGTCAGAATAAACACCCTGCCCCTAATAGAGATCTGTAAATATCTGTTTGAATGAATAAATGAATTGCATATTCATGCCCAATAGTCTTCCAGCCCAAGATTTGATTTGGTTTCCGTGGCTAGAGGCCAGATGCCTACTGGGAGGTCTTCCAAATGGCCAGTCTTGATCTTTTCTTAACTGCTCCCAGGGGATCTTGAGAGAGATTCTGGTGTTGTCACCAGGAACGTGGCACCGTGCCCTGAGAGGGCCCATGCCTTGCTCACGTTGGCCTTAGGTCCAGGCACGTGCTAAGCAGACCCTACAAGCCAGATGGTACAGATTCAGATTCCAGTCCACTTAGAAAGGCAAGATCTTGCCAATTCCATCTCCAAGGGGACAGTCTGTACAGAACCCACATACCAGCCTATGTGGGACTTTGCCAACCAAAAGGTGGTGAGGGTCCTTTCCTGCAAGTAGCACCTAAAGTAGGCAACAGATGGGAAACTGGGGCAGGGGGTGGAGAACAGCTGGATGACATTTGCTGCATAATAGCTCTCGAGGGATTTGAAAATCATTGCTCAATTTCCCTTCCTACCTTCTCATATAAACAAATGCCTTATATCAGAAGTCTGGAAATAAGAATTTCTAGTGGCTGAAGCTCATCTTCTGAGGCTCTGCAGTCCCCTTCTTCCTGACCCCCGATGCACATACACACACATTCAGGCACACATCACACATATGTGTCATCAATGCTGCTGACTGTGACCCAGAGGCCTTATTTTGCTTATTGTGTCTAAAGCCTTGCCAAAAGCCCAGGCTTCCTCTGTAAAGTCCTTTCTGAAAATTAAATTTGGTTCTTTGGGGCTTCGGCAGGGAAACTGAATTTTAGATACAATACTTCTAGATATTGACAGCCTTTTGCCCTTTGCTCAGTTGGCCTTCTACAGCTGTGGCTTGTTTGGGATTATCCCACCCAAAGCTAGAGCAGAAATACACATATTGAATAAGATATTTTTTTCTCCCGTTCTTTTTCTGGCTCTAGAGAGCCCCTTGAAGGGCGGGCACTCTACCTGAATAGAGGGTCTCACAGGCAAGAGATAGTTCCCCAGAAGCCCAGGGTCTGGATCTGCCTGGAAGGAGGAGGGAAAAGGGAACCTGGAAAAGCTGGAGCTGGATCCTGGTACCAAAGTTCATACAGAACAAAGAGAGATTCTGCTAACACCTCTTTAAAGAAGAATTTAAAGCCCAGTTCTGCTTTCCCTAGCTCCTCATTGAAGGCCAGGTGTTCTGTGATCTGGACAATATATCGCCTTCTGGATATATTCCCTGTGGCCCCAAAGAGAAACTTGGGACAGGGGAGAGCAACCTCCACTCCCACTCTGACTTCATGGAGTGCTCCTTCCTACAGGCAGGAGGGGCAGGTAGTTACCTGGGTTTGGGCTAAAACACCTGCAGGCCCCAGTGGCCCATAAACACCTCTTGGCTTTAATCCTAAATGACCCATAGGTGCACAAATGCTCAGGGGCTACATTTTCATTTGCCAATTTACTCCTAATAGCAGCATCCCAGGGATCTTTGGTTGGGAGCTTATACGTGAGTGCTTTTTTGAGTCTCTTCTGCAATAATCCCTTCAATCTAGGCAGGAGTTTATCCTTTCTTACTTGAGAAAAGAGAAAGAGAAAAAGAAAAGACTTTTCTGCTCTTTAAAAGCCATGCTTTCCATTGAGAGCCACTCCAGCTCTCTGCAATGTGATGAAATCTGCTGGGCTAACCCATCGCGTTACAGGAGCTCAGCATAAAAACCACAGCTCCCTCAGAAGCTGCTGACCCTTATGCATCAAGCTCTGGAGTAAGGCCAAGCCACTACTTAAAACGACAATCCTGTACAAAGTGGCAAAATGGCATGTTAAAAATATATAGATGAATATAGATATAATATGAATATATATATATATATATATATTTTTTTTTTTCCTGCTCTCACTGTCAGAAGCAAGCATGTTAAAGGAATTAACAATTGATATTCCTCTCTGGAGTGATCCCCCAGTTATGCGCTTTGGAACCCCGACAGGAACTTCCAAATGAATCATGCAGCAATGCAAAATTAATCCAGACAAAATGAAATGACGCAGCTGAGGTATCTAGTGTGGAAGGGCTCAGGAGGACAGAGATGGCTGCCCTTGACCTCCCCAGTTCTCTAGGAGAGGAGAGGTTTTGTTTGCAGGGGATGGTTGCTTGGGGACCTGGGAGCTACCAAAAGCAGCATGAGTTGGTATATCCTTTCATTTCTGAAGAACTGAATACCCGGGTAGAAAATCTCTGTGCGATGGTCCAGGCCTCTGAATGGCTGTTCCTGATATTCTAGGGCACCTGGAAATCGCTCAAAAGCTTGGCATGCTGACAAAGAAGGCACAGATGTGGTTCCCACTCTCCCATCCCCCTGGGGCTGGCTGCAGTCAGGTGCAGAGTTGGAGGTGACTCAGACCATCTGAGGACATATCTACTGTCCCCAGCAGCCATCCCCCTCTTCTAGGGGGTTGGAAATGTCCCCAACTAGATTCCTTCCTCAGTGCTGGGAAAGACAGAAGCAGCTTTGTCTTTGTCTCCAAATTTTTATTTCCTAGAAGCCGACCCAGGGGTAATTCCTGAGTCTCTTTATTTTGTTCAAATAACCCCTCAGTTCAGACAGGAGAGAAAACCTTTTGTTCTTTCCTGTTTTAAGACTGCAGTTACCTTTTCTGTTTGTAATATACAGCACCTGTCACTGGTGTGCTACTTGCTTTGTAGTAAGATGCAAAATTCCTGGTTCTGACATATTTAAGGGATCAAATTTCCAGAGTAAAGGGTAATTGGCAACCACTTTGCTGTTTTCCAGTCCCTTTTAGCTTGCTGGAAGCCATTCTGTTGCTTTCCCTGTCAGCTCTAGCCTTTACTTCTCTTTCCCTGCGGTTTGTAGTTCTGATTTTGTTTTGGAGTACTGAACGCTTTGAAAAATATATATATACTTTTTAAATGAGTGGAGCACACATGCAGTGAACTGTGCACTTATCTTACACATTCAGCTCAATGACTGTTTACTTATGAACACACCCATGTAATCAACACCCAGATCAAGTTATAGGACATGAACCAGCACTCTCAGAAGACCCCGTCTAGCCTCTTCTCAGTCCACACAGCCCCTCCCTCCCCAGATGCAGCCCATATCTCACATCTATCATTGTAGATGAAATCTGTCTCTTCCAGAATTTCATTTAAAGTACACACTCCTTTATGTTTAGCTTCTTCCATCCAACACAGTGTTTTTGAGATTCTTCCATTAGTTGCATATGTCAATAGGGTAGGGTTTTTTTAATGCTCTGTAGTTTTGCATCCGATGAATATACATTCATAATTTGTCCATTCTCTTGTTGATGACCTTGTGAGTTGTTTCTAGTTTGGGCTAATATGAAAATATCTGCTCTGGATGTTCTTGTACATGTCTTTTAGTGGACTATACTCTCATTTCTCTTGGCTACACCTAACAGTGGAATTGCTTCGTCATATATTTAGCTTTATTATATACTGCCAAACAGTGTTCCAATGTGGTGTAACAATTAACGCTCTTACCATCAATAAGTGAAAGTGCCAGTTGCTCCTAATCCTCTCCAGTGCTTGGAATTGCCTTTTTCTGAACGCATAGTGGTTTACACACAGTTGTTTAATTGCTGTTCGCCTGCTTACTTGGAACCCCTTCTCCATTAATCACATCTTAAGTTCCCCCAAAATATACAATGCAGGTATTAGGTAAACTCCTCTGGGACTATTCCAGTTTTAAAACTGGAAGTCCCCTGTCCTAGAAAGCGCCTCAGCCCTGGAAAAACTGAGTTGGTTGGTCATCCTAAATGAGGTATAATGGAAAGAAAAGAGGCTTTGGCAAAGAACTGACCTAGTTTGAATTCCTAGTTCACCCACTAACTAGCTGAGTTCACAGTCAAGGTAGAGAGCAATGGATATATAGGTATAAAAATGACAGAGCAAACAAAGTAAAATATTAATGACAGAAGCTAGGTGAAGGGTATACAGGTGTTTACTCTAAGTCTTTCAACTTTGCTCTAATTTTAAAAACATGAATCATAAAAGATCCAAGAAAACTGGATCTTGGAAGATGTTCATCTTGGAAGAAGTTCTTTCTTCAGAGTTTTGGAACAGCTAGTGAGAACAAAAGCCCCATCATCTAGTCTTTGTATTTCAGCTGCCCCACCCAGTTCTTACATTTCCTAAAAACCTTTCAGATGAAGAGAGACAAAGGAGCAAATAGCTACTACGAACACAAGAGAGAATTTGTCTTTAAATTCTAGCTGTCACATTGCATTGCTCAGAATCTTCCTGGGAACAGAGCAGGAAGCCAGTGTCACATTTCTCCAACCCTTATCACCTCCCGCTGGTCTCAGGTAGAATAGGCTGGACCGCTACCCATGACCCGAAGCCTTCTTGATCCATGTTCTTCAGCTTCTCTGGCTTCTAACTTTGCTGTCATCGCATGCAAAGCTGACTTACTTTTATCCTCTTTCAAAGCCTCCTCTTGTTCCCATGGCAACTTACTGGGGGTCTTCTATCACCATGGGAACATGGCTGCTGGGTTTAAATACACCTTATCGCCACAGCACTAAAAAATATGGGGAAAGAGGGAGACTGGTTGTCAAGGAAACAGGATTCAGGTCTTCTCCAGGAGAGATAGACTGGAGAAAAGGGAGTGCTGTTGGGAGTTTGGAGCTAATGCCACACCCAATCCTGGACTTGCTGGATAGCCATACACTCATTGTGTAGATTCTATGTTGTGTGTGTGTGTGTGTGTGTGTGTGTGTGTGTGTGTGTGTGCATGAGAGAGAGAGAGACTGAGAGAGAGATGTAGCCTTTTCAGCTTGGCCATCTGAAAAGCCACAGAGTTAAAGCACCTGGGAAGTCCAAATATCTCAGAGGAAGCAATCATAGCTTGAGGATATAGGAACAGTACTGCATCTATCTGTCCATCTCTACCTCTCTCTTTCTCTGTATCTTATGCACACACCACATACACACATGCATGCATACATATTAAGCAGAACACTTTGCGCACCTTATAGAGCCTCTTGTCATCAAGAGCACAGTAATTTCATGGAGAACAGTCCAATAAAACTAAATCAAAAGAGAGACCTGAGACATAGAACAAAAGAACATCAGAAGGGCTTAAATCATGGGGAAAAATCACTCCCATCCATGACCATAATAAAAGGAGTGTACCTGGAAAAGGCTGATGCTGTTTCCTCTGAGTCATTTACTTTTTCTCGAG
Organism: Tamandua tetradactyla; assembly: GCF_023851605.1. Taxonomy (NCBI): domain Eukaryota; kingdom Metazoa; phylum Chordata; class Mammalia; order Pilosa; family Myrmecophagidae; genus Tamandua; species Tamandua tetradactyla. Next base: position 28,550,149 of record NC_135334.1, on the reverse strand, counting down.
GCAGATGGGACACTCAGCCAGTCAGCCACCCAGTTAGTGGGGAGTAGATGAGTACTGGGGACACTCACCTACCTAATCACAGTGGAGAGGCATGGAGCAGAGGGATCTGCCAACCCTAGATCATAGGTTTCTAAGGACCAGAAATATCCAGCAGTGTATACAGAGAAGCTCAATAAATGCTATCTGTTTGGAAGACCCAAAGAAACAAAGAAAACAAAGATCACCTAATTAAACTCTGTGTCATTACTACCCAGGTGCCCCAGCCCTTGAGATCATGTGGGAATTTTACCTCTAGCAGTACTGGCCCAGGACGAAATATGGACATGTGCTATTTGTCCTGACCTCAGCTCACAGCTCTCCTCCTTTTTTACTGACTCCCAGGGCCTGGTTGCTCAGAGCTGCTCAGGACGCCTGGCTGATACTGCTGCTCAGACTCTTCCCTACTCCTGTTCTTTTGCCATTCCCCGTGGGCATGGAGTAGAAAAAAGAGCAAGGCTCTGTTCTTAGAAAATTATGGGTTTGACTCATAGCCTCACCACTTTTTAGATTTGTGACCTTGCAAGAATCTCTTGTTTAACTTTCCATTCCTAAAATAAATTCACAAGATGATTTTAAGGATTAAATGAGATAATGAACATAAAAAAGTGCTCTGTAAACTATGGGCACAAGAATTAACTATCAAACCTACTGGGGAACACATTTCTGTTGTATAGTAGTGATTCTGAGGGTGACCAAATACAGTCTGGCTTAAAGCCAGGTAGGTGGATATTCCTGGTTGTAAGCTGTCTTAGGGTAGGAGCCATGTCCTGCTACCCTGGATGCGCCTCAGAGACTTGTCCTGGGCTGGGTTTATAGTAACTTCCATGGTGGCTTCTGATTGATAGGTTTGGTGCTGTCAATTGAGAATTTGGTGCACTTTACATTGCTGTACTCCAGTGGGCAGCAGTTTGTCTACCCTACCAAGGTAGCAAGGCCTCTTCAGTAGTAAGCATCAAAATGCCCAAATCCACAGTGATCTGAGATAGCCATGTGGCGCAGCTGCAGAGAAGGGCAGAAGGGCTATGATTTTACATTCTCCTACAGGACTGACATGATTCATGGTCTGCCTGCCAGGAAGGTACCTCTCTGCAGCTTCAGACTCCATTATCTTGAGCTCACTCCCCACCCTGGCCACTGCCCCATTTTCTCCTCTTGACACTTGTCCCCTTGGCAGGCCAGCCTAGTAATAGCTCCAAGAAAGACAGATTATCAGTCCCTCTTCAGAAAGAAGCAATTACTCATGCCTCACCTAGAGTTTTATGAAAGTAAAAAATGGCAAGGGGAGGGCTGCCTCCAGTTTCCTGCTGCCAACTTGGAAACTTCGGCTGAGAGCAGGACCTGGGCCTGGAGTGGGCTAGGGCAAGAGGTAGGCTGGGAGAAGGAATGGCAGTGCAGCTGAAGGTGGATACAGGACACAGGCAATGGGATGCAGGGATGAGGCCAGGAAATTGCCTAGCACCAGGATCCCAAGCCAGGCTGTGTGGCACCACGTTAGGCATGGGGCAGTGTGCTTGGAGCAAAACTGCAAGGTACACATACATTTTACTCTCTGAAAAGTAAATTAAAACATCAGTGTTATAATAGAAGGAATAAGGACATATTTTGGTGTAGTGTTCAAAATTTGCATGAATTTTTAAGAAAACTATTAAAATTTCAAATTTCTATCTTGCAGATCACTCCTCAGGTCATGGTCTTAGAGCCCTGGAGAAATGAGTTTGTTCTGTTCTGCCACATAATCATCCATTCATCCATCCATTCAACAAATACTTACCGAGTGACAGTTATGTACCAGGCACGAGAGATACAGCAGGGAGCAGCAAAACACGCATGAAGCATGATTTCATAGAGATTATACTCTAAGGGAAATCTTTGAAAGTGTTGATTAGACAAAATTCTCTCATGTATTGAAGATTAGGCTTTGGGAAATGGTGAGCATCCCATCACCCAACTGTGCAGGAAAGCAGAGGTTCATTAAACTACTGTTGCTTGTTGAGTGAATGAGTAAATGAACAAATGATTTTGGACATTGCTGAGAAGGCAGATTGGCTGCAAGTGTTTTCTCTCCCCCATACTCTGTGGGCATGGAAGGCAGGTGTTCAGAGCACTGGGCAGGATACTGCAGCTCCTTACTACTTGTCTGAACTTTTAGCATCTGCTGCCCTGATCCCTCCAGAGCCAAGCTCAGTTTTCTCCTTGAATCTCTGCAGTCCAGGTTCTCTCAGTCTTTCCCTAACCTTCATCTGCCATGACCAGTCATGCAGTGGAATTCCCATGAGCCTAGAATCTGAAAAACTAAAATCAACTGTCTGTTGGTAGGGGCTAGAGAAACAAAAAAAAAGGGAAAGATAAACATTTCTCTCCTGGTTCCATCTTGGTCTCTGAATGCCTTCATTTCAAAGATGGCAGAAGGCCAATCCTTGGTGGCAGGGTGGTTCCTAATCAGTGATGTAGTGTCCAAAGTGGCTCAGCCCAGAAACAAGAAGATGTGGGTGAACAATGCCTATACAGCCCTCCCTCTGTCCAAGGTCACACTGACTATCAGCCATGGGCAGAGAGAGTAGAAAGGACAAGCAAGGAAGTCCCCTGGGGCACCTGGGAGATTAGATGGGCATGAGGATAAAAGGCTCCAGGTGGCCTGGCCCCTGTTGTGTGATCATTCCCACTGTCTGCTCTGGAGAGTGTGTGTGTGCTTATGTGTATATGTGTGTACATTTGTATATGTGTCTGTGCATTTGTGTGTGTCAGTGCATTTGTGTATGTATGTGTGTTTGTGTGTATGTGTGTGTTTTGTGTGTATGGCTGTGTGTAGCATTCAGAGGGTCCCTGCCCTATGCAAGTTAAACACATTTCCTTCTATCACACTTCTAACCCTCATAACAATTCAAGAGTAGGTGGCATTATTATCATTTGAGGGTAAGAAAAACTGAGGTTCAGAAGGAAGAGCGCATCTTCTGGCTCTAGGTCTAGGGTACCATGATACCTCTTCTCTTCAGTTTCCACACAGCGTAGAGTTGAAAGACAGAGTAACTCAAATTTCCAGCTCCCTCCGTATGGGAGTGGCACCTCTCCTGGAAGATAAGACCTATCTCTCAGAGTGGCTCAGGAAGATGTGCTGGAAGCAGTTCCAGGCCCTTGAGTGCCAGAAAATTGGTAGTTTGGGGAAAGGAGGCAAAGCTGGTTCTGCATTGTTAAAAGAACTACCAATATCCCTAAACTGCTAGCTGCTTCACATGCAGGCCTCGGGCCAGTCCGTTTCCCTGGCTGCCAGGCGAACATCCCTGGGCTCTCAGTGAAACGGGCAACTCTGGAGCTGACTCCTCCATTCCTGGCTTAGAAGAGAAGCATCCTCCTTCCCATCTCCCAGCATCACTGGCATGGAAGCCCCACTCAGCACTGGGGAGATATAATTCCTCATTCTTCACCCTCCCAGGTAATTTATCACCTAGAAACAGGGTTATGGAAAGATGTTTAACTTTGAAATGACTCTTGTGGGGAATGGAAAGCATAAACCTGTCCCTGAAGCCCCATGTCTCATTCTAGCTGCAGGGAGGAATGAAGAGGGGAGTGAGACAGAGGGGTAAGTGTGAGGCAGAAAGGGACAGCTGGGCCCTGTGGAGGGACCTGGTGGAGAAATTGGCAGCATGTGGTTACTAGATGAGGAGTTACAGCCCTGGAAGGTGTGTGGAGCTTCCCTGGGACTGGGAACGGAATGATGCTTAACCATTTCCAGTGGAATCTCTGCCAGTCTGTGATGTGTGGGTTTCCAAAGCCCTGGTCCCACTCTGGGACATCAGCACCTCAGAGGGAGGGAGCAAAGCCCTCCAGGCACCAGGAAACCAGGATGCCCTCTGGGTCTCATGGAGCTGAGGCTAGAGCAGAAATGGAGTTGGGTGGGCACTAGGCCTGGGGTTAGCTCTGACGCCAAAGGGAAAGAGGGGAGATGCAAGTTTCCATGGCAAAAACAAGCCACACCTTGTTACTAGGAGGAAAAGGGAATTGAAGAGGTTGGTGAACCCTGCTTGGGTTTTCAGGACTCTCTACTCCCGCCTCACTGTCCCTCAAGTCAAAGGCCCCCAGCTACTATTGGTGAGGATCCTTGGTCTTTCTGTTGCCTTGTAAAATGAGAAGAATAATTTTTGTCCCTGCTGATTACATTTTGCTTCATTTCAAACGATATGGGCCAGGGCTGGGATAAGATGAGTGAGACAGGGTGCCAAACATAGAGTAACCAAGATAAATACTTATATTACAGTATTTTAAACATTCAGTAATGAAAAAAAAAATCTGTGATGAACAAAATATCCCAAATTTAAATAAAGACAGTACCAGTACTGATTTCTTCTTTTGTATCAGGTTCCAGTTCTTCTTGGCAGGACACTGTACACAAATTTCATGTCACAAATATGTGTTAGGCACTGGGGAATCCAGTGAAAAAAATGACAAATGTGGTAGCCTTCCAAGTGGGCCTACTCATCTAGTAGATGTGAGAAACGAATGAGTCAACCAGCAAAGGTTGACAATTGAGGCAGCTGAGACAAGCAGGGTTTGGTTGGGGAGATGGTTTGGATAAGAGAGTCAAGTACAGGAGTTTCTCTGCGGATGTCACATTTCTGCTAAAGAATGGGAAGGAGGCAGCCCTCAGGTGGCAAGGATAACAGAGGTCCAGGGGGAGTGAATGGCATGAAAAGGCCCTGAGGTAACTCAAGGCTCAAAATGTTTTGAAAACTGGAAGGTTAAATGTGCCCGTAGCAGGGAGTGAGGTCATGATGTGGGTGGAAGCCAGTTCCTGTGGGGCTTTCTGGAGAAAGTCTACATTTTATCCCAAGTCCAGGAGATATTTCTACTTTCCTATGACTCCTTGACTTCACAGCAATACTCTTGAACCCAAGCCTTTTCCAACGCCATTGCTGAAATCCTGCTCTGTTTGGAAGCGAGGGTAGGACAGTGCTAATGTCCTGGATTCTGTTTTATATGACTGGCCTCTGGCAATTTAGCAAGTAACTGAGAAACTATTTATGGTCAAGACATTCGGTCACCAACACCATCCCAGTGAATGAGATTCTAGATGAAAACGTGGGTGTGAGGAACCAAGAAGCAGAAAGGTTGATATTGCAAAAATACCCTGATGGAAAGTGAGTGAGTGGGCAAAAGTAGTACTGAAAGTCTGATAAATGAGATCTTCTCTCTGTCTGCCCACTTTCTCAGAGCATGTCAAGTTGAGTAGGGAGGGAGAATTTGCTCTACTGGCATCAGCCATCGGGAAGCCCCCCAGCCTCCTGCTGCCACCAACTTGAATCCCAACCTCAATACAATTCATAAGGCTTGTCCCTGGCCCCTCTACAGGAAGCAGCTATGTTCTCTAGGCACAAGGACAGCATAAATTTCAAGCACTGTGGTTAAAGATGTCTTCCTCCTGGCAAATCACTCCCAGGGGCAGCATAATCGTGGAGCTAGAGCCCACATCTGTCAGCTTACTCAGTGACCTTTGTCAGTGGCAGGGAGGTGACACGGAGCCAAGACATACTTCTGACACCCAATTTATTCTTTTCCTCCCTTGTCTTCTGTTACACCTGTGTCACCTCTTATAGAGCTATTTCTTGTCATTTATAAAACTGTGGAGGCCTGGTGAAGGCACCTGTATTAGTCAGGGTTATCCAGAGATACAGAAACAAGATATTTATTGCAGGGCTGGGCTAGTGTTTTGGTTTGCTAAATCTGCCAGGATGCAATATACCAGAAATGGATTGGCTTTTACAAGGGGATTTATTAAATTACAAGTTTATAGTTCTAAGGCCATAAAAATGTCCAAGCTAAGACATCCAGACAAAGATACCTTAACTCTGAAAAAAGGCTATGGTGTCCAGGGTTTCTCTGTCATATAGGAAAGCATATGATGATGTCTGCTGTCCTCTCTTGGCTTCTGATTTTAAATGGCTCCCTCAGCTCCTGTGGGTCCTTCTGGCTTCCCCTGGGGCATTCTGTTTTTGCATATTCAAGTGGTTTTCATTTAAGATGAAAAGAGCATTACTTTTTTGGGTGTACATAACAGTTTCAAACCAGCAGAGCTGGCAAGTTAGAATTCTTCAGGGTAGCCTGGAAGGCTAAAAATTCTGGTAACAGTGATGACATCTTGAGACAGACTTTCTTCCTCTTGGAATCCTCAGTTCTTTGTTCTTAAGACATGAAGCCCACCCACATTTGCAGGTTCTTTACTTAAAGTCAGCTGATTGTAGATGCTAATCCCATTTACAAAATAATTCCACTGCAACATCTAGGCCAGTATTTGACCAAACAACAGGTCATTATCACCTAGCTAAAGAGACACATAAAATTAACTATCACTACACCCAAAAGCAACTATTTATACTCGAGCTAAACTCTCTTATTACAATATGCATGCTCAGAGACGGGCAGGGAGGGGTCAGAATTCAGAAGTTAGAGGTCAGAGATCAGCATCAGCAGTACTTTGGGCTGGGTGGAACCATGAGGAGGGTCTTCTCATTCAACCCCTGAAAGTGAGGCATATAAGCAGCATCACAGCAGGATTCTGACCTGAAATTTCTCCATAAGACTAGGGAGGGGGTTTGACAAGAACACTGCACATTTTCAGTGCCATTTGTCTCTTCTGTCTCTACAACAACAACAAAAATTTTTTTTTCAGTTGTTCTGTAACCAACTGGTACAGGGTATCCTAGAAACTTTGCATTTTTATCTCCCTTTACTGGGCATGGACTGCAGATCCCCCTACCTAGCAGCTCTACCCTGCCTCTTTCTTTACTCTTTCTTTCTTCCAGGGAGGCTGCAGCCTTGGGGATCACTAGGAAGGCTGCAGATTTCCACCATGGGAAGTGAAGAGCAGCCAGTCTCTTGATCATCAAGCAGGGGAACCTGGGAGAGTTGATTTAAAACCTCTGCTGAAATTATCTCTTCTATTGACTAGTAAACAGATGAAAGGAATTGTAGCTTTTCTTTAAGAAACAACTATTATCTCTTATGTTCCTCCTCTCCCCAGTAAACAGCTCCTAAAATTGGAAGTATCAAGTGTAATTTATTGTCCTCTTTAAATGTTTCTTTTTACTATGAATATTATATTTATATCAGATTCCATTATAACTAACTCCAACTTCTTTTACAACAGTGGAATTTTGCTAGAACAAGCACATTGTTATAAATCACATTTCCAGACCTCAGTCTGGAGTTTGCATTTGGCTTTCAAATTCTCAACTAACCAGCAACGTGATCTTAGGCAAGTCATTTACACTCTTTGATCCTCATGTTCATCCATCATAAATCGGGGATGATAAGAGTAGCAGTCCTAATTTCTCATAGTTTTGTCAAGAAACAATAAGAGGGTGGGCCGCGGTGGCTCAGCGGGCAAAGTGCTTGCCTGCTATGCCGGAGGACCTCGGTTCGATTCCCGGCCCCAGCCCATGTAACAAAAACGGAGAAACAGAATACAATAAAACAAGAAAATGTTTAAAAATGTTTCCCTTTCTTCCTTCCTTCCTTCCTTCTATCCTTCCTTCCTTCTCTCTGTCTTTCCTTTAAAAAAAAAAAAAAAAAAAAAAAAGAAACAATAAGACTTTTTGGTAAAAGTATAATATAAACTATCAAACACCAACTAAATGTTTGTGATTGTTGATGGAAGATTGTAGTAATTAGGTTCAGGTGTCAACTTGGCCAGGTGATGGTGCCCAGTTGTTCGGTTGCTGTGGACTTAAATCATCAGTATGTGAATTTCATCTATGGCTGATTATATCAGATGCTAGTTAAGGGGAGTGCCTTCCACAATGAAGGAGGCTTAAAAGGAAGAACTAGCTCAGACCCAGAAACATTTGGAGTTGCAGACAGGACATGCCTAGAGAAAGCCCTTTGAACCCAGAAGCTGGGAGAGAAGACTAGCAGATGTTGCCATGTGCCTTTTCAAATTAGTAAATTTGTAATTAAATAAATCCCCTTTATAAAAGCTGATCCATCTATGGTGTGTTGCATTCCGGCATCTTAGCCGGCTAAAACAAAGATCAATCGCAATTGGGGAAGCTGTTTTAGGCTCCCTGCTTATGTGTGGTGGTGGTTTGAAATCAACAGCTTTGGCTAATACATCTTCCACTTTGTGTACCAGCATTATATAGACTGTACTCCTCTGTAATCTTGCATTTCCTTCCCCAGTCAACAGAGAAACCAGTGTTGGCCTGCCCACCTTCAAGTCTTGGATCATTTTTTTTTCACTTTTTCCCTGCTTACATGTAGGGCTTATATAACTTTAGTGGCCCATCAGATTTACTGATGTTAAGCAAAGAGGAGGACTCAAGTAATACATTCAGTGCCAAGGCAGATGTTGGGGGAGGCTCAGATCTAAGGGAGTTTTCCAATACTCATGAGTGGGCCACATGCATCGTAAGATGCTTAGAGTGTACAAGAGAGAAGGAAGATGAGACCATGAAGGCTGAATTGGAGGCAAAGTTTGTGTTCTTAACTCCTTCCTCTCCTTTCATAATAATATTCTGAGACTTATCCTGGGGTGCATTGTGTAGTGATGGTAAGAGAGGGAGCACTGGGTTCGGAGAAGCTTGTGAATTTTGTAATAAAAGAAAAAATTTAACATATGACCCTATGTAAAATATACTTTTCAGCTATGTTCGAGATGCCTAGAACTTACTCCCATGAAGCCAGCATGTCAGTAAGTGCCATGAATTTTCAATTAAATGTTTTACTTCAGGCACTGTTAGTGGGAGTGCAGACTTGTGCAAGCATTCTGAAGAAAATTCAAGCACAATTTCATCAAATTAAGTATGTATATACCCTATATGAGCCAGTAATTCCAGTGATAGGAATATATTGCAAAAGGGACATGTGTAAGTATGTTCTCCACAGAGTTATTTGTGGTGATGGTGGGGAGTTAGAGACAATCTGGGTATCTATCACTGGGAGAATGGGAAGGTGAAATATGGTGGGTGTCCACTATGGAAGCTCTTGCAGCAGTGTAGATATTAATTAGAAGTAATCATGACAACATAGGTGGATCTTAAAGCAGAACTAATGAAAAAAATAAGAAATAGAATGAGATATAAAAGACAGCATTTACACAAACTAAAAGTGTCTGCATGTGTTCTGGTCAACCAAGAGGGCAATGTAAAGTGCTCTAGGATGCTATTTCCCCCAAAAATCTAGAATAGTTAGCAAAAGCCAGTAAAACTATATTCCTCAGAACTTTGGAAAACAGGTAAACATTGCAATAACTGGGCAAATACTGAATCAAGAAAACCCAGCTTTAAAACATTGTATGAGGCTTCCAGGTCAAGATGGCGGCTTACCAATGTGCGCATTTTAGTTCATCCTCCAGAACAACTACTAACTAACCAGAAACAGTACAGAACAGTTCCTGGGGCCACGTCAGTGACTGGACACACAGCATACCCCATTCTGGACCAGCTGGACCGGCTGCGAGGCCCCCCAGAACTGTGAATTTCCAAAGCTGCGGTGGCCAGCACCCCTCCCCCACAGGCTGCTTCCCAGAGGGAAAAGGAAACAGACTTTACCAGCATCAGGGACTGAGCACAATCAAACGCCAATTGTGGAATTAATTAACAAATTCTGATTACTAAAAATAGGCCCCCAGCTTAGGTGAACTGGTCAAAGGAGAGGTTGCTCATTTTTGCCCCAGCACCAAGGGGGTAGGGCTGACAGAAAAAGGGGGGAAAAAAAAGAAGGAAACAGAGGTTTTTGTGGCTGTGTTTCTACAAAGGTTTGACTGCCTTTGGATATAGTGGCAGGACTTCTCAGGCTGCAACTGCCCCAGGCATACGCAGAAGTGAGCTCTTTTGGGGGCTTGTCTGGAGCCTGTGCCTCCCCCAGGGGAGGGGTGAAGCCCAACTCAGGTGGAATCCCTCCCTTAAGGAATTCAGACACCAGGCCTTGGTAATTTGAAGCCATTAAAACCAGCCTACAACCTCTCCTCTGTCTCCACCATGCCCCCAGCAGGGAGAGTCCACCAAGTCAAAGGTGCCGCATCATCTTATGCTGGTGGGACCTGCAGGCAGACAAGCACCACATACTGGGCAGGATAAGGAAAACAGAGTGCAGGGACTTCACAGGAAAGTCTTTTCAACCTGCTGGGTCTCACCCTCAGGGAAAACTGACGCAGGTGACTCTTTCCTCCTGATAGGAAGCCAGTTTGGTCTGGGAAAATCCAGCTGGGGTCTATAATATCTAAGTAGACCCTCCTAAGGGTGGGGGGTGGAGGGGGAGGCACCATACAGGCAGGGCAAGAAACAAGAAAACAAGAACTGAAAAATTCTCCTCTGTTAAACAAAACTTAAGCTAGAGGTCCAAATAAAGCTGAACTGAATGTCAAAGAACAGATAGACAACAAATTCATCCAGCAAGAAAACCCTAGGTAAAAGAAGTGCAAGCAATCTCCAGAATAAACTAATTAAGATAATTAAATGCCTAGACACCTGCAAAAAATAACAAATCACACTAGGAAAATTGAAGATATGGTCCAGTCAAAGGAACAAACCAACAATTCAAATGACATACAGGAGCTGAAACAATTAATTCAGAATATACAAACAGACATGGAAAACCTCATCAAAAACCAAATCAATGAATTGAGGGAGGATATAAAGAAGGCAAGGAAAGAACAAAAAGAAGAAATTAAAAGTCTGAAAAAACAAATCACAGAACTTATGGGAATGAAAGGCAAGGTAGAAGAGATGAAAAAAACAATGGAAACATGATGGTAGATTTCGAGAGACAGAACATAGGATTAATGAACTGGAGGATGGAACATCTGAAATCCAGCAAGAAAAAGAAAATATAGGAGAAAAAATGAAAAAATATGAGCAGGGACTCAGGGAATTGAAGGACAATATGAAGCACATGAATATATGTGTTGTGCGAATCCCAGAAGGAGAAGAGAAGGGAAAAGGAGGAGAAAAACTATTGGAGGAAATTATCACTGAAAATTTCCCAACTCTTATGAAAGACTTAAAATTACAGATCCAAGAAGTGCAGAGTACCCCAAAGAGAATAGATCCAAATAGACATACTCCAAGACATTTACTAATCAGAATGTCAGAGGTCAAAGAGAAAGAGAGACTCTTAAAAGCAGCAAGAGAAAAGCAATCCATCACATACAAGGGAAGCCCAATAAGACTATGTGCAGATCTCCCTCAGCAGAAACCATGGAGGCAAGAAGATAGTGGGATGATATATCTAAATTATTAAAAGAGAAAAACTGCCAACCAAGAATTCTATATCCAGCAAAATTGTCCTTCAAAAATGAGGGAGAAATTAAAACATTTTCAGACAAAAAAATCACTGAGAGAATTTGTGACCAAGAGACCAGCTCTGCAAGAAATACTATAGGGAACACTAGAGTCAGATACGAAGACAGGAGAGAGAGGTGTGGAGAAGAGTGTAGAAAAGAAGACTATGAGTAAAGGTAAAAAGAAGGAAAATTAGATATGACATATAAAATTCAGAAGGCAAAATAGTAGAAAAAAGTCCTACCCATGCAGTAATAACACTGAATGTTAATGGATTAAACTCTCCAATCAAAAGACATAGTCTGGCAGAATGGATTGAAAAACAGGACCCATCTATATGCTGTCTCTATTCAAAGAACATGAGGGCAAGGACACAAATGGACATTTACACACCAATGTTTATAGCAGCATTATTTACAATTACCAAGAGATGGAAGTAGCCAAAATGTCCATTAACAAACGGTTGGCTAAACAAACTGTGGCATTTACATAAGATGGAATATTATGCAGCTGTAAGACAGAATAAAGTTATGAAGTATGTAACAACATGAATGGACCTTAAGGACATTATTTTGAGTGTGATTTGCCAGAAACAAAAGGACAAATACTGTATGGTCTCACTGATATGAACTGACATTAATGAATAAACTTGGAATATTTCGTTGGTAACAGAGACCATCAGGAGATAGAAATAGGGTAAGATATTGGGTAATTGAAGCTGAAAGGATACAGATTGTGCAACAGGACTGAGTATAAAAACTCAGAAATGGACAGCACAATGCAACCTAACTGTAATATAATTATGTTAAAACACTGAATGAAGCTACATATGAGAATGATAGAGGGAGGAGGGCTGGGGCATAAATGAAATCACAAAGAAAGATAGACAATAAAGATTGAGATGGTATAATCTAGGAATGCCTAGAGTGTATAATAATAGTGACTAAATGTACAAATTTTAAAAATGTTTTTGCATGAGAAAGAACAAAAGAATGTCATTGCTGCAGTGTGCTGAAAATAAATGGTAGTTAATATTTTAAAATTTCAACTTACGTGTGAGACTAATGCAAAAAATGTTTATTTGGTACAAATTTACACTTTGACTAGAGCACCTCCTAATATAACTTATGTAGATAGTTGATTGAACAACTTAAGTACATGGAACTTTGTATAGGAGATGAGATTTTGTTGGTTTGTCCAGGTGATGCCTTGATGAATCCCAGAGTGATCTGATCAGTGGGTGGAAAAGTATTTGCAAAGTCCCCTTCAGGGAATGGTGAGAACAGGGGAAATCTCAACTTCCCCAAGTTGAATTCTTGATATTCTCACAAGAAGTATGGACAACCAAAGCTATAGGCTGAGCCCCCAGTCTTGGGGTTTGTTCATATGAAACTTAACCCCACAGGGGATAGGTCAAGCCTACTTAAAATTAAGCCCAAGAATCACCCCCAAGAGAGCCTCTTTAGTTGCTCAGATGTGGCCTCTCTCTCCAGCCAACACAGCAAGCAAACTCACCACCTTCCGCCTGTCTATGTGGGACATGACTCCCAGGGGTGTGGATATTCCTGGCAATGTGGGACAGAAATCCCAGAATGAGCTGAGACTCAGCATCAAGGGATTGAGAAAAAGTCTAGAATGAGCTGAGACCCAGCATCAAGGGATTGAGAAAACCTTCTCGACCAAAAGGGAGAAGAGGGAAATGAGACAAAGTGTCAATGGCTGAGAGATTCCGAACAGAGTCGAGAGGTTATCCTGGAGGTTATTCTTACACATTAAGTAGATATCACCTTGTTATTCTAGATGTAGTGGAGAGGCTGGAGGGAACTGCCTGAAAATGTAGAGCTGTGTTCCAGTAGCCATGTTTCTTGATGATGATTGTATAATGATATAGCTTTCACAATGTGACTGTGTGATTGTGAAAACCTTGTGTCTGATGCTCCTTTTATCTACCTTGTCAACAGATGAGTAGAACATATGGAATAAAAATAAATAATAAGGGGAACAAATGTTAAAATAAATTTAGTTTGAAATACTAGTGATCAATGAAAGGGAGGGGTAAGGGGTATGGTATGTAAAAATTTTTTTTCTGTTTTTGTTATATTTTTCTGTTGTCTTTTTATTTCTTTTTCTGAATTGATGCAAATGTTCAGGGAAATGATCATGATGATGAATATGCAACTATGTGATGATATTGTGAATTGCTGAGTGTATGTGTTGGGAATGTTTGTTTCATTCTTGTAATTTTTTTAATTAATAAAAATTTTAAAAAAACAAACAAAAAACATTGTATGAGAAGTTTGTGATACCTATGCTGGGTCCTCCTCTCTCTCTCTCTGTATGGGGTGGAGCCAGTTTCCGTTCTCATTGTGGGTCCCAGGCACAGTTCCGGAGACAGCAAAGTAACCCCTATGTCCACACTGCAGGGATTGCATGTCAGTGCCAATCTATTAGAGGAAGCCTGAAAGTCTAGACCAGGAAATTCATCTCTGGCTTGCCCTTCTAGAATCTGCACTGCAGGCATGTCAGCTTGTAGATGCTAAAGCAGAGCAAAAACAATTGACTCAGAATGGCCTGGGGAAAAGGCTGACCTGCTTAAGTTATACAATAGAGCACCCTGGAGGGAGGAAAGGTCTATTTCACAGGGAGTAGGGAGGGCATTCACATTCTTACAAAGGGGGATTTCTTAAGGCCAGGAAGCAAGAAGCTCAGAATATGATGCAGGCTCAGATAGAGAAGAACTTGCATCTCAGATTCATCTTGGGCTAATCTTGTTGATAAGAAGGCTAAACTCTGAAGGAGAGCACCAACAAATGCAGAGCCAATTTTCAAAGACTGTGAAAGGTGTGTGTGTGTGTGTGTGTGTGTGTGTGTGTGTATTAGCTTCTGGCACCCAAGAAAATCTTTGTCATAACACTATCTGGATACAAACTTAAGGAACTAAATCTCTGAGTTAACACTAAAAAATATGAAAAAGTACAGTGTGCAAAAAAAGGTTACAAGACAAAGAAACAGGAAATGATGGCCTATCCAAAAGAACAAAATAAAAATCCAGAAACACATCACCAAAGAAGACCAAAATTTGGAAATATGAGAAAAGACTTTTTAAAAATGATCCTCTCTATGTTCAAGGAGATAAAGACAGAAAAAAAAAAAAACACAGAGAAAGAACTAAAGGTTCAGAAAACACTGAATAAATAATATGAGAATTTCAATAACAAGATAGAATTTTTAAAAACGAAACAAACAGAAACACTGGCATTGAAAGCCACAATAACTGAAATGAAAATTTCCCTAGAGGGGGAATTCCAGGGAATTTCTAGAATTCCAAGGTGTCAGAGTAGGGAGCTCTGGGACTCAGACATTCCACCAAAACAGCTGTTGATCAGTCAGAAACTGTCTGAAAAAACTGTTCTGGTATTCCAGAGGCCAGAAGAACACCTAACAGCATCCACGGAAAAGCAGGAAGAAAAGGCTGGTAAACTACAGAGGAGACCAGTGAATTGCTGTCTCCATGTGGTGGCTGCTGGTGCCCATCCCCCACTCTCATGGTGGGCCACCTTGAGGTCCAGTCCCTGGCTAGCTCACTGAAGACAGAATGAAATATAAAAATCCTCTTCCAGACATGAACAGATATTTGCACACCAATGCTCATAGTGTCAGTATTCACAATTGCCAAAAGATTAAAACAACCCAAGAGTCCACCAACAAATGAGTGGATAAAAAGAACACAGTATATACATACTATGGAGTATTATGCAGCAATAAGAAGGAAGGAGGTCCTGAAGTATGTGATTGCATGGATGAACCTTGAGGACATAATGTTGAGTGAAATAAGTCAGACACAAAGGACAGATATTGTATGATTTCACTAATAGAAACTAACTAGAAAATGTAAACTCAGAGTCATAAAATGTAGAATGTGTGGTGCCTAGAGATAGACAGAAGCTTGAGAAGGGAGGGTCAGTAACCTAATATGTACAGAATTATTAACAAGTTTGAACCTAGATGTTTGGGAATGGATAGAGGTGATGGTAGCTTTTTATTGGGATTATAAATAATAGTGACATATTGTAGGTGAATTTGATTGAATTTGGTTGTTTAAAGTCATATATGTAAATACCTTCTCACAAGAACTACTACAAATGTAAAATAAAAACTGATAGAGGGATATATGCAAAAAACATAACTATCACAAACTATGGACTATAGTTAACAGTAATATTTTAATATCTTTCATCAACAGTAACACATTTACTACACCAATACTATGGGTAGACAATAGGGGGAGTTAATGGGTATGTTAATTTGCAAACTGCTGGAATGCAATATACCAAAATGGGCACAGCTTTTTAAAAGGGGGATTTGATAAGTTGCAAGTTTACAGTTCTAAGCCTATAAAATTGTCCAAATGAAGGCATCCAGGGAAAGATACCTTAATTCAAGGAAGGCCAATGGGTCAGGGACACCTTTGTCAGCTGGAAGGTCATGTGGGTGGCATTTGCTTGTCCCTTGCTCCTGGGCTCCATTGCTTTCAGCCTCTGTTCCTTGGTGGATTTTCACTTTGCTTCTCCAGGACTGCCTTTCATCTCTTGGCTTCCCTTGGCTCTCTCCAGGTTCTGGCTGGCTTAACAACTCATGGCAATGTCTGCTGGGCTCCAAGCATCTCCAAACATCTGCGTCCCTGTTTTTCAAGTGATGTCATCTGTGCCAGCTCTCCTCTGCAGTTTCTATTGGCTCTGTCATCTCTGAGGCTTCTGTCATTTCTGACTTCTGCAAAATGTTTCCTCCTTTAAAGGATTCCAATGAACTAATCAAGACCCTCTTGGAATGGATGGAGTCACATCTCCATGTAATCAAAGTCACACTTACTATTGGGTCCATCACATCTCCGAGAGACATTTAATCAGTGTTTCTGCCCTATAATATTGGATTAGGGTTAAAAAGAAATGAATGTTCCCACAAGATTGGATCATGATTAAAACATGGCTTTTCTTGGCTACATAATAGACCCAAACTGACACAATGGGTATAGGAGGACTTGGGTTTTATTTTTATTTCTGATCTGGAGTAATGAAAATGTTCCAAAATTGATTATGAGGATGTATGCACAAGTATGTGATGATCCTGTGAGCCAGTGATTGTATACTTTGGATAGTTTGTATGACATGTCAATATATCTCAATAAAATTGAAAAAATAATACTTTTCCCCAAGAACAGGAGTGAGCATGGTTTGTCACTGATCATGATTTTTGATTAGCAAAGAGGGATTTCTCTGTCCTGACTCTGAACTATTGTTTCAATCCATCCTGAACAAATACAGTGGCAGCCATTGTTTTAACCCCATCACTAACAAAGATGGAGGTAGTAGAAATTGAAAGAAGCAGTGCTTCCTTCAGGGCTGCAGGGAACAGATAGCTGAAGGGCTGCATTTGCTGGGCTGGCCAGGAAAACACAGATTCGGGAAGCCATCAAAGAGACTTTGGGTGTCCTCCTTGATCTCCTTCACAGGGCACTTTTGAACCAGTCTGTGCCCCTTTGGGGGTCCCTGGCCCTATTTTGGTGGGGAAAATACCAACTTGGGAAAGTCCTCACTGGGGTGGCTCTTGTCGAAGGACTTTCCATGCAGGCAAAAGCAGCTAGAGACAACATAAGGAATGTAAAAAACTATACAGGCAAAACAAAAGCAAACAGAGTATATCAAGATTCCTGGAGAAAGAATAGAGGAAAGGAAGCTTTCTCCTAGAGATGGAACAATTGCACATAAAGTGCAATGTTAAAATTGTACTGCATATCCAGGGCAAGAAGCAGATGAAGAAGAGTTGAAAAAATCTGATCAGTTAACATAGGCTATTCTAAAAGTCTAGTGTAAGTTTGTCATGGTTAGGGAATGTGTCAACTTGGCCAAGTTGTGGTAGCTGTTTATCTGATTGGGCAAGTACTGGCCTGTCTGTTGCAATGAGGGCATTTCATAGGATTAGGTCATGATCACGTCAGCTGCATCCACAGCTGATTCCATTTGTAATCAGCCAAAGGGGAATGTCTTCTACAATTAGTGATGCTAAGTCTAATTACAGGAAGCCTTTTAAGGAGGACTCAGAGGAGACAGGCCCCATTCCTGCTTCGGCTGGTGAGCCTCTCCTGCGGAGTTCATCCAGACCCTCCATTGGAGTCATTGGCTTCACAGCCTGCCCTGTGGATTTGGACTCTGTGTTCCTGCAGTCACGTGAGACACTTTTACAAATTTTATATTTGCAAGTGTTCCCTGTTGATTCTGTTTATCTAGAGAACCTTAACTAATACAAAGTTCAACCAAGCATCAAAGAAGACCCTTAACACAAAGCCAGTCAATAATAAAAGCTTAAGCAAGAGTGAGAAACTGACCTTCAGAGCAAAATCCATCAAGATAATCAGATGCCTCGATATCAGCAAAAATTACAAGCCATTTTAAGAAACAGGAAGATATGGCCCAATCAAGGGAACAAATTAAAACTTCAGAGGAGATGCAACTAATCAAAGATGTTCAAACAAATTTCCTAAATCAATACAAGGAGATGAATGAAAATATGCCTAAATATATAAAGAATATTAAGAAGACAATCTGCATAAAGAAGGATTCAAAAATATAAAAAGAGGCATAACAGAAATTAAAGGGATGAAAAACCAAATAGAAGAGATTAAAAATACACTAAAGGTACATTAAAGCATATTTAAACAGGTGAAAGAAAGTATCAGCTAACTAAAAGATAGGGCCATCAAAATCTTCCAGACAGAAGAACAGATAGAGAAGAAAATGGAAAAAAATTTTCAGGGTATCACGGATTTGAATGACAGCATGAAGCACACAAACATACCCATCATGAGTGTCTCAGAAGGAGAAGAGAAGGGAAAGAGGGAAGAAAGAACATTTGAGGAAATAACGGCCCAAAATTTCCCAACTCTTATGCAAGACATAAATATTCATATCCAAGAAGTGCAACATTCTTCAAACAGAATAAATCCTAATAGACCTACACAAAGATACATAGTAATCATGCTGTCTAATGTCAAAAAATAGTGAATTTTGAAAGCAGAAAGAGAAAAGTGATTTGTCAGAAACAACGATTCCACAATAAGACTTAGTTCCAATTTCTCATCAAAAACCATGGTGGCAGGTGCATAGGTGGTTCAGTAGTAGAATGTTCACCTTCCATGCAGGAGACCTGGGTTTGATTCCCAGACCATGCCCTTCCGACCCCCCAAAAAAGAAAAGTAAAAAACAGTGGCAATAGTGGTAGGATATATTTAAGGTACTGAAAGAGAAAAACTGCCAACCCAAAATACTTTATCTGGCAAAAGCATCCTTCAAAAATGAGGGAGAGTTTAAAATCTTCATAGCTAAACAAAAAATGAGAAAGTTCATCAGTAAGAGATCCTTATCTGAAATACTAAAGGGAATTCTTCAGGCTGAGAGGATAAGATGGGAAAGAGTGAGTTGGAGTAGTTTGGAGAAATGAAAATTACTGGTAAGAGTTGCTAGGTTAAAGGATAAAGGGTATAAAGAGAGAAAATATATATATATATATGACATATAAAACTCAAAGGATACAATGTCTGATGTAAGTACTGCCTTTACAGTAATAATATTGATTGTTAATAGATTAAACACCCCAATCAAAAAACATAGATAGGTAGAATGGATAAAACACATGATCCAACTATATGCTGTCTACAAGAGACTCACCTTGGACACAAAAGACAAGGTTGAAAGTGAAAGATTATAGAGAGATATTTCATGCAAATAGTAACTAAAAAAGGCTGAAGTAGCTATATTAATGTTGGACGAAATAGACCGTATGTGCAAAACCATTATAAGAGAAAAAGAAGGACACTATATATGAATAAAAGGAGAAATTCACCATGAAGAAATAGCAATTCCTAAATATTTATGCACTTAACCATGGTGCCCTACAACATGTGGCAAATGTTGGCAAAACTGAAGTGAGAAATAGACATCTGCACAATAATAGTTGGAACTTCATTTCACCACTCTCATCAATAGATAGAACACCTATAAAGGAAGATCAGTAAGGAAACAGAGAACTTGCATAGTATGATAAATGCCCTAGACCTAACAGATGTAAACAGAACATTGCAATTCCAAACTGCAGGATATACATTTTTCTCGGGTGCTCAGGGATCATTCTCCAGGACAGACAACATATGGGCCACAAAACAAGTCTCAATAAATTAAAAAGATTGAAATTATACAAAACATCTTCTCTGACCATTATGGAATAAAGTTGTAAATCTATAACAGACAGAGAACTGGAGAATTCACAAATATATAGAAGTTAAACAACATACTCTTAAATAATCATTGCATCAAAGAAGAAATTGCAGATAAAATCAGGAAATATCTTTAGATGAATGAAAATGAGAACAAAACATATCAAAACTTATGGGATGCAGTGAAGGCAGTGTTGAGGGGGAAATTTATAGGACCAAGTGCTTACACTAAAAAAAGAAAGTGCTAAAATCAAAGACCTAACTAAAAAACTGGAGGAACTAGAAAAAGAACCACAAACTAGCCACAAAGCAAACAGAAGGGAAGAAATAACTGTGATTATTAGAGCAGAAAGAAATTAAATTGAGAATTAAAAAAAAAAAAAAACACCAGTAGAGAGAATTAACAAAGCCAAATGTTGGTTCTTTGAAAACATCAATAAAATTTACAAACCCTTTGATAAACTGACAAAGAAAAAGAGAGCAGGTGCAAATAAATTAAATGAGAAGTGAGAGAGGAATATTACTACTGACCCCAGAGAAATAAAAAGGGTCGTAAAAGGATACTATGAATAACTCTATGCCAACAAATTAGACAACTAGATGATGTAGAGAAATTCCTAGAAACAGCAAACAATCTATACTGACGCGACATGATATAGAAGACCACAACAGACCAATTACAATAGAGATTGAATCATTTATCAAAAGTCTCCCAACAAAGATAAGCCTAGGACCAAAAGTCTTCATAGGTGAATTTTACCAATCATTCCAAGAATAATTAATACTAATCCTGCTTAAACTTTTCCAAAAAATGAAGAGGAGGGAACACTACCTAATTCATTCTATGAAGCTAACATCACCTTAATATCAAAGCCAGATAAAGATACTACAAGAAAATAAAATTACAGACCAGTTTTCTCTCATCAATATATATGCAAAATTCCTCAACAGAATACTTGCAAATTGACTCCAACAGCACATTAAAAGAATTATACACTATGATCAAGTAGGTTTTATCTCAGCTATGCAAGGGTGGTTCATCATATGAAAATCTATTAATATATATATATACCACATTAACAAATTAGAAAGGAAAATTGCATGATCATCTTGATTGATGGAGAAAAGTCATTTGACAAAATCATCACCTTTCTTGATAAAAACACTTCAATAGTTAGAAATAAAAAGAAACTTCATCAACATTATAAAGAGTATATATGAAAACTCATGGTTAATGTTATACTCAATGGAAAAAGACTGAGAACTTTCCCTTTAAGATTGGAAAATAGACGAGGGTGCCCAATGTCACCTATTATTCAACATTGTTCTGGAAGTTCTAGTAAGAGCAGTTAGGCAAGAAAAATAAACAAAAGGCATCCAAACAGGAAAAGAAGAAGTAAAACTTTCACTATTTGCAGACGATATGATCCTACACATAAAAAGTCCTGAAAAATTTACAATAAAGCTACTAGAGAGAGTTAGTAAATGAGTTAAGCAAAGTTGTGGGATACAGGATCAACAAGCAAAAATCAGTAAAGTTTCTATACCCTAGTAATGAGAAATATAAGGAGGAAATTAAGAAAAATAATTCATTCACAGTAGAAACTAAAAGAATCAAATATCTGAAATAAATTTAACCAAGTATGCAAATGACTTGTACCAGAAATCTACAAAATATTGTTAAAAGAAAATAAAGAAGACATAAATAAGTGAAAGGACATTCTGTGCTCATGGACTGGAAGACTAAATATTGTTAAGATGTCAATTCTACACAAATTGATTAGATCGCAGGAATAGAAAAGCCAATTACCAAATTTATTAGGAAGGGTAAGAGGTCCCAAGTAGTGAATATCACCTTGAAAAAGAAGAACAGAGTTGTGGACTCACATTTCCTGACTTTAAAGCATATTACAAAGCTGCAGTGGCCAAAACAGCATGGCACTGACATAAGGATAGATATACTGACCAAATGCAATCAAATTGAGAGTTCATAAATAGACCCTTACATCCATGGCCAATTGATTTTTTTTTTTAGGTGCATGGTCTTGGAATCAACCAATTGATTTTCGACTAGGCTGCCAAGTCCACTCAACTGGAAAAGACTAGTCTCTTCAACAATTGGTGCTGGAAGAACTGCATATTCATGCACAAAAGAATGAAAGAGGACCCCTGTCACACACCATGTACAAAACTTAACTCTAAATATATCAAAACCCTAAATATAAGAACCAGGCTATAAAATTCCTGGAAGTAAACATAGGAGAACATCTTCAAGATCTTGTGTTTGGCAATGTTTTCTCAGACTTTATACCCAAAGCACAAGCAACAAAAGAAAAAATAAATAAATGGGACCTCCTCAAAATTAAAAAAAATTTTGTGCATCAAAGGATCTCATTAAGAGAGTGAAAAGAAACCTACTTAATGGGAGAAAATATTTGGAAACTACATGTCTGATAAGGATTTAATATCCAGAATATATAAAGAAATCCTACAACTCAAAAAAAGACAAACATCCTAATTTGAAAATGGGCAAAAGACTCTAATAGTCAAATCTCCAAAGAGGAAATATAAATGGCTAAAAAGCACATGAAAAGATGCTCAACATCATTAGTCATTAGGGAAATGCAAATCAAAACCATGAAACATCTTTTCATGCCGACTGGAATGACAGCTATTAAAAAATAGAAAATAAAGAGTTGGGGAAGATGTAGAGAAAAAGTACATCTGTTGATGGAAATGTTAAATCATGCAGCTGTTGTGGAAAACTGTTTTGCAGTTCCTCAGAAAATTAAGTATAGAACTACCATCTGACCCAGCAATCCTACTTCTAAGGAATAAACTGAAAAGAATTGAAAACAGGGACTTGAACAGACATTTGCAGACCAACATTCATAGTGGTGTTATTCACAATTGCCAGTAGATGAAAGCAATCCAAGTGTCCATCAACTATTGAATGGATAAACAAAATGTGGTATACACAAACAGTGGAATATCATTCCGCTATAAAAAGGAATGACGTCCTGATGCACGCAACAACATGGACTTGAAGACATCATGTTGAGGAAATTAAGCTAGGAAGACAAGGGCAAATACTGTATGATCTTACTGATTTGAACTGATTAGAATCTGCAAACTCTTGGAGACAGAAATTAGAACACAAGTTACCAGGGGCTGGGGTGAGGATAGAAAATGGGAAATTAATGCTTCATTGGTGGTTTGGAGCTTTGGAAAAGTTTTGGAGTTATGTGGCGATGAAGGTAGCAAGACATTGTGAATGTAATGAATTCTATTGAATTATGTGTTAGAACATGATTAAAAAGGGGAAATTTTAGGTTGTACATATGTCAGTAGAATACTTTCTTTTTAAGAAAACCATAGGACTGTGCAACACAGATAGTGAACCCTAATGTAAACTATGGACTATAGTTAATAGTATGATTATATTAATATTGTTTCATCAATTGTAACAAAGGTTCTACACAAATACAAAATGTTAATAAAAGGGAAAACATGGATGGGGGATATATGGGAACTCTGTATTTTCTGCATGATTTTTATGTAAACCTACAACTTCTCTAATAAACAATTTTTTAACCCCAAACAAAGAAACAAAATTCATACATACAAAACAATATTCACTTGCATTAATATATACAAATAAACAGATACACAATGTGTCACTAGAGTTATTGACTGTGGTGCTGTGTGTGTGTGTGGAGATGGAACCAAGGATAAAAGAGAATAAATAAAAGAGAGCCTTGCAAATAATGTAAGAAGTATGATTTTTTCAATCCTCTGCATTTAAGGTCCAAAATAAACAAATTAACAGGAATTTGAAATTTCCTAAATTTCTGAGTAATTGCAGTCTAAAGTCTATACATTCTCATATGACCCAATGGGTCTTATACTGAAAGGAGAGGGGTTTTTTTGTTGAATTAGTTTTTAAAAAAATTGAGTAACTCCTTCTGCATTGGTCCTTCAACTTGTGTAAATCCCTGTTGCTCTTCACGCACAGCAGACGTTGTTATTTTTTTCTTGGTAGTCCGACCTGTGTCCCTCATGGTGAGCTTTTGTAAACTTCAATCTTCCAGCCTCCTTCCACAGTTCTGTCTTCTCCTTTCTTTTCATCACTGAGCTTACCAACAACTTCTTTCTCCCTGTTCCAGTTAGGGCTCTTGATGATAAGAAGCAGAACCTATACTTCTTATCCTAGCAAACTTGGGATTTTTAAGGATGTGGCAGTCAACAGAATCCACAGGAAGCTGGAGGAACAAGCTTGGAAAATAAGCAGCACCCAAAGGGGGTCTGGAGACTGGGTTGCAGGAAGAATCTGGTTTGCTCTGGTGGCTGGAGCCTCTGACATTACTGCTACCAGGGTAGGACAGTGTTGCTGGACAGCACACTTGCATGAATGAAGCATACCCTCCTGTAGTGGTAAGCCTCCAAAATGGCCCTGATGATCTTTACCTTCTGGATCTCACACCTGTGACTAGACCCCTCCTGTATAGGGCGTTCCTGTGAATCCAGTGGGATATTGTGGAAATGATGGCATATGACTTCTGAGGCTAGGTTATAAAAGACATTGTGTTTTCTACCTTGCTCTCTCGGACCATTTGGTCTGGGGAAAACTAGCTGCCTTATCACCAGGTCACTCATGCAGCTCTTCGGAGAGGTCCTTGAGGAGAGAAATTGAGACATCCTGCCAATAGCCATTGACAACTGGCCTCCTGCTAAAGGCCATATGATTGAACCATCTTGGAAGTGGATCCTCCAGCCCCAGTCAAGCCTTCAAATGACTTCAGGCCCAGCTGACATTTTGGCTGCAATCACACAAGAGACTGAGCCAGAACTACCCAGCCAAGCCACTTTTGAATTCTTGATGAACAGAACTGAGGAAATAAATGTTGTTTTAAGTTACTAAGTTTTGGAGTGATTTGTTATGCCTCAGTAGATAATAATACACCTCCTCTTCACCTTTGGGTCACCTTCCTCACTTTGGAAGGGGGTGTTTCAGAGTTTCTGATTGGCTGAACTAAGTCATGGCCCATATCCTGCTGCCAGGGGGCCTGTGGAGTGGAGCGAGGTGAAGACATTTCTCCTTTGCCTCTTTAGGGGGAGGCGGGGCACTGTTTCTACACATCATGGGAAGCCCCCTAAATAGGAAGTTATTTGGCATTTTGACAGTCAAGATAAATGAAGAAATATCTAGTTCCTCATTGTATCTGAATTCCTGTAATGTGTCAAGATCATCCTTCTCTCTCTTTCCTTCTTTCTTGTCTCTAAGGGAGATGCACCCTTACTTAGCTCCAAAGCTAATCTTGATTTCTACTTGTGCCCTTGGTCCTATTCACTCCATTGGCCTCAGATCTTTCATTCATTACCTTCTTTCTTGCTTATATCTTTTAATGTTGCCTCTGTGTGCAGGCATACTAGGTCCCCTGTTCTGAGTTATCTTCCCTCATTTCTCCTTCCCCAGTAGGAATAGATTGGCTGAGGGTCTTTTATGTAGTGAAGCACTGGGATCATCACCTACCTGGGTCAGAGGGTGTGGGGTGGGAGATAAGTCATGACCGAATGACCACAAAGCCCATGTCCACACACTCCAGGAAGACGGAAACAGGGGTCATGGTTGGTTGACTGTACATCTTTGGCAGGTACACTGCACACCTCCACCATTCACAGAAACAGAGAAAGATTCTGAAGAATGGATGAGGCACCTGAGGTTCTTCTACTCTCACAAGCTAGGAAGTGACTAGACCGCAAATTCCTTGAGGAGAGGAATTGTGCTTTGTTGTTATTATACCCCAGTGTCTAGTACAATGCCTCATACATAGGATACTATGAATATAATACATAGAATATTTATGCTCAACAAATATTTGTTGAATGAATAGTTGGAAGAAGAAGTGAATCGATGGAATGGATGGGAGTTACTTTGATAACCCCATATGCATGATTGAAATGGTTTTCCCCACACAGGTCTTTGGGAGAGGCATGAAAATAAATGCTGTGCTTGTCTTGGTTTGGGTTCCTCCAAAGGCTGGCTCTGAAACAAGGATTTGATAGCTAGTAGATTCCTTGGGAAGTACAGAAGATACCAGTAGTGACATGGAGAAGGGAAGACAGACAATAAAGGCTGAATTATTTAAAAAAAAAAAAAAAGCCTTAGTATTATACCACCTGAGGGGTGAAGGAACCAGAATATTTATATCAACTCCTGAAGTCATTGGTTGAAAGGCTATTCCCAGGGGAGTGGGAGTGGGTCACTCCACAGTACTGTTAGCTTGCTGCCCACATAGGCACAGTGATTCTAGTCTGAGTACAAAAGGTCCAAGGACCATGAACAGAGCCTGTAGAGCTTAATAAGTGTTGGCTTCTCCCCAAAACCCCCACCCTCCACCATTAGTTTAAAAGTCCCTTGAGTATAAGAAACACTTTTGTTTATTCTTGACTTCCCACAACCTAGCACATATTTTGCACATAGTAATGGTCAATAAATATTAATTCTTTCCTGAATGATGACATTTCAGGGTAGCTTCTTCCCAATGATTTTTTTGTATTGCCTCCATACATCTTAGACTTTTGGGGCAGAATGAATTTCATGTCTTTATATCTTTATTGATTAGGTATATAATTGAACATGAACTGAGTTACATACTTTTGCAAAATTTCTCATGCCATTGCATTCATAAATGAATTTTTAAAAAGTCTCTGTTAGACCACAATTCCTAACCGGATTTTTTTTCCTAGGCTGCTCAAAGCAAATACCATGAAATGGGTTTGGTTAAACAATGGAAATTTTATTGCTCATGGTTTTGAGGCCAGGAAGATGTCCAAATCAAGGCATCACCTAGGTGATGCTTTTTTGCTGAAAACAGGCTGCTGGCAATCTTTGGCTGCTCTATCACATGGCAAAGCACATGGCAGTGTCTCTTGGTCTCTCCCAATTCTTCTGAGTTTCATTGCTTTCAGCTCCCTGCTTCCCTGGCTTTCTCTCTATCTGAATTTCCCAGGAAAATTAAGGGCTCCAGTAATAGGATTAAGACCCATCCTAATTGAGGTGAACCTCAGCTTAACTGATATAACCTCTTGAAAGTTTCTACTTACAATGGGTTTACACCCACAGGAATGAATTAGATGTAAGGACACATTTTTCTGGGCTACTGTGGTGGTTTGTAACTGTGTGTCGCTTAAAGCTGGAGGTCCACCAGTTAAGACATTGTAAGACCTTGTGAGAGTAGGCTGTTTTTGTTGACATCCTTAGCTTTAGGATTTCATCTTTTTTTTAATTGCCCCTAGACCACTAGTTGCTGATGCTGTCTTTCTGCATGTCCATAGATGGTAAAACTAAGGAAATGAACTTTGAAAATGAGCATCCAGAAACGGATTGTTAAAAACAATGGCATAAATGCTTTTTGCACATCATGGGGTATCCAGACTAATGTCTAGCTCCAGATGCCTCTACTGTGCCCCTATAACTTCCTTGACATAAAAGAGTGTCATCTCCATCTGGGATTGGTAGCTAGGTGGCAAAGAGGGATGGAGTTGTTTCCTAGGTCCCAGGACTCACTGTGAAACCAGAGCAAATGTGTACCCTCCAGGACTCTCCTGTTGCTCAATATCTGACTTTGCCTTTTTTCCCACAACCTCTTCCCTAAAGCTTACTTTCCTTCCCCCATTTTGCCATTCCTCCCTGCTTTTCTCTTTCCATCTCTCTCCCTCCTTTCCTTTCTCCTTCCTTCTTTCTCCCCTTCCATTCTATTTTCTTTCCCTTCCTTTTTTTTTATTTTCAGAAATCAACCCTAGTTCCATCGTCTGTTTTCTCATGATCTTGGTATTTATAGTATGTTCTCTTACCCCAGGTCTGGGCTAAAATATAATCCTTATCATTTCCAGGGGAGTTGGATTACCTTGATGCTCTTCTTTATTTCCTAAAGGATGCATGTATTTCTTGAAAAGCTTCCCAAGAACGCAGTGGTATCTACAAAAGCCCAGAATATGATGCCTTAAGAGGATTGTTTATAAAATCATCATCCATAGTCTTTGGTCAATAAATAGCAAATCCAGGAAACCAATCTCTGGGACTGTATACTTGGTTTTGAAACAGTCCCAGCCAGTATCTGACTTAGAGCCAGGAAAGGGAGAGAGGGAGGAAGAGTCATATAATTTCCATTTAAATTGAGAATCTTTTTGCTAGAAACCCAGAGGCCTCACTGCTGACCTCCCGCTGTTTGCTTCCCTTTATGCATCCTATTCAGAGGACAGCATGATGATTCCCTGAACATATTACTGTAGCTCTTCCGGCAGATTCTCTCTTCTAGGAATGTCACGAACGAATTACTATGCGGTGTTGGCGTGGGGCCTCCGCCAGCAGGAGCCAATTATTTAAAAAATTTCCAAGCAAATCAGATCAGTGTTTTGCAAGTTACTGGCCAAGAATCTTCAGAAAGCCACGAGGCATTCCTTTGCTACATTATTTGTTGCTGACCTAGTTGCCTACAGATCTCATCATCCGCAGGTCCACACTCTTGGTAGAACATCAGCTCACACCCATTTGCAGTAGTCCAATTGAGTAATTTCACTTATCAAAACTGTAAGTGGGTGTTTGATCAGATCAGATCATTAAATTTCTTAATCAGGGAGCACACACTCCCCCTTGCCAGATGGATTTATCTGCACCTATTTGTGACATTACTTAATCACATTTTGCCATGCTGTCAAGGCCATGTTTCAGAGAGGAAATATGTTTCCTTGGCTAGATAAAGCATACGCTGTCCAAATCTGGCATCTTCATCTTAGAGAAAGAGATTTCGCTGAATTGGAACGTGTAAGAATACATGTCCTGGTAAAATAGTTAGCAGTCAGCAAATGGAGAGATTCTGCCACAGCTGATTAGGATTCTTAACAAAACCATTTGCTTATACAAGGAATGGACTCTGTCTTCATCAGCAGCTGTTAGCACATAAAATGGGTATTCAAAATTGTTTAGCCTTAGGAATAAAAGAGTAAGCACAAGAGCAATGGACCACAGTGTCAGGTTTTGTTGTTCATGCTCTTTTCTCCTTGAACTGTCAGGCTGTCTGGAGCTGGTGCTGTGCCCTACAGCCAGGTGTTCGTAATAGATCAGCAAGGAGGTCATAACATCACTTAGACAACAACTCCAAGATTTTATGCCTTTTTCCATCAGGCATTTCTCCTGCTATTTAATCTAAATACTTTCTGGTAAAGTTTCATTCTATTTCATCTTATTTTATCAAGAGAAAGGGCTTATTCAGTCACTAGTATGCATGTGCAGTATAATTTTGACTTACTGGAAAGTGCAAAGATTAGTTGTGCAGTTTCATTCAAGTTTTGAGGACCAAAAGAAAAAAAATTTTTTTAAACATGCATTGTGAAAAATGCTTGAGAAATTTATTGGTTTATTCTTTGTCTAAACCCAACAGTTTTCTTTGATTGTGTGGCTTTTACAATATAATGGGATCTAGGGTACATTATTATTATTTTGCAATATGATCACTTTAGGAGATTAGTCTGAATTTTTTCCAGTTCCTCCATTATATTGAGAGATTTTGGTTTGTGTTTGTTTCTATTTCCCCCTTTTTGCTATAGGAGGAAAAAATGTTAATTGAGATATTAAAATCCTTATTCATCAGTATTCTCTAGAGAAACAGAGCCAATAGGTTGTGTATGTGTGTGTGTGTGTGTGTGTGTGTTGAGATTTATTTTAAGGAATTGGCTCCTGAGATTGTGGGGGCTGGCAAGTCTGAAATCTGTAGGGCAGGTCGGCAGACTGGAAACTCAGACAGGAATTGTTATTGTAGTTTTGAATTAGAATTAAGAGACTAGTGTAGGTCACTTTCAGTTATTCCTCAGCCTCTGAGTAGAAATTCATCATATTAACATTCCAACTTAAAATTTACCATATATTCTTATCTACTGTACATGAAGAAACGTGTAAAGTTTTCTGCCCCCAGGTATTTCTGGGTATTTTCCAGATCAGGGACTGGTCCATCATCCCTTGCTATTAAGCTGGCTGAGTGAGGACCCCTGAGTGGCTGAGAAGGAGGCGTCTTGCTCTGGCACTCCACATCACGCTTCCTTGTTGCAGGACACTGGGGCCTCAATGCCGCAGATCTGCAAGCCTGTTACCTTGTCCCTGTGTCACCCTGGCCAATAATGCTTTTATGAAAGAGAGAGTGGAATAGTACTTCTTACTATATCTTTTCAAGTGGGGGCTTTGGTGTGGGGAGGCAGAGGTGAGCACAGATTTGTTGCTGAGGCCCCACTGTAACAGCTCATCAACACAGCTCTCTCTTCTCTGCCTCGAGCCTTGGACTGTTGTGCAGTTCAAGCCATTGCGGTCCACCTCGTTGGCCTGGGATCAGTTCTCTTGGCTCCACCTTTGGGGAGGCTGTGCAGAAGATGCACAGAAGACAAAAGAAGTTCTTGGTGCTCATACGACCATGACAGCTCTACTGTCGATAAGGAGATGAGCTGTTAACACGTAATGGGGAGGGTGCAGTGATTTGAATAGACGGCATGTCCCAGCTGGGTGGCTCAGACCCCAAAGTGCTGAATCAGTCCTTTCAGTTCCCATACACTGTCCCTTTTCTCCTTGAGTGCACACATGGAACCATGGAGGCTGGTTGGACTGGTTTCCTACGACAGCTGCAAGATGCATCTGGAGCCACCAATTCCCCTCCTTCCTTTAATCCTGAAGCTAAGTCTGGCTCACAGTGACAGCCTCCTCTCCCCTTGGCTCCATCATCCTTCCCTGCATCTCACTTCTGTTGGGAAAACCCCGGTGCATTGGATAGCTCTTATTATCTTTTATTCACTACAGGATTTCAGTTGTTATTTCTACGTGGCTCTTTAGCCCCCATTTAAATCGAGTGACATGAACAGAAAAGAGGGGATAGAAGCATTAATTAATGCCACATGCCTAACATATTGAGTATCATCTCTGCTCCAGCAGTACTTTCACAGTCCATGGTTTTAAGTTATCTTTCTTCACCTTGTAGAAATATTCTTGTGTTACCCAAGGCTGCCTTTTGAGGTATAAGGCCTCTTTTCACAAGGGAAACAGAGTGAAGCAAATTATATATTTTTGAAAAGTTTTTCTTAAAGAAGGTTTATTGAGATATAACTGGTCTATAATAAATTGCATGTGTTAAAAATATATACTTTAGTAAGTTTTGACATATGTGTATACTCATGAAACCATCACTGTAAATCAAGATAATGAACATATCCATCAACCCCCAAAGTTACCTTGATGTGTCTTTGTATTCTTTTTCTTTTCAGGCTTCTTTCACCAGTGCAAAATTATTTTGAGATTTATTTATGTCATTGTATGTGTTAACAGTTCATTCCTTTCTGTTGTTGAGAAATATTCTAATGTATGGACATACCATGATTTGTTTATTTATTTACAAGTTGATAGATATTTAGATAATTTCTAGTTCTGGGATATTACAAATAAAACTACTGTGAATATTAATGCACAAGTCTTTATACAGACATATGCTTTAATATAAATTGGGTAAAACCTAGGAATGGAATGGTCGGGTCATATGGCAGGTATATATTTAATTTTTAAAGAAATTGCCACACTGTTTTCCAAAGTGGCAATAATTGAGAATATATTTCCTGGGTATACTCACCAACTCTTGGCATGGCCAATCTTTTTTTTTTTTTTTGGTATAGAAGTTTTAAATAGTCTTTGTTCTAGTTTGCTAGCTGCCAGAATGCAATACACCAGAAACGAAATGCTTTTAAAAAGGGGAATTTAATAAGTTGCTAGTTAACAGTTCTAAGGCTGAGAAAATGTCCCAATTAAAACAAGTCTATAGAAATGTCCAATCAAAGGCATCCAGGGAAAGATACTTTGGTTCAAGAAGGCCGATGAAGTTCAAGGTTTCCCTCTCAAATGAGAAGGCACATGGCAAAAACAGTCAGGGTTTCTCTCTCATCTGGAAAGGCACATGGTGAACAAACTGCTAGCTTTCTCTCCTGGCTTCGTGTTTCATGAAGCTCCCCAGGAGGCATTTTCCTTCTTCGTCTCTAAAGGTTGCTGGCTGCTAGGCTCTGTTTTTCTTGTGGCTATGTCGTTGTGCTCTCTCAGAATATCCCACTTTCTCCAAAATGTTTCCTCTTTTATAGGATTCCAGTAAACTAATCAAGACCTACCCGAATGGGTGAAGACATGTCGTCACCTAATCCAGCTTAACAACCACTCTTGATTAAATCACATTTCCAGGGAGATGATCTAATTACAGTTTCAAGCATACAATACTGAATAGGGATTAGAAGAAACAATTGCCTTTACAAATGGGATTAGGATTAAAACATGGTGTTTTTAGGATACACACATCCTTTCAAACCAGCACAGTCTTTATAATTTTAGCCTTTCTGATACATGTAGTGTATATTGTTGTGATTTAAATTTTCATTTCTCTAAAAACTAGTAATGTTGGGCATTTCTTCAAGTGTGTATTTGACCTTCCTATATCTTCTTTGGTGAAATGTCCATTCAACTCTTTTGTCCATTTTTAAATGGGATTGTTTGCTTTATTATTCGGTTTTGAGAGGGGTTTATATATTCTGAACACAAGTTCTTTGGCAAATATATGTTTTGAAAATATTTTATTTCAGTCTGTATCTTGTCCTTTTTTTTCTTATCAGTGTCTTTTGGAGAACAGACATTTAAAATTTTCATCAAGTCCAAGTTTTCAGTTATTTAAAATTATGGATCATTCTTTTGGTGTCACATCTAAGAAACCTTTGCCTAACTCGAGGCTACAATGATTTTTACCCATGTTTTCTTCTAGAAGTTTTGTAGTTTTAGGTTTTACATTTGGTTATATGATCCCTTTTGAATTTTTTTTTTTTAAATAGTGCAAGGTATGGATTGAAGCATTTTTTCCTTTTCTCATAGATATCCATTTTGTAGCTTTGGTGAAAAGACTATCCTTTCTCCACTGAATTGTCTTTGTGCTTTTGTAAAAAAATCAGGTGTCCATATATATGCTTCCTACTTCTTGGCTCTCTATTTAGTTTCATTGATCTATTTGTCTCCTGACATCAATATCACTCTGTCCTGATTACCATAGCATTATAAAATACTT
Source organism: Tamandua tetradactyla (assembly GCF_023851605.1). NCBI lineage: Eukaryota > Metazoa > Chordata > Mammalia > Pilosa > Myrmecophagidae > Tamandua > Tamandua tetradactyla. The sequence goes on along the minus strand of NC_135334.1, from coordinate 28,517,447 downwards.
GAATTCAGGTAACATTAGTTCACACATTTTGTTCTTCTTTTTCAAAGTTGTGCTGGCTATTCTAGGTCTTTTGAATTTGCATATGAGTTTTAGAGTCAGCTTGTTGGGATTTTCATCAGGACTGTATTGCACCTACAGATAATTTGGTGAGAGTTGACATCTTGACAATACTGAGACTTCAGGCCCATTGACAGAATATACTTCTCCATATATTTGGGTCTTTAATTTCTCTCAACAGTGTATTCTAGTTTCCAATGTACAGGTCTTACACATCTTTTGCACAAGTATTTCATACTTTTGTGTTATTACAAATGATATCTTTCAAAATTTTCAATGAGGTATAATAGATTTTTTGTATAATCCATTGTATTTTTTACATAGACATTAATCCATCTGCAAATAGAGTATTACCTCCTTCTTTCTGATCTGGATGCTTTTTGTTTGTTTTTCTTGCCCTATTGCAATGGCTAGGACTTTTAGTACAATGTTAACTGAAGTGATAAGAACATTCTTTTCAAATGGTGAAACAACCTTGCATTCCTGGAACAAGCTCCACTTTATGATGATATATTATCTGTATATATTGTTAGGTTTGATTTGCTAAATTTTTGTTTATAAATTTTAAATATATGTGCATGAAGGTTATTAGTCTATAGCTTTCTTTTTATGTAATTATCTTGTTTTGGTAACAAGATTCTTGTGGCCTTCTATAATGAGTAGGGATATATTCTTTCCTCTCCAATTTTCTGGAAGTGTTTGGTGGAATTCACAGATAATTCACATCTGGGTTTTGTTGCACTTCTTTCTTGCAAATTTAATTTCTTTAATAGATATGCTTTTATTCAGGGTATTTCTCTCTTTTTATTGCACACTGAGATTTTATTAAAGGAAGAGAATAATCATGGTCAACCTTATTTAATCATTTTGTATTATCAAAGCCCACTTGTCAGCAGTACATCCATAGGAAGATGGATAGGGGAAGGAGGAGAAAGTACTCCAAAAGAACTTCAAGGGAAGCTGCTTCTTCTGAGTGAACTTTAGTATTTGTGTCTTTCAAAGCATCTGTCCATTTTATGTGTTATTCATAATATTCTCTTATTATTCTTTTAATATCTGTAGAATCTGTAGTGATGTCAATATTTTCTTTTTCTTGATCAGTCTGACAAGAGGGTCCATTGATTTTTATCTATTATTTTTGTTTTCTTATTCATTGATTTTCATTCTGATTTTTATTATTTCCTTTCTTCTCCTTACCATGGATTAAATTTGCTCTTCTTTTTCTGGTTTCTAAGATGGAAGCTGAGGTCATTTATTTGAATCCTTTTTTCTTTTATATGATAGGCATTTAGAACTGCATGTTTCATGCAGGTACTACTTAAATGACATCCCACAAATTTCTATGTGTTGTGCCTTCATTTTTGTCCAGTTCAATATATTTTTAACTTCTCTTTCAATTTCTTCTTTGGACCACTATATTATTTTGTTTTCAAATTTTGGGAGATTTTCCAGAGAACTTTCTGCTATTGATTTCTAGTTTAATTTCACTGTAGTAAAAAAACATACTTTGTATGACTTGACTTCTTTCAAATTTTAAATTTGAGACATGTTTAATGGCCAAAATTGCAATTTATTTTTGGTAACTGTTCTTTACCCTCTTGAAAAGAATGTGGAGCTTACCTTTTTAGGGAGGTAGGATGTTCTGTAAATGTCTACTAGGTCACATTGATTGATTGTGTTGCTCAAGTCTTATGCCCTTGGTTCTTTTATCCACTAACGAAAGATGTGTATTGAAATCACTGACAATAATAATGGATTGACTTATTGGTCCTTGTAGTCCTATCAGTTTTTCTCCAAAAATTTTGAATCTCTGTTATTAGGTGCATAATCATTTGGGATTATGTCCTCCTAATAAATGGACTCCTTTAGTATTATGAAATGACCTTTATCCCTGGTGATATTTTTGCTGAGATCTAATTTACTTCTTATCTGACAACCTTTTGCTTTTAATTTGGGGTGTTTTGATCAGGGATTGCAAACCTTTTCTCTGTTTTCTTATTTTAATGGTTGCTTTAAAGTATACATCTCTAACTAATCACAGTCTTTTTTTCAAATGATATAACCACATCACTTATAGTATAAGAATATTCAGATAGTATATTTACATTTCTTCCCTCCCAGTCTTTCTGCTATTGTTTTCATGCATTTTACTTTTACATATGTTATAATCATCCTAACATTGTAATGATGTAGGCTTTAGTAGTCAATTATCTTGTAAAGAAATTTGAATAATAAGGGAAAAAAATTGTATATTTACATATATAGTCACCATTTCCAGTGTTCTTTCCTTTGTATAGATGAAGATTTTCATCTGGTATCATTTTTCTTCTATCTGTAGGACTTCCTGTAGCATTTCTTGCAGTAGAAGTCTGCTGATGATACATTCTTTCAGCTTTTGCATATCTTAAAAACTTTATTTTGCCTCCATTTTTTAAACTTTTCATTGTGAAATATAATTTACATACATAAAGTAAACAATAACAAAACAACAACAAAGAAAAGAGCAATGATTTTCAGAGTACATCTTAACAAAAAGATGCAAAACAGATTTCAGAGTTTGGAATGGGTTATCTTTCTACAACTTCAGGCCCTACTGCCTAGCTGCTCCAAAACACCAGAGGCCAAAAGAAACATCAATAGAGTGATTCAGCAGTCATACTCATTTGTCAAATCCTATCTTTTCTATTATAACTCCTCCTTCTCCTTTGATCCTACTCCCAATCTATACAGATCTTTGGGGTATGCCCATTCTAATTCTCTCATGTTGAAAAGCAGTATTGATGATATAGGATGGGGGATGGAATTAGTTAGCTGGCCTATCTGTCCTAGGAACCCACTGAAGGTCATAAGTTTCAGGCAAGCAAACGTAGTACATGAAACTCTTTTTGAGTCTCAGAGCCCTATGTGTTCTTTAGGGTTAACAGAAATGATGTTGGTTGGGATTTGGCAATTTTGGTAATCAGCAATATCTAGCTGAAGTTTGCATAAAAGTAGTCTCCAGAATAGCCTCTCAGTCCCATTTGAACTCTCTCAGCCACTGATCCCTTACTTTGTTATGTTTCTTCTCCCCATTTTGGTTCAGAAAGCACCATCAATCCCATGGTGCCAGGTCCATCCCTGGGAATCATATACCATGCTTTAAGAAAGACCTTCATCCCTGTCTCTACTGTCCCACACAGGGGTGAGGGCAACAACTCTCCTTGCAGATTTGGGCTTAGCGAGAGAAGGAGAGAGGCCATATCTAAGCAATGAAAGAGGTTTCCAGGAAGCAACTCTTAGGCATAATTATAAGTTGTCTTATCTTCTCTGCTACAGAAATGAGTTTAGTATGGGCAATCCTCAAAATCAAGATCTTGGCATGTTTTCTTGGGAATCCCAATTATTGCCTCCATTTTTGAAAGATAGTTTTACCATGTATAGAATTCTAGGTGATAGTTTTTTCATTCAGTATTTTAAAGATGTTGATCCACATTCTCCTCACTTGTGTTGTCTTTGTTACCCTTATCTTTGTTTCTTTGTAGGTTCTGTGACTCTTTTCTTCAGAATGTTTTTAATGGTTTCTCAATTTTTAATTTTTTTTTTTTGGCAATTTGATTATGCTTGTTGTGCCTGAAGTTTTTTGAACTTATATTTGTGGACCTATAGTTCTCATCAAAATTGGAAAAAAATTTGGCTGATATTTATTCACATATTTTTCTTCTATTTTCTTTCATCAGTACTCCAGTTGCATGTATATTAGATTACTTGAAATTGTCCCACAGCTCATTTCATAAAATTCTATTCCTCTCTGTGTTTCATTTTGGATAGTGTCTAATTCAATAACTTCACATTTACTAATCTTTTCTTCTGCAATGTCTACTACAATGTTAATCCCATGAAATTTAGTTTTCATTTCAGGCAGATATCAAAGTTTTCATCTGTGGCAGTTTTATTTGAGTCTTCTATATATAGCTCCTATATCTCTACTTAACTTTTTGAACATACGGAAATAGGTTGTAAGAACTGTTAATTCTGGATTGGTTTTGATGGATGGATTTTTCTGTACGTTATGGGTCAAATAGGTCATTCCTGCTTCCTTGAAAGCCTGTTACTTTTTTTATTGCATGTAAAACTTGTGAATTGTATTTTGCTGGGTGCTGAATTTTCTTCTGGGGGCCAAGTTCAGTTTGCCAGGAAATACTTCAATGATTTCTAGTCTTGTTTTTAAGATGTATTATGCAGCACAGAGCAGCATTTAGTTTAGGACTGATTTTTGCTAATTTTGGTCTCTCTTAACCTATCTTGGCCAGAAGCAGATGTCTTTTTGATAAATTTTTAATTTGAGGAAAATTGTTGAAGGCTTGAGAAGAAAATGGCAGTACCTAAAGTGCCAGTACTCTGTAATCAACCTTGTCTAGGCTAGTATTTCACTCCTTTTAGTTCTATGGATAATTTTACTGACCTCTAATAGTTTTGTTAGCTAATAAAAATAAATATCCATAAACAACAAATCTAAATTTTCTTTTTATGGCATTTCTTCTTCTCCTTTCTTCTAGTTTTTTATGAGATTTACATAATTTTTCAATTTGTCTGATGTATTCATGCTGGATAAGGGGTAGATTTAAGTAATATTTTAAATAAGACTTTAAAGAGTGGGAGAAAGATCAAAGGTGATGGTGGAGATAAACAGAGAAGGTAGGGTTTAACAAATGAGTATGCTTGCTGAATCATTATATTGATATTTCTTTTAGTCTCTAGTATCTTAGAGCAGCTAGGAGTTAAAACCTAAAATTGTGGAATTGAACCCATACCAAACTCTGAAATCTGTTCTATAACTAATTGTGCTGTGCTTTGAATTTATTGCTTTTTTGTATATATGTTATTTTTCACAAAAAAAAAGAAAAAAAAGTGATGATAACAAATATATACATTTGTCCTACCCTCCAATGTTCTGGAGGAGCTAGAAGGAAAAATTGAGATGATGGTGTGGTAGCCCATGACAAACGCTGGGATCTGTCCTGTAACTTCTTGTTGAAGAGTGCTTTGAAAACTATTGCTTTTTTCTTTCTTTGCTTTCTATATATGTTATACTATACAATAAAAAAAAAGGTTAAAAAAAGCTTAATGACTTAAAAAACATTTTGTTGTATTCGTAGATTATGTGAGTCAGGAATTCATGTAGAGCACAGTGGGGATAACTTATCTTTCTTTCACAATGTTCAGTGCCTGAGCTAGGAAATCTCAGTTGTTCAATGTGACTCAATAGCTAGGGATTGAAGTGAATCTGGAGGTGTCTTCACTTGCATGTTTACTTAGCTGTAAACATAGATTATTTTTCTATGCTGGCTATTATCCGTAACTTCATCTGTGTCTGTTCACAGAGCATCTATATGTAGTCTCCCTGTGGCCTGGGATTCCTCATGGTGTCCTCAGGGAATTTGGACTCTTTACATGGCAACTCAGGGCTCCAAAAGCAAGTGTTCTTATGTGTAAGGTCAAAACTTTATTAACCTTTATGACCAAGCCTTGGAAATCACACATGGTTATTTCTACCATGTAGAAGTCATAAGCTCACCTAGATCCAAGGGAAGGGAATTAGACTTCATCTCTTGAAAGAGTATTAGCAGAGTCACATTGTAGAAGTGCATATGAGATATTATTGCAATCATCTTTAGAAAAATGTAGTCTACCACAGTGTACCTCTAGTCACAAATAGTCATAGTCATCTCTACATGCAAAATTCAGTTACCCTCTTCAAAATCTTCAAAATCTCATCACATTATAGTATCAGTTCAAAGTTCAGTATCTCGTAAAATAAATTAGACCCAGATGCCAATGGGGCTTCCCTGGTGCAACTATTCTAGTATAATTCTTCTTGTTATAAATGTCTGTGACAATTACAATAGACAAGTTATCTGTCCCTTCCTCCACACACAGGTGGGACAATCATAGGATAATTGCTATAGCATTCCAATTATTAAAGAGGAAAAATGAAAGGCACACAGCTAAAACTGGTTCATAGCAATTTGAAAATCTTCCTAAGCACATGTTGTCGGTTCCTTAGTTGGACTTCAGGATGCTTGACTTTTGGTTCTACCTTCTGAGTCATCTTTCTTTATCCATAGAAAAATAATCTATGTTTACAGCTAAGTAAACTTATCAATCTGCTTCCTGCATATAAAAGCTTAAGGATTTAAAGTCCTCTACTCATTTTGTGATTTATCTGTTTCTTTTCTTTTATAAAAATTTTGTGAACTTCCTGTATATTACCCTGTAGTACACCTCATCAGTTAAACCCAAATGCCCACCAATCTCTTTGAGATTAGTCCTTCTTTACCTTGTATCTCTGTGAAGCTGCAATAATACCTACACCCTTATCAACCCTAGAATTTTTGTTTAATAGAGAAGGCTTCAAGGAATGTTCTTAAGATACTTAGAAGGCCTTGTGTCTATTTGAAAGATAGGTCTCAGTGTTGCTAGAGAGAGAAAAGTAAACTCTAAGTCTCTCTATGATCTCAACAAAGAATTTTGCAGTCACAATCTTGGCTTTGTATTTCCCCTGAGATCTTTTCATATTTTAGCATCTTGAATTTGGTCTTCACTCTAAGGACATTTTAGGTTTTGAGAATTTTCTACTGTAGGAGAATGAAGATGCTTAATAGTTTTATTTAAAACCAACAGGTTCTAGCTCTTTTACTTTCTTCTAAATTTTTCATGAATTCCAAACAGTTCCTTTTCTGGCTTAGCTGTATGTTTGGTTTTTGTTTGTTTGTGTGTTTGTTTTTTACCATTTTACCAATTTGGCTGATTAAAATAACTCAGTTTGGTATTATGGCACTCTGCTTGGAAATATATGCTTAGTCAAATTCACCAGTTCATCAGGTGTTTTTTTATTTGTTTGTATGTTTTGGTTTGGTTTTTGGTTTTCTGGTGCATGGTCTGGGAATCAAACCTAGGTCTCCCACATGAAAGGTGAGCATTCTACCACTGAATCACCCGTGTACCCTAGGTGTATTTTTATTTCCACATCATTGCAAAAATTCATTGTGAAAAAGCAATGCCATGAACAATTGAACTAGAGCACACAAAAGAACAAATGACAAGAAAGACAGAAAAAATGGAACTGGATATTAGGGAAATGATGGACAACAAAAGGCACACAAATATACAAATCCTTGGCATCTTAGAAGAAGAGAAGGGTAAAGGGCTGGGTATGTTAGTTGAAGATATAATTAAGGAAAACTTCTCAACCCTTATAAAAGACATAAATATGCAAATCAAAGAAGACCAATCAACCTCAAATGGAATAAATCCAAATTGTCCTACTCCAAGACACATACTAATCAGACTGTCAAATGTTGATGAGAAGCAGAGCATCCTGAAAGCAGCACAAGATAAGCAATCTATTACACACAAGGGAAACCACATAAAACTGAATTTGACTACTCAACAGGAACCATGGAGGTGAGAATGCAGTGGTATGATACATTAAAGATCCTAAACAAAAAAGGCTTCCCACCAAGAATTCTTTATCCAGCCAAGTGGTCCTTCAAAACTGAGAGAGAGATTAAAATCTTCAAAGGAAAAAAAACTGAGAGACTAGTCAACAAGAGACCTGTTCTCACAAAATACTCAAGGGAATCCTGTCAGCCGAAAAATAAAAAATAAAAAAAAAACAGGAGAAGAAGGTCCGGAGGAGGGCAAAGAATTGAATAGTATCAGTAAGGGTAATTTAAAGGATGAAAAGACAGAGAAGGAAAAGAATATATAGCTCTGATGAATAATAACTAAAGGATAAGATGGTAGATTCAAAAATGGATTTACAATAATAAATTTGTTAATGAAGTAAATTCACCAATTAAAAGATACAGATTGGCAGAGTGGATTAAAAATTGTAATCCAACTATAGGCTATTTACAAGAGATACATCTTAGACCAAAGAACACAAATAGATTGAAAGTGAAAGGACAGAAAAAGATGTTTTATGCAAGCTGTAGTAAAAAAAAAAAAAAAGGAGTAGTAGCTATACTATTATCAGATAAAATAGACTTTAAATGTAAAGATATCATAAGAGGAAGAAGGGCCAAGATGGCAGCTTAGCAAAGTGTGCATTTTAGTTCATCCTCCAGAACAACTGCTAAATAACCAGAAACAGTACAGAACAGCTCCTGGAACCACGTCAGTGACCAGACACACAGCGTACCCCAGTCTGGACCAGTTGGACTGGCAGCAAGCCTCCCCAAAACCGTGAGTTCCCCAAGCTGCGGCGGCTGGTGCCCGGCGCCCCTCCCCCACAGGTGACTTCCCAGAGGGAAAGGAAAGAGACTCTAAACCTGGTCAAGGCAGAGTTCACTCATTGGGCTCATGGAAAAAGAGGAAAGGGGAGGAAACAGAGGTTTTAGTGGCTGTGTTTCTACGGAGACTTGGCAGCCTCTGGATTCAGCAGCGGGACTTTTCGGGCTGCAACTGCTCCAGGCATAGGCAGAAATGGGCTGCTTTCAGGGCTGTCTCCCAACTGTGCCTTCCCCAGGGGAGAGGTGAAGCCCAACTCAGGTGGAATTCCTCTTTCAAGGAATTCAGACCCCAGGGCTTGGCAATTTGAAGCCATTAAAACCAGCCTACAACCTCTCCTCCATCTCCACCACGCCCCCGGCAGGGAGAGTCTTCCAAAGTTAAGAGTGCCACAACATCTTTTGCTGGTGTGACCCGCAGGCAGATGCACCACATACTGGGCAGGATAAGAAAAACAGAGCCCAGAAACTTCACAGAAAAAGTCTTTTAACCTGCTGGGTCTCACCCTCAGGGAAAACGATGCAGGTGACTCCTTCCCCCTGATAGGAGGCCAGTTTAGTCCGGGAAAACCAGGCTGGAGCCTATAATACCTACGTAGACCCTCCTAAGGGTGGGGAGGGAAAAGTCACTGTGCAAGCAGGACAAGAAACAAGAAAACAAGAACTGAAAAATTATCCTCTACTAAACAAAACCTAAGCTAGAGGTCCAGAAAAAGCTGAACTGAAGGTCAAAGAACAGATAGACAACAAATTCATCTAGCAAGAAAACCCTAGGTAAGAGAAGTGAAAGCAATCTCCAGAATAAACTATTTAAGGTAATTAAATGTCTAGATGCCAACAAAAAATAACATCACACCAGGAAAATTGAAGATATGGTTCAAAGGAACAAACCAATAGTTCAAATGAGATAATGAACTGAAACAACTAATTCAGAATGTATGAACAGACATGGAAAACCTCATCAAAAACCAAATCAATGAATTGAGGGAGGATATGAAGAAGGCAAGGAATGAACAAAAAGAAGAAATGGAAAGTCTGAAAAACAAATCACGGAACTTATGGGGATGAAAGGTACAGTAGAAGAGATGAAAAAAACAATGGAAACCTACAATGGTAGATTTCAAGAGACAGAGGTTAGGATTAGTGAACTGGAGGATGGAACATCTGAAATCTGACAAGATACAGGAACTACAGGGAAAAAAATGGAAAAATATGAGCAGGGACTCAGGGAACTTAATGATAATATGAAGTGCACAAATATATGTGTTGTGGGTGTCCTGGAAGGAGAAGAGAAGGGAAAAGGAGGAGAAAAACTAATGGAAGAAATTATCACTGAAAATTTACCAACTCTTATGAAGGACCTAAAATTACAGATCCAAGAAGTGCAGCGTACCCCAAAGAGAATAGATCCAAATAGACATTCTCCAAGACACTTACTAGTCAGAATGTCAGACGTCAAAGAGAAAGAGAGGATCTTGAAAGCAGCAAGAGAAAAGCAATCCATCACATACAAGGGAAACCCAATAAGACTATGTGTAGATTTCTCAGCAGAAACCATGGAGGCGAGAAGACAGTGGGATGATATACTTAAATTACTAAAAGAGAAAAACTGCCAACCAAGAATTCTATACCCAGCAAAATTGTCCTTCAAAAATGAGGGAGAAATTAAAACATTCACAGACAAAAAGTCACTGAGAGAATTTGTGACCAAGAGACCAGCTCTGCAAGAAATACTAAAGGGAGCACTAGAGACAGATACAAAAAGACAGAAGAGAGAGGTGTGGAAAACAGTGTAGAAAGAAGGAAAATTAGATATGACATATAAAATACAAAAGGCAAAATGGTAGAGGGAAGTACTACCCAAACAGTAATAACATTGAATGTTAATGGCTTGAACTATGCAATCAAAAGACATAGACTGGCAGAATGGATTAAAAAACAGGGTCCTTCTATATGCTGTCTACAGGAAACACATCTTATACCCAAAGATAAACATAGGTTGAAAGTGAAAGGTTAGAAAAAGATATTTCATGCAAATAACAACCAGAAAAGAGCATGAGTAACTACACTAATATCCAACAAATTAGACTTCAAATGTAAAACAGTTAAAAGAGACAAAGAAGGATACTATGTACTAATAAAAGGAACAATCCAAAATGAAGACATAACAATCATAAATATTTATGCACTGAACCAGAATGCCCAAAAATACATGAGGCAAACACTGCAAACACTGAAAAGGGAAATAGACACATCTACCATAATAGTTGGAGGCTTCAATTCCCCACTCTCATCGATGGACAGAACATCTAGACAGAGGATCAATAAAGAAACAGAGAATTTGAATATTACAATAAACGAGCTAGACTTAACAGACATTTATAGGACATTACGCCCCACAACAGCAGGATACACCTTTTTCTCAAGTGCTCATGGATCATTCTGAAAGACAGACCATATGCTGGGTCACAAAGCAAGTCTCAACAAATTTAAAAAGATTGAAATCATACAAAACACTTTCTCAGATCATAAAGGAATGAAGTTGGAAATCAATAATAGGCAAAGTGCCAGAAAATTCACAAATATGTGGAGGCTCAACAACACACTCTTAAACACCCAGTGAGTCAAGGAAGAAATTACAAGAGAAATCAGTAAATATCTCGAGGCAAATGAAAATGAAAACACAACATATCAAAACTTATGGGATACAGCAAAGGCAGTGCTAAGAGGGAAATTTATTGTCCTAAATACCTATATCAAAAAAGAAGAAAGGGCAAAAATACAGGAATTAACTGTCCACTTGGAATAACTGGAGAAAGAACAGCAAACTAACCCCAAAGCAAGCAAAAGGACAGAAATAACAAAGATTAGAGCAGAAATAAATGAAATTGAGAACATGAAAACAATAGAGAAAATCAATAAAACCAGAATTTGGTTCTATGAGAAAATCAATAAGATTGATGGGCCCTTAGCAAGACTGACAAAAAGAAGAAGAGAGAGGATGCAAATAAATAAGATCAGAAATGGAAGAGGAGACATAACCACTGACCCCACAGAAATAAAGGAGGTACTAACAGGATACTATGAACAACTTTATGCCAATAAATACAACAATGTAGATGATATAGACAACTTCCTAGAAATGCATGAACAACCTACTTTGACTCAAGATGAAATAGATGACCTCAACAAACTAATCACAAGTAAAGAAATTGACTCAGTCATTAAAAAACTTCCCAAAAAGAAAAGTCCAGGACCAGATGACTTCACATGTGAATTCTACCAAACATTCCAGAAAGAATTAGTACCAATCCTGCTCAAACTCTTAAAAAAATTGAAGTGGAGGGAAAGCTACCTAATTCATTCTATGAAGCCAACATCACCCTCATACCAAAACCAGGCAAAGATATTACAAAAAAAGAAAACTACAGACCAATCTCTCTAATGAATATAGATGCAAAAATCCTTAACAAAATTCTAGCAAATCGAATCCAGCAACACATTAAAAGAATTATACTTCATGACCAAGTAGGATTCATCCCAGGTATGCAAAGATGTTTCAACATAAGAAAATCAGTTAATGTAATACCCCATATCAACAAATCAAAGCAGAAAAATCACATGATCATCTCAATTGATGCAGAGAAGGAATTTGACAAAATTCAACATCCTTTCCTGTTGAAAACACTTCAAAGGATAGGAATACAAGGGAATTTTCTTAAAATGATAGAGGGAATATATGAAAAACCCACAGCTAATATCGTCCTCAATGGGGAAAAACTGAAAATTTTCCCCCTAAGATCAGGAACAAGACAAGGATGTCCACTACCACCACTGTTATTCAACATTGTGTTGGAAGTTCTAGCCAGAGCAATTAGACAAGAAAAAGAAATACAAGGCATCAAAATTGAAAAGGAAGAAGTAAAACTATCACTGTTTGCAAATGATATGATACTATATGTGAAAACCCTGAAAAATCCACAGCAAAACTATTAGAGCTAATAAATGAGTACAGCAAAGTGGCAGCTTACAAGATCAACATTCAAAAATCTGTAGTGTTTCTATACACTAGTAATGAACAATCTGAGGGGGAAATCAAGAAATGAATTCCATTTACAATTGCAACTAAAAGAATAAAATACTTAGGAATAAATTTAACTAAAGAGACAGAAGACCTATACAAAGAAAACTACAAGAAACTGTTAAAAGAAATCACAGAAGACCTAAATAGATGGAAGGGCATACCATGTTCATGGATTGGAAGACTAAATATAGTTAAGATGTCAATTCTACCTAAATTGATTTACAGATTCAATGCAATACCAATAAAAATCCCAACAACTTACTTTTCAGAAACAGAAAAACCAATAAGCAAATTTATCTGGAAGGGCAGGGTGCCCTGAATTGTTAAAAGTATCTTGAGGGAAAAAAATGAAGCTGGAGGTCTCACCCTGCTGGACTTTAAGGCATATTATGAAGCCACAGTGGTCAAAACAGCATGGTACTGGCATAAAGATAAATATATTGACCAATGGAATTGAATAGAGTGTTCAGATATAGACCCTCTCATCTATGGACATTTGATCTTTGATAAGGCAGTCAAGCCAACTCACCTGGGACAGAATAGTCTCTTCAATAAATGGTGCCTAGAGAACTGGATATCCATATGCAAAAGAATGAAAGAGGACCTGTATCTCACACCCTATACAAAAGTTAACTCAAAATGGATCAAAGATCTAAACATCAAGTCTAAGACCATAAAAAGTTAGAGGAAAATGTAGAGAAATATCTTATAAATCTTATAATTGGAGGCGGTTTTATAGACCTTACACCTAAAGCAACAGCACTGAAGAAAGAAAGAAAGAAATGGGAACTCCTCAAAATTAAACACTTTTGTGCATCAAAGAACTTCATCAAGAGAGTAAAAAGACAGCCTACACAATGGGAGACAATATTTGGAAATGACATATCAGATAAAGTCTAGTATCCAGAATTTATAAAGAGATTGTTCATCTCAACAACAAAAAGACAGCCAATCCAATTACAAAATGGGAAAAAGACTTGAACAGACACCTCTCAGAAGAGGAAATACAAATGGCCAAAAGGCACATGAAGAGATGTTCAACATTCCTGGCCATTAGAGAAATGCAAATCAAAACCACAATGAGAGATCATCTCACACCCACCGGAATGGCCATTATCAACAAAACAGAAAATGACAAGTGCTGGAGAGGATGTGGAGAAAGAGGCACACTTATTCACTGTTGGTGGGAATGTCAAATGGTGCAACCACTGTGGAAGGTAGTTTGGCAGTTCCTCAAAAAGCTGAACATAGAATTGCCATATGACCCGGCAATACCATTGCTAGGTATCTACTCAGAGGACATAAAGGCAAAGACACAAACGGACATTTGCACACCAATGTTTATAGCAGCATTATTTACAATTGCAAAGAGATGGAAACAGCCAAAATGTCCATCAACAGACAAGTGGCTAAACAAACTGTGGTATATACATACGATGGAATATTATGCAGCTTTAAGACAGAATAAGCTTATGAAGTATGTAACAACATGGATGGACCTTGAGAACATTATGCTGAGTGATACCAGCCAAAAACTAAAGGACAAATACTATATGGTCTCATTGATATGAACTGACATTGGTGAATAAACTTGGAATATTTTGTTCATAACAGAGACCATCAGGAGATAGAAATACAGTAAGATATTGGGTAATTGGCGCTGAAGGGATACAGATTGTGCAACAGGACTGGATACAAAAACTCAGAAATGGACAGCACAATACTACCTAACTGTAATATAATTAGGTTAAAACACTGACTGAAGCTGCATGTGAGGATGATAGAGGGAGGAGGGCTGGGGACATAAATGAAATCAAAAAGAAAGAAAGATGTTAAAGATTGAGATGGTATAATCTAGGAATGCCTAGAGTGTATAATAATAGTGAAATGTACAAGGTACAACTTTAAAAATGTTTTTGCATGAGGAAGAAAAAAGGAATGTCATTATTACAGGGTACTGAAAATAGATGGCAATTAATATTTTAAAATGTCACCTTCCGTGTGAGACTAAAGCAAGAAATGTTTATTAGTTACAAAATTTATATTTTGACTAGTGCATTTCCTAATATAACTTATGTAGATAGTTTGATTGAACGCCATAAGTACTTGGAATCTCAGGTTGGACATGAGATTTTGCTGGTTTGTCCAGAGTGATGCCCCAATGAATCCCAGAGTGATTCGATCAGTGAGTGGAAAAGTATCTGCAAAGCCCCCTTCGGGGAGTGGTGAGAACGGGGAGAAATTCAACTTCCCCAAGTTGAATTCTTGATATTCTCACAAGCAGTGTGGACAACCAAAGCTGTAGGCAGAGCCCCCAGTCTTCGGGTTTGTTCATGTGAAACTTAACCCCACAAAGGATAGGTCAAGTCTACTTAAAATTTAAGCCTAAGAGTCACCCCTAAGAGAGCCTCTTTTGTTGCTCAGATGTAGCCTCTCTCCCCAGCCAACACAACAAGCAGTCTCACCATCCTACCCCTCTCTACGTGGGACATGACTCCCAGGGGTGTGGACCTTCCTGGTAACGTGGGACAGAGATCTTGGAATGAACAGAGACTCAGCATCAAGGGATTGAGAAAAACCCTAGAATGAGCTAAAACTTAGCATCAAGGGATTGAGAAAACCTTCTCCACCAAAAGGGGGAAGAGGGAAATGAGACAAAGTGTCAATGTCTGAGAGATTCCAAACAGAGTCGAGAGGTTATTCTGGAGGTTATTCTTATGCATCAAGTAGATATCATCTTGTTATTCAAGATGTAATGGAGAGACTGGAGGGAACTGCCTGAAAATGTAGAGCTGTGTTCCAGTAGTCATGTTTCTTCAGGATGATTGAATAATGATACACCTGTCACAATGTGACTGTGTGATTGTGAAAACCTTGTGTCTGATGCTCCTTTTATCTACCTTGTCAACAAAGGAGTAGAACATATGGAATAAAAATAAATAATAGGGGGAACAAATGCTAAAATAAATTTAGTTTAAATCCTAGTGATCAGTGAAAGCAAGGGGTAAGGGCTATGGTAGGTATAATCTTTTTTTTTCTTTCCTGTGTTTGTTTTATTTCTTTTTCTATTGTCTTTTTATTTCTTTTTCTGAATTAATACAAATGTTCTAAGAAATGATAAATATGCAACTAAGTGATGATATTGTGAATTACTGATTATGTGTGTTGTTTTATTTTGTTTCTTTATTTTTTAAATTAATAAACAAATTTTAAAAAAAAAGCATCCCCCCAAAAAAAGATATCATAAGAGACAAAGAAGGACACTATACGTTATTAAAAGGGACAATTCACCAAGAAGAAATAACTATCATAAATGTCTGTGTTTCTAATCAAGGAGATCCAAAGTACATGAGGCAAAGACTGACAAACCTTAAGAGAGCTACAGACATATCAATAATAATAGTGGAATACTTCAATACACCACTTGCCATTACAGATAGAACAACCAGACAGAGGATCAACAAACAAATAAAGAAATTAAACAATGCAATAAATGAATTAGAACTAATAGATATATATAGATCATTACACCTCCAAAAAACAGGATATATGTTCTTCTCTAGTGCACATGGTATGGTCTCAGGATAGATGATATGCTGGGACAAAAAAAAGTCTTTATGTATTTAAAAAGACTGAAATTATCCAAACCACTTTCTCTGACCACAATGAGTGAAGCTGGAAAGTAATAATCACACACAAAAAAATACTTTCACAAATATATGGAGACTAAACAACACACTCATAAGGAATCAGTGAGTCAAAGAAGAAATTGCTAGAGAAATTGCTAAATATCTGGAGACAAATGATAATGAGAATACAACATATCAGAACTTATGGGATGCAGCAGAGGGAAACTTACTGCCCTAAATATCTATATTAAAAAGCAAGAATGAGCAAAAACTGAGAAATTAGAGAAATAATTGCTTACCTGCAGAAATTAGAGAAATGACAGTAAGCCAAGCCTAAAGCAAATAAAAGGAGAGAAATAGCAGAGATTAAAGCAGAAATAAACAAAGTGAAGAACAAAAAACAATAGAAAGAATCAACAAAACCAAAAGTTGGTTCTTTGAGAAATCACTAAATTGATGGACCCCCTAGTTACACTGACAAAGAGAAAAATGAAGAGGATTCAAATAAACAAAACAAACTAGAGGGGTGTAATTACCATGGATCCTAAAGAAATTTTTTAAAAATCATAAGAGAATACTATGACCAACTATGCGTTAACAAACTAAACACCTTAGATGAAATGGACAAATTTCTAGAAAGACGCGAACTATCCATACTAACTTGAAAAGAAATAGAAATTCTCAACAAACCAATTACAAGAGATTCAATCAGTCATCAAAAATCTTCCCATAAAGAAAAGTTCAGGACCAGATGACTTTACAGGGGAATTTTATCAAACATCCCAAATGGATTAACACCAATCCTGCTCAAACT
This sequence comes from Tamandua tetradactyla, assembly GCF_023851605.1. NCBI lineage: Eukaryota > Metazoa > Chordata > Mammalia > Pilosa > Myrmecophagidae > Tamandua > Tamandua tetradactyla. Next base: position 28,500,593 of record NC_135334.1, on the reverse strand, counting down.
TTTCTTAAAAAATTGAGGAAAAAGAAATGCTACCTAACTCACTTTATGATGCTACATCACTCTGCTACAAAACTGGTTAAAGAAACTACAAAAGAGGAAAGCTATGACCAATAGCTCCTATACTTGGAAAACCCTGAGAAATCTATACCAAAGCTACTTGAGCTAATAAACAAATTTAGCAAAGTGTGGAATACAGGATTAATGTACAAAAAATCAGTAATGTTTCTATACACAATTAACAACCTATCTGAAGAGACAATTAAGGAAAAAATTCCATTAAAATAGTGAATAAAAAAACAGGGACATAGGAATAAGCCTAATCAGGGATGTCAAGGACTTGTACATGGAAAACTACAAAACATTGCTAAAAGAAATTTTAAAAAGACCTAAATAGATAGAATGACATTCCATGCTCTTAGATTGGAACATTGAATGTCGTTAAGATATGAATTCTAGCCAAAATGATCTACAGATTCAATGTTATACCAATCAAAATCCCAACAATCCACTTTGAAGACTTGGAAAAGCTACTTATCACATTTATTTGGAAGGGAAAAGGACCCCAAATAGCTAAAGGTATCCTAAAAAAAAAAATGAAGTGGGAGGACTAGCACTTCCTGACTTTAAAGCTTACTATAAAGCCACAGTGGTCAAAACAGCATGGTACTGGTGCAAGATAAAAGTATCAACCAAAGAAACTGAATCAAGAGTGCAGAGATAAACTGCCAAATATATGGATAATTGATTTTCGATAAGGTCTCTGAAATTATTGAACTGGGACAGAATAGTCTTTTCAATAAGTGGGCATGGGAGAATTGAATATCAACAGTCAAAAAAATGAAAGAGAACTCCTACCTTACACCTTATACACAAATTAATTCAAACTAGATTCAATAAAATATAAGAGTCATAAAACTTCAAGAAGAAAATACAGGGAAACATCTTCAAGATCTAGTGACAGGAGGTAGCTTCTTAAACTTTACATGAAGCACAAGCAGCACAAGAGTTTCTCTTCTCCCTTAAAAGTTTTCAAACGATTAGATTATATCATTGTTCAAGACATGCCTTAGTTGATTGCAGATGCAATCAACTGACTGATAATTCAATACACCAGCCTTCCCGTTTATCAGCTAGCCACAGAATATACTTGCAGCAATGGTCAGCCTAGTGCTTACCTGACCAGATAATTGAGTTCAATCATTTGGCCAAGTTAACACCAGAACCTAACCATCACGCTAACGATGGAATATTATGCAGTAGTAAGATGAAATGAGGTCCCAAAGCATATGAGAACATAGATGAAACTTGAGGACATGACACTGAGTGAAATAAGCTGGACACAAAAAGACAGCTACTGCATGGTTCTGCTGTTATGACTCTGTAAAAGTTATGTCAGAGGTTACACTCTAGAATATAGTAGACCTAGAGGTACACAGAAGCTAGGAATGGGGGATGGGAGAAAGGCTACCCAATGAGGTTGCACTTAAATGCAAGGGAACAGATAGAAGTGATGGTAAGTAATTAGTGGGGTTATAAGTAACATTGTCATACTGAAGGTGAATGTGATTGAAAGGAGATTTGCAGTGCCATGTATCCCACTGATTAACTCTATAATTATAAATAAGTTCTCATATGAACTCTTTCAAAGTTTCGATATTGTACAAAAAGTCATTAATAGAGGGGTATGGGGGGAAACTAAAATTGCATACCAATAGTTAATAGGAAGCCATCAATAGTACCACAGCACTACCAGGGGCAGCCAATTGTCAGGGAGGGACAAGAGATAAGGGGTAGTTTTCATTTGATATTTGATGAAGCTGTTTTGTCAGTTCTCTATCTCTAAGGGCCAATGAAAATTGTCTAAAATTGAGAATGCTGCTGATTTTACAACCAAGTGAGGATACTGAAAGACATGGTTTGTTTATTTTGGATATTATCCAAAATGTCCAATAGATGGAGGGAGTCAGGAGGTAGAATGACTGAGGAGCAGAATGGAGAGCTGTGATATACATATGTGATGTAATATTGTACAGCTACAAAAAACAATGCCATCATGAGACACACAACAAGCTGAATAAACTTTGGGGACAGTGTCTTGTACAAAATAAGCCAGAAACAAAAGACCAAATATGCTATGGTCTCTTTCAGAAAATACTTGTAACAAAATTGGAGCCTACATTGCAAGCCCTTATAGCAGGCACACTTAGTCTGAAGTTGTAAGTGTAATTTTAGATTCTGAGACACCGAGCTATATGTGTATAAGATAGTATTTCCCTGGAACTTTGAGTGACTCTGACACCTAAGACCCAGAAATGGAGTTCTGCAGCCCTGACAATTAGCATAACTACATACAATAATAGTTAAAGCAACCAGAAAAGAGAACAGGCTTCAATGAGAGATAAAAATGAAGCTGTTCTAGCTGGGACTAAGGTAAATCAGAATACAGGGTAAAAGATGATAATGTATGTACTCTAGACCTCTATCTACTGTATGAGACCAAAGGCAGACAGATTTATTGTGTCTATAACCTTAGTTTTCTGTAACACACAATGTAAGCCAACCTGTCTGGATAGCTCATTTAAACAACTCAAGCTCCTGGAGTACAGAATGGAAATAAGGACTTGTAATTTTCTATAGCTTAAGGTAATACCCAGATATATCCCAGGCTGTGGTAGGCCAATATTAAAAAGTAATGGTAGAAGAATGGAATGATTTCTAAATGTTGTGTTAATTTCTTTTTTTATTAATAAAAATAAAATAAAATAAAATAAAAAACAAAATAAAACAAAACAAAAAAAGTAATGGTAGAATCCCTTGAGGTTCCAAAGGAAAAAAAAATGGAACTATTAAACTCACCCATCTTAGAAACCCCAAGTACCCTCTCTCAACAACTGGGGACTCCCAAGAAGTTAGGTCAGGCCCTTGATTTTTGAGGCTTGCCTTTAGAAATTTGTTTCTGTAATGGAGAGGCTAAGACTACCGATAATGCAGCCTAAGAGTTGCTTCTAGGAAACCTCTCTTGTTGCTCAGATGTGGTCTTTCTCTTTCTAAATCCAACTCTGCAAAGAAAATTATTACCCTCCCCTCTTTATGGGACATGATATTCATGGGTCAAAGTCTCCCTGACAATGTGGGACATGACTTCCAGGTATGAGTCTGGCTTTTGAACCATGAGATTGACAACAGCTTCCTGACCAAAAGGGGGAAAAGAAGTGTGATAAAACAAGGCATCAGTGGCTAAGAGAACTCAAATAGAGTTGAGAGGCTATTCTGGAGGCTACTCTTTTGCAAGTTTCAACTAGGTATTGCTAGCTGCCATGGTTGCCAGACCCCAACCAGCCTTGCCCCTGTTGACTTTTGAGAACACCTAGGGCTTGGATTGGGGCTCTATAAAAGTTTCATGAATAAGTTTCCTTTCCTGGAACCAATAATGTCCTGAGGGTTCCTGGGCCAGATAAGTCCTGAGGCCAAGAGCAACCAGCCTCTTCAAGATTATTAACTAGTTACATCTCCTGTCCTTTAATGTCAATACTCCTTCTCAACATGGGGAAGTCAGAACAGACATTGATCAAGAATACCTGTAGGAAAGGAGGAGTTATAACAGAGTAAATAGGATTTGGCAAATGAGTATGACTGCTGAATCACTATATTGATGTTTCTTTTGGCCTCCAGTGTTTTAGAGCAGCTAAAGGGAAAGATCTGAAATAGTAGAATAGTTGCCCATGGCAAACTCAGAAATCTGTTCTGTAACTACTTGTTAAAGCGTACTTTGAAAATTATTGCTTTTTCTTTCTTTTCTTTGCATATATGTTATATTTCACAATAAAAATATATATATATATAAATAAAAAAGCATTGTCATGCAACTTTTTGCCACTGCATAACAAGGATCATCTTTTATTCTGGCCTGGTCCTCCCAGACTTCATCAATAGTTTCTTCAAAGCTGTTTCATCTCTTTTGATCAAAGCAATCATAATCCTGCCCAGATTTAAGGGGAGGTAAGTGGCAAGAGTTTAAGGGATGTGTGGCAAGGTCACATCGTAGAAGCATAAGTGGGATTGGTGATATTGCTTTGGAAAATAAAATCTGCTGCATCATCTATAAAAATCTCAGTGTTTGTGGGCAAGTGGGGTTTACCAGCAAATGCAAAAGAGTCCACATCAAGAAGACAGCATCATGAAATAAGACTTGTGAAGATAGCTCTCATTTGGGTGCAAAGATGACATGATTGAGTTTGCCCCTCCTGTATCTTCTAAGAATGCTCTTGTTGCTTATTATAAGATATGAATTGTTATGGTGAAGGCAAAGGAGGAATACTGAAAGGAAATAGCAAATAGTAGAAGATTTCATGGCATCCGAAAGTCAAAATAGCTTTTGCTTTCCTTGTACTATTCTATGCCTCAAGGAGTCCACAGCCATTGAATAAGGAGCTCTATGCTAGTAAAACAATTCACTGGAGATCTTTCATCATTCCACATTTGGTTACCTACTACACTTTAAGCAGGTGATCATATTTCAATGCTTATTTTATTAATATTTAATGAGTATCAACAGTGCCATGAATTGCGACTATTGAAGATATGGCTGTTGACCCATATCTTAGGTCCAGATGTAAACCTGTCAACAATTAACTTGTAATTTAAACATACTTGGATAATTTCTATGGATTACATTTTTAAAAGTAGTTAAAGGAAGGTAGAAAGGTCAAGAATGTTTAGGTTGGTGTGGCTAGAGTCCTGTTGGTTCTGAGTTAACGCATGAAAAAGATTAATTTCCAAATAGCGAAGAAGGCTATGTACAAAATATTTCTGGCAGGTGGAATAGCATGTGCAAAAACATAGAGCTGTGAAAGAGTGTATCTTGTTTTAGAAAGGATGAGAACTTCAGTGTAGCTGAACATGGGTCTCCTACTGAGAGATGATGCTGGATAAGTTTAGAGCTAGATTGCAATGAATCTGTACACTATACTATTTAATTTGAGATTTATTTTGTAGGCACTGAGAGGCCAGCAAAGGTTCTTAAATAAGAAAGTGACCAGGAAGATGACACAGATAGCAGCATGGTATACAAAGTAAAGGAAAAGATCCAGTGGCCAAAAGAATACTTAGGAAGTTGTTATAGCAGTTCAGGAGAGAGTAAAGCAAGCCCTATGCTAAGACAATACCAGTGGGGACTCAGGTAAGGGACAAGCTCAGAAGCTTATTCTGAGGCAGAATAGGAAGGATTTGGAGAATGACTAAATGTGTGGGGTGAAGACTTCAAGAATTCTAGCTTGGGAAGCTCAGTGTATAGTGGTACTATTCATTGAAACTGAGAACAGAAAGAAACATATTTGCAGGTATGTGGAGTAGATAGTGTTCAATTTTGTACTTGTTAGGTTCATGGTGCCTTTGGGTCTTCAGAATCTTTAGAAAGAGATCTTCAAGAGGCCATTGAAATATGGGTCTGAAGATTGAGAGAGAGAGGTTGAAACTGAAAGGGAGGGTGAAGTCATGGCCAGTCTCATGTTTTAAATTATACAAGTTTGAGGGCTTAGGATTTGTTATTGTGTCATAGAGAATGACAACTAATGCAAAGGCTTTGGATCAGTTTTAAACTCATGAACCTTTCATCATTTCAAAAGATCCAGCACCTCTTCCTGGAGAGCACTAAGGGAGGTTTTGAGGACTGAAAAATAGTAGGGTTCAATCAATGATTGGTGAATTAAATTGGGGATAAAAGCCCAGTTCCCTAGTGATCTGTTCCTGACTCAGCCACTGATGCATTATTTATTAATTCTGCTCCGCTCACTTCTGAAGGGGATAGATGGCTCGTAATAAGAAATAAATAGACATTAAGGAACAATAAGAGCATCCAGTAATGAAGGAGGAGATAATTTTACCAGAAACCTTCAGCTAAGAATAAAGAACTAGCACTGAGCACAAAATGTAGCTGTGGATTTACTGGCAGCCAAGGCAGGAAAGAAACGACAATGGGTTTGTTTACTAAAGCAAAGAATACCCATTGATCAGGAGGAACAAACAGCTTCCCTAATGTTCAATCCATGGGACCCAAGGAATAGAAAAATGAAGAGCATCTTCAAAAGCAGCCTTATAAATGACTGAACATGATTCTTAACATTGCCCTCTGATCAAAACCAAGCTCAGAAGGTAAAATCCTATTTCTGTGAAGACCTTTCTATGGAGAGCCAATGTGATATTATTTACACTTAACAAATCCTCTCTTCTTCCTCCATGGAAAGGCAAAGTTAAGCTCTAGAAACAATGGTCTTTGGAGAACAAGACAGATTAGTAAATAAGAATAAAATTCCAGGAAAAGGGGAGAGAAAGCATTCTCAGATTGTGCTTAAGTGGAAGTTAAGAAGAAACAATTCAGGAGGCAACTGACCCCCATCCCCCCATCCCCACTCAGGAAGCAGGTTGGTGACTCGACTTGGGGCTTGCAGCTTCATAGGGGGAAAGGGAAAGCCATTAACTGATATAGACTCAAGGAAAGGGTGTTTCCAACAAGACTGTCAGTCAGAAGAAGTCTCTGTGGGTCAGGCTTTCTGACCAGCATGATAGCACAAGTGGAGTGTGAGGGTTCAATTGAGCCTTGGAAGCATGGAGTAACCCGTTCTTTTCCACAACACAGATAAAGGCCACTCCTGCTTTTTGCCCAATTCCTAGATCCTTACCCAAGGTGGAGGAGGCCTGGCTATGGAGTGCAAGTGTCAAATATGTGATATTTCCTGCACCAACCTCAACTGATTGGAAACGGTGCTTCAAAAACCATGTTGAATAGTTTTCTGAGGTTCCACCCAGGCTCCACAGGAAAGAGTATCATTACTGAATAACAATGTGTGCCATGGATTGGGATCAGAGTAATTAATATAATTTATTTCTACAATTATTAATGATATAATTAAACAATATTTGTATGTTAATTAATACAAATGCAATAATATAATCAATATTAATATATTTGCCATTCCTAATGTTGGCATAATAGCAGGGGCTGTTAGTAACCATTGCACATGGACTTTTTAGCTTGTGCTGAATCGAGCTTCTGGGAACAATTAACATTGTCAAAATGCAGCAGGATAAAAGCAAGAGTTTGTGACTAGAATCCTTCTCTTCCACCTCCACTTGTACTGTATAAGCCAGAGAGAAGAAATTGGATGGCCCAAAGTTGTTCTATTGATTTGCCAACTGGCTATAATTGTACCCTGATGGTACCGCTTGTTGCTCCAGTATATATGTTTCTGGTTGATAACATTTAATATGGATTAAAACTTAGAGAATTTCAGCAGGGTTTTACAAACTCAAACAGAGTTTGAGTTGTGTGTGTGTATCTAGGAGTGTAGGGGTGTGTGTGTGTGTGTGTGTGTGTGTGCATGTGTTGGAAGAGAAGGTACCCTGCACACATGTCTGTGGCTGGATTCAGCCAGTTGGCAACCAATCTGCTACATCTGAGTGGAGGAATGAGTGGCGGGTATGGCCTTTGGACAAACCCTCCCAGTGTGTTGGTTGCACATTTTGCAATGAGATGAGTCAAACAGACTCAGTGCGCAGGCAGACAAGGTAAAGGAGTGAAGCCAAGTGGACTCGGTGGAGACTGTGGTAACCTGGAACGTGAAGTCAGGCTTGAAGCTACACAAAGCTACATTTTTTTTTTTTTGCAAAATGCTGTGTGTGTGTATCTAGGAGTGTAGGGGTGTGTGTGTGTGTGTGTGTGTGTGCATGTGTTGGAAGAGAAGGTACCCTGCACACATGTCTGTGGCTGGATTCAGCCAGTTGGCAACCAATCTGCTACATCTGAGTGGAGGAATGAGTGGCGGGTATGGCCTTTGGACAAACCCTCCCAGTGTGTTGGTTGCACATTTTGCAATGAGATTGAGGTTGCTGGTGCATGCTGCAAGTACAAATGCTTGTTGGGGGTCAATGAAGAGGAATAGCAGCCTTAACCAATTAGCCTTATCCACCAAATGAAAGAGGAGGCAAAGATAACGTTTAGATGAGGTATTCAATGGCTAAAAGGTCATCTTCCCAGCTGGATGTCACTCCAGCCCTAAAAAGAAGTGGCTCCAAGACTGTTGAAAGGCAGAACCAAGCCGTTCCAAAGAAAAGACTGTATTTCTTTATAAGCTTGGCCAGATTTCCAAATGAAATACCAACCATCTAATGAAAGGATGAGGTAATGTTGACTTGGAAGACTTTGAAATCCCACTTTTATTTTAATATTCCTGTTGAACATATTTAATTTTGGCTAGGAGCTGGTCTTCCAGGTATACAGGATTCTGCAGGTAATGAAATGAATAGCCCTGTGGAATGGAGACTTTCGAATCTTATCCACTTGAATGCCAAAAAGCCTCTGCCAAGTATTTGAATTTACACGACTGATACTGAACTATTCTTTGTTAGAGTTACTGGCCACCTGGTTCATGTGCTTCTCAAGTCAACCCTCTAAAGTTAGTAAGATTGTGCCATCAGTATATTAAAAGCTACTTGTCCCTTAATGTGATAAGGTTTGGCAGCCAACGTTCAGAACATAAGACCTGAATTACACTTTGTAGGTATTTGTGTAAAAATGGGAAAGCCAGGACATGACCCTACCTTAGGTCACCTAAGGTGAAAATTGGCTCAGTTATAATCCCCTTCCTACCCATAGTCACTTAACTTAGCACCACGGCCTTTAGAGAAGTGACACCCATCTCACTTTCCTATGTGAACCAGGAAGGCAAAGTGTCAGCTGTGTGGGAAAAGTTCTCATTAAATGTATAGAATCTGCCAGACTGAATCATGAAGCCAAATGTGTTTCTGAACTTGGCATTATTTTAAAGGGTGAAGTTCAGAATTGCATCAGATAAAAGTTTGTTTAATTCTCAATTAAGAATTGTTTTTATGCAGTGTCAGTAGCATCAGGACTTTTATGAGCTGTGCTATTGATCAAAATGATGCCCTCATTGGGTGTTGATTGAGTGATCTTTTGATTCTCTCCCTATTAAAATGCTAATGGCTGGGGGTACAACCCCTCTCAAAAGCGCCTGTTTTTACAAGGATGGATGTCTCAGGCCTCACACTGTTCTCCCTTGAGGCTGAAGGAGAAGGGGTATTTGGGGCTTTTCAATGGCCTCATTAGCATAGTGTAGTTCAACTCCCAAGGGTGATAAATTTAAAGAACATGGAACACAATTAGAAAGATTTTGAAAATGTTACAAATGGTGGGCGGGTTCTGAGAATGTCTGAAGCTCCATGTCAAGGGCATCCAAGTCAGTCCTGAGAACAACTGGAGCCCAAAGGCCAGGCCTGCCTCTCTGTGCACCAAATTTACATAAGCTTTGAAGATATTTTTAGCTTCCTGCACTCTTCTTAATATTCTCCTGCTTCTCTGTCTCGCAAAGCGAAGAGGCTGCAAGCTTAGGATTCTGAAGCTTTTGGTCTTGATGTGGTTTTCTTTTTCAGATCTTATGGAGATAAGAGGAGGTAGAAATTGATGTTGCAGCTGTAAGCCTGCTATTCCCAACGCCCTTGTGTATGGGTGCCATGGGAGGGTGGGTTCACTCCTTTATGGGGTGATGTCTGCTCACATGAGACTGTTCACCTTAAATCAGATTAGATGATATGACATACATTCGAGTGGCTGGCAGAGAACTACACATATAGGGGTGTAACAAAATTGTGCTTTTCTTTTTCCTTTTCTTTTTCATCCATCCCTCTCTCCCCTCCGAAGTGAAAATGTTCATTTGGGGTTCTGAGTCAAGGTTATGGTGAGTAACCCAGGACTCTTGGAAAAATAAACATTCATTGATATTCATCATTCATTTATTCAAACATTTACTGAGCAAGTAAATCAAGCCAGGGACTGAGTTAGGTGGAATGCAAAATGATGAAAGAATAAGACCTAGTCCTGGTTTATAGTTTTGGAGCCTGAGCTTATGTGAGTATAAAGGAAGATGAAAGGCCTGCCCAGGTTGTTCCCGCACTATGGTAGCAAGTACGTTCAGGGTATTCATTTGTGTCTTCTGTCCACACAGATCAAAAGAGAGTTGGAGAATCCTGAGGCTGGGAGGACACTGCTCTGCTATGGGAGCCCCAGATCTTGGTCCTGATGCTGTCTCTGAGCAGCTGTGTAATCTCGGGCAAGTCACTTCACCTCACCAACCTTCAAGAAACCAATAGGATGCAGATGCCTGCAACAGGAGGCTAGCTGAAGAGGGCATGCTCTCTGGTTGAATCAAACAAGATGATGGATGGGCAGAATTCTGCTCCAGGCTGTGAATTGTGACCATTTATCAGATGATCCCAAGCTTCTTGCAACTCGTTTTCAAGAATTAAAAGATACTAAACCCCTACTGCTCCTCACTCTGGTCTTCCCAGGATGGTTATTTTTGACCTAAGCAATAAATACAGGAATAAAAGAACATAACAACATAAACTTTTGGAAAGAGGGGGAATTTATTTCTATGATGATGAGTCAGAGACTCTATAACAAAGTTTTTGGTGAAGCATCAAGTTACAAAGGATGGATGAACAACAAATAGAATTCAGCCCTGGGTCTAACGCCAGAATTCTCAGGAACATCCAGTGACCTTGTTTTCCCACCTCTGCACTGTTGGGTCATGGTACCCTCATCCATGTTGGACTCTCTTCTTAGGTCCATTCAGTCATCAAGCCTACTAGTGCGAACACTGGGTTGGACCCTTGTCCTTTCTTCAGGAGGAGAAATGTGGGCACTGGCCACCCCATTTCTTACCTGCATAAGGCTGTCTCTAAGGCCTTCCCTAGGTCTTCCTCTACCTTGAATTTGGGGAGTAAAGACTTTTAGGGGCTTTTAGGTAGGAGTCTCACAGTACGTACCGCTATCCTGACTTCTTCAGACAGCAGCATGTATAGGATGTCAGGGAGGTGTGGCCCAAAGCTTATTCAGACCTTCATGGCTCAAGAAATCTAATCCAGACAAGATCACCCTCAAAGGTGCCAGCAGAGAGTCCAATGGGGGCTGAACCTGTTTGCAGTCTGCTTGCAAGGTTGCATTCACGTGAAGTCCATTGACAAAGACTGCCTTTTTCTAATTTGCACAAGGGAGTCCTAAGGGTTAACCCTCTCTCCCACCCCAAAGAAAATGAGAATAGACAACAATTCTTAGCAGAATCCACAGATATCCTTCACTCCCAAGCCCACTTTTTATAACATTTCTCCAGGCCCAAATTGGGCAGGGGACATGTGCTGGTTTAAAAGGATGTATGCCCCCTAGAAAAGCCATGTTTTAATCAAAATCCCATTTCATAAAGGTAGAATAATTCCTATTCAATACTGTATGTTTGAAACTATAATCAGATCATCTCCCTGGATGATGTATTTTAGTCAAGAGTGGTTGTTAAACTGGATTAGGTGACGACATGTCCCACCCATTTTGGTGGGTCTTGATTGGTTTATTGGAGTCCTATAAAGATGAAACATTTTGGAAAATAGGAGATTTCAGAGACAGCAGAGAATGCTGCAGCACCACGAAGCAGGGAGTCTACCAGCCAACGACCTTAGGAGATAAAGAAGGAAAATATCTCCTGGAGAGCTTCATGAAACAGGAAACCAGGAGAGAAAGCTAGCAGATGATGTCATGTTCACCACGTGCCTTTCCAGATGAGACAGAAACTCTGACTGTGTTCACCACATGCCTTCTCACTTGAGAGAGAAACCCTGAACTTCATCAGCCTTCTTGAACCAAGGTATATTTCCCTGGATGCCTTAGATTGGACATTTCTATGGACTTGTTTTAATTGGGACATTTACTCAGCCTTGGAACTGTAAACTAGCAGCTTATTAAATTCCCCTTTTTAAAAGCCATTCCGTTTCTGGTATATTGCATTCCTGCAGCTAGCAAACTAGAACAGGGCACAACACTCAAACTGACACACATCAACACACTCGGGACACACACAGACACACACTCTGTGGTTGACACTATGATGGCTACTCTGATCATCCCTAAGTAATGAAGGATTCATTCCCTAGAGGCTGGGAGTGCTGCTAGAAGACAGCCCTCAGCTGTCGGATCTTTTGGGGGATTTCCTCAGCTGAAGAAACTGCCTTGCTCAGGTCACACCTTCTTCCAGGGGCAGCTAGAATCTAATGACTGACTAAGAGGAGTCATATAAAGGCCCGGCCACCTCGCCCTCATTTGGAATATCAGGGGCCATCCCAGTTCCAGAGCTCCCCATGAGGGTGGACTGCATTTCAACTCAACTTCTCCCCCTGCTCAATCCTATTCTGTTCTCTTCCTTCCTCAGGTGTTGATCCCAAAGGCACTCTCTAGTACAGTGCTACTGACTAAACTGTCTCAAAGACTGCTTCTGGGAAATCCAATGGGTATGTGCAGATGTACACACTCTCCCAAACATAGAGACCCACTCACACATATACGTAGACACAGGAACCAAAGAGAGAGGAACGAGGAATGTTTATCCTGTGATTACAGTATAAACAATCACCTTCACACTGTATGAATTTCTGAGGCTCTTTCTTTCAAATGCTCCCCCTCCTTTATAAAAAAATAATTGTAGTGAGAGAGAGAGAAAAAAAGTTTTAAAAGGTATTTATAAAACTCCTAATAAAACCAACTCTTCCGAAAGAACCATCTATCTGCAGGCTCTTTCCCCTAAGAACTTGTGGTCTAGCTTTAGGCCTTCTTGTTGTCTAAGGCAAAATCTTCAGGGTCCCCCAACCTGAAGTGTAGAATGCTTCCAGTCCTGACCTCCTCCCAGATGCCCAGCCTCAGCCCTCCTGCCCCACCAGGACTGGCTGCCCTTCCGCCCCACTCCGGAGGCTGGCAGAGCAGGGGTCCCAGTTTTGTCACCACCAAATACCTGCTGCATTGTTCCCGGAGCTCTGCAAAATTAGATTTCATGGTTTGAAAGATTTAGTCTACTAATTGCATTTGTTTTGAAATTGTTATTCATAAAAAACAAACAGTTTCAAATCAGTTCCAGGGGAGCAGCATTCCCATTCCAAGAAGGTATAATTCTAATCCTAAACAGATAGGTTTTTTGAAAATAAGGAGAAGGCCTTCAGGAAATCATATTCCTGCCTTTAAGAGCTGAGGTTGGGACCCTCTGCTCTGGAAATCATGGATTCTATGTTGACATCTCCCCTGCTTCTGCGATAAGCTCGATTTACTCACAAACTGGGATATTCTCTTGGGGGAGTACCAAGGTTTTGCTCTCTTACCTGATAGAAAATCCTTTTCTGTGTCCACCTGAAATTTCTACCAATGAAATTCAGTGTTTCTTATTGCTTTGACCTTGCTGGAGGTCAGCAGACTGTTAACTTTTCATTGTTGAGTCATGGGCTAGACAAAAGGTCAAGGGCCTTGGAACCCCTCAAACTTGGATTGAAGACCAGTCCTGCCACTAAGTAGAGACTGAATCTCCATGTGCCTCTGTTTCCTCTTCCTTAAGATGAGGGTAACAATGACAACCTGCCAGGGCTGCTGAAAGATTAAGGCTAATATAGTAGTATGTGAAGGCGTTCTGTAAACCTTGCTCCCTGAGTCTTCCTTTGCTGGCATTGTTTTCCCAAGGCCTCCACTCTTTTATTCGTCTCAAGTCTTTCTTCATTCTTTCCCACTATCTTTTTTTCACCCCATATCCCCAGGGTCTGGCACTGTACCAGGTATATAGTGAGTGCACAGTAATTATGTGCTGAACGACTGAGCAAATAAAGAAGTTGATGACTGGGCACCAGGAGGGGATACTTTCGAGAGGATGCTGGTATTCCAGATGCGAAGTTAGAATCAGTCACCTCCAAAGTCCCTTCCAATGCAGATTGCAGTCTAATGATTCTGGAAAGTTTCTGTGCACTTTTTCCCAGAATAGAAGGAAGACATTCCCTCCATAATCTTCAATTCACCTATGTGCCTTTGCTCCTTTCTCCCTTGCCCCTTCTGGCTGTTCCTTCCCCTCCCTGGCCCTCATTTTACATATACTAGGACACCCAGGTCCTGCTAAACCACTCATGCATTTCTCATGAATCAATCCCAGTATTCCTATATCCATCATTATAGTCTTTCCATAACAACCCCCTGCAGTCCAGCCTGCCCCTCCTTGTTCACTCTGCACATTGCAGTTGAATCGTCTTTCTAAAGAACAGCTCTGATCATTCCCCTCCCCTGCCCAAACCCTTCTCTTCCTCTAATCACACAGCCCTTCAAGACCTCAGCAGCTCCCACTTCCCACTACTCTACTTGTACCGTGCAATCCAGTTCCCTATACACACCATTCTCTTTGCGTCCCCACACTCTTTTATTTATGTTCTATGCACCCTAAAGTCCCATCACAGCTCCCTGCCCACCCATTTACCATTCTCTCCTTCAAGATTCTGATCAGGATGGCCTCTCCTGAGGCCAAAGTCTGACATGGGGTTCCCTCTCTGTGCTTTCTCCATACTTGTGCCTCCTTCTATCACACCACATTGCATGACTGTATTGCAGCCAATGATTCTCTTGTTCACATCCCCCACAATAACAGCCTCTAATTTCCCTTTGTGTCCTAAGCACCTAGCACAGCTTCTAACATACAGTAGAATTTTAATTAGTGCCAAGCAAACAAATGAATGATTGAATGATTATATGAATGCTTCTTCACCGTTACACCCTGCTGTGTGTTGAACTGCATTTCCCAAAAGAACATGCAGTACTAACCCTAAAACCTGGAAATGTGACCTTACTTAGAAATAGAGTGATTGCAGGTGTAATTAGTTAAGATGAGGCCATACTGGAACAGGGTGGGCCTATAGGAGAGGAGAAGAGACACAAGGTCAGAGAGGAGAATGCCATGTGAAGACACACACTCAGGGAGAACATGACCATGCAAAGACAGAGGCAAAGATGGGAGTTTTGCAGCCATAAGCCAAGGAATGCCTAGAGCCACCAGAAGTTATGACAAGGCAAGAAAGGATTCTTCCCTGGAAACTTCAGAGGGAATTTGGCCCTGCTGACACCTTGATTTTGGATTCCTAGTCTTCTGAACCAAAAGGGAATAAATTTCTCTTATTTTAAGCCACCTGGTTTGGGGTAGTTTGTTACAGAAGCCCCAGGAAACTAAGACACCCTCCTTTGAGATTCCTCAGTCTAGGAGGTGGGCCTGCACCCTACTATGGGAAGGCAACAGGAGGGTGGGAGAAACCACTTTGCTATCCTGAATTTATTTTCAGCTAATAGGAAACCAAGAATGCTTCAGAGAATCTCACTTCCCTTGACTTTCTCTATCTCTGACTTCAAGATCCACTGCCACCACTGGTCTCTTTTCTTGGCCTAGAGTTGCGGAGAGGAAGTGTTCAGGAATAACCCATTGGAGTTCCCCATCCTCCTCCCTTTCCTTTCTTCCCTCTCACTTCGCCTCTCCTCTCTCTCTGTGGACCAGTTGCTGAGTACTCAGCCTCTGGCTTGCATGATAAGAATGTTGTCATCTGAGTCACTCCAATTTCTGCCTGATGACTGCAGATCGTTTAAAACGAGTTCTGAGCTCAATTTGCAATGCCCAGCAGGGAGCATATCACTGAATCACTGTGTAACATATCCCTTCTCTGGACTTTCTGTGGAAGGACTGTTAAGCTTTCGCTCCAGAAGCCACAGCACTTCTGAGATGCTTGATTTGTGTATACAGAGGATGGATGAGCTCTGCCAGGGGCCCACAGACCTCCACTCCCAGAGGAGCCCATTTGACCCAGGAGAACTTGGACCTTCTGCCTGGGTCAGAGGGATTGCTAGGACCTTAAAAACTCATCTAGTCCATCTCCTGGTCTCAACCTCCCCTCAGCTACCCATTCAAGTTTTTAATTCTTTTCATATTCTATTAATTGTGTCTTTGCTACTGTCTAACCTACATCCTTCATGCTGCCGTTATTTTTATCTTCATATTTTGTTATAATAGGCACATAGGGCAGATGAAATTGTACACTAGGTAAGTGTTTAAATTATGATTGTCCCATTTTCCTTCTTTCTGAGCCCCTTTATCCTCAAACTTTTGAGGAATAAAAGAATAATAGAATAACTTTTATTCTTATTTCATCCCTTTCCCCCAGCCAACACTAAGTTTCCTTATGTTACCAGGGACTGTTTATCTTGGAGGAGTTAATTCACTTCTATGTATTACTGACTTCATACCAACTAACCAGGTCCTATTTGCTCTGTAGAAGAGAGCAGAGGGTTAATGAAAATGCTTAACTCAGTGGCTTATATCTTTGACAGTGGAATTTTAAACACCCCTATGCCCATGACAATTTGGGGCAAAAAAAGGGGTTTCTAGCAACTCAACCTGGATGACTAAGTCAAGGCCTTAGAATGATAGGGCTGCTAGAACAAGGCTGAGGTTATCCAGTTCAGCATCCTCTTTTCACAGCTGAGGAAACTGAGGCCCACATTGGCGTTCAGTTGGTCTCTGGCTCAGCACTAACATTTAATATTCTGTTTCTTATTCCAGTGTTCTTTCCCCTATAACCATAGTCTACTTTTCCTGAGCACCTAGCATATGCAAATAATCATTCTGAGCACTTTACAAGTTTGTATGAACTTTGCCTTCACAACTCTGTGAGGTAGGTGCTATTCCCATTTCACAGATGAAGCAATTGAGGCCGTGAGGGGCTAAGGGAATTGCCTGAGGATGCGAGGTGGGAAGCGACAGAACTTCTGCTCTTCCACACTGCTCCGCACCACAGCCTCCTCAACTGTATTTCACTGACTCTCTTGAAGCCTTGCTGTGGCATCAGTTTTCCAGCGCTTTCTGTTTCCTTTCAGGCATGTATGCCTTCTCACCACTAAAATGCATCTCACACTCCCCAGCCCATCCTTGCATTAAAGACCATGGAGACCTCATAGAAAACCTGCCTTCCGCACAGGAGGTGCCACTGTTCTCTGACAGACCCGCCTGCCTGAGCCTCTCACAAGTGGTTGGTTGTCACCGGGGCTGTTATTAAAGCCAGAAATAGGATCCCAAGCACTGTAGTCCTCCTCCAGACTTCTCACCCAAGAATTTCCCACATGTCTGTGATATCACAGCACTCCCAGCTCCTCCAGCCTATGACGTCATCCCCTCAGCACCCTCCCTTCCCCAAACTCCCGCCTGCCCTGGGCAGGAGACCCAGACTATCTCACATACCCAATTTTAAGCATGAGACTCATGAAAAATAAAATCTTTCTCTGGCTGAGGTCAAGAATTATCCTCTCCCATCTGCCTCTGCCTGTCCCAGGAGAGCTATCCATTCTGGCTACAGATGTATGTATAACATCTCTCTAGGGGTGAGGTGGGGCCTTCACGTGGCCCCCTTCTCACCCCATCCCCACCTCCTCTTCATCATGGACCAGAGCCCAGATCCTTCTTCTCTGAAAACTCTCACGCCCACGTGGCATCTCGACTCTGCTGTGTTGTTTGTCTGGGGCGTGTATGTTTGTGAGTGTGTGTGGCCAGGGCGGAGACCTGTGGGGGACATGAAGTTAGTCTATCATTGGGAACTTGGTTTAAAATAAACCAAGTTCCCAGGCACGGGATGGAGCCTGGCACCAGCTACAGATAGACCCACTGCCTTCCTCCCCACTGCCCCAGCAGGAAGCTCTGGGTGTGGTCCAGCATCAAGACTGGGGAATGAATGATCCCAGGGCTGTATCTTATACAAAAAAAAAAAAAAAAAAAAAAAAGCACATTGATTTGATTACATCTTTCAGACATAGAATCCAGAGAACATTCATTTCTTATTGCTCCTTAAAGTTTCTTTGTTACCATGCAGCCTTGGGACATTTCTTGAGTGCCACCCTATGCTGGGTGCTATGCACACACACCTGGGAACATGAGCTGTATTGTCCAGAATTAACTGCCTTTTCTTTTCCCAGAAAGAGTGGGAAAGGACAGGAAAAAGTACCCAAATGATCAATTTGTTTTAGACCCTCTATCTTATCCAATAGTGCAGCAGTCCTTTTAGGAAACGCAGATCTCCGAACAAAAGTTGCTCAGTCTCTCCTATTGTCCCTTCTTCCTTTTGATCCTCTCCAAAAGATGGACGAAGGAAGGTGGGGGCTTCAAGCAAGCTCCTGATGGAGGGGGCAGTTTCAGGGACTGCAAGTGAGTGTTTCCCAATTCTTTTGATTCCCAGAGCCATGCATTTGTCCTCATGGTTGGTTTTTGTCGTTTTGGCATTTTAAGCCAAGTCCATGCCTTGTGTCTCTTTCTTTGGACTTGGTCGGAGCCCATTCCATGCCTCTCACTTGCTCCTATGGTGGGTTCCGCTTCCTTTTGTCTCCTGCTGCTGTTCTGGATACCTCTGAGGTCACTTCAGGCTCCAGTCTGGGTGAGAGTCTGCAGCCTCCTCTCTTCTGTGGTGCCCCACTGCTGCAAGCTCAACAGAAGAGCCCCTGACTACTTTAGCAGCTCCCATGCTATGGGGAGGGTGGTTTTATTGAGGTATATTCATATACTGTACAAACCATCCCAAGTATACAATCACTGGCTTACAGTCTCATCACATGTTTGTGCACACAATCCCATGATCAATTTTAGAACATTTTCATCATTCAACAAAGAAATAAAAATGAAAAAGAAAACCCAAATCATCCCATACCCTTTATCACCCCCCCATTATTGACCTATAATATTAGTGTAGTGCATTGGTTATTGTTGATGAAAGAGAACTAATATATTATTGTTAACTGTAGTCCATAGTTTGCAATAGGTACATTTTTCCTATATACTCCTCAATTATTAACTCCTTATAATAGCATTGTACATCTGTACTAGCTCTTGAAAAAAAATTTATATATTTGTCCAGTTAATCACAGACATTGTCCAACACAAGATTTACTGTTATACATTCCCTTGTTTTAATCTCCAGTTTTCCTTCTGATGATAAACATGACTCTAAACTTCCCCTTTCTACCACATTCATACACTATTCAGCACGGTTTATTATTCTCTCAATAACAAGCTACGGTCACCCTTGCCCTGACTACTTCCTAATCCTGTGTATGCCACCCAGGAATCAAGGGTGGTGCAGGAAAGACAAATGTTGGGACTTTCCTCTGCTGTTCATACTGTTTACTGGTATTATCTGTCTTCCCCAATATCAATAACCCTTAAATAGCAGGATGGTGTCTTATTCATATTTTTATTAGCAAATGTATTTCAGCCCCAGGCTCCTAGTAGAGCTCAATGAAAGTTTTATTGAATGAATGAATGATGTTTGGCTGGGATTTGACATGATGGAGGCCACATAGCCTCATGTGGAGAAGTTTGGCATCTCGGGAAGAGAAATATGACAGATGTTTCCAGAACAACTGCAAGAGGAGTTGGTCATAAAGGTAGCTAAGTTTGTTGAAAAACCACTGTGGGTCAGGGAATGGTGCCAAAAGTGTGACAAATTCATTTCCTCAATTAAACTTCACAATAATGCTTTGAGGTAAGTGAGTGGGTATAGATTGTTATTATCATCACTTTTGTACATGAGGAAATAGGCCTAGAGATGTTAAGTAACCTGCCCAAGGTTGTACAGCTGGGATTTATGGAGCTTGGACTTGAAGCCATATCCAAAGCACTGAGCTTTCTCCTCTCAGCAAAGAAATCTCATAGGACCCTCCACAAAGGTTGGCCTCCTAGGACTTCTGGAACTGCAGGAACTGTGAAAAACTCTAACAGGAATAAAGTTCTGATGTAATGAAGCCCTGAAGATTCTTCAGGAGTCCAAGTCCCAGTTTAGGAAGTAAAGAAATGACAAACATAAATACAAGGAGGAACTTCTCTAAAAACCCATTGCTCCAGGGATGGCCAATAATATCTTCTGGCAGCTCCAGTGCTATGAGAAGGGTGAGCCCTATATGCATTTTGTGTCCCTTTAAGTGCAGGATAATGGATCCATGAACATGGCTAAGGCAGGATGCAAAAGCATCTTTCTCCTCTGGGGCTGGCAGTGTAATTTCATACTAAATTTACTGTGGTTTATATAATACTTTTCATTCACACCAGAAGGAGTTTCTTAGCTGCTTCCCTTTTCAGAAACTTGGAGACTGTATAACTTTGCAAAGTGGATTTTTAAAAATAAAGCTGAGCAGAGAAGATGAAACCAGAGAAGCTCCTAAGATTCCTCCGTCTGCCTGGACCAGCTTCCCTGCTTCTTCCTTTCCAAAATTGATGAGGTAAATGTTATTGCTTTGATAAGCCTAGGCCTTCCAGGAAAGTAATCTCCACGGAGGAGTTCTGAAGCTACCTTTCCTCCAGGGAGTTGGAGGGGCAAGAAGCAGGAAGGGAAAGTGATGGAGAAACCAAGAGAAGGTTGCCCCATTAGTGATTTTCAAAGAGAATGGGGCCAGGAGAGACAGAGTCCTGGATCTTATCTCCATGAGTCCTTTCTCTTTCCCATCGTCTTTCCTGAGCCACCTCTGATTCCTTCAAAGACAATTGCCAGATAGTCTCCAAGGTGTCCAAGCCCCTCTATCTCTTGGAAGAGCTTACCTCCTGTTCTTCAGTAAAGACAGGAAAGAGGCAGGAAACAGGGCAGAAGAGAGGCAGGAGGGCCTTGGAGCCCTGATGACTTAGAGCCTAGCTTCTTAGGTCCTTCTAAAATTCTCACTGTCCAGTCTTAAAACGGGGACTATTGATATTGAGCTGAACTTGGAATGAAATTCTCCCTCTAATCCCATAAAGCCTTGTAGGATCTTCCTTTGCTTTTTTCCCAACCTTATCTAATGTCACTCCTTTGCCATTGCCTACCATACCTAGTCATAATGATTTCCCTCTGTTTCTCTAATACACCAAGATCTTTCCTTCCATTACTTGGAGCCCTTTACATGGAATGCTCTGCTTCACACTCATCATTCGGCTGGCTCCTTAAACTTTGGGTGGAAACCTAACTATCCTTTTGTTAGAGATATCTTCCAGACCATTCTTCCTAAAACAGGCCTCTATCCTTCTCACTCTCTCTCTCTCACCTTTCTAATTTCTTTCATGACACTTTACATAACAGGCAATGATCTTTATATGTGACTTGCCTATTGTCCATCTCTCTCAATAAAATATAACTTTCACAAGGGCAGAGGTCACATCATTCTAGTTCCCTGCTAAGTCTCCAATGCCTAGCACATATTTAATGACCATTTTTCAACTGGATAAATGAATTCCAATGACCTGTCATTACATGACTATCTTACCTATGGACTGTGAGCTCCTTGAAAGAAGGCGCTGTCTTTTTTCTTTGCATCCTCAGCAGAGTACAGTGCCTGGAGTAGAGAAGACTCTCCTCACATGTTTACTGAATGAAAGAAGTTATCCCCTTAGCTCCATATCAGAGCCTTTCTGCTTATAATTCCTGCAGATGAGTCCATCTGATCAGCGACAGATGAGGAAGGCAATAGCAGGCCAGACAGGCAGGGGCTACCTGTGAGTGTCCAATTATCAGATGACATCATCCTCCAATGGACTGGAAAAAAAACCATCACCAGAAACAGTCATAGCTCATGGAAAAATTTTTCTGACAACTATAACCATTGTTTTGCAACTGCTCAGAGTCCCTCTTCCATGTCTACTTCTGAGAACTGAGGTTAGGGAGTGGATTTCTGTGAGTTTTTTCATAGCTAGTTGCTGGATAGGATTTTGAGAACTTCCAATATCTAGTTCAACCGCTCATCCATTGAAGAATTCCTGCTAATCCCTCAACCCCTCTAGTTGCAAGAAATACCCTGCCACAGGAGGCAGAGCTTCCAGCACCATGCAGCTCTGGTGCTTAGCAATGACTTTCTCAGGTGGAACCCAGAGTTACTTTCCTGTGACTTGAACCATCGGTCTTGGCTCTCCCATCTGGAACACGCTTCCACAGCACAGCTCTGTAGATATATGAAATAGATATTAGGACATTCTGTCAGACTGATTGACTTACCTCGACCAACTGTTCTACCCTGGAGACACTTTTCCATTCCTTGACGTCTGGTGTTCATCTCTTCTTTCCCACGGGCCCTGGATCTCAGCGGGCCCTGGATCTCAGCTTGTGCTCTCCTTTATAAGGCTACTTCTGCTCACTCCTGGTGCTGTGCTCTTACTCTAATCCTATCTGGAGATTGGGAATCCAGTTTCTCAAACTCCCTCTGTTTTAGAAGTTAAAAATACCTTCCTCACTTCCAGGGTAATGTAAGGAAGCAGGAGTTCTGCTTTCTTGTCTAAGGATGAAAAAGAAGCCTAAAAGGGTGATGTTGCAGTAACTTATTATCATTTTACACATCATGATCCTTGGTCTGTAATTTTGACACCTTTGCCATAAGGTTAACCAAAACCTCAGCGGGTGTCACTACCACTTTCACTATCTTGATGGGATTTGAATACTCCCCTTTCTTTCTAACTCCTCCCTCTTAGGATCCTCATTCTAGAAGATGCTGCCATTAGGTTTGCCCTGGTTTCAGGTGGGTGATTTGCAACTCCAAGTAGCTCTAACCTGGGTAGCAACCAACCCCTGGCCTCCCCCTCCAAAGAAAGGACCAGTGGGAGGATTTCCTCACAGACTTAACCTTCCTCTTAGGCAGCAAGGTCAGCAGCACCAATGCCAATATCCTTTCCATATACTCTGATCTTAGGCCCCTTCTCTTGCCCAATAGCATCCCTCTGGTCATTCTGTGACCCACTGGTGTCAGAATAATGGCTAGATTGATGCTGTGAGATGGTGTTATGATGCTATATTAGGCCAGTGAAATAACAATACACAAATCCTGTCCTCAAACAATTTCTTATCACCATAGTTTTCCCAAAGAATGTATATCAGCACAGAAGAAGCAAAGAAGAGTGTTATTATTAGTTGGGGCAGTGTCTCCAAATTCCAGTGCAGAGGCCAACTGAGCTAGGCCAGTATCAAAGAACATTCTTTTTGCCAGGTCCAGGCTAGAGGCAGCCCTAACCTCCAAAAATGGCACAGCCCACAAAGTCTGCCTAGTTCCTTGCCATCTCAGTACCCAAACTCGAACCTCAGATCTTAGCTTCCAAGGGGAGGAATGGCAGATCCACTAGCACTCGGAAAAAAACTCAGAGAAACAGAGGAAGAGGAACTGTTTGCCTGACATGCAAAGTCTTCTGCCAGAAGACATGTGGGTCTTCTTGGACTGGGGAAGTGGTCTGGGCCCTGCATTAGTTGCGTGAGAAGAGAGGGGAGAAAGAGAGGATGTCAGAGAGAATGGTGGCTGGGATCAAGCTCTGGTCATGAGAAACAAAAAGAGAAAGGTGTGAAACCACACCCACATGCCTGGAAGCACTCAATTCTTTTTAAAGTTTCATCCCTTGAGTACATGTCAGTTAGGTGCCCTGGAATCTGACCAATCCAAATCAGGGGCTAGGGGTACAGATCTTGGTGACCCAATGCTTTCCTTGGAAGTTCAAACTTTATATCCATTTAAAAGACAGTCACCCAGATCTGCACACAGGCTTCAGATATGGTCATTTTTACCTCTGTCTTTTAACCTAAATTGGAATAATAAACATTATTTATGCAACTCAAGATTGCTTCAAGATTATCTTGTAGCAGCTGCATCTCACTACTGGATTTTGTGAGTTGATATAGGTTCAGCCAAAACCCCCAATTTGTTTTCACATGAATTACTTTCAAGTCACTGCTCTCCATACTAAATTTGTATAAATGATCATTTGCACCTAAATTTGGGATTTTACAATTATTTTTGCAGAAGGTTATCCTGTTGATTTTGACCCATTATTGAAGCTCACCAAAATTATTTTCAGTTGTGATTTTTTATACAGCACATGGACTATTTCTGCCTTCCCATTTTATTGAGACTTTCACTGCAGCATCTCAAGAGTCGCTGCTCAAACTAAAAATGTCCTACTTAGCATTCATCCAGCTGCTTTCCTCACTTCTTTTAAAACAGAGCTCAAAGCTAAACTCTCCCAGGAAGGCTTCCAAGATTAAACAGGGGCAGAAATGAGGCTCCTTACTTCTAGGACAAGAAGGAAACTCCACAGAGCCCCATCTCTGAGAGGCCTGAGGCTACTCATGGATTTCAAAGAGGGAGCTCTGTTCTTAGAAATGAAGAGCACAGAATGTGAGACACATGATGTTAAATGCACTACTTCTGGGGAGAGAGCAGCCTTGTGCTCAGAGATGCCAAGTGCCCCATCATCCCCAAAGAGTTACTCAGCGCTGCCTCTCCGTCCCTGCTGGGCCACTTAACTCTTCCTGTGGAAATAAGGAGTTCCCCTCCTCTGTGATCACCTCCACCTTTCCACATAAGACCCAATAGAGGACCAGTTGAAACATTCTTGTGTAGGAAAGGCAGAATAGCTTAGAGAGAAAATACTCAGATGCTGGAGCTAGGTAGTTCTGAGTTCAAATACTGGCTCTGTCACTTCTTGATGATTTAGCTCTGGGCAAATGCTTTTGCTTTGTAGGCCTCCAAGTTTCCTCATCTGTAAAATGAGACACTTTTGAGTTCTGACCTCTAAAATATGTGTGAGGACAAAATGAAATGATGAGTGTAGATCCTTTGGTATAGAGCTTCTCACATGAAGGCCCTCTGTCCATGGCAGTAATTAGCATTGTTTATACCACCCTCTGCTCATTTCTTCTCTGATCAGAAACCTGTGGGAAACCTCAGTTATTGGCACCAACTTCCTACTTGCATGCATGCTGGCCACAGTATATATTTAAAACAGAAGTTTTATTAAAAGCACAAAAGATCGATAAACATTATATTCAGAAAGTGGAGAATTAGTGACATCAACTGAGCTGCCTTTTAGTGTCTCTAATGATTGCTTTGAGTCACTCTGCTTCAGTTTCCTATTGCTGCAAGGAAAAAAAAAATTACTCTCAAACTTAGTGGCCTAAAAAAGTAACAATTTACTACTGCATTGCCATCCTGTAGGTTGGCCAGGCTCAGCTGGATTGGTCTACTTTACCTGGGGTTTGCCAGGTCTCGTGCAGCTGCATTCAGCTGGGAGCTGGGCAGCGGCTGGAACAGCAGGGACTTGGCTGAGCTATTCTCTCTCTTTCTGTATGTGGCCTCTTCTTATTTAGTGGTTTAGCATGACTTCCTTTATGTGGAAGAACACAGATTCTACCTGGATGCAAGAGGGTGAATACAGAAGTTGCAAGGCCTCTTGAGGTATAAGTCCAAAGTTAGATGGCATCACTTACACTGCATTCTGTCAGTCACAGCAAGTTACAGAATCAGCCTAGATTCAAGGGAAGAAGCAGACTCCACCTCTTGATGGGAGGAGCAGCATGCAAATATACAGATGGGAAGAATTGCTGCTGGCCATTTTTGCAGATAATCTCCCACTTCCCTGCACTACAAATTCATTCCCAGCCCCTTTCTGTGGACAGTGACAGCCTATGTTACTCAGAGGAACCCAGTGTTAGCACTGGCCCCAGCTTCCTCCATTTTCCCAATCTCATGTTCCCTGGTTGTCCCACCAGTATTTGGCTCTTCATCCGGTCCCCTCATACCCACCTCGGGCTATGGGTAGACACCATCATTCCTCCTAAGCACACTGTCCCAAACTAGTAATTTTATAACATATTTTTAAAAGAAATATGCCAACCTGACAGTTCTTTGGACCAAGAAGGAATGACATTAGGGATCACAGTGGAAAACATGTACATGGAGAAGGTAGCATGAGGTGGTACCTCTTCTTTGTGTGTGAAGGTCTGCACAAACCAACAGCAGATGCCTTGCCTCCAGGCACCATCCCCATGACTCCCCATGTTGGCTCCTGGTTATGTCTTCATCACAAGACTCCATTTCTGCTTCTTTGGTGGGCTATTTTCAATACTGTGGCAGTTTTAAAACATAGACACAAATTCCTTGGTATTCCTCTCATCAGAAGGTAAAGTTTATGTCCCCTCCTTTGAATCTAATCAGGCTTGTGACTGCTTTGACCAATAAAGTATTGTGGAAGTGACCCTATGTAGTAAAATGCACACTGCTCCTTCCCTCATTGGCTGGAACACTTGCTTGTGGAGTGAACAACAACCATGAATCTTCCATGCTGAATAGGTCACATATAGCCTTCTGGTCAACCCTTCTAGTCAAGCCCAGCCTTCCAGTTATCCCCATCAATGTGTGTGATGCCATCTTGGACCCTGTCCATCACCAGTTGAACACTACAGTGTGACTTCCATCAATGCCCAAGGAGCAGAAGAATCACCCAGCTGAGCCCTGTTGGAATTCCTGACCCACAAACCTTGAACTATCTTAACATGGTTGTTGTTTTAAATGACATTTTGAGAAAGTTTTTATGCAGTAACAGATAAATGGGAAAGATGCATTTTCACTATACCTCAACTTCAGCCTGTTCCTTCAGCTGGTATTCTGGCATCTGCACACTGGCCCCTTACCTTGGGAATCATGAACTGGCCTGCAGAACACTTTCCAGCAGAGGCAAAGAATCAGACCCTACACCCAGCATGACAGATCTCTCAGGTGGCTATTTCTGTTCTTCTAGGACACCCACATTCTCCTGAGGTTCCCTAGAATCTGGTGTATTCTTCCTGTTTGACCTTCTGCTCTTGTGGAAAAATACATAAAGCTCCAGCAATAAAATACCAGGCCTAAGGATACACCGTGTTTTGAGACCCAGCTTCTGTTTCCTGTTCCTGGGTGGTCTAAGCCAGGAGGGAAGATAGTGTGCTTCCTCACAGCATCAGGACCTGGGACCAGGAGGGCACCCATCTGTGTGCAGAGAGGTGAAAAGCTTCAGGCCTCCTCCTAAATAGACTGCCTCCAACCTCTTCACAAGGAAGTTCCTTTCTCCAAAGCCTGTTTCCTATTTGTTTTCTACTGAAGAAATTGCTCAATAATTCCAGAAATTGCTCTGGGCTAATAATAATAATAGACAAATAATAAAACAATAGCATTTCCTGAGTACTTTCTATATATCAGGCACTGTGCTAAGTGTTTTTACATACTATTATTTAAAGCTCATACCACTCCTAGTAATTTTCCAGGCTTACATGGTTCATAGCTTATAAGCAGCCAAACTGGGTTTCAGATCCAGGTCGATCTAACCCTAGAGGCAATGCCTTCACCACTAGACTAAGCTGGGGGGTGGGGGGTGGGTCGCATCATCCAGAAGACTCCCGACCAGACCCAAAAACCACTCCTATCTCAAATACTACTTAAGTCAGTACCCCCCAGGAAACCTGCCAAGTCCATGAGACAGCATGGTAGTAGAAGCTCTGGTCTTTTGTTCTAATTAAGCAGAGCAGAGTTTCCCTGAGATAAGGCTTAGGGAGAAACACAGAGAAAGTGGGGGAAAGGAGTGTAGAAAACAAGGCAGGCAGGGTACCTTGGAGGATGGGCTTCAGGCAAGTTTCACAGGCACAGATGCCTCTTAGAGTTTCCAGTGACTGCTCTTGGCAGCATCCTCCCCTGAATTTTCCTAATGACTATACTGGGGCTTCTGGACCCCTCCTCCTTCAGCTTTCCTGGAGTTCCCAAGGCTATGCCCTCAGAAAACTCCCTGGCCGATGCTCTGGGATTGAGTTGTTAGGAGGCCACCATTTTAATCAGCCTCCATCTACTACCTTATCTTCCCAAACCAGCTTTGCCTTCTCTACAAAACTCTGAATCTGGCTTTTCAGGCAGTTCTTATCAAATTGAATTTTTGTGTTTGGCCCATGACCAGCCCAGCTGTCCTGCAATGAAGCAAAGCCAGCTAGTTTTGTATTACATGACTACTTACATTTAGCCTGGGTACACCCAGGACAAAGTTCCCAGGTTATATCCCTTTTGTTCTTTGAAGCACCACTCGATCTAAAGAATACTAGTGAATGGATTGCTGTTGACCCAGAAGTTAGTCTGCACTGGGATCCCTGACGGCATTGTCACTCTACTGTCTCTTTTGTGTGTGTTTCCTAACCATTTATTGCCGAATGTTACAACTATACAGAAAATACTTAAAATCAAAATATATAGCTCAATTAATTATCCCAAAGCAAACATCCACAAAAACAGCTCCCAAATCGAAATGGAACAACGTCCCAGAAGCCCCTTCAGGCTTCTTCCAGATCACTCTCTGCCCCAACCTCACCTTTCCAGTCAGAGATAACCACTGGCCAAACTTTTGTGGTAATCACTTACTTGCATGTCTTTAGTTTCGTCACCTAATCATGCATCACTAAATACTATAGTTGAGTAGTACCTAGTCTTCATAAAAATGGAGCCATATATTATGTGTTCCCTTTGGGTCAGCTTCTTTTGATCAATGTTGTGTTTATAAGATTCATATTTATTGTGATTATAGTTCATTTGCATAATTTTTTCATTACTGTATCAAATTCCTTTGTATGAAAATACCACAGATTATTTAACCATTCTACTATTGATGGGCTTTTGGATTGTTTCTAATTCAGAGCTCTAATTCAGACAAAACTATTTTGACCATTACTAAGTATATATTTTGGTGCCCATGTAGAATTGCTGGGTCATAGAGGATATGGATGAATAGCTTTAATAGATATGCCAAACTCTTTTCAAAGAGATTATACTAATTTCACTCCCACCAGTAGTGTGTAAGGATTCCTACTGCTTCACATCTTTGTCAACACTTATTCTGGTTATTTTTTTTTTAGTTTTACCCATTCTGAATAGTGTTCTGTGTGAATGCACTTCAATTTGCTTACTTTTTGCATTTCATTGGTTCCTAATGAAGTTGACCCTGATTTCATATATTAATTAACTGGACCAAAGTTCCTTTTGTTGTGAAGTGCTTGAGATTTTTGCCCATTTTTCTGTCGCATTGGCCATCATTTCCTTACTGATTTGAGAGAGATTATCTTATACTCTGAATGTGTGAGGCTTTTGTCAGTTTTTGTGTGTTGTGAAGTCTTCTCCCACATATTTCTTGACTTTTCTCCCTCTTAAATGGTGTTTTTTGGTAAACAGAAGTTCTTGATTTTAATGTAGCCCAATTCATCAGTATTTTCACTAATGCTTAGTACTCTTTTGTACCTTGTTTTAGTATTCATCTTTTCCTACCACGAGGTCATGAATATTATTCTTTATTTTCTTTACAGAGGCTTGTAGTTTTGCCTTTCATATGTAAATCAACAATCCATCTGATGATGGTTTATGTACAATGTGAAGTAGGGGTCAAATTAAAATATTTTCTCATATCCAATTGACTTAGTACCATTAATGGAGAAAAAAATCTTTTCCCCACTACTCTGCAAGGGCACCTTTGTCAAAGTCAAGTAATGTGCTATTTGTGGGTCTGTTTCTGGGCTCTGTTCTTGTCCGTTGGTCTATTTGTTTGCCCTTTGCCAATTCCTTAATGCAGTTTGATATATCTTTCTACCCAGAATGATAAGGCTTCCCATATTCTTTTTTTTATGCAAAATTTTAAGTCTGCTCTTCAAGATCCACAGAGCACCCTTTGGAACTTTGGTTTGGATTGTCTTGACCTTTTAACTGAATTTGGAGAGAACTATATCTTTATGTTGTTGACTTCTAATCTAAGAACCTGGCAGACATTCCCTCCCATTTATTGAGGTCTCTTTTAATTTCCCTCAATACTATTTCATATTCTCTATATAAATTTTTGCACAACTTATGTTATATTTATTCCTGAACATCTGAGTCTTTTGATGATATTGTAAATAGGAGTTTGTTTTAAATTATTTTTCTAACTGCTTTGTGCAACTAGATAGATAGACAGCTAAATTTTGAATATTCCTGCTAACTTGCTGTGGTTTTTTTTATGATTTTCTATGTATACAATCATATCACTTTTAAGATCATTTTATTTCTTCCTTTCTAATTTCTATGTTGTTGTTGTTGTTGTTTTTTCCTTGCCTCACTGCTCTGGCAAGTCACGCCAGTCCATTACTGGCTACAAGTGCTTTGTGCCAGTTAATAATGTTGTTCAAATCTTTCCTTCCCAATTTCAAAAGAAAGCTTTCAACATTTTATCAAGTATGATGTCTGCTATAGGCTTTTGTTGATTCCCTTTATCAATTATAAGTTCTCTTATATTCCTAGTTTGCCAAAATATTTTTGCTTGTTTGCTTGTTTTAATGATGAATGAATGTTGAATTTTATTGCTTTATCTTTACCAAGATGATAATATGAATTTTCTCTTTTATTCTGTTAGTAATTAGAATTAGATTGATTGAATTTTAAATGTTCAGCTAACCTTGCTTTCCTGGAATAAATCCAATTTGATTTGGTGTGTAATTTTTTTATTACATTGCTGACTTTGTTTGCTACCATTTTGTATAGGATTTTGTTTCTGCGTTTATGAGTAAGTTTGGTTTGTAGTGTGCCTTTCTCATCATGTTCTCAGGGTTTGGTACTGGAATTGTTGGGCTAGTAAAACAAGTTGGGAAGTGTTGCTTTTTCTTTATTCTCTGGAAGAGTTTGTGTAAGCGGTGTATCTTTCTTTTCTTTAACATTTGGCATAATTCATCTTTAAAGCTACCTAGAGCTAGGAAATTTTTCTTTTTGAGGAGAGATTTATATTTAAT
Organism: Tamandua tetradactyla; assembly: GCF_023851605.1. Taxonomy (NCBI): domain Eukaryota; kingdom Metazoa; phylum Chordata; class Mammalia; order Pilosa; family Myrmecophagidae; genus Tamandua; species Tamandua tetradactyla. The sequence goes on along the minus strand of NC_135334.1, from coordinate 28,470,125 downwards.
TTCTTCAGTAAAAGTTGTAAGACTCGCTCATATTTTTTTCTCATTTCAATTTTGGAAAGTTGTGTTCCTCCAAAGTATTCATCTATTTCATCAAATTTTCAGAGTCATTGGCATAAGCTCTTCATAAGACATTCTTAATATCTTTTTAGTATCTGGGTATGTGTACCATTTTCCCCCCCAAGTGACATTGATACCTTCTCTCTCTGCTTTTTCCTTAATTAGCCTTGCCAAGAATTTATCAAGTTTATAAGTCTTTTCAAAGAACCAACTTTTGCCTCTGTCTACCCTCTCCATTTTGTGTTTATTTTTACTAACTAATTTCTGCTCTTGCCTTTATTTCCTTCCTCTTACTTTCTTAGGGTTTGAAGTACTGTTCTTTCCCTAACCTTTTATGATTGTTGCTTACATCCCTGATTTTATGTATCCTTTCTTATTTTCTCATATATACATATAAACTATAATTTTCCCATTAAACCTTGCTTTAGATGTATCCCTCCAAGGTTTTGGTATGTCATATTTTTATTACCTTATATTTTAAAATATTTTCTAATTTTGATTGTGATTAATTGATTGACCTGTGGGTTATTTGTAAATGTATTTTGTAAAATACATGCACCCTTTTTTTTTTTTTTTTACCTTTTTGGGGGCGGGGGCTGGCGGTGCATGGTCTGGGAATCGAACCCGGGTCTCCCGCATGAAGAGCGAGCATTCTACCACTGATCACCCGTGCATCCTTCATGCCGTGATTTTTAAATTACCTTTTCACAACTGATTCCTAGTTTTATTCCTCTGTTGTCGGAGTATATATTCACAATTTCAATCTTTGAAATTTGTTGAAACTTGCTTTCTGGCCCAACATATAATCAGTTTTTGAAAATATTCCACAAAGGCTGGAAAATTATTTGTATAATTTAGTTTTGGGTACAATGTCCTATTTGTCCATTAAATCAAATTTATGAGTTATTAAAATATTGCATCTTCTTACTGATTTGAGGGGAAGCTTTTCTGTTTTTGAGAAGAATGTGTTAAAAAATCTTCCACTATGATTGCAACATATCTATTTCTCCTCTCAGTAGATAATTCAAATATTTTGAAGCCAGGTGCATATAAATTTAAATTGCTATTATCTACTTGGTGAATTGAAAAGTTTATCATGAGGAAATATGTTTTTCTCTAATTATCCTTTTAGCCTTAAAGTCCACTTTGCCTAATAATAATGTAACTCCAGTAGCTTCTTTTTGGTTATAATTAGCATAGTTTTATCTTTTTCTGCCCTTTTACTTTCAACATTTCTGTAGATTATGCTTTAGATGTGTCTCTTATTAACAGAAAATTGTTGGAATTTTTCAAATCCAGGCTGACAATATGTGTCTTTTAACTGAAACATCTGGTCTATTTATATGTAATAATATTTTTGATGTATTTTGAGATTTAAGTCTATTTTATCATGAACTTTCTATTTGCCTGCCTGTTCTATCTTCCAATTTTCTTGCCTACTTTGGTAATATATTTGAAAGTATAATTAAATGGAAAACACTGAAATCTAAAGTGTACACATCCATGAATTTTGACAGCTGTTTACCCCAATGTTACTTCTGTGGAAACATGATAGAGAACATTTTTATCGTCCCAGAAAGTTCCCTCATGTCTTCTATCAATCATTCTCCCTATTGCCACCTCATGTCAACCATAATTATTTTCCTGATTTCTATCAATCTAGTTTTGCTTGTTCTTGAACATCACTAGAATGATACCCTTACTACCTGGCTACTTTCACTTAACATGATGTTTTTGAGATTTAGTCACATTTGGCCTTATTGCTGAGCCATATTCCATTGTAAGATTATACAACATTGTCTTTTTTTGTTTGTTTTTTTTTTTTCCTGCATCGATGACATTTGGGTTGTTTCCTGTTAGGGTTACTATGAATAAAGCTGCGATGCATTTTTTGTTTTTTTTGAACATACGCTCCAATTTCTATTGGGTAAATACTTAGGAGTGGCATTTCTAGGTTATAAGGTGTATATTTAATTTTACAAAAAACTACCAAACAGTTTTCTAAAGTGGTTCAACCATTTTACACTCACACTTTATATATTCACCAGCAATATTTGAGAGTTCCAGTTTCCTTACATCCTTGTCAATATTGATATGTCAGTTTTTGTTTTATTTTAGTCATCTTGGTGTGCATGTGGTGGCATTTTATTGTGGTTTTCATTTGTATTTCCCTGACTGCTAATGACATGCAACACCTTTTCATGTGATTATTGGTCATTTGTGTATGTTCTTTTTGAAGTGACTGTTCAAGTCTTTCCCTTAAATCTTTTTTTTTTTTTTTGCCTGGGCAGGCACCGGAAATCGAACTCGGGTCTCCAGCATGGCAGGCATGAACTCTGCCTGCTGAGCCACTGCGGCCCTTCACTTAATTTTTAAACTGGATTGTTTATCTTTTTATTTTGGTGTTATAGGAGTATAAGAGGTCATTATGTATTCTAGATATATGAAGATGACATAGTTTGTCACTAAGGACCCATGTTTAGGACATACAAATGTGAAATTGACACAGCTTCTCTTCTCAAGGAACTTTCTGATTACTGGGAGAAATTAAGCATGCATGCATAAAGATTAATGCAATTCACTAAACTAAACTAACTAGCTAAGTAAACTAACAAGTTCAAAACATCAGAAAATGAGTATGTCACAGTCCCTGTGGCTTCCCTTTTTCTACTGACTACTCAGGAGGCCAGAGCTGAAGGTAAGATTCAGTTGTAGTATCAGAATTATCCTATCGTTTCTAATGCCTCTTCTCTCTTCCATGAACTTGATTTTCTATTTCTAATTTAACAGTGTCTTTAATTGTAATGTCTCACATTCTCTTGAGGAGTAAATTGAAGTTAAGCTGTGAATAAAATGTGCATGAGAAAGCTAATTGATCAGTTCACATGGAAAAACATAGCTGGGGATCAAGCTGAGTGGTTCCACTTCTTATTTTTGTGGTTGAGACAGTCCCCTCTGAGAACATGTCTTTACCACTATCACTGTTTTTACTTCTAATATTACTACTACTACTAATAAATGGGATTTAATAAGCACAGTACACTAGGCACTGTGCTAAGTGCTTATTTCTTGGTACAATCTTATGATGTAGATGTTACGATTTTCCCAATTTTAGAGATAAAACTGAGACACAGAGAGGTTGAGTCACTTGCCCCATGTGGTGCTGTGGCTGGGCCACCTCTCAGAGTCCTGATCCAGAGCCCGTGCTTTCCAAGGGTCCAGGTAAAAGGCAGCTGAGTGATCTTTCATGGTGGACTTTAACGAGGATGTGGCCCAGTCCAAACCTCTTCTTTCTTCCAGGATTTTCCCTCGCAAGTCCCAGAATAGGAACCTGCCAGGGACAAACCAAAGTCCTCTCCATGCTCACTTCTTTCTGTCCATGGAATCCCAGCTTTACAAAGACTTGTATTTGTGGACCCCATATCCAAGGCAGATATTCACAAAATAAAATGCATTGGTGTTCAAAGTGACCAGAAGAAACCAGAGAATGGACACCAGCTAAATTTTTGCAATTATTTCAAAATATCTGATGAGTTAACAGTGATGTTTAAAGCACATGCCCCTGGTGCCATTAAAACTGCTTCCTAAAATTCTTCAGAACGTACCCCTAATAGAGAAAAATGAGAACAGTGTGGTGAGAAAGAGGCTAAGATATATGTGATCAGAAACAGAAAAGGGAGCTAATGTGTATTAAGTACCAGCATTTGCTTGATCTTTTCCATACATCACCTCCTTTAATCCCCTCCCTAAACAACCATGGGAGGTAGGTATCATGGCGAATTGAATGAGAAAGAGGAGCCCCTAAAGTCAAAGGCCTCCCCTGCTTAGATAATAACCCTGGCAGGTTGTACATCCTCTCTGGGCCTTGATTCCCTCATTTATAAAATAATAATTGCTCTTGCCTCATATTATTGCTATGAGGATTAAATAAGATAATACACTTATAGCACTTTGGAAGGGCACAGTAAATGTCAGCCATTGTAATTGTTATATCGCATGCTAAGACTCAATAGGTGGAGCCTGGTATGCCCTTGTAAGGGGTCTGGTGTGGACAAGGGAGAGTGACAGGGGAAGGGGAGATGGGTTGCGGGAGGGGTGAGGGTTTGGGGGCACAGGGGCATGAGCGTGGCTGACAGGGCTTGGGTCTTGGGTGGTTGGCATCTCAAAAGTGATGAGTGCGCTGTCATATTCCAAATCAAAATTGACTTTGGTAAGATTTAATAGTGGTTTTCTCTTTTAAAAATTTTTACGCTTGTCAAATAAATTATATGTGTGTCAGTCCCATAATGGCTTCATCTAGAATTTGTGTTGATTTTGTCTCTGTGATTAGTCAAAAGACTATTAGCATGATATTGTGTACCAATTCCAATTTTAGACCTTCTGCAAATTTGTTGCAAGCTATGGTCGTTCTCAACTGTCAGCCAAAAGCAACTGAGCTAACTCAATATTTTAATAACTATATATATATTTTTTTTTTAAGATGGTGAAGAGGAAAGAATGTAGGATGTCTAACTCATCCCTTAGTTTATAAGAGAAAAGTCCAGTTCCTAGAAACACTCCCAGCCCTCATTCCTTGGCTAATGTCCCCACAATGAAGTGGACCTTAGGCCCCCTTGCTGGGGTCAGCATGAAGGGAAGGAAAGTGAGCTGGAGTGTGAGTGAAGACTCAGTTTCATCCTCGCCTGACCCTCCTTGGGTTTGGCTGCCTTTGCACACATTCCTTTCTTTCCCGGAACCTCAGTCAACTTCCCTTACTGAAAAATGAGAAGGTTAGAATCTATGATTTAGCACATTTATGCAAACCCTACATCTTGGGATTTTGGTGTCATTTGTGGAAGAGCCCAACCCAATCAGTCATGCTGTCTGCTCCATCAGGCAGCTTGGGAAGTGCTTCTATAAGGAGAGCATGTGCAGCTTAGATGGTGGTGGAGAAATGGCTCGGAGAATAACAGGGCTTGACATTACAGGTGCAGGCTGGGAGCTCGTCAAGGGGACAGAGCTGAAAGAACAGGTTGGGGAATGGAAGGGAAAGAGAAGAGAGAAGTAGAGAAGGCACCTGAGCAAAATGCTATGGGGCCCTGAAGGCACATGAATTGTCTCATGGCAATAGAAATGGCCTGGCTGCTGAAGGAGATTGAGGGGGACAGGGTGATGTGAACATAAATCAAAAGACAGAGGTGGGGCAGGTGAGGGGACACAGTGTGCTCGGAGCATGGGGCTCCACGTATTCGTTCCTGCTTGGTGTGACCTTGAGCAGGTGACTTCTCTTCAGTGCCTGCATTACCTTATCTATAAATGATAATACTACAGTTCCTACCTCAGGAGCACATGAGCTATTGTGATGAGAAAATGAGATAATGCAGATGAATGAAGGGCACACTGCCTGGCTTCTGTGAACTTATAACAAGTGGTGGCTATTTTTATGATTTGACCAGAAGGAGCTCTTAATAATAGAGAAGGGAGATGATTGCGGCTAAGTCCAGAGCCACAAGGAGGGATATACATGATCCTAAAATTGTGAGCTTACTAGATGTGGGGGGGTTGGGGTGGTGGAAAGATTCTTTAAGTCAGAATCAAAGTCTGTCAGAAGCGCTTAAGACCCCTGAGCCTCTGCAGGTCAGAAGAGAACAACAGTAATGACTGAAAATGAATTTCCTGCCAGCCAGTATTTGGAGGGCAGGAGTAGAGGTGGGACCAGATTTATTTTAATATAAACAGAATAAAACAGTGTGAATGGCTTGCATACCTGAATTTGTGGAGTAAGACACCTACCCTCATGCCTTCTATTCCAACTATGTATAAATAGGGGAAAAACAAATCCAGAAATGATGAACTTTGGGAAGGAGGAATTGAATTTCAATTTGAATTTCATTCAAGAAGAGATGAGAAAGGCAAATCCCTTACAAATAAATATGTGTCCTGCTTACCTTTCTCTCTTTCATGTGTTCCTTGGAGCCTTTGGAAGTCGTGCCCTTGGAAAAGTGGATTGTTTTCTTACTAGGACAAGAGGCTGACTCCAAGCTGGGCACTCCAAACTGCTCACTGGGACAAAACTACTGTGCTTCCAGGTCCAGGCTTACCTTACCCATAGCTATCTATCTCTATTACTCTTGTCCTGGGGGGCATAAACACACCCAGGCTCCCCATGGAAGAGCCTGAGTCTATGGGCTCAAAGAACAAGGTATCCAGGTGTCATGGTTGGGGACATGTGTCAACTTGGCCAAGTTATGGTACCTGTTCATCTGATTGGGCAAGTGCTGGCCTGTCTGTTGCAATGAGGACATTTCATAGGATTAACATTTCATAGGATTAGGTCATGATCACGTCAGCTACATCCACAGCTGATTCCATTTGTAATCAGCCAAAGGGGAGTGTCTTCTGCAATTAGTGATGCTAAATCCAATCATGGGAAGCCTTTTAAGGAGGATTCAGAGGAGACAGGTTCTATTCCTGCTTTGGCTGGTGAGCCTCTCCTGTGGAGTTCATCCAGGCCATCCATTGGAGTCATCGGCTTCGCAGCCTGCCCTGTGGATTTTGGACTCTGCATTCCTACGGTCATGTGAGACACTTTCATAAATTTTATATTTGTAAGTGTTCTCTGTTGATTCTGTTTCTCTAGAGAACCCTAACTAATACATCTTGGTACCAGGAGTGGTTCTTAAGGAACAGAATCTTAAAAATGGGTTTTTATGAATGGTTTTCTACTCTGACTGGGCTCAGAGACACTAAGGACTCTGATTCCCGTAATCAGAATGACACTCCCAATCCATGGACTGAGTTGGCAAAGGAGATAGTCAAAATATCATCATTCGATTCTCCTAATGCTTCACTTGTATGAAGCCAGACTCTGGGGGATAATGTTTTTGACACCTTTACAGAGTTTTTGTAGAAATAAGAGTTATAGAAATGTTGGTTGGTTGTTGTTAGATACACTGTCTACATTAAAGGGTGAAAGGGATGGGCTTAAGGCTTCAAACAAGAAGCTTAAGCGCTGTCTGAAAGATGTAGAGGTTTCTATGAGTATCCTGAAGGAAAATTTTATTTCCTGTAGCCGTAGACTTGAGATCTCTGAAAATCAGACTCAGAATCTTATTGTTAGAGTAGCAACTTTACAACGTAAACTGAAATCTCAGTCTTACATGGTGTCTGCTGTTAAAGTGAAGGCATTGATTGGAAAGGAGTGGGACCCTGAAAAATGGGATGGTGACATATGGATTGATAATGATGTTGGGGGTGAGGTTGAAACCCTACACCATGCTGAGCCTTCTTTAGATAACCCTGTAATAATCTGCCCTGAGGACATAGCCGCCCCACCTCCAGCCTGCCTTGAGGAATTGGCCACCCAACCTCCTCCTGAAGGGATTAGCCCTAGAGTTATTAATCCTGTTTCACCAGATAAAACTGCAAATGAAAGCCCTGAAGCAAATGGCTTGGAAGATATTTCTAATTCTTTTCATGACCCACCCCCACCACCCCTCATTTCTTCTAGACCTATAACTAGACTAAAGTCCCAACAGGCCCCTAAAGGTGAGGTACAAAGTATCACACATGAGGAGGTACGTTATACTCCAAAAGAACTGTGTGAGTTTTCCAATTTATATAGACAGAAATCAGGGGAATATGTGTGGCAATTTTAAGAGTGTGGGATAATGGTGGGAGGAATATAAGGCTGGATCAGGCTGAATTTATTGATATGGGCCCACTAAGCAGAGATTCTGCATTCAATGTTATAGCTAGAGCAGTTAGAAAAGGTGTTAACAGCTTGTTTGGGTGGTTGGTTGAAACATGGATCAAAAGGTGGCCAACATTACCTGAGGTTGAAATGCCAGAACTGCCCTGGTATAATGTAGATGAGGGGATCCAGAGGCTTAGAGAGATTGGAATGTTAGAGTGGATTTATCATGCAAAGCCTGCTCTTACACCCCAGGAATGTCCAGAGGATGCACCTTTTACCAGAACAGTGAGAAATAAATTTGTGAGACTAGCACCATCATCCCTCAAGAGCTCTGTGGTTGCACTTCTCTGTAGGTCAGATATTACTGTAGGAACTGCTGTCACTGAGCTGGAATCCTTAAACACAATGGGGATGACAAGTCCTTAAGAGTGGCAGTAATCTCTGCAATCCCTCCTGAGTTGGCAGAAGCCAGGTGGCAGCACTTAATCACCAAAGACAGGGTAGACGCGGGTATTATAATAGACAACAAACTCAAAGGAGGCATCAAAATTATATGACACGCAGAGATTTGTGGCATTGGCTAGTAAATCATGGGGTGCCTAGAAATACAATAGAAGGGCAGTCTACTAAATTCTTGTTGGAGCTGTATAAACAAAAGAGTTCTAGGACAAGGGAACAGAAGCCTAACCTGAATTACAAAAACACAGAGTCACGGCCCCTTAATCAATTTCCAGACTTGAAACAGTTTACAGACCCTGAGCCCCTTGAATGAAGGGGAGGCCAGGTCCCTATGGGGGAGAAACCTGTTACACTGCCACAAATTTATACTGTTAACCTTCCTCTAAGTCTTCCCCAAGGAGACCGACGGCCTTTTACCAGGGTAACTGTGCATTGGGGAAAAGGAAATGATCAGATATTTCGGGGATTATTAGACACTGGTTCAGAAGTGACATTAATTCCAGGGGACCCAAAACGTCACTCTGGACCACCAGTCAGAGTGGGGGCTTATGGAGGCCAGGTGATCAATGGAGTTTTAGCTCAGGTCCATCTCACAGTGGGTCCAGTGGGCCCCCGGACCCATCCTGTAGTTATTTCCCCAGTTCCAGAATGTATAATTGGCATAGACATACTGAGCAACTGGCAGAATCCCCACGTTGGTTCTCTAACTCGTGCAGTGAGGGCTATTATGGTGGGAAAGGCCAAGTGGAAGCCACTAGAACTGCCCCTACCAAGCAAAATAGTAAATCAAAAGCAATACCGTATTCCTGGAGGGATTGCAGAGATTACTGCCACTCTTAAGGACTTGAAAGATGTAGGGGTGGTGATTCCCACCACATCCCCGTTCAACTCTCCTATTTGGCCTGTGCAGAAAACAGATGGGTCTTGGAGAATGACACTGGATTATCGTAAACTCAACCAGGTGGTAACTCCAATTGCAGCTGCTGTTCCAGATGTAGTATCATTGCTTGAGCAAATCAATACATCCCCTGGTACCTGGTATGCAGCTATTGAACTGGCAAATGCTTTTTTCTCAATAGCTATTAGTAAGGACCACCAGAAACAGTTTGCTTTCAGCTGGCAAGGTCAGCAATATACTTTCACTGTCCTACCTCAGGGATATATCAACTCTCCAGCCCTATGTCATAATCTTGTTCGCAGAGACCTTGATCGTTTCTCCCTCCCACAAGACATCACACTGGTCCATTATATTGATGATATCATGTTGATTGGACCTAGTGAGCAAGAAGTAGCAACTACTCTAGATTTATTGGTGAGGCATTTGTGTGTCAGAGGATGGGAGATAAATCCAACAAAAATACAGGGGCCTTCTACCTCAGTAAAATTTCTAGGTGTCCAGTGGTGTGGGGCATGTCGAGATATCCCTTCTAAGGTGAAGAATAAATTGCTGCATCTGGCCCCTCCCACAACCAAAAAAGAGGCACAACGCCTAGTTGGTCTTTTTGGATTTTGGCAACAACATATTCCTCATTTGGGTGTGCTACTCCGGCCCATTTATCGAGTGACCAGAAAAGCTGCTAATTTTGAGTGGGGACCTGAACAAGAGGAGGCTCTGCGACAGGTCCAGGCTGCTGTACAAGCTGCTCTGCCACTTGGGCCATATGATCCAGCAGATCCAATGGTGCTGGAAGTGTCAGTGGCAAATAGAGATGCTGTCTGGAGCCTTTGGCAGGCCCCTATAGGAGAATCACAACGCAGACCTTTAGGATTTTGGAGCAAAGCCTTACCATCTGCTGCAGATAACTACTCTCCTTTTGAGAAACAGCTTTTGGCCTGCTACTGGGCCTTAGTAGAGACTGAACGCTTAACCATGGGCCACCAAGTTACCATGAGACCTGAGTTGCCTATCATGAGTTGGGTGTTGTCTGACCCACCAAGCCATAAAGTTGGGCGTGCACAGCAGCACTCTATTGTAAAGTGGAAATGGTATATACGAGATAGAGCCAGAGCAGGTCCTGAAGGCACAAGTAAGTTACATGAAGAAGCGGCACAAATGCCCATGGCTTCCACTCCTGCTGCCACATTACCTTCTCTTTCCCAGACCAGAGCTATGGCCTCTTGGGGTGTTCCTTACAGTGAATTGACTGAGGAAGAGAAAACTCGGGCCTGGTTTACAGATGGTTCAGCACGATATGCAGGTACCACCCAAAAGTGGACAGCTGCAGCATTACAACCCCTTTCTGGGGTGTCCTTGAAGGACAGTGGTGAGGGGAAATCCTCCCAGTGGGCAGAACTTCGAGCAGTGCACCTGGTTGTTCATTTTGCTTGGAAGGAAAACTGGCCAGAGGTGCGTTTGTCTACTGACTCATGGGCTGTTGCTAATGGTTTGGCTGGATGGTCAGGGACTTGGAAAGACCATAATTGGAAAATTGGTGACAAAGAGGTCTGGGGAAGAAGTATGTGGATAGACCTTTCTGAGTGGGCTAAAAACATGAAGATATTTGTGTCCCATGTGAATGCACACCAGAGGGTGACTTCAGCAGAGGAAGATTTTAATAATCAAGTGGATAAGATGACCCGTTCTATGGATACCAGTCAGCCTCTTTCCCCAGCAACTCCTGTTATTGCCCAATGGGCTCATGAACAAAGTGGTCATGGTGGTAGGGATGGAGGTTATGCATGGGCTCAGCAACATGGACTTCCACTCACCAAGGCTGACCTGGCTACAGCCACTGCTGAGTGCCCAATCTGCCAGCAGCAGAGACCCACACTCAGCCCCCGATATGGCACCATTCCCCGAGGTGACCAGCCAGCTACATGGTGGCAGGTTGATTACATTGGACCACTCCCTTCATGGAAGGGGCAGCGATTTGTTCTAACTGGAATAGACACATACTCTGGATATGGGTTTGCTTTCCCTGCATGCAATGCTTCTGCCAAAACTACTATCCGTGGGCTTCCAGAATGCCTTATCCATCGTCATGGTATTCCACATAGCATTGCTTCGGATCAAGGAACACACTTCACAGCAAATGAAGTGTGGGAATGGGCACATGCTCATGGAACTCTCTGGTCTTACCATGTTCCCCATCATCCAGAAGCTGCTGAATTGATAGAACGGTGGAATGGCCTTTTGAAAACTCAATTACGATGCCAACTAGGTGGCAAAAACTTGAAAGCCTGGGGTAATGTTCTCCAGGAAGCTGTGTATGCTCTGAATCAGCGTCCACTGTATGGTGCTGTTTCTCCCATAGCCAGGATCCATGGGTCCAGGAAACAAGGGGTGGAAATGGGTGTGGTGCCACTCACTATTACTCTTAGTGATCCACTAGGAAAATTTTTGCTTCCTGTCCCTGCTACCCTGAGTTCTGCTGGTCTACAGGTTTTAGTTCCAAAATGGGGTGTGCTTTCTCCAGGAGAAGCAACAGTGATACCACTGAACTGGAAGTTAAGATTGCCACCTGGCCACTTTGGGCTACTTATGCCTCTGGATCAACACACCAAGAAGGGGATTACATTATTGTCTGGGGTAATTGACCCTGACTATCAGAAGAAAGTAGGACTGCAACTACATAATGGAGGTAAAGAAGAGTTTTCTTGGAATATAGGAGATCCCCTGGGGCGTCTATTAGTACTACCATGCCCTGTGATTAAAATCAATGGAAAACTGCAGCAACACAATCCAGGCAGGACCACTAATGGCTCTGAGACTTCAGGAATGAAGGTTTGGGTCACCCCACCAGGCAAAGAACCACGGCCAGCTCAAGTGCTTGCTGAGGGGAAAGGGAACATGGAATGGGTAGTGGAAGAAGGTAGTGATAAATATGAACTTCGACCACGTGATCAGTTACAGAAACGAGGGCTGTAATGCTGTTTTGTTTGTGTTATACTATTTAAGTTGTAAGATATCAAGTTTAAGAATGAATGTTGCCCAAGGATTTGCACACTATTCTGGAGAGATTTAATGTGTTTCCAGCTATATGCAGGACAGTTGAGTATTGTCAGGTAAAAGAAAAAATGCGTGCTTATTTGTTTTCATTTGGAAATTAAGTATGGTCTAAGGTGATATATATATATGTGCCAAGTTGACAAGGGGTGGACTGTCATGCTTGGGGACATGTGTCAACTTGGCCAAGTTATGGTACCTGTTCATCTGATTGGGCAAGTGCTGGCCTGTCTGTTGCAATGAGGACATTTCATAGGATTAGGTCATGATCACGTCAGCTACATCCACAGCTGATTCCATTTGTAATCAGCCAAAGGGGAGTGTCTTCTGCAATTAGTGATGCTAAATCCAATCATGGGAAGCCTTTTAAGGAGGACTCAGAGGAGACAGGTTCTATTCCTGCTTTGGCTGGTGAGCCTCTCCTGTGGAGTTCATCCAGGCCATCCATTGGAGTCATCGGCTTCGCAGCCTGCCCTGTGGATTTTGGACTCTGCATTCCTACAGTCACGTGAGACACTTTCATAAATTTTATATTTGCAAGTGTTCCCTGTTGATTCTGTTTCTCTAGAGAACCCTAACTAATACACCAGGAAAAGCCCTGAAGCCAGTTGGGTGACTAGAGGACAGCCAGGGGAAGAGGGAACGGACTTCAGTACAAAGAAACTTTGAAAATAGAATTCTTCTGCGGGGATGGAGGGAACCGCAGTGTGGAGGCAGAGAGGAACAGTTTGGGACCAAGGAAAAGTTATTTCCCACTTGGAGAGCATGGGGTGAAGGCCTGTGGATAAAAAAAGAGACCTCAGCTGGAGACTCAGAACTAAGCATCCCTAGGGCCAGGCCCACCTGGAGTAGGAGACAAAAATACACTGTTGCCTTGTTTGATGGTTTTCAGTATGAACTCCTCAGAGACCTGGAGTTCTCTGTAGGTGTCCCAGTTGTGGGAGAAAGAACATGGACCTAAGAGTCAGGAAGAGAGAGTTGAATATACTCCAGGCTGCAATCTTATCTTTTTGGTATATTGAGGTTTTATGTAAATTTTATAAGGAAGAAAATTTTTTTTCTGTTTTCTTTCTTAAGAAACAAGGATTTAAAAATCAATCTGGTGGGCGGGCCATGGTGGCTCAGCAGGCAGAGCTCTCACCTGCCATGCCAGAGACCCGGGTTGGATTCCCAGTGCCTGCCCACGCAAAAAAAAAGAAAATCAATCTGGTAATATGGACATATGTTAAAACCCAGAAGGAAGGTTTTCTCCTTAAGTATTTCAAGGCAGCTGGCAAGCTGATATTCAACAAGAAAGTGAAGCCTGTGTGCTGCCTTTGGCTCAGAGAAAACACCTCTGAGGCCCCAAGACACCGTTGGTTGGAAGGGACCTTAGACGCTGCTGGCTCTTCCCCAAAGCAGCTACAGGTTTCCTGCTAGACAGAAAGAATGAAATAATTCCAGAGAGTGGATGCAACTTCCTATAGATGAACTTTTGTTAGAACCCTGGGGGATTCCAAAGCTCTCACCTGCTCCATATGCTTCATTAAGTTCTTGGTGCTAACTTCTCCAAGTTCATCTCCAGTTCTTTCCTTGCATTTGACTCTCTAGCAGTACCAAATTGTTTGTATTTTCCCATTCATTCATTAGCTCACTTATTTATTTGCTTATTGGTCTCTTTACCTGGAATTCCCTTTTTTCCTCTCTATTCTCCTGAGAAACTCCAGTTTATCTCAGCTCAGATGTATCTTTTTCAAGAAGCTTTTAATTTTCCTTCATATAAAGTTAATCATTTGCTCTTGGGGTTCCACTCCTTTGTTTGGAAACTATTACCCTTTGTTTTAAACTTTTTACCCTTGTTCTTCAGCTATGAAATGGAAATCTAGGTGAAGTTAGTTTATAATTTATCCTCACATCCCATCACCTATAGGAAGACAAAGGAATTGTCAAGTTTCTTGTCAGTTCTTGGAAGAGGAAAGGGAGACGTGTATTGTGATATTACAATTACTCTAGGCTGTAACATCTTAATTTAGACCATTTATGTATATTCTAATCCTCTTGTGTATGAAATTTCTGGTTCATATCATGCTGACCCAAACTTGGAACTCAAAACACTCCTTCCCAATTTCCAAAATATACAAGTTATGAAACCTTAGAAAAGACATATCCAATCTATGGTGACAGAAAGCAGGTGAGTGGTTATCTAGGGCCAGGAGTAGTTGAGGTTGTCTGGAGAGAGTTACAAGGGGAGTTTGGGGGGAAGATGGAAATAATTTATAACTTGATTGTGGTAGTAGTTATAAAGACATATAAATTTATCAAAACTTATCAATATATATACTTAAAATGGGTGCATTGTCATATTCAATTATACCTCAATAAAGGTGATTTTTTAAAAAGTCATCTCCTTCAGGAAAGCCTGCCTGACCGACTACCCAGACAGATTTAAGCCTAACCTCCACAGAACTTCCAGTGGTCCCTATGCCTCTCTTACAGTATGAATCATACTGCTATGATTAGCTATTTAGCTATCTACCTTCCACACTATTATATGAGCCTCTGAAGACAAGAATTAGTTTCATCCCACTTTATATCCTCAGAGCTGGCCCAGTGCCCACTATGTAGTAGGTATTCCATGAGAGTTCATCTTATGAGCAAAGCAAATGGAAGAAGAAATAAAACACATCCAGAACAAGTGTTCTAAGAGCACCTAAAGTTTGAGAGGCTCTGAGCATCCGAATAGAGGAAAATCATAGGCAGTCTAGGCTGCTTTCCTGGGATACTAGGCAGCATCTTCATTTGCCTTTTGTACCCACCCTCCCGAATTTCCAACTTAGAGAGCACATGTGTGTGTATACAAATCCAACAGCTTGTGTGTGTGGATGTTTGGTTTGTTCTTTTTTCCATTGTGAGAGGATATGCTTGTATGTCTATAGAAACAGTATAATTTGAAGAGTGTCCCTGACACCTTCCTATAATTGTTCCAAATTTCGAGATAGGCCCCAAGGTACCTCCAGTGTTTTTGGTTCTGTAGTCCCTGCCAGGAGGTCTTATCCAGTCAAGGAAAGGAGGCTAGACACAAGGCAAGAGTTCTGGCTTCATTCCCAGATTCAGCTCTGCAAGAGTCTTCAGGCATTCAGTGCAGGGCTAGGGGGAGGAAATGGGAATGGGTAAACAGCTGGCTAACAGGAGAATGTCTGGTGCAACCTTTATAACCTGAGCCCGTGCTCACATTTGCAGCTTCAGATGGCTTGTTCAAAGGCCGCATCTCCTGGGGGAGTCTGGGACCAAAGGTGTCACTTACTGGTCCAATGGTTCCTGAATTTTCAACTTAAGAAGTCCACAAGCTTGGGCAAGGGAGTTGTGAAAAAGCCAGTTTCCATATTAAGATGTAAAGTAGAACCTGAAGCATTTAAAAATACCTCTCTCGGACAAGTTGGGAAATGTTGAACCAGAGAGGGGGCAGGAGGCAGTGGAAGGACACTGTATTCATCGTGGTCCAGTCAGGAAAAGAGGAATCACGCTAAGTGCTTTAAGTAGAGGAGATTTAATACAGGGAGTTCAGTACACACATGCTGAAAGGTTTAAGGACCAAAAGGAGGGTGCCTAGGAAGCCTAGATATTACTGCGGAAATCAGCTATGAGTCCGAAGTCTGTAGCACAGAAGAGAAGAGGTGGGATTAGCAGAGACTAGTAACTGGGGAAAAGGGCTCCTTCATGACTGGTGCTCGAACATCAGGGTCAGGGGTGCCTCATGGCCAAACTTTGAGCCTCTAAGGCACAGAAGAAGGCTGGTGGTCAGATACCAGAGGGGCCTGTGGCCAGCTGGTATTGGTGTCTGAGAAGTCACTGCTAAGGCTGCCCAGAAAGGCTGTAGCTGTCTTCTCCTTCTGGGGAAATGTTGATAAGAAATGAAGACAAGAAGGAATTACCTTCTTTCATCCTGCTGCCTTCCAATCTTTCTCCTGTGTGTCCTGTCAGCAGAACACAGCAGGCGCTCAGCCGGCAAGGAAGTTTGGAAAACAGGTTATTCAGCCTCCAGCATCACAGAGCAGCATCTAGAAGGGGGGGTGGGGGGATTGGTAGTTGAGCGATAGTAGGTAAGTAGTCTGATCCCCTAGGGATGAAGTTGCTTACAAGAGGTATAAGGAAAAACCAGGGAAGTGACTTTTCTTAAACTGTTAGAGAGCTCAGATGCAAGCATGCTGTCTGTCTCAGAGCTCTCGGGTACTGATCTGGCCTTCCACTCTGCAAACTCACCCAGGGAAATCTGGCCTGGAGACCCAACTCCACCCACACTCACCATGTTGGATGCCAATGGGCTATTTGTTGTGTAGAGGTGTCTTTTCCAGGAACAAAGTTCTTTCTCAGGTCCCCTACCAGGCACCTCCCTCCTCAGCTCCAAGTGCTTTAAGAACTGAATCCAGTCATCAGAAGTCTGCTTGTTATGTACAAACTCTTTCACAGACCAACCATGTTGGATGGGGATGAGCCTAGTAGAGGCTACTGCTCCACCATAAGAAGTACAGGATTCTAACAACAGGACAAAGTGTGTCTGCCAACCCAGGGTCAAGCCAGACACATACTGCCACTGTCAGATTTCCTGGGCTCAACCATGCTGATAATTTTACAAGTTATTGCTATTTTCCTTTGACTACATTATAGTCTTGGAGAGAATTGAAGAACACTCTAGTTCTGTAGGACACACAATTATAAGCTAAACTCATGGGATGGACATCTGCTGCAGAAGACATCTGCCTTCTTTTTTTTCTCTCCATATCCCTTATCCTTTTCCTCTAGCAATAAACTTCGTTCCTTTGATCCTTCATTTGTTCCTTTCTCCCTCCCACACTCCATCCCTACCCTGCTGCAGGTGGTTCTATGAGTCATTGTACCTTGACTTCACCTGACCACAAAGCTGGCACATGGTCCAGGTCTGCCCAATCACTGTACCCCTCCCCCTGCCCAGTAACTGAGTTAAGAGGTAGGACCATGAGATCCAAACAGCATCAATCAGTATCTTTCCCTGGAGTTTATGTACAGAAAGGACCTCTCTCTAACCTCCAGGGTTCCCAGGCTGTGTAATGAAAGCCTGGTGCTGTCTGTGGTCATTCTGGCCATGGGGAAAGTCCATCTACTAAAGAAGAAGAAGAAGGCAATATGCAGTGCAAAGCTGAGCCTCAAGAGGGAAAGAATGGTGATGATGTAATTTAAGTCTCTGGACCCAAATACACCTGAAGCCCACTCTACCCTTGTTCTTCCAAGTTATGTGAATCAGTCCCTTCTTGCTTCGACTAGCTTGAATTATCTAATCTCATTCAATTTATGACAAGGGGTGACATATTCTGAAAATAATTATCATTTGGTGCCAATAGTTCTGTATGGGTGGATATATACATACATATTTTGAGAAATTAATGCACATTTGTATGCCAAGGCCAAACTTTTAACATTTACCTTCAGATATGAAAATAAGCATAATTGTTTGTGCTTGTTTTGCTTTACACCCAAATTTGTTTAATGCACAGCCTATGCATAAAGTAGTCTTTCTGGGCATGTTTTCTCATCACCCTTAGATCTCATTACTGAACTCACTGTGGATTGTGCCGGTCTCTCTCACATTTCCATTGGCTCTGGGGACACCTGCCAGTTGCAGCTAACTGGGCATGGAAGTGCGGTGGGGTAAATCTCTCTGTAAGTGCCAGTTTGGTTTCCCAACTATGTCCATTCAGCTTTTTTTTTTTTTTTTTTCATGGGCAGGCACCAAGAATTGAATCCAGGTCTCTTGCATAGCAGGCGAGAACTCTTCCTGCTGAGCCACCGTGGCCTGCCCCATTCATCCTTTCATTTTAATCATCCATTTATTCATCAGTTTTTTTTTTAACATGGCCCCAGAGACAGTACTAGGTATTGGGATGTAGGTCAGGCACATACCTGTCCCAATTCAGCTTATAGTCCAATGGCAAGGAATTGGGGAGACAAGGCAAGGGCATTACAGCGTGACGTGCTGTAATGGAGGAAGCGCTTGGTGCCGGGAAGAACATAAAGGAAGTAACTGACTCAACTTCCAGGAGGAAATAGACATACCAACTAAGATATGAAGATGAGTGGGTGTTGACTAGACAAAGTGCTGTGTTGGGGAGAGGGAGGCTATAGAGGAGGGGACAGATAACATTCTTTGCAGAGTGAACAATAGGTATAATGGCTTGAAGCTAAGAAAAACCTTTAAGGAACAGAGACTCTCAGAAGTTTTTAGTGTGAGAGGACAGAGACAAGGTTGTAGTGGCTCATTCTTCACCATTCAAATGAACAGCTGTCACAGCCCTTTTTGTCACCAAGCTTGGGGAGCCCTCACCTTCTCCAGTCCACATATCCACTGTGCTGGTCAGGGAGGCCTCCTTGCTAGCTAAGCATCATGTTCTGCAAAGGACAATCACTATCATTAATTCAGCAGTATCCAGTCCATAGACTTAATTCTCTCTCCTGCTGAAAAAATTTACTGGTTCACCTATTTGAAATGAATGCTACAGATAGGGAGGTTAAAATGATATTGCCAGGGAAGTTAGAGAGTTAGGAAAAGTCTAGGGCCAGTTTCTGCTTTTAAAAGTAAGGAAGGAAACTAAATGAGAGTGTCAAAATGGCGAGCTGGCATCTTACATGTCCAAGGTTTAGTGCTCATTTGAGAACTTGGGCTTTGGAGTTCTTGGGTTCAGATACCAGCTCCTCCTCCAACTGGCTGTGTAGTTACAGATAACTTTTTTTAAAAGCAACTTTATTGAGATATACTCACACACCATACAATTCATCCAAAGTATACCATCAGTGGCTCCCATATCATCCCATAGTTGTGCAGTCATCACCACAATCAATTTTAGAACATTTTCATTGTTCCAATAGTAACAATAAAATAAGATTTAAAAAATTTTAAATATCCCATACCTCCTATTGTTGATGCCTAGTATTGAGAATATTAAGATATTACTGTTGATTATAGTCCTTAGTTTGCAGTAGGTACATTTACTCCATATACCCCTCTATTATTAACTCTTTGTAATATTGTCATACATCATTCTAGTTCATAAGAGAACATTTTTATATTTGCTATGAAAAAGTTTTAAAATCTCTCCAAATATTCATTTCATGGTGAAATGGGAATATGTGGGGATTAAAACATCAAGCACAGAACCAGATACACAGTAGGTATTTAATAAAAGGCAGACAGTTTTGTATGATATAGATATCATTGAGTTGTCATAAGGATTAAATGATTTCATGCATGGAAAGTGCACAGCCCACAAGCAGCACACATGTTCTTACTACTGTTGCTGTTGCTAACAGAAATAGCAGTATATGGAGAATTCTTGAAGCCTCCAATTTTATGTGAAAAGAAAAGAGATTGGAAACAGACTTTGACACATAGACCAAGGCAGGGATGACAAATAGGTTAATCTCATGTGCCAACTGACCAGTTGGTAATGGCTTCCTCCTGAACTGCATATCAAGTATAATTCTGAGATCATGTCTGGCTCAGCAGGATAGAGTTATTTGATCAATTAGTAATGTCTTTTTTGGGTGATGGAGAAGGTCATGTCAGCATGCATGCTATGTATTTGCCTTCTCTAGACTAAAGCATCATTCTAGACAGTTGATTTGGGAAACTGTAACAAAGGGCCAGATCTGACCTTGTCCATTCATGCCAATCCTCACTTTATCCATGTTTTACTTTTAGAATGTAGTTGAGACATGGCCAGAGCCTAGCCTGCCTTTTCCTAAGGAAGCTTGGGCTGGCATAATTAGAGACCTGTAAACCTACCATGTAGATGATACATGCTACAGGCTCTGTGAGTGACAGAAGAGGGGGTGTTGCTTAGTGATATGACACAAAAGGTGTCTTCAATTCATCACCCAGCTCCATCCCCAAGCCCATGGTCAACAGCAAGTAACAGCTGCAAATGGGCAATATAACCGATTCAAAATGCCATTTTGCTGTAAAATGTAAATGTTTAACATTTAGACACGAGTGCTGACTCCCAAAATGCCTAGTGCTGGGTGGCTGTTTTAAATTCTTTTAGAAAATCTCTGTCCTTCCATGTGAGAGATTTCAGTGCATTTTACACCCACATGCTTGTTAAATTGCTAGCATCTCTTGTCCTAAATAGGGCAGCAAAAGAGCAGAGATTTGCAGGGGCTTTCTACCTTGCCAGTTATTGCAGAGTATAAATATATAGTGACATTCTATCCCCAGTCACTGCTGAGAGGTGCTATGAACTCTGAACATAGGAGATTTCCTTTTATTTCCAATTATCCTGGACTTCAAAATATAAGATTGTGTCATTGAAGGTCATGATAGACCAAAAACAGCAATAAAGAATATTCATTGGAGGCTCTCTCCTTTAGATCTGCTCATTGGTTGATTATGTCTCCTAGGTCTGGGATAAGGGGGCTGCAGGTAAATCAAGGGCATGGGTGGTTGATCTTGGGG
The DNA here is from genome assembly GCF_023851605.1 of Tamandua tetradactyla. NCBI lineage: Eukaryota > Metazoa > Chordata > Mammalia > Pilosa > Myrmecophagidae > Tamandua > Tamandua tetradactyla. The sequence continues at coordinate 28,449,527 of NC_135334.1, read as the reverse complement.
CCAAATCTCTTTCCCCCCAGGACAATTCAAATGAGAGTCAGCACAAAAGCAACTCGGGGCCTCTTGCTGATCTGCCTTTGGGCAAAGGTAGACCAGGCAAAAAACCTAAGTCAACCTGGAGCGCTCTAGGGAGACTCAAAGCTAGGCAAGGAAGTCAATTGGGTCACAGGACCGTGAAGATACTGGTGACAGGTTTACCTTAATTTTACCCAACTTCCATTTCCTCTAGAGCAACTTGATTGAATTTTTCTCTGTGCCTTTTGTTTGGTGCCTCCCACAGGGCACCTTGCTGGCTTCTCCCTTGCCTTAGCCCTGGTGATCATACATGTGGAAGTACATAAAAAGGGTGTTGCTCAAGGCAGGATTCTGCAGGTGAACTCAAAAGAATTTATTTTCTCCAAGCCTAATACCAGGATGTCAGGATTGTCTTATAACTGAAAGTTGAAGAAGAATTACTTTTCAGGGAAGACAAAAGAGCAGAGAAATATGTGTATGCACTCAAACACTCATCCAGGCTGAGTCCAGAATGCTCCCTCCTCACCCTTCCTCAAGTGGGTTACTGATGAAATTTGCCGGGAGCTCTTGAGCAAATCTGCCCCTCTCAGAAGGCTGGTGGGCCAAAGGGCTGAAGATTCCTGCATGACTCACCAGCATAGTCTGCCACCATACTGAGAAAGTTACTCAATACATCCAGGCAAGGAATATTACAGATAGTGTAATTTGGCTGAAATTTGTTGTATTAGAACATTTTTTATCACAGCGTTAGAAACCCAAATCAAACCATCTTAAGCACAGATGGGAGTTTATTGGATGAATTTGAAATATTTTGCATAATTGAAGGAAGAAAGGGGGCTCTGGAATAACTAGAATTAGCCCATACCTCTTTACTCTCATTTGTGGTCAAGGAACTTCTTCTGTAATGAAGCAAATATAGTCGCTGAGATTTCTTGAGTCTTACTTACTAGATCCCTTCACCAGTGAAGGAGTGACCTTCTCTTACTTCCAGTTGAAACATCCCAGGTCAGGTACTCAGCCATAGATCAATTAGTAGGCTTGTGGTCAGGGCCAGATAGCACTAATAAAGCCTCTGGGCCCACCCATGTATAAAAGTGCTCATGGAAAGTCATTGGGAGCTGTGCCACCAACCCAACATGTTTCCAATAGTCACATACTGGCAGTCTAGCCTAGCAAGGCGGTGGAGCCAAAGCAGGTAGACATGTTACCTAACAGAAGACCATGTTTTATACAGACTCTTTTGAGAGCTTCTATATTTTTGCCCTGGATTCCTCTAAATCAGCTGGTCACATATATGGAACGTGACACACTGAGACAAGCACATTCATCAAATGGTCGTAACAATCATTTTTATGGACTTCAAGATCCTTTAGTAGTGAAATAATAGAAAGCTCTAAATAATTACTAGGGAAGATGCTGCAAATTTTAGCAATTCTAATAAGACTTTCTTACCTCTAAAATTCTAGTATCTGCTGTTGATCTCTCCCCTAGAACCTCTACCTCCCAACAAAACAACAGTACTAGTTTTGTTTTCAATAAAATTCTTCATTCCCTGAGCTGAAGCTCTCTATTCTGTCTCCAGGGAAAATGACAACCTGGACTAATCCAGAAACTCCACAGGGCACCTGCAGAACATTTCTACTACTGCCTGAGATAATTTTTCATTAAAATCAGAAACTCAAAGAAAATAGGAACCTCTTCTTCAAAAATTGGATTCGTGGGGTTTCATGGGTGGGAAGTGATAAACTCCTGTTTGAAGAATTTGTTCATTAAATCCAAAGGAGGACCATTAGAGATAGTATAATTTGTTGGAAATAGCACAGATTTATTTTTTAAGTTTTTTAAATTTTAAGGCAGCAAGGTTAATAGACAAACTTTGGATAAAATAAAAATTCACCTAGAATTCCTCCACGATATCATTTTTGTATTGGCTTTCCTAGTCTTTCATATAAACGATTGCACATGGGATGTATGTGGCCCATGTGATGGTGGGCATAAAGTGACTATAACGTTGTGCTAATGAGCTCATGCTGCCAAGGGGATGTTTATGGAATTGCACAAAAAAATGTCATTTTCAGGTTGAGCCTTAACAAGGAAGTTATACTTCTTCTCAAAGGGAGTCTAGACATTTCCTCCTTTTGGGAACACAGATGGAAACTGAGAGGGTATAGATGCCTAAACAATGCTCTGAGAAAAAAAGTTATTCTCAGGATTAACACATACAACAGGAATCCATCATTTTACAAATAATTTTATAGAGGAATCAAGTCTTCTAGACAAATCAAATAGTTCATAAAGACTCTACTTTGAAAATGGCTTAAGCAAAGACTGAGAATGGATTTCTCTGTAATCAGAAACAAGGGAGCCTGAGAAGTCAGACAATTCTACTCAGGTAATACAGGATACATAGAGAGGCTCTGCAGAGCATCGAAGAAGAAGCATCTAGATGAGGTCACTACTCACACTAATTACCATCATGAAGAGGAATTGGAGATTTGTAGGAGAGGCCACCACCAGATATCATTCATAGCTTTGCTGTGTGTATGTATCTGTCCTAAGCAGTTTGAGTTTAGAATCTCAACAATTCTTTTCATAGTCTTAATAAAGTCTCTTGTTAAAAAATCTCTCTGGCATTATATAGACATAATTTAAGTGAATCCTGTATGACTATTAAGGCATCAAAATCAGGTAAACTGCTCAGCAGAATTCTTATCTTCCATGCCAGAGACCAGGTTCGATTCCTGGTGCCTACTCATGCAAAAACAAAACAAAAGACAGGTGAACAGCAATGTGTATCCCATCCACCTGAATAAAGCTTGTTGAAAAAAACAATTCTAAGCTGGAGCACTGCCTGGTATATTCTGCTGGGCTAGGCAGGAGAAATGGAGGCTAGGACTTCCGTTTGGAAATATCTATCTGAGTTCATAAACATTAAAATCTGTTTGACTAATTCTTGCTGACAATTTAGCTTGCCGTTAGAACTGCATCATGAAGTTCTACCTTCTGCTCACTGAAAAGATATGGGACAAGGACAAAGAAACAGTAAATTCCATGATATCCATATCACCGTACAGTACCTACAGAGAAAGGAGCAATGAAGAATCGTAACCATTTGGTGCTCAGTCTGTCTCCAGTTGGAGAAATGGAACTTACACGGCTGGCATCTTATTTGAGATGGCTAGAACAGCTGAGCTAGCCAGGTTTTCTCTTTCAATGGGACCTTTCCAAAAGGCTAGCTTGGGCTTCCATACAGCATGGTGACCTCAGGGTACTTGGACTTCTGTCATGGTACCTGGTTTCCCCCAGAGCAAGTGTGACAAGAGGCCTTGGAGGAAACTGCACCAGGGGTTTTATGACCTAGCCTCAAAAGTCCCAGGATCTCCTTTCTGCTACACTCTATTGGCAACGAAGCAAGTTGTTAAGGCTAACACAAACACAAGGAAGGGAAATGGACTCTACCTCTCAGTGGGAAGAGTAGCAAAGAATTATGGCTGTCTTTAATCTACCACAGTCATATGGTGGATATACTCAAGGAAAGCATGTCACAAAACTCTTTAAATTATAATCAAGAGTGACAGCGTCCTAACCAATTTTGTTAGCTTCCTATCACATTGACCCTGTAGCTACTGAACAAGGAATGCATGAAATTTGCCCAAAGTTAGAAGTCTAACTGTAGTCATTTCACCATCTCAGTGAGTCAGTCTTCACTGTGCAGTAGAATTACCTGGGGAGGTTTGTTTGTTATGTTTTGCTTTGTTTTGTTTTGATATAAATATCTGGGTATCTCCCTCAGAGAGGCTAATCAGATTGGCCTGCCATGAAACTTGAGCAATGTTATTTTTAAAACTTCTCAGATGATTTTCAACCCAGGGTGAGAGCTGCTTACAATTCTTTCTCAGACTTCAGAGGCTGCTTTAGTGGGTGCTTTGGGGCAAGGAGCATCCACTGGAGGGTGGAGGAGTCAGCAGTAGCAATGGACAGGATCTCACAGGTTAGAGAAAGCCTCCTAAAACACAGTCCTCAATTTTCTAACCTGCTTCAATACATGCATGCATGTATGTTATTATAGAGACGCACATATACATGTATATACATCTTCATAAATATAATTTTTAATCACAGTACAATATATCGGCTAGTGAACTTAATTTACCTAATCACTCTCACATTCTTTGATATTTGTGTTTTTTTATGTCGTTGTTGAAATAAAAGCAATATTTTCAACATTAAGCTCTTTACATTCTCATTTCCTAAGATAGAAATCTGGGGGTTTTTGAGTTCTTAGGTCTGCTTCTAAATTAACCATGTGAACTTGGTCAAGTTATTTCATTTCTTTGGTGTGCAAATTGAAGGGATTAAGATTTATAGTCCTTTCTGGATCTAAAATGCTTTGATCTCAGGAGTAGATCAGAAGGGCTGCCCTGTTGTGTAATTACAGGACCCTGATAATATCATAAATTCCTCCTGGAGCTGTACAGTGCACGGCGAAGTATTTGGGCTTTCCTTCATAAAAGTACTCCCCTGTAGTGTCCCCACATTGCTGGTATATGCTGGGTTTTATTGCAGTTTGAGGAAATTTCTGGCACAACAAATACCCACTCAGGGTGTTACTGATTTGTTCCTTTCAGGCCCTATTTTTTTTGCAGCTAGCTAATTCTCTTCTGCCAGAGGAGGACATCTGAGGCCTTACCTAGTGGACTTCTCTCCCAACTGACTCTCCTCTTAGATCTATTAATTTTCCAAAAAAAAAGCTACAGGGACAACAGGATCTAAAGCAATGTCTCTGAAACTTTGATGCAATGTCTGGAGAGATTGTTAAAATACAGATTCCTGGACCTCCAACCCAGAGATTGTGATTCAGTGTGTCTAGGATGGAAGCTCAGACATTGCATTTCAGGTGATGTTGCTGATGCTGGTCCAGATACGTATTTTCAGTAGAGTAGAAATGATCTAAAGGAGGCCCATTCAGTAAAACATAATCTAAGTGACCTGTAGAACTCAATTTCTGTTTCTTTTTCTACCTTGTCACCCTTTTTCCCATTTGGCCTGTAGGCTGATTGCGTATGTAAAATGTTTTTATAGAGTAGGGGAAGTGGGATCACAGCCATTTCCCTGCTCCTGAGTTTAAAGACTTCAACAAGCCCAAGTGCGTACAATGGCATCTAACCCACTCACAATTAGAGGAGTTGATCCTGGTGAATTCACTCCAGCTAGTCAGCTGCCAGAGTTTTTTAGCCAATGGCTCCTGGTTGAGGCAGCTTCCTGAAGTTCCCACTGACCTTGCTTTCCTAACAGCAATTTTCAAGTTAGTTGCTTCTGGTTTTATTAAGTTAGAATTTGTAAGGAATTTGGAGGCAAACTCATTCCATGTTAAATAAATGTCCCTGGAGGAAATCAGCCAATATCCGTGGGTAGCCCATATCGATCTCTTTCTCTCTCGCTGCTAGAGTATCCACTCTTCTCTCCAATGGCCGTTTCTGGTCTGTTCCAAATATCGCCAGAGAAAATATTGATCCCTTTCTATTCTGAACTCAAGTTGGGCAACCTCCTTGTTCAGGAGAAATGAGAGATAGTACCTACTGTTGATTTCCTAGTTTATATTCATTTCCCAGTCTACCCTCTTCCTTCATTCCAAGGAATCTTGAATTTATTCATATTTCCACTCTCAGACCAAGTCCTGATTGTTTTAAACTAATCATAGTGATTCTATTTCCAATGCAAGTGATTGATTTAGGTTAGGGCATGTGACACAATTCTGGCCAGTGAGATTTGAAAGGAAATCTGCTCTAGGAGTTCTGGGAAAGATTTTCTCTCTCATGAGGGAGACCATAAGAAGAGAAATAAAGGAAGAGTCTCTCATTCCTTTGCATGTTGACATGTGTGGTGGGATATCTGGAACGGTTGCAACCATCTCATGACCATAAGAGAAGCTGGTCTGAGGACCAGGCTGATACACTGAAGATGGAAGATAATCAAATTAGAAGATCTCAGGTCTTTGGGCTACTGAATTCGCTCTACCTTGAGTTTATTTCTGGGTGAAATAATACATATTTTGTTGATTGTCACTTTTAACCAGGGATTCTGCTGCTTGTAGTGGAAGGCTATAAATTCATATATTTCTTATTCTAAGTATGATAGTAATAATAATATTAATATATACAAATATATATTTTTAGAAAAATATTTAATAACACACAAGAAGAAATAAGACCAAAAAACACACATATATATAGGCAAGAGCACTATAGGTATTTAAGGTACAATTCATAGGCCATCTAATTCTCCTTGGTATTCCTCAGCAATATATAACAACAGACCCAAGTAGAGATAGGTTGGGGCAGTGCCAGTCAGTGGGGATCTTGGCTTCTCCCAGATCCGGCTTCCTAGTCCTTACTTAGGTGCATGATTTCACCCTCACAGTGGGTTTTACTCACAAGGACCCTCATGGAACCTGCTCTGGCCCTTGGATCCTAAAGAAAGAGGGCCTCTCTGGCTCCTAAAGATTCCCCTGATTGGGATTTAGGTCAACTGCACTGACCCTAAAAACTTGCTGTGATCTGTTTCTTTCATATGCAGTTTGACTGAAGTACATATAAGAAAAGCAACTGTCCTCTTTCTTAATGAAAGGAAAACTCAGAACACCCAAAGTAATCGATGAAAGGAGAGTTTGATTTGCACGTGAGGTTGAATCACTGTGTCTCACAACCCTGCCTTGGGGTAGCAGAGATTCACCACCCTCACTGACCTGGTTGCCACCACCACAGTGGACTCAGTAGGAAGGTATAGCTACTCCTCTAATGAAGTCATTTTTCTCTGACCACAGCTGGGAAATAGTCTCCAGTTTTAAGGACTCATGTGATTATATTCGGCCCACCTGGATAAATCATACTTTCCCTTCTCAAGTTTAACTGATTAACAATCTTGATTACATCTGCAAGCTTGATTCTCTTTTGTCATTCAAAGTAATAAGTTCATGGGTTCTAGGGATTAGAATGTGCACATCTTTGGAGATCCATTATGGGGACCTCCGAAGCTGGTAGATTTGCGTCCCCATTTTGGAGAGCAATGTGGCAATATCTAATAAATTGAATTTGTCCTCAGGAATGGGAAATATGCCAGGAGCCACTTTTCATTCCCACAAATACTGTCAACAAACTCCTCCATCCTCCCTGGGCCTCCTTGTGTAAGGAATACTGGTGTCAGGTGATGGATTGATAATAAGTGGCAGAAGACTGGATTCTGAAGCTGCGAAGTGACCGGCCCCAGGTTAGGTGCTTGTGGAGGTCCTCTTCACAATGTGTAAGTGCTTTGTGCCTTTTATTTAATAAATTATATCATCAATACTGTGTTATTTTGTTGCACTTAAATGTACTTGAGGACATTAGACTGAGTGAAATTAGCCAGAAACAAAAGGACAAATACTTTTGGTATATATCAGTATGGTCTCACTGATATGAACTAACACTAATGAGCTAACTTGGAGAATTTATTCTGATGCATTATATAAATATCCCCTTTTTAGTTTATGGTGTATTAGAGTGTCTAGAGGGAAGTGCCTGAAACTGTGGAGCTGTGTTCCAGTAGCCATGTTTCTTGAAGATAATTGTATAATGATACAGCTTTTGCAATGGGACTATGTGATTGTGAAAATCTTGTGTCTGATGCTCCTTTTATCTATGGTATGGACAGATCAGTAAAAAATATGGATAAGAAATAAACAAATAATAAGGGGAACAAAGGTTAAAATAAATTGAGTAGATTGAAATACTAGTGGTCAATGAAAGGGAGTGGTAAGGGGTATGGCATGTGTGAATGTTTTCTTTTTACTTTCTTTTGCTGGAGAGGTGCAAATATTCAAAAACAATGATCATGGTGATGAACACACAACTGTGTGATGATATTGTGAGCCACTGATTGCAACCATGACAAGTTTGTTTGCCAAGAATGTTTGAATGTTCATTGTTTATAATGAAAATATTTTTAAAAAAAAAGCTTTAGTGAAGCATAATTGACATATAGGAAGCTGCACATGTTTAAAGTGTTCAATTTGATAAATTTTGAAATACATATGTATAATTCATAAAGTATATATATCTATATATAATATTATATATGCACACACATTTATATATACATATACTGTTGGGATCAAAATCAAGATAATGAACATATCCATCACCCAAAAATTTTCTTGTGCCTGTCTGTAATCCCTTTCATCTCTCCCACTCATGGACCACCCTCTCTAGACAACCACTGATCTGCTTTCTATCATTGTAGATTAGTTTGCATTTTCTAGAATTTTATATAAATGGAATGATACCACCTGTACTTACTTTTTGTATGGCTTCTTTCCCACAGCATAATTATTTTGAGATTCATCATACATGTAATCAATGGTTCATTACATTTTATTGTTAAGTGGTATTTCATGGAATACCATAATTTATTTATACACTAATATGTTGATGGACTTCCTGTTTGTTTCCTTTGTTTTGCCATTACTAATAAAGCTTCAATGATCATTCGTGTGCAAGTCTTTGTAAGGACAGACTTTTGTCTTGAGTAAAATGCCTGAGAGTGGTTGATATATGTTTAACTTTTTAGGAATTTCCAGTTTTCCAATGTAAGTGTCTTACTTTACATTTCCAGCAGCAATGTATGAGAGTGGCAGTTCCTCCACATCCTCCCAAGCAGTTGGAGTATGTGCTGTGACCAATCCTGTTAATTTTGCCATTCAAATAGATGTACACTTCATTTTAGTTTTAATTTGCATTTCCCTAATGACTAGTGATGTTGTCATATATTTTACCTTTGTATGCATTATTAATGCCGTACTACATTATTGTCTTTTAAAGAGCCAATTACCTTTTAAAGAGATTCAAATTATAAGAAAAACCTTATATATTTACTCATTTATGCAGTTACTATTACTACTGTTCTTCATTTTTTTGTGTGTAGATGCAGATTGTTTTGTGTAGATAGAATGTTTTGATTTGTTAACAAACTAATATACAGATTTTCATCTGTTATCATTTTTCTTCTGTTTTCATTTCCTGGCTGCTAAAACAAATATTATACAATGGATTGACTTAACAACAAGAACTTATTGCCTCATAGTTTCATAGGCTATAAGGCGTGCTTCTTCTGGGAGTCAGTATCTCCTGGTTAGTCTGCAGTTTTGGAGTTTCAGGATTTTCCCATCACATGGCAATCAAGGCACAGGGTGACGTCTTTTATCCTATGGGTTCAATTGATTACCAGTTTCTGGCTGCTTCCCGTGGCTTCATGGCTTTTCCCTCTATTTAATGTTCACTCTGTTTATAAAAGAATCCTCCTGAAGTAATCAGATTAAAGCCCAATCTGATTCCATTGGACTCCACTTTAACTGAAGTAATGTCTTGAGGATATTTTATTTACGATGGGTCTATACCTACCAGAATATGGTCCAAGACCAAGAACAAGTTCAAACTAGGGTGCACAGTTCAATCCACATCAGTCCGCCCTCTGGACCCCCAAAGATGTTTTTTCTACTTGCAAAATGTGTTCATTCCATTACAACATCCCCAAAACTTTAAGTCAGTTTAGTAACAATGCTAAGTACAAAGTCTCATCAAAATCAATTGGACTTGTGAAACCTAGAAAACAAGTGTTTCCAGACTATAATAGAGGGACAGGCATAGGATAAACATTTCCATTCTTGAAGGGATATATTTGAGGGGAAATAGAGGTCACAGGTCTGAAACAAGTCCAAACTCCAGCAAACCAAACTCCATTAGATTTCAAGGACTGAGAGTCATCTATGGATCAATGTTTTGTCCTCTGGGCTTGATGGAGTTGCAGTCCCATATCTTCCAAGAGCTTGTCCACTGATCATGCTCTTCCCAAACACTGGGGTGAAGTCCTCATCCTCTTCTGAGCATCAGGATGGTGGCCAGGCTCCCCATGACCCTGGGTCACAGGCCTGACCCTCCCCAAGCATTGAGATGGTGGACAGGCTCTCCGTGAATGTCAGGCCACAGGATCCAACATCTCTGAGCATTGGGGGAATGACACTCTTGCTGAACAATGGGACACAAGGCCTGCTCCCTCTAAGCACATGGCAGACCTGAACTTTCCACACACATAAGTTGACTCGCTCTCTTGGCCTGAGGAGATTTCCTTGGTCCAGACCTCATCTTCTATGATTCTTCTCTTGAATCATTCTTTCTTCAATTCATCCCTTCTCTGTTCCTTTCAGTCCAGTCTGCTAGCAGTTCTGTTCATACAAGTTTCCCAAAACATTTGTCAGCTTTGCATGAAGTACACAGGGCTCCAAACCAGATAGAAAGACTTTCCACAGATTCTTCCTGGATAGTTGCAATTTCCAATCCTGATTTCCACTGAAATGACTGACTGGATCCATGTTCAACCACACCCTGTTTAGCAAAGGGTTGCTCCATTAAACTCTCACATGGAGCCCTGTCTCATCTGGGGACCCACATCCTGAAAGCTCATGGAGATCCCTGGCAGAAATGCTCAGAGCATACTATGTGGACTGGTTCAGAATTTTCCAAATAATCAATTTCTGGTTCTTTTGTGCCTAAGAATTCAGTTCTCAGCTTCTCCCTTTCCTTTTGCATTTTACTATAAGCTGCAAGGAGAAGCCAGATTGCACCTTCCACACTTAGCTTTGGAAATCTCCTCAACTAAATATCCAAATTCATCTTATACAACTCCCACATTCAATCTGACATCAGAACACAATTTTGCCATGTTCTCTTCCACTTTATAGCAAGGATTGCCTTTCTTCCTATTTCCAATAATATTTTCATCATTTCCTTCTGTGGCCTCATTGGAAGTACCTTTAATATCAACATTTCTAACAACAGTCCCATCAAAGCAATCTAGGCTTTTTCTATCAAACAACTCACAGTTCTCACCAGAATGTGGACCAAGCCAAAAGCATGTCCACAGTGGGGTACACAATTCAATACACCACAGTGTCCTTTAATGGTTCTTGTAGTGCATATTTGCTGTTGATGAATTCTTTCCATTTTTGAATGTTTGAAAATATTTTCATTTTGCTTTCATATTGGAAAAATATCTAACTGAATACAAAATTCTATGTTAACAGGGTTTTTATTTTCTCAGTACATTGAAGATGTTGCTTCAATGTCTTTTCACTTGTATTGGTTCAATGAGAAGTCTGATGTCATACTTTTGTTTGTTCCTCTGTACATAAGGTGCGTTCTAGTTTGCTAGCTGCTGGAATGCAACACACCAGAGATGGATTGGCTTTTAATAAAAGGGGATTTATTTTGTTGGTTCTTCAGAGGAAAGGCAGCTAACTTTCCACTGAAGTTCTTTCTTACGTGGAAGGCACAGGATGGTCTCTGCTGGTCTTCTCTCCAGGCCCCTGGGTTCCAACAACTTTCCCCAGGGTGACTTCTTTCTGCATCTCCAAAGGCCTGGGCTGAGCTGCTAGTGCTGATGTGAGGAATGCTAAGCTGCTTAGGCTGTGCTACATTGCATTCTCTCATTTAAGCACCAGTCAATTAAGTCAAACGTCACTCATTGCAGCAGACACGCCCCCTAGCTGACTGCAGATGTAATTAGCAACAGATAAGGTTCATGTACCATTGGCTTATGTCCACAGCAACAAAACTAGGTATGCTCACCTGGCCTAGTTGATAACTGAATCTAACTAACACAAGGTGTCTCTTATTTTCTGGCTGCTTTTAAGATTTTTTTTATCACTAGCTTTGAATAATTTGATTATCACATGTCATAGTATAGTTTTCTTCCTGATTCTTGTGCTTGGGGGCTTATTGAGGTTCTTGGAACTCAATAAATTATTGTTATTGAGTTATTGTGGGTTATTGTTTTCATCAAATTTGGGAAGAAATGACCATTATTGATCATTATTTCTTCAAATATTTTTTTGTCCCCCTCCCTTTGGGGACTCCAATTATACATATATTAGTCTGCTTGGAGTTGTCAATAGCTAACTGATGTCCTGTCCACATTTTTTAGTCTTTCATTTCTCTTTAAGTTTCATTTTTGACAGTTTTTATTGCTCTTTTCACTAACTTTGTTTTGCAAACTCTAATTTGCCATTGGCTTCATCCAGTGTATTTTTTTAGCTCATACATTGCAGTGTTCACTACGGAGGTTTTATTTAGGCCTTTTAGAAATATATCGTCCATGTCCCTACTTAACATTTTCAATATTTTCTCTAACTTTTATTATTCTAGCTTTTTGAACATATAGAATACAGTTATAAATACTGTTTAAACTTTTTTGTCTGATAATTCTAATATCTATGTCAGTCCTGGTTCAGTTTCAATTGATTGATTTTTCTCCCCATTATAGGGTGTATTTTTCTGCTTTTTTTGAATATCTGACATTTTTTGCTAAATGACAGGCATTGTGAATTTTACCTTGGTTGATGCTGAATATATTTTTATTGCTATAAATATTCTTGATATTTATTCTATGAAGCAGTTAAGTTACTTTAACAGAGAGTAATGCTTTCTGGTCTTGCTCTTAAGACTTGTTAGGTTATACCAGAACAGCATTTAATTCAAAGATAATTACTCCCCATTACTGAGGCAAGACCTTTTTGAATATCACACTCAGTTCCCAATGAATTATGAGATTTTCCAATGACTTCCAAGAGGACTGGTAGGAACGGACACTATTACCAATCCTGTGTGAGCATTGAACACTTTTCCTCCCAATCCTTTTGGATGGTCCTTTCCCATTTCCTCACACACATGCACTGATCAGTTCTCTGTTGAATAATTAAGAGACCCTTCAGTAGATCTCCAGAGTACCTCTCTCCTCTGCTTCATTCTTCCCTGTGATTTCTAGCCACCTGTATCTCTCCATTTTCCCAGCTTTGTTTCCTCAAATAAGTTCTCTGCCTGAGTTTCCCTCCCTGCACTGTGGCCTGAAAACTCTCTCAAGGCAGTAAGCAATCTTTGGGCTCAATTCATTTATTTCCCATCTCTCAGGAATGACTGTCGCTCATTGCCTGGTGTCCACTGTTTATTAAAATCATTATTTTATACATTTTGTTTAGTGTCTTTAGTTGTTTCAGGCACAAAGATAAATCTGGACAGTATTACTTCATCTTGGTTGGAAGTAAAGTCTGTCTGTTTCATTTTTAATAGGAAAAATTTATAGTCAATCTAAGTGATGCAGCAATATGCAAGTGGATAAGTGAAATTTAGTATGCTAGAATATTCTACAGTAGTTAAAAGGAATGAAAGGCATCTATTTATATAAATATCCAACTATAATAATAAGAGGGAAAAAATTAAGTTGTGGAATACATTATGATCCCATATAGGTATATTTTTAAACCACATAAAACCATATTTATTATTATAGGTGTAAATACATATTTGACAAGTATATCAAATGAGCTGGAAAGACATGTATCACGTGAATTGTGATGTTTGTCTGTAAGCATCAAACTGGGACAGTTGACAAAGAGTTTTCTTTCCTTTAACAATAATAACAAAAACAAAAAACACTCCAAGCAAATATGACATAATATTCCCAGCTTCCTTAGAGAGTTCACAACACAGACAGCATCCAGCCACATAAATGAATGAAGTGACTTTCCAGAGGAGAAGCATGTTTGCTAGGCAGTACCTAAGCTTTGCTTACGGGTTGGGAATACTATTAGAAATGGGTCAGGGGCCTTGGTTTGAAGAAGTATTTGCATGGAATACTGTTTTGGTTTGTTTACAATAAATGTAGTAGACTAATAAAAGAAGTAACATTTAGTAAAGATGCTATTTATAGCTCAAGGACAAAATATAAATTGTCCTTATCCAATAATAGCCCCTTTTTAAAATTTGAGGTGGGTTTGGGGAAGCTAATGGAGATGGGACTGAAGACTCCCCAAGCTATCTTTTGATATGGCCACTGTCAAGAGGTGAATTAAATGTTCTGGAAGCAGAGGAGGTGGGAGATACAGGCACCAGAATAATATCTGAATACAAGGTGTCAGTAGGCAATCGGCAGGAGGTTGAAGAGCTATTTGAGGACCTGGGCTAGCAACATCCGGATATGTTATTTATTTCAGCACTTGTTTCTCTTCCCTTCAGCTCACAGGGAACAGATCTGTAGTCACTCACTCAACTCAGAGTGGGAAGAAATGCCTGCCCTCCTCAATGAGGACAAGGGAACCCAAAGGAAACAGGGCTGAATTAGCCTCATCCTGAATAATTTGAGTTGTAGGAGTCCCAAGAGGTAGAAGAGAAAGCCTCTCTAAACAGAACTAAATATTCTTTTTATTTTTTTGTTTTCTAACAATAATGCAAAGTTTTATGTTGAGGTTGTCTCAATAGACAATGTGAGCCTTGAGGCTAAACTTTAAACAGATCCCTTACAAACAGCATTATCTTCCTGATATGTAGACACTACCACATAGTGAGAAGAGATTTATTTTAAAAACTACTCCACAATTTCAGGTACTAAGATCATTGAAACGATACTGAATTAACTAATCCTATCCATATTTACTGAGTATCTACTATGTACCCACCATTCTTGTTCTTGGCAGCATCATGACTTCAAGGTAAAGAGAATGTTTGGCCATTTGGAAAAAAAGGTACCAATGTTTTGTTAATAAAATGTCACAATGGATCAGGGAGCTGGCGAATATTGTGCAAAGTTTTGAGGTAAATTAGAAAATATGCCTTTGTCTACCGCTTTCTTAGAAAAATCATCTTTTTGTAAAAACAGAAATGTGAACAGAAGCTACAAGAATCCACAAGGTGCATTTTCCTTTCCTAAGCCAGGCTCCTAACTTGCCAAGATACACCAGGGCAGGGGTAAAAATAGGGTGATAATACCTGTCACTCATTAAGTTTTCTCTGCCTCTGCATCTTCTCATTCTTTAGGAATTCCACACTCTTCTAATACACCTAAATAGTTCTGGGATCCTCAGAGAAGCCTCCCAGGGGGTCCACAAAGGGGACCTCTTGATTCCTTTGCTGGTGGTGCTCACCCTTTTCCTTAGAGTGTGTATCTGGAGATGCTGCTACAGTCCACCTGGGTCCACCTGGGTCCACCTGAGGCTAAAGGTCATTAGTGCAACTCCTGCCTCCCATCTTGCAGAAACTTGCTACCAGGATCGATGCCTCCCAAAGCACAGTACGATATAATTTTTTATTACCATCATCATCTTCATCATTTTGACTTCATCTGTGCTGGAGCTCAGGCATGGATTCCTGAAGGCAACCACAAGCCTGGGCTCGGAAGCATCCTGCTCTTCTGATTTGGAAGAGTCATCTCGTCTCTTGACTTCTTCCTTTAGTGTGAAGTCTTTCCCCGGAGGCTCTTGGTTCTTATAAGCAGACCTCGGTGGTCCTGGGATCATTCAAGATGCCTGGATATTCCTGCATTCTCAGCTGAACATAATTAGTATACAAGGAAAGAGTAGTCACCGAGGCAGTGAGGGGGGATGGTTTTTGAGACTAGTGAAAAGAATGATGGATAGAGCTGTCAGGAAATTGTTGGAACTGGAGAAAAGGACATGAGTGGGGTTGGGAAGGAGAGAAGCACTGGGTAAGGAAGCTGGTAGAACTGACCCTAAAGGACAAATTATAGAGTATGGAAAATAAAATTTCACTAGTCTTTTATTTCCATCTTCTCTCCCTTCCTTTTCCTCCATCTGCCAGAGAATTTCCTCACTGTTCGCACTAAATCAGACCCCTCCCCCACAATACCACTTTCTTCCTTACACTCCATTTTACAATCCAAATTCCTTTGGCTTCTGGGTCTTACCTACCAAGAGCTTGTCATCATGGATGAAAACTAATTGATTAATTCTCTCTATAGTGTTAATGGCTAAAGAAGCTCTAAAATAGTCCCTCTTCATGAGAAGGGTATGTGATTTTGGTCTAACAGCAGTCTCACAGGGTTTTGGCCAAGGATGCTTTTAGAAATACTCCTGAGCAGAAGTATGGAAATATAGCTCTGCCAGCAATGGGCCCCCTCCTCCAGCAGGACATACCCTCTAACAATCTGAGAAGCCTGCTTCCCAGCGGAGGAATCCACACTGAGCACAGTTTCAGGGAATTGTGCAAAGCCAACTGCACTCCCCAAGAAAAGCCTATAAATGTTGTTATTTATTCCCTTAACTAACACCTCTCCTATGTCCTAAGTGCTTTGGAAATATGCAAACACAGCACAGTGGGTTCTGGGGGCCCAGACAATTCTTTGTCATATTAATTTTTTCCCCTAACAGCTGTTTATAATAATCCTTTCAAAAAAACAACAAAAAAAGCCATCAGCTTCTTTGCTCAATTAGCTGTATTATCTGCTACACAGTGTGGAATGCTCTGTTCAATGCTGGGCCTGCTTATTTATGTAGGGTTGACCAAAGGGTTAGGCAGATCTTAGGGGCCTGGGGAAAACAGAATGTTAAAATCTGCCTCATTGCTGATAACACACTTGCCAAAATCAAGGAAAGAGCCTCTCTTCTCCAGGGATCCTCTCCCAAGTTCTACTGGTTGGAATATCACTTCCTCTATTTTTCTCTTGGAGTATATCTAGTGGTGTGGTGGCTTGGAGCTATGTACCCCAGAAAATCATGTTAAACTTAATTCTTTCCTCTGGGTGTGAACTTTGTAAATAGTGTCCTTTGACGAGGTTACTTGAGTTAAGGTGTGGCCCAGCTGAATCAAGAAGGATCTTACTTCTATTACTGAGTGTCATGGTTAGGGACAGGTGTCAACTTGGCCAAGTTGTGGTACCTGTTCATCTGATTGGGCAAGCGCTGGCCTGTCTGTTGCAATGAGGACATTTCATAGGATTGGGTCATGATCACGTCAGCTACATCCACAGATGATTCCATTTGTAATCAGCCAAAGGGGAGTGTCTTCCACAATTAGTGATGCTAAATGCAATCATGGGAAGCCTTTTAAGGAGGACTCAGAGGAGACAGGCCCCACTCCTGCTTTGGCTGGTGAGCCTCTCCTGTGGAGTTCATCCAGGCCATCCATCGGAGTCATCAGCTTCGCAGCCTGCCCTGTGGATTTTGGACTCTGCGTTCCTACGGTCACGTGAGACACTTTCATAAATTTTATATTTGCAAGTGTTCCCTCTTGATTCTGTTTCTCTAGAGAACCCTAACTAATACATCTTGGTACCAGGAGTGGTTCTTAAGGAACAGAATCTTAAAAATGGGTTTTTATGAATGGTTTTCTACTCTGACTGGGCTCAGAGACACTAAGGACTCTGATTCCCGTAATCAGAATGACACTCCCAATCCATGGACTGAGTTGGCAAAGGAGATAGTCAAAATATCATCATTCGATTCTCCTAATGCTTCACTTGTACGAAGCCAGACTCTGGGGAATAATGTTTTTGACACCTTTACAGAGTTTTGTAGAAATAAGAGTTATAGAGATGTTGGTTGGTTGTTGTTAGATACACTGTCTACATTAAAGGGTGAAAGGGATGGGCTTAAGGCTTCAAACGAGAAGTTTCAGCGCCGTCTGAAAGATGTAGAGGTTTCTATGAGTATCCTGAAGGAAAATCTTATTTCCTGTAGCCGTAGACTTGAGATCTCTGAAAATCAGACTCAGAATCTTATTGTTAGAGTAGCAACTTTACAACGTAAATTGAAATCTCAGTCTTGCATGGTGTCTGCCGTTAAAGTGAGGGCATTGATTGGAAAGGAGTGGGACCCTGAAAAATGGGATGGTGACATATAGATTGATAATGATGTTGGGGGTGAGGTTGAAACCCTAGACCATGCTGAGCCTTCTTTAGATAACCCTGTTATAGTCTGCCCTGAGGATATAGCTGCCCCACCTCCAGCCTGCCTTAAGGAATTGGCCACCCAACCTCCTACTGAAGGGATTAGCCCTAGAGTTATTAATCCTGTTTCACCAGATAAAACTGCAAATGAAAGCCCTGAAGCAAATGGCTTGGAAGATATTTATAATTCTTTTCATGACCCACCCCCACCACCCCTCATTTCTTCTAGACCTATAACTAGACTAAAGTCCCAACAGGCCCCTAAAGGTGAAGTACAAAGTATCACACATGAGGAGGTATGTTATACTCCAAAAGAACTGTGTGAGTTTTCCAATTTATATAGACAGAAATCAGGGGAATATGTGTGGCAATGGATTTTAAGAGTGTGGGATAATGGTGGGAGGAATATAAGGCTGGATCAGGCTAAATTTATTGTATGGGCAGACTAAGCAGAGATTCTGCATTCAATGTTATAGCTTGAGCAGTTAGAAAATGTGTTAACAGCTTGTTTGGGTGGTTGGTTGAAACATGGATCAAAAGGTGGCCAACATTACCTGAGGTTGAAATGCCAGAACTGCCCTGGTATAATGTAGATGAGGGGATCCAGAGGCTTAGAGAGATTGGGATGTTAGAGTGGATTTATCATGCGAAGCCTGCTCTTACACCCCAGGAATGTCCAGAGGATGCACCTTTTACCAGAACAGTGAGAAATAACTTTGTAAGACTAGCACCATCATCCCTCAAGAGCTCTGTGGTTGCACTTCTCTGTAGGTCAGATATTACTGTAGGAACTGCTGTCACTGAGCTGGAATCCTTAAACACAATGGGGATGACAAGTCCTTAAGAGTGGCAGTAATCTCTGCAATCCCTCCTGAGTTGGCAGAAGCCAGGTGGCAGCACTTAATCACCAAAGACAGGGTAGACGCGGGTATTATAATAGACAACAAACTCAAAGGAGGCATCAAAATTATATGACACGCAGAGATTTGTGGCATTGGCTAGTAAATCATGGGGTGCCTAGAAATACAATAGAAGGGCAGTCTACTAAATTCTTGTTGGAGCTGTATAAACAAAAGAGTTCTAGGACAAGGGAACAGAAGCCTAACCTGAATTACAAAAACACAGAGTCACGGCCCCTTAATCAATTTCCAGACTTGAAACAGTTTACAGACCCTGAGCCCCTTGAATGAAGGGGAGGCCAGGTCCCTATGGGGGAGAAACCTGCTACACTGCCACAAATTTATACTGTTATCCTTCCTCTAAGTCTTCCCCAAGGAGACCGACGGCCTTTTACCAGGGTAACTGTGCATTGGGGAAAAGGAAATGATCAGATATTTCTGGGATTATTAGACACTGGTTCAGAAGTGACATTAATTCCAGGGGACCCAAAACGTCACTCTGGACCACCAGTCAGAGTGGGGGCTTATGGAGGCCAGGTGATCAATGGAGTTTTAGCTCAGGTCCGTCTCACAGTGGGTCCAGTGGGCCCCCGGACCCATCCTGTAGTTATTTCCCCAGTTCCAGAATGTATAATTGGCATAGACATACTGAGCAACTGGCAGAATCCCCACGTTGGTTCTCTAACTCGTGCAGTGAGGGTTATTATGGTGGGAAAGGCCAAATGGAAGCCACTAGAACTGTCCCTACCAAGCAAAATAGTAAATCAAAAGCAATACTGTATTCCTGGAGGGATTGCAGAGATTACTGCCACTCTTAAGGACTTGAAAGATGCAGGGGTGGTGATTCCCACCACATCCCCGTTCAACTCTCCTGTTTGGTCTGTGCAGAAAACAGATGGGTCTTGGAGAATGACACTGGATTATTGCAAACTCAACCAGGTGGTAACTCCAATTGCAGCTGCTGTTCCAGATGTAGTATCATTGCTTGAGCAAATCAATACATCCCCTGGTACCTGGTATGCAGCTATTGATCTGGCAAATGCTTTTTTCTCAATAGCTATTAGTAAGGACCACCAGAAACAGTTTGCTTTCAGCTGGCAAGGTCAGCAATACACTTTCACTGTCCTACCTCAAGGGTATATCAACTCTCCAGCCCTATGTCATAATCTTGTTTGCAGAGACCTTGATCGTTTCTCCCTCCCACAAGACATCACACTGGTCCATTATATTGATGATATCATGTTGATTGGACCTAGTGAGCAAGAAGTAGCAACTACTCTAGATTTATTGGTGAGGCATTTGCGTTTCAGAGGATGGGAGATAAATCCAACAAAAATACAGGGGCCTTCCACCTCAGTAAAATTTCTAGGTGTCCAGTGGTGTGGGGCATGTCGAGATATCCCTTCTAAGGTGAAGGATAAATTGCTGCATCTGGCCCCTCCCACAACCAAAAAGATGCTAATTTGGAGTGGGGATCTGAACAAGAGGAGGTTCTGTGACAGGTCCAGGCTGCTGTGCAAGCTGATCTGCCACTTGGGCCATATGATCCAGCAGATCCAATGGTGCTGGAAGTGTCAGTGGCAAATAGAGATGCTGTCTGAAGCATTTGGCAGACCCCTATAGGAGAATCACAACACAGACCCTTAGGATTTTGGAGCAAAGCCTTACCATCTGTTGCAGATAACTACTCTTCTTTTGAGAAACAGCTTTTGGCCTGCTACTGGGCCTTAGTAGAGACTGAACGCTTAACCATGGGCCACCAAGTTACCATGAGACCTGAGTTGCCTATCATGAGTTGGGTGTTGTCTGACCCACCAAGCCATAAAGTTGGGCGTGCACAGCAGCACTCTACTGTAAAGTGGAAATGGTATATACGAGATAGAGCCAGAGCAGGTCCTGAAGGCACAAGTAAGTTACATGAAGAAGTGGCACAAATGCCCATGGTTTCCACTCCTGCTGCCACATTACCTTCTCTTTCCCAGACCAGAGCTATGGCCTCTTGGGGAGTTCCTTACAGTGAATTGACTGAGGAAGAGAAAACTCGGGCCTGGTTTACAGATGGTTCAGCACGATATGCAGGTACCACCCAAAAGTGGACAGCTGCAGCATTACAGCCCCTTTCTGGGGTGTCCTTGAAGGACAGTGTTGAGGGGAAATCCTCCCAGTGGGCAGAACTTCAAGCAGTGCACCTGGTTGTTCATTTTGCTTGGAAGGAAAACTGGCCAGAGGTGCGTTTGTATACTGACTCATGGGCTGTTGCTAATGGTTTGGCTGGATGGTCAGGGACTTGGAAAGACCATAATTGAAAAATTGGTGACAAAGAGGTCTGGGGAAGAAGTATGTGGATAGACCTTTCTGAGTGGGCTAAAAACATGAAGATATTTGTGTCCCATGTGAATGCACACCAGAGGGTGACTTCAGCAGAGGAAGATTTTAATAATCAAGTGGATAAGATGACCCGTTCTATGGATACCAGTCAGCCTCTTTCCCCAGCAACTCCTGTTATTGCCCAATGGGCTCATGAACAAAGTGGTCATGGTGGTAGGGATGGAGGTTATGCACAGGCTCAGCAACATGGACTTCCACTCACCAAGGCTGACCTGGCTACAGCCACTGCTGAGTGCCCAATCTGCCAGCAGCAGAGACCCACACTAAGCCCCCGATATGGCACCATTCCCCAAGGTGACCAGCCAGCTACATGGTGGCAGGTTGATTACATTGGACCACTCCCTTCATGGAAGGGGC
Source organism: Tamandua tetradactyla (assembly GCF_023851605.1). Lineage (NCBI taxonomy): Eukaryota > Metazoa > Chordata > Mammalia > Pilosa > Myrmecophagidae > Tamandua > Tamandua tetradactyla. The sequence continues at coordinate 28,428,105 of NC_135334.1, read as the reverse complement.
AGTGATTTGTTCTAACTGGAATAGACACATACTCTGAATATGGGTTTGCTTTCCCTGCACGTAATGCTTCTGCCAAAACTACTATCCGTGGGCTTCCAGAATGCCTTATCCATCGTCATGGTATTCCACATAGCATTGCTTCGGATCAAGGAACACACTTCACAGCAAATGAAGTGCGGGAATGGGCACATGCTCATGGAATTCTCTGATCTTACCATGTTCCCCATCATCCAGAAGCTGCTGGATTGATAGAACGGTGGAATGGCCTTTTGAAAACTCAATTACGGTGCCAACTAGGTGGCAAAAACTTGAAAGCCTGGGGTAATGTTCTCCAGGAAGCTGTGTATGCTCTGAATCAGCATCCGCTGTATGGTGCTGTTTCTCCCATAGCCAGGATCCATGGGTCCAGGAACCAAGGGGTGGAAATGGGTGTGGTGCCACTCACTATTACTCCTAGTGATCCACTAGGAAAATTTTTGCTTCCTGTCCCTGCTACCTTGAGTTCTGCTGGTCTACAGGTTTTTAGTTCCAAAACGGGGTGTGCTTTCTCCAGGAGAAACAACAGTGATACCACTGAACTGGAAGTTAAGATTGCCACCTGGTCACTTTGGGCTACTTATGCCTCTGGATCAACACACCAAGAAGTGGATTACATTATTGTCTGGGGTAATTGACCCTGACTATCAGAAGGAAGTAGGACTGCAACTGCATAATGGAGGTAAAGAAGAGTTTTCTTGGAATATAAGAGATCCCCTGGGGCGTCTATTAGTACTACCATGCCCTGTGATTAAAATCAATGGAAAACTGCAACAACACAATCCAGGCAGGACCACTAATGGCTCTGAGACTTCAGGAATGAAGGTTTGGGTCACCCCACCAGGCAAAGAACCACGGCCAGCTGAAGTGCTTGCTGAGGGGAAAGGGAACTTGGAATGGGTAGTGGAAGAAGGTAGTGATAAATATGAACTTCGACCACGTGATCAGTTACAGAAACAAGAACTGTAATGCTGTTTTGTTCATGTTATACTATTTAAGTTGTAAGATATCAAGTTTAAGAATGAATGTTGCCCAAGGATTTGCACACTATTCTGGAGAGATTTAATGTGTTTCCAGTTATATGCTGAAATATTCCAGGACAGTTGAGTATTGTCAGGTAAAAGAAAAAATGTGTGCTTATTTGTTTTCATTTGGAAATTAAATATGGTCTAAGGTGATATATATATATATATATGTATGTATATATAGGTGCCAAGTTGACAAGGGGTGGACTGTCATGGTTGGGGACATGTGTCAACTTGGCCAAGTTATGGTACCTGTTCATCTGATTGGGCAAGTGCTGGCCTGTCTGTTGCAATGAGGACATTTCATAGGATAGGGTCATGATCACATCAGCTACATCCACAGCTGATTCCATTTGTAATCAGCCAAAGGGGAGTGTCTTCTGCAATTAGTGATGCTAAATGCAATCATGGGAAGCCTTTTAAGGAGGACTCAGAGGAGACTGGCCCCACTCCTGCTTTGGCTGGTGAGCCTCTCCTGTGGAGTTCATCCAGGCCATCCATCGGAGTCATCAGCTTCGCAGCCTGCCCTGTGGATTTTGGACTCTGCGTTCCTACGGTCACGTGAGACACTTTCATAAATTTTATATTTGTAAGTGTTCCCTCTTGATTCTGTTTCTCTAGAGAACCCTAACTAATACACTGAGGTTCATAGAGGGAAGGTCACAGAGAGGAGAGAGGACACAGTGAGCAGCCAGAAGCTCAATATCAACAGAATCTGGAAGCAAAGGGAGAATCCAGGAAAGGCTGCCATGTGCATTAAAAAGCCAAGGACCAAGGATCACCAGCAGCCAGACCTAGAATGCCACAGTTTTCTGGGAGAAGGCATTTCCTTGATGACACCTTGATTATAGACTTCTCCTAGCCTCAAAACCAAGATCCAATAAATTCCCATTGTTTTGCCAACTCATTACATGGTATTTGATTTAGCTGCCAGGAAACTAAAGCAAGTGGTGACAATTTTCTTTTTCTTTTTCTTTTTTTTTTTTAGCCTTTCTAAAAGTATGGGAAGTCAAGATGAGAAGGGAGCAGCTAACTCTAGAAAGCCTTTACATGCAATGGAACCTAAAAGGGGGATGATGCTGTCTACCTTATAGGGATAGGTTGTAAGGATGACATGAGATAATATATGTAAATTATCAAACCCTGGATAAATGTTCGAAATGGTAGTTTGCTTTTCCCACCATCTCCCCCGTGAGGATCCTTCCTAATTTGAATGATACTGCAACATCACCAGCCCTCCACCGACCTTGTAAAACCAGGCTTCCAAATTCCTTTGTATTCAACTTTTCACTGGATGTTTTCCTACCAAGGCATTTCAAAGCTCAGGCACTGGGTCTCAAAGGACATTTTGCAAAATTCCAATGCAAAAGAGCTCATAGATTTGAGGCCAAGAGATAAAATGAAATAATGCCATATCCTCTCAGCTGTTGCACACCATTCACAGGAAACTTACATAGATGGTCCACGTGGATTGTTGAACCAAATGACTAATGACAAATGTTGTTGCCAGTAGGATAAAGATTTTGAAATGGTTGCTGCCATTGATGTTACCAGGGAATATGATGAGTTTATATGATGGTCTGGGACTATGTAAAGTCCATGGAATGAGAATAGAAAAGAAGCATGCTTTGAAGGAGTAGGAAGAGGAGTTTGAAGAAGAAGAGGACAAGAAGAAAAAGGAAAAAGAAGAGAGAATGAGCATGAGGCCTAATGTTTCCTTAGTCCCTTCTGCACACTAGTTTTAATGTAAAACCCTCCAAATATCTTATCTCAATTAAAACCACCTGAGAGCTGTACTTATTTATTGTCATCATATCATGGAAAAGGAAACTGAACTTAAGTAACTTGCTTAAAAATAGGGGATCAGTTAGGACTCAAATCCAAGTCTGATCCCAAAGCCCACGTTCCTATCCATTATATATATTTAAGCCCAGAAAAGAAAGGAGCAGGAGCTCTTCTTAAGGATGGACCTTTAAAAATAGCTTGATTTTCTGGCCTTCCTGAAGGCCTAAAAACTTCTCCTGAAGGAAGAAGGGGAATTTCAGGTGGAGACAAAACTAGGAGTAAAGAGGAAGCACAGGATGGGGAAGCAAGTGGTGGAAAGGCTTTCTGCTCAGCCATGGCCCAGAGTGGTTTTCTGTCTGTAATATGAACTCCTATGATACTTTAGCTTTTTGTGGAGTGGACATAATACTGAAAAATTTATTTATTAGAATTAAATGAGATGAAGTTCCTGGTCGAGAGCCTAGCATTCAATAAATGGTAGTCATTCAGCTATCCAACAAATATTTACTAAATGTTCACTATACATCAGGCAAGAAAAGGTCTATCTGAGCAAGACTAGTCCAGACCTGGTCCTCATGAGTTTTATATGCTAGAGGGGAAGGCTAACATGAATTGAATTTTTATATAATTTAAATATAACAATGAGAAGGGTTTCAAAAGAGAAATATAATGCATATAATCCTTCATGGCAGTGGAACTAAGATAGAAGGATAAATAGAATGAACTTATTCAAAGTGACTATGTGTGAGTATGTGTGTGTGTGTGTGTGTGAGCATGCATGTATCTCATGTTGGGGATTTTTCTAAGCAATGAAAAGCCATAAAGAGTTTTATGAGAGGAATAATATGATCATATCTCGCATAATCAGATATGATTTTTAAACTGAAGCTAGGTTGCTAGTTCTTTTGTAGGGAGCTACTGAAAATTTTTGAGTGGCAGAATGATACTCTAACAGATTAATTTATAATAAACTTATTCCTAGAGCCACATGCATGAATAATGGGCAGGGAGAGAACTTAAGGTTGAAAGGTCATTTGGAAGTCCTTGTCAAGGCATGAGGTGATGGTTTGAATAAGCTGTTCGCAACAAGAATTAACAGGAAGAAACAAATGCAAGACACACTTTTAAAGGAAGGAATGATAAAATTTCAAGCTTTATTAGATGTGGGAAGTGAAGGAAAGGAAAGAGTAAAAGACTATTAGGAAGTTTCAAAGTTGGATGATTGTTAGAATGGGGATGTCACTGCCAGAAATAGAAAAGTCAGAATTAAGAGATGACTTAAGGAGGAAGATGGGTAAGTTTCATCTTGGACATGTTGTGTTTCAGATGACAGCATGTCCTGGAGAGAGCGAAGTGCCTTGGACAGAAATCTAAGAAATGTTTATTTAATAAACTAGAATTGTGAATATGGAATAGGAGCACCTGAGAAAGGGCAGCTGGGAGTTGGCCCTTTGAAAGCCATCGTTTGCCAGAGGTGATAGGCGACAGCAGAGGAGTGGGTGAAGTCAATTAGGGAAGAGAGAGAGAAGAGAGACTGAGGCACAGAGCATGGAGGGCCCCTCCCAGTGGGGGAAAGAGGCAGAAAATCAGTCAGTGAAGGAGCAAGCAGAGCTAGGAGCAGCGACAAGAAAGCCAGAGCAGCTGATGGGACTTGGAAGATGAACAGAGAGTGTTAGAGTTGGTGGTGGCAAGACAGAGAGAGGTGGTGACTCGGAAACTGAAGATGGAACCACTGAGCCACCTCTTTTACTATACCTTGTCCTCATGGGGCCTGGCCCATCTTCTCAGCTCAAAGCCCCTGAGAGGAATATTAGTGAGAAGTATAATGCTGCCTGGGAGTGAAAACAGGGCTAGCTGCATAATTTTGGGGGTCCAGTGCAAAATAAAAATGCGGGACTTTTTTTTTCAAAAAGAAAGGAAAAAATACCATTAGAGATTAAAATACAAAATATTTCCCCTTTTTATGGTCTCTCTTTCTCAACCTATTGCGGTGCTTTTTTTTAATTTGTTATTAAATGTTTAACTGCCTGGGGCACGAAGATGCTTGCTGTTAGTGCTGACTCTCACAGGTGTGTGGGGCCCCACCCTGCAATATTGCATAGGCATGTGTGCAGCACACCAGCTGCTACGTGTTTCCACCCACCAGCAGCTGTGCCTTGAGCTGTGCCTCAGCCAGGGCCAGGGAAGTCAAGTCAGGCATTTCTCCTTACTATGTGACCAAGCCATGGCAGATGGGTGATCCCCAAGGAATGGCAGCCTCTGCACCAGGACACTCAGTGCCTGGATTGGAGCTGGACAAATTGTCATCCTAATATGGTATGGCACTGTCAACCTAGAGCAGGGTTAGTACCACCAGGCCCAACCCCAAGACACCACAGGGCGTGATTGCCAAACCTAATCCTCCACAGGCTTGTACCAAAGTAGTTGTTGCTGGGCAGGGGAGAGGAGGCCAGACAGGGTCCAGGAGACCAGGGCGGGTGGGTGAAGGTCCTGGGGAGGGAGGAAGGTGGCAGGAGGTATGACTGTGCATGAGCCAAAGCCCCAAGACCCCAGAGCATGCTCCATTATCCCACCAGACTGCATTCACAAAACAGAAATTCAAAGAGAGCATTATTAAGAATTTCAAGACAGGGGCAGCAGAGCATTAAACGCGCCAAGCAAGGCTCTGTGCAGCTGTACTAGTTATATGCCCATGAGGCTGGCCCTGAGTAAAAGGCCCCCTTGGAGCCAGCTGCTACCAACTGCTGACGAGGAGCTTTGGGAATCTTTCCTTCTGCTCTCTTGCTACCTCCCTCTTATTGCTGTGTCTCCAGTACTGCCAAGTTACACAGCTCTAGGGACCACCCTCACACCATGGTCTGTGACTGCTCACCTTGAATACAAAATAAACACAAGGTGAATGGTGCCCCTTGAGTTTTCCAGGAAGTTGACCTGTTTCTCTTCCTACCTCTCTCCTTCCTAAAAGCAGGCTGAGGGCACTGAAATGCTATAGCACAGCCTTTATTAGGTTTCTATTTCCAGTCCTGTGGATTATTTCCAAAGGGACCAGAGGACGTAGATTATCAACCAGAGTCCAGATATGGACTCCTGAGGCAGAAGGACAGCTCTGATGCTGAGTTCTCAGAGCCCATCTGCAGTGACCACCACTGTGCAAGGCTCCCCTGGGCCCCAAGCAGACGGAGTGCAGCCTGCCCCACCCCTGGGAGCGGCCCCAGGGCATGACAGATTCCCCCAAGTTTGTAAAAGGCCTTCCAGGTTTCCATGGCCAGTGGGCATCCTGCAAGAAAAGCACAGTGACTCCCCACATGGGTCCTTTTGCCTCCTTTTCACATCCCACTTTGGGTCCTCTGGCTTTAAGACTGCCCTAGCTGTGGGCCTCCCCCTAGCCTGTGGGGTGGCCAAGTTTATCCCTGGTGCTCTCTGCCAGGAATTGTTCCCCCCAGAGCATTGCCTCAGGTCTGCTAAAGGGCAGTTCTGCACACCTGTCAGCCTCCTACAGGGAGCTCTACGAGGGGAGGATGGAGGGTCCAGTGATTGACCTGATCTGATCGGCCTCTCTGTTGTTAAAATGGCAGACACAGAAGCACCACCAGCAACAGAAAAAGATGGAGAATAGGACCTTCTTTTCTCTAATTCCACAGATTTCTCCAGGACTCTGCCCCAGTGAACATTTTCCTTTTAAGTACCTATAAAAGAAGCATCATATCTAAACCAATCTGAGTTCTGGGGCTGTATTAGGCCTCCAATCCTACATGTGATGATCTGAAGACTGAAGATGTTACTAAAAGGCTGAATAAAGCCATGTTTGATGGTTAGGTTCTGTCAGCTTGGCCAGATGATGGTGCTCAGTTTCCTGGTCAGGCAATCACCGGACTACATGTTACTGCAAGTATATTTCACGGCTGGTTAATAAACCAGAATCTAGTTTATTAAATCATCAGTCAGTTGTAGCTGATTACATCTAAGATCAACTAAGGCAGTGTCTCCCACAAACTAAATAATCCAACCAGCTGGGTTTAATGCAATTGGCTGAAGACTTTTAAGGGAGAAGAGAGAATTTTCACTCTCCTTCAGCCAGTGAGCCTCTCCTGTAGAGTTCATCAAGACTTTTCACTGGAGTTGCCAGCTTCACAGCTTGCCCTACAGATTTTGGACTATTGCATGCCCACGACTGTGAAGACTCTTTCATAAATCTTATATTTATAGATCTCTCTGTTGGTTCTGTTTTTCTAGAGAACCCTTACTAATACAGAGAGTAACAGGAAGGAGCAGTTAGACTTTCAGAAGGATGCGGAATTCTGGTATAGGGCCACCAGTGAAGTTTACAACTTTTCCTCCTCTGGAGATTTCTCTACTCCTTCCCTAGAATGGACATAAGCCCTACTCTTGAGCTGATCTTGAGGTGGGCAAGCTCCAAATTGCAAGTGGAGTGTGGAGGTTATGAGAAGCAAATGCTTCTGATGATGCTCCAAGCCCAGAGGCAGTAGAGGTATAGTGACAACACTGGGCTGGACTTCACTAAGCACTTAGTGTGCAGGAAGAGCCATTCCAGTCTTTGGTCTTCAGGTAAGATGTGGGAGAGTTGAGGGACAGAAAAGGGAGGGGCTTTGCATGCTCAGGAGTAGTATGAGGGGTGAGGTCATAACAGAGGAGAGAAGTGGGAAGAAGAGAACAAGCAGGAGATAGTTCTGGCCAGTGTTGAGTGGCAGCATACTACAGCAGATGGGTTCAAATCCCAGCTATGCCACTTCCTGGCTATGATTTCAGAAAAGTTAATCAAACCCGCTGTGTCTCCTCATTTCTAAAATGAGCATACAATCGTGTACACATCTTAAGTTTGGTGTGAAGATTAAATAAGTTAATAGTTACATGTCTGCTGCAGAGTATACATCATATTTTAGAAAACACTTTGTTGAATGCTGATACAACACATCTCAAACTCAAGCATCAATCATAATGATAAAAGCATAGTCTGGGTAGCCAAAAACAATTGAAAGTGAATTCTTGATTTAAAACTTGTATTTCTCCAGAAACATTAAAGAGAATATAGTTTGTAATTTATAACAATTTCTAGATCCCCAAATCTCTTACCCCCATACTACTTTGCAATCTTTCATTTCTCAACTCCTGCCTCCAACTCATGCTTCAATCTCTGCCCACACACCTGTCTTTCTCTCTCTTTCTTCTGTGGAAAACAGGAGAATATGCCTCACAGACATCCTCCTATGAATTGAGCCTCACTGATCTACCGAGGAATGAGCTGCTGTGTTTTAAAATCCCTGACCACGTTTGCATGAAGATCATTCTTCTCATAGGCTGTTCCCAACCAGTGACTGGGTGTGAGGAGAGATTAAAGTAGACTCATCCCTGGGCAACAAGAGACCCCTTTGTTAACACACTTTTTTAAAAATTGTGAAATATAACATATATTAAAAGCAATACATTTCAAAGTACATTGTAATGAGTAGTTATGGAAGAGATTTCAGAGTTTGGTATGGGTTACAGTTCCATAATTTTAGGTTTTTCCTTATAGCTCTTCCAAGACACTGGAGGCTAAAAGAAATATCGATATAATGATTCAGCAATCATACTCATTTGTTAAATCCTATCTTCTCTGTTATAACTCCTCCTTCTCCTTTGATCTCTCTCTCACTTTTTAGGGGTATTTGGACTATGTCCCTTCTAACTTTTTCATGTTGGAAAGGGCTGTCAATAATACGGGATAGGGACTAGTTTCAGCTAGACTTTGCTATCTATCACAATTTGCCAAACTTCAACCAAAACCATTCCTGCCAACCCTAAAAAGACTTACAGTATTATATGAGAGTCTACAAAGGTTCAATGCACTAGAGAAACTTCCCAGAAACCTACAACCTCCCCAGGGGTTCCTAGGCCAGATAAGTTCTGAAACCCAGAGGGGCTAGCCTCTCCAGAATATCAACTAGTTCTATCCCCCATCCCATATTATCAGCAGCCCCTTCCAACATGAAAAAGTTATAATGGCCCAAATAACCCTAAAGAGTGGAGAAACATCAAAGAAGATGGTGGAGTTATACAGAAAAGGTAGGGTTTAACATGTGAGTATGATTGTTGAATCATTATATTGATATATCTTTTAGCCTCCACGGTCTTGGAGCAGCTAGTAGTAAAAACCTACAATTGTAGTATTGTAACCCATACCAAACTCTGGAATCTGTTCTACAACTAATTGTTGCAGTGTGCTTTGAAATTTATTGCTTTTTTGTTTTATGTTATTTTTCACAAAAAAAGAAAAAAGTTGATTGTGATGATACTGTGAATCATTGAATGTACACTTTGGATGATTACATGGCATGTGAATATATAATATATACCAATAAAATTGCATTAAAAAAGATAAAAATGATATACAAAAGCATCAGTCCAACTTCTAAGAGTCAAGGAAATCTTCAGGTAGCCATAATTCCAAAGTAAGTAATATCACCCTTCAGAATTGATAACTTAATCTTCCTCTTAGAGAAAGTGATAAAAAAAAATTACATAATCTGAAAGGAGGTGGGGCAAGATGGCAGCTTAGTGAGGTGTGGAATTTAGTTCATCCTCCAGAGCAGCTAATAAATAATCAGGAACTGTATGGAACAACTGCTAGGGGAACATCAGTGACCAGACACACAGCATACACCAGTCTGGACTAGGTGGAATGGCTGAGATCCCAAACAGAACTGTAAGTCCCCCAAGCCATGGAGGCCAGAGCCCCTCCCTCATAGGCACAGCAGGCTGGTCCCCTAAGAAGAAAGGAAACAGACTTTACTATTAGCAAGGGCTTAGCTCACCCATGCTCCAATTGTGGAATTAATTAACAAATTGTGACTACTGAAAATAGGCCCCCAGCACAGATAAACCTGGAATAAGCATTAAAGGAACTAGGAGTATTTGTCCCCCACAGAGAGGGGATGAGAGTGGTGGAAAAATAAATAAATAAATAAATAAATAAAAACAGGCTTTTTAAGTTGGACAGCACAAAATACTGGAAAAGGGCTGGACCCCAAGAAAAAGGGACACGTAGAGCCTAGAAATACATAGAGTCAACAAGTACTTAATTGACAAAACCAAGGAACAAAAGTCCACCTCTGAAAACACTTTCTTTGTTTGTTTGTTTGTTTTACTTCTTAACAACTCATTAGGTAGACCTGGAAGCACTCTCAGCCTCCAACATTGCCCCAGGCAAGGGTGGAATTAAATTTGTCTAAGAGATAAAGTAACCAGTCAGGTGAAAGGAGTTAATTTCCGAAAGGGTATATCTTCCCAAAGAAAAAGGAGGTGGGGCACAGCTCAAGTGGAATCCCTCCTTCAAGGAATTCAGGCCCCAGGGACTGGAAAACTGAAGGAATTGAAACCATCTTACTACCTCACCTCTGTCTCAACCACACCCCTGGCAGGGAGAGTCTGCTGAAATTAAAGGCACCACATTACTTTAAGCTAGCGGGAAGCTGTGGGCAGACAAGCACCACATGCTGGTCAGGATAGAAAAATCCAGAGTCTGGAGTCTTCATATGAAAATCTGACAACCTGCTGGATCTCACCCTCAGGGAAAATAGATGCTGGCTGCTCTTTCTTCCTGAGATGTGGGCCTGTCTGGTTTGAAAAAATTTGACTGGGATCTATAATAACTGTGAAGACCCTCTTTGAAAAATAAAAAAAAGAAAAGAAAGAAAGGCTCCACATAGCAGAGAAAGAAACAGAAAAACAAGAACTGAAAAACTCTGATCAGCTACACAGACTTATCCTGGAGATCTAGAATAAGTTGAACCGAATTTCAAAGAATGTCAAAGATAGAGAACAAAGCCATCCAACAAGAAAATCCTAAATGAAACAGTGAAAACAACCTCCAAATAAACTAATTAAGGAAATCAAATGTCTAGATGCCAGCAAAAAAAAAAAAAATAGTTAAACTAGGAGAATCAAAGATATGGCCCAGTCAAAGGAACAAACGAACAATTCAAAAAAGATACAAGAGTTGAAAGAACTAATTCAGGATGTTCAAACAGACATGAAAAGTCTCACCAAAAGTCAAATCAGTGAGTGAGGGAGGATATAAAGAAGACATTGGGTGAACAAAAAGAATTCAAAAGTTTGAAAAAAACAAATCAAAGAACTTATGGGAATGAAAGACACAATATAAGAGACGAAAAACACAATGTGAAACTTAAAACAATAGATTCGAAGAGGCAGAAGAAAGGATTAGTGAGCTAGAGGACTAGATTTCTGAAATTTGGCACACAACAGAAAATATAGGGAAAAGAATGGAAAAATATGAGCAGGGTCTCAGAGAATTGAATAACAACTTGAAGCACGCAAATATACATGTTTTGGGTGTCCCAGAAGGGGAAGAGAGGGGAAAAGGAGAAAGACTAAAGGAGGAAATAATCACTGATCCAAGAAGTGCAGCATATCCAGCCTCAAATAGAATAGATCCAAATAGACACATTGCCAGATACTTACTAATCAAATTGTCAAATGTCAAAGACAGAGAGAATTTTGAAAGCAGCAAGAGAAAAGCAATCCGTCACATGCAAGGGAAGCCTAATAAGACTATGTTTGGATTTCTCAACAGGAACCATGGAGGTGAGAAGGCAGTGGTATTATATATTTAAGATTCTAAAAGAGAAAAACTGCCAACCAAGAATTCTATATCCAGAAAAATTGTCCTTCAAAAGTGGGAGGGGGGGAGATTAAAATATTTTCAGACAATCACTGAGAGAATTTGTGACTAAGAGACCAGCACCACAAGAAATACCAAAGGGAGCACTACAGGCAAATAGGAAAAGGTAGGAGAAAGAGGTCTGGAGAAAAATGTAGAAATGAAAACTATCTGTAAAGGTAAAAAGAGAAAAAAATTAGATATGACATATAAAGCCCAAAAGACAAAATGGTAGAAAAAACTACTGCCTTTGTAGTAATAACATTAAATGTTACTGGATTAAACTCCCCAACCAAAATACATAGACAGGCAAAATGGATTTAAAAACCTATTTGCTGCTTACAGGAGACACAGTTTAGACCTAAGGACAAAAATCGGTTGAAAGTGAAAGGTTGGGAAAAAATATTTCATGCAAACAACAATCAGAAAAGAGCTGGAGAAACTGTACTAATATCTGACAAATTAGACTTCAAATGTAAAACAATTAAAAGAGACAAAGAAAGACACTATGTATTAATAAAAGGAACAATTCAACAAGAAGACATAGCAATCATAAATATTTATGCTCTGAGTGACAGTGCTCCAAAATACATGAGGGAAACACTGACAACACTGAACTGAGAAATAGACACCTCTACCATAATAATTGGAGACTTCAATTCTCTGCTCTCATTGATGGATAGAACATTTAGACAGAGTATCAATAAAGAAACAGAGAATTTGAATAATATGATAAATAAACTAGACTTAACAGACATCTACAGAGCACTACAACCCACAACAGCAGGATACACCTTTTTCTCAAGTGCTCTTGGATCATTTTCAATGATAGACCATATGCTGGGTCACAAAGCAACTCTCAATAAATTAAAAAATATTGAAATCATACAAAATACTCTCTCAGATCATAATGGAATGAACTTGGAAGTCCATAACAAGCAGAGGGCCAGAATATTCACAAATACATGAAGGCTAAACAATGCACTCTTAAACAACCAGTGGGTCAAGGAAGAAATTACAAGAGAAATCAGTAAATATCTTGAGGCAAATGAAAATAAAGACACAAATATAAAAATTTATGGGATGTAGCAAAGGCAGTGCAAAGAGGAAAACATATTGCCTTAAATGCCTATATTAAAAAAGAAGAAAGAAAAATTGAGGAATTAGCTGTTCACTTGGAAGAACTAGAGAAAGAACAATAAACTATTCTCAAAGCAAACAACAGGAAAAAAATAACAAAAAATTAAAGCAAAAATAAATGAAATTGAGAACATGAAAACAATCAAGAAAATCAACAAAACCATAAGTTGGTTCTTTGAGAATATCAATGAGATCAATGAACCCTTAGCTAGGTTGACAAAAACAAAAAATGGAGAGAATGCAAATAAATAAAATCAGAAATGGAAGAGGAGACATAACCACTGATCCCACAGAAATAAAGGAGATAATGAGAGGATACTATGAATGACTATATGTTAATAAACTAGACAACATAGATGAAATGGACAATTTCTTAGGAAGCCATGAACAATCAACATCAACTCAAGAAGAAATAGAAAACCTCAACAAACTAATCACAAGTAAAGAGATTGAATCAGTCATCATGAATCTCCCCAAAAAAGAAAACTCCAGGACCAGATGGCTTCACATGTGAATTCTACCAAGCATTCAAGAATTAGTAACTAAACCTGCTCAAACTTTTCAAAAAAATTGAAGGGGAGAGAAAACTACCTAATCCATTCTATGAAGCCAATATCACCCTAATACCAAAGCCAGACAAAGATACAAGAAAAGAAAATTACAGACTAACTTCTTTAATGAATATAGATACAAAAATTATCAGCAAAATCCTTTCAAATTAAGTTCAGCAGCACATTAAAAGATTATACACCGTGACCAAGTGGAATTTATTCTAGGTATGCCAGGCTGGTTCAACAGAAGAAAAACAATTCGTGTATTACACAATATCAGCACTGAAATGGGACACTGCCATACAGCATACAAAAATTAAGATAAATAAATAAATAAATCCTGAAATATTGAGCTGTTTGTTTATAACCTGGTCCTTCCCAGAAACTCTGGGTATTTATGTGACACCTGAGGTGCGAAGTTAGAGCTCAAAGCTATGAAAGTCAGAAGTACCCCATACAAGAACTGCTTAAAAAGTTGAAAAAGGGATCAGACTTCAACTAGAGTTATGAAGAAAGCTGATCTGGCTAGGCCTAGGGTAGATCAGAATACAGGGTAAAGGATGATGTCATCCATACGTTAAGACTTCAACTTCTGTGTGAGACTAAAAGGAGAGATGTTTATTTGGTGCAAAATATATATTTTGGTTAGCACATTACCTAATTTAACTTGGATGGTCAGTTTAGTTGGATACCATAAGTACATGGAAATATGACTAGGACATAAGATTTTGTTAGTTTGTTCAGGTTAGTGTGATGCTCCAACACATCCCAGAATAATTTGGGCAATGAATAAAGAAGTATTTGCAAAATCTCCATGGGGGTCCAGAGAGAAAGGAGGAAATTTTCAACTTCCCCATTTGGAAAATTTATCATATTCTCACAAGCAGTTGCAACAATCAAATCAATAGGCCCAGCCCTCAATGTTGAAACTTATTCCTGCAAAGAAGAAGCTAAGCCTACTTATAATTATGCCTTAGAATCACCCCCAGAGAACCTCTTTTGTTGCTCAGATGTGGCCTCTCTCTCTAAGCCAACTTGGCAGGTGAAATCACTGCCTTTCTCCCCCACATGGGACATGACTCCCAGGGGTGTAAATCTTCCTGACAACATGGGACAGAACTCCTCAGATAAGCCAGGACCTGGCATCATGGGATTGAGAAAGCCTTCTTGACCAAAAAAGGTGAAGAGAGAAATGAGACATAGTAAAGTGTCAGTGGCTGAGAGATTTCAAACAGAGTTGAGAGGTTATCCTGGAGGTTATTCTTATATATTATATAGATATCCCTTTTTAGTTTATGGTGTATTGGAGTGACTGGAGGGAAGTACCTGAAACTGTTGAGCTGTGCTCCACTAGTCTTGATTATAGAAGATGATTGTATAAAGATACAACTTTTACAATGTGACTGTGTGATTCTGAAAATCTGTGTGTCTGATGCTCCTTTTATGCAAGGTATGGATAGATGATTTAAAAATATGGATAATAAATAAATAAATAATAGGGGGATAAGCAGTAAAATAAATTGGGCAGATGGAAATACTAGTAGTCAGTGAAAGGGTGAGGTAAGGGTTATGGGATGTATGAGATTTTTCTTTTATCTTTTTGGTGATGAACACACACAACTATATGATGATAATGTGAGCCACTGATTGTACACCATATATGGAATGTATGTGTGTGAAGATTTGTCAATAAAAATGTATATTTTTAAAATTACATAATCCAATAGGGTAAAAAATGTTACTATAAGGAAGAAAAAGAAGCAGTCATGTCGTAGTATTGACAGAAAACTATTACATAAAAATGCTCAACTAATTCATTGTAGCTCAACCAGGAGGAAATACAGGGATTGGGTTTTGGATGGGATGATATCAATCTTAAATCACAGAACTTATTATGATATTGCATTGATTTAAATATTATAATGCATCACTTATATATATAGTTATTATTAGTTAATAAATGCTATTGATTTTTTTAAAAAACTTTGTATTTGGAAAACTTCAAATACACCCAGCATTAGAAAATACATTATAATGATACTTTCTCATAGATCCATCATCATCAATAATTATCCAATTCACAATTTTTCCAATATTATTTCACCCATAAACATTTGTCAGTATCATTAAATGATGAGTAACTTATTAATATCACAGTTGCAATGCCATCATGAAATCTAACAAAATCAACAGTCTCATATACAATACTAGTTGATATTCAATTTTGCCAATTGTATCAAGAGGTTATACTTGAATAAAGATCCTAACAAGATAAAAAAAAAAAAAAGAGTAGCCTCCAGAATAGCCTCTCAACTCTATTTGAACTCTCTCAGCCACTGATATTTTATTTTGTCCCTGCTCATTTGGTCAGGCAGACATTGTCAGTCCCACAGTGCCAGGGCCAGGCACACCCCTGGGATTTATATCCCATGTTGTCAGAGAGACTTTCATGTAGTGGGGAACGTAAAGATTTTATTTGCACAGTTAAGTTTAGGGAGAGAGGCCACATCTGAGCAACAAAAGAGATTCTATGGAAGTAACTCTTAGGCATAACTATAGGTAGGCTTAGGATTCTCTGCTACATAAATAAGCTTCACAGCAGCAAGCCTCAAGATCAAGAGCTTGGCCTGTTGACTTGGGAGTTCCTAATGTTTGAGATCCAGGTTTCACCAGTGGTAAAGCTTAATACTTTCATGTTTTTTCTGCCATCCCTCAAGGGACTCTGCCAATACTTTTTAATGATCTGCTTAACACACTCTGAGATCTATCTGGGCACTACATTAAGCTATGCAGAATTATAAATCCTTCTCCCCATTCTGGGATCCATGTGCTTGGATTGTTTAAATGATCTATCCAGAGAGATTGAGTTGGAGAGTGTGCGACAGAAAATTTAGGTTTTGGACAAAATAGACCTCTCTTCCTTTGGTCTCATTGGGTAAGTGAAGTTCTAAAATACAGACAATGTCCTCCTTATCCCTGCATTCTGATTGACCTTAGTCCCAATCTGATTGACTTTGTTCTTATCTCTAATTGAAGCTTGATATCTTTTTCAGTTTCTTTAACAGTGGTCGTATGTGGCAAAGCTGACTTTCAGACTGCAGAACTCCTACTCTGAGTCTTAAGTGTCACACAGTTACCCAATGTTCCAAGGAAATATCAGGTTATGCATATATAGCACAGCCTCTCGAAATTTAGTGATAACAATTACAGCTCTGGACTAAATGTGATTGCTATAAGTGCTTACAACCCAGGCCCCAATTTTCTTACAATTATCTTCTAAATGAGACCATACTATATTTGCTCTTTTGTTTCTGGTTGATTTTGCATCACTTAATGTCCCCCATGTGCATTCACTTCGTTGCATGCCTCACAACCTTGTTACTTTCTGTAACTGCACAATATTTGACCATATACACCATATACAACAGAGTTCACCCTTTTATTTCTCAATCAGTGAATCCTTCAGCCACCTCTATCCATTGAGCATCATGTATTATGTCCCAAGTCAACAATTCATGTCTCACATTATCCTCCTTAGTTGTATAATCATCAACACTTTCATTGCTCCCAATAGAAAAATAACTGATGAACAACCCTCACCAAATAGAAAATCCAAACCTCCCCTTAAATCTTCCTCCCCCTCAATTATTCACCCCTGGTATGCTGTGGTACTGTTGATGTCTGTCTGTTAAACATCAAACATATCATGCAATTACGGTTTCCCCCTTGATATTATTTATTCTTTGTACAAGATTCATACCTTTGAAGTAGTTCATGCAAGAATTTATTTATATTTGTAGTGTTAATTTGGTGGGATATATGGATCTATACAACCCCTTTCAGTCATGTTCAACTTCAATATGGAAAAATTACTTATAGGCCTACTAATGAACTGCCTTCATGTCTATCCATTCCTGCTACATTTAAGTTAAATCTCTTTGGCTAACCATTCACCCAAATCTAGCTTTCATGTATCTCTAAGTCCCCTATATTCTATACTACAAGCCTCTGAGATTACCTTTACCAAGGTCATAAAAGCAAAATCATATAGTAGCTATCCTTTTGGGCCTGTCTTATTTCACTCAGCATTATGTCCTCAAGATTCAGCCATGTTGTCATATGCTTCAGGACTTCATTTCCCCTTACTACTGCATAGTATTCCATCATATGTATATACCACATTTTGTTTGTGGATAAACAAAGTTTCTCTTGATGGTAGTTGGATTGCTTCCACCTTTTGGCAATTGTGAATAAGGCTCCATGAACATCAGTGTGCAAATGTCTGTGCCACTGCTTTCAGCTTTTCTAGGTATATACTGAGTATTGGTACTGCCAGGTCATAGGACAACTCAATATTTACCTTTCTAAGGAACCACCAAACTCTCTTCCATAGCAGCTGTACCATTATACATTCTCACCAGCAGTGCAAGTGTTCCAAATCGCCACATCCTCTCCAACATTTGTGTTGCTTCCTATTGAAACGGAGCTCAAAGGATATTAAGGAATGATGAGAAAAAAAGAAAGGAAGAAAGAAAGAAAGACACAGACGAGCTCAGGGGGTCTGAAGCTTGAGTTTACTTCAGACAGACTTCAGACCCCCTGAGCCCGTCTGTGTCTTTCTTTCTCTCCTTCTTCCTTTCTTTCTTTCTCATCATTCCTTAATATCCTTTGAGCTCCGTTCAAACAGGAAGCAACACATTTGAAGTTTCCTATTTGTTTAATAGCAGCCATTCTTACACACACCTTACAGGTGTGAGGTGATATCTCTTGATGCAATTCCACTGGTCAATCCTTCTATCTTTATGCCAGTACCATGCTGTTTTGACCACTGTGGCTTTATAATAAGCTTTGAAATCAGGAACTGTTAATCTTCCCACATCACTCTTCTTTTTTTAGGGTGTTTTTTGCTATTTGAGGTTACTTTCCCTTCCAAATGAATTTGATAATTAGCTTTTCCAAGACTTCAAAGTAGGTTGTTAGAATTTTTATTGGTATTACATTGAACTGCAGACCAATTTGGGTAGAATTGGCATCTTAACTACATTTAATATTCCTATTCATGAGCAGGGAATGTCTTTCCACCTATTTAGATCTTCTTTGATTTCTTTCAGCAATATTATGTGATTTTCTGTGTACAGGTCCTTTACATCCTTGGTTAAGTTTATTTGTAGATATTTGATTCTTTCCATTGCTATTTTGAATAGAATTTTTTCCTTAATTGTCTCTTCAGGTCATTGCTATGTACAGGAACATTACTGAGTTTTGCACATTAATCTTTTATCCAGCCACTTTGCTTAATTTATTAGCTCAAGTAGCTTTGTCATAGATTTCTCAGGTTTTCCAAATTCAACATCATGTCATCTGCTAATAATGAAAGTTTTACTTCTTCCTTTCCAATTTAGAAGCCTTTTATTTGTTTTTCCTGCCTGACTGCTATAGCTAGAACTTCCAGTACAATATTGAATAATAGTGATGACAGAGGACATCCTTGTCTTGTTCCTAATCTTAGGGGGAAAGTTCTCGTTATTGAGTAAAACCCTGGTTCTGGGATTTTCATATATGCTCTTTATCATATTGAGTAAGGTTCCTTTGATTTCTACCATTTGAAGTGCTTTTATGAGAAAAGAATGCTGAATTTTGTCAAATGCTTTTTCAGCATCAATTGAGATAAGCATATGATTTTTCTCTTTCAATTTGTTAATGTGTTGTATTGCATTGATTGATATTCTTGTCTGGCCCTGGGATTTTCTCTGTAGGAAGATTTTTGATGACTGACTGAATCTCTTTTCTATGATTGATTTGTTGAAATCTTCTGTTTCTTCTCAGGTCAGTGTAGCTTATTCCTGTGCTTCTAGGAATTTTTTCATTTCGACTAAGATGTCTAGTTTGTTGGCATATAGTTGTTCATAGTATCCCTTTTTAATGTTACTTTTGTTTCTTCAGGGTCCATGGTAATGATCCCCCTCTCATTTCTGATTTTGTTTAATTGTATCCTCTCTCTTTTCTTCTCTGTCAGCCTAGCTAATGGTCCATCTCAAAGAACAAACTTTTGGTTTTATTGATTCTGTCTATTGTCCTTTTGTTCTCCAATTCATTCTGCTTTAATCTTTGTTATAGCTCCTCTTCTATTTGCTTTGGGGTTACTTTGCTGTTTCTCTAGTTCCTCCAGGTGAGCAGTTAAGTCCTCAATTTTTGCTCTTTAATCATCTTTAATATAAATATTAAGGTAATACATTTGCTTCTCAGCACTTCCTCTGCCACATACCATAAGTTGTGATATGTTGTATTCTTATTTCCATTTGTCTCCAGATATTTACGAATTTCTCTAGCAATTTATTCTTTGATCCATTGGTTGTTTAATAGTGTTTTATTTAATCTCCATATATATTTGTGAAAGTTCTGGGTCTTTGGTAGATATTGATTTTCAGCTTCGTTCCATTGTGATCAGTGAAAGTGCTTTGAATAATTTCAATTTTTTTAATTTATAAAGACCAATTTTTGTGGCCCAGCATATGCCCTATCCTGTAGGACATTCCATGAGCACTAGAAAAGACTGTATATCCTGTTGTTTGGGGGTGTAACAATCTATATATGTCTGTTAAGTCTGATTCATTTATCACATTGTTTAAATTCTTTATTTCCTTGTTATCTGGTTGTTCTGTCTATAGAGGAGAGTGGTATATTGAAGTCTCCCAGTATTATTGTTGAAAAGTCTGTTGCTCCCTTCAGTTTTGCCAAGGTTTGTACTTTGGAGCTCCTTGTTTGGGAACATAAACATCTATGATTATTATTTATTCTTGGTAAATAGTCCCCTTTATTAGTATGTAGTGTCCTTTTTTGATTCTTATAACATCGTTACATTTAAAGTCTATTTTTTCTGATGTTGTATACTCCTGCTTTCTTTTGGTTACAACTTGCATGGAACATCTTTTTCTATCCTTTCACTTTCAGTTTATCTGTATTTGGGTCAAAGATGAGTCTCTTGTAAGTACTATATAGGGTTATGTTTCTTAATTCATTCTGCCAATCTGTATCTTTTAATTATGAGTTTAGTCTGTTAACATTCAAAGTTAATACTGTAAAGGCATTTCTCAAATGTAGCATCTTATCCTTTGGATTTTATTTATCAAATCTATATATTCCCTCTTTCTCTTTTTATCCTTTGAGTTACCCTTACTGGTACTCTTCAATTCTATGCCCTCCTCCAACCTCCCTGTTCTGACTTTTTTTTCAGCCAACAGAACTCCCTTTAGTGTTTCTTGTAGGACCAGTCTCCTTGACAAATTTTCTCCCGCATTTGTTTGTGAAAATTTTAATCTCTTCCTCACTTTTGAGGGACAATTTGACTGGGTACAGAATTCTTGGCGGGAAGTCTTTCTCTTTCAGGATCTTAAATGTATCATATCACCACTTCCTTGCCTCCATAGTGCCTGTAGGGTAGTCAAAACTCAGTCTTATGTGGTTTCCTTGTATGCGGTAAATTACTTTTCTCTTGCTGCTTTCAGGATTTTCTGCTTCTCTTCACCATTTGGCAGACTGATTAGCATGTATCTTGTAGTAGGCCTATTTGGATGTATTTGATTTGGGGTTCTTTGGGCTTCTTTGATTTGTATATTTATGTCTTTTAACAAGGTTGGGAAGTTTTCCCCCATTATCTCAACTAGCCCATTACTCTTTTCTTCTCCTTCTGGGACAACAATAATTCTTGTATTTGTGTGCTTCATGTTGTCCATTATTTCCCTGTGATCCAATTCAAATTTTTCAATCATTTTTTGCCATTTGTTCTTTTGTGCATTTGAAATAAATTGTGCTGTCCTCTAGTTCACTTATTATTTCTTCTACCTCTTCAAGTCTGCTGTTGTGTGTCTCTACTGTACTTTTTGTTTTGTCTATGAAAGTATCTTTCACCTCTGTGATATCTGCTATTTTTCGACATATTCTTTCAAATTCCTCTTTATGCTCTGCCAATGTCTTTTTTAAATCCTTTATGTCATTAGCCAACCCATTGAATTTACTCAGTAGAATTGTATGAACCTCTTTGATTAGTTGTTCCAAAGTCTGTTTCTTCTCTGGTATTTTCATTTGGTCATTAGACAAGGCTATATCTGTCTGCACCTTCATATGCTTTGTGATTTTCTGTTGACTATGAGGCATTTAATTGTCTCGAGAGGGTTACTTTGGAACTTGATTTCTCTCAGTCATCTAAGGTTTTGTATTTCTGGGAAGCATATGGGGCAGGATGTGGGGCATGGTGTATAATGTGGTGGCACAGGGTCAAGGAGGGGATGCTACACTGGTGCCCTGGAGCATGGGGTACAAGGCATGGGGTTAAGGGGGGAGGTGTGGGGGATGCAGGGGAGGAGGGATGTGGGCAGGG